>NC_137159.1:62638138-64032318 GCF_951394435.1 Stenella coeruleoalba | reverse complement strand
AGAGGGGCACTTCGTGTTTGTGATATTTCCCAGGAATCGCAGAATCTGAATGCTAACTGGCTTCAGCTGGATGGGCTTCCTTTTGTATGGAGACGCTGCCTCTAGTGTTTAGGAGAAAATGCACACTAGAAAACAGTGCAACATTATGGTGCCATCTGTCTTGAAAATGAATTAGTTTCTATTGTCTGCTTTAAAGTAGTTCCCAGACGGGTAAAAAACTTCAACGAGCGTTGGTGCTATTTTGCATATGGACAAGTTCCGCAGGCAAAAGCCTTTAAAGGTGTGTTTCAAAGGGGCCTCAAGTGTTATCCATGTGGTGTGATGAGGCTGCTTCTCTATAAAGCTCCCAAGAATCCCACCTGCCCAGCTTCCTGGGCGCAAGGCGAGCATGGGGAGGAACGCTTGCACTTTTCCTCTGTTGATCCGGCTTGTGACAGGTTTTCAAGACATCTGTCTTTCTCTCAGACGGTATTTTTTCCCTAAATTCAAAGTTTCACTTTCTTCCTAAGAGTGCTTTGTATTCTTTTTTTTCTTTTCCTTCTCTGAGGGGCCTAGATACACCAATCTATGGAGTTAGAAGGATAAGGCAAAATTGGAAGGTTTGTTGTCTTTGTTTAAGGGAAAAAAAGGCTAAATGGTTTTACTTCTCAGATTTTCTTAAAATAAATTCAAATGAAAAAATAGTGGAAATATTTTAACCTATGAAAATGCTTGCCCAAATTAATACAATTAAGATACTTAAGAGTTTAAATGTTTAGCGCTGACAAAGCACTGGTGAAATCTCGGAGGTGAGTTTTTTCTTTTTGGTTGGCGGGGTTGCTACCTAAAACTTTGTAATATAAATGTATATAAACTTCAGTTAAACTATTAATATTTGGATTTTAAAGTCTGCCTGGATCAGAAAATGGATTTAGTATCCCACATCCTCTAGAATGATGACAGGCCATGGAAGCCCGGGACAATGCTGGCACGTTTTCAAAGGAATTCTTCCCTGGTCTGGATACTATAATAAACACAACTGCAGTTTGGTCGATTTATTATATACACAACATGTATGATAGTTTGGAAGTTGGGTTTTTGCTTTTGTTTTAGGCTGGTTATAACACTGGTTATAGCTGATTTTGTAAAGGGTTTGAAATAGCATTTAGTTAAAAACGGGGGCTGGCATTCTTAAAAAAAAAAAGACGTAATGATGAATACAGAAAATGCAAACATCTATACCAATCGATTCATAAAAGGATTCGAGTCGAAACATATGGACACAAGTTGAACTTTTATGATTATGCCGTTGGGCAGCAGGTGGCAAGCTTTGCTTTTCAATGAACTTGGGTTTTATTTTTATACCATAGAATGCCAAAATTTTAAGAGGGTGGTTTGAATCCACTGGAATGTGTCGTTTCTTGGCAGTGCGACCTTAAACCACCTCCTTTGCTCATCGTGCATAATTGCCTTTCTTTGGATGCTGAAGCCGGCCTTTGGGTTCCCATGTTCCAAATGGATAGGAATTAATTCATAGGAGGGATGCTTTATTCTCTCGTGATTTTTAGCAACACATTGCTAACGGAGAAAATAAATTAGAAACAAATGAGTTTCTTAGGGCAGTCCCTGTATGATTTATAAGACTTTTTGTTGTGCAGTTTTACCTAATAGTAAATCTTACATATGTAATCTTTGGGGTTTTCTTTTGGTTTCACTTTAAAAAATCACTTCTTACTGGCTAGATACCTTGATATGGAGGTGTGAGAAGTAATTAAACAGAACTGAACAGATTTCCGTGAAACTATTTCTTGGAAAATTGGAGAAGAAAAATACATGTTAAGACCAGAATTGAAAACCATTATCTTCCCTCAGGCTATACTGTGTGTTTAGTGAGGATTTGAATTTCAAGTCTGGAAAAAAGATTAAGCTTAAAGATGGGAGTGATGGTGAAGTGGGCACCAAATTATAGACTCTTTGTTTATACTTTCTATAAGAAATAGTTCTTTTTGGATTGTTCTGTGCATTGTGAAAAATTCAGGAGAATAGAATGAAGAAGCCTATGAATCACTGTAAACATTTAATAGTCTATAAATATCCAACACCTGCTATGTACTTAAATAGTTTTCTAGGCCTTTTGTTAGAATTGAGTTCATATGGGCTATCTTTTATGTTCATAATTGTTTATGCTCTCAAACTTTTTTCCTATTCCAGCTCTGCATTTTTGTGTTAGAAATCATATTTACAAAATAGTTTATTACAGAGTTTAAAGGGTAATAACGAAAAACCAAAGTGCTCATACCCACTGCCTAACTGGGTAAAACACTACCGTTATCGTAGAGGCACTCTATGTGGCTCCTCCCATGCGTAATTTGTATGAATCATTCCCTACTTCTCTCTCTCTCTCTCTCTCTTTTCTTTTTTTATTATAGCTTTACCACGTGTTTTGGTTCTTCTGAACACTGTTAATTCAGTAGCTGTTTTTTTTGACTTATTTTCAAAGTATAAAATAAGTATATTGTTTGTATTCTTCTGAGAGTAGCTCTTCTGCCCTTTGTAACAGTGGCTCTCAAACTTGAGTCTATCAGATTCACCTGAAGCCCTTTTAAAACCACGGCTTGCTGGGCCCCACTGTAGACTGACTTATTCAGTAGGTCTTGGGAGGAGGCCTGGTTAACAACCTTGCAGGTGATGCTGATGCTGTTGGTCTCGGGGCCACTCTTTGAGAGCCACTGATAGCCCTGTTGCTTCATAGCTGGCATTCATTTATTCTTCCTTCTTATAGTATTCCATTATGTGAATATACCTCCGTTCTCTTGGTGATGGGCATTTCGGTTGCTTCCAGCGTTTTGCTGTTCCAGCAGTTTTGTGATGAGCACTTTTGTGTGAGTCTTCTGTCAGATACTGAGTTGTTTTTTTTTTTGTTTGTTTGTTTGTTTTTGCAGTACACGGGCCTCTCACTGTTGTGGCCTCTCCCGTTGCGGAGCACAGGCTCCAGACACACAGGCTCAGCGGCCATGGCTCACGGGCCCAGCCGCTCCGCGGCATGTGGGACCTTCCCGGACCGGGGCACGAACCCGTGTCCCCTGCATCGGCAGGCGGGCTCTCAACCACTGTGCCACCAGGGAAGCCCCAGATACTAAGTTTTTATAGAATGGAATAAGGAAACATCTAAGTGTTCCACTTGTCTTTTTTTTTTAAACTTGCGGTACGTGGGCCTCTCACCACTGCGGCCTCTCCCGCTGTGGAGCACAGGCTCCGGATGCGCAGGCTCAGTGGCCATGGCTCACAGGCCCAGCCGCTCTGCGGCATGTGGGATCTTCCCGGACCGGGGCACGAACCCGCGTCCCCTGAATCGGCGGGCGGACTCCCAACCACTGCACCACCAGGGAAGCCCACCACTTGTCTTTAAGGGTAAGTTTTGTTTTACAAAACTATTTGTTTTAAAAAGTTTTTTCACACACTCTACTATATGAAATGACTTTTTATTTATTTTTTTTACAGATATCTCTCATCACAAGAGTTTAAAACAACTTGTATAGAGTAGTTAAATTGATCAATGTTTTCCTTTATAAATTATCTTGTTTAAGAAATCCTTCCCTCTTTCATTGCTCTAAGATACTTTCCTAAAAGCTTTTCCATTCACATTTGTTTAGTGCACCTGGAATTGATTTTTGGGTATGGTGTGATTTTATAATATTTATTTTACATATGGGTAACTTACTGGCTTAGTGCTATTTATTGACAAACCCCACCTCTACCCCCTACCCCCGAACTGTGATACCATATTTGTCATATGCAAATTTCTAAATCTGTGTAAGTCTGTTTCTGGATTTTCTATCCTGTTACGCTGGTCTCTATCCTCGAGTCAATACCTTAAGTACTATAATTGCATAGTAAGTCTTGGTAGGCAGTTCCTCCCTCTTTGTTCAGCTGCATTTCCATGTAACTATACAATCAACTTGTCACACTTTTTTCTAGAAACTTGCCTGGAATTTTGATTATTGCATTGAATCAGTATAACATTTTGAGATGAATGTGCATCTTTTTGATATTGACTCTTATCCATAAATATGTCCCTCCATTTATTTAGCTCTTTCATGTCTTTTAACATGTTTTTATAACTGTCTTCATGAGGTTCTTGCACATCTTTTGTAAGATCTATTGACTTAATATTCCCGGTTGCTAGTAATGGAATTTTCCCTAAAATCTCATTTTCAAACATGCTTTCTTGTAGAAATGAGGTTGCATGTTTTTTGTACACTGAAACTTTGCTCAGCTCACCTAATTCTGGTACGTTGTCTGATTCTTTTAGGTTTTCTATATAGAAGTATATCTTGGAGAGAGATTATTTTTCTAACCTTCACGTCTGTAAGTTTTATGCCTTACTGCATTGGCTGGGGCCGCCAGCTCATTGTGAGGCTGAAGTAGTGATAGTGGGTTTGGGTCCTTCTTTCGAGGAGAGTTCTTTTAGCCTTTAATTGTTGAGCACCACGTTTGCTGTAGGTTTTTTTTTGTAATTAGCGTTTATCAAGTTAAAGGAGATCCCTTGTATTGCTAGAATGCCAAGAGTATCTGTTACAGATGTTGAATTGGATCATTTGATTTGATCATATGGTTTCCTTTTATCTTTAATGTGGGGAATTATATTAAAAGATTTGCTAATGTTGGAACAACCTTGCATTCGTATAATAAACTTCACTTGGCCATGATGTCTTTTTTAATCTTTCAGTGCTCTGAGTTTGCATCTGTATTCATGAGTGAGACTGGTGCTTTCTCACACTGTTTTGCTATGATTTTGGTATTAAGGTGATGTTAGCATAATAGACTGAGATGGGGGGAGGGTGTTCCTCCTCAGTCCTTTCTTGAGAAAATTTTGTATAAGATTGGATGTTTGGTAGGACTCATTTATAAAACTCTTTGGGTATTTTCCACGTAGGGTGATCTAATTTTTATTGTCATTTTGTGCTTACTATTTGTACTTGATTTTTTGGTCTTTTTTTTTTGGTTCTCCTTTTGGATTATCTCTTTTTCTGCTGTTCCTCCCCCGCACCCCCAGTAGTACTTTGGATGATATACTCCATTTCCGTTCTTAGTGATTAGCCTAGATACTTACCCCAAATAAACACGTATATTTAAATTAACAAAGGCAAAGGTATTTAGTATTTTTACCCTCCTACCAAACAGTATAAGCCCTGGAATGCTTATACTTGGATCACTCCTTCCAGAGGTCTGAGCTGTTATTTTTCAACATTTGAATTAAAAAAACTTTAATCCTACAAATTAAATGTTATCGTTGCTTTATACAGTTAATACTTATTTAGATCTTACCACATTTTGACCCTTTTTTTCTTGTTGCTCACCATTCCTACTTGCATTTTACACAGTCTCTTTGGGAAAATTTTTCTTGAAATGCCACTTCCAGAAATTCCTGTGGCGAGGGTCTTGATTTCATTGAATTTTTCTGGGTGTGCAGTTGTAGCTTGACGGCTGTTTTGTAAGCAATTCGAAGCCATTGTTCCATGGTCTTCTGGCTTCCCTTGTTAATTGTTGATAAATCAGCTGATGGTTTGATTCTTGTTCCTTTATAGGTAATCTCTCGGTTCTTTTTAGATTTAAAAAATTTATCTTGGGATTTATTGGGATGTGAGGACTCATGTTCTTTCCTTTTGGAAGATTCTTAGTCATTTTTTTCTTTGACTATTTCCTCTCCCCAGCTCTCATTTTATAGGTGTGGTTAGACAACTCTTAAACTTTCTCAGTCTCTTAATTTCTCTCTCATATTCTTCCTTGTCTCTCTGTGCTGCATATGGGGCAGTTTCTTCCAGTTTACTAATTCTCTGTTGAGCTCTGCTATACCTGCTGTCATCTTTGGGGTTACCCATTTCAAATGTTACATATTTTTTAAATCTAAAAGTTATGTTTCAATTTTTTTCACCTCTCCCTAGTCTTACTATATTAAGTCTTCTATCAGCTAGTCATAATTTCAATGGCATCTTTATTTATGCATATTCAATAGACTGGAATCATAAGATACAGAATATAAGTGTAATAATCTCAGTTGTTACTGGACTGAGACTGCAGTTTGATTTTTGTAATGATTGTGGCTTATTTCCTTGTACATTTTGTGATTTCTGATTATGAGTAAATAGTCACTGGAATTTTGTTTCTAGAATTCCTCCAGATCTCATTTTAAGATATGTTCCTACAGTGGGCGTTTATGTTTGCTTTTAACAAGTTCCTGGGGCACTACCCATCTCGACCCACATTTAAATTTGAGTTGCCATTGTTCTGGTCACTCAAGTTTTTGTGTTTTTTTTTTCTTCCCTCTTTTTCTTTTTTCAGGTATTTTTTAATTTGGCTGCTGAAACTGCCCAAAGGTAGATCTATAATTAGCAATTCTCACCCCAGATTATTTTTGTTACTGTAACTTCATGTATACCCAAAGCCCAAGCCGAGACGGGCATATATCTGCGTGGTCTTTCTATAAGGTGGCTTTCTTGGGGCAACTACTGAAAGTGTTGCCGTTTGGTCTCACATGGACCTCTTGCCTCTTCTGGTTACTGGGTTTGTGGCTGTGCCCCATACAGCACATTAAAAGCCATAATCTAGACATCCAGAAATGGCAGATACCCCTTCAGGGCAAATACCTCTTGTGGTGCCAACTCATTTCCCTGGATTCATGCTCTCAGGTTGTGTCTGGCCTCTGAGAGTTTCTCTTACTCTGCTGCCAGCTCACCCATAGTTTGGTATTTTGTCCAGCAATTTTCGTTGTCCGATTCTGGCAAATTTTCTCTAGACATCTAACCCTCTGTTCTGCCAGAAGTAGTGATCCGAGTTAATTTAGTTTAAAGAGCTTTTCTTCTGAGAAATCAGAAACCTAATATTTGGAGGATAAACCTAAATTTCCCTGTGCTGCAAGCAGCTCATCTCACAGTTGAATAAGTATACTCTAGGTCTTTGGAGTGACTCATGCATTCTTGTCGTTTATAGCATGAGAAGTCTTATGAAAACCTCCCTTTTTTGGGAGGAGAGGGAACTCATCCAACCAAGCAGACAGTGAGCCTGAGGGACCTGCAGGCTCCTCTGGGGCAGCTTTCCCCCCCTGTCTGCCCCTTGGCACCCTGACGGGGACACCTGTGCTCTGGGCTGTACCTCCATTTCCTGCCCTTTGTCTTTTTGTCCCCAGCCTAGTTAAGCCTCGTCTCCTGTTGCTTCATTTTGCTCAACAGTTTCATTTGGGTGTTCTTAAGCGCTCACAGACATGTACTTTTGGAGTACTGATGAGTGTATTCAGAGGTTGAATTGGCTTTTGTGTGTTATAATCCCTCTCTTCTCTTTCAGGGTTTGATGAAGGAAAATTGAAGTGCTGTTTATTATTACACGGGGCGGGAGGAGGAGCGGGCTAGTAATTTGGGGGTAGGAAAAGGGCAGACACATAGTTATTTCTTCTACTCCAGTGGCATCTGACAGGAGGAAAAACATAGCCGCTCTTACAAGGGAGAGTCGAAGGCCCATCGATACATACGTTAATATGCCTGAATTAGTGTAGCTGTATAGCTATAAATGAAAATAATATTGTGTCTGTTTTGAGTGTGCTACTTCTTGGGTCTCAAGTCATAAGCTTTAGTGCAGTTTTAGACTCATCCCTTGCAATGACCACCTGTAACTTGGCAGCCTGAAGAGCATTGCCAAATATACCAGAACACCAAGTTAAACGTCTTTTCTAGCCAAAATTGAGATCAAGTATATTTTTGGCTGACCAATTCTAATCTCAGACTTGTCTAAATCATTGAGAAATTACATGTTACATTTGTGGGGGACTATAATAATATAATCATGGGCAATTAAATTAAATTGAGGGAGTGAGTGAAATTCTATTTTTGTTTTTTTGCCCCATATTGTTTCTGTTTCAGGAATCCAAGTTGGAATTTGCTAACCATCCGTTTAGTATGTCCTTGTCAAATGCAGGGTGATAACAGGTTTGGAGAGGCAGCTCCTGGGCGGAGGAAAGGCTGATAATGGTTGCTTAAAGTTGAGGCTTCAGGTATGAAAGCTTGATTTTGTGTGTGATTTACATTGGGACTGAAAACAGGATGAGGAAGGAGGCTAGGTGTAGAATCCTGGAGTGTAGTCTAGGAATCGAGGAGAGAGCAGAGATCTGATGGGGCAGGTTTTGGAGTCTGGGAGTGGCTGGCAAGGGCCAGGTACTGTAGTGGGTAGTATGGTGGGTACCAGAGGACAGAGACTCATAGAGGCTTCATCCCCTGGCGTGGAAGAAAATGAGCAAGGGTTACTTGAAGGATAAGCTTTGGATTTGTGATCATGAGTACTTACTAAAAGGAGGTGATAATCAGTAGTTAATGAGGATCTGCAGGCAGGGGGTTGGAAGCCTGTCAGTTAGAGGGATTCACAGGGGATCTGAGGATAGGTGTGGACCCAGGTGTTTGGAGCAGTAGGTATTGTGGACTCCAGCTCCGGAGAGCACTTCTCCCAACACAGTGGTGATTAGAGTCCCTTCCTTGCAGTTAAGGAGCTCCCAGTTCAGTGGAAGGCATATATACATACAGAGAATAATGTGTCATTGTGGTAAAGGTAATGGAAGAGGTTTTGCTGCAGGTGCTTTGGGAGTTGAAAGAAGAGTGACTTACCACTTCCTACTCCATCCAACCTAAACCCATTTCAGAGCCTTCTGTGATATGGACCCATCTGCTACTTGCTCAACCTTACTTTTCATTAGTTTCCAGCCCATGTCCCCCCTCCTCCTGGCCCAGTCTCCTCTCCCAGTCTGTTACTTCCTTCTCATCCCACCCCTCATCCCTCATAATCTTTTTCAGCTTTGCACTGGTGTTTTCTTCATCAAATCCCCCTTGAATTAATTGTAGGGCATGATTCAATTCCTAAGAGCCTCCCTTGAACTTTCTCAGTAGCCAACATTTATTGAGAACAATGTTTACAACACATCTGGCGTTTTGCATGCATGATCTCATAACGGGTGTTGTTTAAATCATTGTTGTACAACATAGGCACAGAGCAATTGGAACAGAGCCAGCTGTGGTGTGGGGCAGGCAGGGTCCCCAAGGTCACCTGCTGTCCTGGAGGTTATTCCTTTGGCAGTGAATTATAGAGAGGTCTTGGGGAAGTTTCATGGGGGGAACGGCACTTGGGAGGCTCAGGACAGCATCTATTTGCCATCTGCTGTGGAAGAATTTCAACAGTTTTATGACGGTAGCACCATATTGATATCTGCTAGCTGACTGTCAGGCTGCCCTTCAACAACCCCATCATTAACACCCTCTTCTTGCACATCAGGAAAATTTGTTTCAGAAACATCAAGTAACCTGCCAAAGTGACAGCTAGTCAGCCAGAATCAGACCTTGAACCCAAGCCTGTCTGACCCGAAAGAATGAGGGAGAACTCTTTACTACCACGTCACTTAACACAACTAGTGGTCAGTCATTTGCAGCCTTGGGTTCACCATTTCTTCTGGTCAAGTCTGTTTCTCTAGCTGTATGGCTCTCTAAAGACAGAGACCACATCTTTTCCATTGTCTGTATTCCCAGTGCCTTGTCTGGAATGGAGCACGTGGTAAATATCATTCATTCTTTTATTTATTCAGCAAACAGTGAACACTCAGGTACCGAGCTTTGTGTTAAGACATAAGCAGGGGATAAAAAGATATATAAGACAGGATAGTTACCCATAAGGAATCCACAATTTACTGGAAGGCATATATGTATACAGTCATCCCTCAGACTTCCCTGGGATTGGTCCCAGGACCAGAATCTTCGGATACTCAAGTCCCTTATGTAAAATGTTATAGTACAGTCAGCCCTCTGCTGATCCATCCGTGGTTGGTTGAAACCACAGTTGTGGAACCCTTGGATATGGAGGGCTGACTATATATGCAAGCACACAGAGAAAAGTATAGTGCAATGTGATAAATACAATGATAGAAATTTGTGCCAGGCACATCTATTTGCATCTTTTTGACTATGTCAGCTGGATGAGGGTCATTTGGTAAGGGGATGTTTAGTTTTATAAGAAGCTGACAAACTATTTTCCAGTGACTCTACCGTTTTGTATTCCTAGCAGCAGTGTGAGTTCCAGTAGCTCCTCATCCTCACCAGCACTTGGTAGTGTCAGTTTTTCTTGCTGCCTTTTAAATAGGAGTATAGTGGTTGCTTATTTTGGTTTTAATGTGAATTTTCCTAAAGAAAAATGTTGAGCATTTTTTCGTATGCTTACTTGCCCTTCATATATCTTCTTTGGTGAAATGTCTGTTTGGATCTTTCACCCATTTTTTTAATTGGGTTATTGGCTTTCTTATTATCGATATGACTGATCTTGAACAGAACTTCCTTTTCAAGGATTTGTTAATTAGGTTTTCAGTGGCTTTTGATATAAATAGTTTATAAAGTGCTTCAAAGAAGATGATCTAGGAGTGATTGCCAAGGAAAACTGAAATGGACTTTGATCCTGACTGGAGCACAAGTGGTGAGGATGACATTTAATGTGTGCTTTTCCTCAATGTGGTTTTGAAACAGGAAGACAGAGAAAAGGGAGAGAGAGAAAAAAGCCAGAAAGCACAGGAGGGGCTTTGATCTTCAGTCTAAAAAGGAAAACAGGGATTTGTTCAGTTGCCAGTGGAAGCTGGGAGGGTTAGAAATGCCAAAGGGATGGTTTACTCTGATGAGAAAAGCAATTGCACGACAACAAGAAGAAATGCAGGGAGGCTGTTAGATGCTCATCCTTTTCAGCCCAGTACTGGGTGAGGCAAGGCCAGTGGGAGGTCGATACCACTGGGCGGTGATCTCAAATTATTTCTGTAACCCGGGAGTCATCTAAGCAGATATCCAATACTTCAAGGAAGGGTAAGAATGCCTTAATCTATGCCTCGATATTGACATGATGTATGTAGTTTCAACATCTATACTGGTAATTGTTTTTCCTTGAAAAAACCCACCAATTTATTATTTGGCTTATTACATAAAAATTTCTGGGAAGGAGTCTGTACAGCTAAAACTCTCCCTTTCTGTCACCTGACTTGCAGGCCCTTTGGCATTGGGAGAACCAACCAGGCGGCTTCTTCTACTTTTACTGGGGTTCAAGGCCTTTGGGGCATCTGACCCCCCCTTTCCCTTGGCATTGTCATACACTTTTGTGTATGAGTATTTTTATGGGGATGGTTACATAGCTTTCCTCAGCCTCAAAGAGGCCTCTGATCCCCAAATAGCTGTGAAGCACTGCCCTAGAGGGCGTGCTTGGCAAATTCACTATAGTGATGGCACAGCAGACATTCTGTGTCTCAACTTGAAAGCCTTATGGCAGGAAGTCCTGCGTCAGATGAAATTAGGTGTACATTCAAGTAGTGGGATTGAGCCTAGAGTCTTTTTAGCTCTTGTATAGGCAGCTTTGATTCTCTTCCCAACATGATTAACAATTGGCCAAGAAAACTTTTTTTAACTTAATAAAAGAAGTACCCCAGATAATGTGTTTTCCTGGTTATATAGCTATAATTACACAAACTATATTTTTGTGTTTAATAAAAAATCAACCCAACTTATAGGGTGACCCTAACTTATGCACTGTACCATGCTATATATTGGAGAAGACAAGACAGTGTATATTATGATCTTTTTGAGAAGACAAGGGGTCTACAAGCAGAGCATGAAGCCTAAGGGATTGTGTTAGGAGGAGAGCGGTAGGCTGGGTGGCAGGTTTTAGCCACAGCTGGATGGATGGGTGGTATTCAAGAGGCTGAAAGTAGAGGAAATGGCATTTTAGTTGGGGGAAAATATGTAAGCACTTGCTCACGGGAGGAAATTTAGGGAGAAAATGGTCTGAGCCTGTTTCACATGGAGTATTCCTATTAGGGGAATCAGATGCAAGCAAGGTTGAGAATACGACATAAATGAAACGACATTTTGGGAAAACCTGGTTGGGGGGTCATGTGTTGTAGAGACGAAAAGGGGGTTAAGGTCAGATGATTCTGACTCAGACTCCATGTTCACAGTATTTATTTATACCTTTTTTTCTAGAAGATCTTTCTAAATGTTCCAAAGGAAAAGCGCTTGGACCTCTTATTAAATAGAGTTGTTAAAGGAAAAAACTTAAAAAAAACCTATGTGGTTATAAACCCAGCACTATGGCTCTGAATAAGGTAAGAACCGTAGTGCTGTTACCTGGCACCATTCTGGAGTGGTAGATTCCAGAGGTCTCTTGTAAAGAGAACAAAAGGGCCATCAGGAGTTTGGAAGCGGAGGATTTCAGGTGGAATTGTCTTGGTGGAAAGAGGCTAAGAGCATTTATTTAGTACGAGGAGGTGTATGACCATAATTGAACCCATTCCTTACGGTGCAGCCAAGTACTGGCAGGAAAGACAGAACCACGACGGGATTCTGGGAGTGCGGTACAGATGCTCCAGGTTTCTTCCAGAGAACAGTGTTGTTGGCCTCTGCTAGAAGAGTAAAACAAGCTGGGTTAGAAGTGGTTGCAGAAGTTAAATGTTTGCCTGGCACAGTGATACCTACAACAGCTCTTTCCAAGGTCTGAGGTGTGAGTACCTCACTTGTGTAAGACTTGCCATTAGGATGCAAGAAAAAAAAAGTAGACTTTCTACTTATACACACTTGTATCTAAAAATAGGAATTAAACTTTACTGATAAGCAGCATACAGACTGACCCTGATGCCTTCATGTGGTCCAAATGCCAGATGGTCAGTGGCAGGGTGTGCAGCCTGAGCATTTCAAGGGAAGAGTGTGCATTCTGCCCACAGGTGGGCTGACTTCGTTGATAGAAGTTTCTCTCTACCCAACTGAAAAGATTTACAGATTATACCATTTTAAAAGGCCAAAAAAAAAAAACTTACTGTACTTTATAATGATATGGGGTGGTGATCATTGTAATCTTTTGTACCACAATTGGTAACTGGAGCAAATTACTTAAAGGAGAGTTGTTGAATGTGGATTAAGAATTTTTCTTGCAGAGACGGGCATTTCAAAATTGCTGGCCTTTTACGTAGTACATGGCTATGGTACTATTGCCCTGCAAATACTTAATTGTGGAGAGAACATTGATAAAATAAGTATATGGAAATACTTCCATCGTTAGGTGATTTTCATTGGTGAAAACGGTAGTTGTGTTTATGTATAAAACTCATATCTGCACAGTTAACCCTTGGAAACAAACCAAAATCTTCCAAAGGTTTTCAAACTGAATTAAAACATCTTCCAATTAGTTTGCAAGACCAATCGAGTGATGGGAAAAAAGAAAGCTACTAATTTTAATTTTGTTTTAAGCTTTTGAGTAATTAGTGTATGAGACTGAAACATGAGGTTTTTGGAAGCACGTTTCTTTCTGGGTCTGTCTTTGTCAGGTGTCTGTTTTAGCTAAACCAGACCTTGAAGCTGAATATTGAAATACACTGAACTTAGACCTTTGAGTTGCTCTATCGGAAAAGTGTTAAACCAAGATTTAAAAAACAAAAATGGGGCTTCCCTGGTGGTGCAGTGGTTGAGAGTCCACCTGCCGATGCAGGGGACACGGGTTTGTGCCCCGGTCCGGGAAGATCTCACATGCCGCCGAACGGCTAGGCCCTTGAGCCATGGCCGCTGAGCCTGCACGTCCAGAGCCTGTGCCCCGCAACGGGAGAGGCCACAACAGTGAGAGGCCCGCGTACCACAAAAACAAAACAAAACAAAACAAAAATGAAGCAGATGGTCACGTGGCAGTCACTGAAATGTTTTTGGTGAGACAAAAAAGATAAAGCAAAATGTTTTTTTAAATTCTTAACTTCATCTTTATCTCAGCTTTCCAAATTTGTATTTGATATATAATGTACATATTAATGCAGTAAACATGTATATAATTTGTAAATAACCATATATTGGGGGTTAGGCTAAACTTTATTTCTGATGTGGTACATGATCATAAAAGTTGGTAGGCCATTGGCATACAAAAGGAAATGTGCTGGAACTTATTTACAAAATCATCCTGGTCTCAGAGACTGAAAAATCCCTGAAACACCCCTCAGTCTTTCCTGCACTGGCAAGGGTGGCAGCAATGACAGGAGAGGGGGAAGAGGAAGGAGAGAAGGCCGTGCCCCACAGATTGAGTGAGGCCCCTGCTTATCTGAGAGTCCGGGAGGTGTGGGCTGGACTGTTGAGAAGGAGGGGGTCTTTTATTGAAGGAGGCAGGGCTGTGCCCTGCTGGCGAGGCTCTGGCAGCTGGGAGGGAAGGAGGGAAAGCCTTGCAGAGGTTCTGCGAGGCCTGTTAATGCCATCTCTGGTAGCGACAGTTTTGATGGTGAATTCTGCCTTCAGGATAGCACTGTCCGGTAGTAATATGATGAGAGCCACGTATGTAATTTTAAGTTTCCTAGTAGCCACATTAAAAAGCAAAAAGATGAAATTGTTCAGTAATACACTTTGTGTAACCCCACATATCTAAAACTTTATTTCATGTAATCAATAGAGAATGAGATCTTACAGCAGCTTTTCTATGTTAAGTCTTGAAAACCAGTGTGTAGTTTTACACTTTTCATCTCAGTTTGAACTAGCCCCATTTTGAGGGCTTGATAGACCGAGTTAATGCAGCTTTAAAACAAACACAATCAGAAACCTTACTGCGAAGCTAGGAGTGGAGATCATCTAACCTCATGGGCTTATATACCTGGCTGGATTCAGGATCCTCAACTACCACCATTAAAAAAAAAAAAATTGGAGTCCTATATATTTTTAACGAATATATAATCACTAACTGACTTATACATTTTGATAGCCAACATATAGATGAGTTGTGTACTGTTTCTGGAATCAGTTTTTTCCAGACAGAGACCGAGATGCTACTACTTACCTTTTGACAGCCACTCAAAGAATAGAAGTTATTCTGTGTATAAGATCATGCAGATATCTTTGAACCTATGTTGTCACCTGAATGTCCTGAAAGTGGGGTATGAGAGCTTTGGTCTAGGGAAAAGGCTCTGAATTTAGAACTCTTGGGGTCAGGTTTCTTCTTTGCCTCATCCTAGCTTTATAATCTGGGCAAGTTATTGAACCTTTTGATGAAGTTTCTTCAGCCAGAAGATGAGCACGGTCACTCTTCAGTCTTACTGTGAAGTTCAGTGAGTTAAGGCAGGGAAAGTGCTGTGAAAGCAGGTAGGTAACCGCCTTCATCCCAGCTATGGCGGTGCTGCTTCTGCTGAAATTGAGAATTCTCTGGATATACCTGTCAATATATCAGCATTGCCTCAGAGCAGGGTTTTGTGTGTGATGGCTCACTTGCACTTAGGGCTACTCTTGGGTTCCCAGAGCTGGTGTCGCCAAGTTTTATGATCTGTGTGAAGCTGCTGGGGGTCTGCAGCCTTGGCCTCCTGCATGGTGTGTCATGGGCCCGGGGATGCTGGTGATTTCTAATCAAAAGCCGGCTGATTTCTGTTCCCACACCTTGTTCATTCTGCTAGGCTTACAAGCATCTCAGTCCTAGTAGGCCTGTCAACTCTCCCCAGGAAATGTTGAACCCAAAGACATGGGCACATACGTTCATTTTCTTTTTAAATGAATACAGCCCTTTGCAGTTTTATTGGAATACCGATCCATGGTTTGCACAAGCTGTTTGAATTTTAAACAGATGTGTGTGAAGCTGGGAGTCAGCTTTGCATATCTCAGTCCAGTTTTATAGTCGCTGACTTTTAGGGTTTCAGCCTGGTCTCATGCCTGTGCCTCAGGCGGACAAGCTCATGTGGCATTCCATGTGTTTTTTTGTCCAGAGCCATGACACTTCAGCCAGGACCAAGGCAGCTTTCTGGCTCTCCAGTGGAAGGCCATGTCATATGACCGTTGTTATGGGAAATAACCATGAGCGCTCATAATCCAGATTTTACTGATGGCCAAATATATGCATGTGTGGTATTTGGGAAACTTTAGGTGAAAACATTTTTAATGGTGCACTGATTCTTTGAAAGAGGTGTCTGCTAATGTTCATTAAATTGTGAACCATTTTTAATGTTCATATCTAGCTAAGATTAAATTAGGTTCTCTAGACATATTTAAACATTTTCTATCCAAAACTGAATGGGAACATGTTGGACAAAACAAAGAAACTCCTTTATTGAAATCTAGGAGAAATGTGTTTTAGAAAAACCCAAATAGTCAGTGTCTGGTGTTATGTGTGAGTCTAGGGACCTGATTTACTATTTGGCAACCACGCTTTTTATCGACAATAAACTTATATTGTCTAAAAGAAAAACACGTAGAGCCAAGATACAGGACAAAGCAGAGACTGAGATGCTAAGGGAAATAGGTTTATCGAGGAGTCTTTAACAATAAATGGTTTTATTTTTCATAATTGCCATTTTAGAATTATGCTTTGTTAAAATCTACCATCTTGGTCAGAGTCCATGATTTTTGGGTCTCTTTCAGTTTTAAAACTCCAATCCCAAACTAGACTAAAAAATTCTCCTTCTCTTTCAGTCTCTGTTGAGAGTTGGGGCTAGGTTGATGGAAGAAGGAAGTGGTGCATGGTCTACTTTCAGTCTTCTGAGGTTTGGGGCAGGGTGGAGGGATGGGTAAGGAATGAGTGTCCATTGGTGGTATCTATGAGTAACCACCTTTAGTAGGATACTAAGCAAGGAAGCTTAAGCTATCTTTACATTAATGAGGATAGACCAAGTTTCGCTGTAATAACAAATACAATCTCAATAGCTTAACACATTCATGTCATAGTCCGATGTGGCACTTGTGGCTCACCATGCTGGCTCTTCTCCAATAGTGAATCAAAGGCCCAGTTGCTTCCACTCTGCAGCCCCTCATCTTGTAGTTCTTTGCTTCCAACTCTGAGTTCAGGAGAGAGAGCTTAGAGACTCACACCCACGTTTTCCCCCACCCCGTAACATCTTTTTAAAGATAGTATTAACATGCCACACAATTCACTAGTTTTAAAGTGTACAACTCATTCGGTTTAGTATATTGTTATCTCACACCCACTCTTACTTGCCTATAACTAGAATTAGAGGGTTATTTCCGCTCACATGTCCATTGGGGAGAACTTACAAGGTCCTGACCTAACTTCAAGGAAGGCTGGGAAATGTAGTCCCTCTAGGTGCCCAGGAAGAAGAAAACACTAGGGCAAACACAGAACGTTGTCACCGCCCTGCTCATTTTCTGTGATTGTCCACTTGACTCATGGGATGGGCACTCTTCTTTGCCCTACAGTTGACAGAAGGGCAGGCTGTTCGTCTCACAGCTCACCTCTCCATTCGCTGGGTTCTCCACTTCTCTCACCTGTGCAGACAGGCAGGGAAGGGGGCACAGATCACTCAGTGCATCGCCTAAGCAGATGTCTGACTAGGGCGCAAATGACAGACTCCTTGTGTTGTGGGAAATCTCAGATTACACACGAGGTTCAGTCTCAGTGTTCTCCCTTATTTGTCTTTCAGGAAGATACTTTCTCCATGAGGTCATTGACTTGACAATTTTCTGCATTCCTTTCTCAGTCCTCCCTTTATAGTTCAGACCTGGAGTTAAAGGTGAGGAAGTCCAAGTACCTAGTAGATATCTGGCATTGGGGAGAGTTTTCCTTTATGGAAAATGGGAGGCTTTTCTTACTTTATAATTCCATAAAATCGTGAGTTATCATGAAACAGTGCTTTAAAGCAACGAATGTATCTCAAAATTTTCTTTAGGGAATATCTTTGAGGTGTTAAGATGTTTATTTTATTCAGCATATTTCAAAATTCCTTGGATTATTGGCATATTTTAAAAATATATATTTATTTATTTTGGGTGTGTCGGGTCTTAGTTGCGGCACGCGGACTTCTTAGTTGCGGCATGCATGTGGGATCTAGTTCCCTGACCAGGGATCAAACCTGGACCCCCTGCATTGGGAGCATGGGGTCTTACCCACTGGACCACCAGGGAAGTCCCATATTGGCATATTTTAGTTCAGTGAGTTTTCATGGAGTCTGAGTCACCATGTAAAACATTTGACTCTAAATGTTTAAAGAACATCTTGATTTATTAATATTAATAAACTGTAGTTGGAATAACTTTAGTTTTTCAGAAAACTTGCAAGGATAATAGTGGGAGTTCCCCTATCTTTACCTAGTTTCTTCTAATGTTACATTTTGTATAATGATTGTACATTTGTGAAAACTAAAACTCACATTGGTGTAGTGTTACAGACTGTATAGATTTCATTCTGACTGCACTAGTTTTTCCATTAATGTTCTTTTTCTGTTCCAGGACAGGATAACACTTCACACTCAGTTGTCATGTCTCCTTAATCTCCTGTAATCGACAGTTTTTCAGTCTTCCCTGGACACTTTTGAAAGTATTTTGTAGGATGTCTGTAAATTTGGGTTTATCAGTGCTTTCTTATGACTAGACTAGGATTATGGGTTTGGGAGAAGAATACTGCAAAGGTAAAGTGCCGTTTTCATCACATCGTATGAGAGTGTTTGAGAAAGGAACTTGAATTATCACTGGTGATATTTATCTTGACCACTTGGTTAAGGTATTGTCTGCCAGATTCTTCCACTGTATAATTAATGTTTCCACATTTCATACTCTGTGCTTTGGAGGCAAATCACTGAATGCCATCCACACTCAAGGAAAGGGGAATTAAGCTGTCTCTCTGGAGGGGGAAGGGAGCAGGGACATATCTTCATACGTTATTTGTAAATCAAGGGTCTGTCCCTTCTTCCCCACTTAGTTATTCAATCATTTATTTATGTTAATTTAGCCTCATTTTATTCTTCCGGTTATATGATCATTATTTTGTTCAAATTATCCCACCTTTGGCCATTGGGAGCTCTTTCAACTTGATTCCTAGGTAAAGAGTTAGAAACCTAGAAATGTTTCTATCTTTGGATTCTAGTTACTTTGGCCTCGGTATACCTGGACTTCTCCACTTCCTCAAAGTGGTAACTGTTAAATGAGAAGTGTTTTACGGTGTATCTAAAGTTCTTGGAGACCAGTAATAACTATCTACAAGGAAGTATATAGAAATTTGCCAATATTTATGAAAGTAGTAAGAATTTAGTAATGGAATTATATTTAGCATTAAAAGCTATTATTTGAAAGAGATTAATGCCTGCAAAAGACCATTGATTATAGATTCTTAGAGGCCTAGATGAAATTGGAAATGACTTAACCTACCTCCATTACAGATGAGAAACTAAATCTTCCAAAGTGTGATTTGCCTAAGCAAAGCCAGAAATAAAACGACTTGAATAACTTTTAAACCTAGTTCTTCCCATTAAATCAAGCATTTTTTTCAAAAATGTGAATGTTCTGGAATATTTTTCTAGATATGGAATCATACATAATTGCTATATAATAAATACACAAGATCAATTTTGCATATCTGCATTTCAAGTTGATAATTTATTAATAGCACATTAAGAAGCAATTTTTATTGAATTTCGTATTTTGATATGATTTTTAGCACAGAAAAGCAGTGTCAAGTGTTTTGGTTATACTTTTGATTCCAGAAACTCTGTTTAACTGGTAGTAATTGAATTGTTCCTATTTTTATTTTATGTTGAGAATGTCAGTTTAGTGTAAGTGTAGCAGGAGAAAAAGCATTTCCTTTTAAGCTCAGGAAGTGACACGAGGTGTGCATTGAAATGACAGTGCTTCAAGGAGAAGATGGAAAATGCTGCCAGCTTGTTAATTTTACCTGTGGTTTACACAAATACAGGCATTTATCTTCTCACAGCCATACACATTCACGGTCACTTGGAGTTATCCTTTATAAGTGATCATCATTAATTTAAGTTTGCCTTTCAGGAGCTGAAGGATGATGTGAATTTCATCTTTAAAAGGCAGAATTAGGTAGTACAATGTTTAAGAAATGCCTTGCCTGTGCCCATAACAAGCCATACCATTATGTTGATGGATTTGCTACTTTGTGTCCCGTTAAGTATAAAATGTGACCATATATTTTGGATTCCAGGGTCTTTTCTGGTTTGTTGAGCACACTGGTGCTTAAGATGATTTAAATTAGTTTTAATGTACTTGGGTAACCAAGCGTACAGTGCTTTGAAGCCACTGGTGGAGAGAAAGAAGAGAGCTATTTCAGCCATCCCCAGTAATGAGACCCATAAATCAGAAGAATGAATGTGGAAACCTCAAGTGAGCCTCGGGGTCTAATTTCAAACACCTTAAAGGGACTCCTTTTTTTGTTTAGACTTGCTAGGACCACAGTGCCCAGTGTACCGGTTGAACTGAAAAATCTAGATGTAAGACAGAGAACCTCTATAGGACTAAAACAGCTGAGCCAAACACTCTCACTCTTAGCCTTCAGATTTGAGAGGCTTGTGGTTAGGAAGTCTGGGTCTAAAGAGGTGGGAAATGTACAGGGATACATTCAGTTAGGGGTATTCACATGTTCATATACCAGATAGGTAAGGAAATCGTAAGATGATTTTGCAGGAGGGGAGAATGTTTTTCCTTCAGCATATAATTATAGTGGATTTTTGAAACTAACTTGGGGGCAATAAAATAAGAGCATAAAAGCTTTTTCACCGAGACAGAGGAAAATGGTGTGAATTTCTGAATATAAATCAGACACATCCCTGAAAAACAGAGAAATGCCTTCAAGACTTCAGATACGTCTATGGCAAATATGAAGACAGTCTATTCCTAGACTTCTGGCAGGCCGACTGGCCTTTCATTCAGTTCTTTAAAAAAGAAAATAGGCAAGAGAAGTTTGGAAAAAGAGATCCAACTTCTTCTAGATGTTGGTTCAGGCAGTATTAGAAATTCTTCATAGTTCCTCTCTTGCGAGCTGACTTTGGACTGTGCACATAGGCCTATTTTTAAACTGCAGACTTTCACTCCCACATGCTTTACCCTTCTACTGTTCAAGTTCTAAAACCAGGGATTATTTAAGTTAGTTTACAGGCTGGTGCATGATGGGTTGAGAATTTGGGTTTCTGAAACTGTGAAAAGCAGGTTGAGAGGAAATAAATGTGGAGAGGCTAAATGACAATGGTAATACGGATCTCTTTTCTTTTGACTTACCCCTTTTAAAGTTCACTAGTCCTAGAACACACACAGATATTTAATTCTAATATCTGTAGGAATAAATGCATTCAGGGTAAGTGGATGTTAGTAACGTGTTGCTTTTGCTTCTTATTGGGAATAATTTAAGCACTAAGTATAATGGCACAATTATTTTGCCATTAAGGTTTACGTTTTAACTTGGGCTTGTGTGTAAATGATCTTGAGGGGGTGTGTGTGTGTGTGACTGTGATGTATGCGGGGGCGGGGCAGAGAGGGGAGGGGACTTCTACATGCCATTTGTAGCACTGAATTTAAAATTCAGTTTTTTTTGTGGAAATGTGTTTCTGATGGATAAGACTGAAATATTTGTGGTCTTCAATAGCAAAGTGATCAGAGGGAGGATTATTTTCATTTTCAAAGGAAAGTTAGGAGGTCAGAAAGGCTTCTGGTTTTCAAGTTAAAATATAGTGTTTATATTTTTAAAAAACTTATGTTTTACAGCAGCTGGAATTTTATTGTGTGTGGCAGCTTTTTTAAAAATAAAAATGATATTTTTATGATTTTTTTCTGAAATGGCTCTTGGAGACAGTTGAACAAATGAAAAGTGAAAATGAATTGTAGCCAAGGACTTGATTATATTAGATCGTATAACAATAACAAGGGGCTTTTTGCCTGGTACTGAGATGGAGGAACTACTAGTTTGGGTTGGCATGTTCCTTTCACTTTGATTACTTTGTCCCTAATTATTCCCCAAAGTGGTTATGGAGTATAATTTAGTCTATATTTATGAATAATTTCATTTTCCTAACAAATCTCATCGTGGTTTTTCTACCTTGGAACTACAGTGTTCATGCATCAATCCATCCCGGTTTCTTGATGCTTTTCAGACTAAGATGCTACATCATCAGTATGTTTTTACCTGTAAATGCTTTAGCATACATATCACTACGTAGAGTCAATATTGGCTTATCACTTAAATGTACATTTTACGTGCACTGAAAAGCACAATTCTTACATGTGCCCTTTGAATTTTGAGAAATGTATACATGTTACCTAGGAGGTCTCTTCATGCCTTTTCCCACTTAATCCTACTTTCTACCCCAGAGAAAACTGCTCTTCTGCTCTTTTCATTATTAGTTTTCCCTATTCTAAGACTTCGTATAAATGGAATCGTACATGCAGTGTATACCTGTTTTATAAGGCTTCTTTTACTCTCTGTACTGTTTTTGAGATTCATTCATACTATCATCTGAATAAGTAGTTCATTCCTTTTCATTGTTGAGTAGTATTCCTTTGTATAATCCACCAGTTTGTTTATCCATTCATCTGCTGAATACCAAGAGATTGTTTCTAGTCTTTGCGTGGACATATGCTTTCACTTCTGTTGGGTAAACACCTAAGGGTGGAATTGCTGTGTAGTAAGGTAGGTGTTTGGTTAGGTTGGTAAGTAACTGTCAGACCTTTTTCTAAAGTGATTTTACTATTTGACTCTCCCACTAAGAGTGGATGAGAGAGTTCTGGTTGCTCCGTATCTGTGCCAGCATATGATATTGTCAGTCCTTTGAATATTTATCTTCCTTAGGAGTGTATCGTGGTATCTCACTGTGTTTTTCATTTGCATTTCCTTGATGACTAATGATGGTGAATGGTTTTTAGTGCACACACTGGCTACCTGTATATTTTCCTTAGTGAAATGTCTGTTCAATATTTTGCCCATTTGTTTACTGGGCTTTTCCCTTATTGAGTTGTAATTCTTTACATATCTTGGATATCAGTCTTTTGTCACACATACACTGCATTTTTTCTTCCCATCTGTGGCTAGTCTGTTAATTTTCAAAATGTCTTTGAGCAGGAGTTGTTTATTTTGAAGTCTAGTTCATCTGTTTTTATATGGTTGATTTCTGTGTGCTATTTAAGAAATCTTTCCCTATCCCCAAGTTAGAAAGATATTTTCCTGTGATTTCTTCTAGAAGCTTTATAGTTTTAACTTTTACATTTAGGTTTGTGATTAACTTTTGAGTTGTGTGTAGTGTGAGGTAAGGATCCAGGTTCATTTTTTTTTTTTTTTCCTTTCTCATACTGATGTCTAGTTCCAGCATTATTTTTTGAGAAGGCTCTTTTCCCCTTTTGGAATGTTTCGGCACCTTTTAATAAAAAATCAATCAACTATATCTCCGCTGCTTTGTGGTAATTATTAGCCTATTCCGTTGATCTATTTGTTGATCTCCTTATGCTAGAACCATGCTGTCTTGAATACTATAGTTTTGAAAGTAAGTCTTAAAATCAAATTCTGTAAATCTTCCAAATTTGTTCATTTTCTGAACTGTTTTTTGATGTTTGTAGGCCCTTTGTATTTCCATATAAATGATAGAATCAGCTTGCCATATTTATTTTTTAAAGCCCGGTGGGGTTACAGTTTGCATTGTCTTGAATCTGGAAAGCCTGACATTTACCAGATCAAAACTGTTTTCATAATACTAAGGCATTATTTGCTTTCTTGCTCCTATTCTCTCAGGAGTTTACAATGAGTTTTCCAGAGGCTATGTAATATGGGATATTGTAATAGATTAGATACAGAAGCAGGTAGGAAAATCCAGCTATCTTATATTACGTTAAATATTAAAAAATATTTGCAGAAATGTAAAACAATGCAAATCTTTTCACTTAAAATTTATTTTAGGAAGAATGAATTTGTATAATATGTTAGCGTTTAATGAGTGATCATTTAAAATATTTTTTTCATTTTAAGTGGTGAAATTTATATAACCCACATAAATTGAAGCTTTTTGGGATGTTCAGTTATTTTTAAAGTGTCAAAGGAGCCCTGAGAACAGAGATAGAAAACTGTTGCTATAGATCAATTTGGAATAATTGACACCTTAGTAATATTTATTCTTCCAGTTCATGAACATGGTATGTCTCTACATTATGTTTTATAATTTTCAGATTGGCGTTTTAAAATATCTTCTGTTAAATGTTTTCCTAAGTGTTGTATGCTTTTTTACTCTGTAAACGGAATAAAGTTTTAAATAGAATTTTCTAACGAGCTGCTGCTAATATATAGAAAAACATTTGATTTATACTGGTTGACCTGTATCTTGCAAATCTGCTACACTGAGACACCAGTCTGGTGGTGGTTTTTCAAGAACTGAGGAGTTTGAGATTTTATCCCGATCACAAGCTAACAAGTTACCCTCCCACAGTTTCATGGATGCTGATGGAAGACACAAGAATCCTAAGTCAGACAGAGGACGTTATTACTCACAACCTAGCAGGTGGCAGTACTTTCATGTTCACATTGATTCCCCATAGCCCCCAAGTCCCACTGGGAAATGTCCAGGTGGATGCTACTGGCTTAGTGGGTTTGTGTCACAGGCAGGGAACCCTGAGCTCAGAAAATCCCATTCTCTACAAGAAGCTCTAGCAAACCTTGCCTCATCTTTGCCCCAGAGGGAGATGTTCTTTTCATTTTCCTGGACAGAAAACAAATCAGTCCTTTGCCCCAGAGGGAGATGTTCTTTTCATTTTCCTGGACAGAAAACAAATCAGCCCTTTGCCCCAGAGGGAGACATTGTCTTCCAAGTCTGTGGGCTGTCCAGAATCCTCGAAAAGATCATCCAGAACAAAAGCTGATAGAAGACTTGCAGAAGCAAGAGAGACAATGTTTCTCCTAACTACCACGATAGGTTTTTTCTGGTTTCTCTGATTCTAACCCCTTCAACTGGATCTATCTCTTTTACAGATGCTACATTTGATAGCTCCCCAGACCTTGTTCTGAAATATTTCCCTCCTCTTTGGGGCCCTAGTTCCTGTAGTCTTAAATTCATGTTACTCTGACTGCCTTAAGCCCACTTTGTTTCTCCAGCACTTTGTTTCTCCAGCATCATTTTTCATACTTTCCATCTGTGACCCTAACGCTTAGCCTCATTCTGACTTAGGACAGTTTTCTTCCTTGGCATGTTGTCATGTGTTCCTTCTGTCTCTCCAAATCCTACTTCTTTTTCGAAGCATACATCAAACTAGATCAAATTGCACCTTTTTATGTACTTCCCCAACCTGTTCGCTCTCCCCGCAACCATTAATATTTCTCTTTTCTAAGTACCTAGGGCAGCTAGAAATTTGATAAAAGTTTAGAAAACTAACATTAAGGTATTAATGACCTATGATAGTTTTCCTTAATAAGTTCTAGCATTCTAACCAAGTCTTCCTTCATCCATCCAGGTGGAGCTACTGGGGAGATTTGGGTACTCATCTTTATCTTATTGGCAGGTTCCCAGGCCCGTCTGTTAAGGAAGATGGAAGAGGCCAGGAATGGGATGGGGGAGGAGTCAAGTTGGATAAACACTTTCCCCTCCCTCTTCTACTGCCCATGACCCTGGAGCAGTCACCCAGGAGGGATGGAAACCATGCTCATCCAAAGACAGGTGCCTCTGCATGGGACCTACACACTTGCCTTTCTTACCAGGAGGAGGTGACGAGGCTGTGCTGTTCTATACCTGCTTTCACAGAGTGTGGCTGGCTTGATGAGAACCGAATTCCTCTCTTCTTTGAACCATGTGTGCCCCTAGTAAGCCTCAGTTTTGGTCAAAGATAATGACTTTCCCAGTTAGAGGGGCCATTCTTTGCTAAAGGACTGATTTTTTTTTTTTTTCCTGGCCTCATTTGCTCTACCTTGAGCTCACTTCCCTGACAGCCCAGGTGCCCTACTCAGGCTGTCCACAGCAGTGTTAAGGATCAGACAGGCCACAGAGTTCATACTTTCGCTCTGCTATTGACCAGTAGTAGGACTGGTGGGAAATCATGTAACCTGTCTGAACTTTAGTTTTCTCATTGGGGAATAATATCACCAATGTCATAACTGTATAGAGAGGATTTAAATGTAAAACTCCAAGGTCCTTGCCTGGGATGTTAGTCCATAGATGTTGATGGTTACTGTAATAACAACCAGACCTGTAATCAGGCATCAGGGATCTCGTCATTTGAAATTTCTCTGAAGGCAAATTGACTGGACCTGAGCAAAACTATGAAATGGACAAGGTTTATCTGTGGCATCTCTAATCCCCCTCTTTTCTTCATTCTATATTGTCATTATGTCTACTCCCTCACGGACCCAGTGGCACTCTCCTTTCTGTCCACCTTCCTCAGACGGAAAGGGTAAGAGTATGATGATGACGTAACCTTGCTGATGGATCCAAATCCATTAGTGTAAATCAATGGCTAGTTCCTGTTTTTGTACTGCCTTTAAGAATGTTTTTTCATTTTAAAGTGACTGAAAAATCAAAAGAGTAACGTTTTATGACATATAATGTAAAAATTTATGAAACTCAAGTTTCACAAGGTTTGCCAGAAGTAAAGTGTTCCTGGAGCACAGCATGCTCATTTGTTTATATATTGTCTATAGCTGCTTTCTCGCTGCAACAGCAAAGTTGAGGAGTTGTGACAGAGGCTGTGTAGAGCACCCTTGTCACCTAGCACTGCCGCTCTGTGCACTGCAAATCAGTGATGAAGTTCTCACTCGACAGTGTTCACTGCCATGTGTATTGCTTTACAGTGACACTTTATTTATCAGTGCATATCCTTGACGTCAAAACAAGGAGAGAGGAGAAAAGCTGGCTGTGAGTGGTGTGCTTCAAAGGCCCAGTGGAGTGTAGGTTACTTTATTACTGGTGAGGTGGCAAAGCATCTTATTGATTACATGCCGACAAGATAACTGCCCTAGAAGAAGATACATCTCCATCAGCAGATTAAGCACTCATTACAATATGCCCAACTCACAGGAATGTGACAGTAAAAAATGGGAAAACTTAAAACCAAGTATCTCATAACAGCAGTTTCTTCCCCAAAATCAAAACTGAAAATGAGGTGCAGCCAGTGTAAGTTTCCAAGTGGCTTGTGTTAGCCAAGCCAGAAAAGCTGTTTGACGGTGAGTTAATGAAAACATGTTTTATTGCAGCAGCTGAAGAAATGTGTTCAGAGAGAACAAAATCGTTCAAACTATTAGTCTTGAGGAGAGAACTGTTGCTAAAGGAGTTGAGGACTTTGGGCTCAATGTCAGTAGCTAATTAACAAGGCAAATGGCTTTGGGCTGGTTTTCCTTGGCTCCTGAGTTGACAAATAGTACCAGTGCCACTCAGTTGCTGTTTTCCTGAGGGGTCAGCACAGAGTTTGAAGTGACAGAAAAGTTAGCCTCTTTGAATAGTCTGTATAGAACATAAGATTTTCAAAAAAAAAAAATCAGAATATGAATTCAGTACAGTTTGAAGTGGAATCTGCTAAGGTGGTTTAGGATCGATGATGATAACAACATTGGGTTGGCTAAAAAGTTCGTTCGGATCTTGATGTTATGGAAAACCAGAACAAAGTTTTTGGCCAACCCAGTACATGTAAAGCAGAGAAAGCCTTAGTTGGATAAATCTACAAAGCTCGTGGAGATGTAAGGTATGTAAAGCCTTTCGCTGTTTTCATCACCAGGACTTTGCAGATACTTGAATTTGTCTTGTGCTATTGAACAAGTGATGCTAGTAAACTTCATTTGTTCTCTTAGGTTCATGTTGGTCAACTATGAATTTTTGTCAAACAGAACCTGTATATCCTCATTTGCCTTACTGCACAAACAGTTTGATGGCCTGATAGTGGTACAAGTGTGTGTGTGTTCTTCGCAAAAATCTTTAAGCCCAGGCTGAGGTGAAAATTCTTAAAAGGAAGAATTGCCTTTAGCCACCATTATTGAACATTGAATGGCTTTGGACGTTAAGCTTTCACTGAAGAGTTGATGGTGAATTCAACATAAAACTACAAGGCAAAACAACACTTATAGGTGAAACTTAATATTGAAGTTGTCATTTAGTCAAACAATACTGGTTGTCGTCTCACTAGTAATGTCAAGCTGCTTTATGTATTTCCTGTGCTGTCAAAAATGAAGAGATCTCTGTTCCCAAACAAGGTTGTAGCAAATACATTTTCTTAAACTAAGTACCAGTACTGCTTTTCAGACCTCAGTGCAAGGACAAAGGAAGTTTCCATATTTCAAAATCCATTTAACTGTGAAAATCAGGAACTTCCACCTAATTTCAATTGGAAGTGAAGAATCTGCAATCTAATGACATACTAAAAGGAAAATATCAAGAGAAGCATTTAACCGAATTTCTTAAATGCCACCCACATGATGAATATACTTAACTAAAACCCTCTGCTCATGGATATAAGTATTTGGTATTGCCTGTAAGCGTGAAAAGACATTTCAGAGATGAAATATGTAGAATTGCATTACAGATGAGCATTGACAGATTAACATTCACAGTTGATTTTGATAAGGGGCACTGACTTTGAACCCCAGTTAAGCAAATTGTCATCCCCCAAATAGGATATTCTTCACATTAGGAGGTTTATATTACAAATAATTGTCCTATATTTTTCAAGTTTTGTCAAATTTGTGGGAGGTTTTCTTTTGTTGTTTAAGTATAATATCCTTTATTACTTCTTGGCCCATAGGCTCAAATATTTACTCTATGGCCTTTATTCGAAAATGTTTGCTAACCTGTGATTTATATCAGTGTTCACTTTTTCTAACTGTCCATATACAGGGAATGAATGGTTTTCTGTTCTGAGGAAGATCTATTTCAGAAACCAATGTGAAGGAAATTCTGAGGCTGAGGTCGTTTTGCTCTAGAAGTTACGCTAACTTCAATTTTACTCTTGCCTTTGAACTGTGTTCAGGGCAGAGCACAGAACAGGATGGTTCAAGATGGATTCTTCTCCCTGTTTACTTGTGAGGTATCCCTGCTGCCCTGGGAGGATGGCCCCACTCAAGGCCTGGTTTCTGACCGTTTGAACTGAGGAGGGGAAGGAGGCTGCGGGCTCTGTGCACTGATTCCCTCCTGCCAGTCCACCGAGGGCTCTTCCTCCTCCTCCTGTTGATGGAAACACCCCTCTAATCCCGCAGCTCCCAACCTCCATGGGTCAGCACCCATGCCTGCCATTCGCTCTGGACAGTCCCTTTTGGGCTGGAGGATGGTGTCACCTCCTAGAAAGTCGCAACTGCTTGCCCCAGCGTTCCTGCTGTTTCCTTAGGCTTCCCTGGGGAGAAGAGGGAAGAGGAAGCAGGTAACTGTGATTCTGCTGCCCTTGAAACCCAGGGAGAGGGAGGGAGCGTGTGTGTGAGAGCGTATGCACACGTGCAATAGTCTGGAAGTCCTGGATCAGGATTGATTATTCTCAAGTGTCATAGCTTTAGGTGCCCACAGCACAGACGTCAGCTCATAGACCAGTCTTCTCTTAAAAGTTGGAGAAGAATGAATACAGTGTACTTGCACCGTTTGCCTCTTAGTTCCCTCTTTCTTGTCCACAAATTTTTACTGTCGTTACTGTTTTGTGCAGTCTTAATTGCTCTGGGTTCCTGGTGGGGAATAGGTCGGCACAGTGCTGGAGACATACTCAGAATCTGAGCCACTACCCTCCAAAATGCCGGAAACAGCTTGCAACCCAAAGGAAGGTCATGGAAAACTTGGTCTATTGATCATGTTGAAAGGTGAGCATAGCGTGTGGGAAAATGAGTCATTGATGGGACTTCACCTTTACTCTCATTTTAAACTTCTTATGGTGAAAGCATAACCCAGTTCTGACAAAGATTTTCAGCCGGGGCTGGACCTGCCTTTGACTCAGTGATGTGTCATATTCTCTCTGCCGGAAACTTGCATTCTTAACACCAGTCATCATGGTCCTGGCAAGAAAACTTTTGGAGAAGTGTTGGTATTTGGTAGATTTATTTTTTTTTTCCAGCTGCCCACAAAATATAAACTCAGAAATATCTTTTTTTTTCTCCTCTCTTTGAAAAGTTGGTTGGAATAGTTTGTCATTTCTCTGTCTGGCTTTGGTTATTGCCCTGACAAGGATCGTTTGCTTAGGGCCACGGCAAGGTGACTATGGCCCGAAGTGAAGGCTAAAATAAACTGGGGCGGCGTGCCTGTCTGGGAAGATGGAACCTCTTAGCTTGTTTTAGGCGGTGGGTGGCTAGCTGTGGCTGGTGGCCACAGATGCTCACTTCCAGTGTGGCCGGGATTTGCTTAAAGAGGCCCTTTAATTGATGCCTGCCCAGTTCCCCACCTAAGTGGATACCTCTTCACCGTTGAGTAGTTTTGTGCCAAGAGAATGCCTAGACTTGCTAGCCTGCATTGGGAACTTCCCCAGAGCCTGAGGACCACACCTAATTTACAAGAAGCAGAGCCTCTGTTCCAGTCTTCAGTTTATTCTTACAGCTCATGGAAGAAACATGTTCCAACTGGCTCCTTCACTCCTAATTTATAGATTTCTTGCAAGCAGATCCTTGAAGGCAGGGCTGTACCTTCCTCCTGTGTCTCCCTTGTGGTGTTAGCTCACAGCAGGCCCCAGTAGCAAAGGCAGTGTGGTTTGGGGGAATTACACCTGTATAGTGGTCGGGGAACCAGATCAGAACTCTGGGCTGGCCAGTAGCTCTAAGATCTTGACACAGACAGTTCGTTTCTCTGGGTTTCCCCTCATTATCTAATTACTAGGTTGAATGAGAGATGCTATAAAGCAATGGTTCACATCCTTGCTATGCATCAGAAACACCTGTGGACTCTTACTTAAATATACCTGATTGGACTGTACTTCCACGGTGGGTTCCACAGGTCTGGGTAGAGCCCGAGGAGTAAATATTTTGCCAAAATTCCTTACGGCCAAAGTTGAGGACCTCTGCCTGTAGTCCCACCTGCCTGTTAGGAATTACTTTAAGAACTAGCTAGATAACAGGAACAAAGACTGAGTGGTTGATACACCTTATTTTAGGTATCCTTAACATATCTTAAGTAGGACTTTGTGTGCAGGTTTTAAAAATACTGAAAAGGGAGAAATAAATTTTTTTTTTTTTTTTGCCTTAATAGAAACATCTGAATTGTTCTGTGCTCTGGCAGGTGGAGCATCACATTGAGTGAAATTTTCGGAAAGACTCTGGGGGCAGAGGACAGGATGGGACAGAAGCTTAGGGATAATAGCGAAAGAGGCAGCAGAGGGGTGCCTGAGCACAGGGTTGGGATTTCGGGTTTTTACGAGGGTTGAAGGTGGTTTCTTATATGTTTGATCCTTTTGATTCGCAAACCACTATTGAGTTGAACACTGAGGAGTGTTCCTAGGCTATCTAATAAAATTCTGTCGAATACACTGTTATATCCTATTGTGGACTGGGATCTGTGCTAGATGCTAGAGGTTCTCAGGTGAGAGACTCAAAAGAGGGAGAGAGGCATATAAAAAGATAACTAGAGTACAATCTGCTAAGCACAGTGATAGGTGAGCAGAGGAATAATTTACTCTTGGGAGGTTATCAGGAAAGGCTTTAGAGAAGAAGTAAAGCCTGAGTAGTTTTGAAGGCTGGGTAGGAGTTCACTCAGCAGCCTGGGGCAGGTGAGTGTGTGAGCTAAGAGGAAACAAGGTGCAGGGGTGCACAGGACCAGAAGCGTGACAGAGTAGGCTGAGTTGGGAGGACTACGAATGTTACTTGATCGTGAAGTTGGTGGGAATGTTAGAAGACCAGGCTCATCATCAAAGGCTTTGGGTTCCAGGCTCGGAGACAGGAGTTTCATATCTCAGACCTTTGAAATATTGTTAGCAGGAGAGGGATGTAGTCTTTGCTGTTGAGAGAGGTCACAGTGACTAAGACTATTATTGTGAGAGATTGGGGTGCAGAGGGAGATGCCTGGGAAGGAGGTATTGTGGTCCTGAATTAAATTGGTAAAGCTTGGTAATTGGATATAGGAGGTAAGGGAGAGGGACGATCCAGGCTGATTCTTAGGTTTCTGGCTGGGGTGCTAAGGGGAAGGCTTGGACATCATTTGACGTATGGATTACGAGGGACAGAAAGCAGTTGAGTGGAGGAGGTATCAGTTGCGGAGGTTGAAGAGATGTGTGGACCTTCAGGCAGAAATATATAGTAGGGCATTTGAAAGGGGTCAGTGCTCAAAATAGAGATTCAGGAGTGATCATTGTGAAGTTAATACCACAGAAAAGAATAAAATTGCCCTACCTATATAGAGAGTAGGGGAAAAAGAAATGCCTCAATCTGCATTAGTTATCTATTGTTAGATAACAAAATTATCCCAAATGATGCCGTCATTATTTAGTGATTTAAAACAATAAACATGTTATCTCCATTTTTGTAGGTCAGGTTTCCAGGTGCAGCTTAACTGGGTACCTCTGTTTCAAAACCTTGTAAGGCTGTAGTCAAACTGTTGGTCGAAGCCATGGTCTTGTCTGAAGGATTGACGGGGCAGGATCCACTTCCAAGGTCACTCGGGGTTTTGGATAGGTCTTGGTTCCTTGCTGGCTGTTGGCTTAAGGCCTCCTTCCTGTTTCATGACTGGGCCTCTCCTTACTGGTAACTCTCCTTACTCACAACTTGGTAACTAGCTGACTTCCTTCAGAGTGAGCAAGATAGAAGCCAAATTAGTATCAGAAGTGACATCCTATCACTTTGGCTGTATTGACTTGAAATGATTCACTGTCTGCCCCCTCTCAAGGGGAGGGGTTACACAAGAGCCTGAATACCAGGAGGTGGGGGTCATTGGGGGCCATCTTTGAGGCTGCCTAGCACAGCATCCGAGAGATGAGCTGACTAGTGGGTTTTGGAGCAGGGCCAATAACAGTGGTAAAGGCAAGAGAAGAAGAAGAGTGTGGTCCCACAAGCTAATGGAAAGGAGGAAAGAATTCAAGCATAGGCTAGGTTATGATATAACTCAACTCATCTGAGGGACTTAAAAATAACAGATTTATTTCTGGTTCATGCAAATACCCATCATAGGTTGCTTTGGGCTCTGTGTTACTTAATCACCCCTGGGCCATGTCTATTGAGGTAATTAGGGAACTAAGCTGACAGAACTTGGGTAATTTTCACTATCTGACACATTGCTTGTTGCCATGGCAGAGGGGAAAAGTTAGGGAGACCCAGGCATTAGCTTTCAAAATTTCAGCCCATGTTCTTTCCTTTCACATTTCACTGGCATAAGTGATATCATAGGGCCTGCCTCACCTCAAAGGGAGTGAGGACATGTACTCTTATTATGTGTCCAAAGATTGGTGATTCAGAGACATTTTAGTGATCAGCACTAGTGTCAACACAGAGGGGGCAACATGACGACTAAAAATGGTGTTGGAATTGGCAATGATGTGCCTTATTGGTACTGGCCAGGGGAGTGGTTGTGGAGAGATGAGGTATTCTCTGATTGCAGTGGGTTGAGGAGAGAATGGCAGATGGGAAAGTGCACAGAGGTAGGAGGAAGAAATTAGAGAAATAGTTTCACCAGGCAGAAAAGCTGTAATCACTAGTCTTTCCTCATTCTTGATTTAATCATTGACTGGTGTCATGGTGGTTTTTCTGTGTATCAGGTACATCTCAACAGATTATTCCTTAACCGTGAAGTACTGCTGTGCGCTTATGCTTCGATAATCTCAGAAATAACCAGTGGGAGTCGAATCAATTTTGTGTTCCTTTTCAGTATTGCGTTCAAACAGGAAATCACTCCCTTTTTCTAAGTTTTCCTGTTGTGCCAAAGTCAGGGTATTAGGAGAATTGCCAAGCTTTTTGAGGAAGTGGACTTTACATTTCTTTTTTCTTTATGTCGCCTTTTTAATTTAGTGTTTTTGGAAGTTTTGAAATAATTAAATCTGATTCAGTCTCCAAATTTGCTCCAAAACATCAGTTGTCCGTTTTTGCTGAGTTCAATGTTGTGAGCCAAGATATGTGAAAGTACTTGGTAAGTTGTACAGTAATAGATAAGTTGTTGCCACTTTTTCCATTATTTCTTGGTGGTCAAGAAGTAATGGAGTGCACCTTTTATTCCTATAGTGAGCTAATGGTCTGAAGTCAAGATGCAGGTGATCTGAAACTGGCAGCTGAGACATCAATTATGCTTGACTTCACAGGACTTCAAAAAGTAGATTTAACATACAATATGCTGTCCTGAACTAAATATTTAAATAAGTTGGTACTTCATTAACATATAAGAATTGATCAAGAGTAATCGTGGCTGCAAATCAGGTCTGATGTGCCCAAGGGCAAAAAATGATTTTATTTTTTAGCTACCATTTTCTTCTCATTAGTCTCCCATTTCTTTCAGGCAGTAGAATTTCAAGTAACGGGTAAGGGCTGGAGAGAGCTGACTTCTGAAATAAAAGTAAATATTAGGTATATATTTTGATTTCTTACTAATTAACTTGCCTTGTGATCTTTCAACTTTAAAATTTGAAGTGCAGTGAAGCTATTAGTATAACTTTAAATTATCCTGAGATAGCTGCAAAAAACATTTGGTCCCATCAAAAAATTGACATTATTCAGCTATGAATATTATACTGGAATTACGTTTATGAAAAATTCCTTCCCACCTTGGCAAGACGCAAGAATGATGGACTGTAAAATTGTACCATTAAAATGGTCTGATGTGTGTTTGAACCCACATCTGACTTTGAAGTTATCCAGCTGCCTGTTACCAATTTACTGATTTTACTAGGTGTTGTGTTTTATTCAATGGGGCTTATTAAACTTAATACTCTAAGCAAGTGATATAAGCCATACTTCTTAGAATAGGATGGTATTCTGATAAAAAGTCATTTCCAGGTGCTTTCAAGTGATTTGCTTTAGGAAGCAAATCCTTCTAAAGGTCGTTTTTTCTAATATACACGTGCTCATTTTGCTGGACATTGGGCCATCTTTTTTCAGGTTATTATATATGTTCAGCGATTGAATTTTTAGTGAGCAGAATTAGGCAATTAAACGTTTTCTGATTTCTTGGTAACATATTAAACCTCTGAGTTGTTGCAATGATTACTGGTACTCTAAGCCAGTACACTCACAGTTAAAAAAAAAAAGAAAAAGGCGTATCAAGCCTACGGTGGAGGTTGTGTATATTTTGACTATGGGTAGCTGGGAGAGATTTGTTTGTCTCTGCTCTGCCAGTGGAGATGAACTGGTAGCGATAGGGAGGTGCATTGCTCCCTGTTACACAGGGAGGGCAAGCTGTCGGTCTTGAAAGAGGGCAGAATCAGCCATGACTAGTTTAAGAAGATCACTTGGCTTAAGCGGATGTCCCATGTAAGAATCCCAAACCAATAGCCAGGCCACAATTCTTCTTCCCACTTGGAATGGTTCTGCATTGCTAGGTGAAAGTTCTTGTTTTAGAGCTTACCTTTGCTTGTATCCCAAAGAATTATGAAGGGTGATTCAGAGTTTCTTCCACTTGCTTATCTGGTTTTAGGAAGGCATGGTTGTTCCTGAGTTTTACTCTCAGAGATAATGTTTAAAAACTGTTGAAACTGTAATATAGGTAATACCGATAAATTGTGTATTCTTTTCAAACCTGATTTTTGGTGGATGTGGGCAGTGAGGTACCAGTTCACTGCTAAGGGGAACCCAGAAGGAGGTGAAGCTGATGAATTCATTGTTGGATGTTTTGCAGCTGAGTTTGCCTGCAGGAGGATGTTCATTTGGGTGTAGATGCCCAGTATGCAGTTAGTTGCAAATTAGTGGAACTGGGAAGGTCCCATCTAGATGTATACATTTTGGAGACATTTATGTGTAACTGGATACTTGAGATGATTGAGTCTGTTCATTCATCATGAAATGTGATAACCCCTGTCATAACATCATGAACTTGGAATTGGTCACATAACTGATGTTAAGTGGTGGGAACACAACCAACATTTTCTCTCAAGGAAGTGGAAAGGCTGCATTTTTGACCTCTGCAGGGCAGTCAACAGAGTTTTAATGAAGCAGTCATACACTTACACAGGCCTGCAGACCTGAATTTTGAAGCAATTAGTTGCCTAAAATTAACCAAGCTGTTAGAGAGAAAGATGAATACTAGTGATGTGACCAGGAGCACTGTTGTTAAGGTCAAGCTCACTTTGAGTACATGTATCTTTACTGTGGGATGCATAATTGTGGAAATAACTATTTGAAGAAAAATTGGGGGAGCAATAAATCTTTAGATAATTATTTTTAGTTCAAAGGAAAACAAAATGTTTATAATCTAATCAGATTTTATAGTCACAGTTTAATCAAAGGTGAGTGAGTTAATTTTAATGAAAATCTTTAGTACTTATTTTTAAAAGTTGAAATTTGCAAGTAGTTAATCATCACTAAACTGGACTTATGTATAGTCAGTTCAGTAAGGTGGTGTTTTTACCCTCCTGTGGTCTTGAGATAGGATAATTACGTTTTCATTTTACCTGTTAATTTTGTCTTCTCCTATATTCTGACTGTTTTAACACTATTTATTCAACGTTAATTGAGCAGTTAATTTGTGTCAGGTGCAGGAGATACAAAGATAAATAAGTGAGACTGTCCTCAGGGCTGAAACATTCTAGTGGAGGAAACAGTAAACCAGAATCACAGGACATGGGAATGGAACTTATCATAGTCAATGAAATGGGAGTACAGATGAAGGATAAAGGAAGCTTTTTGGATGTTTCCAGTTATTGCGCTAAAATGACAAAACCAACAGGTGGGAATGTGGTAATTCTTTTAATTAAACTGATTATATATCTTGGCAAGTCAGGCAATTTGGAGAATTAATGTAGAACAAATATTAGGAAATACTGTGTTAATAGGATGTATGAGAGATTAGTAGTCATTATCCAGAAGCATTTCCACTTTTTCTGGGTGATAAAATGTGAACCTTTAGAGTGAAACTTGTGACAGATATATGTACTATAACATACTTCTGTTACTGACTTAAAAAGGATCCATATCGTGAAGTGACCAGTTGCAGTCTGCACGCTCAGTTGTATAGTCCGGCTCCCTCTGAAAGGCAACCAGGCTATCCTAGACTGATGGCGCCACCTAGGGTGTGTCATATGGACTGCATCATCTACAACTTTACCCTGTCACCTTTTCTTGCTTCTTAGGAACCTTGTTTCTGTAATTTTTTTTTTTTTATTTTGTGGATGAAATTTATTTATTATTTACTTTTACAGAAGAGACTTTATTTAGAATGAGAACAAATCACAACAAATTATAAATTTTAAAAAGATGACAAATGCTATAAACTCACAAAACCCAGAAAAATAACACTACAATCAATTTTAGAACATTTCATCACCCTGAAAAAGCTCTCATGCCCATTAGCAATTATTCCCCTTTTTACCTCCCCTTCCTGACAGCGCTAGGCAACCACTAATGTACTTTTTCTCTATAGATCTGCCTATTCTGGACATTTTAAGTAAATGGACTCATTCACCTTGTGATTCTTTGTAACTGACTTCTTTCACTTAGCTTTCATTCTTAATGCTTTAAAGAATCAGCCATGTTGTACCATGTATCAGTACTTCGTTCTTTTTTTATTGCCAAATAATATTCCATTGTATGGCTGTGCCACATTTTAGTTGATGGGTATTTGGGTTGTTTCCACTCTTTGACCATTTATGAATAATGCTTGTATGAACATTTGTGTACATGTTTTTGTGTGAACATATATTTTCATTTCTGTTAGGTATAGACTGAGGAGTGGAATTGCTGGGTCATATGGTAACTCTGTGTTTAACCTTTTGAGGAACTGCCAGATTGTTTTCCAGAGTGGCTGCATTATTTTACATTCCCACCAGCAGTGTGTGAGGTTTCCATTTTCTCCACATCCTTGCCAACACTTGTTATCATTTGCCTTCTGATTGCAACCCTCCTTGTGGGTGTGAAATAGTATCTCAGTGTTGTTTTGCTTTGCATTTCCTTGACGGATAATGTTGATCATCTTTTCGCATGCTTATTGGCCATTTGTATATCTTCTTTGGAAAAATGCCTGTAAAGATCCTTTGCCTTTTTTTTTTTTTTGGCTGTGCCATGCAGCATGTAATTCTTTTTTATCTTTTTATCACTTTAAAAATATTTTAAAAAATTTATTTTATTTTGGCTGTGTTGGGCCTTCGTTGCTGCGTGTGGACTTTCTCTAGTTGCGGTGAGTGGGGGCCACTCTTCGTTGCGGTGCGCGGGCTTCTAATTGCGGTGGCTTCTCTTGTTGCAGAGCATGGGCTCTAGGCGCGTGGGCTTCAGTAGTTGTGGCACGCGGGCTCAGTAGTTGTGGCTCACGGGCTCTAGAGCACAGGCTCAGTAGTTGTGGTGCATGGGCTTAATTGCTCTGCGACGTATGATATTCCCGGACCAGGGCTTGAACCCATGTCTCCTGCATTGGCAGGCGGATTCTTAACCACTGCGCCACCAGGGAAGCCCCTGTAAGCTACTTCCCCGATAGATTGCCTTTTAAAAAATGTTCTTCTTAATCCATGTAGTACAGTTCTTTTTGACCTGATACCCTTTCTTTCTGTGTTGCAAATGTAGGCCCAAAAGAGCCCTAATTGTCACTAGTGATAATGAAAATAACACAAATGATATTGCTATGTTAAGGCAGATCACATTTTGAAGTAGAATCAATGTCCTCGTTTGTTTAAGCCCTTGAAAAATTCCAGAAGTTCTATTTAAAATCTCTATGTCTTCATCTGTTTGTCCATCATCTACTTAAATCTAAGCTCTTTTTATATCTGGGTTCAAAACACACTCAAATGCATTTCTATTTTTAATATAAAATCTTTTAAAAATATATATTTACATCGTATTTTGTCTTATTTATAAAACGTACTTTCTATGAAAGTGTTTCAAATAACTGACATAGAAATTAATCCTTGAAAGCAGCTTTATTTATCCATTTCTTTGTGTCTCTCTGTCTCTGTGTGTGTCTCTCTGTCTCTGTGTATCTGGACTCCACTTGGGAGGCAACGAACAGGAAGCCCGGAGTGACACAGGATCAGGGTTGTGCTTTGGGAAGAAGCACCTGACAGCAGTGGGAGGGTCTGGGAGCAGGGCTCTTGTTGTGGTCCCTGCAGGCATGCGCAGTAGTTAGTTCCTGTGCCTCAGTGAGTTTCCCTAACAATGCATAGCTGCTGCCTTGCAGGCCTCACTCAAGGGTTTAGTTCCTGGAACTCTCAAAAAGAAGTTGTATTAACTCTTATCTGGCTGTGCCCTTAAGGCAGGGCTGTTGCAATTGCAGAATGTCACTATTTGAATGGAAAACTTCAGAGGTCAAGAAACAGTCACTGAAAAAGGAAGTTCCAGAAGGTCATTTAGAAGGAAATGTTCTTTTTCTGTTGTGACCTCCTGATGCACTGTGAAATGGAGAAAGCTTAAATTCCTAGTGGTTTTTTTGACCTGAAAGGCCATTTGACGCTCTAACAGAGGAAGTTCCTCTAAGAGGATCAGGGGCTCCCCGATGGCTAATAGTTCATTAACTTGAGGAGGCCTAGTTGAGTGTTAATTAAATTTGCAGTACAGGTGGAGGAATCTGAGGTCGAGAAATGCTTTTTCCTTTCAAAGGGTGAGCTGTGAATCTCCAAGGCATCCTTTGTGACTCTTCAGAAAATAGCAGACAAAGAAGGCTTTTATAGGATTAAAAAACACGGAAAACATCTCAGCGAAACTTGATGATCCCATATTTGCAGCATATACGTGTATCAGATTTGTGTGGGTGTGTGTGTGCCCAGATAGGTATTTATGCTTTAAAATTTGAAGTCTGGTTCAATTACCTACATCATTCAGGTAGACATATTCAGGGCAAGACCAGGAGGAGAGAGGCTTTCAGGTTGTGAAGGGAACTGTGAAGCAGGCAAGCCTCTGGGGGCTGGGAAGATGCTGTCAGAGAGGGTGTCTCCAGGCTTCTGTCTGTATCCACATTGTTTCTGTAGCAGTTTGTGCAGGACTGCTGGTAGATCCTGGGCAGTAGTAACAACCTGCATTTAGGGAACTCTCTTGGATATCCTGTAGGCAAGCAGGTAACTCAAACTATTCTGAAGGATATAATATGAAAAGTAAGGGTCACCTTCTCGCCGTATCCCACTCTCTAGAAGCCACCCGTTTCCTGTTTCTTCCTGCTTTAAAAAAAATTCTTTGCACAAATAGGCACACGTTTTAAAAAACATGAATATCCTTTTTCCCATTTAAATTGTACCACTTGACACATTGTTCTACAAACACCTTTGCCAACACCATCCTCAGGTGCCGCCTTCAGCAGATCAGTCCTGCCCAGCCCCTCCAGCAGCTGGGAGTATTCCATCACATTCCACAATTTGACCAGGTCTCTGTGATAAACACCTCAGCTGTCCCTGGTTTCCAGCCTTCAGTGGGTTGAAGGGTGGCCTCCAAAAGATAAGTCCATGTTCTAATCTCTGGAACCAGGGAAGGTGACCTCATTTGGAAAAAGTCTTTGCAGATGTAATTTGCCTAAGGATTTTAAGATGAGATCATCCTCGATTAACCAAGTGGGCCCTAAATCCAATCGCAGGTGTCCTTACAAGACAGAAGAGGAAAAGACAGGGAGAGGAAGACAAGGCCACCTAAAGACAGAGGCAGAATTGGGAAGGATATGAAGTCAAAGGCCAAGGAGTACCTGGAGCCCCCAGAAGCTGGAAGAGTCAGGGAAGGATTCCCCCTTAGAGTCTTTGGTGGGTGTGCAGCCCTGCCAACATGTTTTTTTTTTTTTTTTTTTTTGACGTGTGGTGTTTGTAACAGTGAGAATAAATTTCTGTTTTAAGTCCCTTAGTTTGTGGTAATTTTATGGCAGTCCTTGGAAACTAACACATTGCCCAAACGCTAATGAAAACCTCTCTCCCTGTTCTGAAAGATACTGAACACCCTCTCCAGGCACATCCATGCATACCCGCTAGAGCTCCTCTGTAGGGCAGGTTTCCAGAAGTGGAATTCTCGTTCTGAATCCTGATAATATTTTTTCCCCTCAAATGTGTCATGTGCATCCTTGTCTTAGGAATCATGTGAAAAGCATCTATGTTGAGCACTCATTGTGTGTTAAGCGTGTGTTTACACTATCTTATAGCAACTCTTTCTCATTCTTATGCACCCTCATTTTAAAGATGGAAAACTGTGGATTAGAGAACTGAAGTCTCTTGTATAAGATCATAAGTAAGTAGGAGGCAGGACCAGAATTCAAACTATCCTCTAACTAGGTTGAATAACCACATTTTAAATTTCAGGGTGCCATGTTGTGTGGACATGGCCTGGCTGCTAGGTGTGGTCGGTCTTGGGTGGTGACTGGCTCAGCTATAACTGCAGAAGGAAGGCTGGCCTGGCAAGCAGGATGTGGGATCCACAGGGCATGGTGAGGCGGGGAGACAGCACCACGCATGGCCCATCTTGGAGTAGTGGAGTGCGAGCAGGTGAACTGAAAATCCAGGAGTTAGAACACAAGTAATAACTAATTGTTAGCCTTTTTTAATACGACAGGCATGGTTCTAAATGTTTAACACGTATTAGCCCATTGTGAAGCAAGTACTATATTAGCACAGAAAGGGACCATCCATAAGTTGCGGGGTATGACTACTTGGACTTAGGTACAGAGAAGTTCTTGAGTGAGGGGAGGGCAAGAAGCACAGAGGTCTATTGAGGAGGAACTTAGGTAACAGGTAGATTACCAAGAAAGAGATATCAGCTCGGGCTATCTGATGGGTATGCAGTTGATGGAAATTGCAAGGTGGTGGAACTGGGGTTCATAGCCAGTGGTGAACCCCAGTATGCAACAGGAATGACTTACACCAAGTCCAGAAGTCGGTTGGGACCCCTGGCAAGAGTACAGCGGCTGCAGGCTGATGGGAAAAAGAGCTTGGCGTTGAAACCCCCAGGGTTATGACCTGATGGTAATGGTGACATACAATAGGCCCGGAAGCTTTTTGAGTAAGCCCGTGATTTCAGTATGGTTTCTTATTTATCTTTTTATTATGACTAGGAAACATGAGGGTTCAGCCACGCAACTTCTGGGTAGTACAACATAGGATTTCTCTAAGGCTAATGATGTAATCATTTGCTTAATTTTTATTTTCAGTAAAATTATCTTTACAGCGTTTACTAGTATCTATTAATTCATTAGAAACATTGAGAACAGTTTCTGTTGATTGAGCAGCCAGAATCGTTTGTGCGTTCTTGACTTGTTCGGCCCTGTTCCATCTTTTATTAACTGCTGGCAAAGAAAAATAGAGTAACGCTTCGGTTGTTTGTTTGTTTTTTCTTTTTTTTGGTAGGAGAATATCCCCATCTTGTGGATATTTGTGTGGTGTTTTAGCTTCTACAGGTGCAAACAGAAACTGACTAGGGAGTTCCCTGGTGGTCTAGTGGTTAGGATTTGGGGCTTTCACTGCGATGAACCGGGTTCAGTCCCTGGCAGGGAAACTAAGATCCCGCAAGCTGTGCGGTACAGCCAAAAAACCCCGCAAAAAAAAAGAAAACAAAAAAAAATTAACTGGTTTGTACACTTTCTCATAGACATACTTCTTTTTTTTTTTTTTTTTTCCGGTACGCGGGCCTCTCACTGTTGCGGCCTCTCCCGTTGCGGAGCACAGGCTCCGGACGCACAGGCTCAGCGGCCATGGCTCACGGGCCCAGCCGCTCCGCGGAACGTGGGATCTTCCCGGACCGTGGCACGAACCTGTGTCCCCTGCATCGGCAGGCGGACTCTAAACGACTGCGCCACCAGGGAAGCCCCTTCTTCTTTTTTTTTTTTTTAATATCTTTATTGGAGTATAATTGCTTTACAATGGCGTGTTAGTTTCTGCTTTATAACAAAGTGAATCAGCTATACATATACATATATCCCCATATCTCCTCCCTCTTGCGTCTCCCTCCCACCCTCCCTATCCCACCCCTCTAGGTGGTCACAAAGCACCGAGCTGATCTCCCTGTGCTATGCGGCTGCTTCCCACCAGCTATCTGTTTTACATTTGGTAGTGTATATATGTCCATGCCACTCTCTCACCTTGTCCCAGCTTACCCTTCCCCCTCCCCGTGTCCTCAAGTCCATTCTCCACATGTGTGTCTTTATTCCTGTCCTGCTCCTACGTTCTTCGGAACCAATTTTTGTTTTCAGATTCCATATATATGTGTTAGCATATGGTATTTGTTTTTCTCTTCTGAATTACTTCACTCTGTATGACAGACTCTAGGTGCATCCACCTCACTACAAATAACTCAGTTTCGTTTCTTTTTATGGCTGAGTAATATTCCATTGTATATATGTGCCATATCTTCTCTATCCATTCATCTGTTGATGGACATTTAGGTTGCTTCCATGTCCTGACTATTGTAAATAGAGCTGCAGCTTCTTTGGAGAAATGTCTATTTAGGTCTTCTGCCCATTTTTGGATTGGGTTGTTTGTTGTTTTGATATTGCGCTGCATGAGCTGCTTGTAAATTTTGGAGATTAATCCTTTGTCCATTGATGTGTTTGAAAATATTTTCTCCCATTGTCTTTTCATCTTGTTTATGGTTTCCTTTGCTGTGCAAAAGCTTTTAAGTTTCATTAGGTCCCATTTGTTTATTTTTGTTTTTATTTCCATTTCTCTAGGAGGTAGGTCAAAAGGATCTTGTGATTATGTCATAGTGTTCTGCCTATGTTTTCCTCTAAGAGTTCTATAGTGTTGTCTTTACATTTAGGTCTTTCATCCACTGTGAGTTTACTTTTGTGTATGTGGTGTTAGGGAGTGTTCTAATTTCATTCTTTAACATGTAGCTGTCCAGTTTTCCCAGCACCACTTATTGAAGAGGCTGTCTTTTCTCCATTTTATATTCTTGCCTCCTTTATCAAAGATAAGGTGACCCATATGTGTGTGGGTTTATCTCTGGGCTTCCTATCCTGTTCCATTGATCTGTATTTTTGTGCAAGTACCATACTGTCTTGATTACTGTAGCTTTGTAGTATAGTCTGAAGTCAGGGAGCCTGATTGCTCCAGCTCCATTTTTCTTTCAGAACATTGCTTTGGCTATTCAGGGTCTTCTGTGTTTCCATACAAATTGTGCAATTTTTTGTTCTAGTTATGTGAAAAATGCCACTGATAGTTTGATAGAGATTGGATTGAATCTGTAGATTGTTTTGGGAAGTATAGTCATTTTCACAATGTTGATTCTTCCAATCCAAGAACATGGTATATCTCTCCATCTATTTATATCATCTTTAATTTCTTCCATCAGTATCTTACAGTTTTCTGCATACAGATCTTTTGTCTCCTTAGGTAGGTTTATTCCTAGGTATTTTATTCTTTTTGTTGCAGTGGTAAATGGGAGTGTTTCCTTAATTTCTCTTTCAGGTTTTTCATCATTAGTGTATAGGAATGCAAGAGATTTCTGTGCATTAATTTTGTATCCTGTTACTTTACCAAATTCATTGATTAGCTCTAGCAGTTTTCTGGTAGCGTCTTTAGGATTCTCTATGTATAGTATGTCATCTGCAAACAGTGACAACTTCTTTTGTTTTTTTTTTTTTTTTTTTTGCGGTACGTGGGCCTCTCACTGTTGTGGTCTCTCCCATTGCAGAGCACACGCTCTGGAAGCACAGGCTCAGCGGCCATGGCTCACAGGCCCAGCCGCTCTGTGGCATGTGGGATCTTCCTGGACTGGGGCACGAACCCATGTCCCCTGCATCGGCAGGTGGAGTCTCAACCACTGCACCACCAGGGAAGCCCTACTTCTTATTTTCTGATTTGGATTCCTTTTATTTATTTTCTTCTCTGATTGCTGTGGCTAAAACTTCCAAAACTGTGTTGAATAATAGTGGTGAGAGTGGGCAACCTTGTCTGGTTCCTGATCTTAGAGGAAATGTTTTCAGTTTTTCACCATTGAGAACGATATTGGCTGTGGGTTTGTCATATATGGCCTTTATTATCTTGAGGTAAGTTCCCTCTATGCCTACTTTCTGGAGGGTTTTTATCATAAATGGGTGCTGAATTTTGTGAAAAGCTTTTTCTGCATCCATTGAGATGGTCATATTGTTTTTCTCCTTCAGTTTGTTAATATGGTTTATCACATTAATTGATTTATGTATATTGAAGATTCCTGGGATAAACCCCACTTGATCATGGTGTATGATCCTTTTAATGTGCTTTTGGATTCTGTTTCCTAGTATTTTGTTGATGTTTGCATCTATGTTCATCACTGATATTGGCCTGTAGTTTTCTTTTTTTGTGACATCTTTGTCTGGTTTTGGTATCGGGAGATGGTGGCCTCGTAGAATGAGTTTGGGAGTGTCCTTCCCTCTGCTATATTTTGGAAGAATTTGAGAAGGATAGGTGTTAGCTCTTCTCTAAATGTTTGATAGAATTTGCCTGTGAAGCCATCTGGTCCTGGGCTTTTGTTTGTTGGAAGATTTTTAATCACAGTTTCAATTTCATTACTTGTGATTGGTCTGTTTATATTTTCTATCTCTTCCTGGTTCAGTCTTGGAAGGTTGTGCTTTTCTAAGAATTTGTCCATTTCTTCCAGGTTGTCCATTTTATTGGCATATAGTTGCTTGTAGTAATTTCTCGTGATCCTTTGTATTTCTGCAGTGTCAGTTGTTACTTCTCCTTTTTCATTTCTAATTCTGTCGATTTGAGTATTCTCCCTTTTTTTCTTGATGAGTCTGGCTAATGGTTTATCCATTTTGTTTATCTTCTCAAAGAACCAGCTTTCAGTTTTATTGATCTTTGCTATCTTTTCCTTTATTTCTTTCTCATTTATTTCTGATCTGATCTTTTATTTCTTTCCTTCTGCTAACTTTGGGCTTGTTTTGTTCTTTCTCTGATGGCTTTAGGTGTAAGGTTAGGTTGTTTGTTTCTTGAGGTAGGATTGTATTTCTATAAACTTCCCTGTTAGAACTGCTTTTGCTGCATCCCATAGGTTTTGGGTTGTCGTGTTTTCATTGTCATTTATTCCTAGGAATTTTTTGATTTCCTCTTTGATTTCTTCAGTGATCTCTTGGTTATTTAGTAGTGTATTGTTAATCTCCATGTGTTTGTATTTTTTACACATTTTTTCCTGTAATTGATATCTAGTCTCTTTTTTGTGGTTGGAAAAGATACTTGATATGATTTCAATTTTCTTAAATTTACCAAGGCTTGATTTGTGACCCAAGATATGATCTATCCTGGAGAATGTTCCATGAGCACTTGAGAAGAAAGTGTATTCTTTCTTGTTGTTTTTGGATGGAATGTCCTATAAATATCAATTAAGTTCATCTTGTTTAATGTATCATTTAAAGCTTGTGTTTCCTTATTTTCATTTTGGGTGATCTGTCCATTGGTGAAAGTGGGGTGTTAAAGTCCCCTGCTATGATTGTGTTACTGTTGATTTCCCCTTTTATGGCTGTTAGCATTTGCCTTATGTATTGAGGTGCTCCTATGTTGGGTGCATATATATTTACAATTGTTATATCTTCTTCTTGGATTGATCCCTTGATCATTATGTAGTGTCCCTCTTTGTTCCTTTTAATAGTCTTTATTTTAAAGTCTGTTTTGTCTGATATGAGAATTGCTAACTCTAGCTTTCTTTTGATTTCTATTTGCATGGAATACCTTTTTCCATCCCTTCACTTTCAGTCTGTATGTGTCCCTAGGTCTGAAGTGGGTCTTTTGTAGACAGCATATATGGGTCTTGTTTTTGTATCCATTCAGCCAGTCTATGTCTTTTGGTTGAAGCATTTAATCCATTTACATTTAAAGTAGTTATTGATATGTATGATCCTGTTACCATTTTCTTAATTGTTTTGGGTTTGTTACTGTAGGTCTTTTCCTTCTCTTGTCTTTCCTGCCTAGAGAAGTTCCTTTAGCATTTGTTGTAAAGCGTTTGGTGGTGCTGAATTCTGTTAGCTTTTGCTTGTCTGTAAAGGTTTTGATTTCTCCGTCGAATCTGAATGAGATTCTTGCTGGGTAGAGTAATCTTGGTTGTAGGTTTTTCCCTTTCATCACTTTAAATATGTCCTGCACCTCCCTTCTGGCTTGCAGAGTTTCTTCTGAAAGATCAGCTGGTAACCTTATGGGGATTCCCTTGTATGTTATTTTTTGCTTTTCCCTTCCTGCTTTTAATGTTTCTTCTTTGTATTTAATTTTTGATAGTTTGATTAATATGTGTCTTGGTGTGTTTCTCCTTGGATTTATCCTGTATGGGACTCTCTGTACTTCCTGGACTTGACTGAGTATTTCCTTCCCCATATTAAGGAAGTTTTAAACTATAATATCTTCAAATATTTTCTCAGTCCCTTTTTTTCCTCCTCTTCTCCTGGGATCCCTATAATTCGAATGTTGGTGCATTTAATGTTTCCCCAGAGGTCTCTGAGACTGTCGTCAATTCTTTTCATTCTTTTTTTCTTTATTCTGCTCTGCATTAGTTACTTCCACTATTTTATCTTCCAGGTCACTTATCCGTTCTTCTGTCTCAGTTATTCTGCTCTTGATTCCTTCCAGAGAATTTTTCATTTCATTTATTGTGTTGTTCATCATTGTTTGTTTGATCTTTAGTTCTTCTGGGTCCTTGTTAAATGTTTCTTGTATTTTCTCCATTCTATTTCCAAGATGTTGGATCATCTTTACTATCATTACTCTGAATCCTTTTTTAGGTGGACTGCCTATTTCCTCTTCATTTGTTTGGTCTGGTGGGTTTTTACCTTGCTCCTTCATCTTCTCTGTGTTCCTCTGTCTTCTCATTTTGCTTAACTTACTGTGTTTGGGTTCTGCTTTTCGCAGGCTGAAGGTTCGTAATTCCCGTTGTTTTTGGTGTCTGCCCCCAGTGGGTAAGGTTGGTCCAGTGGGTGTGTAGGCTTCCTGGTGGAGGGGACTGGTGCCTGTGTTGTGGTGGATGAGGCTGGATCTTATCTTTCTGGTGGGCAAGACCGCATCCAGTGGTGTGTTTTGGGGTGTTTGAGAACTTATTATGATTTTAGGCAGCCTCTCTGCTAATGGGTGATGTTGTGTTCCTGTCTTGCTAGTTTTTTGGCATAGGTGTCCAGCACTGTAGCTTGCTTGTCATTGAGTGGAGCTGGGTCTTAGCGTTGAGATGGAGATCTCTGGGAGAGCTTTTGCCATTTCATATTATGTGGAGCCGGGAGGTCTCTCGTGGACCAATGTCCTGAACTCGGGTCTCCCACCTCAGAGGCTCAGGCCTGACACCCGGCCAGAGCACCAAGATCCTGTCAGCCACATGGCTCAGAAGAAAAGGGAGAAAGAAAGAAAGAAAAAAATAAAATAAAGTTATAAAAATAAGAAATAAAATAAATTATTAAAAATAAATAATTAAAAAGTAATTAAAAAAAGAAAGAGCAACCAAACCAAAAAACAAATCCACCAATGGTAACAAGTGGTAAAAACTATACTAAAAACACCCGAAAAACAAAAAAAAATGGACAGGCAGAACACTTAGACAAATGGGAAAAGCAACGCTATATAGAGAAAATCACAGAAAGAGGCATACACATACACACTGACAAAAAGAAAAAGGAAAAAAATATGTTTATTAAAGAAGAGCAACCAAATGTACCAATGATAATAAACTCTAAATACTAAACTAAGATAAACATAAAACCAGAAATAAATTAGATGCAGAAAGCAAACCCCAAGTCTACAGTTGATCCCAAAGTCCACCGCCTCAATTTTGGGATGATTTGTTGTCTATTCAGGTATTCCAGAGACCTAGGGTACATCAAGTTGATTGTGGAGATTTAATCCGCTGTTCCTGAGGCTGCTGGGAGAGATTGCCCTTTCTCTTCTTTGTTCACACGGCTCCTGGGGCTGAGCTTTGGATTTGGCCTTGCCTCTGTGTGTAGGTCGCTGTCTGGCGTCTGTTCTTCATCCAGACAGGAGGGGGTTAAAGGAGCAGCTGATTAGGGGGCTCTGGCTCACTTGGGCCAGGGGGAGGGAGGGGTACAGAATATGGGGTGAGCCTGCAGTGGCAGAGGCTGGCGTGATGTTGCAGCAACCTGAGGTGGTCCGTGTGTTCTCCTGGGGAAGTTGTCCCAGGATCACGGGACCCTGGCAGTGGTGGGCTACGTAGGCTCCCGGCACGGGAGGTGTGGACAGTGACCTGTGCTCGCACACAGGCTTCTTGGTGGCTGCAGCAGCAGCCTTGGAGTTTCATGCCTGTCTCTGGGGTTCGCACTGATAGCCAAGGCTCACGCCCTTCTCTGAAGCTCGTTTAGGTGGTGCTCTGAATCCCCTCTCCTCACGTACCCCAAAACAATGGTCTCTTGCCTCTTAGGCAGTTTCCGACTTTTTCCCTGACTTCCTCCCAGCTAGCTGTGGGGAACTAGTCCCCTTCAGGCTGTGTTCACGCATCCAACCCCAGTCCTCTCCCAGCCCCCACCCTTCCCAGGGGGTGAGCAGACAAGCCTCTCAGGTGAGTGCAGGTTGGCACCGATCCTCTGTGCGGGAACCTCTCTGCTTTGCCCTCTGCACCCCTGTTGCTGCGCTCTCCTCTGTGGCTCTGAAGCTTCCCCCCTGCCAGCCCCCGTCTCCTCCAGTGAAGGGGCTTCCTAGCGTGTGGAAACTTTTCCTCCTTCACGGCTCCCTCCCACTGGTGCAGGTCCCGTCCCTATTCTTTTGTCTCTGTTTATTCTTTTTTCTTTTGCCCTACCCAGGTACGTGGGGGAGTTTCTTGCCTTTTGGGAAGTCTGAGGTCTTCTGCCAGCGTTCAGTAGGTGTTCTGTAGGAGTTGTTACACATGTAGATGTATTCCTGATGTATTTGTGGGGAGGAAGGTGATCTCCATGTCTTACTCCTCTGCCGTGTTGAAGGTCTAACAGTCTGAGTGGTCTTTACTTCAAAGGGAGGCATTGATCTGATCTTTCATCTTCTCAGCTGTTGCTCACCAGCTTCCTTTAGATACTGTTTGAGCTAAAAACCCCTCATTTCCTGATTTGAGTGAGCAATTGCCATGATACTTCTAATCCTCTCACTTGGAAGCTACTAGATGTACTTCTTGAAGCCTTCCTTAGTCTCCAAGTTTCCTATCACATTGGGTTCTGGACATATGGAATGCTGGACAATCTCATGTGATACTGATTTATCTTTACCCTAATATTTCACTTTTAATGCTTTCAGAGGCTTCTAAAAATGATTTCATTTCCTCCTTCAGATCGTCTTAAGGAATAGGTTATACATTCTATTAAGATAACGGTATTGAGGTAACATACAGTACATCAGTATTAGACCCAAGGTTAGAAATCTCTAATTCTTTCCAACAGATCACTTACCACCCCGTACTCCACCCTGTCCCCAACTTCAAGCATGGGAGGAAGCAGTATGTAAATGATATCATTGTCTCAAACCATCTTTTGGAAAGTTGGACACAAATACGTCATTTTTTTCAAAAAATGCCAATGGAGTTTATCCAACAGAATTTGCTTGGCCTTTATTATTTCAGTTAAACACTAAGTACATTTCACTTTGAAGAAATTGAAATGCGTTTACTTGACAAGTCATACCATCCAGTTCTGATTGCTGTCTTAAATTAGAGAATTCCAAGAATTGGGCGTGACTTGTGGGTAACTGTATGGTGTAGGGGTGCAGATTTGGAACTTGAAGTGATTTTTGTCTGGTGCGTTGAAATGTAAACATAGTTTAAGAGAATTAGACTTTTTGGTACTAAAATAGGAAACTTCAGTCTTTAGGCATTCACTTTGATAAAATTCCTGGATAGCACGCGGCACATAAAGTGTAGAAACTTTTTACAGATAGAGTGTTTGAAGTGGTTGTCTTCCTTGCACAGAATAATGCAGTAGAAGTCTTTTGTTCAATGGTCAATGCCTTCTTGGAGATAGGATTTTGAAGCAGAAAATGCTAAAGCAGATTGTTGATTTGCCCGTGCTGATGTCTTCATGTGTTTTGCTTGGAAATGTCTCACTAGATCCTGCTCCATGAAGGCAAGCGTTGTCAGTTTTGTTCATCACTGAATCCCTTGGCCCAGAACAGTGCAAAGTAGGGACTTAATATGTATTTGTTGAGTGAGTTAATGAATGGGTATATAAAGACTTTAAGAAATGAGGGTACGTCTTTAGTAATGACTAGTAAGTGAAACCGTAAATTTAATAAGAGAGGGCTTGTATCCTTCTTGATCATGATCATAGTGATATGAATATATCATCTAAATACATCATTTAAGTATGTATACTGTAAATGCGTGACAAAACAGGCAAAGCTGGGGCTTCAGAGCTAGAAAGACTGCTCTGACCATGTTTTTCTTTAATGGGAACAAAATACAGCTGTGAGATTGTAGATGATGTGTGTAGAATACCTAGCATAGAACAGTGGCTTTCTGTTCTCATTAGCGTTTTTTTCAGATAAAACTGAGAAGGAAGCAGTCATGTCTTAAGTCAGTAGTTCTCATCCAGGGTGCTTTTGGCCCCCCATGGGACACTTGGTAATGTCTGGAGACGTGGTTGATTGTCAGGACTTGAGAGGATACTAGTGGCATCTGTGACCATAGGCCAGGGATGGTGCTAAATTATCCTCCAGTGCCCAAGACAAGGCCTCCCGATAAAGAATTATCTGGTGGGCTTCCCTGGTGGTGCAGTGGTTGAGAGTCCGCCTGCCGATGCAGGGGACACGGGTTCGTGTCCCGGTCCGGGAGGATCCCACACGCCGCGGAGCGGCTAGGCCTGTGAGCCATGGCCGCTGAGCCTGCGCAACGGGAGAGGCCACAACAGTGAGAGGCCCGCATACCGCAAAAAAAAAAAAAAAAAAAAAAAAAAAGAATTATCTGGTACAAAGCATCAATAGTGCTGAGGTTGAAAAACCCTGTCCTAGTCATTCATGAAAGTTATAATATTAAAATATTGATCAAATTAAAAAGTGTCACCATATATATCTTAAGTTGGATGAGATATTATTCTGTTAATATGTAGCAAATGAATTTTTTTTTCAGTTCTTGATACTTCGGTTCCTGACCTAAGTTACTTTTCTTAGTTTCTGTCAATATCAGGGATTCTTTTCATCAATATACTTATGTATCTTAAGAAGTTATTTGCTTTCCAAACAGTAGAATACACATATATCTAATGAATCATTGCTGAGCTCAGCAAACACTATTATTTGAGACTTACAACTGCCACAGAAGGTTGGAACTATTAACTTGTCAGTTTGATCAAAGTACATTTGACCAAAATAATTTGATCAGTTTACTAATGTTGATTAATGAATGCATGAAACTTGATGATATTATCTGCTTGGTAGGCACTTAGCCTGCATTCTAAATCTGTTAAGTTTTTTTTTTTTGAAGACATTAAAATAAGATTTCTACTTCCTCTGGAAGAATATTGTGGATTTCTGAGGCAGGAGAAGAGATTTGGAAAATTTGGGTAATTCCATTGTTTCCTTTCTCATTAGACATTGGGCGATGTATCATGTTTGTGTTAATTGCATGGAGTGGAAAAGACTTAGAAGACGTATTTTGTGTTTATTATTGTTGGCTTAAAAGTTGACTCCTTTTCCTGGATGTTGCATGACACATCAGTTGTTTGTTTGCTATTGACTTTGGTGGTCTGATCTTTCCCCAGAGGGGCTCTGATGTTGCTGAATCTTTCATGCTTGTGACTTTGTTTTCAACTCCTGGGTGCTGTCTCAAGTATAGCTTCTTGTAGTGAAAATTGATGATACTTAGGACTTTTAGTTTGTTTCAGGTACAGCACTAAATGCTTTTCATTTTATTGACAAAAATGCTTTTCGTTTTATTCTCTCACAATGCCATGAGGCATAGCTATTTTTACAATTCCCACTTGTCCGTGGTTGTATAACCTAGAGGGTGGTGGGACCAGACCTGCTTAATGACCTTTGCTGTCTTCAAAGGAGGGGGGCGTGGTGGTGGTGGTGTACCTTGAGGGGGATAATATGGAGGGAGAGCTGATGACATCAGTGAACTATAATACAACACCATTTCTTAAAGTTCTGCAAGGACAGGGAAGGCACTTGCTGGTGGAGGAAATGGGGTTTTAAAAGGATTGCCTTGTGAAGTCAGTTTTCCCTCCCTTTCGATAGCAGCTGGGGCAGAATGGCGGGGGTAGAGACTTGCGGTAACACCTGTGACCCGAGAAGAAGCTCCCCAAGTCAGGTTTGGCTGCTTGAGTTTAGACAGACCTCTGCAGGCCCCACGACCCTCTAGTTCTGCCTGACGACGGTCCAGGATGGCAACATCTCTGGGGAGGAAGCCATTCTACAGGGTTTTCACGTCTAGGAAGCTAAATGAATTGAGGTTTGTACTACGCTTTGTGTGCATGTGTGCACGCACTTGTGACTCCCATTGGCGGTGACGAGGGAGGTATTGTCTCTCCTGTGGGTGCTGGGTGCATGCCTGATAGAACTCGGGTCCCATGGGAGTGTAACTAGTTAATTCTACCCAGTTCTCTCGGGTCTGTGAGCTCCTTCTGGATGGATAATGTGTTAACACTAGTCATAATAGAGACCAAATGTGTTCTAGGTGCTCTTGGTTTGAATGATGCGGAAACTGAGCAGCTGCCTGAGGTTACCAGCCAGTGAGTGGAAGAGCTGGGATTCCTACGCAGGACTGTCTGATGTGAACACCTGTGCCCTTTTCACCACTTCTTCATCTTTTCTCCATCTTTCACCTCCATCTCTGGCACATGGTAGTTAATAAATGTCAGTTGAAGGAATGCATGCTGCCTGTGCAACCTTACAGGTAGAAACTAAGTATTGCTTTTACCTGAACATAACGCAGAGCTGCAAAACAAAAGAAGAGTGACAAAGAGCCTCGGGTATTCGAGCCTGATGAGCTGCCAGAAGGAAGCCCTGTGTTCTCAGGGTCTCCACCTGTTTGTGTCTCTCAGGTCTGGATTTCCCAGTCTCCACTCCAGCTTCAGAAATCTGCTTCTGGAGCCTTTCCAGGGAAAGCTTTCCAAATGTTCCTTGATGCCATTTGGACTTTGACTTTCAGTATGATTCTTCATTCTGACACTCCCTCCCCTGGAGGGAAGTCCTTACCCACCCCCAGCTCCAGGCGTGGGCCCCCTCTAGCTGTGGGACTAGAGAAGAGAGGTTGGCCTCTTTTGCATCTCAGGTTTCTCCTCTGTAATGTTAGGGACTTGACGTAGTAGGTAGTCTATTTCCATAGTTCTTCACCAGTTTTTTTTAAATCGGGCTTCTTAAGAATATGCTAAAAACACACAGTTTTGTGGGACTCAAACTCCCCTCACACAAAGCCCATCTATCTACAGTTACACCACGTAAAAGATCTCTTCTTTACTGGGTTCTCTCCATCTCTGACAGTGTATGACATGCCATTATAACATTGTGTTCTTTTTAATTAGCAAATTTATTGTGAAGATAAGTGTGTATTAGGACTAGTCAAATTCATAGACCTTTCAACATGAGCTTTGACACAGAAAAAGATTGAGGATTTTGGCGTAGGCTCCTATCAGAGAGGTGCTGACAGCTCCAGACTTTAAGACTTCTGGATTATTCCTTCTGACTCTTTACCCCGTGTTCTCATCTATATTATGCAAACAGTGGATGAATATGTTTTTCTTGGAGGAGTAATAGTGGAGAGATGTTTTGTAGGTGGAGTTTTAGCCTTACAGGGAACATCAGTAATTTATCTCCAGTGTAGTTTAAACACTTAATGGGTAAAGCATTTGAGGAGCTGTTGGGTCCCACAGAAAAACTTGAAATCCTCTTTCCTCGTTACTGTCGATCTCTGCACATAGCAGCTACCCTCCAGAGTCCCCATTCCCATGACCCTAAATGCTCTGAACCTCTTTTCACCCCACCTCCTTTCCTGGTCTTGTTTTCTGCCAGTAAACTCTGTTCTCTGTTGAAAGAATCCCACCCACCTTTCTGGGGCTGCTTCAGAGATCTGGGCTGCTTCCTTTCACGGGGATGTTTTCAGTCACTTAGGTTTTACATATGTTCTTTCATTCCTGTCAGAGGTGGAAGGTAGGAAACTGAAGGGGTGAGAGGAAGAGACAACCTCACGGGCATCCCAAAGTATTACAGGACCATGTGGTACCCACACCACTCACTCCAGCAGACAGTCTCTCAAGTGGAACATACCTTTCAGCAGACGAGCAGTTTATTCATAACATTCTAACCAGTCCCTCATACATTTGAATCAAACCTTTGTTTTACTCACATGTATTTTTGAAGGGAAATAAGTGAGCAAAATCAAATATTTGGTTTACAGCAGTTAAGATGGTTAAATGCAAACGTTCTTGGCTCGCCCCTCTGCCCCCCTCCTTATTTTTGGGCCCCTGTTCTGCCTCCTAGATAGTCTGATAGCCTGTTGCCCTGGGACTCGGATGGGATTTTATTTACTGCCTGGTGGAAACAGTTGGGAGGTGGGGTAGGGGAAGCAGTTAGAATAATACAGGCATTTTGAAACAGTTTCTTGGCTTTTTTTTTTTTTTTTGGCAGCTAAGATAGGCCTGCTCAAAATATTTTTTAAAAAATGTTTTACCTTAGTGGGCTCTGTGTTTGCCAGTGTAAATGTTTCCAAATTGTTCTCTTGATTTCATTCTTAAGAATCTAGGCAACTGGTATAATGTATACATACACAGAGATTACTTTTGTTTTTTTGGTTTAAAAATGCAATTATTTTTGTTGAGAAATAATGACTGTGAAGTTACCTATCAGAAGCCAGCTAATTGAACTCCATGCAGAGTGTTTCTATACATTATAGTAATATAAGGTAGTAGTAATGACAATGCTGATCTCATAGGACTTGCCTTGGCATTTATGAGAAAATCCCACAGAAGTGAGGAAGTTACCAATCCTTTTATTTTCAACACTTCAACAAATTAGGGCACAGAACTCAGTATCTCCTGGGTCCCATATGGGAACTGAATTTTACTGAAGTTTAATGTGGAACTGAAAGACCTGAAAAGAGAATTTAACAGGACAAATGGGTTCTGGCAAAAAAGGTAGCAGGTTAGTAATGTAAGTTAATAATAAGCAACTTTCGGGCTTCCCTGGTGGCGCAGTGGTTGAGAGTCCGCCTGCCGATGCAGGGGACAGGGGTTCGTGCCCCGGGTCCGGGAAGATCCCACATGCCTTGGAGCGGCTGGGCCCGTGAGCCATGGCCGCTGAGCCTGCGCGTCCGGAGCCTGTGCTCCGCAATGGGAGAGGCCACAACAGTGAGAGGGCTGCGTACCGCAAAAAAAAAAAAAAAAGAAAAAGAAAAACATGTTTCTAAAATATCATTGCAGGGAACTTCTTATTCTGGTCATGCCAATAGCAGCATACTTTTATCAGAGGACCCTTGATGCAGATAACAATGATAAACTGTGGACAAGATATAAAATCCGTATTTGAAGCCACCAGAGAGCAACTGATAGCTGACAGAAATTGGAGGGAAGTTGATTCTTGAAAGATGTGAATTGCACTGGATAAAGTTAACATTCATATACTGTTTTTGCCTGGTGGCATTCCCACTCTGTGCATAGTGGGATGGCTAGATGTAGAGCAGAAGGTGGCAGTTACTGGCTGGAGGAGTTAGGAGATGAATGGCATTTGTGGCTGCCAGAGTGACTGGAAAGTGAGGAGACACATCCAGGAACGGAGGGAGTCACAGAAGAGGAAGCCGCAACATTTTACATTAAACTCTGTCCAAATTCTTGGCTGATTCATGGAGAGACTCTAAAGTTCCCAATGAGAAGAAACAGCTGGAAAGCTGAAAGAACTGAGTAGTTCCAGCCACTGTACACCATAGTGAAACAATTTGGAGTTTGAATCTAGCTAAGTAACTGATCAATATTCTTCAGAAAATGATGGTCTCTACAACATAATATTCATAATAGCCTTCCCATAATACCGACCACATGAAGAAAAGGGAAAGGACTCATAGTCAAGAGAAGAAACAGTCAATAGAAAACAACCCCAAGATGACTGAGATGCTGGAATTTAGTGCACAAGGACTTTAAAAGCAGATATTATAAATATTGTAGGCCCAAAATATGGTCATAATGCAACAATAGATGGGAAATTTTAATAGAAAAACAGAAAACAAAAAACCCAGATGGAAGTAAGATAAGGTGATTTTGATCAGGCTGTCTTCAAGTTCAGTTATTCTCTTTTGAACAAAGATAAATGATTCAAGAAAAATGGAAAAGTGTCTTGGTGCTGTTAGGATAATATCAGCTGTTAGGATAATATCAAATAGTATATATGTAATTGTAACCTCAGAAGATAAGAGAATGTGTCAGGAAAAATATTTGAAAAGATAATGGCTGATGGTTTCCCAGATTAAGTGAAAAACAAACTTAAAGATGAAAGCAGGTCAGCAAACCTCAAGATGAATACAAGGAAAATCACACCTAGGCACTTCATAGAAAACAGCTGAAAATCAACGAGAACGTTGAAAGCAGCCAGAGCTAAAAGATAAATTACATACAGTAGAACAATGATATAAATGATGGGTCACATCTCATCAGGAACAAAGGAGGTTGTTAAGTGGTAGAACATTTTTAATGTGCTAAAGAAACAAGCTATTTGAAATTTTATGTCCAAAGAGAAATCCTTCAAAGACAAAGGTGAAATAAAAGTATTTTCGGAGAAATGAAAATGGAGACAATTTGTTGTAGATCTGCCCAACAGGAAATTCTGAAGGAAGTTCTTCAGACAAGGGAAATGACACCAGATTCCACCAGATGGAATAGTGTGGGGTTTATAGCATAAGTAGATGTAAAATTCATACATTTTAATATATTATGAGTGCTGTAGAGATCTTAAGGATAGTGAGATCTGTGAAACTGTCAGTGTTATTACAAGAAGAACGAGAATTTTATGGTGCTTTGTAGTTTTTAGTTTTTTAAAAACATGTAGGTTGGGCTTCCCTGGTGGCACAGTGGTTAAGAATCTGCCTGCCAATGCAGGGGACACGGGTTCGAGCCCTGGTCCGCGAAGATCCCACATGCCACGGAACAACTAAGCCTTTGTGTCCCAACCACTGAGCCTGCGCTCTAGAGCCCGCGAGTCACAACTACTGAGTCTACGTGCTACAGCTACTGAAGCCCACGCACCTGGAGCCTGTGCTCCACAAGAGAAGCCCCTGCAATGAGAAGCCCGTGCACTGGCTTCTGAGTGCAAAAATAAATAAATAAATAAAACTAAAAAAAAACCATGTGTAGGTCATTTATAAAATCATTCTCACAGAATTGTTTGGGAGAAAGAACTTAGATGATATGAAAATCAGATTGTAAGAGATAAGGAAGTGGTGGTGGTAGTGGGTGTAGATCAACCACACATTCAGGGGAGTGGAAGTAGTTGCAGGAGCAAACAAAGTTTTTGTAGAATTATTTTAAACAAATTCTGAGAGATCCTTCTCTTATAGTAATTCTGATAGGATAGAAAGGGTGGGGATGGAGGGAAGAGGAAGGCACTGATAACCCACTCTTAGTAGAAACAATGGCCAGAATCTAGGTGATCTAGAATTATAAGTCTACAGAATCCATAGGTAACTAGGTGATCAAAACTTTCCTGAAGGAGTCTTGGTGTAAAAAGTATCCTGCTCAAATGTATCCACTCTGCTCTCCAGACTTTTGGATCATACACTGATATCAGTAAAAACGTCTTAGTATGTACCCTATATATGTAGCCCATGAACTATTGAGCTAATATATTATGAATGTTATAAAACATTCTAAACAGAAGATAAAAAGGAAGAGAAATACAAAGAAACAAAAGTAAAGTTCTAGTATTATTGGATCACAGCATTATATTTTGTACCTTTTGAGGATGGTATCTAGTTTGAAGACCACTGCAGTGACAATAAAATGGGATGTACTTGTAGTTATTTTGTTTCGGATCACCTGTCTATATTTCTATTTATGGAGTATACATAAAATTTTATACAACTGGAATATCATATGCCTTTTAAAAAAAATCATGGACAGCTTTAAAATTCAATCTTGCTTTTTACCTTTACTATCATTCCTCCCCACTTGAACCATACTACTCCCCTTCATAGATAACTTAATAACCTAGTGCCTAAGCTGTGCTATGTTTCCCATGTCCATACATTTATTATTGCTTAATAAATAAGGACATAGTATATGAATGTTTCTCCGTCTTCATTTTCTAACTTAAAGTAGGTTGTAGAAAATCCTCCAACATAGATAAAACTCATTTTTAATGGTTACGTAATATTCAGTGTTGTAAATGTGCTGATTTATTGAAGCATTCTTCTATTGGCCATTCAGCTTGTTTCCAGTGTTCTTAACTTTTTTTGCTCTTATAAACAGTGATTCAATAAACATGTTAAATATATATCCTTATGTACTGGGCTTTATTTCTTTAAATTATAAAAGATGCAGTTACTAGGTCATTGGATAGCTTTATCTTGAATTTAAGTTTTCTAGATTGATTTCCAAGGTCTTAGAACTCACATTTCCACGAGTGATGCCAAAGAGTATTGTTCTTCTCTCACTTTATGTCCCTGTCAGCCATCGTTCCATCCTTTTTTCCCCACATTTTCGTGATTTGAAAAAATCTTGGCAGAGTGGGTGTGACATGCAGTTTTAAGTTTGCATTACTGGTGAGGTTGGGCATCTTCTCAGTCTTCTGGATTTTTCTCTTCAGGGAATTGCATGTTCATGTCCTTTGTCCATTTTCTTACTTGGTTTTGTTCCCATTGGGTTACCCACTTGTTTTGTTGTTAATTTATAAGAGATCTTTGTATCTCATACCCATATTTTTCACGTGCATTGCAGGTATCTTTTCTAATCTCTTATTTAATTATTAACTTGATTTGTGGTATCTCTATGCACAAACCAATTTCTGTTTTCTAAAGTCAGTGTAATTTTTCCCAAAGTCAAATTTGAATTATTTGCTTAGAAATTCCAGTGCAGAATAGGGTGACAGCCCTGAGAGCAAAGTTCTCCTAGTATATACAGGAGCTGGAGAGGCACTGCCTTCACCATGTTCTCTGGATAGACCTACCATGCAGGGGACACATTGGGCACATACCCAAGCAAGGTTTGTTATGAGCCCTGTTGCCCTACTGTGGGAATATCCAGCAGGGCAAGATTTACTTGATTGCATTTTGCTGCCTCTCACATAGTTGTGTCCTCCTTGTGCCTCAGACTTATTGAAATAGGCCATATTTTTTCATTAGGTAATATTGGTTTTAAGAAAACAACATTTCCAGCAGTGTAGATCTTGCAGGTCCTGTAGGGCAGTGGATATTTTATTTCAGCTGGATCAAACCCTGAAAGAGGAATGGAACAGATGTTTGAATTTGGTTAAACGCTTTCAATATTTATTACTTAGGTGACCTAGTTTAGCAGCAGTTGTATTAGAAAAAAACAAGGCCATTTGGGAAAAACAGAGTTTATTGCATTCACTTTAAAAATCAAAAAACTGTCCCCTTTTAATTTTAGTTAGCTTGAATGTGGGGAAGTAAAACCCCAAGAGATTCTCTTCCCACTTTGAACAGATATTTACATGTATACTACATTAAAAGTAGTTTCCCATATGAAATATTTTTTGATGTGACTAGAGAACAGTTTTGGAGCTACAGTTCTTGATGTGCTTATAACTGAGTTTCGGAGCTGGGGGACTTTTGAGGTCATCTCATAGAGCCTTACACCTTATAAATGAGGGAACAGACTTAGAGGAATTTGATCCACGGCTCTCAGAGATGCAGTGGCACAGGCAGAAGTACAATTTGAAGCTCCAAAATCTGATTCAGTGTTTATGCTTTCTCCATCTTGAGTCCTGTGGGTGCCGTGTCCTGGAAAAGTGAGCTCTTGGATCCTTGTACCGTTGTATCCATACCTGACTCTAGATGCCAGTCTCAGAGCTCAGTGTAAGGAAGGTGCTGGCTAGGAAGAGGGAAGACTGTAGAAGAACAGCTTGTCTGACAGGTTCCCACTATCTTTTTCATTCTTCCGGGTTTATAGGTAACGAGGAAGGAGTGTACAAAGTTAACATCCAAAACCAGAAACCATGAATGTCCCTTTCAGCTGCCATTAGGGTCCATGATGGAGAGTTGACTAAAAATTCATGTAAATACAATAGCTCTAACAGTGCTGTGGGAGAAGAATTTGGAGAATGAGCAGTTGGGTATGAAAGGCTTCCCGGACAAGTGGATATTTATTTCCCATATCTGGCCAACCAGCCATTTATTCCTTGCCGTGTTGTAAGACATGGGTCACTGGAGAATGTAACATTATGGCAGCAGAGGCTGAAATCTCATCATGTGGTATAAGGAGCAGCTACCAAAGGGAAGAGTGTTAGAAAGCAGGAGGGGAAAGAAACTGAAGTGATAATGTGGGGGATATAACATATACCTGATTGTTACTGTAAAATTGGCATCTTAAGCAGTTGGCTAAAAGGAGACAAAAACATATTTGGAATAGACTGAGATGAATAAGCCTTACGTTTTATCATCCAGAAATACTGAAGGATGGGGAACAGGAAGGGTAAGAAACCTGCCCTTTCCTTCCCTGTTTTTTTATTATTATTTTGTTTAGTTTTGGGTTTGGTTGTAGGGAATCTGGGGTCTTTTTTACATAGGTTTTTTTTTTTTTAATAGTGGTAAACCTTGGCCATTTTAACCTTTTTAAGTGCACAAGTTACTGGCATTAATTACATTCATGCTGTTGTGCAACCATCACCACTGTGTTTCCAAAACTTTGTCATCACCCCAAACAGAAACTCTGTGCCTATTAAACTATAACTCTCCATCTCTCTCCCACTATTTTTCCATTCTGCTCTGTCTTCATAACTTTGCCTATTCTTGGCACCTCATTTAAGTAGAATCATACAGAATTTGTCCTTTTGTATCTGGCTTATTTCACCTCACATCATGTGTTCAAGGTTCTTCCAGGTTGTAGCATGTATCAGAACTTCATTCATTTTTATGGTTGAGTAATATTCCATTGTGTGTATATCACATTTTGTTTATCCATTCATCTGTCAAAGGGCACACCTTAGGTTGTTTCTACGTTTCACCTATTATACATGATGCTCCAGTGAACATTGGTGTACAAGTATCTGTTCGAGTCCCTGTTTTCAGTTCATTTTGGTCATATACATGGGAGTGGAATTGCTGGACCATATGGTAATTATGTCTTTAGCTTTTTGAGGAACTGCCAAACTATATTCCATAGTGGCTGTGGTGCTAGGTTCCTTGACTCTCTATTGGAAACTGGTGGAGGTCTCTCACTTGTAGGTATAGCTATATAGATAACTGACCTCAGGGTTGCTGAATGGGACTGTAAATTCCAAACTCAATATTTACAAATAACTTCAGAATTTTTTTTAATAAAAATTGTTTGAAACAAACATTGCTTTTAACTATACATTTGGGCAGTCTCTGAATATGAATTCTAATGTTACCAGAGGGGTGAAATCCTGTATTTGTGCTCTCCTCCTTATTGGTGGAGGGGAGTAAAAGAACCTGACACCCTTGTGTGTGCATCAGATATTGTGCTAGGTATTTTCACACACTTAACTCACTGATACCCAAGAAAAGTATAGGTAAAGTCATATAATTAGTGTACCTCCATGTTTACTAAATAATGAGGCTTCATTTTGTAAACCATAGAACTCACAATTCTCAGATCATTATATCAGAGGAATGAAAATGTTTCTCTATGCTTGTAATCTGTATTTTGATCAAGGATCACACAATGAATTGTAAAAGACTTTATTTAGATTATGTGTGACATTAATATATGTTAATTAATAAAACTGAATCGTTTTTAAAAAAACAAATCCCACTTCACGTTGTCTTTACATTAACTTTGTGAGGTGGATGTCATTACTCTCATATTGCAGTGAGGAAATTGAGATAATTCTCCCCTTCCTTCCCACGGCAAGTGGTAGAGTTAGGATCTGGTTCCTAGAATTTGATGAAAAAGCTTTGCAGTTGTCACTTCCTCAGTAGGGTAGAAGCCCTTAATTATTGTTTACATTTTGCATTTTTCTTAGATTGTATTTAGTTAGCTTTACCCTGGGCTCTCTTAGTTTAGATAAATAGGAGATGGCTGCAATTCCTTTTAAATTTGTGTGCAGGGATGCTGTCCCAAGTAACCAAACGTAGTAACTCATTTTTGACAAAACTAAGGACTTTGGTTATTAACAATATTTCCTTCCATGGTTACTTGCTAAATAAATCATCAAAACCTTGAACTGAATAAGTTTAGTCATCTGTGCTTTTCAGAGCTTTTGAGCAGTTACCTCATCCTTTGCAGATAGGATATCTGCCTCATTAGCTTGTAGCTTTTTTTAAAAATTTTATTTTATTATTAATTTTTATACAGTAGGTTCTTATTATCTGTTTTATACACATCAGTGTATACATGTCAATCCCAATCTCCCAATTCATCCCACCACCACCACCACCCTCCCACCCCCGCTTTCCCCCCTTGGTGTCCATATGTTTGTTCTCTACATCTGTGTCTCTATTTCTGCCTTGCAAACCAGTTCATTTGTACCATTTTTCTAGATTCCACATATATGCCTTAATATACGTTATTTGTTTTTCTCTTTCTGACTTACTTCACTCCGTATGACAGTCTCTAGGTCCAACCACGTCTCTACAAATGACCCAATTTCGTTCCTTTTTATGGCTGAGTAATATTCCATTGTATATATGTACCACATCTTCTTTATCCATTCGTCTGTCAATGGGCATTTAGGTTGCTTCCATGACCTGGCTATTGTAAATAGTGCTGCAATGAACATTGGGGTGCATGTGTCTTTTTGAATTTTGGTTTTCTCTGGGTATATGCCCAGTAGTGGGATTGCTGGGTCGTATGGTAATTCTATTTTTAGTTTTTTAAGGAACCTCCATACTGTTCTCCATGGTGGATGTATCAATTTACATTCCCACCAACAGTGCAAGAGGGTTCCCTTTTCTCCACACCCTCTCCAGCATTTGTTGTTTGTAGATTTTCTGATGATGCCCATTCTAGCTGGTGTGAGGTGATACCTCATTGTAGTTTTGATTTGCATTTCTCTAATAATTAGTGATGTTGAGCAGCTTTTCATGTGCTTCTTGGCCATCTGTATGTCTTCTTTGGAGAAATGTCTATTTAAGGTCTTCTGCCCATTTTTGGATTGGGTTGTTTGTTCTTTTAATATTGAGCTGCAAATATATAAAGAGCATGAGCTGTTTATATATTTTGGAGATTAATCCTTTGTTCACTGATTCGTTTGTAACTATTTTCTCCCATTCTGAGGGTTGTCTTTTTGTCTTGTTTATAGTTTCCTTTGCTGTGCAAAAGCTTTTAAGTGTCATTAAGTCCCATTTGTTTACTTTTGTTTTTATTTCCATTCCTCTAGGAGGTGGGTCAAAAAGGATCTTGCTGTGATTTATGTCAAAGAGTGGTCTTCCTATGTTTTACTCTAAGAGTTTTACAGTGTCTGTAGCTTGTAGCTTTGATAATTAGAAATAGAAGAAAAGTGGGGATGTGCATGACTGGAATTTCTTTGTCTTTTCATTCTTTTTTCCTCTCTTGCTATTTGTTTTCTCTTTTTCTTTTTGTGAATACTAAGCAATATTGCCACCTTACATGTCAGTAATGTTTTCTACTTTTTAACTTTTTTCTTCTAGTTTTACTGATTTTTTTCCTACTTTTCAAAGTACTTGTAAATAGATGATCTCCTTTGATACAGGTTTTAAACAATTTCATATACTTGTAGTTTGTAAACTCTTAGAGAATGGTTTAGACACATAAAAACAGAGAAAATAGTATGGAGAAACTCCAAAGTATCCATCCTTATCAATTCAGAGCCAACTGTGTTCTTTTATACTCTGCCTACTTCTCTTCTTCCCCCTGATTATTTTGAAGTCAATCTGTAAATATTTAGCATATATTTCAGTATCCCTAAAAGATAAGGGCTCTTAACACATACTCTCAAGACCTTTATCCCACCTAAGATAATTAATAAAATTTATCATTAAGAATCCAGGTAAATTTCCCTAGATGTTTCATAAGTTTTTAACAGCTTATTTGTTCAAATGGGGATCAAAAAATATTTATCGTGGCAGTTTTTGTTTCTTAAATATTTTGATCTGTGAGTCCCTCTTCCCTCTTTTTTTGTTTCCTTGAAATCTCTTCACTGAACTGTAGATTTTGCTGGGAAATTAACATGTACTCTGCCCGTTGAATTTGCTGTAAGTGGTGTGTAGGTCTAGATGCTTGATCACATTCAGGTTTGCTTTCTGATGGGACTGTTTCCTAAGTGGCAGTGTGCTCTTCCATCATGGGGCATGTGTTGTCTCTTTTTGAGATGTTATTGATTATTGACTACATTTCAATAGGGGTAGCAAATATGGTATTTTAATTCTATCCTTTTTCTGCTAGAAAAATTTTCCAAACCATCTTTCCTCAGTTGTTTGCTTGAGGTTCAGTTTGTATAGAGAGAGTAGCAGGTTATATGTTGGGCTTTTTCAGAGAAACAAAACCAATTGCATGTGTGCATATGTGTGTATGTATATATACCGTATATAATGAGATTATTTTAAGAAGTTGGCTCATGTGATTATGGAGGCTGGCAAGTCCAGATTTGAAGTAGAGCCTACAGGCAGAGATCCAGGAGAACCTAACCAATGGTGCAGGTAATGTTAGAAGGTAGTCTGCTGCACAGTTCCCTCTTAGTCAGGGAGGCTGGTCTTTTTGTTCTATTCAGGCCTTCAACTCATTAGATGAGGTTCACCCACATGATGGAGGGCAATCTGCTTACTCAAGAGTCCACCAAGTTAAATGTTAATCTCATCCAAAAACACCCTCCAAGTTGAAACATAAAATTAACCATCACGGGCTTCCTTGGTGGTGCAGTGGTTGAGAGTCCACCTGCTGATGCAGGGGACACGGGTTCGTGCCCCGGTCCGGGAAGATCCCACATGCCGCGGAGCGGCTGGACCCATGAGCCATGGCCTCTGGGCCTGCGCGTCCGGAGCCTGTGCTCCGCAACGGGAGAGGCCACAACAGTGAGAGGCCTGCGTACCACAAAAAAAATAAAAAATAAAAATTTACCATCACATGAGAGTGTAGTGCTAATTGTTGATTGACCAGTTTTCAAATAATGAGTTGATTAACATCTTCCAGAGGTGACTTAGTTTTTTTAATGAATGGATACATTTAAACATATTTCAAATAATTCAACTCAATCACAGTTATTCTTTGGCTAATGGAGGCTTCCTCAAATTGCTTCATTAGACCTTTTGAACTTCTAGACCTATAGTGATGTCACTTCTCTCATTTCTAATATAACTTATCTTCTTTCTCTTTTTGTTTATCAGTCTAGCCAGAGATTTATCAGTTTCACTGATCTTCTCAAACAGCTTTTATTGACTCCCCCCCGCCCAAATTAATATATTTCTGCCTGGTCTTTACTTCATTTCTTTTTATTTTGGGTTTTATTTTCCTTTTTGCTGGTTTTTTTATTTGGAAGCCGAGGTCATTGATTTGAGACCTTTCTTCTTTTCTAATATAGGTGTTTAGCATTACAAATTTACTCCTTGGTGTAGTGGTTTAGCAGCATCCCACAAATAGGTTGTGTTTTCATTTTCATTCAGTTCAAAATAATTTTTATTTCCCTTTTGATTTTGTCTTTGATCCATTGGTTATTTTGAAGTTTGGTTTTTAGTTTACAAGTATTTGGAGCATTTTCTAAAGATACTTCTGTTATTGATTTCTAATTTAATTCTGTTATGGTCAAAGAACATAATTTGTATGACTCAAACCCTTTAAAAGTTACTGAAATTTTTTATATGGCCCAGAATGTGTTCTATCTTGGTAAATATCTTGTATGCATTTGGGAAACATGTGCTCTGCCCTTGGGCAAAGTGTTCTATGAATGTCAATTGGGTTAAGCTAGCTGATAGTGTTGTTCAAGTCTTCTGTATCCTTACTGATTTCTGTGTACTTGTTCTGTCAGTTGAAAGGTACTAAACCTGCAGTTACAGCTACAAAGTTTTGTCTACTTCTCATGGCTTTTTTTTTTTAGGTTTTCGCTTCATGTATTTTGAAGCTCTGTTATCAGGTTCACAACTGTTGAGGATTCTTATGTCCTCTTGATGAATTGACCCATATCCTTATGAAATGATGCTTTTTATCCTTGATAATATTTTTTGCTCTGAAATCTACTCTGCTTATTATTAACAGCACCACTGCAGCTTTTATCTGACTCATGTTAACATGTTACCTCTTTTTTCATCCTTTTGTTTTTAAGCTATTTGTGTCTTTATATTTAAAATGGAATCGTTGTAAGCAGCATATACAACACCTGGGTGTTTTTATTCAGTCTGACAGTCTTTGACTTTTCATTGAGTTAAGACCGTTTACATTTTTTAAGCACTTAATTTCAGTCCACTTCATTTAAAAAAAAATTTTATTGGAGTATAGTTGATTTACACTTCATTTTTTTTTAAATCTCCCAAGCATTATGATTATTAAACTTCCCAAGAGGAGGCCTTGCTCACTGTGCTTCTTAGAGTCTCTTCTTCATTACAGCTCTTTTATTATAGTCCCCTCCCTCCTAGGAACTTCGGATTAGAGGGTTGGAGAATTCCTTGAATGTTCGCATGTAGCAGTCAGGTACAGAAGACTCTTCTAACCAGGGCTATTCCAGGGCACAGGGTGCCTCTGAGAGGCCAGCACTTGAGGTCAGACACATGTCTTCAGAGGAGAATGTGAAGACCGTGAGAGTAGTGTGAAGAATTGTTGGTGCAGCCCTGAGCCTTTCTCCCTTGTTATCCCAGACAATTCATGTCTGGCCCCAAATGCTTCTGACCTTGTTGGCATAACCAAAGCCATACAGTAGATGGGACTCACCTTCCTTAGAAAGCGGGTTAGGGACCGACCAGATCTTATTTTTGCATCGTGTCTTTATGGCACATCCTCAGCCCAATGCTAAGCAGTTTATCTCCAAGGGTTTTCTCCAACCACATTCTATACTGTTCCTTTGAGGAGTTCTAATAAAAGTGATTATTTTCTTGGCCATCCCATTACATTTTCAGTGATATTCTAGCATTCCTTACACCCAAGCCACCCAAACAACTTGAGTACAAGGCCACCTTCCTGTGGCCTTAATGGGGCTGCCAAAAGACACAGGTGGAAGTTGTATGTTTTTTTATCAATTTCTTTATTGTTGAATCTAAATTCCTGTGTTCCTGGCTGCATCATTTCTGTGGACATCTTCATTGCTACTCCTGGAGGCCATTGGCTCTTTACTCAGGTATTCATGACACCTGTTTTGTGATGAAAGCTCATGGTTACAGAAGTGTTTCTCAACCTCAGAACTGTTGACATTTTTAGCCCGATAAGTCTTTCTCATGAAGGACTGTCCTGTATGTCATAGAATATTTAGTAGCATCCCTGGCTTCTACCCACTAGATGTGAGCGCCTTACCTCCAAGTCCTGATAATTACAGATGCCTTCAGATATTGCCAAATGTCCCTGGTTGGGAGTCAAATCACCCCAGTTAAGAACCACTGGTAAAAGAAAATCGGTTCAACTTGGTTGCGTTTACCATGTTTATTCATGATGACCACCAAAGCTCCCTTAATTTCCATGTCTTTCCAACATGCCCCCCAACCCCCAATATCTACCTTCCTTAATTTTATTTTTTCAGTATTTTTTGTCTTTTTCATCTCATTTGCAGTGTAGGACTTTTTACTGGTCTATCCCTACATTGATATTTTCAGTGTAATCTTTACTTTCTTCCTGTTCTCATGACGGTGTTTGCTTGTTTCGTTTCACTTTCTCTGTGTTTGTTCTGGCGTGCTCCAGCCCTCACTCTGTTACTGGAAGTCTGTGATGTCCTTTAGTCTCCTCATCAGCAGCCTTTTACCTCCTTATTTTTTTTGGTTGGATAGATAATTTCCTATGAATGGGGTTACTGAAAACAAACACTTGTCTCCCCTTACCTCTGTGTGTGTGTGTGTTACTCTGCCTAGCGACCTCTTCCTAGAGGGAGGTTTTTCTTTGTCCGTCTCTTTGCACGTTGTCCTTGAACTTTGCAGGAAAGAACCTTTCTCCCTCAAATCACAGCTTGCATTTCTTATTTACTTTGGTGCATTCTGTTCTTTGAGGAGCATTCACCCACGCTTCTAAGCTACTTGAAACACAACCAGGGCACATATGACCAGTTGAATTTTGTAAAGAGAAACAGGCCCTGAAAGACTGGAGGTGACTTCTCTGTGGCAACACTGTTTCCTCTCCCAGTTTTTCTTCATCCTGATTATAAACCTGAGTGCCCTAATCATAGGGGAGAGGGTTTGATCATGTCAGACCTACCTTCTGTGGGAAACATTTTATGGCCTGTTGGAGGCTCCCTTCTGTGAGGTCCAAAGCCCTTTCCTTAAGTGGAAAGGGGCTTGGGTGTTGCCAGATCCTCCCACCTGCTCTACAGGTCAGATAATGGATTTAGCAGAGATATGGAAAAATTTAGTCCATTCTCGTGCCAAAAATTGCCACTGTGAAGGCAGAAGTGTAAACAGTGTGTAACTAATCCCTTCTTTTAAGGAAAGAAGTTTTATGTAATTGTTTCCTTTCTAGTTACAAAGGTAGAGGTTTACACAGATTCAAGTCTTCAGATGGCTGGCTGTACCCCTGATTTCTGGCCTGCTTCTCTCCTTTTCCGAGTGTCACCAGTAGAGCACCCATCAAATGTTTCACCCCATGCAGTCCCACTCCTGTCACTAGTAAAGTGGCAGTGCTGAGGGGGCTTTGACCTACAACCCAACCCAGTGGCCTTTTCCAATTGCTTGTTTCCCTGCCTTTCCTGCAGCAATTTTCAGATGGTCCTCTCTCCTTTCCATCTAGAAACTTTCTTCCACTTATCGTTTCTGTATCTATGTTCGTTTTGTTTTTATCTCCTCTTGATTTTCTTTGTGTCCCCACCACTTAAGCGCAACTAGCCTCCAAGACTGTGTGGTTCCATAGGTTTTTTGAAACATTTTTGCCTTAGAAGAATTTGGAACATCACTGTTCCTAAACTCAGGCTTTCTGTATCTGCTCCCCAGAGATCCACCCCACATTTCTATCTCTAAAACTAACATAATTATCTTCTCCACACACTCGCCCTTTTTGTCTGACTGCCTTAACTCGGCACACCTCCTTGCCTTTACTTTTCCTCTTGGACTTGAACCAAAAATACCCTTCTAGTCAACCAGGCTGGAAACCTTCATCATCACTTGACTCCTTTTCCTTTTGCTCCCCGCCACCCTTAATTTAATCCTCAAGTCCTATTACTCCTTCTGGTAGTGACCTCTGCCAGTGCTAGATTTATTCCCTTTAAATGTTGTCTAAAAACTGCTTGCCGTAGGAGATGAAGATTCAGCTCATTCATTTCACCTCTCGTTCCCCACCCTACCTCTCAAACATCATTGTTTAGTATTAAGAGTTTGTCTCTGCATACTCCACCAACACATTTAAACCTCTGTTTCCTCTTCGGTCAACTTCATCTTTCAAGGTTGTGAATGTTCTCTCATGACCCTCCATTTTGTAAGATGAGGGCAGTGGCTCTCCTCATCTTCCCTTCACTTCTCCTCTTCCTCTTCCAGAATTTTCCAACCTCCTCCAGCTAGGTATGTACATTTATATCACCTACGTTGGTCACATGGGTTGTTTCTAGCAGTTACAGCCTTCGCAATATTGTCTGTGGGTGTTCCACTCATTGCCCAGTATAGGGTGCTTGGGTTGCTCCCTCTGTGTGTCCACAGTCAACATCTCTGTGCTTCCTGAAGGAGTGTGTTCCTAGCATCAAATGGGAATGGATTCTCCCTTTTCCCATTCCGTCAACTGAGTATATATAGTCAAGTTTCTCCAAAATCTCAATCATGTTTTCCATTCTCATGACTCCCCCTTTTCTCCCTAGGATCATTCTCCTGGAGCTCCCTGTCTCCTGGTTGCCTGGCAACCTTCCTTTTAGGGGAAATATGGGAAACCAATCTTGAAGCTAGGGGATCTCCAAACACCAGAATGAGAGGGCCTTACTCTGGGGGAGTAAGTTTTGTGGTTTGTACCACATAGTTCCATTCTTTTAGAGAAGAAGACTCATTTTTTCCCTGATGGGGGTAGAAGCCTGACCCTTGGATGTTCTCTTTGCTAGAATCAGGGAGAACAGCTGCCTTCATATGTAGCCTTCTTAGTGAAGACACCAGTGTTCAGCCCTACTTCTCATTATCACCCTGTGCTTTACTTGGTTTGAGTATCCAGAACATGTCTGTGGTCTCCTGGGAAGATGGCTTCCTCTGTGCCTGTGCGATTTTTTTCGACCAGTGTCCTTAAGCTACTTTGTGACCCATTAGGAGTCAGGAAGTCATGACATCAATGTAGTAGTTCAAGACTGTCATTTAAAAAAGTGACAGGAGAGAATATTCGTGTCCTTTGCATAGTAAGGATAAATATACTATTTTGTAATAGTTAGCTGTATTTAAAAAAAAATGTATGGATGTGTACTGGATCTCCATGTAAAATGTGCTTCTTACTGTAGATTGAAATAAAAGAAGTTAAAATATTTAGGTATGGCTTCCTTCCTGCTACAACAGTCAACATTTCTCAGTCTGCCCTCCTCTCTTACAGATTTGTTGAAATTTTTCCTGTATGTGTTAATGGGCTTTGTGAAACATTTTTAGTATCCTTGGTCAGTACCTGTGCCACACATCAGAAAGGATGCTGGAGCCGAGACCCTGAGGTCTCCAGCTCTGTCAAATGTGAAATTCTTACTTATGGGACTGAGTGGATATCCTGGGGAGTCCAGTGGAGTGGGGGAGGGAGGAACACTAAAGGCTTGAGACAGTAGATGTTTGTCAGAACAGAGTACTTCAATATTTTAATGACTAGTGTGGCTGTCCTATTGCATAACAGCCAAATGTCAAGTCTGGATTTTTCTTTTTTTATTCCTTACCTATAACTTTTAGGGCTTCCTTGGAAGGGAAAATATATGGGTGCCCGCAAATCCATTTTGAACCAGGGGTCCTGTAGTTTTCATTTTAATCTAATTTTCTTTAAACATTTTGGTTTTCCCTTAAAAAATTATTTATAATGCTATGACAGATCTGATTTTCACTAGCGATTGTTAAGCCTTTTTTTTTTTTATGTAAAGGGCTGGGGGAAGAGAGGAGAAAATCCCAATTGAGTGAGATTTGTTTTCTTCTTCCCTGGGAGGTAGGAAACACTACATATGCTTGAGTAAAAGAGAAGGAAAAGAAGAGTTAAAGAGGATCTATATTTGTAAGGCTGAGAGATGGTCCAAAGTGGATATAATTGTGAAGGGTGAAATTAGAGGAAAAGGTAGATGCCAACCATGAAGGAGGAAGTGAGGAACAGAGAGTAGGATGGTGATTACACTTGATTTCTATTTGTGGAATGAGTGAGTGGACAGTTGCCTCTACTTGCCCCACATGGTGTCACTTCTTATGGCTTTGCTTCTGCATGAAGCCACGAGACAGAGTGGCCTGTCTGTTCATCTGTGTGTGTCTGTGTGTCTGTCCATCTGTGTGTGTCTGTGTGTCTTTGCGAGCACATGTGTTTATTCACATACTCGAATTGGAGGAAAGTGAAGGAGATGGAGGACGAGGAAGCACAGCTCTGTGTAGTTTCATATTTGCAATGTGTTTGTCGCTTGTAGGATAGTTATAGTAAGACGTGGGTACCATTACCAGTACTATTACTCATTTCCTTTAGTTAATGATGGCTGACGTTTGTTACTCAAGTTCTAGACCTGGTACAGCTCTCTTGTTGGTTCATTACCTTTTTGTTATGTTTAGGGAAAAGGAGCCCACACACACATGTGCTTTCAGCTCGGTTTCTTGCTGCTTCTCACTTCTGTGATTCAGAGGGGAGAGAAAGGGAGGACCTGAACTAGAAGGCAGAGCCCACGGTCACCCTTATCTGGCAGTGGCCAGAGCAGGAATTAGTTGTAGCAGCTTCAAGGTCTCTTGGAATGCCGGGCTGTCCTCTTCTGAACAGGAGTCAGCCTGTACTTCTCTCAGCAGGTCCCAGTAGTATAGTGACGGGGTTGACAGTGTAGCTGGGGAGCGAGTTGCCCCTGAGATGAGAAGGAGGGCTTCCCCGTTCCACAAGGCTGACAGAGCAGCCTTGTGGTTCTTATCAGTCACCACCAGATGTGTCCAGCTGTTTCACTTTCTACTTCATCCCAATCAAACATACTTAAAGTTCAAACCAACACTTACATCATCAAAACAAAAGTGTTTACAATGTTAAGCTTTAGGCTTTTAGTAACTTAAGTCAGTCATCCAGTGACTAAGAGAATGCCCTTCCACGGCATTGTGTCTGGGACAATCTAGGCACGAGATGTATTTTCCTAGGCTTTCCTGGGACTACAGGGTTGAAAGTAATAGGTTTAGATCGCTGACTGGCTAAGAGGGAAGCACCCTTAATCCCAGCCTCTTCTATTTGTCTCTAATGGTTGTCTTGTCTCACAAACTACCTCATCCATCCCCACCAGAATGAATCCGATAGGCTGGGTTTATTCAAGATTCTGCTACTGCTTTTGATGAGACACTGTGTGGGTGTTTTTGGTGGCTTGATGATTTATCTTTCTTGCTCGCCACCCGTGGTGTCTTTTCTTCCTCTTGTTCAGATAGTCCCTCATTAGGGCCAGTCTTTTGGGAAGATGGTTGACTGGGCTAAACTCATGCTAATAAGGTGCCACAAAACCCCAGTTATAGTATGGTAGTTTGGAAATATTGTTCGGTTTAGATGGCTTTAACGTGTCACAGTCAATAATATTCAAGATTATAGCAGAGGGCAAGTTTCCTTCCAGAGGCTCAGTTTGCTGCTAAAATGGTCTGTTCCAACAATTTTAATAGCAAGTTTGCATTTTCCAGGATTAGTGGATGTATCTTCTTTATATTCTACATTGTTTGTCTTGCTTAGTGAATGATTTCAATTGTGTCCCTCAGGGAGTGATTAAATCTTGATGAAGGCTTATTTTAAAGTATACAGTACATGCAGCAGAACTGTCATAGAAGAGAAAAGGGTTCAACCAGGAGGGTGAAAACACAGTAATCGTGTTCAGGAGTCCTCAGAGATCTTGACTCGTGTCATTGACAAAATTATGAGATTGTCATAAGTTATTATTCTTATTATTCTTAGAGACTAGTAATTATGAAACACTTAACCTGAATAGTACAGTTTTAATCATTGAGATACAGCATAAAATATTAAAATAACTGTTAACTACAATGTTATGAGTGTGTTTTTCCCCATCATCATAATTTATATTTCAAAAGATTATAAAATATTTTTCAGTTTTTGTGTGTTCAGATTTTTACAAGAATTTTTTTCTTAGCCCTGTGCAGTAGATATTCCATGATACAGAATAGGAAAGTGAAGCTCAAAGAGGTTTAATACCTTCCTGATATACATACCTGTTCATGTATGTTTTTGTCTTAAATATAACTTGCGTGTGTTGCATGAGGGCTCATGGTAGCTGTGCTTTCAGTGCTTTGATAGACTCCGTCTGTTGACGACCTGTATGTCCTTACACTTCTTGACTGGACAGGCAGAGTCCCCTTTATGCTGGAGGTTTCCAAGGGTAAGGTGTTATTATTTCTTAATATGTCATGACTACAGTATTTGAAGGAAAAAATTAGCCTTGCATGAAATTTTTATGCTCCTTTCTAAGTTTAACTGATTTCTTATTCTTTCCTTCTTAGTTGACTTTAAAAGTCCGTTATTAATTTCCTTATCCTTACTTTGTTTCTTTCCAGAGTGACACCCCTTTCCTCACAGAATGTGATGATTCATCATGGCCAGGCCCAGGAATATGTGCTCAAGCCCAAGTACTTTGCAGCTCAGAAGGTGATTTCGGGAGAGCAGTCTACTGAAGGCTCATTCCCTTTAAGATTTGGACACGATCATGTGGCAGCACCTTTTCAGTGTGAGTATGTCCTGTCAATCATCTTTCTAAGTTACAGTATCATGGTTTGGAAACACTTCGCTCTGTAGATGGCTTTAACATGTCACAGTAGATATAATTCAAGAATCATTTTTTAAAAATCCATACTGGTTCCTGAAACAACCAGACAGCAATATGGTTTCCTTCTTCAGAGGCAAGGCAGTTTTCCTGGACATTGCAGGATCTGAAGTGACTTGCCTGTAATGCTGTTTCTGCAAGATGCCTCCGTTTCCAAGATATACTTGCTCTAATTTTCTGTGCAGTTGTGTGGCTGATATGTTTACATTGATAAAATATTTTCCTTAGTGAGCTAGCCAGGATTTATTCCTTGTGAGATGTGTGCAGCGTCCTGCATTACCGTCCGAGATTTACCTACAGTGGATGTTTTCATGTTAGGAGGGCAATGTTTTTAGTGTATCGGTTCCATGGTGTGGCAGGTTTTACTGAGTTTGTAAAGAGCTATTGTATCAGTGGCCAGCTTGGTTACTATCTCGCTATGGGGGAGGTTCAAGGACAAGCCCCAGCTCAGAGGGTGGGGAATGTGATGATTTGTGGGTTAAATATTACAGAGTGTCTGCTGGCAGCATCTGGAGAAAACGTTCTTCAGTGAGGCGGCAGACCGTTCAAAGGGGAGAGCGGGATGCACGCACTCCTTCCAGCAGCTTCCTGCTCTGTCTCACGTTGACGGATGGCCTGCGCCATAAGTAATGAAAGAGAATGCCAGTTGTGAGGTTGAAAAGGACTGTCTTTCACCACCCAGAGTAGTGCGGAGAGCTGAGAGAGAATTCTTACTACTGTTTGGCGCTTCAGAAGCCTGTGTCTGTATGGGCTTGATTCCTGGGGAACACCTCCACATCCCGGAATTGGCCACTTAACAAAAAGAGTAGCTAACATAAGGTATGTACATTCCACTTTTCATCTTTTGAGAAAATTGTGCTCAGGACTTGAGGCTGGACCCCAGAGCAATAGTCTGAGGTGATTTATTGGGATGATGAGGGAACAATGGAGAAATTGTGTAGATCATCTCCTTGCCCTTTAGAAAGGATAGCTTCCAAGTTATTTGCAAAACAATAGACGTATCATCTTGTTTTTAAAGCTCCTTTGATTTCAGTGCTTAATAGCTGTTCTCTAGAAATATCCCTAAGTATGTAATATTTTTCTAATCTCTCAAAATCTAAAGAGGTACCACTATTTCCTTGAAGCTTTATATAGATCATATTTTATAGAAGCTCTCCAAAATGAGAATGTGATGGGAAGAGTTTTTGAAAGCTTATGATCATACTGATAAAAGAATTCTGAATTTCATGGAGGTGTCAGGAAAAGATGGTTTGGGAATCTCTGGTATTAAGACTGGAGACTAGTTTAATTTGCCTGAGTATCATCTAGAGCAAGGGTCTGCAAATTTTTTCTTAAAGGACCAGATAATAAATATTTTAGGCATTGGGAGCCAAGATACAAATTGTGGATGTTACATATAGGTACGTACATAACTATTTAAAATGTAGACATTTAAAAATGTAAGAACTCTTAGCTAGTAGGTTGTTTAAAAAAAAAAAAAGTCAGGTAGCTGGCTGGATTTGGCCCATGGGCTGTAGTTTGCCAACTGGTAATCTAGAGACTTAGTTTCTCAATCTACTAAAAAGACAACCTATGGAATGGGAGAAAATATTTGCAAATGATGCGACTGACAAGGGGTTAATATTTAAAATATACAAACAGCTCATACAACTCAGTATCAAAAAAGAAAAAACAACAACCACCCAATCAAGAAAGGGGCAGAAGACTTGAATAGACATTTTTACAAAGAAGGCATACAGATGGCTAACAGACACATGAAAAGATGCTTAACATCTCTATAAGAGAAATGCAAATCAAAACTACAATGACGTATCACCTCACACCTGTCAGAATGGCTATCATCAAAAAGTCTACAAATAACAAGTGTTGGAGAGGATGTGGAGAAAAGGGAACCCTTGTACACTGAGGATGGGAATATAAATTGGTGCAACCACTGTGGAAAACAGTATGGGGGTTCCTCAAAAAAGTGAAGATAGAGCAACCATAAGATCTAGCAATTCCTCCATATGATCTAGCAGTTCCACTCTTGGGTATGTATCTGGAAAAAATGAAAACACTACTTTGAAAAAATACATGTGCCCCAGTGTTCAGTGCAGCACTACTTACAATAGCCAAGATATGGAAGCAAACCAAGTGCCCATCAACAGGTGTTTGGATTAAGATATGGTGTGTGTATATAAACAATGGAATATTACTCAGCCATAAAAAAGAATGAAATACTGCCATTTGCAGCAATGTGGATGGACCTAGAGAATATTATGCTTAGTAAAATACGCTGGGCAAAGACAGATGCTGTATAATATCACCTATATGTGGAATCTAAAAGATAATACAAATGTATATACGAAACAGACTCAGAAGGGGGGGGGAATTAGGGGTATGGGTTTAATAGATACAAACTACTATATGTAAAATACATAAGCAACAAGGATATACGTATAACACGGGGAATTATACCCATTGTCTTGTAATAACCTATAATGGAATATAATCTGCAAAAATGCTGAATTAGTATGTTGTATACCTGAAACTAACACAGTATTGTAAATCAGCCATGCTTCAATTGAAAAAAATCAATCTGCTGAAAATATATAGATTTTGGACCTGATTGACTGGTGCCTGAAACAGGACAATTAAACCAAAAGATGCTCTAGAGGCCCTGTGTGTAAGCAACTGTTCTTCAGTGTCGCTGTTCCCAGCAACCCCCCCTCCTCCCCATGATGATTCGCAGACGTAGCTCCACTTGGTTTGGAGGCAGCCAGAAAAGCATGAACTACCAGGAAACCAGTTGTGTTAGATAAGTCTAGTTTCCTTTAATGTTAGTGTGACATGCCACACAGCGCTGGGGAGAGTAATGGATGTTACTCCTGGTTGTTTATAGAAAGCCTTTTGATACTGATGGAAATAACATTTTCACTGGTTGACCCATTAATGGCCATGCGGCTGGACTGAATTGCATGAATCACCATGAGTTCCTCAAACATAGAGTTACTCTATGACCCAGCAGTTCCACTCCTAATTATATACTCAAGAGAAGTGAAAACGTGTGTACACAAAAACATATGTACAAATGTTCATAGCAGTGTTATTCACAATAGCCAAAAAGTGAGAACAACCAAACTGCCCATCAACTGATAGTAGATAAACAAAACGTGGTATATCTTGCCATTGGCTGTTCAGCCACAAAAAGGAATGAAATATGATACATGCCACAATGTGAATGAACCTTGAAAGCATACTGAATGAGTCCAGGTACAAAAGAATCCAGATCACATATGATTCCATTTTTATATGAAATGTCTAGAACAGGCAAATTATATGTAATATCCATGCAGACAGATAGTAGATTAGTGGTTGCTGGGGGCTGGGGAGAGCAGGAATGGGGTGTGACCATTGATGGGTAAGGAGTTTCTTTTGGGCTGATGAAAGTGTTCTGGAATTAAGTGGTTATCATGGTTGCACAAAGTGTGAATATGGTAAAGCCCTGTTATGTTAAAAATAACACAAAAATACTTAAAAATTATTTCCAAAAAAGTAGTTATAAAAATTTCAAGGAATGGAGGGCACTGGTTCTCTCAGAAGTGCTAAGAATGGTGTTGGGTAGAGGGGATCTGCTTCATCCAGTACCTCCTTCGGTAATTTGTAGGAAAGATTTGACTATGTAAACCAAATTCTGTTGTGGTTGGTTTAGTAGTGTTTTTAACCTAGAGGGAGGGAAGTTGAAATGACATGATGATAACATTTAAAGGCAATCTTATAAAAACAGTCAGTTCAGATTATCTTAGTGTCTGCTCAGGAGCAGACCCAAATATCTCTCTCACACCTAAAGAGATTATTTCAACACAATGCACTAGAAAAAGATCTCGCTTGAGGGTAATAAGTATCCATTCCAGACTATCTGCTGTTGTGCTGAAAATACCATGGGGTGCTTGATGATATTAAAACCAGAAAATAACATTTCTATTTTGGTCCATGGTGGAAGGATTTTGTTATCATCAGGGTTAATAATGGAGAGCTTCCTAAGGTAGAGTGTGGAGTTCCTTATAAAGGAGAGCTTCAGGATGTAGCTGAAAAGCTCCCTAGACTACTGATTGGCGGCATTATGCAAAGAGTCCGAGAGCTAAGAAATTGGAGAATCTCTGATTTGAATATTCACCTGCTCCACTTTTTTTTTCTATTACCTCAGTTTAATATTTGGAAATTTTTAGAAATGTAAACTTTTATAATTGGATTTCTCATTGCTAATTCCAGTGGTTTTCCTCTCAAGGTGGACTTAGCTTTTAAAAAGGTTAATTATATTTTAAAGTTGTCTATTGAAATCTTACTTCAGATTCAACAAAGCCAAAATCTTAAATTTTAGGAAAGGCAGACACCATCTTTTATATACTACCTTTCTAAAGTTTCTAAAATTGATACAAGTCAGACTCTTAAAAGAGTTGCTAATTTATCTCCTGATGTGCTGAGAGACATGAGAGAGTCATTGATTATTGGCATTGAGAAAATATGATACTGTTCAGTTATAAAAAGTTAGGAGAAGCCCACTTTTAATTTTTACTTAACTTGTTAAACATAAGCTTTCTGCTTAGGTAAACACCCATAATGGTGCAGGAAGCACATACACAGCCCCATTAGGCCGCTTCTGACAGAAGAAAACCTTATAGTGCCTGCACTGGGACCCCAGGAAACATCTTAGCCCTGGATCCTATGGTCTGTGCTGACCCCTCCCATTCCTTGCAACAGGCCAGTCGACTCAGCTTCTGCTCCCACCCTCACCCCCCCCACATGAGTCACGGGCTGACTGGAATTCCTGGCTCCCCCATTTGAAGATACAATAGCCCTCCTCAGCAGGTCTTAGGTCTGAGAGGGAAGCAAAGAGTCCATTGAGCAACTTTGCTGCCCAAATCCCTGCAGCCCAGTTCTGGCCTGACCGCAGTCCATGTTCCCATACTCTGAAGAGCACGGGCCCTTTGGGCACACGAGCCTTCCTCTTTTAGCGACACTGTGGTTGAATGTGCTAGCATTAGCCTTCAGGCTGTGTTCACACTGCCACCAAGAAGCATAAGACATGAAAGTATCTCAGGGTTTGATGGCAAGTGTTATATCTCCCCAGGAAAAAAAGTTCATGTGTCTGGAGTACAGATTTTCTGTGGTTGCAGACTGATAGAGCGAAGACGTTGCCATTAAAACTGCATCTTCCTGGTTGTCCTGAGAGAAGAGAGTAGTTCTGCAGAAGGTTAGAGGACACATCCAAGATTTTTGCTTTAGCAAAACAAATCTGAAGTTTAAAGGATAGGCAGGCAGTGTTTGGCTTGGGCTGTTGTGCTTATGCCAGCCATTTCAAGTAGGTGGGCAGGAATACTCATTAAAGGCTCAGAGGCACAGTGCTAGTAACAGAATCTTCACAGGGAGGGAGTCTGTGGTGTAGTTCAGAGCACCCACCATAGACGGAAGTTGGCTTTAAGGAAGACCAGATTCATCCTCCACTTACCAGGCCTTTGCCAAAAGGGAGAAACCATGGAGTGGCAACTAGATGAAGGCAAATGTAGATGTAATAAGTACAGATGAGAAGACTTGGAACGAGATTCTTAAGTGCAGGATGAATTTGCAATATGGATGCCTCCAGAGGAAGAACAGTTGGAAAATGCGGGTGAGGAAGAGTCTGGTCCTGAGAACCACCCTCACCTCATTGGGGTGTTGAAGTTTAAGATATGAGTGATAGGAAGATCGTGTGAAGAGAGAAAAGGGAAGGGGAAATCAAGTGTGCTGGCAATCCCAGTTCTCTGAGATGCCCTCTCTGTTAGTTCCTGATTGGTTGGGAGCCCCACTAGGGCAAAGCTTTGCAGACGGACAAACTGGGCACTTTGGAGGAAGGAGAATTCCGTAGGCTTAACATTCTTCAGAACTCGAAATCCTCCCCTGCACGGAGACTACCCTTAGCTTGTCATGTGCAGGTAAGTGTCTCGAGGGAATGGCTCCACGCCAATACAACAAGTACGAAGTGACAGTGGAAGCTGTACCAGCCAGAAACGATCTTACATGAAGCTGATGCAAACTAACAAATGATTTAGCATTTAAAAAGGATACTAGGGGGCTTCCCTGGTGGCGCAGTGGTTGGGAGTCTGCCTGCCGATGCAGGGGACACGGGTTCGTGCCCCGGTCCGGGAGGATCCCATATGCCGCAGAGCAGCTGGGCCCGTGAGCCATGACTGCTGAGCCTGCACGTCCGGAGCCTGTGCTCTGCAGCGGGAGAGGCCACAACAGTGAGAGGCCCGTGTACCCCCCAAAAAAGGAAAAAAATAAAATAAAAAGGATACTAGGTGTGAAAACATACTGCCTGGAGGAAGGGTTGATAGTAAAGCTCTGTGCCTTTTCCCTTGTAAAATCAGCAAGTTCCTGGAGCTGCTTGGTCATCCCCACACAGTGTTGTTTGGGAATCAGGAGCATTGAGCCAGTTTCCCAGCCATGTGGCTATGTGGATCTTAGCACTAAGATGGCCAGAAGAAAATCACCCAGTCTTCAATAATTTCTGGTAAAATCCTTGTTGGCCTTAAAAGCCTAGACAGCAGAGCATCTGCATACTGGCTATAAAAATTGCTTGAGAAAAGCCTTCTGGTGGATGTGGGTGAACACCAAGGTTTTGCTGAGTTTGATGTCCTTAGGAATTCAGGTTCCTTTGAAGGACAGAGTATTACCTATTATAGAAGTTGTTCCATGTGTGGTCTTGCTGTGGCCGCCGTGCCTCAGTTGGAGGGGCGAGGGCAGGTGGTTTATTTCATCCAGGGGTTATTTGGTCATATCCCAGTCCCGGAAGGTATGTGGATGTGAACTTCTCATCGCCTGATTACTCACGCACAGTTCAAGATAGCTGGGCAGTGGTAGGCATGGGCTGATTGTAAACGCTGCCAAGAAGCTTATCCAGCAATGTGAAAACAGTGGAGGAAAACCTAGAGTGAGAGCATTATGTAACCTAAATTCCCCAGTGGGCAGCCTTCCGTGCCAGAGAAAGAGGCTTTAAACCCAAAGGGCCCAAGGTTTCATAACAAGCCAATCCAAGGATATTTCTGGGTGTTGAGACCGAGTTCAAGATATTGAGAAACACTGTGTGGCTCCAGAATATTCTGTGACCAAACTGTGATATTTCTAAGGAAACATAAAACACATGAATTCACAGTTTGCCTGAGGGAAACTACAGTGCAACGTTCTGGTAAGAGAAAACTTGAATTTGAAAAAAGATGGTGCCTACTCAGCCTCAGGATTTATTTACCAGAAACTGAGGGCGTGACTTGCTTTTTCTTCTAAATGGGAAAATAGCTTCTAGAAAATTAATCATCGTTAGAGTTGAAATGATACTTTTGATACAAAAGTTCTGCTTATGAGGTGTTATAAAAGGAATTAAAGTAGAATGCTTTGTCTTCTTGTGGGTCAGTCTCCTTATAGAAAGGTCCTCTTAGCATTGAAAATGATGGCCTTGTGGTGAATCTGTGCCCACTTTGTGGAGGTAAAGACCTCAGTACCTTCTTTGTGTTTTTGTGTGACATTTCTTAAAGAAGTTTTTGTGTTGTGATTATCTACAATTTTAGTTGTGCATTATTTTTCAGTATTGACTTAGTATTAGCGTCTTATGAAATTGTACTTCAGCTGAAAGCCAGCTGTCCTTGTTCTCCCTTGCTCCTCGCATACGAAGGTAGTAGAAATTAATACATGGCAGGAGTAGGAGGAAAACCTTTCTTCCCTAGAAGGTAATCGCAACATGGTTCTATGTGAGTAATTCTTCTGGCAGGCAAACTTTAAATAATGAAATATGTGTATATACACATAAACACACAAATATATTCAATCAAATACATAAATGTGTATTATTTAAAAATTTACTTTTTTGGAGCTCCTTATAGTATCCATATAGCAAGTATCCATTAAAAAAGTTTTCTTGTAGCCCTAACTGTGCTTCACAAGTTTCTCTCAAGGTACCAGTTTAACTAAATGAAAACATTTTAGGTAGGCAGTGGTGGCTCTTGTAAAAAAAATCATAGATATTTTAAAATCCTTGTATCCTAGAAACAGATTTGGAAAGCTTTGCTGAAAGCAAGCGAGCATCATAGAGCAGGTGGGAGGGTGTTAGTCATAGTTTCTTTTGGTTGATGGGCTCTGGGCTTCTTATGTGGGATCGAGCACTCTCCTTTAACAATGTCTGGGACCCCACACACCAGGCAGCTGCGCCGCTTGTTTTAATGATCACCATTTAACGGCTGCAGGTGCATCTCAGGATCGCTCTTTCCCCAGCAGGAATGATACTGATGAAATGAATCAGAATCTCTCTTAAAGTGTTTGTAAGTTAGAGCTAAGCAGTACACAACTGTAACAAAAGTGAAACACCAGCAGAAGCAGCCAGAGAGAAGCTTTCTATCTCATTAATGTTGTATATAAGAATGAAGTTCATCAGCCTTTTCTGAAAAGCACTGGGGACAGGGCAACATATAATGGGGTGCTACAAGTACTGTGGATTCCCAACATCATCTTTGCAGTTACTGAAATGTGCCCTAGTCTCCATGAGGGCTGGCTATCCCTGGATCTTCTTGGGGCTTATCTCCCTTATTGCTTCACACGGCTTTACCATACCATTCCATCACTCCAGATAACATGTACCCCTCACATTGTGTTGTGGACAGAGACTCTGGCTAACACATGTTCTATTTGTAGCCTTCCCTCTAACAGCTGCCTGTCCTGACATCGTACCCTTCCCGCTAACAGCTGCCTGTCCTGACACCTCAGAGCATCAAACATTGGGGTGGGCTTGTGATGGATAGAGGAGTGGATGGGTCAGTTCTGTCATTTCCTCACGACTACTGAAACACCTAAAGAATTGTTCTGCCTGGCCTGGTTTCAGTAGGACCTGATGTGTTACCGCATTTATGTCTGAGCAGCCACTGGGATTTTTAACGGAAGCATTCTTGGGTCTCAGGGATTCTTGCTCATATGGAATGGAGAATGTCCAGTTTAGAGTTTGGTAGTGAGTGCGGATAGGAACACTTTCAGTAACACTTCCGAAATCCCATTATACCTTTTATTCGTTCATCATTATTTTTGGTTTGGGTTTTCAGGCAACCACAAAGCGGGGGGCGCGGAGTGTGTATAAATTCATAGCAGACATTCTCTGCCATGTCTTGAACCTGGAAATGTAGCGAAGTTAGAGGCCTCTTTTAAAGGAGTTTAAAAATACTCTTAGCAGAGAAAGTGATTCATAATGTTTCTTGTCAGAGATCCCAGTTTCCAAACCACACCTTAATATACCTCAAGAACATACAATACATATTTTAAAAACCTGCTCTTGGTGTTGTAAATTATATTCATGTCTCTGAAGATCAGGAAATTTGGACATAGGCTCATTTATATTCTCCAAAGACACTGTGGATTCAATCCTGGTCTTTCTCCTCATCTATTTAGCACTTACCATATGCCAGCCACAGTGCTAATTGCTGCATATGCATTAATTCAATATGTTACATTGTAATATTAGTACATTATTAGTCTTTTTTTTTTTTTTTTTTTGCGGTACGCGGGCCACTCACGGTTGTGGCCTCTCCCGTTGCGGAGCACGGGCTCCGGACGTGCAGGCTCAGCGGCCATGGCTCACGGGCCCAGCCGCTCCGCGGCACGTGGGATTTTCCCGGACTGGGGCACGAACCCGTGTCCCCTGCATCGGCGGGCGGACTCTCAACCAATGCGCCACCAGGGAAGCCCTATTATTCTTTTTTTGAAATAAGTTTATTTATTTAATTTTTGGCCGCACTGGGTCTTTGTTGCTGCACATGGGCTTTCTTTAGTTGCGGTGCGTGGGCCTCTCATTGCAGTGGCTTCTCTTGTTGCGGAGCATGGGCTCTAGGCGCGCAGGCTTCAGTTGTTGTGGCACATGGGCTCAGTAGCTGTGGCTCGCGGGCTCTAGAGTGCAGGCTCAGTAGTTGTGGCGCACGGGTTTCGTTGCTCTACGGCATGTGGGATCTTCCCAGACCAGGGCTTGAACCCGTGTCCCCTTCCTTGGCAGGTGGATTCTTAGCCACTGCACCACCAGGGAAGCCCATTAGAACGTTTTTTGACTGTTTAAACTGTTACCCTACGTGTTATGCATGTATTTGTCAGGAAGCAAAAATATAACAAGGTATAAATTGCCAAAGCAAAACTTGTTCATTGAAAAGATTGCTACTTTAGCTCTTCGTGTAAGTTACTTTCAGGTGAGTCCAAAGTCAAAATTTGACTATATTTTAAAAAATTGTCAACTTTATTATATGTAGGACTTTAATGACCATGACACATTTAAAAAATTATCTGAATATAGAGCTTCTGGGAAGAATTTTTTTAACAGAAATAATCCAAATGCAAAATAAACCTTTCTAACCAGTGAGTTCCTATTGCCATTTGAGATCCATTTCGATAGCTTTCAAACAAAATGAAGCAATCAGATCTTACCCGGAAATTGTGTCAGAACCAAAGTCCACAGTAGAATTTTACTTTCTTCTAGAGTTTTTAGTAGTAATTATGATCATAAAAGCAAACATTTCGAGGTGAGATTTCCCCATGTTTACAAGCTCTTGTGTGTTCTGCTCTGTCATTTATCTTGGAGTAAGTGTTGCTGCTTATTTGAGTTTTTCCTCTAAGAGCTGACTGTATGTAATGAGAACCTCTTGAATTTGCGTATTTACCAGCTTATGAATCATATCCGTACGAATTATTTCATATGGCCCCTGCCACAGCCTTGTGAGGTAATGGGTTGGATGGCTTTATTCTGCATGTCTTTGTTCTACTCTTGACTGCAGGATTGGGAGGGTGGAGCCAGAGCGTGGTTTTACTGTATCCCATCTTGTTGAACCTCTATCCGTTTCTTGGACAAATGAAACTCTTAACACTTATTCCATAAGACTGTTTGTTGTAAGAATGAAGTGAGATGGCATGTGACACCTCACATGCTGCCAGACACGTAGTCTGTGCTCCGTCTCTGTTAATTTCCCTCCTTCATCCTGACCTTCCCATATGTGCTCCATCTTCATTTCTCTCCTTCATCCCAACCTTTCCAAGTGCCTCGTGTCGTGTAATTTTCAAAATACTGCTCATTAAAAGTGTGGGAGAGGCGCTGGGGTTTTGATGGAAGAGAGGGCTTGCACTGAACTCCCAGCTTCTACCATTTCCTAACAAAATGACCTTGGTCAAGTTTCTGATGAATGTCTGTGTAGTTTCCTAGTCTGTGAAATGGCTGTGAGTGTAACTTACACGGCCATGGTATGTATTTGAGCTTTGTAGCTTAGTAAGCGCCCAGTACATGTTTCATGGGTCCATCAGTCACGCAGACAGTGCTCTGTACATTTAGAAAGGCCCATATATACTCTATGTTCTCAGAATCTAGGCAAAAAAAGAAGTGGAGGAGGGTGTGTGTGTTTATATTATCTATTGCCGTGTAACCGAGCATTCCGAACCTTAGTGGTTTAAAGCAACAAGCAATATCTTACAGTTTCTGTGGGTCAGGAATTGGGAATTACCTTAGCTGATTGGTTCTGGCTCAGGTTCTTTTATGAAGTTTCAGTCAGGGTATCAGGGAAGGGCAGCAGTCATCTGAAGGCTTGCCTGGGGCTGGAAGATCTGCTTTCGGGATTGCTCAATCACGTGGTGATTGGCAGGAAGCTTCAGTTCTTTGTTGCGTGGGCCTCTCCATAGACTCCTCAAGTATTCTCACAGCATGGGAGCTGGCTTCCCTCAGAATGAGTGATCCAGGAAAGAGAGCAGGATGGGAACTGCAGTGCAGTGCCTTTTATGATCTAGGCTCCGAAGTCACAAACTATCACTCTGCTGTATTCTGTTCTTTAGACACGAGTCGCTAAGACCAGTCCGGGCTCAAGGGGAGGGGAACTGGACATCATCTCCTGAAGAAAGACATAGCAAAGAATTTGTGGACACGTTTTAAAACCATCAGTGTTCAACAGGAGAGGCATTAACTTGATGAGAGTCAAAAGGGAAAAGTTGAAAATGAGTAACCTAAAAAGAATTAGCTGACAGCTGAAAAACTTAAAATGTGTAATTACACATCAGTAATTCATTTTTTATTGGCAACTAATCATTTTTCAATTTTATTTATGACATGATACTGGACCGTATTTAGATATAATATGACGACTTTGAGAAAAGAGATATTTAGGCTGAAATCTTGCCTAATGGTGAGATCTATTGAATTTGGCAGTAATCCCTTGGGGAGAGTAGCTGGGGCCATTTGATGGAGTCATTTAAAAACTGAGCCAGGGAGAAATTTGTGCTGGGGAAAAAAGAACTGACAGAATTGGTGTTCTGCAAGCATAGATATATCTGATTCTATAATTCTAAATTACTTTAGAGATTTAAGAAATGCCAGTTTTCTTCTATTATAACTAATAGCTTCAATAGTTTTTTCTTTCAGTTGAATCCATCAAACTTTGGAGGAGTTTTGATAGTTGCACAAGTATTCCTACGTTCAGCTTCCTTAGTGCTTCTCAAAATAAAAGGCATTCAAATTTCTAATATTTTGTTTGTACTGGGTTTTCATTACCTGCATGAAAGAGTTGGGATCTCTCAGAGGCACATCACTGTATCTACTCCTGGCCTGGCAGCTCCAGTAACTCAGAATGCCTGTCCAGGGCACAGCAGGTTTTGGTTTCCTTCTCTATCCTGTCTTTTGACTTTTTCTTTCAAGCAAATTTAGGTTTTGTGAAGTGTAACAGGTCATTTTCTTCCTTGTGTCTGCCTTTAATATAAGAGGGAAATTTCCAAGCCCCTTGTGGAAATAGTAGAACGTTGGTGGCATTCAACTCCGTTAATGTTTTTGTGACTTCCAGGTATTAGCTGTTGGAGTTAAAGTCACTTCTCTGCCCTTTGTTTTGTCTGTCTTCCCCTGTATTCCCGGCCTGAGTTCATTTCCTCCCACTGTGTTCTTTCCCATGCCACTCCCCTCTCGCCACATACTCTTTCCCATTCCCAAAAAGGGAGAATCACCAGGTGGGACGTGTGTTTAAAAATAGCAAAGGAGGATGAGAATACAAACTGTTTTCTTTGGCTTGATTGAGGCCAAGGGAATGTTGGAGGAGAGAAACATACATAAATAGAAGTATGTGCGAAGAGCCAAGAAAAAGTGGAATGTATGGTCGTGCCTAGGTTGGTGAGAACCGTGGATGGGAGTGAAAGGATGAAAGGTGGAGAGAAAGGAGGAAAGGTTTTCTGAGTGGGGGGTGGGGGTGAGGGGGAGGAAACCGTGAGAAGGAAGCAGGCGTGTGAGTGAGGATCGTTGGACAGTTCTGCCCGGCTGATCCCCTGGCTGTATGCGTGGTTGCTGAAGTTGAGGCTAGATTGGATGTAGGTGGGCAAGAGTTTTCATTTCCTTTGAAGGAGTTTGATTTTGTTGGAAATATTTGTTTTAACAATTACATAGACTAAATGGAATCCTATTTCTCCAAGTCTATAGTAGAGATAATTGGGGACCCTCATGGGGAGTGGCCCCTACTCTATCAAGCTTGTGAGTAAGTCATGAAATTTGTTCCTTGGTACACACGCAGCCCAGTAGATACGGATCATTTTAGTCAGACTTGCTTCTCCACGTGCAAGCAAACATGTTATTTATGGAAATGGTGAGTGATAGACTGATAACAAGTGCCTCCATTGACTTCTTTTTGGAAAAACAACAAATGTGGGGATAAATAAAACTTAATTCTGTTCTAAAATTAAGGGATAGAAAATTCGAATCATGTGAAGCGTGTCTAGCCCACTGCTTCTGTAAGGAGCCCACACAAACTGGCCAGATTGAATGAGTGTTAGAGATGGAAGACAGGTAAGTGTTTACTGCCCTGCAACTTGTTCTTTTGATTCAGAGACAGTGGTGAAGTCCTTCTCTTAAGCCTCTTCCGCTGCCCTGGCCACAGTGTGGAAGCTAGAGAGTTACACTGTGGTGAACGCTGACATAGGTTGAGGGAAGTGGAGACTTTTCACATGAAAAAGTGCGTCTTTTCAATGGTATTTATCCCTCAGGAGAGGAACTCTTAGAGTAACATCTTGAACCATGATGCCAAAAAACTCCTCTAAAAAACCCCTGGGCAAACTTATTTAACCCTCGCCAAGTATGCTTGCCACAATTGTCAGGATTCTAGATCCAGGCCATGAATTACACTCTCAATTCAGAATTGAGAAAGTGGGTATATTGTGCTCCCTCACGTTATTCTTTATTACTTTTAAAGTTATTACTTTATGACTTTTAAAGTATATTGTGCTCCCTCCTGTTATTCTTTATTACTTTTAAACACAAAACACATTAAGTCTTGTGTTTCTTCAACTCTGCAGTCACAGCATCTCAAATACCACTGTTCATTCTGGAGGGGCTGGTTCTCTGGTACTAAGAATTAGCAGAGGAGAGATTTTCACATGCTCTAGATGGGGGCTTTTAAAGTCATGTTGAAGAAAACACCACGGGACAGTGGCCTGGTGCAGTTGTAGGACACCAGAACTGAGGAGGGTACCCCATGAAGTATGCCTGGTCGGTTGAATCCCCTCAGGGTCTATGATGTTAAAGAAACATATTTTACAGAAAAGGTCAGAAAATGAAAATGTCAGAAAGTCATCCGTTTGTTTTGCTAGTTCTCTACTTTTATTACCAACTATATTTTCTTTCCCCAAATATACTGGGTCAGATCCTGCTGGGTGAGTAAACTACTTATTGGGTAAAAGTTAGCTTCTCTTGACTGTAAAATATATTATACCTTGAAACGTATTTGATTTTGTTCCAGGGATAAAAATAGGACCTTTTATTATATTTCTAGAGAAGAGAACTTAGGTTTGGTATTTAAAGAGAGAAAACTCCAGGGAGAAAAAGGAAAGGTTAAAACAATCCCATAGTCTCAAGGTGTGCTTTTTAAAGTCCTACTGGGGGTAGTGGAGTCTGGCTGGCAGGGCACGGTTGAAGTTGAGAAAACGTGTGATTCTAGGTGAAAATCCTAGTCCTTAGATCTCGAGTCAAGCTAAAGCAAAGATTAAATTAGTGAAATGGGAAATGAGACCCAACTCCTAAAATAAGTGGAACTTTGGGATGAAATCTGCCATCTTTATTGCTGGACTTCTGGGTAGTCCCTCTCCCAGTCTCCCTGAGCTGGGAACCAAAGTGTATTTCTCTTTTTGGGTGGATTTAATGGCTTAGTGGCAATTCACATCAGACTCGAAGAATCTGGGTAGTAGTGTTTTTAATTTCCTAGTTGTTCTTAGCCTAACAAAGGGAATGAATACTAAGTAAATCAGAAATATATTAAAAAACTAAAATCCTTGGACATCATCATCAGTTTTATTTATAAAATTAGTGGAAGTTTTTCCTTATGTGTCAATTTGATTTTTGCATAATACATTGTGGAATTTTGGGAGCAAGTAATTGTCTGTTTTTCTTTTGAAAAAGTGCTTGAGAAATTTGTTTCCTGTTTATTCAGTTATTCTGTCATTGGCATGTTTAATTGAAAATTTGTACTTTGTGTCATTGGCCATTTTTTGGTAATGTTTTAATGATTTTAGGGAAAAATGTTTTGTAATGATTGCAGGGTTTCCTGAATAACAGCTTGTGCTTTCCCTTGATCTGAAGCTTTTGTGACTAAAAGATTTCTCTCTGACAAATATAGCATAAAATAAATGTTTTGAGGCTAAAAGTTTCATAGAAGTGTTCTTTATTTTCTTAAAAAAATTACTGACAGTTATCCCTTAGATAAATATTACTTCTTTAGTTCTCCGTCAGTGAAGTTTATTCATTCATTTGATATTTCTTGAGCGCTTGCTATGAGACACATGTTGAGTATTTAGTAGTGACCAGACACATTCCCGCCCTCATGGAGCCTGTGTTTTTATGACAGTGATCCAATGCTAAATCCATAAAGCGTACTTATAAATAGGAAACGTAAAACAGGACACAAGGAATCAATGTGTGTGGGATGTTGCAGTTTTATGCCCGGTAGTCGGGAAAAACCTCCTTGAAGTCTTGAAGGTGAGGGAGGAAGCCATGTATATCTGGGGAAGAGTATTCTAGGCAGAGGGAACGGGAGGTTCCCTGAGATAGGAATGTGCCCAGTATGTGAGGAATAGCAAGGAGGCCAGAGTGAGTGCTTTGGGAACACGTGTAAGAGACAAGGTCAGGGAGCTCACAGCTTGTTGAGAGCCCAGTAGGCCCTTGTGAGGCCTTTGGCTTGTATTCTGAATGAGATGGGAAGCCACCGAAGGGAGGAGTGCCATGATCTGACTGCCACACATTAAAGAATGCACCGAATGCCGTCTGGGAAAAAGCTGTAGGAGGGCAAAGTTGGTAGCAGGAAGTCCAGCTGGGAGACTGTTGAAATAATCCAGACAGAAGATGATAGTGAATTGCACCAGTGTTTGCCATGAAGGTGGTGAAAAATTGTCCCCTCTGGAAATAGAGTTAACAGGGTTTGCATGTTGTATTGAGTCTCAGATGACCAAAAAAGGATCAAGAATAGACTTGCCATTTTCAGAGATGGGGGAAGACTTGAAAAGGAACAGGTTTGGATGTGGCTACAGAGAGGGATCAAAGCTTAATTTTGAATGTTTTCTTGGGACAGCCACTAGACCTTAGACACCTACCTAGCAAAGTCTCATAAGCAGCTGGACAGCTGGATTCTTGGACACACATCTGCAGTACTCATATGCACATATACAAGGTCGAGGGGGTCCAGGCTAGAGTTAAACATTTTCTATACAGAAATCTGTAGATGGTATCTAAATCCATGAGATAAGACAGGATAATAGCATCTGGGAAGTCAGTATGGAAAGGAAAAGGCTACAAAGACTGAGCTCTAGGGCTTCCCCTGGACAGGGTCATGAGGAGCAGCGGCCAGCAAGGCAGGAGAGAACCGTGAGAGAACAGGATAACCTAGAAGCCGAGTAAAGAAAGAGTAGCACGAAGCAGAGTGGTTCTTCTGTGTCAAATAGGCTGGAAGTTTGAGTCATAAGGAGCCAGAGGATGTACTGTTGGTTTTGGCAACATGGGGGCCAGTGGTGACCTTCACAAAGGCAGCTTTGGTGAAGGGTTGACAGCAAAAGCTTGGCTGTGGCAGGTTCAAGAGAGAACGGGAGGGGAGGTGGTGGAGGCAGCCAGCAGGGCAGCTCTTTGGAGGGGTTTTTCTTTAAGGAGAGCTGGGAAATAGAGTGGCAGCTGCAAGAGAGTGGGATGGGGACGATGAGAGGAGAGGTGTTTTCGACAGATGGGGCGCAGTACAGCGGCTTGCCTGCTGATGGAAATGAATGGGGAGGAAGTCTTTCGGCAAGAGAGGAAGAGGATGCATTGCTTTAGCGGAAGGGTTGGCTTTAGGTAGAACCACCTTCTTCATCGGGAGGGAGGCAGGACAACTATAGATCCAGGTAAGTTGGTAGGCCTGGCTTCGTAGCTTCTGTTTTCTCCATGAAATAATAAGTGAAGTCATACTTGAGTGTTAACTAGTTAACCATCTGCTGCATTTCTGCCAAATGAATATTTTGGGGACCGTCGTTACATTTTGAAACATGGCTTATGTTTAGTACCTGCTTTTTGAGAACTAAACAATTCTTCAAAAAACTCAGAATATATCCAGAAACGTATTCTTGTATTAAATGATTTAATATACTCGCCTTCTTTGCCTCACTATAGGCCTGTCTCCTTACATGTATAAAAATGGAAAGAAATCATACATGTATCTGTAAGAGATGAGTAAGTGATACCGTTTCCTTCAGTGAATATTAAGGGAACATGGAAAGGAGGAGGAAGCACAGATGTTTTACTTTCTATCACCTGCGTAGCAACTCTTTCTCTACCTCTTCATTTAGTTAGTTCTGTGTGGAAAAACCACAAGAGGTGGTACTGGGAAGTAACCCTAGATTCTTATCTGAGGAAGTGTCCACAGCAGAACTAGAGATCTCTGAGTTTCCTTCCCTCTTGGAGAGTTTTCCATGACTGGGGCAATCTGATGAAGTAATCGATTTGATACTGATTTCTATTTACATAGCACCTTCCTTGAGGAACAGAGTATTCTGTGGGCATTATTTTAAGAGTCCTGGAGGAGTTCAGCAAGGCTGGAGAGCTGAACGATCAAGTCTTGTTATTCTAAGCATTATTTAATACGTTTATGATTTGTCCTTCAAAGAATTCTTGGCCTCCCAGCAGGCAATGGATTGCAAAATGGGAGAATGAGCTGTTAGCTCAGTTTTTCTCCCACGTGACCTGGGTATTGACTCGGCTCCGCAGTCCCACTCAGTCAACAGGGCCGGATGCTTCTCCTTCGCAGAGGATACTGCCGGTGCTGGTTGGCCTCCCCTTGTTGAAGTTGGATGAATGCTGAAGTGCTGTCGCAGCATTCTGGTTGAATGCAGAGGCGAGACTCTTTGTTCATGACCTCTGATGTGAGTCTTGAACTCGTTATATTTATTTCTTTAGCTGCCTTTGCTTTTGGTCACATCCTAGTTTAATGACTGAAAGATGGCAGCTAGACTGAAGTCCGTCTGTCAAGAACAGTGTTCACATTTTTGAATTTTGCTCTGTCGTTAATGATGGGGAAGCAGAAATGAAAGCCTTTTATATTGGGGAGGGTATCAGCTCCACTTCCATCCCATTTGCCATTCCGTCTGAACGTCTGTGGTTTGTTTTAACCCACGTGCCAGCACCTCTTCTTGGAGGTATGAATGCACACAGGGTCTGGCAGAAGCTGCAGACGGGATGTTGACTTTTGAGTGTCTTGACTGACTGACTAGGAGGCCCAGTGGAGGTGCTGTGTGGCTCCAGGCAATCTGTTTCTAGCCAAGGACTCTAAAACCCAAAGTTTGAAAGTGCCTGGTTGACATTTCTGGGGCTGATTTACCTACAGGGTAACTCACATGTTTTTGTCAGAGGGACCAAGCAAGAAAACTGTGCCAACAGTTGCCCTGTTAACTCCTGACTCGTCTGACTCTGGCTTCTCAGGTTTGTAATTCTTAATCAGCCAATGCGTGCAGCTAGAGATGATCTTCTTCCACTGATTTGACCCGTGGGCTTCACTCTCATCACTGGTGAAGCAAGGCTCTTGGACCAGAATGGCCTCCAGCATCCTGTGCGCCCCGATCTCTGTGGGGTTGTACAGTCATCCTTTGAGTCACTTTGTTCCACATTTATTGGGTTACCTACTTTACAGAAGGCACTAGGGGTCCTTAGGTATTAATTTAGTCAAGGCATTTGAGGAAGATGCCTCTGAAACAGCAAATGGCCTGTGTAGGAAAGGCCACCGTCACTGAAGTCCCACTGAGCTCTTGAGAGATGAGTAGTATTGTCTTCAGCTTGTCACATTGAGGAATTTGAAACTCAGAGCACTGTATGTTAGTTTCGAGTGCTTTAAAACTTAAACTCTTTTACACAATACCCTAGATAATGTGGAAATGATTTTAAAGTAGTGGAAATGATTTTAAAGGAGCGAACACAGGAGAGAATATTATCTAATGCATTTAATGTTTACGGAGATCCTCTCAGAGCTATGGATGACAGTCTAGTGTCAAACAGTTAAGTTTTTCAATGCTGATTTTGAGATTGTGGAAAACTTAACTAATAAGAATGGAGAAGTATTATAAATGCTTCCTGTAGACACAAGAGGATCATCTGAGAGTATAAGGGTCTCTTTTAGAATTAGATTACTTTATAGCAGAATGCTTATGAAACACGAGGGGGGAAATATGAAATAAAATGTATTTTCTGCTTCCAAGAAGATGTGAACATTATAAAAATCAGAATTAAGTCGTATGAAACTGTCTCTGCCTCTCGAAAATACAGATGATTCCAGGCCAAAAAGAATTTTTTTTGGCAAAAAAACATACTAAGTTTTTTTAAAACAATAAGCCCAGAGAATCTCAAGTGCCTATAAAGTGACTACTATAGCTGGGAGGTAACATGGGCATAATGATTAAGGGGCTGCTTTCTTTGGATGTCTCAGTTCGCTGAAGTGAGCATAACTTAGGTGATGGTATGAGCATCTGCATGGCAGCTGCTGGTACTGAGAGTTAATGCCAGAGAAGACAAAATAGTTGGCACACCATTTCCAACTTCATTATTGTTCCAAGGGCCAGAAAAAAACATAGAAGTTTATATTCTTTTGAAGTGGGACGATGTTGTCTCTTTTTTGTCTTGGGCTTCACACCCTTACACACACACAGTATTCTCAAGATATTTGTAAGCTTGGTCTGACAAGTTAGAGTAAGCTGATTTTTTTTTTCTTCTACTGTAAAAAAAAAAAAAAATCAAACTAGGTGAGTTTTGTCTGTTGTAGAATCAGCATTCCATTGTAGTTTTTAAAATTGATGAGGTATAGTCCTAGAGAAATTTTAAATGTCCTGAAAACATTTAAAGCACTGGTTTGAAAACTGTGTCTTTCAATAAAGTTTTATTGGGACATAGTCACACTCATTCATTGACATACTCTTGTTGACAATCTGCTTTCCTGCTACCGCAGCAGAGTTGAATAGTTGCAACAGAGTCCTTTAGGCCTACAGCTCTAAAATATTTACTATTTGGCTGTTTGTGGAAAAAGTTTCTGGATGCCGTCTTGCAAGGGGCTGGAAGACCTGGTTGGCCACTAGGATATCTTCACACACCAGACTATGTGTCTTGATCTCTTGCATTAGAACCACGGGTGAATGAGAAACAGTCTTGGAAAACCATTTGAAAAGAACTGAGGGTATTTCTGCTCCAGAAGAATCATTTTCTTTTAAGCGAGAGGGCCAACCCAAGTGGATCTCTTCAGGTCCCTTGTAACTTCAGCTTTCTTGGCTTCTGTGGTAATGTCTGTGAGGAGATGAAGGGCTGTCAGGTGGAAGAGGCATTAGATTGTGAGAATCTAATCTCTGTGACAAGCTGGGGAGGTGAATTAGGATCAATGGGTGCAGCTGACTGTGAGGACATAACTTCAGCTTAAGAATAGCACTTGTTAGGGACTGCCCATAACTAGACTGTGCCATCTTAACAAGTAATGAGCTCCCTGTCACTAGAGATGTTCAAATAAAAGTTGTCAGAAAACCTTTGAAGTCCCATTCCAACGTTGAAATTCTAACGGCTCCTTTGGGTAAGGTTTTTGTTTCCAAGCTCAGATTTGACCACATTTTATTTTGTTGGCCTTTAGAGGCTTCTTGGATGATTTTCTGAAAACACAATGCTGGTCAAACCAAAGCAATATAAAGGGGGAGAATCTCTTCTGTTGGGCAGGGGGTGGTAGAAGATAGGCTGACCCAAAGGCAGGCTTTCCTTTGCCCACTGCAGCAACACAGTGACCACCGGAAGGGCACTGCTTCCAATCAGCCTTAAAGCTTCAAAGATGAATCATGTCTCTTCCGCTGTCTTGAGCTGCTGCTACCATTTTTGCTTTCTGCCTAGGCTCCTGGGAAGCGGAAGGACCTGGCTGGGGGCATTTCACAAATGCGGATGTCAAAATAGGGTTTCTGTATTGTGCTTTGCCCCAGTTTATATAGGGGCCTGGCTGCAAGTGGCAATCCTGGATGAGGCCATCCCTTCCCTGTGCAACTCTGTTGTTACTGCACAAAAGCAGCCGTAGACAGTATGTAAATGCATGAGTGGCTGTGTTCCAATAAAACTTTATTTACAAAAGCAGGCAGTGGGCCAGATTTGATCCCAGGGCCATTGCTTGCTGACCCCTGATAAACATTGAAAGTTAAAACTGGCTGGAAAACATCATTTCTCATTCTCTCATGTTCTGGAGAAAAGGTGAAATGACAGGTCCAGAATCATAGCATGGCTGAGCCAGGATTACCACCCAGAATCTGACTTGAAGATGAGTATCCACTATGTGATATTGTGCTGCCTCTGCTGTGTAACAGGTGATAGCATCTGGTTTTTAAAAGAGGGCTGTATGAATGAAAGAAATACCTCCTTTAGGTGGCTTGTGAGGAGCCGCAGTGAGAGCTCCAGGGTGGCATTTTAACCGAGGCAATCCTTTAGCCCAGGGCCTTGGCCTCCTTTTCTTAGAGGGACCCTGTTCACAGTAAAACAAAATATAGGCTGCATAAATTTATATGGAGAAGGAGTGCCCGGAGTTGTGAAAAAGCACTGGGCTCCTGCAGCTGCGTCACAGGATTTGATCACTTCAGCTGGGAGTGCCAGGAGATTTGAGACAGATGTTTTCAGACATGCTGCATGCCTAAAACATTTCCAGGGGTCGGGCTGCAAATAGTGACTTAATAAGTGGAGGAACAGGGAAAGTATGCAAGTCGAGGACACAAGAGTTTATTCACCACTAGGTGCACGGCCAACCTCTGTGCATTACATCTGCCTGTCAGGGCTGGCTCTTTCATCTGTCGTGCCCTCCGTACTGCTCTTTGTCTGCCCGTGAATAAAGTGCAGCATTGTGGTTAGTAATCCCACTCCAGTGACTCGACTTCAAATGTGGTTTTGGAGTGCATCCCAGAGTTCTGTTTGCTAAGCTTCCTACTCCTGTTTCAGAGACACCACTGGATACAGAGCAGCGAGCACTAAAGGCTTCCCTCTTTCCTTAACCTGTCGGGTTGTGGGCTCTCTCTTTCCCCCTCTCCCTCCTTTCCTTTCTCTTTTTCCTTTTTTTTTTTTTTTAACCTTCCAAGGCAAGTTCATGGATACTAAGCTGATGTGTTTGTTGTTCTTTTTCTCCCTGCCTCCACTCCTAGTGAGTAACCACACTGGCCGCATCAAGGTGGTCTTTACTCCGAGCATCTGTAAAGTGACCTGCACCAAGGGCAGCTGTCAGAACAGCTGTGAGAAGGGGAACACCACCACTCTTATTAGTGAGAACGGTCACGCTGCCGACACCCTGACAGCCACGAACTTCCGAGTGGGTGAGTTCTAACTGTCCTTGCCGACTAGAGTTTGAGATCGTAGCATTTAGACACCCCCTCCATTCACACTGCTCTCTGCTTGAATGGGTTTCTGTCTATGAGTACGCATATGCTGCTTTCACGAGATCCTTTAAATTACTTTCGGAATAATTTTTAACTTGGTATTTGGTTTCTGAGAGAGATGGCAAGGAGAGTATTGCCCCTAATTGTTTATCGTGTATACAGCCTTGTGGTGATGGGGAGGTATCAGTAGGACAGAAGGGAAGAGGCTTTAAATTAAAACCCTAATGTACAGCTTGCATTGATCAATTTCAGGTTTTATCTGCTCAGTGATAAGTAGAATTTATGTTAGATTTGATTCATGTTATAAAATTTGGATGGTAGTGATTAAATTTAAACTTTTATGTCATAAATAGCCAGGTTCTTAAAAGTTTCTAAAAATTGTCAAAAATCTGTATTTCAGTTGTAGAAAGGGATACAGACTTGCATCTTTTGCCACGTTTCTGCTGTGTATCAAAAGGCTAAATTATAAGTTGATATATGACATGGATTTGGGAGAAGATATGCTAGTGGATTACTGTCAGCACTTAAAGCCTTTTAATCTTTCATAATTTAAATATGAACTATGGTAGTTACTGCAAAAAGGCTTTTTACTTTTAAATTCTTGTTTCTTTTTTACTACTTTGTAAATGGAGAAAGTATCGCGGGCCACTGAATGCTGTCACATTGCCATGTTGTCATGCAATATGGTATTTTTGTCACAGAAAAATGTCTTTTATTATTTTTTGACCAATTATGGTTTGCCATGTGTACTCAAATAATCACAGACACCCACGATACTTTATGAGTTACTCACAAGAATAACCCAAATGTCAGACAGATAATAACACTGGCTAGATCTGGTCTTTTTATGGAATATTGCTGTTTAGTCTTGAGAGCATGTGTCTAGGAGGTGGGGGGGGTGTCTGTTTCAAACTGATTTCCATCAAGACAAAATACAAGGAGGCAGTTTGAAGTCCTTATTAGCTCTTTGATTATCCTACTGTTTTACTGTGACTCGGTTTCTGTTGAGGTCAAAGCACTGCTCTCGATAGTCTATACTTGGAAAAAACATGTGCCCATAGATACTATTTAAAGGGGTATTGTTAATTTCCTGGCTATGATAGGGGTACTTCAGATATATTTTTTAAAAGAATTTAACTGTTAGGTGCCAAAGGGCACATTATGCTTTAGCAGGACAGAGAGCTGAGTCTAATGGGAAGTGTGTTAAACTGATGATCAGGAAACTAGATTCTGGTCCTGGTCCTGCCAGTAACTAGCTAATCCACAGGGTGCGACCGTTAATATTTCTGGACCTTAGTGTTTCTCATCCATAAAAGAAGTGGCTTGTATTTAGTGATGTCTAAAATTCAGTCCATCTCTAAAATCCTAGGACTTTTTATCAGTAATAAGCCAAAGTGTTTTTCAGCTGTTTTACAGGGCTATAGACAAGGAAGAGAAAAAGCAATTCCCAATTAGGTTATTATGGGCTAAATGGCTTATTCCCATTTTTACTTTCCTTGTTTGCCTTCCTTACTCTCATTGCTTTTCTTCCTCCATCATCATCGATAATGTCTGCTCCTCTTCCTTTTGGCATTTTTCATAAACCTTTACGGTAGGAATGACAGAGTAATTGGGTGGGTGGTAATTTTTTGGCTTACAGTGTATTCACTTCGAAACTAAATATTTGAAGGCTTTGAGAAGCAGAGGAAGTCTTCTTGTTAAAACATGCTGCACACTTTCCTCTCTGGCATTAGAGCAGATGTTTAGGAACAGGATACACACAGCCTATTCAAAATACAAAATGGGACACAACTATTTACCAAAAAATCTCAAAACTGGCACTAAAACTCTGCCACAAAAGGACTGGCAAAGTAGTTGAATTTAAAAAAATAATAGTGAAAGGGAGAGGGCATAGTAATGAATAGTTTCACATTGGAAATCATGGGAATTGTTTCATTTATATCCTGAGCTATTTCTCTTCTGTACTTCAAATATAGGGTAATCTGACAGACAAGTTTTAAAAATTATTTTACTGAAGATGGTAATTTTGTAGAATTTAGAGATTATGATTCTCTAGAAATAGAGAATTTCAAAATTCATTTTTAGGCATGGAAGATATCTTCTGGGGATTTACTGGTTTAATATAATGTTGTTACTTACAGGAAGTGGTTTTCTAATTGATTTTTTCTCACTATATTTACAATATGTTAAATCTTTTGACAAATAAGATGTGTTACATGGAAAATAGTAGTTTGAGGACAATTCAAAATGTATTGTAACTTGTCAGCTACTCTTTCGCCTCTGATGTTTAAGGCTACTAAAAGGTGGGGACTGGTAGACTTTAAGGGGCCAGATAGTAAATATTTTAGACTTTGCAGCCCATACGGTGTGCGTCACAAGCACTCAACCCCGTGTGGTATCGTGACAACAGCCAGAGATGGTAGGTACGGGAAGGGTGTGGCTGCATTACAAAAACAGTCAGTGGCCTGAACTTGACGCTAGTGCCAGCATTTGCTGACCCCTGCCCCAAGGAGTCAAAATAATACAGGGAAAACCATATAGATTTCATAGTTAAGGCACCTTAATTAAATAATCCATTTTGATGATCAGAAGAGCAGAAATAATTTTTAACATTTCCATGGTGATGTCCAGTTATTTTGAAAGAGGTAGAATGGATATTATTGTCACCATTTTTTTGGACAAGGAAACAGAGGTCCACTGACTTAAGTGAGTCTCCCTTCATTACACAGCAATTCAGTTAGCTGGGACTAGAGCCCAGGTCTCCTTGTGTCCTCTTTAACTCTCTGGGGTCTGACTGTGATGTGTAGGAGGGACAAGTAAGGGAAGAACCTGAGGGAGTTGGGTTTTCTGGGAAGACCAGATGGTATAAAAGAGAATTAGCAACCGGGAGTCAAATAGCCCTGGGTTCGAATGCTGGCTTCTTCATATCCATTGGTCGTGCTTACCTGGCTCACTGTCCTTTCCAGGTTCAGGTCACTCATCCACACAATGCAGGTGATAAAAGGTAGGTGGTGGGTTTAGTGGGCACAGGGGTGACATAGGTTCCTTCCTCCCTTTTTTGTGCTGCTCCTGTTTTTTCTTTCTGGTCTCTGGTGACTATGAGTCTGGGCTGGTCAGATGTGAGAGGCAGGTGCATTTCGTGTGACAAGTAAGCATGTACTCTCTTTTCCTGGGAATTCAGTGGGAGAAATAAGCTTAACTTCTACTTAATGTGGCTCTGAAAGTGAGGCCTGAATGAAGATGATGTCCAAGGGAAGTACTCTGAGATTCTAAGAGAAACTCATTTTTGTGAATGTGATACTGACATGATATAACAGAATATTTACGTTAAGGGGAATTTTCTGTAAATACCACTTTTGTTGTGGCATTCTGACCTTTGCCTCCTTGCACTTTCCTCCCTTTGCCTTTTTACAAAATGGAAACATATCCCCGGTTTTAATGGCTTCTTTGCATTTCATGGGGGTATAATGAAGATGACCTCCTGGGACTTTTAAGTTGCTGCTTATGGAGTTATAAGTTTCTCTAATAAGAAAAACATAGGACTTCTCTGTTGCCACAAGTAGAATATTTCAAATAAAATAATACTGTTGCTTGGCATATCTTACTTGTAGAGAGAGAGATTGAAAGGCAATCACAATTGCAAAGCTAATTGCAAAGCTAATTGCAAAGCTTTATGTGATACTGCTTTCTCTGAGGAGCTATGAGGGACTCATGTTCCATTAGCACCAACTGAATACAGATAAAAAGTATTTGAGAATTTGAAAACTATGATCCCATGGTATTTCATTTGGTGCTTGCTTCCCCTGAGAGAGGTAAAGGGTAGTATCCGTATTTTATAGATGTGAGTACCAAGGCTTTAGTGGTTTGATCAAAGGTGACTTTAAGTCAGGTTTGCTTATTCCAGAGTCTAAAAACCTCTTCTCTTCCTGTGTTGCCTGCTATGACCATGTGTTAAGTGATTATGTAGACAACATGGTGCTAGATTTTCCAGGACAAGAAAATCGTAGAGCTGCCCTCGAAGAGCTTATGCTTTGAGGAGGAGATGAGGAGTGTATGTAAATAACCCTCATTTAAGGTAGAAAGCTCATAGCAGGACCTCAGAAGAGGAGATTCCACTTCTAGCTGAGGAAGAATACTTTGAGAGAGAAGGGATGGCATGTGACTTTTCTGTTCAGTTCTTTGTGCTCTCCCCAGCTGCTAAACATGTTGGCTCATAGTAGTAGGTTGTCTGACGGCAGACTGATGGGGGCAGTGCAGCTTGACACAATGATACGTTCCAGAATAAAGATGGATGGGAAGGGAGAGGTAAAGTTGATAAGGGAAGGAAGCATTTACCCATTTGAACGAGGCATGGAGACATGCAGGCACAGATGGTTTGTGGAAATTGAGAGGAGTTGCATTTACTGGTGAAAGCGTGAAGGGCAGTGATCCTGGATGGCAAGTCTGGGAAGGTAGGCTGGGGCACGGCTGTGGAGCACCTTGAATTTCAAGCTTAGGAATTTGGCTTTTACTCTTTCAGAACTTACTAAAGAAGTTCTCTGAAAAGGGGACATTGATATTTATCATTCTGAAAAAGAGAGAGGGAAGGTTTCTCAGTTTTTTAGGCAGGAGACTAGTGATCTAATAGTCTAAGTAAGCTCTGAACAGCCCATAGTAATGATGACAACCTCTAGCTGCTTTCATCTACTGTGAGGTTCCTTTGCTGCCCTACACTGGGACTCTCCCAATGTATGTCAGAAAGCCAACTCAATACTATAGTGTTTTGGGGTGGAATGGAAGCGTCCTTGATGCTACACTCATTAGGTAGGTTCTCCTCATAAGGATGGAAAAAAATTCACTCTCAATGAGGCATTAAATAAACCAACATCACTGCTCAGTCGGGAGAAGCATTGAGACTTTTTGGGGAGCGGCTTAGTTCAGACACTGAGTCCTTCACCTTCTTATCATTGTTTGGATCCTTTGGTGTTTATCCAGCACAGAAACCAGTGAAAGGCAACATGTCACTCTTTGAACTGGTGCATATATTTTCCCCTTAACACATTGTACAGGTTTTATGTTTTTTAAAGATTAGCCAATACAATACTAAGAAGATGGTTGCCTTTCATTTGGGCAAGTTAGAGTGCTTACGAACTTGTGCAACTACTCTACTCCAAAATATATTTAGCCTCGTAAAATTATCTTCTAATACTGAGTAAATGTCATAATGTAGAGCACTGCCTTTATTTAAGTTGTGAAGCACCCTTAAGAGGCTGGTATTGGGAACGTTATTCATCTAACATATACTTACTGAGCACCTACTGTGTGCCAGGGATTGGTTTAAGCTTTAGGAATATATAGCAATGAATAAAATAGGCAAAGTCCTTGCTCTCCTGCTATATTAAAAACACGTGGCTATATATCAATAATATATGAACCTTTAGGACATTATGTTGAGTGACATGAGCCAGTCACGAGAAGACAAATACTGTGATTCCACTTATGAAATATCTAGAATAGTCAGATTCTTAGAGAAAGAGAATGGTAGTTGCTGGTGTTGGTGGAAAGGGGGAAATAAGGAATTATTTCGTGAGTACCGAATTTCAGTTTTGAAGGTAACATTCGAGAGAGTATATGAATATATAATACTTAACGCTACTGAACTGTACACCTAGAAATGGTTAAGATGGTAAATTTTACATCACATGTATTCGACCAAAATTTTTAAAAACTACAAAAGGGTGTACATTACTGTCAGATGTATACTATCAAAAATATACCGTCAGAAACATTATATATGATATAATGTCAGGTAGTGATAGATGTCATGAAGAAATAAAAAGTTGAGAGAGGGGAGATCATGGGGAGTGTTGGTGGGCGGTATGGATCACTATTTCGGGCATGTTAGGAAGGGCTTTCTGGTTAGATGCTACGTAAGCAGAGACTTAAATGAAGTGTGAGTGATGAGCTCGTGGAGGGAACATCACACACTTAATAATCTAACTCTGTGACTGTGTTTGTTATTTTATTTCAACTGTAGAGCCTCTCCAAAGGCTGGTGTGAGAAGCATTCATTCATACTCTTCCAAATGTCATTTTGGGTTAGGTTTTAGTGATGTGTATGGTATCAGGGAATCATATTTAATAATATCTTTAGATAAAGAGCCTCATGTCCAGAGGATAGAGCCAAGCAAGTCTTGTCCCCTGGGTGGAAAAATGGTCCTGGAATTATTGCACAAGGAATCTTGGTTATTTATAATAAAAAAAAGATAAGGTCTTAGATGTAGAAACAAATTACCAAAAAAGCTGTGTCACTTCTTTCTTCAACATTATTTTGTATAAGACGGATGACATGATTTGGGGCTGGAGCTTTTAAGTAAGGGAAATAAAATCCGTTCTGTTTGTGAGGGCGCGCGCGCGCGCGCGTGTGTATGTGTGTGTGTGTGTGTGTGTGTTAGGGGGAGGGTAGTGAGTGGAAGGGAGCTTCATGGAAAGGTAGTTCCAGGGGTTGGTCGGACCAAGGAAGAGCAGTAGGTTGACCCTAAAAGCCAAAATTGGGAGAAATCTTCTGATGCCCCTCACTTTCCCGGCTTCAGAAATCTTCATCTGATTGAAGCTGAAGATTCCTGAAGCCGGGAAAGTGAGGGGCATCAGAGTGGGTAGTATAGAAAGTATGTCTGTAGTCAGAACAGTTTAAAAAAAAAAAACCTTAGGTAAAAGAGGGTTCAGCAGTCTGCTGGCTCTGTGAGAAAGTCATGTGTGATTGATTGCTGCTTTTAAGCTATGTCTGGCCTGTATCATGGGGGTGGATGGGACTTCTTAAAGGAGTCTTGCTAGGCTAGCCTAGGATAAATGACCTTTCAAAATTCCTTGGAGTCTGCAACACAATGTCACAAAGCATGTGTTCTTTCCTAGTCTGTCAGCTTGAGCATGTGGAATGATCTTTGGAAAACTCCAGACTGCTTAGCATAGCACACGGGGCCCCTCCAGGATCAGCTGCCGCCTGGCTCCCTGGCTGTGCCCCTTTCTCTCTGCTTCTGCCAAACTGAGCCTCTAGGGGTGCCAAGGTCCCCCAGTGCTCCAAGCCTTCTGTGCCTCTGTTCACACTGATGCCTCTGCCTGGGGGGTGTGCTCCCCCACCCAGTGTGCCTGGGCATCACCCACTGCTGCTGCCAGAGTCAGCCAAGCACCCCTCAGGATGCAGGGCCTCACTTCCCTTACTTGTTGCCATGCCTGTTTCTTCCACTGAGCTCCAGACTGGGGACAGGGCCCTGTCCGCTTCACGTTGTTATCCCCAGCGCTGGTGTAGTGCCTCACTTGGGAGATGCTTAACTCGTTCTGGTTGACAGAGTACATTGTCTCTGCAGGTGCCCATGTGAGGGTGGCATGTACACACCTACCCAGCACAGCTTCTTCGTGACTTCTTGGGCAACTGAAATCGCGGGAGCAGAATAATCATCTGAGAAGTCTCTACAGGGCTTGGGGTCACAGGAAAGAACGCATTCCAGTATCTGCAAGATGCATGAAAAAGGGCACCTTTGTAACACTGTGCTTGGAGTTTGGATTTTACATTTTTAACACTGACTGCAGTGTTCTTTCTACTCAGGGCAAAGTGCAGTTAGATTTCCATACCTTTAGTACAGTTTCCCACTGCACGGCATTCCTGCTCCCCATGCTGCGTCTCTCTAAATACTGACAGTCTTTTAAGGAACAACCTCAAGTTCCATTTCAAACACTTCTGTCTGTGCTATTTTTTTTTTTTTTTTCCTATTTTGCCTCTAGTCATTACCATGCCAACTGACACTCGGTGGTCTAGCTCAGGTGTATTCTGACTGGTCCCAAGACCCTGGGCTGGTGATTGAACCTCTTTGATTCCATGCTGGTAAAATGAATCCGATGATGCCTTGACCTTCCTGTAGAACTGTTCTGGGGCTCACGAGAAGCAGCAGGCTGGTGGTGTATGTGGGTCCCTTGGATCGCCTTGAAGATCTTTCTCTACTTCTGAAAATAACCAATCCTGCTTTTAATTAGCAAACCCTACCTCCTGTGAACTGGGGGACAGTACTTCCCTTTCTTGGATAGGGTGTGCGACCTGTGGTACACAGAGACGGTGGTTCCTTTGTTTCCTGATCCCTATAGCACAGTAGCATCAAGGACACAGGAGGATGTTTCTAGCACTCCTCCATGTTGGCGCTCTACTAGTACCAGCTCCACTGGTGCACAGGAGGCTCTTTACTGACATGTAGGCTTGCTCTGGGTGGGTTAGACTACCCACAAAGTATTGTCAGTTACCATCATCACGTGGCAGAGACAACCTACTAGCACTGTGCCCACCTCTGCCTCGGATCATGTACCACCCCCTTGAGGGGTTCATTTGCTTACCCAGGAAGCTCTTGCATGTTGCCAAGCCTGCTGGCAAGGATGAGAGCATTTAAACAATGTAGCAAGCTTTGGAAACAAAAGCTATGGTCAGGAGGAAAAGTAATCATCTTGAAGAGATGGGGCATCCCCAGAGATGGAGGATTACAACATTGGATCCTGCTTTGAGCTGTTCACTTGGCCGTCGTTTGTGTCATTTACCTCTGGACTCCTAGGCTGGGGTCAAATTAAAGATGCCGCTGGACTTAAAATAGATACTGAAGTCATATTTATGTGATATAGTACATACCTGCAGCATTTATTGGCTTACGAGTTGGGCTCAGTTTTGTATCTGTTGCCTAAAAGTCGAACATTTGTACCAGCTTGTCATATTCAGGTATATATAATTTTTCCAAGTGGAGGAGGAATAATGAATTTGTATATTGTTGGAAAACCCTCTTGGAACTAACATCACAGATGATGTGAAAATGTTTTTGAGGGCAGCCACACAGTCCTCTTCAGCCTATGCAGTCCAGGAAAATAAAATAACTACCAAATGGGGAAGGATGAAGTTAGTGAGGAAGTTTGTTTGTGATTTATTTCCCAAAGTTATATCACAAAGAAAGTGAGATGAGCCAGATGCCTTTCTATTGCCAATTTAATGTAATGCTCTCACTGATGCACTTATTAAAACTCAATTTTCTGTTGAGTTGAAGGGTATGGGTTTAAGGAATGGCTTACTGCTTGACTCCATTATCTTGAATTTAGACTCATGCAATAATTACTGAAAAACTGGCATGACTGCAATGTTGGCTTTTTGTAAGATTTGGTGGAAAAAAAGAAAGAACTTTATGCAGTAATGAGAGATTTCTTCACTCTGACACCAAACTTCAGATGCCCATCAGATTCAATAAAAATTTGTTCTGGATTATGGGGACTTTCTAAGCTTTCCTAGTACAAAAACTCAGCCTGATTTTCATCAAATTTTCCCCAGAAGAGGTAAAAGGGAAACTTGACATTAAAATCCTTTGCAGTGAGGAAAGCAGACCACTGCCCTTTTCCTGGCAAATTAGGAAAGCGCACTAGAACATACTTAAGTCTATTTAGCAAGATTAAAATATGTCACTTTTTGCCACTGCATTGTCCCTTTCTAAAGGAAGGGTGATTTTTGAGTCCGTTGGATCTTCTTGTGGTATTAATAACATCTTAAGCCAGCTGTTTTATTGGGTGTACACACAGGGTAATTAGAAACATCTGAGAGTCCTATAATGTGCCTGGAAAACCATCATGCTGTGTGGAAAAGAAAAAACTAATGTTCATGCCAAAGTTGTGTACTTGATAAATAGATGCATTAGTATTAAACAAAATTTATTCTACCATTTTTGAAAAAGAAGCTAGGCTCTTCAGGCTGAAAATATTCTTTCATTGAAATACACTCATTGCAGAAATCATAACCTTATTTGGTAAAAGACTCCTGACTGTGCTGTTCATACAGTAATTATCATTTCCCTTCTGTCAAACTCCATCATATTATAGACCATTTTCTGCCAGAAGTATTTCTTCTTTTTACCTGGCAGTTACTTGAAAACCTTAGAATTCTGAGGGATCTCATTTAAGGAAATTAACTCTTAGAAACATACTGCACCAGGGACTAATAGTGCCCAATTTGCCTAATGGTCTATCCTAGAAATTGGGTTAGGATTCAAGAGTTCTGGGCTCTATTTTAGCTGGTTATTTGAAATCTGATCTCCAATGGTGGCTGAGTTTGAATATTTGGGTATGCGGCAATCACAGCGGCTAAGTCAGGGTCTGATTTAAATCAGGTCCTGTTCTCTCCTCCCTCAAGACAAAATCTAAGACAAGAAAACCTAACATTTGGTGGTGGCTGGTGAATGGTTCCTTTCATCTTCATTCACAAATAACAAGCCTTTATGAGAAGTCAGTGCTGAGTCAAACTGACATATCCCAGGCAGCTGTGGACAGGGCTCAAGTTGGAGGCCTCCGGTGTCTTTACAGCCTGTCTTGCTCTGCATGTCCCCACTGGGTGTGCCATTTTTGTCCTTTTTGATCATTTCGAATGGGAGTTTTCATCGCTCACAGAAGCAGAATTGTAGCCAGTTGTCCATTTTGTTAGAGATTGGTGGTGACTTAATGAAGCCTCTGGACGGAGGAGTGGATTCACCTGTGTAAAAATGTTTATGGTGGGGAGGTGGGACAATCATTAGGAGCATTAAGCATATTTTTTAAAATTTCTATTTATTTATTTATTTAAGATGTTGGGGTAGGAGTTTATTAATTAATTAATTAATTTATGGCTGTGTTGGGTCTTCGTTTCTGTGCGAGGGCTTTCTCTAGTTGTGGCAAGCGGGGTCCACTCTTCATCACGGTGTGTGGGCCTCTCACTATCGCGGCCTCTCTTGTTGCGGAGCACAGGCTCCAGACGCGCAGGCTCAGTAGTTGTGGCTCACGGGCCTAGTTGCTCCGCGGCATGTGGGATCTTCCCAGACCAGGGCTTGAACCCGTGTCCCATGCATCGGCAGGTGGACTCTCAACCACTGCGCCACCAGGGAAGCCCAGCATTAAGCATTTTGAAAGTATTTTAGGCTAGTCTTTAAGAGAAGATGCATTTGAATGATATCAAGTTGACTAAACCTGTCATAAGCCATTGTCCTTTCTGATAACATAAGATCTCTATTCTGAACTTTCCTATCCACAGTGCCTGGATTTTGACTTATGATCATGGTGCTTGAGAGCACTTTCAACACTGTAGAGAAGTTGAATTAATGGACAATGGTCAACATGAATTTATTAGTTGGGACAGTAGAGCTGCAACTCCCCTTTCTTTGTGCCACCAAAAGCCCTCCGTATTTCCTTCAGTGTGGCCTCTTCCTCTTTCCAGTGTCGTCTACTGACACAGGGGTTCTGTGTCTTTGTCTCTGAGATCCTCTTATTTTAGGTACATCCAGCAGGCATAGCCTTAGCTGGGGGCTCCCTCAGTTTCCTTTCTTCCTCTGAAATATCTGGTTCGCACCCATAATGCAGATAGGAAGGGGAAAGTTGAGTTTGTCTAATGGTTCTCCACCAGGAGAAGTTTGGCTTCCCAGGAGAGACATTTGACAGGGTTACGAGACGTTTTTGGTTGTCCACACTGGGAGGGGGACGTATCCTGGCATGTAATGGGTAGAGACCAGAAATGCCACTAAGTAGCCTACAGTGCATAGGACAGTCCCCACGACAAAGAATTGTTGGCCCCAAACGTCAACAGTGCCAAAGTTAAGAAGCTCTTCTGTAAGCATCGCCTTTTTCCTCATTGGACAACATCTTGGACCCACACCCTGGTAGTTTTGTCCGGGTCCCTGGACAACCCTCCCTCTTAAATCTCCAGGTAGTTCTCTAGGTAAAACCTCCAGCATTTTGACACAAATGTATTCTGTTTGTGATGATTCTGGGCCTCAAACTGACAGCTCTTTCAGCCCTCCTCATACGTGTGTTCCCTAATAAACTGGACCCTGCCTTCTGTAGGCTTGATTTGCATTTGATTGTTTATATGAGATCTCGTTGGATTTTAGAGGGTGCAAGGATCGAGATGGTTTGGGATATCTCAGGATGACTCAACAAGTAGGATTGATTGGCCTTTATTATGAGGATTCTTTAGAAACTGAAGAAATAACAAATGGGAAAACACTTAGCACAGGAGGCATTTTTTTAAAAAAGCACATCTCAGAAGTGATTGTATAATAGAAACCACTTTTCAACACTAACCATTGCTACTGTGGATACCCGTTCGCAAAGTGTCTGTGCTATGGCTGTTGGGAAAGGAAAGAAAGCCAAGTGTGTTTATTTGAACGATAGCATCATCACATGTTCAAATAAACGCAGCACCTTGGGAGGGTACGGGTTTGTTATTTCTAACCCAAACGTCTTTACACATGCCTTTTGAAGGGTCGTGTTGCCAAGTTTGAAAGAAAAAACTATCCAAGCATTAAAAGTCTGACATATTATTTAACTTGTTGAAAAAAGAAAAACTTCCATGGCCAAAACACTCTAGGTTAGCTGGACAATGGAGTATATATCACTTTTTTCAAGAGCTCACTTTTGGACAGATCAGAAACACTAGGGAGCGAGTAAAGACATTGCCTTCACCTGCCTATAACCTCTTATAGCAGTTTTCTGTTATTTATTTATTTATTTTTTTGCGGTACACGGGCCTCTCACTGCTGTGGCCTCTCCCGCTGCGGAGCACAGGCTCTGGACGCGCAGGCTCAGCGGCCATGGCTCACGGGCCCAGCCGCTCCGCAGCCTGTGGGATCCTCCCGGACTGGGGCACGAACCCGTGTCCCCTGCCTCGGCAGGTGGACTCCCAACCACTGCACCACCAGGGAAGCCCTTCTGTTATGTTTTGGTCATCTTGCCCGGGAAACTTGGAATTTTCACAGTTGATTCTTTGGTGCTTTTTCACTTGAATGAAATGCCTGTTCTTAATTCCGTCAATATAGTGGTGATATATTTTATTGCTTATCTTCATAAGACCCCAAACATATAATTCACGTGGCTGACTTTTTCTGTTGTATCTTTTCTTTAGTTGTGGTAAAAGATAACATTTACCATTTTAACCATTCTTAAGTGTATACTCCAGAGGCATTGAGTACATTGACAATGATGTACAGCCGTTACCACTCTCCATTTCCAGAACTTTTCATTTTTGCAGAGACTCAGTACCCATTCAACAATAACTCCCCATCCCTTTCCCTCCTTGGTCCCTGATAACCTCTGTTCTATTTTCTGTCTCTATAAATTTGCCTATTCTAGGTATTTCAGATAAGTGGAATCATACAGCATTTGTCTTTTTGTGTCTGGGTTATTTCACTTTGCGTAATGTTTTCAAGATTCCTCTATGTTGTGGTGTGTGTCAGAATTCCTTTTTTAAGGCTGAATAATTCTTCGTTTTATGTATATGCTACCTTTTGCTTATTCATTCGTCTGTTGGTGGACATTTAAGTTGTTTCCATCTACTGTGAAAAAGACTGCTATGAACACGGGTGTACAAGGGCTGTTGGAAGCCCGGCTTTCATTTCTTTGAGGTCTATATCTAGAAATGGAATTGCTGGATCATGTGGTAATTCTGTTTACTTTTCGAGGAATTGTTAAACTGTTTTCCACAGTGGCAGCACCGTTTCACATTGCTACCAGCAGCGCACTAGGGTTCTAATTTCTCTGTGTCCTCACCAGTACTTCCTTTTTTTCCCCCCTTTGGTAGTAGGATCCTAGTGGGTGTGAAGTAGTATCTCATTGTGTTTTTTTTTCCAGAAAAATAACACACTATTTTTTATTATTTATATGCTCAACACACCTCTGTGATACCTTTTTGTTTGTTTGTTTGTTTTTGTTTGTTTTTTTTGCGGTACGCGGGCCTCTCACTGTTGTGGCCCCTCCCGTTGCGGACGCGCAGGCTCAGCGGCCATGGCTCACGGGCCCAGCCGCTCCGCGGCATGTGGGATCTTTCCGGACCGGGGCATGAACCCGTGTCCCCTGCATCGGCAGGCGGACTCTCAACCACTGCGCCACCAGGGAAGCCCTGTGATACTTTTTAACCTATATTTTGGTTGCATGATTTGTGACAATTCTGCAATATCATTTTCTACAGAGAAAAGAGAAACATAATTAAGTCCTTTCTTTACCAGGGTTGATAAAAATTATACTTGATTATTGACAACATGTAAAGTATTGTTCATCTTTACAACTCTTTATTGGTGGTGTCATGTAAATTTTTGGAACGGCTGCATTGATGAAGAAACTTTCTCATTTGAACTGTAAGATTTTGGGGCATTACGAATTTTTATTTACCATGAGTATTCTTAAATACTGTTTTGCTTTTTTTAACATCTTTATTGGAGTATAATTGCTTTACAATGGTGTGTCAGTTTCTGCTTTATAACAAAGTGAATCAGTTATACATATACATATGTTCCCATATCTCCTCCCTCTTGCCTCTCCCTCCTCCCACCCTCCCTATCCCACCCCTCCAGGTGGTCACAAAGCACCGAGCTGATCTCCCTGTGCTATGCGGCTGCTTCCCAATAGCTGTCTATGTTACGTTTGGTAGTGTATATATGTCCATCTCATTGTGGTTTTGATTTGTGATTCCCTAATTACTAATGATGTTGAACCTCTTCTCATGGGCTTATCACCCTTTTGCATATCTTCTTTGGAGAAGTATTTATTCTAGTCCTTTGCCCAATTTTGAATTGGTTTGTTGTGGTAGATTTTTTAAAAACTGGGATTTCCACTTACCAAGTTAGGCATTTAATTACAGTGTTATCTATAGTTGATATTAATTGTGAATCTTCTGGGAGACCTGAGTTCTAGTCCTGGTCCTGCCATTTGGACAAGACTCATTTTTAAATCTTAAGTTTTTCATCTGGAAAAGGAGGAGTTTAAGGAGTAAATGGTCAAGATCTTTTACAGCCCTAAAATGCTATTATCCTGTCTAATATAAAGCCCTTTTAGGAGAATGATTTTAGAAGTGTAAATGGAATTAAGCTATCTTTAGTATGTTTTATTCTGAAAATATTTACTATGATTTCCCAGTATGTACAGTGTGTTCCCTTTTGTACTTTTTTGGCTCCACTTTCCACTTTAAATCAAAGGATGATTTTATACAAGTTTAGTAATATATTGTGTGGTGATGTGTCGTCGGCCTGACAAGCTTGATCAGAATACTGGAGGCCTGAAACATTTGACAAACTTACAAATAACTCTGTAGTTTTCTTGCCTAGTCATTTAGATCAGAGTGCTGAGAAGAGTTTGGCCAGAAACAGAATGCCTCCATGGTGGCCTGAAGGAAGCACAGCTTGTATGGAGTGAGATGCAAGGATGGAGTTGCTGTGGGTTCGGCCACTCAGTTTATAAAGAGCTAATTTTTTTTCTTTTTTTTTTTGGTGGTGAGCACTGAAATGAAGGCCTGCATGCCTTAGGATGTGCTGGACCCCTTCTGCAAACTATAACAAATGTTTGGTTGAGGATTAAAAATAGGAGCTGTAAGGGTTTAAATCACCTTACAGGGAAGATAAAGTCAAAACCTAATTTTAAACTTAAGGAACATAGTTTTTATTGTAATTGAAGAGGTAGCTTTTCCATCTGACACATGTTTGAGTTCATTTATCTCTTGCCAATTCCCCGGGTTATCTCAATTTACTTGGATTAACAGCTCCTTGAATTTTTTTCTTCCTGTGGAATTAAAGAAAAAGCCAGATGCACAAGTGTTCTGCAACAGTCAAAATACAGAGTTTAATGTTGCCTGTGCTGGAAATCCAGCCTGCTCTGCACCCCTAGAGGCATCAGTGAGCTCCCTTTTCCTTCAGGAGATTGGCGGGTGGAGCGGGAGAGAGGTCGGGGTGTTTATTTGCAGCGCCTGTCATGAGGAGCTCTCTGCCAGGTCCTTATTTTTGCACTACCAGGATACTATTCTCACTGTGGTTTTCCCAGAACTCAGCAGAGTTCCTATGTACCGATGTCAAGAATCTCTTTATTAGTCTTCAGTTTTACCCCACTTTAATGTTCCTCTTTTTCCTGACAGTCTTTTGACTCATACTAAAATTAGTTAAAAGACCTGAAGGCAGATTTTTTAAACAGTCGATTTGTATGGCATCTACTTTAAAAAAATATGTATAATTAGCTTTTTTGATTATGTAATACATGGTACAAAACTTAAAAGACACAAGAAGGCCTACTCTAGAGTGAAAATGAAGTTCTCTTCTGTAGGGGCAAATACTCTTACCCATTTCTTGAGTATTCTTCTTGAATTTGAGTGTGGGAGCATATCATCTTGAAACTGCTAGAATATTTTATTTAGTGTATTTCACTGTGCTTTGTTCACCTGGCAGTTCATATCGGCACCAACAAATCTGCCTTGTTCTTTTTGATGACTGCATAATATTCCATGCTGGCATACACTATAATAACTAGACTGTATTGTTCAGCATTTGCCTTTGCAACTTTTTCTGTTATCATCCAAACTGCAGTGAATAATAAATTCTTAGTACACATGTGTGATTATCTGAGAATAAATTATTAGAAGCAAAATTGCTGCATCAAAGGGTATGTTCTGATTTAATTTTAACAGATATTTACCAAATCATCTGCTATAAAAGCTGAATCATTTACATTCCCGATACTGAGAAACTAGGATTTAGAACCTTAATTTGCATCTCCCAGTCAACCTCAGCATTATTCCCATTTGGGCTGGAAAATTCTTTGTTTCAAGATTCTGTTCTATGCATTGTAGGATGTTTAGCACCATCCTGGTTACTACACGGTAGATTCAAGTAGCATTCCCACCCCCACCCTGCACCCAAGTTGTGACAACTAAAAATGTCTCCAGTTGTTGGCAAATGCTCCTGTGGGCACAGTCACCACTGGTCGAGAATACTTCAATTAATTGCATCTGACTCGGGTCATTCACTCAGTCATCAGTCTTGGCCTGAGCTCTGTCACATCCGTGTGTGAATCTGACTTTCCTCATCTCTAGAATGGGAGGGATTAATACCCACCCATAGAGTTGCTGTGAGGGTTAAATATGGAGCATGGTTTTTTTTAAAAAAATGCTTTATGATCAGAACAATGTCCATATAATCAGGTGTTAGTTTTCTTATTAATTGCTTGATTATGATACCACTTACATTTGATTACATCAAAATGCAATTCATTAAACTACAACACTGAACATATTTAAACATATTGTAACATATAAGAGATTGGCATTAACAAAAGTAACCAATATATATTGAATAACTTGTGTACGTTGAAATTGACCAAACATCACAAATTAATGGCATTGCCTGGTACTTTAATCTTACATCATTTAGCTGCAGTTTCAAGTCTAATACAAGGAAATTATTTTCTCCTATATATAGCTTTAACTTTAGGAGAATCCAAAGAACTTTGATCCCATTTAATTTACTATTTGGGGTTCTCATAAAGAATTTAAACACTTCACAGTTCTGCAAATGGCAGATTTTTACACAGTTGATAGTCACTCCATTGGTGACCAAAGAGCAGATTTTTAAAATTTGGACTCAGGGCGTGCCTGGAAAGCACACGTTGATTTCCCTTCCTCCTGAAATACTTGGACTTTGAAATATATAATTTAACTTTAAAATTACAGATGCTGAAAAATTTGTAAGTCAAACATCAAAGGTGTTAGATTCCAGAGACTTATTGTTTGGGTTTGTTTAAGATGTCGTTAGTGCAGATAGAATTATCACGTGGCTAATACATGTATGGAAATGAAGAGCTGTGAAGACGGTAAACAAGGAAGGAAGGAAACTGACATTTCACAGATGTTATTTACCGTTAGTGTGTTTCTGAAAAGTCAAAATTTATGATCGTATGATTGTGCCAAATAATCTTGTGCTCATGAGGGGTCATAATTTCTTGGAAATCTGTGGGGATTTGTTTCGTGAAGTGAATGCCAGACCCTTAGCACTGGGAGTGGCTTAGAGAACATCTCGTTCACCCTTTTTCATTTTACACATCAGAAAATTGAGGCCCAGAGAGGGAAGGGGATGACCTTAAGGTCACAGCTAGTGGCAGAGCTCAGATTCAGACCCTGCCTTGTGATTCTCATTGCATTGCCAAATGAGATTGTTTTTGTAAGGTTATTATATCTGGGGATTTCGTAAAGTGGCCTCTTGTTGGCCATTGCCCCTGTGTGGCGATTTCTAACTCAGCTTGAATGTACAAGAGTGGAGTATCCGAGAGGGATTCTGCTCCAGCCACTCCCTCCCCACCCCATTCCCGCCCAAATAAGGTGAGGCTGAGAGTCACTGGGTAATTGGGCAAAGATAGACTGACCATACTCAAAAAACCATAAATAAGACAGTATTCCTCAATCACTATGAACCTTTGCTCAACAAAAGAATTAGTAGACTATGCTGTGTAAACTTTAGATAGAGTGATGTGTAGAATACCAAATTCAGATATCCAGGGATTAAGAATTAAAAATACAAGTAGTCATGCGGAAGGAACATCCCGGGGCACTGGCAGGTGGGTCCTCCAGTCCCAGCCACAGAAGGCTACTCCCCGCCCATAGCACCTTCTGCAGGGCTTGGTAAAGACTGGATGCCCCAGTTCTTTACCACTTTCTGGAATTAACCCAGAGAAGAAAGCGAGAGAGGAAATTTCAGATGAGCTCAGGTCTGAGACGCTTTTCCCTAGCTAATTCCTAGAGGGATCCTGAGTGACATTTTCTTAGCTCATTTAGGGAAAGTCGAGTAATAAAGTACCGATGATTCATGGACATTGTGGTTATCAAAGGAGACACCTTCTAGCCAGAAAATGAAAGATTTCTTTCCAGTGATTCACACGTATTACCCAGAACACTTCGACTTCCTGGAATTTAAAATATAAACTGAAGTCCCCTGGCAATAACTCTTAAACACCAGAAACCAATTCATCTTCCCTTCCTATCTCCTCTTCTTTTCTCTCTCCCACTCTATAACCCTGATTCTTTTTTTTTTTTTCTGGACGGGGAGACCAAGCCATTATTATTGGAGAAGGTGGCATTTGAGCAAGCCCTTAAGAGTGTCTTTTTCAATCGACAGAAAATGAGAGGAAAGAGAGGAATTCATGGAGAAGTGTAGAGTCATAACAAAGGTATGGTGGTGCCCATAACCCTGACGTTTCAGATGCATCATAGCGTACCTAAATGCTGGGTAACTGAAGACAAAGGATGATGGCTCTTCTTCAAAATGGCAGAAACACAGCGTGTACCTTTTCTCTTTTCTGCAGAATGATGACACATTTTTAGTTTAGCACATCACAGAGTGAGACAGGAAACGCATTTGTTTGGAGAGCTCATTTAAGGTGAGGTGAAAATGTCTCTTGTGCTGCTTTGTCTCATGGCCAGACAGAATGCAATGAGATGGGAATGCAGGGGGCTTAGGGTCTGCTTAATCCTGGCCCTGAGCGTGCCTCTGTGAGTGAGGGAACAAAGCTGCAGCCTGGTGAGCTGCGGCCATAGTAGCAACAGCTGCACTTAGATTGGTTCCCTCCCCTTGGCCTTGACTGAGCCCTGCTCGTCTTCACAGAGAGGAGCAGCCTGCTGCCGCTGTGGCCCTGTGACTCAAGGGATTCCTATGGAAAATAATAGAAAATATGGGTCCCTCCAGGCTGCAGCTAAGTTAATGCTAATAGTCCCTCTGAAACTTGAGTGCTTGCTGTAAAATCAAGGCTCAGCCAGTTCAGCTGCCACTTAACCAAGTTGTTGAGTTTGAGTTATCAAAAGAGCCACCACTGCCAGCACTTCCTGTCCAGCACCTTTTAAAAGTAACATCACTAGTTCTATTGTTAAAGAATTTCTGTTTCTTATCTGTATCTTATTGTGTCTGATGATTCAAGTCTTTAAATAATACCTTTAAAAATAGGAACACCAGTGGTCGTGCTTGTTTGAAGGCCCCTACTGATGCTGCTTACTGACTCTGCCTCTTGGATTATGGGTTGGTCCAATGTAGGCCGCTTTAGTTTCCTGTGTGATAACTGGATGGATTATTGAGGAAAAATTCCCAGAGTAAAACCATGGGGAAAGATCTGGTCCAGAGCTGCAAGGAAAGGAAAACTCGTGTGTATTGAGTACCTTTGCTGTACCCATCATAGTTTTAGATATTTTCACATCAAATTTCTTTTCACCCTGAGAATAATAGGTATATTATTCCCATTTACTAATTAGAAAACAGAGGCCTAGCAGATTTCGGTAAAGTACTCGATCCAGAGAACTGTAATACTGAATCCAATTGTAAAAATAACTATTGTGGACAATTTCCATTTCTATAGCCACGTGGAGAAAACGTATTAGGGTAATGTGGAGACTGGCCCCTTTTAATTGTTGGTAGATGAATAGCGAAACTTGAAATGAATGGAATCCAAGTGCTTTGGAATTATTTTTGAGCGGGTCATTCATGTGGTTAGGGCAGCGCTACTTCCAAGGGAGTATTTTGATTGATTGTGTCAGCGTCCTTGGGTGGCCCTCCCAAGAGCTTGAATGCCTGTGTAAGTTTGGTTTCCTCTAGCTAACTTTTAAGCTTTTACAGATGAGGCACCACATCTTTATGTTGTTTCTCTAATAATGATTAGTAAAGTAAATTGAAAAGTATGGGAATTCAGTACATTGGGTTGACCTACTATACAAATAGACTTTTTCATCACTGTTGAGAATAACTACGTATTATAGACAAGCACACGGTCAACTAGGTGTTTAGCCCTTGTGATTAGTAGCAACTATTCTGTCTCATTATTGATGATTGCAGTACTTTGGAATGGAAAGTAGATTTTACCCAACTCTGCCTGTGACTGACCAGTGTAGTGTGTTGAGAAGGATTCAGAGTCTCTTTCTAGGCCCAGCAAGAGCCATGGTAGACAAGTAATTTTTGTTAAAGATAGAGGAGGAGAGAGCATAGCACCTACGCTGCAGCTGCTGCTTCCATGGGTGTTTGCGGCAGCCCACTGGTCATAGCAGTAATGACTGGGCCTTTTCATCCCCTCCTGGCCTCTCTAAAATCTGCTGGGACAATATGCACACTTTGGAGATAGATAGCGTGGTAGACTTTGAATATCGATTCTACCATTTTGGGAAGAAAACAAAATGTCTCAGAATCTGTTAACTCCTCTATAAGTTGGTATAAAATTATGTCATTCACAGAGTTTTTTGAAGGAGTAGCTGGGATAGTGAATATAGTACCCTGTAAAAGAGTAGAAGTCCAACAATTGTTAGTACCTTTCCTTTGTGTAGAGGCCATGTAGCCATTTCCTTATTGAAACTTTATTGTTCTTGCCTTCTGCAAACAAATATTTTCATATGGATAAGTAATGTCAAGAGTGGCATTAGGGCTTCCCTGGTGGCGCAGTGGTTGAGAGTCCACCTGCCCATGCAGGGGACACGGGTTCGTGCCCTGGTCCAGGAAGAGCCCGCATGCCGCGGAGCGGCTGGGCCCGTGAGCCATGGCCGCTGAGCCTGCGCGTCCAGAGCCTGTGCTCCGCAACGGGAGAGGCCACAACAGTGAGAGGCCCACGTACTGCAAAAAAAAAAAGAGTGGCATTAAAGCATTTTCAGATAGGTATGTTATTTCCATCACTTTTATATATTAAATATATTAGCTGAAAAGGGTTAATATATTTTAACTTATTAACAAATGAAGTGGAAACTTTTCAACAGGTTTATGTTGGGCATGTTAAAGAATCTGCATCTTGGAATAAGCATTCAGTTGATAACTTTACTGATGATCAGTTTTATAAATTTTGAATCATTTGGTTAGTTACTGAATAATGTCTTCTGTACTTCTAGACAGTTCTCATTGAATTCTTTTTTTTTTTTTTTTTTGTCCTGTATCCCTCATGGCTTTTGAATTGCTTCTTTCAGATGGGAATGGAGTGACTTGGTAAAAGTGATCATGCTTGCTAGCGTTCTTTGATTGCCTTACAAGAGCCTGAAAAACACATGGTGAGGAACTTGTTAAGACTCATCATTTTTAGGATAGAGTGACAGCCAGATATAAATAACTTGTTTGGCTCAGAAAAGCAAATTTGAAGGGACACAGTAGTGTCTTTCTTATCTACCTTTTGTGGCGAAAGTGTTGAATTTAAGGTACTAGAAATAGAGGATGACATTTATCAATTGTGAATGTTTAGTGGACTTGCATTTGTCTGTATGTGTGTCAGTAGATTCATGCATAATAAGTGAGCCTATATAAAGGTAGTGGCCAAATAACCTCTTAAAAATCAAACTGAGCTCTTCCTTAATCATCATTTTTCTTCTTGGCTTTAGGAATTCTGACTGGATATCGTGATCATATATCTAATAATTACTTGGAAAATTCTATCAATCTCTGGTTTTTCCTTTTTCCCGGGGGTACGGGACTATGAAAACCTGAATTTTCCACTTTAATAGTAAGAACTCTATGGTTTTATGCTAATGGTGAAAGCAGAAATTCTGTTCTAGCTTTCAAATCAAGTTTAAGCTTTCCTAATCTAGACCCCATTGATTACACGTATATATATATATTTTTTTTAAACACCAACTTTTATGGATTGGTGCTGTTATTATTTTTTTTAATTTAATTTATTTATTTATGGACTGCGTTGGGTCTTCGTTGCTGCGCACGGGCTTTCTGTAGTTGGGGGGAGCGGGGGCTACTCTTCGTTGCGGTGCCCGGGCTTCTCATCGCGGTGGCTTCTCCTGTTGCAGAGCACGGGCTCTAGGTGCGTGGGCTTCAGTAGTTGTAGCGCACAGGCTTAGTCGCTCCGTGGCATGTACATGTATTTTTGACAAGTAAGATTCAGTATCTTTCCTCTGCTTGGCTGTTGATCAGCGTGCTAACAGCTGGAAGATCTAATCATAAATCACTCGTGAAGATTATGAATAAGCTGTAAGTTTATCCACATGTATAGCCTTTCTCTCCCAGTGATAGATGCTTCATATTCAAAAATGAAATATTAGGAAATATTTATGAAATTTTATTGTAGTTTTCTTGCTTTTTTAAAAAAGAACAACAAAGTAAGCTAGCAATTAATTGAATTTTGTAAGGAGAATCCAGAAGAGACCTGCCAGATACAGACAAAAGAGAAGGGCTTTGGTAAAGAGAGTGAGATAATGTTCATTTTAGACCTAAGAAATAGCTTTAGGAGCTTTATCACTTAACACTGGAAATATGCCAGAACATTAACAATGACGGAAAGAATACAAAATATGGCTTTTAAAGTATTCTGGATGTAATATGAAAAGTTTTAAAGACAATTTGAGGGTTGTGACTAAGGTAGCAGAAAAATCTTTCCAGGATTGCTGCTATCTATTTCGTGGAAAAAGCATCGGAAGCAGTCTAAAATACCATGGAATGCTAGCTGAAAACTATCACTTCACTTCAAATGTTACATATTTTGGTATCATTTGGAACAAAAAGGAACATACAAAGCTGTATTGGGGAAAACATTCTTACTTGGTCCCCGTATAAACCCAGAGAGTTTAACTTTGGGTCTTCTGGCTTCTGTCAGAAGGCTGAAGGGTTGGCCCCACTGAGGTGCTTTCAAATCACTGGCATTTACTGGGCGCCTACTCAGCGCACTCCAGGTGCAGGGAAGGCAGGAGCACCTGAACCTCACGGAGGGTCACAGGAGGCCTCGCTGAAGGGGGGGACATGGAGGGGGGCTGAGGCCCAGCAACTGAAGAAGAAGGAAGAGGAATTCTTCCAGAATCTAGCCAGAGGCATGCCGTGTGCATTGGCTTGGATTCAGGGGAGAGAGAGTGGTGTGTTTCGGGACGCAGGTAGATCAGTTTTGTGGTCTGAAATGCCCAAGGCAGGACATGGCGGAGGTAAGACTGGTAACACCTGGCATTTAACGCACTGTTACCGTGAGCCAGGCCTTTGACGCTCACTGCAAACCCCATGAGGCAGCCCATGGGCTTATTACCCAAATTCCATTGAGAGAATAGGATTTCTTTTTTTAGGTGATAGCCATAGATATAGGGAAATGAGCTAATTAAGTATACATGTCAGACAGTACATTCTAGCCAGGGTATGGAGAGAACATATGGGAGAGAAGTAAGAAAGGAGGTGGGGAGGCTATCACAACGGCTTTGCCATAGTCTGTGCAGGATACAATAGCCTGAACTTGGACAAAGGCATTGGGGAATGGAAAGGAAGAAATAAACAGACATACTAGAGGGAGAGAATCAGTAGAACTCGGTTACAGTCGATGTGCGTGTGTCGGGATGGTGAAGCAAGGCTCCAATGTTTGTGGCTCCTAAGCAGTATTCTTTCATATTTAATAGATTACAGGACCATGAAAGCTTAGCACTGGGAAACAAATTTATATCAGTTAGAGCTATTGTTTTACCAATTAGAAAACCAAGTTTCAGAGAGCTGAACTGAACTGCTGAGGGTTGTTTCGCTGTATGATGCAGACCTACGAGGTGGAACTCTGGTGCCTAGTCTCCCAGTACGTGGACCTTCTGACACGCTAGACTTGAAACTTGTATCACATCCAGGAAGTATTATTATTATTATTTATTGGTTGGGTCTCTTTCCTGATAAAAGTAACGGACTACAAAATGTGAATCATGTGGTCAAGTTCCATGAAGAGAATAGAATTTTAGAAGTGAAGCAGTGAAAATGTTTTGCTCTAAATGGCTTGTGAAAATATGTATTTGAAGTTGCTGGGGTTCAAGCTCTGATGGTATTGAATGTATTAATAGATATAAAAGGTGTAAAATGCTTTCTTCTTTCCCCTTCTTCAGCTTTTTCAAGTTGCCAGTTCAGTTGTGGCAACTACCTTTTCCAGAACAGCATTAACTCTGAAAGTATTGATAGATGCATATCTCTCTAAGTAATGTATAGGCTTTTTCTTATTGTCTGGATCAAATATGTGATAAATTATACCACTTCATGTTGAAATCAATTTGGTAAAATGTTTTAGCTTGTAAAAATTACAGAGAAAATAATTGTAGTTTATGAAAAGACTTCATTTTTTATCAGTAGCAATCACTGTATTGCCTTATAATTCTGAATTAAAATATTCTTATATACTTTCCTGAACTTCATTGTCTGACTGGCCATAAAAGGAAAGAAGAATGAAACAGGAGGAATACTAGGGAAAAGTTTCTGAAATTCTTCGTATGCCCAGGTAGTTTCCCTGATGATATTTGGTTTATTTAGGAACTTTGCCAGGGGGATTTGGGAATTTTTCTAGTCCTGATTAATGATGGTAGTTTTAGTTTACTTTTCCTCCATGCCTCGGATTCTTATCCTGTGCAAAATCTAGACCTCTGATTGTTTTATTGTGGTAACTGAGTATTAGAGTATACACTAGGATGTTTCAAAAGTCAACTTAGTCTGAGTCTGAGCTACATCTCAAGAGAGTTAATTAGAAACATATTCATGGGCCAATATTGGGGATTAAAAGGAATTATCTTTAGGAAGTCAGTTTTGATACATATTGTCTTGATTTAGTGGAATGTTCCAGATTCAGGAAGTATATATGGAGCCCTGAGGAATGAATAGGCATATTTTAATAACCTGAACTTGACATATCAAGTCATTTAAGTTAAATGGAAGAAGACATCTTGGCTCATCTTACAGTCAGTAATGAATCACGTGGCTTTGAATAGCTTTAGCATTTGACTCTGGAAAGTTCTGCCATGTGATTTTAAGCCGTCTGCAGCAGAAGCTTTCTAAAATGACCTCCATGTAGCTGAATTTGCATATGAACCAGTTCCCTCCTTTCCTCTTTAAAAATACACTGACTGATGCCCATAGCATGCTGAATATTCCTAGCTGATAGTTCATTCCACACATTACACCTCCCATGTCTGAATAATATGGCTTCCAAGGGTCAATTCTTTTGTTTCTGACTGGAAATGACATCATTAAATTAAATGGTATTTAAGCTGATCAAAAAAAAAGAGTTGTTTTTATGAAAATTCAGTTGAATCATTCAGAAAGACTCAATAAAAGCAAATAACTAATATTGTATTGACTGTCAATTTAAGGTAAGGTAAGACAACATTGAGAAATTGGAAAGGAAACGACAAACTGGAATTTGGCATTCAGCTGGCTCCACAATTTAAAAACAATGTTTTGTAAGAAACTCCATTTGTTCATTCAAAAACACGTACTGGGTACCCACCATGTGATTAGCATTTTGTTAAGCTCTAGGGCTGGACAGCTGAAACAGGCAAGATCCCAAAGACAAGGTTTCCTCCCTTCCAGGCACTCATTACCTTTCAGAGAAGTCAGACGTGCCCTCAATTATAGTGGAATGCTGGCTGTGCTGGGCTGGCTGTGCACATGAATATATTGCTCTGAGACTATGTGGCAGAAGTGGGAGCTATCAGTTTTTCTCTGGTGTCATCAGGAAAGACCTTAGTGATGAGGTGAAGCGTAGGCAGATGCTTGGGTTGACATAGTAGGGTTGGGGTGGTGAGCTGGGAGGAGGAGAGGAAAGAGCCTGTATAGAACCACATGTGTGTGAGGGAGCATGGTGTGCTCAGAACAGACCAAGGGTTGCGTATGACTGGAACTGAAGGGAACAAGACCACAATGGTGGGGAACCAGGCTGGATAGGTAGCAGGAACTAGATCAAGAAGAGCCCTGCTGGGCTTCCCTGGTGGCACAGTGGTTGAGGGTCCGCCTGCCGGTGCAGGGGACGCAGGTTCATGCCGCGGTCCGGGAAGTTCCCACGTGCCGCGGAGCGGCTGGGCCCGTGAGCCATGGCTGCTGAGCCTGCACGTCCGGAGCCTGTGCTCCGCAACGGGAGAGGCCACAACAGTGAGAGGCCCACGTATCGCAAAATAAAAAAAAAAAAAAAAAAAAAAAAAAAAAGAAGAGCCCTGCTGCCATGATTGGGTTTAGATGTCTTCCTTTGGTGATACAGAGAATCTCTGAAATTGTTAAGCAGGAAATTGATGTATTTGGCTTTTAGCTCAAATGAGCCTGAATCTCAGAAGGAATGATCCAATAAAAACTATTTGGGAAGCTCTTCACTGCCATCCTAGTGTGTGATCATATCCATAAGTCACCTTCTCATTCCTGTTAGGCAGTCTCGTCCTTCTTTACCCCTAGATATGAGACCCAGAAATGGGATGCTATGTCACATAAGAAATCTGAGGTAGGGTTTTCTTTTAATCTAACAGGTTGTAGAATTGAAACTTGTGATGCAGTCTTACGAATTTTTAGTATTTAGTATTTGTAAAAAACCCCTCTTTTACCTCTAACTTCAACTCTTTCACTAAGGCCTGTATGAGTCTAAAAGGCAAAGAAGTGAAAAATCAGTTCTTACTAACTGAAGCAGAAACTGATACCTAACTGTGACAGCAGTTGTCAGATGGTGTTCAGCCCCTTTTGCTTGTGAGTTTAGGCAATCTCTGTCTATACCTATGTGTATATTCTGTCACCTCTATGTAAAACTTTGAAATTCATCAGTATTGGGGATAGTTCACCCACCAGTGTAGACAGGCTTCTAAACTGGTTTTCCCTGTGCATTTTTGTGTCACATGGAGGTTTTAAGGTCACAATCTGCCTGGACTCTGAAGTACGTAAAGAAGGCATTAGGAGTCTGTTTTCCTGCCTAAGGATTTTCTAGTTCAGGTATCTAGAAAGATCTGTGGCTGCCTTGCTCAAATGCATGTCCCGTCAGCAGCTACACAGGATATTCTGTATCCTTTGCGTTGGATATTTTCCTAATCATGGTGACTGTGACATCCTGCACTGCATCCCAGTGTCACCTTCCTTTATGCTCCTCAGTGACAGCTTACTACTCAGGAAGAGAATGCTGCAAGGGACCCCTACTTTTTAAAAGAAAGAAAAGACCAGGATAAAGAAATATGCTCACCTAGGGTGGCATAGTTAGGTGGGAGCCATGGAAGAGTAATGATCCATGGAGGGTGGGAATAAAAGGAAGCTGTAGACGGGCCATGCAGATTTTTGTTTATAGTAATGGTTCCCAAACATTGTCTACTCAGAATTTATCCCTTTTGGCATCTGACTGAATTTTACAGACCCCATTTCATTTTATTACCCAGTGAGTTTCTTCTTTCATGTCTCTCAGGGAATGTTTCTCTGCTTTTGTATTAGTCCTGGGCCTCCGCTCTGCTATCCTGCATTCTCCTTCCTCCTCCCATCCTTGACTCCACCCTAAACTGCCCTTTTTTCTTTCTTTTTTCAACCACATTATGTCTTCCCCCTTTTGAAGACTTCCATTCAAAATAACTTAGCTTTTTTAAAAAATGGGAAAGGAAGTTTTATTTAATAACTAATGTGAAGCCATTTAGATTGCAATTTGAAGCAAAATGAGTGATAACCCGTATGTATACACTGGGTAAAAACTCCAGATGGAACAGGTTAAATAAGCAAGAAAGAGATGGAAAGAATCTAAGGAGCTAGTATGAAATAGGTTATCTGTCAGACACTTGGAGGGGTAGCAGCTTTTAAAGGAGTGAAACAGAAAATTACAGAGAAAGGAACCTATAAACTTAATTCTATGGAAATAATAAAATATCTGTATCCAAACAAACTAAACTAAAATGAACAGGAAATATGTTTGCAAAGGTATTTTCATCATTAGGACAAATAAAATCTTAAATTTTATTATCCATAAAAACCATCATTAAAGTAATTTTTAAAATCATTACGATTCTAAGGGATAGGTAAAATATAAAGATAGTTCAAACAAGAGGAAATAAAAACAGTAAAACAAAGTTACAAACATTAAAACCGTTAAAAATCTTTAGTAAATAGACGTGTGAAATCAACATTGTTATAGTTTAACCTGATTGCAGGTAGAATATTACAGCTTAGAAGTTATTTTGAAGCTATGAAAGTGGTAGTAATGTTTAAGAACAAAATCCAGTTTTGACAAGATGTGAATTTGGATATGTTCATATACTGCTCTTGATGTTAATAATTGATAAACTCTTGTTAGAAGCTTCGTCTGTTGATATACTCAGCAATTCAACGTCTCTTCATTGGCTACCGGGAGCAGAGTAGTGAATGAAACAACATGCAGTATACTGCATGACCTGACTGGTGATAAGGATATTCACACCCCTTCCTTGCCAATGCACTGGTGTGGTTTCCCCTTTTATATGTTCCCACTGTATCCTAATCAGGGAGATTATGCAGATGGCTAACATTTGCTGAGTGCTTCCTGTGTGCTGAGTACTAAGTGCTTTGAATATATGACCTCATTCAAGCCACACAACAACCATATGAGGGGTTACAATTTTTATGCTCATTTTATAGGTGAAGAAATGAGGGGCAGAGAAATGTTCAATGACTTATCCATGGTCATACCACTAAGAAATGGTGAAGCTGTGATTCGCACCCCCTCGAGATCGGCTTCCAGGCCCTTGCTCTTAATGCCTATGTTCCCTGTCCTCCCCATGATAAGATGGTTACATTGCTTTAATTGGCTCATATGGTTTTCTTGTTGATGATATCACCTAGCACATTGCCTGTTACATACTAAGCAATTGCCCAATATTAGTTGAAAGCATGAGGAAAGAATTACTAAGAGAGATACAATTACACGCTTGAGGATGTTCCTTGCAGCCTTACCTGCAGTAGTTAAAAAGAAATTCAGGCAATGTAAACAAATAATAAAGGAATGACTATGTAATTTACCATCTGTCAGCTTAATGGGATATTATGTAGCTATTCAGGCTCTGTAGCAGCTTATAGCATGGAACAGTATCATGGCTATATAGGGACAAAAGACTGCAAATGTGAACTGTGGTAATCCTAACTGTAACCTGGATGCCCCTCTAGGCATTATCATTGCAGGTATAGATAATATAATGATAATGATAAACCCAAGTTATGCTAGCCCCAAACCCTTGCCTGCTTACACAGAACCTTCATCCCTACTGTACCCCTTGCAAGAGTGCCTGAGGATCTCCAAGGGTACTCTCCCACTCCCCACCCAGTGCTGGTGAGCTGCGTTCACCGCAAAACATCTGCCCAGGTCTTCCTATCCAGACCCTTCAGGGGCCACTACAGATGGAGCCCCGAGAGAGAGCCCCAGCCCTGCCCTGTGGAAGGTCCCTCCCCGGAACACCTGACCTCTTTTCATGTTCAGAGAGGTGTTGGTAGCCTGTAGAACTGAGAGAACAAGTCTTTATCGAACGCCGTCCAGCTCCTAGGCCCCAAACCAAGATTCTTCTCATGCCCAGAGTCTCACAATGATGATGAGATGACAGAAGGTAAGAGCCAGGAGGGCAGGTTATCTTGGTTTGCTTTTTTTTTTTAACATCTTTATTGGAGTATGATTGCTTTACAGTGGTGTGTTAGTTTCTGCTTTATAACAAAGTGAATCAGCTGTACATATACATACATCCCCATATCTACTCTCCCTTGCATCTCCCTCCCACCCTCCCTATCCCACCCCTCTAGGTGGACACAAAGCACCAAGCTGATGTCCCCATGCTATGCAGCTGCTTCCCACTAGCTATCTATTTTACATTTGGTAGTGTATATATGTCCAGGCCACTCTCACTTTGTCCCAGCTTACCATTCCCCCTCCCCGTGTCCTCAAGTCTATTCTCTACGTCTGCGTCTTTATTCCTGTCCTGCCCCTAGGTTCTTCAGAACCTTTTATTTATTTATTTATTTTTAGATTCCATATATATGTGTTAGCATACGGTATTTGTTTTTCTCTTTCTGACTTACTTCACTCTGTATGACAGACTCTAGGTACATCCACCTCACTACAAATAACTCAATTTCCTTTCTTTTTATGGCTGACTAATATTCCATTGTATGTATGTGCCACATCTTCTTTATCCATTCATCTGTCCATGGACGCTTAGGTTGCTTCCATGTCCTGGCTATTGTAAATAGAGCTGTAGTGAACATTGTGGTACATGACTCTTTTTGAATTATGGTTTTCTCAGGGTATATGCCCAGTAGTGGGATTGCTGGGTTGTATGGTAGTTCTATTTTTAGTTTTTTAAGGAACCTCCATACTGTTCTCCATAGCGGCTGTCTCAATTTACATTCCCACCAACAGTGCAAGAGGGTTCCATCTTCTCCACACCCTCTCCAGCATTTATTGTTTGTAGATTTTTTGATGATGGCCATTCTGACCAGTGTGAGATGATATCTCATTGTAGTTTCGATTTGCATTTCTCTAATGATTAATAATGTTGAGCATTCTTTCATGTGTTTGTTGGCAATCTGTATATCTTCTTTGGAGAAATGTCTATTTAGGTCTTCTGCCCTTTTTGGATTGGGTTGTTTCTTTCTTTGATATTGAGCTGCATGAGCTGCTTGTAAATTTTGGAGATTAATCCTTTGTCAGTTACTTCATTTGCAAATATTTTCTTGCATTCTAAGGGTTGTCTTTTTGTCTTGTTTATGGTTTCCTTTGCTGTGCAAAAGCTTTTAAGTTTCATTAGGTCCCATTTGTTTATTTTTGTTTTTATTTCCGTTTCTCTAGGAGGTGGGTCAAAAAGGATCTTGCTGTGACTTTGTCATGGAGCGTTCTGCCCATGTTTTCCTCTAAGAGTTTTATAGTGTCTGGCCTTACATTTAGGTCTTTAATCTATTTTGAGTTTATTTTTGTGTATGGTGTTAGGGAGTGCTCTAATTTCATTCTATTGCATGTAGCTGTCCAGTTTTCCCAGCACCACTTATTGAAGAGGCTGTCTTTTCTCCACTGTAAATTCTTGCCTACTTTATCAAAGATAAGGTGACCATATGTGTCTGGGTTTATCTCTGGGCTTTCTATCCTGTTCTATTGATCTATATTTCTGTTTTTGTGCCAGTACCATACTGTCTTGATTACTGTAGCTTTGTAGTATAGTCCGAAGTCAGGGAGCCTGATTCCTCCAGCTCCGTTTTTCTTTCTCAAGATTGCTTTGGCTATTCAGGGTCTTTTGTGTTTCCATACAAATTGTGAAATTTTTTGTTCTAGTTCTGTGAAAAATGCCAGTCGTAGTTTGATAGGGATTGCATTGAATCTGTAGATTGCTTTGGGTAGTATCGTCATTTTCATAATGTTGATTCTTCCAATCCAATAACATGGTATATCTCTCCATCTGTTTGCATCATCTTTAATTTCTTTCATCAGTGTCTTATAATTTTCTGCATACAGGTGTTTTGTCTCCTTAGGTAGGTTTATTCCTAGATATTTTTTTCTTTTTGTTGCAGTGGTAAATGGGAGTGTTTTCTTAATTTCACTTTCAGATTTTTCATCGTTAGTGTATAGGAATGCAAGAGATCTGTGCATTAATTTTGTATCCTGCTACTTTACCAAATTCGTTGATTTTCTCTAGGAGTTTTCTGGTAGCATCTTTAGGATTCTCTATGTACAGTATCGTGTCATCTGCAAACAGTGACAGCTCTATTTCTTCTTTTCTGATTTGGATTCCTTTTATTTCTTTTTTTCTCTGATTGCTGTGGCTAAAACTTCCAAATGTATGTTGAATAATAGTGGTGAGAGTGGGCAACCTTGTCTTGTTCCTGATCTCAGAGGAAATGCTTTCAGTTTTTCACCATTGAAGACGATGTTGGCTGTGGGTTTGGCATATATGGCCTTTATTATGTTGAGGTAAGTTCCCTCTATGCCTACTTTCTGGAGGGTTTTTATCATAAATGGGTGTTGAATTTTGTCAAAAGCTTTCTCTTGCTTTGTTTCTTGACGCTTGCTAAGGGCTTAGAACAGTGCTTGACCATGGCAGACATAGAATAAATGTTCACTGAATGAGCCAACACTACTTTTTGAGCTTCTGGCCTTTACTTCTCACCTCACTGGAACTGATGGGGACAGTGATAGACCAGCAGAGCAGAATAGCAGTTTCTGCAGTGATGGAAATGTTCTCTGTCTGTGCTGTCTAACAAGTGTTGTTCAATTCCTTTTTTGTTTCCTCCTACACTTTTTATTTCCTCCTGCTCCTACTCTTCCTCTCATGTCTGTGTGTCCTCCTTTAAAAAAAAAAAAAAGGCGGCTTGGTAGTTTCTACTCATATATTTCGATCCCTGAAGGAGTTCATGAGTGTACCTCATCTGTAACTGGCCAAACCTCCATCTAAGTTAGGGTTCCATTAGCACATCTGGTGACTAATTATGAAAAATGTTTCTGTGGAAGAAGGAAGGAAGACTTGGGACAAGACTATGTGGTGAGACTTGAGGGACACCTCTAGGTCCTTCCATCATAAGAGCTATGTGGAAAAGAGCGCTGCACCGGGGTTTAGGAAAATGTGGTCTCACGTCCCATTTCTGTCACAATCTGGCCCTGAATCCTAAGCACACACAGTCTCTGTAACTCACTCTTTGTCTGTAGGATAAGGTGATTGAATTAGGTTATTTAGCAGGTCCTTTTTAGCACCTCTGTGGAAACTACAGTGTGTTCTGGAGGATAGTTTGAAGACTACTGTTTTAGTACAGATGGTCCCAAATTTACAGTGGTTTGACTTACTTTACAGTGGTGTGGAAGCTATGTGACTTTGGTAGAAACTGTACTTTAGATTTTGAATTTTAATTTTTTCCTGGGCTAGTTATAGGCAGTAGGATCTCTCTCATGAGGCTGATCAGTGGCAGCCAATGCAGCTCCCAGTAGCCACACCATCACGAGGGTAAACAACCAATATACACACAACCCTTCTCTGTACCCATGCAACCATTCTGTTATTCACTTTCAGTATAGTAATCAATCAATTGGATGAGATAGCCAACACTTTATTATAAAATAAGCTTTGTATTAAACCATGTTGCTCAACTGTAAGTGTTCTTCGCATGTTTAAGGCAGGCAAAGCTAAGCTAGGTAGGTTAGGTGTATTAAATTCATTTTTGACTTCTGATATTCTCAACCCATCAGCCCATCTCAAGATGGGTTTATTGGGACGTAACCCCTTTGTAAGTTGAGGAAGATCTGTGTGTGCTAAAGTTAAACAGCATCAGAAGAAAAATGAGGAGTGTGTTACAAGAGGTAAATGCTGCATTGTTTTTCCATCTCAAGTTTTTAGGGAATTAATGGCAACATTTTTACGTTGAGTTCTTATCTGCAAAATGCTGTTGTATGAGAAATGCGGGAGATAGAAAGATGAGACCATGGACTCTTTCCTACCGTATCCAAAATCTAGTAGGAGGAAGAGAAACAAGAAAATAATTATAATACAAGGCAGATTGATAAATGACACAGAAATTATATTAGATGCCCCCCACCCCATTTGCAAATCCTTCTAGGATTCTTCCTATTCAGTATCTTCCTCTCTTTGGAGGAAAGTTTCTTTATTGGAGGCCATATTTAGACCTGACTTGAAAGGACTCCAAGAATTTGTACTGGCTACCAAGATAGGAGATTTTAGTGCAGTTTTGTGTTCTCAAGTTAGATATGTACGTCAAGGTTTTGACTTGGCAAATATTTTAAAATTCTAAATTTAGATTAATCTGTAAATCTATCCTGAAGGTTCAGGATAAATAAATAACAAGCAGATCATTAATGAACTTGGTGAGAGTATGAACTTGGTCTCTAGACCAAGTTTGCAAATTACAGTGGTGCAGTACATTTTTTGATTTAACATCTTTATTGGAGTATAATTGCTTTACAGTGGTGCGTTAGTTTCTGCTTTATGCCAAAGTGAATCAGCTGTACATATACATACATCCCCATATCTACTCCCTCTTGCATCTCCCTCCCACCCTCCCTATCCCACCCTTTTAGGTGGACACAAAGCACCGAGCTGATGTCCCCATGCTATGCGGCTACTTCCCACTAGCTATGTATTTTACATTCGGTAGTGTATTTATGTCCAGGCCACTCTCACTTTGTCCCAGCTTACCCTTCCCCCTCCCCGTGTCCTCAAGTCCATTCTCTACATATGCGTCTTTATTCCTGTCCTGCCCCTAAGTTCTTCAGAACCTTTTATTTATTTATTTATTTTCAGATTCCATATATATGTGTTAGCATATGGTATTTGTTTTTCTCTTTCTGACTTACTTCACTCTGTATGACAGACTCTAGGTCCAACCACCTCACTACAAATAACTCAATTTCATTTCTTTTTATGGCTGAGTAATATTCCATTGCATATATTGTATACATATATATAAAGAAGATATATATAAAGAAGATTGTGTCACATCTTCTTCATCCATTCATCCATCGATGGACACTTAGGCTGCTTCCATGTCCTGCTATTGTAAATAGTGTTGCAATGAACATTGTGGTACATGACTCTTTTTGAATTACGGTTTTCTCAGGGTATATGCCCAGTAGTGGGATTGCTGGGTTGTATGGTAGTTCTATTTTTAGTTTTTTAAGGAACCTCCATACTGTTCTCCATAGCGGCTGTCTCAATTTACATTCCCACCAACAGTGCAAGAGGGTTCCATCTTCTCCACACCCTCTCCAGCATTTATTGTTTGTAGATTTTTTGATGATGGCCATTCTGACCAGTGTGAGATGATATCTCATTGTAGTTTCGATTTGCATTTCTCTAATGATTAATGATGTTGAGCATTCTTTCATGTGTTTGTTGGCAATCTGTATATCTTCTTTGGAGAAATGTCTATTTAGGTCTTCTGTCCATTTTTGGATTGGGTTGTTTCTTTCTTTGATAGTGAGCTGCATGAGCTGCTTGTAAATTTTGGAGATTAATCCTTTGTCAGTTGCTTCATTTGCAAATATTTTCTTGCATTCTGAGGGTTGTCTTTTTGTCTTGCTTATGGTTTCCTTTGCTGTGCAAAAGCTCTTAAGTTTCATTAGGTCCCATTTGTTTATTTTTGTTTTTATTTCCGTTTCTCTAGGAGGTGGGTCAAAAAGGATCTTGCTGTGATTTATGTCATGGAGTGTTCTGCCTATGTTTTCCTCTAAGAGTTTAATAGTGTCTGGTCTTACATTTAGGTCTTTAATCCATTTTGAGTTTATTTTTGTGTATGGTGTTAGGGAGTGTTCTAATTTCATTCTATTGCATGTAGCTGTCCAGTTTTCCCAGCACCACTTATTGAGGAGGCCATCTTTTCTCCACTGTAAATTCTTGCCTACTTTATCAAAGATAAGGTGACCATATGTGTGTGGGTTTGTCTCTGGGCTTTCTATCCTGTTCCGTTGATCTATATTTCTGTTTTTTTGCCGGTACCATACTGTCTTGATTACTGTAGCTTTGTAGTATAGTCTGAAGTCAGGGAGCCTGATTCCTCCAGCTCCGTTTTTCTTTCTCAAGATTGCTTTGGCTATTCGGGGTCTTTTGTGTTTCCATACAAATTGTGAAATTTTTTGTTCTAGTTCTGTGAAAAATGCCAGTCGTAGTTTGATAGGGATTGCATTGAATCTGTAGATTGCTTTGGGTAGTATCGTCATTTTCATAATGTTGATTCTTGCAATCCAAGAACATGGTATATCCCTCCATCTGTTTGTATCATCTTTAATTTCTTTCATCAGTGTCTTATAGTTTTCTGTATACAGGTCTTTTGTCTCCCTAGGAAGGTTTATTCCTAGGTATTTTATTATTTTCGTTGCAGTGGTAAATGGGCGTGTTTCCTTAATTTCTCTTTCAGATTTTTCATCGTTAGTGTATAGGAATGCAAGAGATTTCTGTGCATTAATTTTGTATCCTGCTACTTTACCAAATTCGTTGATTTTCTCTAGGAGTTTTCTGGTAGCATCTTTAGGATTCTCTATGTACAGTATCGTGTCATCTGCAAACAGTGACAGCTCTATTTCTTCTTTTCTGATTTGGATTCCTTTTATTTCTTTTTTTCTCTGATTGCTGTGGCTAAAACTTCCAAATGTATGTTGAATAATAGTGGTGAGAGTGGGCAACCTTGTCTTGTTCCTGATCTCAGAGGAAATGCTTTCAGTTTTTCACCATTGAGAACGATGTTGGTTGTGGGTTTGGCATATATGGCCTTTATTATGTTGAGGTAAGTTCCCTCTGTGCCTACTTTCTGAAGGGGTTTTATCGTAAATGGGTGTTGAATTTTGTCAGAAACTTTTTCTGCATCTATTTAGGTGATCATATGGTTTTTCTCCTTAAATTTGTTAATATGGTGTTCACATTGATTGATTTGCATATATTGAAGAATCCTTGCATTCCTGGGATAAACCCCACTTGATCAGGGTATATGAATCTTTTTTTTTTTTTGACATCTTTATTGGAGTATAATTGCTTTACAGTGGTGTGTTAATTGCAGCTTTATATAAAGTGCATCAACTATACATATACATATATCCCCATATCTCTTCACTCTTGTGTCTTCCTCCCTCCAACTCTGCCTGTGATCCTTTGAATGTGCTGTTGGATTCTCTTTGCTACTATTTTGTTGAGGATTTTTGCATCTACGCTCATCAGTGATATTGGCCTGTAGTTTTCTTTTTTCGTAGCATCTTTGTCTGGTTCTGTACCAGTGTGATGGTGGCCTCATAGAATGAGTTTGGGAGTGTTCCTCCCTCCCGTGCAGTACATTTTAAAACTCATTGTTAATATTGTGTACAGCTTAAGTGGTATTACTTGGTTCTTGAGAAAGCATTTTGCAATGACATTAAAGAAAATGCCCTGCTACAGTAGCTAAAATGACTTCGTGTTCCTGAAGATAGTTGCAGTGATACCACTGTAAAAGGTATGGTCTTTAAGGATGAAGCATGTCATCATTTTTGTGAAACCTATCTCCCTGTCCATTAGTGTACAGCACTATCATTTCCCCAATTATGTTTACATAATTCTCCCAAGTGAAGTCAGCTTTGCATAAACCTCTGGGCATTTTATTAACTGCTTTGTTACGAAGTAGGCAACTTATGTTTGAATCAGTATCTGATTATACATTAAAATAAAAACAAAGCACACCATGTAACAGATAAACCCTTTCCCTTCTACGTAAATTGCAAGTGGCTGGATATGTATTTGTCCCTTTTAAAAATTTTATATCATGCCAGTTTCATTAGATGAGATGAGGAAATCTGAATTTCACTCTACTAACTTGGTTAGCGTTTTGAGAACTTTAATTGTAGGAATAGAACTTTAATTGTAGAAACCTGTGGATTATGTCATTGGACCACCCCCTTTTGCAGAGGAGGGCACAGGCACAGTAATCCACAAAATGAAATGATTTGCCCCTATCCCAAGGTGTGTGGGACTGGTGTGTTTACTCTGTAGCCTGCAGATGTTGCTGTGTTATTCCTAAGGGTAAAAGAGCCCAGGGTTTGCGAGTTACTGAGAGCAAGCCTCTGTGGATGGAGGATATAAAGTGGAATTTTGTGATTTGCTTGATATAGGACGCTCCGTATGTTATGAAAAATATAAAACTAGATCAAAGTAGATAGCCCACAGCTATGGTGAGGTTGATGATCAGTGAGCAGAAAGCCATAAACAAAGTTGAGATGATGAATGGTCTTATCCCATATAGGAAGCTCTGATGCATGTGTGGGTGGTAGGGCTTCCTATCTCCTGGATTATAAACAGAACATGCTATCCAAGCATTCGCTAATGTGCACCAGCATTAAAAATTAGATTTGTGGGATTTTTGTTTGTATTAAGGTTGAGATATTGCATTTGTTGAAATGTGAATTTCCTTTAATTCTTGTCCAGTGTACTTGAGCATTTGATAGATGGGGATGGGATGAAAATGGTCATCTTAATTTCCAGAGCAGGTAAAACAAAGAGGTTGTCTATGGCAGCAAAGAGTATGGTGGGTGCATTTTTAGCTTTTGTGGAAGCATTTTCTCTTTGCTCCAAGATTTCTTTAGACTCTGTTTTTTCCTTTTACATGTACTATGAAGAACATTAGTCTCATAATGTTACACATATTGTATTATTGTACCTTTTTCTTCTTCTTCTTCTTCTTCTTTTTTTTTTTTTTTTTTTTTTGCTTAAAACAATAGAGATGTATTCTCTCACAGTTCTGGAGACCAGAAGGTCAAAATCAAGGTGTAGGCAGGGCCACGCTCCCTCTGGAGGCTCTAGAGGAGGGTCTATTCCTTGCCTCTTCCCGCTTCTCATGGCTGTTGGTGCTCCTTGACTTCTAGCTGCGTCATTCCGATCTCTGCCTCAGTCATATTGTCTCTTCCTCTTCGGTCAAAGCTCCCTGGCCCTCGCTCTTAAAAGGACCTTGTCACTGAAACGAGAGGTCACCTGGATAATCCAGGACAAGTGCCTCCTCTCAGGATTTCTAATCACATTTGTTTTGCATTGTAAGGTGGTGTTCACCCATCTACCACATGAAGTAATATTCAGATTCTGGACATTCACAGGACATGGGTGTATCTTTTGGGAGACCACCATTCCACCCACTACGATTATCATGCCCATATGTAATCAATATAAAGAATTTTTTAAAAGTCCTCCTATCTGTAGAATCATTATCTATTTGTGTCTTAAATTAAACCTTCCAGAATTTAACTTCAATCTGGCTAAGGTCCAGAAACTCAAAGCCAAGTTTACAGTGCACATTTCTTGTGTATACAATAGATGATTCTACTTACCCTTACTTATCCTTGTTCTTTCTCTTCCCCTGGTTCTGTCTCCTGTGATTCATAATCTGTCCTGGTCCCAAGTATTAACTTACTTACATTTTTCCTGTTTACTGTATTCTAGGCAGCCCTATATCCTTGTGGAAGGAAACAGGAATCTGGCCCTGCTTTGTCTCTCCACCTAGCTTTTCTCACTTGCTCTCCTCTTCTGACATTCCCACCGCATCAGCCTCCTGTCAGTTTCTGGACCTTTCTAAGCCATGTCTCACCTCAAGGTCTTAGCTCCTATTATTTCTTCTTCTGCTAACATTGTTCTGCCAACTTGCACATCATGGGATTCTTCTCCCTTTAGGTTTAGGTGAAATGTCACCTCCTTGGACAGGTTGTTCCAGACAGCGTGTTACTTGAATGTTTTCTTGGTTCAGCCTGGGACTCAGTATACGTTAGAATTGGCTGTAAGCAGTTTTGGAGCACAGCAATGATAAATCTCTGCGTTCAAAAAAAATACTCAAACTTAGATTTTCGTAAATGCCTACTAATCTCTGTACTTCCTTTCTTGGCTTCTGTGTAAGACGAGGCCTCCTCAGTTCCTCTGTCGTTGCTCCAAAGGAACGTGACTTCCATCTTGGCTTTCAGCTTCAGTTGCTTTATTTATTTTATTTTATTTTTTGGTGTGGCAGGATGATGCATACTGAATTAAAAGGCAAAAATGCAGGTTTTTAAAAAGTGGGTTAGGTTCTTAAAATGAGCAGTGGTTTGCTGTGGCATTTAATTATTATCTGACATAGTTGTTATCTGAAAGCTTTAGATAGCTACATTTTTAACCTACTTTCTGGCTGAATAGAATCTATGGGTACCCTTTAAAAGAGGGCGATGTAGGTATATTGAGGGAGAAATAAAATGGTACCTTGTACTTTCTAAAAATGTTATTGCTTTCTTTTCACCCTGCAAGGGACATCAAACAAAATGTTGAAAGCCTTTAAGGGAACATTATTCTCCTAATCAGAGACAAGTGGGAAAGTTGAAGTAGCTATACAAATCAAAATCATGTGTATGTCTGTTCTGTGAAATGACAGATGTAAGTTTTCCTTCAGATGGAGGTTTGTTTTCCCTGTTCTGCCTTAGCCACAATAACTTGAAACAGTCTGTCTGCTGGCACACAAAGCGAGGGGGTGGGTGGAGGGGCCCGGGTGTTGCTGTAGGGAAGTCAAGTACATTCTTAGAGCGCCTTTTGGGGACAAGCAGCTGAAATATTTTTATAGTCAGCTAAGATAACAGGGAAGAATGAGAGTCTAGCTTTTTATAACTCAAATCTGCAGAAAATTCAGTTTTCCCATATTTGTATCCAAGTCAGTACCTATTCATTTAAAACTAAGTTCCAATTTGTGGCATAGACTGTGAATATTATCCTGTCAGCCCAGTTTCTTGAGTCCTGCAAGTTGTTTTACAGACCAGTGTGAATGGTGGAATGCACTGAAATGCTGGGCATATTTAAAGCCTCCAACTTTTTCTTCCAGCCTGGATCCTTTTGCTCATTGTGACCTTTTATAGTTGTACCATGAGATACTTGGAGTGGTTGTCACGATATTCCACTTTCTGGAATAACAGGCTGAAGGCCCATATACCTCTTGTTATTTGCTGTAGGTCCCAGGTGACCGCATGATGCCATGTAGTGAATTATGGTGATGGCCAGCAAAATGTCAAGCTGACAAGGTTATGGAATTTCTCAGCCAGCATTCTACATTACACCTTCCAGTTATATGTTCTAAAATATATGTGCCATAGCTAGACTTACAACCAGCATTCCACAAGCCAGCCTTAAAGATAACTTATTCTTTTTCCTCTTCATATGTTGAGAAAGTTTTATAGAACACTGGCTGCACAGACTATATATCACCAGGTGATGTTTTGAGAGTGGCATGAACTCTTGAAACAGAAAGAAACTATTCATAGTTAAATCCTTAACTTTTGTAGGTTGATTTTAAATTTGTTTTCTTTGACATAAAAGACTATTTAACTTTAAAAATAGCACCTGCCACAAAGAACTCAATGTACAGTGAGTGAGCTGGGGCAAAGAACTTTAAATTATAAGTTAGATTTTGTGAAAATGCTGGAACAGGAGAATAGGTATTTTATTTCTCATTCATAAATGGTTATAAATAGTGGCCTGTTATTGGTTGGAATAAGTCAGCAGAAACGGTTTCCTTTATGACCAGAGAGAAACAGGGTTATTGGAGTTCTCTTCTGGGATTATTGCTGTATCCACTTAGACTAGTACAGTTCTTGAAATATTTGTGTGGAAGCTATCTCAGAGGTTTAAAAATAGTTTTAAACAAATCTAATTAAATTCACGTTGGATTCCAAAATCTGCTATTGATATTAGAAATAAAAGTCAGTTTCTTTTGTAAAAAAAAAAAAAGATGATAGCATAGATGAAGTTATTTTAATAAAGATTAAAGGTAGTCCTCTTTGCATGGTGATGCAGGACCATAAAAATAACCATGCAAGCTGTAACTGTGCAAAACAATCTTAATAATCAATGGGAAAATTACTAGTTCTGTCACCTTAAAAATTTTTTTTGTCAAAACATTACAGTTGTTTTACTGTAGGTGATGTATTTATAGGGAAAGGAAAAAAAATAGTAAAGCTGATATTTATCTAGTGCCCTGTAATTTAAAATGTTAGAAACACTGAGAATTAAAGTGTTTTCTTTCTTCGAGTAGAACTTAACAAGAGTAGTTAGAACATTTTTGCTTTCTTCTCATATACTTTATGATGTGGAGTATCTCTTCTTTGCCTTAGTGAGCCGTTACACTCCTTCGCAAGTTTGAATCAGGTTCCAATATCTTACCATTATGCTTTCAAAGTTGTGGAATATCTGTGAGTTCCTTTAATGTTATTTCCTTTGGACCATCTTTATCCTACATCACAACCACTTTCCAATTTCACTTCCAGCGTCACCACTTTTCATTTCTTTGCCCTTTTGACTATACACCTCTGTAAAATGTCATGCGAGTTTATCAATGTAAAGTGAGGAGGCAACACAGCTACCTGCTTTGCTGTCTGTGCATGAACTGAATAACAGATATGCTGGGATCAATCACCAGCAGCCTCTGAAGGAAGTGACATGATTGATTACTGATCATGGTACACATCTGTTATTTATGTAGTGGTTTGTGGACCAAAGAGCTAGCAGTGAAGTTTGTACTTTATGCAGTTACCTAGTTAATATTGTTGCAAATGAAGTTCAAACCGTGTTGTTGGGGGACTGAAGTTATTTAGCTAAACTGCATTAACTGAAATTCATGCATATTGGAACCATACAAAGTGAGGAGTGCTTGTATTCCAGTTATAAATTATTTGTAGTATTGTGAAATCTCGGCCAGGCTCCCTGTGTCCTTGCCTATTACACACTGAACCCATCCAGCGTAGCCAACCTGTCATTTAGAAATTCAATTCAGAATTGAACTGGGAGTTACAAAGTCTTTGACTCAACCCCAGAGTCAGCTTTGACTCTTCTTCTTACTCTGCACCTCAGTGTGGATCAGACACTGGTGGAAAAATATTCCAGACCTTATCCAGTGTGGGCAGTTTTGACTTCATCTGCCACATAGTGAGATCCTGGACATAGCTCTAGGTGGTTACCTTGGTCATTTTTTCCAGCTCTTTCCTGTCTCCTTCACTGTCTTCCCTCTTCTTTGGCTTGCTGCTTATTTCCTGTGCATATCTCCATGTTGTACTGACTGCCCATCTATCATAATATTACTTCCTGTTTCTTTTTCTTTTTTTTTTTTTGCGGTACACGGGCCTCTCACTGTTGTGGCCTCTCGCGTTGCAGAGCACAGGCTCAGCAGCCATGGTTCACGGGCGCAGCCGCTCTGCGGCATGTGGGATCTTCCCGGACCGGGGCACGAACCCGTGTCCCCTGCATCGGCAGGCAGACTCTCAACCACTGCACCACCAGGGAAGCCCACTTCATGTTTCTTTTAATTCTTGTTGCCATCATCCTAATCCATGGATTTTTCAACTTGTCTTTCAGTTATTTTAATAGTCTCCTATCTGACTTCTCCACCTAGGTCACTCTCCTTTCCAGCTAATGCCACATGCTATCACAAGAGTAATCTTCCTGGAAAATTCTCTCCTTGGGGTCTACAGAATAACTTGCTAATTACAGAATAAAATCCAAACTTTTTATCAGGCCTTTATCCATTGTCTGACTTAAGCCTACATCTCCCAGTTTATCACCTGACCCCTCCTCTCAGGAATCTGGGGTTTCAGCAAGGTAGACTTCCTCATTATCTCCCAAATATGCCTACCTCCCCCTTTCTTACACACTATCCTCCTAGGATATAATCCTTTCTGTTTTTCTGAAGCCTACCTAGCTTCAAAGGCTTATCTCAAATGAGCTCTCCTGTAAAGTCTATTTTGACTTCCCAGAAATGACTTTTCTCTGGAGTTCCACAGAATTTACATTTTCCAATGTTACTTATTTGTATTTTTAGTTATTATATATTACCTAGTAGTTCCAGTTAGCTTTTACTTTCTTCTGTAGTATGTAGAATGGTATTTGACAAAGTGGTAGCCATAAATGTGTTCATTCTTTCATCTAGTTTTTTTTTTTTTTTTTGAGCTGCAGCCTTTTTCTAAAAGCTGAGCTACCATGCTAGAAGTAAAACGTTAAAGTCCCTGACCTCACAGCACTCTAGTTGAATGAGGTGTACAGAAAAGTAGTCAGGTGATTGTAATGCAGTAAGCCAAGCAGCATGAGGAGCAGTGAATGAGAGCCCACGGAAGCACAGAGGAGAAGCACCAAACCTAGGTGAGGGGCAATTGGAAGTGCTTCCAGGGAACTGAGGTTTAAGCAGCATCCAAAGGGAGAGTAGGAGTTAGGTAGGTGAGGGGGGACAAATGGAAAGAGTGTTCCAGGCCAAGGACACAGGGTATATAAAGCTTAAAGAGGGGTGAGAGGCCCTGTCCACTGAGGAACTGAATCCAGGTCAGTGCAGCTAGATTGTAGGGAATGATGTTTCAGAGAGAACAGGATCTCTATGATGAGAAAGATGTGGGAATATTTGATGAATGTTTAGAAGGCAGGACCTGGAGATGGATGTTTGGGTGGGTGAAAGGTTAGAGCAGCCCTCAGGTTCCTGTTAAGGGTCTCTCAGTGAATGGAGATGTTAGGGGAAGATGATCAAGTTCCAGTTAGGACATTGTAAGTTTGAGGTACCTGTAGAAGATCTACAGGAAATAAACACTAGTAGACAGTGTGGAGCACAGCAGAAAGCTTTGGCTAAGAAATGTAGTTTTGGGTGACATCATCATATGATAGGCTGAAATCAGAATGTATGGAGTTAGTAAAGCAGAAGATTTTAAGACCAAATCTTGAAGCACATCAGTGTTTCAAGGGTAAGGAAAGAGTGGAGTCTGCAAAGAATATTAAGATACAGTGAACAAAGAGGAAAGAGCAAACTAGATGGGTTGAGATGTCACAGACACCAAGGGAAGACTGAAATCCATCCATTGGATTTAGCAACATGGAGACCATTAGTGACCTGAGTAAGAGGAGTTTCAGCATAGGAGAGGTGTGGGGAAAGGGAAACACAACATGACCCTGGCTGGCTGGTAGTGAGTGGAGAAGTGAGCAGACAATTCTTTTGGAAAGTTTGGTCATGGAGGAGAGGATTGAAGCAGAGTAGAAGCTGGAAGAAAATGGAGTTGAGGGGCTATTTTTTAAGCTGCTGGAAATCCGATCAGTTCAAGGGCTGATAGGAAGAATTCATTCGTGATAAATAGGTTGGCCTGAAGTTGAATTTAGCCAGGATTTAAAACTCCTTTTAAAATTCTTCACCCAAACATGTCCTTTTATCTTTTGGTATTCTAAATAACTTTCCAACTATTAATCACTGCTACTTCTAGGTTTCGCTGTGGTCTTGTTATCCCAATGAGATTGCAAATTCCTGTAAAGCAGGATTCAAACTATTCTGCTCCCTTATTCTGGGTAGCACTTATTTCAGTGTCTTACGTAGAGAAAATTCTCAACAGATATTATTTTTAGCACTCTCATTTGTTTATTCTTTGAGGAAATATTTAATGTCCACTGTGTGCCAGGCATTATTCTAGGTGCTGAGGATACAAAGGTCATTAAACTAGGCATATTCCTTTCCCCCAAAGAGTTTATAATCTAGGGAGACAGTAAATAAACCAGTAATTAAATAGGAAAACACAGTAATTATAGAATGCAAGAGATATGCTGAGTGGCTACTTTATATATATAAAGTAGCTTTATATGTATAAATATATGTAATATATATATTATATGTATAAATATACATGTAGATTTTTCCCCATGAATTCTTGCCACCATTGTGGGTGAACAACCACAAGCAATTGGAGAGCTAAATGACTTACTTAAGGTGAAAAGAAAAAGATAGTTAAAAAAAAAAAAAAAGGAAGTATTTTTGTCATAGTGTATACTCCTTTGTTTACCATTTCTAAAGTCATTGGGAATATGATGGCTGTGCTTTGGGGGAGTTTTGTTGGTTGATTGTTACTTGGCATTTGAGAAACTAACCACTCTCCACATTTTCTCTTTTCCTTTACAGTAATTTGCCATCTTCCATGTATGAATGGAGGCCAATGCAGTTCAAGGGACAAATGCCAGTGCCCTCCAAATTTCACAGGGAAGCTTTGTCAGATTCCGGTCCATGGTGCTGGCGTGCCGAAACTTTATCAGCATTCCCAGCAGTCAGGCAAGGCGTTGGGAACACATGTCGTCCACTCAACACATACTTTGCCTCTGACCATGACGAGCCAGCAAGGAGTCAAAGGTAAGCTGATTATTTTGATTTTGCCCGTTCATCAGAGCTCTGTTAACATGCCAAACCCATACAGAAGCCAAGTGTCTGCAGGGCTGGTATTGGAACAGAATATGGGCCCAGGTATATGGTGCCAGTGCTTTCTAGGCTGTAGGGAATGGTATCTAGGAAATAAGAAAATGGAGCCCATCTTTCTCTGGTGATGCAGGACCAAGAGCTGATAAACATACATGGCACTGTTCTGGTAGGTCCTGGGAAATGGAAAGATGAACAAGATGGTGTTCTGGCCCTTATGGGATTAATAAACTAGAAGATCACACAATACCTGCTGATGAACACCAAGTCTATTTTGTAGTCGAAGAGCTCTTGGTTTTAGTTCTAAACAATCTGTAACCTCACCTCCCTGGGCTTCAGTTTATTCATCTGTAGAGGAAGGTAAACTAGGTCACTTGGAGCTCAGAAATTCTATGACTAATTCATTCTTTTCAACCTGGCACCTCTTACACATGCACAACTTTTAAAAAAGGAGTCAGAGAAGTGTTACTGGCTCTTATTCTTTAAAACCTGAATCTTAGCATCGGAAGATGAAATTCTGTGTGAAAGCTGCAGAGAAAGAAAATAGAGATGTAAAATATCACACTTTGGTATTTTGTGTGTATCACAGGAAGCACGAAAGTACGTATACACCAGGTTTAAGGGTAAGAGAACTATGCTTTGTGAAATTGTGTTGTAAATCCTACAGTCTCTACAATGGAAACTTTGTGAGAAATTCAAAACTAATCAAACTCTTGAGTCTTTATTACTCTTGTTTGGTAGAATGTATGACCACAAGTAGCACAAATTTCGTAGTTTTATGACTCCTCTGAAAAAAATTTTTGTCTCATGGATCTGTTACTGTGAGAAGTTTAAATTTCTCTTTGTAAAAGCAGTTTTATTCTTTAAAGTATATAAATTCAGGTTTAATTTTTGAGTGTCCCCTTTTACTCTCAAGAGTTTTTTAATGGCTGTGCAGCAAAAATAGATACACACTAAAAATGTATCATTTATCCCAGGTATAATATATATGTACTTAAGTATATGTGTGTATATAAAACTTAGTTTCATGCTGACTAGCATGAACATTTGCTTTCGTCCTGATGTGCATATCAATTATTTATGACTGATAAGTTTTCTTCCCAATCTGTTTTAGTGAAATTTCCTCCTAACATAGTCAATATCCATGTGAAGCACCCTCCTGAGGCCTCAGTCCAGATACATCAGGTTTCAAGAGTTGATGGCCCAACAGGCCAGAAGGTAAAAGAAGCTCAACCAGGCCAGTCCCAAGTCTCTTACCAAGGGCTTCCTGTCCAGAAGACTCAGACGGCCCATTCCTCATACTCCCACCAGCAAGTCATTCCTCACGTGTATCCGGTGGCTGCTAAGACGCAGCTTGGCCGGTGCTTCCAGGAGACTGTTGGGTCGCAGGTGAGCAACACTGCCCAGCCCATTTTAGTGATGTGTTCTAGGTATAGTCTCATTGTAGTAGGAAAGACAGACTTGGTAGAAATAAGTTTTTTGTAGAAGGGGTTGGCAAACTGACCTGTGGGCCTGTTACTGTAAATAAAACTTTATTGGGCACAGCCACACCCATCATTTACATACTGTCTGTGTCTGCTTTCATGCTATGGACAGAAGGATGGTATACTTTCAATGAGGTCATATGATCTGAAATGCCTAAAATATGGTCTGCAAAGCCCTTTTCAGAAAAAGTTTGCCATAATTTGTCATCTTTTATTTTCTTACACAAATTTATAACTAGAATGGCAATGCATGAGTTGTTTGAAGTGCATTTTAAATATCATTGGATTTATGTGTAACTTTAGGTCTATATATCGTAAAGTGAGAGAGAGGCTGACTTCTCTTTAAAACTCATCATTGAATGTGCATAGTAAAAGCAACATAAAATTACTGGTTCCTCTACCCCAGTTACTTGGTGCTTCCTGCTTTGGAATTACGTGATAATGACATAGCTTTGTCCTGTGGTTCTTCTCCTGTCACGTGATTATGATTTGAACCCCCTGTGAGAAGAATAGGCGAGATCTATTTATTATTCCTGCTGTTACCTGAATATTCAGAAAATTGTGTGTGTGTTTGTGTGTGAGTGAAATATCTGTTGGGAGTAGAATAAATCGTTCTTGCTTTTGAAACCTGGAGAACACTTTTAGGTGCTGGGCAAGTCCATGGTTGGGTCATCCCCTTTCTTCTAGGGGAGGAGGTAAAATTGGTTTGTAGACCAGAATGGAAAGAACAGCCATGTAGAGTTATAAGACCTTGGTTAGAGCCATGGGCTCAGCACTTGGTGGCAGGGAACCAGCTTCCTTATTTGTAAAGTGGAGACAAGAATATGGGGCTTTGTCAAGATTAGACAAGGTAATGTGACATGCTCTGCAAATGTTACAGACCTACGCAACTACTAGCTTAGAAGACACTTACCTATTGATAGAGTCAAACATAAGAAGAGAGCAGGTGATTGCTTATGTCACGTAACTTCAGTAAGACAGGGAAGGCTTGATGCCCCACACAACCTTGGTCTGCCTACGGAGCCTGAAATGCCTACTTAATGCCTACTTAAGACCTCAGTTGAAGACCAGGTTTAAACACATGCTTTTTGGAGAAGGAATATCATCAGTTTACATTTAGCTTAGAAGTAAAGACTGGATTACTGTGTTAAGGGCAAGTTTTTATAGGGGCAATGGGGCTGAAGTAAACCTCGTATGCTGCACAGTTTGCCCCAGACAAGCCTTGGAGAAGGAGGATGAATTTGGTGCCATTTGCATTGTTTAGTCATTTCAGCTTAGGTTGGTCATGAGAAAGGAAAAAAGCAGGTCCTTTTAAAATTCTGTGCCCAGTATCCTTCTCCCTAGTTTCCAAGTTGGAACACAGATGGTAAAAAGCAAGAAAATGAGATGTCAACAGACTTGTTATTCTTGTACATATAATCGTAGGCAGATGATTGCTAACTAGAAAGAATATAAGCAGATTATTTACTTTTAGGCCTAAGCTGGACTATACAATCCACATGCATTGGATAGTTGGTGGAGTTACCCAAATAATCCAAACTCGGTGGAACACTTTTTTGCCTTATCTGGATACTTCTCTGACTTTTGGTCTGAATGATCCAGACAGTGATCTCAATTCTTAATTCATTTTGCATGTGTAGTAACTAATACACAGCTTCAAAATAAGACCTGTTTTGCGAAAACATTCTCAGAAGATATTTGCTTTTCCTGTTGGTGAGAAATATTGCTGAATGCCCATGATTGTCCAGTTTGTGCAATTAGGATGATCCAAGCATTAAAAAAAAAATTACTGGCAAATAGTCAATAGTATATAAGAGGTATCCTACAAAGGTGTTTGGAAGTATTTGTGCCTTCTTGCTGTGGTTGGTGTGCAAACATAGTTACAGAGGGAGGTACAGGTGGATTTTAAATAAATGGCAGAAACGACTGCATAAATACTCACTAGTGCTTTGCTCAGTGAGAAAACTCTTATTAGATGCAGATTACAACTACTGAGACCTTCATGTCATAGTCATCAGTAAGCGCCTCTGTTTATGTATTGCCATTAGAGGTCATATACAAAACAAATTTAGTAGAAAAAGCCCTTGTTTCTGTGGCACATTCTAAAAATGAGGCAGTAAACTTGAGGTTGAAAAGCCAACATGAACTGTGATCAGTGTATTTAAATTCATGGGAGCTTCATAGAATAGAATTTCAGGAACTGCTTGGATGGTGGAGGAAAATGGATGATTGGTTAGGAAACTAAGCTCACAGAGAAGTGGGGGAGAAATTAAACAGAAGAGAGAGAACACTGCAAGAAACAGGTAAGGAAGAAGTGTCAGAAGAGACCAGAGAAGTAAATTAGTTTAGAGTTCCTGGCAGGTTTTGGCACAGATGTGAAGCCTTTTAAACCTGAGGCATAAGGCAAAGTAAAAGACTTGGTATCAAGGTAAAAATCGCATGATGCCCCATTGATCAGGTGATCAAACTCAGAATCATTAAAAGGGGGACAGCTGATATCATATGCCTCCTGATGGGATGCAGTATGAAGTGTAGAGCAACACCTTAAAGGTGTTCTTGCCAAAAATGTGTGAACTGAATCTAATCCATCCTTTACACCTAACCTCCAGCTCATAGGGAATACTGAGGGTGAAGAAACAAGCCCAAACTATCATACTCCCTCACATCAGAAAGAATGATAATGTAGGGTATTATTGCTTGGTTTCTTCATATCGTTAAAAAATAAAGATTGACTTCCTCAGAAAGAGACTAAAGAGAGACAATAGCACATATAATATATGAGCCTTAATCATATCTTGGTTTTAAAAAAATCAAAACCCAGCTCTGAAAGACATTTGAAGAACAATTGAGGAAGTTTAAATACGGACTGGATATTAGATGGTATTTTGGAACTATTATTTTCTTAGGTGTGATAATGGTGTTAGAGGTATGTAGGGTAGTGTCCTTATTCTTGAGTGAGGAATGCTATGATGTCTGTAATTTACTTTCAAATGCCTTTTATACACAAATATAACAAAATTGTAAAAATTGTTGACTCTGAGAGGTGGGAAAGCAAGTGATCACTGTATTATTCTTTGAATTATCTCAGCATATTTGAAAACTCCTTATGAGGAAAAGAAGGAAAATGTGAACATTTCCTAGACTTATGAATAGAATAATTTTATGATGAACTTAAAAGCTCTAAGTTTAATACATTTAATGAACTTTTAGAAAATTTTAAAAGTTTCAGCTTTTGAATGAGATGGGAGTGGACGTGGGGCTGGTAGACGTGAGGAGGTCAGGGAAGAGAAGTTGGCCTTAGTCCAACTGTGAAATGATCAGGGTCCAATCTAAGAAGTAAATTTAAAGATGAAGAGATTAATGCAGAGGCTTTGGTGAAGAATCCAGCATCAGGATTTGATTATGGGCTGTTGTGAAGAAAAAGATGGTGCTGAGTTGGAGTATTCTGAACTCCCTGGCTTCAGAAATCAGATAAATGCGCTCTCTGATTGATTAACTGACCCTTGGAGGGGAGGATTGTGAGGTAAAGATGAGTAGCTACACCTTTGTTTTAACCAGTTCCATCTTTGATTGATGTCAAGAATCAGGTGTTCTTGAATATCAATCATGGAGTCCAGTGCTGTTTTAGAGATGAAGTGAGAGAGGATTAATGGAGAAAACTCAGTGGCCAGTGACTAGACTTAGTGATGATAGTTAAATTAATAAGAACAGAGATTGTTTTGGCTTGGATTATAAAGTGGAACGAGGAGGAATAATGGGATTGGAAATATCTAAAGTGTTTTTCACCTTGATGGAAAGTGTCAAGATAAAGGGGGAAATACCTTTCCTATTGTAGAAAGTGATGTTTCATCTTTCAGAGTCCTAAAAATAATTTCTTGTTCTTAAGATTATATAAACTGTTGATTTCTGTGTGAATCAGGCTGGGTACAGGCATCACTAAATTCACTTTAAAGTATTAGAAGAATAGAAATTAATCTAATAGAACGTACAGGGTGGCTAAGAGGAATTGGTTTCTTGAATGTAAATCAAGTTTGAAGTAGCTGAAAAGTCATAATTTTGGCAGAGATAAGTATCTGTGCTATCTGCAGTAAACAGTGGTATGCCATATATATTTGAAAACATTTCTGAGATTTTGCTCAATGTATAGAGCAAATTAGAAGTACATTTCTAGGGGTTATAATTACCAACTACTTTCAGTATAATCTCATGTTTTCATGTGCTTAAAACTTCAACATTTCCAGTCAAGTTTTCATCTCTAGGGAGAGGCCAAATTTCAGAAAAATACCCCTCAAATCTATTTTTGCACCACAGGGTCATCGAATGTGTACACTTTTTCCATTGTGCAAGGGTGCCCTTTATTTTAAACTGGTTCTGTTAACAGTGACTAAATTTGAGATTTATTTGGCATCTGATTGTTTGGTTGTTTCAAACATGTTTTATTTATTGCCCAATTACTGGAAATAAATGTTTACAGTGACCTAATGATGTCAGATGGTATGAAAAGACCTTGTGTGAGAGGTAGGGTTCAGAGTCCAGCTTCCATGTTGGGTGTGCCATTGCTGCCTTGTGAAATCATATGCTTTTTGTTCATTGTGGAAACATGCCCCTTAATTAGACAGGAGTTACAAGATGAGACAAAAATTCAAGTGCCTCAAGATTTTCCGATTGCAAGTGCCAAAAGAGCAGCAAATTCCATGTATAAATACCTGAGTTAAATAAGGATAGAAATACTAGAAAACCTGAAGTAGATGTAAACAGAAGAGAGAGGGTATTTTTAGTACAGCACTCTAGCACGGATAAAGATAATCAAATAACATACAAACCCACTTTCATAGTTGGCAACCATAAAATCCCCATAATGATTAAAAAAAACCCATGGGTACAAGATGTACAAACTATAAGGTATAAAATAATCTATAAGGATATACTGTACAACATGGCAAACATAGACAATATTTTACAATAACTATAAATGGAGTATAAACTTGAAAACTTGTGTACCATTATATTGAATATCTGTAACATGTAATATTATACAGCAACTGTACTTCAATTAAAAAATACAGTTTAATTTACAAAACCATAAGAAACACTCTAAGATTAAATTCTCTAATATATATTCTATAGAAGAAAACAAGCTTTATGTGGATTAGGAAGAAAAGGACCACTTCTTGATGTGAAATCCTGATATCGTTGGAAAAACCTTTCTTTCCTTTAATTACTGGTCATATAAATTTTAAGCCCCGGGACAAAAATTGAGTTAAAATGACATGAGAACAGTTTGGGATCCTCTTAGAGGTTCCAGAAGTTGTTCCAACAGTTCTTTTTGGACAGGAAGAATAGAAACAGAATGGGCCACTAGAGAAAAAGATTCTTTAATTGGAGATTGGTCTCTTTTGGCAGACAAATTCAATAACATCTTCAAGCTCTAAACCTTAACACTGGAACGAACTTACACACACACACAATTCTGAAGGGCCAAGCAGATGCACTTTGCTTTTGTTTAAAAAAACTTTAAAAAAAATAAGCATCATGGAGAAATTAACAGGAAAGTGTGAACTCACTGAAGTGGAAAAGTAACTGAACTACATGGCTGAAAGTACTTTTTAAAAAAGTCACAGGACTTTGAAGAAAAATATTTCCTGGTTTCTACCACACAGAAGCCAATGAGAAAGTAGAGAAACAGATGCCTGTCAGTTCCACACGGCAGAAAAAACAGAGATGGATAAGTAGAGATGTAGCTGTAGATATGGGCTGCAGACTTTGCAAATCTCTTCTCAGTGATGGAAAAGGAATTTAGTGCTCAATTAAGGGATCAAGGACATGAAGTTCTGCTTAGAAACCTCTTCTTTGATTTCCTCAGACTCTTCTCTGCCCTGATGATGAGCATTTCTGGGGTGAGGCCTGAAGCTGTGATGAAGTACCAATTTTATCCTGATGGGGGGATAATGCCAGCATGGTTGTAACACTTTCACTCTGGTTAATTCCCTAAATTGAGTCCATAAACTACATAAATAGATGAGAAGTCTAAATAAAGAATAACTATAAAACATTTTCCCAAAGGCTCTTGTTGGCCTCTTGTATCTGTGTTATCCCTTATGTGGGAAGGAGAACTGAGTCATCCAGGCTGGGTCAACAGTGGGTACGGGTGTGTATGTGGCTCTCTTCTCTTCCCCATTTCCCCAGGCCACATGCTCTTGGGGTCAGAGCCCTCCAGGTGAACTTGGCCTTCTTGCAGAGGGGCTGCTGGACAGTGATGAGGGAAGGCAGGGCCAGAGCCACCAGACATCTGCCTTCTCCAGGAGCAGAGACCCCTGTGGGGGTGTGCTGATTGCATTTACTGAAGTTTGGCCTCCTTCAGGTGGAATAAGTCATAGACACCAGGCACTTCCTATGCCATCTGGGGTTTACTTCAGTATCCTACTCAAATAGCCCTTTGGCATAATCTAAGAAATATTTGACTGTTAGGGAGTCTGGTCGTCCCCAGCAACTGTAAAATGGCCATCCTTGCCAAACCTTACCTGTATCAACAGCAGAAGGTGTCACATGCATCGCAGTGATAGGTCTTGGACCTCTGCAGTGTCGATTGGTCTTTCCAACTGCCTCTGCCAGATGGACTTTGTGCAGGGGCCCTCTTCCTTGGAGTTGAAAAGATCAATAAAGACAGGGATAAGACCCAAAGGGGAAACACACTGCACATGAAAGAGAACATGTCTCCATGTCACTGGGCTTCTGCCAGTGGCGGTAAGAACCGCTGGTTTTACTTGGATTGAGAATGTAGGACTGAGACATTAGGATAATCAAAATATAGATTCTTAGAACTGAAGTAGAGTACTTAAGAGAATGGGTGATGACCCAGACATTACCCTTCCTACTGCCTAATATCGAGTCTTTACCCAGGCCGATGTCTTCTGGGCACCAAAGAGGCTGTCAGCTTCAGGTGTTCACTTACCCTGACCTGTTTAATAGACAAGCAAGTTTGTGTTTCTTCAGTCCGCTCAGATGTTTTTCATTTTATTTATGATAAAGGCAGTGAAAATGCCTTTATCATGACATGGAATATCAAATTTCCATATTTTATACCTCTAAGGCTCACTGAAATAATATACCTATTAACTAGACTCCTGTTTTTTCAGAGGAGTAGACATTGTAAATAATCATGGGGCAGTTCAGAGTGGATGCGTGTTGTGTCACTTCTGACGTTGACAAAGTGGCAAGATTTTGTGATCATTACATTTGAAGATGACAGTTCTGAGCACGTTGGAAGTGGCTTTAAGAGCCCGTGACTTGAACCGATGGCTGGTTTAGGCTCTGTATGTTACAAAAATGTGTGAAGAGTCAAAGCTGGTATTTCTAGGATCTGATGTTGTTTCTTGGCTTTGTCTGCATTACCCCTTGGAATTGAGATTTGCTAAAATGAAGTGGAATCATCTGATTTGCTAAAAAACAAAACAACACAGTTCTTCAGAACCTGACCCATAAAGTTGTAGTGAAAAAAGCAACATTACCCTTTGTTGAAAGACAATAAAAGGATTCCCCAACTCTGCCCTGTACCTTCCCCCACAATGATGATAAATACTGTATTTTTATTCCTCATCCTCATTCCATTTTTTTCTCCTTTTGTATATAAAAGAATTTATAGGGCTTCCCTGGTGGCGCAGCGGTTGAGAGTCCGCCTGCCGATGCAGGGGACAGGGGTTCGTGCCCTGGTCCGGGAAGATCCCACATGCCGCGGAGCGGCCGGGCCCGTGAGCCATGGCCGCTGAGCCTGCGCGTCCGGAGCCTGTGCTCCGCAACGGGAGAGGCCACAACAGTGAGAGGCCCGCGTACTGCAAAAAAAAAAAAAGAATTTATATATGAAATTGGATATTGTTTTAACAAGATCTCTCTTTGAGACTGCATTTACTCGAGTGATACTGCTGTTGTGCAGTTTGGAAACTGGTTTTGAAGGAAGTGTTTCAGAACCAGTTAACAAGCTGCACATGAAAACTAGTCTTCGATTTTCTGCAGCTCACCCATTTAATGTATTCTCAATGAATCCGAAAGCTTCTGATGCTCAGTTCAGCCTCTCGTGGGCTGAATACCACCATTGAGGGCATTTAAAATAACATGTATTCAGCCCTGAAGAGAATTCTGAAATCCGGAGAGAGGAGTTCTAAATATTTTGAACAAAGACAGCAATATTTTGAACAAAGACAGCAATGGACAGCTTTGATGGAGTTGAGAAAATGGTCTGACGGCTCTGTGGCTTTGGGGCAGGCATCTTAGTAAGGCCGTGTATTTTTATAAAATAGTTGATAGAGAACATTCACATGTATGGCCTTACCTGACCTTCAAAACAACCTCATAACAAGGAAAAGTAGGTATTCTTGTCTCCCATTTACTTAAGTGAAACTTGAGGCTCAGAGAGGTAAGGGGACTAGCTTGTGTTGGTATTTCCAAAATAGTAGCTCTTTTTCCACTTTGGCAAAGTCACCATATCTCTGGCCCTTGGTTTCTTTATTTTTCAAATAACTGGTTTGGCTGAGAAGACTACCAAGGCCTCTTTTAGTCATGCAGTCCTCTGACTGTGATGATTTTGATGTCTCTCTTCTTTTCTGCAATCTTAGGCACCACTGATACTTACATATGCACAGGATCTGTGGACAAAGCAAACTGTACAAACCTCGAATACAGTCAGTACCTAGAAAGATCTTTCAAATCCACCCCGACTTCAGAGACTCAAGTGTTTGCTCCTCTAAAAAGCATTTCAATCCTTCAGTGCACATTGCTCTCTCCTCCCGACCTTTTACTGCATGTAGAATCCAATCAGACCATTTTGAATTTAGTTGTTTTAAAGTTGATGATTTTGTGCCTCTCTTCTCTTCCCCATAAGCTTGTGCTTTGCATGAGGACAGGGCCACTTACAGACTGAGCTCAGTACTGGGCACAGGTGAGTTGTCAGTAAGTATATTAGTATTAGTCAGTGTAGGTTAGGTTTTGCTGCAGTAATAAACATTACAAAAGCTTACGCTTTGTATGCACTATATGTCTAACAGGTGAGCAGGAGGGCTCTGTGCTACACATCTCTCAGGGACTCAGGCTGATGGTGGTTTCCACCATGTTACTGCTGTGCTGTATGGAAAAATGACCTCTCAATTCTGACAGCAAGAGAAGTCTTAACCCCCAATGTGACTGTAATTGGAGATAGTCTGTAAGGAAGTAATTAAGATTAAATAAAGTCATAAGGGTGGGGCCCTGATACGATAGGATTAGTGTTCTTGTAATAAGAGATACCAGAGAGCTCCCTCTCTTCATCATGTGAGGACATAGCAAGATGGCAGCCTCTTATAAGCCAGGAAGAGAGTCCTCACCAGAACTGGCCGTGCTAGCACCTTGATTTTGGGTTTTGACACTCCAGAACTGGGAGAGAAAATAAATGTTGTTGAAGCCACCCAGTCTCTGGAGTTTCGTAATGGCAGCCCAAGCTGACTAACAGAGTAAGGGACCAGAACATGTGGGGAAGCAAGTGGTTCTTTGGTGAGCAGTAAATGTTCCCACCACAAGTGGCAGAGCAGTGGTCAAGACAGACATGGTTCCCTGCTCACAGGGAATTGAAGAAACTTATTAATATGGCTTTGTGGCATTCAGTTTTTCTATACTACTTGCGACCAAACCACAGGTAATTATTAGTTTTGAGTTCTGTGTACTTGGATGAGATACCGAAAAACTGAAAGCTTAACCAAGTGAGGCACGTGTTACAGCTGACATAGTGTTATGAGGCCTCAAATGGGTTTTTGTTCCTTTCAGTATCTCTATGTAAACAAAAATGAAACTGACAAGCAATGAAGCTTCATAGAAAGAATTTCTCTCAATACAATTCTAGAAATAAGCGTTGGGGAGAATAGGCCTTATGTTCATCATTTGTGAGTGATCTGATTGCTGTAGTAATAACCATGCCATGCCTACATGCCTGTCTTTATTTCCTCCCTCATCTTGAGTCTAACTTTATAAAGGAAATATCCTTGGTAATGGAAGTTTGGATAAATTTCATGTTTGTACCAGCTAGTACTAGGATTTATGATGTTATTTGTGTTTTGCTGCAAGGAAAGGCTAACAGGAATTATGATGTTGGGATATAATCATGAAAAAACATAATTCTTTTTGCAATTTAAGAATAGCAAGACACATACATCGTAGCTTGCTAGACTTGACTGTTGAAATACTCAAATCATTGTAGAGGTGGAGAAAATAGGCAGCCCAAATTTGATCGTTTATTTAGAAAAGATGTCAAGTAGAATCATACGTTTCATGCTTAAGAATTTTTTCTCCTTTTATGTTACTTTAAAACCATTTTTGCCTTAGTGTAACTTTAAAAATACTGTTTCATAAAACTAAAGTAGTTGTCTGGAATTCCTTGAAGCCCATGGTTTGGCTTCAGCAGGCTTTAAACAAATACACTGTCAGAAATCAATGTGGATACATTTCCAACAGTTAATGCCCTAGTCACAGTAGATACTTTGTAAAATCAATACCCTGAAATATCAGAGGATTATGGTTGTATCAGATACACCACATGCCTAACATTGTTTTAATTACTCTAATAAAAGAAAGCTGGGCGGACTTTAAAAAAACAAAACAAAAACAACAAAAAAAATCTTGCCTGTAAAGAATGTTCTGCTCAAGCCAAAGCAAATTTTTTACAAGTTCTTTTAGAAAATCTGGAAGTATTTAAGCGTTTTCCTCTTCTTCTTATGAGACAATGCCTGTTACCCTGCCAGTGCTCCATCGTACAATATTCTCCTTTATGACAACAGGCGTTTAGAACAAGTTGATCAAATATGTTGCTATAGTTACGTTAGTGATAGGGTTCAGAGATTTGGACCTTTTTTCTCATTGGCACATAGACATGAATATATTTAATGTTCTGGTATATGGACGCTGAAGAGTTCTCATGAGGTTTTCTAGTTTGATTTGGAGCCATAGTTGGTCCACAGGCTGGAGGACTGTTTTGCTCGGAAGATGGGCAGAAGTCATTTTGCCAAAGTGGAGATGTGTTTATATCACAGCGAAAAGATTAATAGAAACAAAGAGGCCCTGTGACAGAAGTTTGGATTAATTGTTACATTACATACAGGGAGAACTTTCCCCATAAGGGTCCTCATTCTGGTTTTTATGAGAAATCCCAGATTTTCAAAAAATGGGATTCACATTCCTCAACCAGATTCAGAGAACTGAGGGTGTAGCTTCTGTTTGCCAGAATACCTCAAGGCTTTGTGCCAGAACCTTGGAATAAGGTGCTTCTGGGTGGGGGTAGAGGTGAGCATGGCAGTTGCACACTTGGAATAATTTATGGGACACCTGTGCAGAGTGGGTTGATCAACCATAATGTGACTTTAAAATGAGTCATCGCTCAAGGCATGGAAAATCTGTGTCTCCATGACTGTCTTGAATAATTTCTGATACTTTGCCTATTGGTAATCATCTATTCATTATAATTCTTATAATTTAGAAAGGAGCCATTTAAAAGCCATGAGTGTTTTTAGAAAGAGCTGCCCTTTTTTCTGTGAATACTGACTAGCAGAAAAGGGAGAGGGTATGAAGCAGGGTCCAAGAGAGGAGGCCCATTCTGGTTATCACTGATCAAGTTGGTCCAGGTCATGGTATGATGTTAGGACTAGGAAGCATGTGGCAGCAGGGAATCTAGTGTATCAACCTGGCAGGCAGGGAACATTTAAGGAACATGGAGCTTCACAGGTTACCCTCACCCCTGCTCTAGAGTCTTCATAAAATCATAGAATCTAGGTGCATCAACGAATATTTGCAATTAGTCTATCCTTAAAATTTGATTGGTGAGGAAGCTAAAGTCCAGAGATAAATAAATTTGCTTCACGTCTTGTTTTGAGTTTATGGTAGGTAAGGGCCAAGACTGAGGCTTTCTGCTTCCTGCTCCAATATTGTTTCTACTGTTCCATCCAGGCTCTTAGGTCATTTCTCCTGGGTGTGGAGGATTCACAAGAAACCATTGCTGTCTGTATAAGTCAGCTTGGGCTGCCATAAAAAATACTATAGACTGGGTGGCTGAAACAACCAAAATTTATTCTCATAGTTCTGGAGATTGGAAGTCTAAGATCAAGATGTTGAGAGATTCAGTTCCTGGTCGGGCGCTCTTCCTGGTTTGTAGATGGCCACCTTGTCACTGTCTTCAGACGGCAGAGAGAGAAAGGGCTCTGGTCTGTCTTCCTCTCCTTATAAGGACACTAATCCTATCACAAGGGCCCCACCCTCATGACCTCATCTAAACCTAATTACCTCTCAAAGGCCTTACCTCCTAATATCATCCTGTTAGGGGTTAGATGTGAATTTGCATGGAGGGGCACACCAACATTCAGTCCGTAATACTAGCTGAACGTGAAAGAACAGATACATTCGCTGGGACATGTTTTAGGGAGTTCCATGTTCTGCGGTGTCTTGTGATTGCACCATGTATGCTTGGGAGTAGATGCAGAGTAGGCTTCACTATTTTGGCTTCATGGTCTTGGTCCTCTGGCACCAAGACATGGCATATGACAAGAAGGATCTTGATGTCCCCAAAGTGAAATCATCTGCTGCTTGAACATTGATATTAACTGGTTGACTTATTGTGATACCATGTTGTCCTTCTTGAGTAGAATAAAAATGAAATCCAGATAATCACAAACTCTCCACAGCATTTACTCCCTGACCATTTTCTACCGGTCAGAGCACTTTTGTGAAAACCTGAACATTTTTAGCAAAATCTTAAGAATATCGTGTTTCTTCTTAAATATCTAGAGCTAACTTACTATTTTTTTTATACATCTTTTCTCTGTAAGTTGAATCTGGGACACTGTATTATATTGAGTAACTGTTAGATTACTTTGTCATTTGTTAAATAAGCCCGGATGTTTAAATGAGGGACCCAGAGGAAGGGGTCTAATATTGACTGTGAGGCATGCATGTCTGGACATGTGGCTGTCTCATGTAGAATCTGCCTCTATGTATTGTCTAAGTTTTGAGAGGTCTGTGAAAATGGACATTTTTAGTCCCATTTTATAGAGAAAATAGGCAGAGAGAGGTTGAGAGTTTTGCCCATGGCCATGTAGGTGATGATGGGTAAAGTGAGGATTTGGACCCACGTTTGTCCAACTTCAAAGACTATGCTCCTGTCATTTATTCAGTTACGGGTCATCTTTACACTGCTTTTCACTGGACCCACAGGGGTAGAATTGTGTGGGAAGGTCAATTTCACAGTCATAAAGCACTAATTCTGCCAAACATGGAGATGCCTGGGAGTTTGTTTTGTGTTGGGACCTCTCTTACTGGGACAGCATTTGTTGGGAAAGAGATCATTTGTGGTGAACTTAAAAACCCCCTTCTGCTAGTCATGTGAGGAGAAGTATAGCTCACGGGCCTTTAATAATTATCCAATTTTATATTTTGGTCCTCTATTACTGATCATGTTGACCTTAAATATAATTTCTTCCCTTTTTCCCCCCATGAATGATGTACTCTATCCCGATAATTCTTACTTACTTTTGAGGGGAAGTACCAGATGTAGAATACTATACTTTTATAAAAACATACTCTTTTCTTCCTCTTCTTCCTCCTCTTTATCAATATTTCCACGTTTGCCACACTGCTTCAAGGATGTCAAATATCTCACTGGAAGCAATCCAAAACTTTTGGGAAAAGGAATGGTTACCTTTGCTTTTCCCTGTCTCCTGATTAATTTTGATATCCAACTACAGATTGACTCCCACATTGGGAGAATTCTCCATGGCTTAGCTCCACCTCATTCTCTGACTTTCCCCACTGGCTTGCTGTTCCTTTGCATTTGGCCTGCCTTCCTCTGTCCTTCCCCCGCCCTCGCCCTGGGGTCTCTTCCAGTTGTATTAGGTATTGGGCTTAGTTAAAGCCGCTCCATCCCTTTGGAATCTCTCTCCCCAGTCCAGCCGTTGAGTCACTGCCTTGTTTCAGTTCTTGCCTAAACACAGCTCTGCACACTCTTGCAAGAAAGAGTTGCAATGCATCAGCCTCTCTTCTTTCATGTTTTACTTTGATGCAATCTCTAGGAGCATTTTAAAAATCTGTATTCCTTTAACACTTTAGGTTCTGTTTATTTGTTCTTTGGTTCTAGCGCCTTAATCTCTTTGAGAAAATGTTCTTTATTCAAACTCAAAGTATTTTATACTTCAGTGTATAATGGTTCCTGATAACAAAATAAAGTGAGCTACATACATGTGATAAGGATAATTTGTAAGAGTACTTCACTATTAACATTTTTAAATGTCTTAAGTAGTGGGTCCTTGACATGGTGGCCATCTTCATGAAGTGACCCTTCTACTACTGAAATATCTGAACCCTTTTAAGAAATGTATCCTGAGAGCCTAACAAATTGGCCAGCACTGTACCACTTGATAGGTTGCATCCACACAAGATATAAGCTGAGGAGGACGGTGCAGGTCCAGCCCATGCTCTGCTTACCAAACACTATGTCCTGGTGCAGAACACACCCCAAAAGATCACCTTCTTTTAGTCCCTGCACAGCGGCTGATGGGGTAAGGTCAACCATGCTTGGACATGTATCATTTAATCTCACCACAATCCTTTGAAGTTGGGATTACTGTCCCATTGTCTCAGTACTGGTCAGGAGAGGCTGGATAATCTGTGGAACATCTCGTCAGAGAGAGCTGGGGTTTAGATCCAGCTGTAATGATTCCAATCCAGTACTCCTTCCTTTTTCCCAAGGCTGAATCTTCCTTGGAGAAGATCCACTGGCCCAGTGTAGCAAACGTTCTTGAAATGAGGATATTATAGGTACCAGTAATCTTAAGGTATGAAAATTGAATCTCTTGAAACCACACTCCAATGTTTATCACAATCTCTTCAAGCAATTGTTCATCTCTGAAGCAACTCCAGTGGTGAGATTTTAATTGACAAAAAATAGAAGCCATGATAAGTTGAAAACTTATCATTCCAGCTCATATATTTATAGGGAGATCTAAAACCAGTTGTCATCACAGCTTTATTTTGAGTATCAGGAAAGTGGTATGGTGTTTTAAAACTGAGGATTTGCAAGGTAAGTTTTTCAGATAAGTCTGCAGATAAGTGTTCTCAATCAGGTCAAGATTTAGAAAAGTACCGTGTCTTGCAGTCTGTTAATTCTTAACAATGTTTAACAAAGGCTTTTACACCATTGCTTGCAATAATTTTTTGTTGTAAAAGTCAAACCATGAACATTCAAGGAGTAATTGTAATGATTTTTAAATAGTCTTACCTTCTGATATATAGTGCTAATACAGGTATGCAGATAGGAAAGGTCGAATTATTTTCATGCACCCAATCTTTTAAGAATCATGGTGATTCGGACTGGGAGTAGCTCTATTTGTTTTTCCCTTTTCTCTCTAGTTTGCGTAAGTCCTCACCTCTCAGGCTGGGGTGAGCATCTCTGGTGATGTTGATTTGAGGGACGAGGTGTGAGACACAGGAGATGGGTAGGAATGCATCTGCCCAGACACAGTCCTGTAGAGACGTGAGAGCAACAGAAGTACTTGGGGTTTCTCTAGTGTGTAGTAATTTGCATTTCCTAAATCAAGTAATGCAACCTGTCAGTGTATACTGAGCATGGAACCCTAGACCTGGCAGAAACCCTAAGAGTCATCTACTTCATACCCTGAGCATTCCTGAGAGATGATCCTCCAGCCTCCATTCCCAGGGAAGATATTGACCTCTTCCATTGTTGAGGATTATTAACTGTTGAAAAGGTCTCCTGCTTAATGAGCTGAATCCTTTCTTCCTGTGATTTGCAACCTTTAGTCCTGCTAATACCTTCACCATGCAGCTAACTTCAAACAGCAAGTTTGTTTAACATATCTGAACTCTGCCATCTGTCTTATTATCTCTACTTTCTTCAGTTGATACTCACAGGACCCAGTTGCCAGAACCTTCCTTGTTCTGTTTGGACACCTCTAGGTGGGTCATACATTTGCTGAATCATAGAAGGGACATGTGGGGTTAGAGCGTCCCCTATCTGCAGCCAGAGGTTGTGGGAACTTTTTGAGGAGCTTTATCACATTGATCGATGGACAGAGTAGATTTTTCTTTCTGACTTGAAATAGCTAAATATTGGATTATAAAGTTAGCGCATTTCTTCTGGATTTCTAATAAGATATGCCTTGCAATGAGAGACAGGCTTTCTCTGAAAATGTGGTGAATGATTCACACAGGAGAAATTCATTTGTTTTTTTTGTTTCTTTTCTTTTGTTTTTTAAATTTTTGCATTTTATTTATTTTATTATACAGCAGGTTCTTATTAGTCATCAGTTTTATACACATCAGGGTATACATGTCAATCCCAATCTCCCAATTCATCACCCCCCCCACGCCCCCACTGCTTTCCCCACTTGGTGTCCGTATGTTTGTGCTCTACACCTGTGTCTCAATTTCTGCCCTGCAAACCGGTTCATCTGTGCCATTTTTCTAGGTTCCACATTTATGCGTTAATATACGATATTTGTTTTTCTCTTTCTGACTTACTTCACTCTGTATGACAGTCTCTAGATGCATCCACATCTCTAAAAATGACCCAATTTCGTTCCTTTTCATGGCTGAGTAATATTCCAGTGTATATATGTGCCACACCTTCTTTATCCATTCATCTGTCGATGGGCATTTAGGTTGCTTCCATGACCTGGCTATTGGATATTGTAAATAGGGCTGCACTGAACATTGGAGTGCATGTGTCTTTCTGAATTATGGTTTTCTCAGGGTATATGCCCAGTAGTGGGATTGCTGGATCATATAGTAATTCTATTTTTAGTTTTAAAAGGAACCTCCATACTGTTCTCCATAGTGGCTGTATCAGTTTACATTCACACCAGCAGTGCAAGAGATTCCATTTTCTCCATACCCTCTCCAGCATTTGTTGTCTGTAGATTTTCTGATGAAGCCCATTCTAACTGGTGTGAGATGATACCTTATTGTACTTTTGATTTGCATTTCTCTAATAATTAGTGATGTTGAGCAGCTTTTCATGTGCTTCTTGGCCATCTGTATGTCTTCTTTGGAGAAATGTCTGTTTAGTCTTCTGCCCATTTTTGGATTGGGTTGTTTCTTTCTTTAATATTGAGCTGCATGAGCTGTTTATATATTTTGGAGATTAAGCCTTTGTCCGTTGACTCATCTGCAAATACTTTCTTGCATTCTGAGGGTTGTCTTTTCGTCTTTATGGTTTTCTTTGCTGTGCAAAAGCTTTTAAGTTTCATTAGGTCCCATTTGTTTATTTTTGTTTTTATTTCCATTACTGTAGGAGGTGGGTCAAAAAAGATCTTGCTGTGATTTATGTCAAAGAGTGTTCTTCCTATGTTTTCCTCTAGGAGTTTTATAGTGTCCGGTCTTACATTTAGGTCTCTAATCCATTTTGAGTTTATTTTTGTGTATGGTGTTAGGGAGTGTTCTACTTTCATTCTTTTACATGTAGCTGTCCAGTTTTCCCAGCACCACTTGTTGAAGAGACTGTCTTTTCTCAATTGTATATCCTTGCCTCCTTTGTCATAGATTAGTTGACCGTAGGTGCCTGGGTTTACCTCTGGGCTTTCGATCTTGTTCCATTGATCTATGTTTCTGTTTTTGTGCCAGTACCATATTATCTTGATTACTGTAGCTTTGTGGTATAGTCCGAAGTCAGGGAGTCTGATTCCTCCAGCTCTGTTTTTTTCCCTCAAGACTGCTTTGGCTATTCGGGGTCTTTTGTGTCTCCATACAAATTTTAAGATTTTTTGTTCTAGTTCCGTAAAAAATGCCATTGGTAATTTGATAGGGATTGCATTGAATCTGTAGATTGCTTTGGGTAGTATAGTCATTTCACAATATTGATTCTTCCAATCCAAGAACATGGTATATCTCTCCATCTGTTGGTATCATCTTTAATTTCTTTCATCAGTGTCTTATAGTTTTCTGCATACAGGACTTTTGTCTCCCTAGGAAGGTTTATTCCTAGGTATTTTATTCTTTTTGTTGCAGTGGTAAATGGGAGTGTTTCCTTAATTTCTCTTTCAGATTTTTCATCATTAGTTTATAGGAATGCAAGAGATTTCTGTGCATTAATTTTGTATCCTGCAACTTTACCAACTTCATTGATTATCTCTAGGAGTTTTCTGGTAGCATCTTTAGGATTCTCTATGTACAGTATCATGTCATCTGCAAACAGTGACAGCTTTATTTCTTCTTTTCTGATTTGGATTCCTTTTATTTCTTTTTCTTCTCTGATTGCTGTGGCTAGGACTTCCAAAACTGTGTTGAATAATAGTGGTGAGAGTGGACATCCTTGTCTTATTCCTGATCTTAGAGGAAATGCATTCAGTTTTTCACCATTGAGAATGATGTTTGCTGTGGGTTTGTTGTATATGGCCTTTATTATGTTGAGGTAGGTTCCCTCTATGCCCACTTTCTGGAGAGTTTTTATCATAAATGGGTGTTGAATTTTGTCAAAAGCGTTTTCTGCATCTATTGAGATGATCATATGGTTTTTATTCTTCAGTTTGTTAATGTGGTGTATTACATTGATTGATTTGCATGTATTGAAGAATCCTTGCATCCCTGGGATAAATCCCACTTGATCATGGTGTATGATCCTTTTAATGTGTTATTGGATTCTGTTTGCTTGTATTTTGCTGAGGATTTTTGCATCTATATTTATCAGTGATATTGGTCTGTAATTTTCTTTTTTTGTAGTATCTTTGTCTGGTTTTGCTATCAGGGTGATGGTGGCCTCGTAGAATGAGTTTGGGAGTGTTCCTTCCTCTGCAATTTTTTGGAAGAGTTTGAGAAGGGTGGGTGTTAGCTATTCTCTAGATGTTTGATAGAATTCACCTGTGAAGCCATCTGGTCCTGGACTTCTGTTTGCTGGAAGATTTTTAATCACAATTTCATTACTTGTGATTGGATTGTTCATATTTTCTGTTTCTTCCTGGTTCAGTCTTGGAAGGCTATACCTTTCTAAGAATTTGGCCATTTCTTCCAGGTTGTCCATTTTATTGGCATAGAGTTGCTGGTAGTAGTCTCTTAGGATGCTTTGTATTTCTGCAGTGCCTGTTGTAACTTTTCCTTTTTCATTTCTAATTTTATTGACTTGAGTCCTCTCCCTCTTTTTCTTGATGAGTCTTGCTAATGGTTTATCAATTCTGTTTATCTTCTCAAAGAACCAGCTTCTAGTTTTACTGATCTTTGCTATTGTTTTCTTTGTTTCTATTTCATTTATTTCTGCTCTGATCTTTATGATTTCTTTCCTTCTGCTAACTTTGGGTTTTGTTTGTTCTTCTTTCTCTAGTTCCTTTAGGTGTGAGGTTAGGTTGTTTATTTGAGATTTTTCTTGTTTCTTAAGGTAGGCTTGTATAGCTATAAAATTCCCTCTTAGAACTGCTTTTGCTGCATCCCATAGGTTTTGGATTGTCTTGTTTTCATTGTCATTTTTCTCCGGGTATTTTTTTATTTTCTCTTTGATTTCTTCAGTGATCTCTTGGTTATTTAGTAACATAGTGTTTAGCCTCCATGTGTTTGTGTGTTTTACGTTTTTTTCCCCTGTAATTCATTTCTAATCTCATAGCGTTGTGGTCAGAAAAGATGCTTGATATGATTTCAGTTTTCTTCAATTTACTGAGGCTTGATTTATGACCCAAGATGTGATCTATCCTGGAGAATGTTCCGTGCACACTTGAGAAGAAAGTGTAATCTGCTGTTTTTGGATTGAATGTCCTATAAATATCAACTAAATCTATCTGGTCTATTGTGTCATTTAAAGCTTCTGTTTCCTTATTTATTTTCATTTTGGATGATCTGTCCATAGGAGCAATTGAGGTGTTAAAGTCCCCCACTATTATTGTGTTACTGTCGATTTCCTCTTTTACAGCTGTTAGCAGTTGCCTTATGTATTGAAGTGCTCCTGTGTTGGGTGCATATATATTTATAATTGTTATATCTTCTTCTTGGATTGATCCCTTGACCATTATGTAGTGTCCTTCCTTGTCTCTTGTAACATTCTTTATTTTAAAGTCTATTTTATCTGATATGAGTATTGCTACTCCAGCTTTCTTTGATTTCCATTTGCATGGAATATTTTTTCCAGTCCCTCACTTTCAGTCTGTATGTGTCCCTAGGTCTGAAGTGGGTCTCCTGTAGACAGCATACATATGGGTCTTGTTTTTGTATCCATTCAGCAAGCCTGTGTCTTTTGGTTGGAGCATTTAATCCATTCACGTTTAAGGTAGTTATCGATATGTATGTTCCTATGACCATTTTCTTAATTGTTTTGTTTTTGTTTTTGTAGGTCCTTTTCTTCTCTTGTGTTTCTCACTTAGAGAAGTTCCTTTTCCATTTGTTGTAGAGCTGGTTTGGTGGTGCTGAATTCTCTTAGCTTTTGCTTGTCTGTAAAGGTTTTGATTTCTCCATCGAATCTGAATGAGATCCTTGCTGGGTAGAGTAATCTTGGTTGTAGGTTCTTCCCTTTCATCACTTTAAGTATATCATGCCACTCCCTTCTGGCTTGTAGAGTTTCTGCTGAGAAATCAGTTGTTAACCTTATGGGAGTTCCCTTGTATGTTATTTGTTGTTTTTCCCTTGCTGCTTTCAGTAATTTTTCCTTGTCTTTAATTTTTGCAATTTGATTACTATGTGTCTTGGTGTGCTTCTCCTTGGGTTTATCCTGTATGGGACTCGCTGCGCTTCCCGGACTTGGGTGGCTATTTCCTTTCCTATGTTAGGGAAGTTTTCCACCATAATCTCTGCAAATATTTTCTCTGGTCCTTTCTCTCTCTCTTCTCCTTCTTGGACCCCTATAATGTGAATGTTGTTGCATTTAATGTTGTCGCAGAGGTCTCTTAGGCTGTCTTCATTTCTTTTCATTCTTTTTTCGTTATTCTGTTCTGCAGCAGTGAATTCCACCATTCTGTCTTCCAGGTCACTTATCCGTTCTTCTGCCTCAGTCATTCTGCTATTGATTCCTTCTAGTGTAGTTTTCATTTCAGTTACTGTATTGTTCATCTCTGTTTGTTTGTTCTTTAATTCTTCTAGGTCTTTGTTAAACATTTCTTGCATCTTCTCCATCTTTGCCTCCATTCTTTTTCTGAGGTCCTGGATCATCTTCACTATCATTATTCTGAATTCTTTTTCTGGAAGGTTGCCTGTCTCCACTTCATTTAGTTGTTTTTCTGGGGTTTTATCTTGTTACTTCATCTGGTACATAGCCCTCTGCCTTTTCATCTTGTCTGTCTTTCTGTGAAAGTGGGTTTTTTTCACAGGCTGCAGGATTGTAGTTCTTATTCTGCTGTCTGCCCTCTCTCGTTTGTATTTTTAAGTTGTAAAAATCACTTTAATCTGGGAATAAAAATGTGGTTCAATAGAGTCAGCCTGTGTCCATGTGATAATGTCTCATGGAGAAGTAGAATCTTCCATTCTGAGAGAAGGTCATCCCAGATTCTAACATCCTTTTCAATGTGGTTGTCTCCAATGTGGCCTTTTGGTGTGGAGGGGAGATTCTTTCTCTACCTTCTTTTACTCTAGATGCTTCCTACATCCAGGTAAGACGTAGTGGTGCTGAGTAGTCTCTTGTGTGAGAGCCCTCATCTGGCCACAAAGATGTCTCAGGTGGAGTTTCTAGCTACACGTTGAAGTCTCTGCATTGTTAAATAACTAAAGGGGCGTACATGAAACCTTGTGCCTTGTTATAAGCCTGGTTTCATCCCTTGCAGTCTGTCCTCATACTGTGCAGACCCAGTTTTGAGAAGAACACACAGTGTCATGGTACCACCTACGCTGCCATTTATTTAATCGATTTGGATGGCTTGAGCTGCTCTTGGAGGTGGACCCGCAAAACAAGGCCATGGGATAAAGCGGCCTGAATCCTGTAATGAAAACCTTGTACGTTTTTGGAGGCCTGGTCAGGAAAAATGATTTATTTTTGCCTTCCCAAATAAAACATTCTCAGAATCCAAGGTGAAAATTGGATTTTAACTGCTACTAAAATTTAGAGCATATAAAATCGGCAAGTGTTGAGAGTTTTGCTTGGTGAAAGGAAGAACCTAGAGAGTCTGTGACAAGAATGGACTACATGGGATGTGCACTGGTGTCCTATGTAAGTCTGACTGATAAAACTGGAAATAAACCATAAGAAAATTTTGGCAGTGGACTGCAACAGTAGACACCTCTGGCCTCTCGCTGTTGTGGCCTCTCCCGTTGCGGAGCACAGGCTCCGGACGCGCAGCCTCAGCAGCCATGGCTCATGGGCCCAGTCGCTCCGTGGCATGTGGGATCCTCTGAGACCGGGGCACGAACCCGTGTCCCGTGCATCGGCAGGTGGGCTCTCAACCACTGTGCCACCAGGGAAGCCCTTCTGTGTTCTTAACATAATCATTTTGCTTCCAGTCTTATGCCTGGAGCACTGTTCTTTCTTCCGTGCTTCATATTTTAGATTTAAGCCTTCTGTGATTAAGCTAAAGGAGTCTGGGAGCTACCTCAATCCAGCCAGTGTGCGCTCTTCTTCCCTCAGGTTCTCCATTTTGTACAAGTGTTCACACTCCCTTCCCCTTTCCCCCCTCCCCTCCTCCTGCTTATCATACACTATTTTTGGAGAGCATACAACATCCTGTTGAAATCATTAAAAACCACAAAAACCTAAGGAATTCAAAGCTGTGATGTAACAAAAACTTCATTAGCTGAGCTGAGCCTTCTCTGGTTTTGTTTTACAATTGGGACATGTAGTTACTTAGAGCCTCGTTGGGAATGCTGCATGGGTAGACCTGGTGGGAAAGCAGCGCTGTCCCTGGAGGCCTGCCAGGTGACTGGTGTCTACTCACTGCTGCCCTTCTTCGAGTCACCACCTGCCCCAGCTTTTTGTCCCTGAGTTCTGCTTGCTAGCCTGGGCGAGTTTACTAATTTCCATGGTTTTTCCCAGAACCACCGCTTGCTTGAATGGATGGCAACTAGTTTGTTGGTTTCCTAGTTCCTCAGGTTGTTTGCTCCTTTCTTCCACTTCTATTGAGCGTTTATTTGCAATGTGTACTGTGTATTGGGATATAAATAAGATACATCTGTGTGTTTAATTAAAAAGCGTAGGGGAAGCAGTGGAATTGTGTAGAAAGTGCCCCGGAGTAGAGGGGATGGTTGGAGGAACTTGCTGAAATTGAGGAGAGAGGAGGCTTTGTGGTGAGGGTTCTGCAGGGCTGGGGATTAAGGGATAAAGAAAGTTTCTCAAGGCAAAAGAAGAAGGCAGGGCGTTCCAGAGAGGAGAAACTTTTGGAAAGACAGTTTGTACAGAAGATAAGGAGTCCTTTGGTGTGCCTGAAGAATGGATGTAGAGAGGTGGAAGGGGACAGAGAGAAAGATTGTCTAAGGTGAGAACAGGAAGGTCCCATGTATCATGCTAGGGAGGTTGCAGTCTTCAGACAGTGGAGAGTCGCTGAAGGTTTTCAGAGTGATGTGATCAGACTTGTCTTTGGAAAGATGACTCTGGAAACCATTTGGAGAATCTTACAGAGACTGAGGCAGAGGGACCCCTTAGATCTGGGGCGTGGGCTTAGCCTGCACAATAGGGATGAGGAGTCAGGTGGCCCTTCTGCACAGCTGGCCTCCAGATCCGTGCACAGAGCAGAATCTGTTGTCCTAGAGCCTTCCCAACCCCACTGAGTTGGTCTAACTTTAGGATCCTGCCTCTCAGCCTCTTCTGACCTCGGTTGACCATAAGATGAGATGGATCTTCACATCTGTCAACTCGTGTTGCTCAGGTGGCCTCTGCGCCTGGCTCTTCTGCCTGCTGGCCCGACTTAAACCTGCCAGCACCTTCCTAGCTTGGCTGACTTCCCTGGGTCAGGGTGCCTGGAGCCTTTTGTCCAGAGCTGATCTGGCTCAGCCCGTGATCATATCCTGTCCCTGCCCAGGCCTTGGTGTTACAGGAGGACCAATGGCCTCTTTAGGTGGGGTCTGTGCCACATCCTCAAGGTCTCTGTACATGCCTCACCCTTACAGCCCTGTTCCCTGAGTGTCCACGGCAGAGATTTCAACAGGCAATTAAACCTCAAATTTAAAAAGTTTATCTTTTATTAATTTTTAAAATTTTTTAAATTAATTTTTTAATCAGAGTATAGTAGATTACAATGTTGTGTTAGTTTCTGCTGTACAGCAAAGTGAGTCAGTTACACATATACACATATCCACTCTTTTTTAGATTCTGTTTCCATATAGATCATTACAGAGTATTGAATAGAGTTCCCTGTACTATACAGTAGGTTCTTATTAGTTATCTATAAAAAGTTTATCTTTTAAGTTTTGAGGTTCTTACTAAGGAAGAAGTGACATTGGAGAGTTAAGTTTTATAAAGTGCTCTGAACAGTGACAGGTTTTCTGAAGACCCTAAAAATGCCAAGGAGCTCTTGGAAATATGCATGTTTACTTGAGTGCGATATTGTGTGCTGGTGTTTTGTTCTGAGGTTTTAGAGGTCCCCCTGCCACCCCCCCACCCCCTGCCGCCCCGTTCTGTGTCAATAACAAGGGAACTGTTTTATAATGTGGCTGTGAAGCACAGCAGTGCTCTGGAGCTGGGCATCCTGCATTCAATTAACCTTTGTATTTCACACCTCATCATTGCAGTGTGGCAAAGCGCTTCCTGGCCTTTCAAAGCAGGAGGACTGCTGTGGAACCGTGGGTACCTCCTGGGGCTTTCATAAATGCCAGAAATGCCCCAAGAAGCCGTGTAAGTGACGTATCATCATTCCTTTGCAGGTTAATGTAACGTATCTGTTTCCTTATGATTACGGTTTTAATGGTGAGACAACATTAGACTTCAAAGAAATCGCATTGAATTGTAGAACGTAGTGTGATAAGTTGCATTTTCAGAAACCTTGCAAGTCTGAGAAAGCTTTCACATGGATTCTGTTTATTCATAAACACAGTTATCAGTTGCCTCGTCCAGCTGGATTACTTATTTAAAAAAAAAAAAGTCCTTAGAAAGGGGATGTGCTATAAGTAGGCTCTATTTTGTGAGGTGAAAGAAAAATAAGATCTCTTTTAAAATGATAATTAAATTTCCAAACCCTATAAAAAGTCAGAGCAGTTGCTATTTCTTAAATTACATTCCTTAAATGAAATTTTTATTAATATCCACGACTTCTCTTGTAGTTTTTATTACACTATAGGTTTTCAAATTTCACTGAAAGGAAAAGCTAAAATGGAGAAACGAATGATTGCTGATTTGTGAAAGAGAAACTTACAGTCACTAGGACACAGTGCTTTTCTCCTTCTCCTCTTAGTTGCTACTGTTAAACTATCACATTTTCGTGACGTGAATCTCTGTTGACACCCACATGCATTTAGTCTATAAAATTTGTTGTTCAGAACCTGTTGAAGTGAATAAATCCAGATGTACATCTTTCTATTACTTTTTTCACAATTTTTCTAATACTTTTCAGAAAGCCAGAGGTAACTTGTTTTAAGTTGAGCTTTTTTCCTCTTATTCGGCGTGTTTTTGCCAAGAAAACAAGTGATGTTTTTCTCTTCATCATCTTTTGCTTTGTGTTACTGAAGACTTTTATAGTTTTTTTAAATAGTTTATGCTGCAAGGATTTTCTCATTGGCTTCAATTGGCTAAGTTTTATTTACCCTTCTTTAAACGTCTGTTGATTTGATTGATATTCTCAACTGCCTTTTAAACCTGTTCAATCTAGAATCTGCCATTTTAGAATCACTGCTCCATAGGTCTGTCTTACATACTGTTCTTCCATCACCATCGTAATTTGTTTTAAATAAATTGTCTCTCTTCCTTGTCTTTCAGACTTACATGTTCTCTAAATCTTTTGATGTCTACATTAATTTCACTTATTTTCTTGATAATTGCTCCTATCTTCCTTTAGAGGAATAATTTTTGGAAACACCTACTAAAGTTTCTGATAATTAATGAATTCTTCACATAGGGAGGGAAAAAAACCACGTAAATAAAGACATTCAGTACCGAGACATTGTCCCCAGTGGACTTTCTCTGAGTTTCAGTAATGATTACCAATGTGAATTCCCAGCAAGTGGGTTGAGTGTGATGGTCCTGCCTCACTGAAAGATCCATCTGCCTAAAATTATTGTGGCAACCTGACTGAAGGGACATCTAGGGGACATCTGGTATGATTTCAAGAGCATGGAGTTTCGAGTTAGGTAGACTAGAGTTTGACTCCAGCTCTGTCATTTGCTGTGGAGTCTTATGGATCATGAAACGAGTCTATATTTAAAATGTTGAAGAAGCATTGCCTTTTAAAAAATGTCTTCCCTTCATTTTTGGGTAAGTTTGTCTTCAGGAATATTGTGATGGGTGGTATGTTTCCCACTGCTAAGTCTAAGGGCTGAGGAAAGAAGTCCAATTCTTACAGCTTGGTTTTGGGGCTACATTTATGTTCACTAATACTTTTTCCATTTTATCTCTTATTTTTCTTTTCCATTTCTCCCCTTCTCTGTGTATCTTTTGCTTATTTAGCTTTTTCTCTTTCCTCTTATTTCCAAATCCCAGCGTTGCAAGACAGGGACAGAAGTTAAGAGTAAAGGGAATCATACTGTTGTGTTTTTCTGTTTTGCTTTGTTTTTTAATCCCTAACTCCTGACCTTCTATCATTTTCTATCTAGAATTTTATCATATGGAGATAAATTCACTGCTTTATATGCTTTTATATCTTAATATGATAATTTAAGTAGAACATGAGAAAGTACAAAGTTGCTATCACTTTTAACTAAATGCTGATGAAAATCAGATGATATATGGGCTCGCCTAACGTATAAATTGAAGACATTGATTCTGTTTCACGAAGAGCAACGCAGATTATGAATGAAGTAAACTATTAACATCTTGACATTTACTCCTTTTGTGCCGTCCTACGATGTGACTCACTCCCAAGAAACACACTCAGGGTCACATTCTTCCTGTGTTGTTTAACAAACTTGCCTTGGTTGGTACTAATCTAAATCATACTCGTTTTGGAAAAGAGCGGACTTTCCTTGGCTTTAGACACTGGGTTCTGTGTTCCATGCCTTTTTTTTTTTCACTCAAAGTAGTTCAAAATTCAGTTTTCAGGTGGCTCTTATTTAATGTTTTGAAGTTTTTGTTTAGCCACATACAGAAGGACCTTGCATTGTTGATCAGTTCTTACTGTGAAAACGTAATTTTAAATCTGCAAATAATTTCATGAGAGAGTCTGTACTCTATTAAAAAATAAATTATCTCTAAACTCCACAACAACCCTGACCTGCTCAGTAGATGGGAATACTCCCATTGTACAGAATTCCATTTGAAACCCAGGAAGCTTGTCTTCCAAGGTGGCAGAGCCAAGATTTGAACCTAGGTCAACTTGGTCCCAGAACTTATGCCAGAAAGGTTCTCGGGTATCACGTTAGGATGTCAGAATTTCAGTGACTAGGATTTTGTTGATAAATTGGTGACCGCGACATTTGTATTGTTGATGAGTTTTCTGAGTTGATGAACCATACAACTGATCAGAGCAGCCCTTCACCTCTCCCAGCTTCCTGTCCTCACCTTCTATTCTTCCCAGCTTCATGGTATAAAGAATCAGCTCATCACTGGAATATGTGAGCCTGTAAATGAGGCGAGCATACAATTTATTGTCTAAACTGGGACACTTTTAAAAGTGAAATGGCGTGCTATTGATGAACTTTGCTGGATCAAAGGTATCACCAAGGGTTGTCTGAGGCAGACCAGGATGTGTAGTCACCCTCTCTGAATTTATAAGAAAATTCAACTGCCTGTAGTTAATCATTGGGGAGGAATTGATTTTTTTTTTTTGGTAATAAATAATCACTAATTGGAAGAAAATATAGAACAGTCTTATGATTCTTTGAACTAACATAATCAAGATTGACAACTAACTGAGATTTATGTCTGTTGCAAAATATGAGGTATACTGAAAAACAAGGAAAATGTGAAAGAAATGCATATACCTTGGGTTGGTATCTTAGAAATAAGATCACTGATGCTTTATATGGCTTTGGTTACCACATATAGTAGTTTAGGGTTTTAAGAATTTAAACTAAGCATGTAACATAACTGTTTCTTCTTTACAGCTTATCATGGATATAATCAAATGATGGAATGTCTACAGGGTTATAAACGGGTTAACAACACCTTTTGTCAAGGTAAGATTAACTGACTGCATTGGTGTATGAGCTCAACAGTTGTTTGGCTTTTGAGAAACCTGAGTTGTTTTGCCATGCTTTGTTCATTAGCCCAGCATGTGAAGGTTACACAGAGAACCACCTCTTGCTCCCTCTGTTTGGGAAATAGAAATTTAGTGTGTTGTTGCTAGAATTACTTCACTGCCATTTAAACTTTATGGAACTTTTCCCCCTTCTGTCTATTTGTGATGAAATCCAGGAGAGTTGGGATTACATTACGGAGCCCTCTGTGGGCTCCACGCTAGTCACCTCCTGTCCACGTGTGGGTGTGTGTGCATGTGAGCACATACATGGACCTAGAAGTGCTACTTCTTTACTGACATATGATTGGGCAGCAGAGTCCCCTTTTTTCTTTCATCAGACTATTTCTGGCTACCTTGAAGTATTCAGGTATTAAATATCAGAGCAAACACACATTTCTTAGTCAATAGGGTAAAACTATGTAGTTAAATGTGAAATGCCCTGAGTGCTTTTTTTTTTTTAACGTATTTATTGGAGTATCATTGCTTTACAATGGCGTGTTAGTTTCTGCTTTATAACAAAGTGAATCAGCTATACATATACATATATCCCCATATCTCCTCCCTCTTGCGTCTCCCTCCCACCCTCCCTATCCCACCCCTCTAGGTGGTCACAAAACACCGAGCTGATCTCCCTGTGCTATGCGGCTGCTTCCCATTAGCTATCTATTTTACCTTTGGTAGTGTATATATGTCCATGCCACTCTCTCACTTCGTCCCAGCTTACCCGTCCCCCTCCCCGTGTCCTCAAGTCCATTCTCTACATCTGCATCTTTATTCCTGTCCTGCCCCTAGGTTCTTCAGAACCATTTTGGTTTTTTCTAGATTCCATATATATGTGTTAGCATATGGTATTTGTTTTTCTCTTTCTGACATACTTCATTCTGTATGACAGACTCTAGGTCCATCCACCTGACTACAAATAACTCAATTTCGTTTCTTTTTATGGCTGAGTAATATTCCATTGTATATATGTGCCACATCTTCTTTATCCATTCATCTGTTGCTGGACACTTAGGTTGCTTCCATGTCCTGGCTGTTGTAAATAGAGCTGCAGTGAACATTGTGGTACATGACTCGTTTTGGGTTTTTTGTTTTGTTTTTTTTAAATAAATTTATTTATTTATTTTTTGGCTGCATTGGGTGTTTGTTGCTGCACGCGGGTTTCTCTATTTGCGACAAGTGGGGGCTGCTCTTAGTTGCAGTACACAGGCTTCTCATTGCGGTGGCTTCTCTTGTTGTGGAGCATGGACTCTAGGTACGCGGGCTTCAGTAGTTGTGGCACTCAGGCTCAGTAGTTGTGGCTTGCGGGCTCTAGAGCGCAGGCTCAGTAGTTGTAGCACACGGGCTTAGTTGCTCCGCAGCATGTGGGATCTTCCTGGACCAGGGATTGAACCCATGTCCCCTGCATTGGCAGGCGGATTCTTAACCACTGCGCCACCAGGGAAGCCCATGTGGTACATGACTCTTTTTGAATTATGGTTTTCTCAGTGTATATGCCCAGTAGTGGGATTGCTGGGTCGTGTGGTAGTTCTATTTTTAGTTTTTTAAGGAACCTCCATACTGTTCTCCATAGTGGTTGTATCAATTTACATTCCCACCAACAGTGCAAGAAGGTTCCCTTTTCTCCACACCCTCTCCAGCATTAATTGTTTGTAGATTTTTTGATGATGGCCATTCTGACTGGTGTGGGGTGATACCTCATTGTAGTTTTGATTTGCATTTCTCTAATCATTAGTGATGTTGAGCATCCTTTCATGTGTTTGTTGACTGAGTGCTTTTGTTCAATGTATATGGAAACATACAGTCAAGGGACCTTCAGAAATCATCCAGTTCAGTGTCTATACTTTACAAGTGAGGATATTCAAGCCCAGACTGGTTAAATGACTTTCCTGTGGCTAAATAGAGCTGAAGTTGTAACTCACGTTTACCAGTGCCTAGTTTAGTATCCATATATGATAGCAAATTCGTTTCAGTTACTTTGGGAGGTGCCCACTTAATGCTGCTCATTTCCCAGTACGCATCTAGGATGAAGGTGGTGGTGTTAGTAACTTATGTGTACTTTGGAATAAATGTTGAAAGAGACTCAAAGAGTCTTATTGAACGAAAATCCATTTCAAAACACAGCACATGTCCTTGGACTTGTGGTTTCAGGCTCTCTCTTCTTGGCCAGTATGTGTTTATAGGGCTGAGTAGATTTAGGTAATGTTAACAATATATAGATTAATCCCTATTAAAATGGTTCGTGTCAAAGGAATATCTTAATTACCTGAGAATTTTCTCAAGTAAATTGTCTCTATAATACTGTGTCTGTTTAACTTTTATGACTTGTAGAGCTTTTACTGACTTAAAAAGAATCTTTTTTTTTGAAATGCACATAGATATACCATGTCTTTAAAAAGTTTTGCCTTCAAATATTATAAGCCCTCATCCTAGATGAAAGAATGTTGGCAAAGGAGAGGTTGCCCAGGGTGCTTTTTGAGAAACATCTGCAAACCTGTAGTACTGCTAGGTACATGGGAGTAATGGGTTAATTAACATTATGTAAGAATCAGTAGAATTTAAGATATTATTAAAAGTTCATATTATATGGATGGAAGGTTGAATTAAATGGACGGAAGAATGAATAGGTGGCTAAATGTATATTCTACAGTATAAACCAAGTTGTTTCACAGATTTGGATAAAAATATACATGAAAAGCCCTAGCCCATTATGAGGATGTGTTAGTAGAAGCAGAATGAGCAGGGCATTGGAAGTAATGACCTTGTACTCTGCCAGTCAGACTGAATTTGGGGTTTGGGTATTTGGTGTTCATTATCTTTCGGCTAATAAGGTCAGCCAGGCTTGTGAAGGGCCTGGTGTTAAACATGAGGGTGTTTAGCCTAGAGAAGTTGAGACCGAAGAGAAATGTAATGGCTGCCTTACAAACATGGCTTTAAATAAATGTTTGATCAACTTTCCTACAAAACAAGACTTTTATGAGTTGCTTCAAAGGCCAAAGTCAATAGAATGGAGTTATAAGGAGGCATATTTACAACAACTGCAAGCAAACCTTTTCTGTGGGTTAGAGTTCCCCATCACTGTAATGAAACACCTTTGGAAGTACTGAGCTTCCAGCACTTAGAGGTGATCCAGCAGATCCTTAATAACTATTGGCTTGGGATGCTACAGGGACTTTCTATCCTATGCAGTACATAATGTTAAATAACTCTGTAGGTTCATTCCAGTACTCTGACGCCAGTATTACTCTGTCACCAAGGACAGAGGTTGTGCATGAGAAGAGGGAAATTACTTTTTGGTCTGTCGCACAATTTTTAGACATGTAGTTTCCTGAAGTGTCCCCTTGATCAGGCATATCTGGTTGCTTCATTAAGCTGTAGAAAGAGGAGGATCCTTATTTATCCTTCACCATCCTAATCCTACATGGCTAATTGGTAGATACTTTCCAGAAATGTCAGATGCTCCTAATTTCTCTGAATGTCAAATGATGAAGAATATACTTATTTTCTCGGGGTGGGGTGGGATTTGGACCTTAAGAATCCTAGTTAGAAACAGAGAGACAGAGAGTGTCCAAGGTCACACAGATAATTAAGAGGCCCAGCTAGGATTAAACTCCCAAGCCACCTCTGTTTCTGTCTGCAGTATGACCTCCTTTACCAATTTTATATATATCTGTGAAGTATTACTAATGTAGGTACGATATGCCATCTGTTTTGAGAACGAGTAGAAGTCAAAGCAATTAATGTCAATTTGGTTTTGTTTAATAAGAAAGGGTGGTTATCTAACATATTCCTTCCACTGGCTGGTTCAAGGTTCTAACAGTTCATATTCATAAAAATACCACTGTAGAAGTGGGAGTGAAAATTTGCAGGTAATCATTTGCCATCTCATTTAGCAAAATAAAGTGGAGAATCCTTTAAATAATTCCTTGAGGTTTTATTGTTTTTTCCTCTTCTGGTTTGGCCGGTATGGAGTGACCTTTAGCAAGTTTTGTTCATACTGAGCATATCAAATGGTTCCACCTCAGTCAGTTGCACTGACGTTCAGTAACGCCAAATCCTGGCTTATGTCTGTCTCAGGAAGATATTTGCAAAACAGTGTTGTACTTTTTGGCGTGAATTCTGGAGTGAAGTATCACAGAAAATTCTGTTTCATGGTGCCTCAAGAAGGCACAGATAAATTACACTACAGAGAAGATTGACTCATAACATAATATGAATCTATTGAAATTGCTTTTGAGAGAAGGGCTTAATTTCACTCCCTTGGTGATATTATTGGTCACTAAAATTGGGTAGAACTTTCTCACATTACATATATACACTTGGATTTTCCTAGAGCCTTGAAGCCTTTTGATTTTATGCTGCAGTTTTTCAAAAAAAGCCCATTAACCATCTAATTACTTGTGCATTCCACATTGTTCTTGGAGTTTAATGTCTTCTCAGTTTACAAAGCACATTTAAAATTAAAGTGATTAATAACTAGAATTACATTATTTCCTTCAACTAAGTGAATTAATGTCCTGAAACAACTTTTCATAATGGCCACTCCGTAACAAAGAACCAACTGTTCACAAGTTAATTTCAGGAGCTTTCAAATAATTGCCCTAAAAGTTGGGTTCTTTTTCCCCCTCCTTTCTAGTGGTGCTACAATTATCTTTTCAAAGGAATGATTTATTACATGTAAACACATGGAGCTCTAAAACCTTGCCTCACTACCCTCAACGTTATGGAATTGTTATAATTTGCTTCATTTATCGTAACAAACAATACAATTAAATTTCCTGGTGGATCTAGAGCAGCTTTTGTCATTTGATTATTATTCTAAAGTTTTGATGTAGAACTAGAATTAAATGAAGTAGTACCTCATGGAAATGATCATAGGAACTCCTACTTTCATACTTCTTCCCTGCATTTTGATTAGTCATTTGCCCATAACTTTGCCATGAAATAAATGAGTTCTTAAAAATGAGGTGTAAATCTAACTTTTAAAACTAGAATTGGGTTCTGAAATTACTTGGGGACCAGTCTTTTCAGTGAAATCTTTTATTAAAAGCAAATATCTCTTGATATGCTAAAATCACTTACCTGTTTGATTTTATAACTGTAAATTAATCAATCTACTGTTTTCTACATTTTTAGCATGTGCAGAGGTGCTGCGGGCAATGCCAAAATACATAGCTAGAAGACGTCTACACTTTTAGAATCCAGTGTATGCATATTCCTTTTTCGAGAATAATTTTGAAATCTTTAAAAAATATTCCATAATCCACAAACATTAGTTGGTGGAGCACTCCTGAGCTACAGACTGAGGATATGTGATGAATGATGAATAAGACATTGGTCTTGCCCTTTGGATTTAGTGTAATTAAATCAGTTTGAATCAGCAGGATGTGATTTGCTTTGTTCACTCATCCATCTAGCTGAATTTCAGCTGCCTCCAGATGAGCCTGTTAAAGCAAGTACGAAAGAGCTGTCCACATAACTTTCTTTTGGCATTATTTTATTACACTGGTTATTCTGCTTTAATAAAATACATTTACAGATACACTAAGACAGTAATACTCTATTAAAACTGTCACTGCAGGTCTCCTTTTTGATAGAAAGTGCCCCGATGTGCATCTAAAACTGAATTGTATTCAGACCATAGAAAAGATAATGCACTGTTTTTTTCAGGGGCATATCTCTGTCATTAAGTGAAACTCACCAATCTTGGTTAATAATCCATATAAGGAAGCTGTACATGGAACTTCTTGGTTATGAAGAGCTTGTCTGGACTGTAGCTTACATTTCAGACGTCTTAATGATCGTCAAAAAATTGCTTGTGAATGGAGTATGGTGAACACATAGAGGAACACTGGTCTTTGAGTGCTTTGAGGGGACTAGGAAGTACAGGAGAGACCCTCAGGAAAACTGACTTGGCTGGAGAAAAGAATGTGGCCTATGGCATAGTGTTGGGTTAAAACAGACAGGTAGGATGAGATGAAGTGATGCCTAATTTTAAGACAAATTTCTTATGTTTCTTGTGATTAATTGCATGTATCATTTGTAATATAACGGGCTTTGTGATACATGCTGGGAGAACAGCTGTTGGATTTACACTTCTTTTAACATAGAAATGTCCAAAGGCCATTATGACAACTTCTTGCACATTTAAAAGAAAATGGATTTGTGGCTTAGAGAAGAGTTATCATTTTAGAATTATCTTCAAAGGTATGGTTAATGTAAATAGTCTTTTTCGTACAGTTAATAGTAAAATGAATTTACTGACACTGTATCAGTTTTTGCACTCAGCGTTGTTTCTTGTGTCCTCTGCTTGCTTTGTGGGTTCATGTTTTCTTTTGTGGTAGGATTGCCAGGTAAAATATAGGATGCCCAGTTAAATCTGAATTTCAGATAAACAGCAAATAATTTGGGGCATGTATTTTAAAAGTATTATTTATCTGAAATTCAAATTTAACTGGGTATCCTGTATTTTTATTTGCTAATTTATATTTTGAGATCACATCCCTTAACAGCTCTTTAAATGGGGATCACTGAGAAGTATATACTTTACATGAGAATATCTTTATTTTGAGCTCATTCTATAACAAGATTAGTCAGGTGTACAATTCTAGGATAACAGTTATTTTCCAACAATACTTTTGACCTACATTATACCAGTGTCTTTCTGACCTCTTTTTGATACTTTCTTCCTTTGTAGATAATGTTTCTCTCTTTGGAGATCATCTCTGAATTCTTTATGTTTTGTAGTTTTACCACGATGTGTGTCTATATTTGGATTTATCTTGATTTTACTCAGTAGGCAGTGTTGTGTTGTCCATCTGAAGACTCAGGTCTTTCCTCAAATTTGAAAAATGATCTGCTGTTATCTCTTAAAATATTGTTTCTCCACCGTGCTTTTCAGCTGAAACTCCTTTTAGACAAGTGTTGGAGCCTCTGGTTTTCGTGTCTCTTATAACACGTCTTTTGTGCTTTTATCCTCTTGTCTTTTTTGCTACCTTATGCGTGAATACCTCAGTTCTGTCTTCCAGTTTTCTAATTGCTGCTTTACTATGCCTATCTAGATTCTATCCCATCTGTTACACTTTTAATTCTAAGATTATTTATCAGTTCCAAAATTTCTCATTGTTTTTCATAGCTAACCTGTTCTTTTTTCATTTTTTAAAATGTATTTATTTAACTTTTTAAGCAAACTGAAAAGTTTAGCTGGATTTTAGTTGCTGAGGGAGGAGTGTTTTTGCATAAATTGGTTTAGTGTGTTATCCTCAGTTGTTAAACCCACTTTTGACTGGAGACGTAGTACAGCCACAGGCGTGTGTTTCTGCCAAAATCCCCTGGTCAGTAATGTGTTAAACTCCTGGCTTCCCCTGCTGCTTTCTAGACAGCAGACCCAGAGCTTCAGTGACTACCAGCTACCATGTATTTCTATACCATTTCAGGTTTACTGGGATGTTGACCTCGTTTTTTGACCTTGATATTTTATCTGTAATTGCTTTATGTTAGGAACTGGGGTGAATGCCAAAGCATGAACTTACTGTGTTACTTTAAAAAAAAAAAAAGTGTCCATATCAGGATTGAGGTTTTTTTTTTTTAAGAGATCAGTATCAGAATGTGGTTTTTTTGTTTGTTTGTTTTTGCGGTACGCGGGCCTCTCACTGCTGTGTCCTCTCCCGCTGCGGAGCACAGGCTCCGGACGCGCAGGCCCAGCGGCCACGGCTCACGGGCCCAGCCGCTTCGCGACACGTGGGATCTTCCCGGACCGGGGCACGAATCAGCGTCCCCTGCATCGGCAGGCGGACTCCCAACCACTGCGCCACCAGGGAAGCCCCAGAATGTGGTTTTTAACATATATATACATGTATCAATATATTTATTTTTACTTATTTATTTATTATTGCTTTTCCTTGAGAATACAGAAAAGCTTTTCAGAAAACTTCATATTATATAATTATTATCCACAGATAGTCTTTTTAACCATTGTAATTAAGCAGCCCATCAACATAAATTTATTCACCATCTGCCGTGCATTCACGCATTTGTTTTATGGATATTTAATGACGATTTAAGTGGGGGCACACTGAGAAATATATTAATAAAACTCAATTCCTACCCTTACAAAAATCACTGTCTCACATATAATTAAAACATCAAGGCAGCATGTAGTTAGTGCTGTAAAAGAAATGAACCAAACACTATGCAGTTTCAGAGGACAGTTCCCATTGAGTTCGAAAATCACAGATGGCATTTAAAAACATATTCCTTTAAAAAAAAAAAAACACTTTCTTTCCTGTTTATAAAAATAATTCACACCTATTGTTTAGTATTTAGGAACTAGAGAAATGTATAGAAAATAAAAATACCAAATAAATGTATTTTGCTATATTTTCTACCAATCATATATATATGTATATATATATATATATACATATATATAAATTTGAGATTCTATTTCATGGATAGTTGTGAAAACTGTGTTTTTACTTAATAGATAATGAACACTTTCTGATATTGTTAAATAACCTTCTACAAATTATTTTAATGCTGACATAGAATCCCAGTTAATGGATACAGGATAATTCATTTAACCATTCCCCTAAAGTTGGATTTTCAGATTAGTTTCTTTTTTTCCTTTATATATATATATAATGCTGTCAGGGGTGTACTTGAACATAAACCTTCATGTGAAGCTATGATTACGTATAGAAGAGACATTATTGGTTCCCAAGCTTTGATTCATCCTGTGCACATTAGGCTTCAGAGAGGGTGTACAATTTCCCTTCCCACTAGGCTTAGAGAGCCCACTGACTGTGTCCCTCCTCTCCTTCCTTATTTCCTTGTCTTTACAAATTTGAAACCACAAAAAGGGCCGTTAAGTAGTATGTTTTTCTTCACATAGGCTCTTCACATTTTCATTTAGGCTTTCCCCAGGTACTTTATATTGAATATGGCTATGAGCAAGGTTGCTATTTTTTTTTTTAACAATCTTGGAACTAACTCCCGTTGGTTTTAATAATTTTGTCTGAGTTTTGTATGTAGAAAAATAATTTTACTTTCAAATAATTGTAATTTGGGGAAGACGGTGATATATGGGGCAGGGTAGTTATTGGGGCTGAAAGGAACTAAGACACGGGCGTGGGAAAACATGCACCAGTGGAGGTGGGTAAGTCAGTTGAGGTACGTTGGGGGTTGAGGCAGGCTGAATTTGAAGTTTGTCTGTTACGGTGCCTAAGGCTAGTGAGTGTAAGCTTCTTTCAAGGTTTTATTTTAAATACATGGGAAGTTGATATAGTTTGTTAATCAATTTTGTTAATTTTGTTTTTTCCTTCATTGACATTTTTGGTTTGCTTCAGAGATTTGGGGTTATGACCAAATTGTCATGGAGCTAATATAAATGTCTTCAAATTAGTACAGTCGGCCCTTCACGTTCGTGGGTTCTGCATCTGCAGATATGGAGGGCTGGCTGTATTATGCCGTTTGATGCAAAGGACTTGAGCATCCACAGATTTGGGGATCTGCATGAGGAGAGGGGTCCTGGAGCCAGTCCCTCAGGGATATCAAGGGATGACTGTAGTGAGTGCTCTGGACTCTCCCTCCCTTTTTCTCTCTTTCCCATGCTCCCTTCCTCCCTGTCTCCCCATCTCTTTCAAGGCCCACTCACCTTGTTCTGGGTCTTATTGCAGTGATGGTAACAAGGAACAAGGGAGACGGTGATGATCTGTAGACATAACTATGTTTTTAGTGACAGTGATCCTGACATAGCAAATGCCATAAAAGGTCTAAGTTTGCTAAGCTCTCCAGCTCTCAAGCCCACTTTAACCCTTTTGTACCTACCCCAACTGCTTCCTCTAGTATTCTTAGGTTCTCACCCAACTTTTCTCCAGACTTTCTCCTGAGGTGGAACTAGCTAGGCCACCTGCTGCTCTAATTACTGTTGATTTTCTTTATGTGCTACTTCTTTCCTTATGGTAATACTTGCATAAGAAACTTGATAACTTTCTCTTTTCTAATACAATAAAATTTCCTTTTTGGTCATTATTGCCTACACATCTTTTTATCTACCTGTTTATGTATTTTGCTAGTGTTTATTGAATGCCTATTTAGTGGAGCCATTGGGTTGGGTGCTTCAGCTATGTCATAATTCTCACAGTAACCCTGTGAGATAGTGTTATGTTTTTTTAAACTTGTAGTGAAACTGAGCCCTGAGGCTCAAAGAAATTAAGTAATGGAAGATAGCATACCTGGAGAGTGCTAGCATCTACCTCTGATGCCTGGGCTCCCTCTCCCCCATTCTGTGCTACTAACATTTACTTAGTAGTTTGTAGTACTTCTTATCATGCTTTTTATGTCATTAATTCCTGACAACGACTGCATCTGCTTGTTACAGGTGGGGAAACCATGGCTTAAAGCAGCAGCAGTGGGGGGGATATTAGATGCTCTCTGGTTCTTTTACTCTTTAGATCAGACTCTCCTGTTAGGTGCTTTCAGTAACTTCGTTTAGAAATCAGAGTTCTCCACACTTCATTGTTTACTTTCACAGCAAGTTTTCTTGTTTTAAATGTGTCTGCTTTGTAGGTAAAATAAGTGTTTTTCTCTCTTGTTATTAGCAAGCCATTGTACCTTAGTTTTATCCTGAAGTCCTTAACAAGCAGAAATGTTGAGGCCTCTAGAGGCTGTTTGTTTAAGCTTGCATTCCTTTTGAGCACTCCTCCTGAGGCACTCCCCTGCTGTATCACCTCTTCTCCCTTCCCCTGTAAGTTAACAGTTACTTTACTAAAACAATCATGTGTTTCTCACACTTCTGGGGGCAGCTGGACAGTTCTGCTGACCCAGGCAGGCCGGGTATGGGTGATGTCAGCCAGGCTCAGTCTTGGGTCTGTGATCAGCTGATGGCTGCCTGGGGCTGGATGGTCCAGGATGGCTTCAGCAGGGATGGCTCAGCAATCTTCCACAAGGTGTCTTATCTAAAGCTTTTGAGGCCTAGGCTTGGGATTGACACACTGTCACTTCAGCTGTAACTGGTGGCTGAAGGAAGTCACAGGCCAGCCTGCATTCAAGGAGTGGGAAAATAGACTCTACTTGCTAGTGGGAGAAGTTACAAAGTCACATAGACAGGGTCATGGATACAAAAAGAGGTAGAGAATTGCGGCAATTTTAGAAATCGGTCTGTAACACCTTGAAGATCTTTATTTGTATTACTGGGAGGTCACTTTACGTCTAAACTTATGAGGCCATGTTGAAAAAGTGTTGGTGAAAAAAGTCTGATAATATTAGAAATTATGTAGTTTATTATCTATTTAAATTTTTATTAGTAGTGTAACCTATATATAGAACAATGCACACATCACAGGGAATTAGCTCAGTGAATATCACAAAGTGAACATAACTGTGTACTTATCACTCAAGTCAAGAAACAGAAGATCCCCTGCACCCCAGAATCCTCCCTCTGTCCCTTCTCAATTTTTACTTTCTCCCTCTTTTCCAGAAGTAATCACTGTCCCGAGTATTATAAGCATAGATGAGTTGTCTTTTTAGGAACTTTCAAATTATCCAGTAAGTGCTTCGTGTCTGTCTTCTTTCACTTAGCAGCATGTGGCCAATACCATTTCCTTAATATTCAGAACTGTGACTAGTGACGTAATATCCATTGATGTTTTCATTTAAAACTTTTCAGTGACTTTTCCCTTCCTTCAGCATGTTCTTCTGTGACTTCTTAGTTTATGCAACACTTGCTACAGTTAATGTTTTCTCTAAAGTTCCCTTCAGTTCCATTAACATAAGGGAATTTATTGCTCTGATATTTCTTTCTTTCCAGGAGGAAATAAGCAATATGTATAGGAGACTAATGTGGGTATGAAAATGAAACTTAGAATCCACTGTTATTGCTATATATTTGGGAAATCATAGTAGAAAGTCAGTAGGTGTGAACTAAGACTGCAGTCAACCAGACTTGATAATTAAGTTATTCAAAGTACTTAAAATGTTTAAAATTCTTTTTATTTACCTATCAGATTCATCACAGTGCTCTGCTGTATTTAGTGATTTAATCCCAGAAACTGGGGGGGTACTTAATGTGATGCTGAATCATGCTTTGCAGTCTCAATGACCAAGAGGCAATTGATATGTTTTACTGATGTGAAGGTGTTACTTTACTGGCCTAGACATCCTCTTGGAACTCCTGCTGCTTTTTCTAGTCTAAATAGGCACAATATTTTGGGTAAGGATTTAAAGTTTTGATTTGGACCTGAGTATCATTTTAGCATTTAAAATCAGTTTGGGACCCATTCCCATCCGTTGTAAAATCATTTTCTGGTGTGTCCTCTTACTGTGCTCCTATCACTGGGATAAGATTCAAAAAGGAAATGTCTGCTTATTTTATTCACTTTTCTTCAGGAAAGACAGTGGTGAAGTGAGTCATTAGCACATTGTGTTTTCCAATAGCTCTTTGACCTTAGTCTCTGGGGCTATAAAATCAATGGGAAGAAGCCTGTTGTATCACGAGTCATGGGGAAAGCCCATAATAGATAATGTTACTATGAATGTTTCAAGGAGAAATTAATGTACTGTCTATAGATTATAGTCGGAAATCCAAGACCAGCAGAGATGTGCATCTTCCATGTGTAGCACACATGTATTGAGAAATAAATACAGGCTGTTCTCTGGGCTCTGATAATTCTTCTATCATGTTACCCTGCAGACAGAAGGATTGGAAGGCAGGGAGTTGTTCCCACAGTGGTTTGCTTCCTTTGAGTGAGTTCAGTGATTGAATCCACCCCATGCTAGATGATTATTTTATAAATGTGGGACAGTTACAGGTCATGAGGCTATGGCTGCAGTAGGGCCTAGGTTGAAACAAATACAATCACAAAGAGCCCCATATGATAGTTCCTGGGGCTGACCCAAGAGAGCAACATTTCACAAAATGTGCTCCACAGACCACTAGGTCAGCTCGATGTTAATAGGTGGTGTGTGAAAAGAGATTCCAGGGCCAAAAGTGTGGAGAATACCAAGTTAAACAGAGAAAACCGAGTCCTCGCCAAAGAACTTCTCAGGGGGTCTTCCATGTGCAAATGTACATAGAATATGTAGCGTTTCTCAATCATATTCAGCCACAGAACTCTTCTTTTAGCAGAAGTCTCACAAAGCTTGTGTTTTGTATAAAATACCTTGGGTAAAATTGCTCTTGAATGTTGATCTTCTAACATTTTTTTGTTGCCTTAGCTCCTAAAATAATTTTGAAAAACTTAGGTGTTCACACATTTTTAAGCCAATATCTGCATTTTTTAATCAAAAATTAAAGGGGTGTAGTAGATTCATTTCTGGCATGTTTTATTAAATATGGGCTTTCAACATATTTTCAGCAGCAGCATTGGCTCATTTACTCTATGAATGATGTCTGCCGTCTAACCTAATTGGCAAAACCAGACTCTCTTATGAAATAAATCAGACTTATCCCTTTTCCTGTGACTGTGTCCCTCAGGAGGGATATAGTTGTGAATTGTTTATTCGTTTGGTGCCTTCGATAATTTCACATTGTAGGGCAGTGCACCTAGAGAGATTCCAGATGGGCAAGAGGGTGCCTTGAAGAGAAAGCAGACACTGAGTAAAGGAGAGAGGGAAAAGGAGATTGGCAAGTGTGTTGTTAGAGCACTTTTAGAGAAGAAAACACATGAAGGCTCAAGATCTAGGAATTGATTCCCTTAAATAAAAGTATCCAAGCATGGGCCTCCCTGGTGGCGCAGTGGTTAAGGATCCGCCTACCAATGCAGGGGACACGGGTTTGAGCCCTGGTCCAGGAAGATCCCACATGCCGCGGAGCAACTAAGCCCGTGTGCCACAACGACTGGGCCTGCGCTCTACAGCCCGTGAGCCACAACTACTGAGCCTGTGTGCCACAACTACTGAAGCCTGTGTGCCTAGAGCCCATGCTCCGCAACGAGAGAAGCCACTGCAGTGAGAAGCCCGTGCGCCGCAACCAAGAGTAGCCCCCGCTCAAAGCAACTAGAGAAAGCCCACGCGCAGCAACGAAGACCCAACGCAGCCAAAAAAAAAAAAAAAAAAAAAAGGATCCAGGGGTGTGTGTACCCAGTGTGAAGCTGCTTCCCGGGGTGGGGGAGTTTAAGAAATACATATGTCCTCTTAGAGAGTGAACTCCTCCTTTATCTAAATTAAGTGATCCCTGTTAAACAGCCAAATGGTCTGTCTGGCTAGGAAAAGTATTTACCTCAGAGGTGGTTTTTTTTCCTGCTTTCAACTGGAAGTCAAATTGCTGGACTGTGTGATGGCATTTCTGTCCATCAGCAAAAACCAGAATCTCCAAAACACTTCATATTTTCACACAGTATAAAGATCTGCATGTACTGTTCTCACCTGGTACCTAACTCCTTTTGGTTACTGGACATGCCTCATTTCCTGTATAAACTTGTGTTACTAAAAAGGCAGTAAATTAGTACTCACTTTGTTAAACATACATACTTTCCTGTAGGAGCATAGATACATAAAAGTGTGTTTATTTCCCACAGGGTACTTATGCTAGTCATGATATATGTTATGCAGTAAATGTCATACTTTATTTATTCCTTGGCATTTTCAACTCTGGCAACTTGCAGATTGTTTTGAAGTCAGGATATTTAAGCTAGGAGCAACCTTGGGGATTATCTGCGTTGCAAGAGAGGAAAGTGAGATCAAGAGAAAACAAATGACTTGCTTTAGGTGACATAATTTAGGATCCTAGTTACCAAACTCGGTCTTAATGAGAGATTTCTCCCATTAGATTTCCCCATTCTCCCTTAACCCTTTTAAAAAATAAGAGCTTGGACAAAGTTATCTCTATAAAACTGTGAATAACTGTTGTGTTGCTCACCTTCCAAAATTGTTACAAAGTTCCAGTGAGAGAAGGTGTGCTGTACAAATACAAAGGACGGTGATGAGGATCCTTGCCTCATAGTACTAGATTGTTGTTATCATCCTCTGGTGCTGAAATGCTAAGGCTGTGTTACATTAGGTTGTGTAAAGAGTCTCTTGTTGGGCTTCCCTGGTGGCGCAGTGGTGGGGAGTCCGCCTGCCGATGCAGGGGACACGGGTTCATGCCCCGGTCCGGGAAGATCCCACATGCCGCGGAGCGGCTGGGCCCGTGAGCCATGGCCGTTGAGCCTGCGCGTCCAGAGCCTGTGCTCCGCAACAGGAGAGGCCACAACAGTGAGAGGCCTGCGTATCACACACACACACAAAAAAGTCTCTTGTTATGCATATGTCCCAAATACTCTGTATTTTTATACCATCTGGATAATAGATGCCCCAGCCTTCTGTTTCTTTTGTATTAGGTTGAACCATGTGACACTGCCAATATTCAACCATTTTAAATTTATAAGAAGACCAGTTTTGTATTATTGAACTTGATAAATGGCCAGAGGTTCATGGTCGGCTGTACTGGGCAGAGACACTCTATGAATGTCCTTAGTGAATGGAGAAGTATGTAAATCTTCACATGAGCCGTAGCCTCCCTGTCCCTCCACCGTAGATTTTGCCTACTCTAAAGGTACACACTGGGATGTATGAGTGTCTCCCTTCCCTTTTGCCTCGGCAAACTTCTAGACTCCCCAGCCCAGCAGCTCAGATGGAGATACGGGGGCGGGGCGGGGTGGGGATGGTGGCGGTGACTGGTTCTGAGTCAGCTCCTTCTGCCATTCATCTTGACCTTGTTCTTGAACTCAGTAAGCTGTGTTCTATGCAAGTGGTTACACCATTCTTTCAAAGGATAGGATTCCACAATTGTCCAGAGAAATTTGGTGGTCTGCAGAGGGAAAACAGTGAACAAATTCGTTTGTTTACCATTGGTTTGTTTTTTTAAACTAAGTACTACAATACTTCAGTTTAATCAGAACACATTAAAGGAGATTGGCTGATCCTGTAAAATACGAGACTCCTGAAACAATTATTTTTGTCAAATATAAGTAATTTATAAAAAATTATAATCAAGTTAGAAGTTTTATTTAATTTTAAATAAGAAAATAGCCTGAGGAATTGAAGCCTAAATAGAACTATAATTCATAATTAGCCGATCATGTTTCGTATAATTGTTAAACTTTGGCCCGATCACGCCTCCTCTCAGCGTAATCCTTAAACTTCTCATATCCAGAGAGCACACTTTCGGTCAACCCGTGTTTTGCCCTTAATGCATGTGTGAATCTTTAATTTCCTTCAGTTTATTTATAAAGGTCTTAAAGAGCCTGACTACCTCAGAAAGTCATTTAGATAATTGCTCATGTTTCATATTAATTTCTGGGGTTCTAAATTTAACAACACGGGGCATAAGTTTTTTGCCTTTTTCTTTAAACACAAAAGATATAAACTATCTAGCCACACCACAATCCTCTCAGGAACGAAGCAGGGGATGGAAGAATGAAGTGGCAAAAAATAAGAGAATTCCTATCCAATTTTTAGATTTCAGATTTGGCATATTAGGAATGAACAATTTATGAATGGAATGCTTTTTAAAGTTTTATTTGTGAGTGAGTTGTTGAAACCTGGAATATGATTTTTCACAGAAATAATGTCAGTGATTTTCAAATTTTCTTTACAAATGCCATCTTAGAAGTTCAGTTTTTGAAGCAGACGTAAAGGAACTGCCTTGCTTAAAAGAGGTGTGTAGGGTGCCCAGTCTCCAGGGACAGGTCCGCAGGTCACAGTTAAGTCTGATGAATTACCTTAGAGCCCCGGTCAGACATGGTGATGGTAGGATTCTAGTCTTGCAGATCACAAACCACACACAGCCCCGAGCTCAGCAATCTGGGGAACCTAGTCTGTTTTGCTTCTTGCTCGGGCCAAAGCACAGTCTCAGAGACAGCAGGAGACCATCCAGATGTAGACAGTATAGAGGCTGAGTTGAGTGAATGCAGCCCTTCAAGTCCCCTCATGGAGCAAGCACTCACCTCCACTCCATCATTCCTCAGACAACTTTACTTCGAGATGGTCCCTTCTGTACTTATAAACTCATATTTTCATCCCCTGTGTGTGAGTTTTTCAGTGAGGGCATTATTGACAATTTTCTTTGTCAAGGGGGACTAACCGCACTTTGTTCAGTTCCCTAGTGTCCACCCAGTGAGTGTTCCCCAGTCCTTGGAACAACCCAAAGTGTCCCATAGCTAAGCGTAGCCCACTTTGAGAATCAGCTAAGAGGGAAGCAATCTTATCGACCTACAACATCCCTATAGGTATTTACGTTGTAGGAGAGATTGCTTTTAGATCTAAATGGCTACTAAATATACGAAAAGGAAATGCAGGTCAAAACCACAATGAGATAATACTACACTCCCGCTCAATGACTAAAATGAAAAACACCGACAGTAATTTGATGAGGACGTGGAGCAGTTGGTACTGGAAATTGACACATAACCACTTAGGACAACTGTTTGACAATGTTTATTGAAGTAAACATGAGCCTTATTTAGTGACCCAGAAATTTTACTCCTAGATATATACCCAAGAGACATGAGTGCCTAGGCCTACCAAAAGAGATACATATAAGAATGTTCACAGGGCTTCCCTGGTGGCGCAGTGGTTGAGAGTCCGCCTGCCGATGCAGGGGACACGGGTTCGTGCCCCGGTCCGGGAAGATCCCACGTGCCGCAGAGCGGCTGGGCCCGTGAGCCATGGCTGCTGAGCCTGCGCGTCCGGAGCCTGTGCTCCGCAACGGGAGAGGCTACAGCAGTGAGAGGCCCGCGTACTGCAAAACAAAAAAAAGAATGTTCACAGGTGCATGGTTGGAAATAACCCCCCAAATGTCTCTCAAGAGTAGAATAGATAAATTAACTTTGTACTCACACAATAAAATGTAACAGAGCAGTGAAAGATGAACTGTATGCAAAACCATTGATGAATCTCTTAGGCATAATAAAATCAGACAAAAGAATATATACAATATGATTCCCTTTATATGAAGTTTAAGAACAGCTAAGACTAATCAACCATGATGGGAATCAGGATAGTAGTTACCTGTGGGGGCAAAGAGGTTGACTGGGAAGGAACATGAAGTGCCTGCTGAGGCACTGGGAATGTTCTAAGTCATGATCTGGGTGGTGGTTATACAGTATGTGCGTACACACGTGTACACACTTATCTACTTGTATGTATACATGTATGTATATGCAAAAGCCTCATATAGTTGTACACTTAAGATGGATATACTTAGCTGGATGTAACTTTAAAAAGAAAAAATCTTGGAAATTTAATCTCTAATTTATAGTATTTTCTAGAATATGATAAAAATAAATTGAGGTGGTTGAGGGAAATGGGAGTTATTCTGGAAGCTGTGAGAGTGTGTCCATGCTTCTGGGTTTCTGGAGCCAAAATTAGGGGAAGTGGTATTGCTAGGGGCACAAGCTGATTAGAATAGAGATGGTAGGAAAAGGGAAGGGAAAATTTTATATGATTCCTCTTCTTCACTCTACTTCTTCCTGTCTTTAGCCATAGTGTTTTTGTTTAAGGCTTAATTTCTGTCCTCCATTCCCATGGCATCATGGTCGAAGTGGTGGGCAATGTTGAGAGTCAAAGAGGGGACATTGGAAGAGAGCATCAGGTAGTGGTTGTGTACCAGGTATCTATGCTTTGTGGGGGACAAACACCACTTTAACCTGCAGGGAGGTTAGCCAGCAGGGAGACTGGATGGTACTGTCATAGAAACTTCCAGATAAGGGAAAATTCTGGGTCCCAAGAGGTAAACACGGAAGGTGTAATGGTGCAGTCAGTGAACAGGAGTAAAAGCCCCTCAGAGAAAGAGGAAGGCCGATGATCACACCCTAGTGGGAACATGAGGGGAAACAGTGGTCCAGCCTTTTTGACCACAACTGGCTGGTTACCCAAATTTGAGGTTTAAGTGGGGACATACAGTAGGGGATTCGCTTGTACCGTGTAAGCTCCAACTGGACTTGGCACTCTTCCTGGTCCTTCATGGTGGTTCTCTTAAAGAGAATGAGTTATAGGGGGATATTTTCAATCACATGCTGCGCATAAATGTGCGTTATAATACAACACACACTCTGATCAAGAGTAAGATGGCGGGGCTTCCCTGGTGGCGCAGTGGTTGAGAATCTGCCTGCTAATGCAGGGGACACGGGTTCGAGCCCTGGTCTGGGAGGATCCCACATGCCGCGGAGCAACTAGGCCCGTGAGCCACAACTACTGAGCCTGCGCGTCTGGAGCCTGTGCTCCGCAACAAGAGAGGCCGCGATAGTGAGAGGCCCGCGCACCGCAATGAAGAGTGGCCCCCGCTTGCCATAACTAGAGAAAGCCCTCGCACAGAAACGAAGACCCAACACAGCAAAAATTAATTAATTAATTAATAAACTCCTACCCCCAACATAAAAAAATAGTAAGATGGGCAGGTGCTGGACCATATGCTGGTCCAGGTGTCATCTAGCTATACCAGTTTCCAGCTGCATGCAAGCTGGAATGCTGTAGAATTTACACAACAAACATGGGTTGTCATTTGAATGTCGTTGAAAATGTCATATTGTCATGTGTTGGGTAAAATATGTCCATGTAGATATCTTTGGCTACGTAGAATATGAAATATAAGCAAATAGTGATTTATTGCAGGCTGTATTTGCCTTTTTATGTGACGATTCTGCTAGTAATGTTTTGCTACCATGGCGTTCAGTTTAATGTAGAAAGTTAACATTTTAGGATCCTTAATAGAAGTTTTATTAGAATTAATGATTGAAAGAAGTAAATATAATTTCAAATGGAAACACTAAAAGCCAAGTCTGTTAACTGTTAAGCTTCATAAGACACCCTGAATAAAATAGATGACTACTAATTCTTTTTTACTTTTAACTTGTCACATTCTGTTTATTTTTAATTACCTTTGCAAATGACTCTATAATCTTTTTTAAAAAATTGCCACATTTTCGTCTCTCCTCTTCCAAATCATTTTGATTTCCCCTTGGGCCACTGTCTTAGTCCATTTGGGCTGCTATAACAAAATACCACCAACTGGGTAGCTTAAAAACAGCAGGTATTTATTGCTCACAGTTCTGGAAGCGGGTAAGTCCCAGATCAAGGCACCAGCATGGTCACCTTCTGGTGAGGGCCCTCTTCCAGTTACACATGTCTCCATTATGTCCTCAAATGATGGAAGGGACTAGGGATCTCTCTGGAGCCCCTTTTATAAGGCACTAATCCCATTCAGGAGGGTTCTTCCCTCATGACTTGAAACACCCTGCAAGGACCTCACCTACTAATACCGTCACCTTTGGGGAGGGTTAGGATTTCAACATATGAATCTGGCGGTGGGGTGGGGGGCCCAAAACGTTGAGACCATAGCAATCACCGCATGCAGATGACCTTGAGGCTCTGTTTCCAGCGATGCTTTCTTTTCACTTTATTCCTGAATCTGCTGCTATGGCTGGATATTTATACAATACTTGAGTATCCCAGTGTGACCTTCTAGTGTAAAACTTACCTCTTTTTTTTTTTAACATCTTTATTGGAGTATAATTGCTTTACAATGGTGTGTTAGTTTCTGCTTTATAACAAAGTGAATCAGCTATACATATACATACATCCCCATATCTCCTCCCTCTTGCATCTCCCTCCCACCCTCCCTATCCCACCCCTCCAGGTGGTCACAAAGCACCGAGATGATCTCCCTGTGCTATGTGGCTGCTTCCCAATAGCTATCTGTTTTACATTTGGTAGTATATATATGTCAGTGCCACTCTCTCGCTTCATCTCAGCTTACCCTTCCCCTCCCTGTGTCCTCAAGTCCATTCTCTACGTCTGCATCTTTATTCCTGTCCTGCCCCTAGGTTCTTCAGAACCATTTTTCTTTTATTGTTAGTTTCCATATATATGTGTTAGTGTACGGTATTTGTTTTTCTCTTTCCGACTTACTTCACTCTGTATGACAGACTCTAGGTCCATCCACCTCACTACAAATAACTCAATTTCATTTCTTTTTGTGGCTGAGTAATATTCCACTGTATATATGTACCACATCTTCTTTATCCATTCATTTGTCGATGGACACTTAGGTTGCTTCCGTGTCCTGGCTATTGTAAATAGTGCTGCAATGAACATTGTGGTACATGACTCTTTTTGAATTATAGTTTTCTCAGGGTATATGTCCAGTAGTGGGATTGCTGGGTCGTATGGTAGTTCTATTTTTAGTTTTTTAAGGAACCTCCATACTGTTCTCCATAGTGGTTGTATCAATTTACATTCCCACCCACAGTGCAAGAGGGTTCCCTTTTCTCCACACCCTCTCCAGCATTTATTGTTTGTAGATTTTTTGATGATGGCCATTCTGACTGGTGTGAGGTGATACCTCATTGTAGTTTTGATTTGCATTTCTCTAATGATTAGTGATGTTGAGCATTCTTTCATGTGGAAAGCTTATCTCTTCATCTGCCCTTTTCCTTCACAGAACTTTCTACAAAACCAATAGTGTCTTTTCCTCTTTGCTCAGATTAGAAGCCTCAAGGGCATCTTTTACCCTCTTCTTCTCTAGTGCCGGTGTTGGCCAAACACCAAACACCATGCACTGTCAGTTGCCCTTCAAAAACAAACAAACAAAAAACAAAACTTCATTCCTTCTCTTCCTGATAATTCTCACTAACCTGGCTTGTCACCAGTCTCATACTTGCTTATTCCTTCAGTGATCAAACTTTTAATCTCATCTCACCAAGACATGTGCTGGCCAGATGTGTTTCCCTAGAGCCTGCCCTTGATTATATCTTCCTCCTGCTCACAGACCTTTCATATATTTCCCTGTTTTCAATAAAATTGCATCCAAACCTAGCCTGGCTTTAACCAGCTCTTTTTCCGACTATTCACCTTCCTGAAACTTCTTTTCCAGCCAACAGTTTGACTCATGATTTCCTGATCCCTTTCCTTCTGCAGTCTCTGTCACTCATGCTCTGATGTCCACCCATGTAGATCGTTCACCCCTTCCTGCCCATCCATCTGGCTTCTCCCCAAATTCAACACCTGATGAAGTCTTCCCTCCTTCTCCATGCTGCAGTCTCCCTTACCTCCACCTTCCTTTAGTAGCTCTTATTTGTCTATACAGGCAATTTCATAATTTAATTTCTTCAGGTTTATGACCTTTCTTCTGATTGTGATAACGATTTTCACTTCTTTAGTTTTTACATAGTTATAGGCACAACTAGACTGTAAGTGTCTCCAGGGCAAGAGTCTTCGCCTTGCCTGTATGCCCTATAATACTTAAAAAACACTAACACTAAAATATAAAATCTGTGAAGGCTGGCATCTTTGGCCAGTTTTGTTCACTGGTAAGTCTCTAGTATCTAGCATAGAACCAGGTACATAGTAGATGCATAGTAAATATTTGCTAAATTGTAGGTGTTCAGTAAATGTTTGATTTGATTAAACTGCTGCTGCATTAAAAGTCGCTCGCATCTCTTACTTACTATAACCGAGAGGTATTATAGTGATAAAGACAGGGAATGCAATTTACAGCCAGAATCTGTTCCACAGAACTTGACTTCTCTTTCTAAAAGAATTGTTTTCCTGCAGATATTAATGAATGCCAACTACAGGGTGTGTGCCCTAATGGTGAGTGTTTGAATACCATGGGCAGCTATAGATGTACCTGCAAAATAGGATTTGGGCCAGATCCTACCTTTTCAAGTTGTGTTCGTAAGTAATGATCACTTTTTATTACTATTTTGCATGTTTTTTGGGGGGGTGGGGGGAAGGGGGAAGTATCCAAAAGAAGATAAATACTCAGTGGTCAACTGAATATTGTGAATATGCAGGGAAATGTCATTAAAACGACAGGAGGGAGGAGGCGGCCTGATATACTACAATAAATCTGTTTATTTAAAAAATGCATTTTTATTGTGTTCAGAAAAAATGACAGCTTAACCTTAAGGTAGAGAACAAGCACACAGAGGAATTATGCAAAGAAACAGTTAATTAAAATTAGCATACCTAAGACATGAAAGCAGATTTTTCCTTCATGAGTATTTTAAGCATTGTTTAGGTGGAGTGAAACTTTGTCCCAGCTTCTGTCTTTAATTAGTCCAAATTCTGAGTCACTTCTGTCTGATTTAATGAGGCTTCACTGTACTTTCTTGGTTGGAAGAGTCTGGGAAATAGTTAGCAAGGCTCTGTTTCAGATTTTTTTATTCAATTCTAATTTCAAATATTCTGTTCTGTTGTCCTCAAAAACCACTGATATGTGTCCCTGAAGTTAAACTATTTTGCCTTACAAATCTGTCTCTAAGATTTTTTTTTAACTTGTTAAGGATAAAAATCATCCATCAAACCTTATGTGCTAATGTTGGTACAGAAAATGTAGTTTCTCCAAAAAGACACTCTTGCCACAAAACCTAATCCAGTGTAATCAATACAGATCACCTGACAATTAGATGTATGCATTTTAGACGTAAAGGGCTCAGACACAGAATTTTTTAAGACTACCTTATTTTTAAGGTACTTGTGCCCATTATTACAAAGTAGGTAAATGCAACAGATTTTTCAAAGTCACATACGATTAAAGGTTAAACATTTTAAACTAATGTATGGCAGAAAACTGTCGAGATGTTAAGAGCAATCCTGCATTAATTTTTGTCTTGCTAGGTTTTTGTTTTTATTTACCTGTTTTTATAATGTGGCATTGGTATATGTTAAGTTGTATCTTTCTGGTCCCCAGTTTTAAATTTGTCATATCATCAAGATATATTTTTCATGAAGGTACCATCGTTTGCTTTTAACTGTGCGTCTCTAACTCTGTGCCCTAAGCTGATGGATAGACATGGTGAAATAAAGACAAATGTAATAAAATAAAAATGGCAATCTCATTCATTACTTTTAGAGGAGTTTGTTGAGTGTTTTGGAACGTTGTTACTAATTACTACTATTTTCCTTTGAAACCTGTCAAATACAGATTAGGAAATTTTGCACATAAGTTCTTCCGTGTTCTTTCACAGACAGTTCTGATCATAAAGCAGGCAGGCACCTAATTATAGGGCTTTTTTTGGCAGGTGATAAAATTAGACTGTAAAATTATGCTTGCATACAAGGTACACTTGAAAACTGATGCAAGGATTTGGAAATTTCAGGCCAAAAATGACATCATTGACAATATCCAGATAATTTAGGGATAACTTCTGGCTGATTGGAATTACATGAGTAGAGTATTGTAAATACAGTTGTATAATTTAAGCATAAAACATTTTTAGAGTTTGAATATAGAATTTGTTGTGAATATTTGTTTTTCCTTAAATAATTTGCTTTGTAGTCTGGTTAAAATGACTACATTGAATGTTGTAGATTAGGTACGCTTAGAGGACTGGTCGCAAAGTGTTTTATTTGACTAGATCTGATGTCTAGAGCTAAGGACAGACATCCAGGTTTTAATAAGATTGTAGAAACCTGCCAATGAGATTTTTGAAACACACTTTCCTTAGCATTTATTTTCCCTGTCATTGCCCAGATAATACTGAACTTATTAAACAACCATCCATTCGTATTTGAAAAATAAATAATTTAATTTTATGGTTCAGCTACAACAGCTGAAACGATAAGTATTAGGAGATGTTTGTTGCTAGTTAAATGTTCCCGTTTAGAGTTTGAAGTTAAAACCTGGGCTCTTTACCAGCATTGAGTGGGCAGATTTATTTCTCTTTCCTCTGAATTTACCACATGTAATATCACAGAGTGATGTAAAGTCTTTCAGGATTTGCGACTTGGTTCAATCCAGTCTGATTTGTGGGTGAACCATATTCTGGAGAAGTTGATAGGGAAGTCTGAAGAGAAGGAACATCTTGAGAAAGAATGAGGGGAGAAGGTGATACTTACAAAGTAGGGGGGGAAAGCACTGGCAAATTGGTGGTACCCTTGATAGTCATGCGGGAAGTAGCAGAAGGAGACCGGGGGTCACACTTGTGCACACACGCATGCACAGACACGCACACAGACACACAAAGGCACTGAGCAAAGCTATCATTTGGAGTAAATGCTCTTGCAAGATATAAAAACAGCCTTGGCTAGACCGTGGAAGCAGATGGAGGAGATTGACCACGTTTGCTCAGGCAGCATGAATTTAGGGCATATCCAGGCCATAAAAGGTGTGGCTGACTCTGTGAACTCAAAGAAATGCACTTGGCAGTGGCCGAGGAGCAGTAGGAAGCTCTCCCTGTTCTTGAATACGCTGAGGTGAACACCCTCAGAATTCCTTGACTGCAGCCAAAGGTTGCAACCGCTTCACTTTCTCTCCTTGCCCGCGCCCTGTCCTTGACTTAGCCAAGCTGAAAGAAGAAAGTAGGAGAGTTCTGGCGTTTGCTGTCTCCGACCTCTGTGTCTGTGGATCAGGGCGTTGCTGCAGTAGCGTTCTCCAGACCTGCTCCTACCTCTCTGTGGGGAATGGTGAAACTCCAGGATTTCTCAGAGCCAATCCAAGAAAAGTATAATAACCTGTGCAGTCGGAGTAGGAAAGCTTTCTGACTTTTTAAGCTGCAATTAATTTTCTTCAGAAATTCAAGAGCTCCAGGATGAATGCTGGGGAGGGTGTGTCCACGGGTTCAAAGGGCCCAGGTAAAAGAATTTTGAGGGGCTTTCCTGGTGGCGCAGTGGTTGAGAGTCCGCCTGCCAATGCAGGGGACATGGGTTCGTGCCCGGGTCCGGAAGGATCCCACATGCCGCGGAGCGGCTGGGCCAGTGAGCCGTGGCCGCTGAGCTTGCACGTCCAGAGCCTGTGCTCCGCAATGGGAGAGGCCACAACAGTGAGAGGCCCGCGTACCGCAAAAAAAAAAAAAAAAAAAAGAATTTTGAGCCTGCATATTTGCTGTTTCATAATATTCTTGACCAATGGACTTGGTGCTTACTGACAGAAAGAGAGGGTTAGAGAGAAGATGTGCTTCTGCCCTAACTCTGGAAATCATGAGATGCCAAACTCATCCCTTCGAAAAGCCAGTCATATTCATGAACATCATTTCTTTTTAGTTTCTGCAGCTTCCTTATGAGATATGAATTATTTTACACAATAGGAAGCTGAAGCTAGGAGAGTTTAAGTAACTTTTCAAGATCATATAGCTTGTAAATGTCATTTGAGGTTTAAAATTGGGTTTTGTGCCTCTAACTTTAGGGTTCTAGATCAGGGATTGGCAAATTATAGCCCATGGGCAAAATCTGTCCCGCCGTCTGTTTTTGTAAATAGTTTTATTGGAACACAGCCATGTCCATTCATTTATATACTGTCTAAGGCCGCTTTCATGCTGCCATGGCAGAGCTGAGAAGTTGAAACAGAGACCAAATGGACCACAAAGCCTAAAATATTTATCTTGCCTTTCACAGAGAAAATTTGCTGACTTTTGGGCTAGATCAATGCTGTCCAATAGAACTTTCTGTGATGATAGACAGTGCAATACAGAACATTTCTGATGTGATAGACTAGTCACAAGTGGCTGGTGTGACTAAGGAATTGAATTTAAATTGTATCTCATTTAAATTTTATCGAAGTAGTAGTATGTGGCTAGGGTCTAACAAATTGGATCTCATAGTTCTAGATCTTTTTTTTTTTTATAAAGCTGATTGGGTAAATGACTGCTAGATCTCTCTAGCAGAGAGAGAAAAATGGGCTTTCCTTCCTGACTTGGTGGTTTTGTCCATGGTGACATTGTTCTCCCCAGAAATGAGGCTGGGAACCTCTGTGTCACCTCTGACTCTGTCATCTCCTTTGGTCTCCAAGAAAGTCATTAGATCTTCATAATCTATTTTCTACCTTTTCCTTTCTTCCCACCTCCTCTGTGGCTGTCGCAGCTTAGGCTCGTAGTTTTCCTCACTTAGTGGTCTCACAGCATCATGGCCTTGAGGTTGTACAGACAGATCTGTGCCAACTGTTTGCTCCCACGTAAAAGCAGTAACAACCAAAACCGTGACAGTAATGTAGTAATCTTTACTGTGTACTTACTAAGTGCCAGGCACTGTGATGAGTACTTTATATAGATTATCAAATATAATACTTCCCAGATTTCTATGAGGCTTGTAGTGTTGTTCTTCCTATTTTAGAAATGAAGAAGTTGAGGCACAGAGAGTTTAAGGATCTTTCCAGAAGTCCCACAGCCTATAAGCGGTAGAGCCCAAATTTGAAACTCCATTTGTCTCACTCCACAAGCTGAGCCCTTAATCAGGAAGAGGAAACTGGTCTAAATTGACAGGAGCAAGTCATCTATTTAAGTGGAGCCACTATTTAGTCTCACTGTAAAATGCTGGTCTGACTCTGCAGTGGCCTCAGAATCATTGTTTTCTTTAAATTTTGGTTCTCGCAGAATTTATTTTTAATAACCCATTTCCTGAAAAGGGTGCCTATGGGCTCTTACTTCCCTAGGAAAGTCATCTCTCAGACTCCTTCTAACAGTGTTACTTGCCCCCCACACCTGCATCCCAGCACTCATCCCATTGGGACTTTAAGCTTTAATGGCATGAAACTCTAATGTGGAATTTCATCCAAGAAGTGAATAAGGATATTGGAGGTGTTTGGGGGAGGGGGGGAGTGAAAACAAAGTAGTAGGAGAGGCTAGCTGGTATGCTGTCTCCTCAAGTCTTCTCTATTTTTCAACTTGTTCCAAGTACCAGGTTAATTTATATCTGCTTAATAATATTTACATTTATGTTTGAATTGATAAGAGCAGCATGGCTTTGAAAGTTTAATCAGAGTTGGTTGTACGACCCTATAATTAAGTATAAGTTGGTTAATACATTATTGGGGAGCCCAAATGTGAGAACCATAGCATCTTCCCTTCTCACGGTGGTTTGTTATGTAATCACCATCAGCATTGGATATATTTGGTGGAGATTCAATACTATACTTGGGTATAGAGCTATATGTTTATTTCTTTGGAAGATTTTTCCCATGTCTGTCACCAGGAGCAAAAGATTTGTTTTCTTGACTGACTGATGTGGCATTTCTAGTAGGGTTTACGCTTCTGAAATGTTTTTTCCTCTATATAGAGTACCTGAATCTGTGCGCCTGAACCTTAGCAACACATCCTACAAAAAATACAATCTGCAAAACCCATATTTCGGGGTACCTACATATATGAACCTACCAGCACGCTTTGTAATTCCTCCTCATTGCTCTGTCCCATTCCCATTTCCACCAATTCTTTAGCAATCTTTGGGCAATATTGACTTTTTTTTTTAGTATAGTGTAAATCCTTATGATGCAATAGACTATATAATCACGTTTATTATATTTTAAATAATAAATGTAGTATACTAATGAATTAGCCTTTACAACCAGCCTTTCAGTCTGTGGTTAAAGATACTCAGACAGTAGAAACACCAATCATGCATCATTCTAGGTAGCATATTGTTCCTGGGTTTATGTGTCATGTTGAATGTGAAAATGCTAGAGGTGTTTAATGAAATAAGTGAATTGCCATATAAGTCATTTGAAATGATAAAAGAATAACAGGTGACTTAGGCATTAAAATAGAGGCCATTTTAAAGGGCACATCCTGTTAGAAATCTGAGGGAGGCATAAATTAACACTTTTTGATCCACATAATTATAGAGCAAAGAAAATTTGAATCATAGGAGCATTAGTATAATTTAGGTATGTAAGCCAGACCATTCCAATGGCTTTCTCCTGGGATTTCTTCCATCTTTGAAGGAGCAGATTTTTTTTATTAATGGCTTATTATTATGTGCACTTGGGGTGAAGCACAATGTTTAGTTACAACATGGTCTGATGTTCCCTGACACACCAACAGCTGAGTTTTGATGATTCTGTAAGCCAGTGATTCTTATTCCCTTAAAGACCCCCACTTGAAGTGCGTTGGAAGCTGTCGTGGAAAAAACAAACAAACACCAGTATCCTAGCACTTAGGGAGAATCTCTGGGTTAGGAAACGATGCAAGGACAAAAACCTATAAAACAGAGACCTTTCAGGAGAAGATGTTTAGGAGGAATTAGCTTCCTTGACTCCTGTCATTACGCTCCACATGATAAAATGCCTAACATTTTGCTTTTTCTGTGTGTGTGTGCGCCACGCATGGAGCCTCAACCAGAGACTTGCTTTAATGAACAAGCAATCTCTTATAATTCACTTACACACAAATACACACACTAATCCCTTAAAAACTGAATTGCTGATTTGGAGTTTGGGGTTAATCTGGGCGGTAGGCCTGATATGTTACTTTAAAGTGGAGTCCTTGGATAGAGGAGCAGAGTAAGTGTAACAGGGATGGTGCCTAAGGTAGTATCACTACCCTGGATATGAGGGCGAGGTGGATACCAGGGAGCGAGTGTGGACAAGTCAGCGCAAGGGGCCAGTGTCGCCGTCTGCCAATGTCCAGGGTTTGGGGAAACTCTGCTCTGCTTTAAATGGCCCTTGTTCTTGGGATCTAGAACTAACCTTAATGTGATTAGTGTTATAATTAATCCCTACCACGTGTAAAATAGGCTCTTGTGAGTTGCCCTGACGTTGTTTCTATGGAAATATGTGTTGTGAATTCCAAACACTTTGGTTGGAGAAGAAATTTTGGAGCAAAATCCTTGGTGAGCTGATTATCCTAGAACTATGTATATGTTCTTAAGATTATACAACTTATATAGGGAGACAGACACACACCCATATGCTATATAATTGATGGTCAGTCATTCCAGAAACTTATCCTTTTGGAGGTAATAACCATACTCATAAATTTTCTTTTACTTTTCTTCTGTGACCTTTAATCTTTCATAGCTGACTTGCACAGACTCCAGAAAGTGAGTAGGAGAAGGGAGAGGAAAAGACTCAAACTTCTCCCTTTTACCACATTTTTAGTAGTCTTGGGCAAACCTGGCCTTATTAGAGGAACTAAGTTTTGAAGCCTTAGGAAGGCCTCCTCTGCTCCCCTCAATCCTCTGCTCCACCCTCCAACTCACCCATATCCTTTTTTCGACTGTTTTCACTTTGTTGAAATTCTACCACTACAGCAGTGATCAAGTCGTGTGCAGATGCCCCTGAGAGGATGGAGGTACCTGCCTTTATTAATAAGGCAGGCTGACGTGTATTTTGTGTCTACTCTGAAGCAGACGTTTAGCATGTGATATTTTGAGTCTATACACTGAGCTTGTCACCTATAAGTGAGGGAGTTACTGAGGCTGAGCCAGTGTATGAGTTAGCATTCTCTCCAGGGAAATGGAGCCAATAGCGTGGGTGGATGAGAAGGGATTTTTAGGGAATTGGCTCACATGAATGTGGAGGTTGGCAAGCCCCAATCTGCAGGGTAGGCTGGCAGCCTGGAGGTCCTGGGAACAGCTAATGTTGCAGCCAGAGTCTGAAGGCTGTCTGCTGGCAAAATTCCTTCTTCCTCTGGGGAGATGAGTCTCTTTTTCTCCTAAGGCCTTCAACTGCTTGGATAAGGCGCACCCACATCCTGGAGAGTCATCTGCTTGACTCAAAATCTGCTAATTTAAATGTTAATCTCATGTGAAAAATACCTTCACATCAACATTCAGACCTGTCTTTGACCAGCTATCTAGGTTCCGTGGCCCAGTCAAGTTGACACGTAAACCATTGCAGCCAGTCAAAGTGACTTCCCTAGGTTATGTTGCTGGCAAGTGGTGGACACACTATGTGAGCCCAGGTCTGTCTGGATCTAAAAACCCTTGCTCTCTTCACTGTGCTGTAGTGCTTTCATTGAATCAGGTTGTTTCTTGTAGCAGAGATGTCAGTCGTTTTGTGAGAATGAAAATTAAGCTCTGAGCGGGAAAGGAAGGTGATTTGGAAATGCCAGGTGCTAGAGGAATTGGGTAATGGAAAGGCAAATTGGGAAAAGCTCATTTGGACACTGATGCAGTAGAGAAGAGCTTTTGTTGACATGGGGAATGAACAGAGAGGTGACCATCAAGCTTGGTCTATTCAGCAGTGTGGACTTGGCCTGGAACTGGCTCTGTAGAACATTCTCCATGCACATTTACTCTAGAAAATGATCTTTGTGAAGGCAGGGCCATGTCTTTCTTATTCTCATAATTGCCCTATGTGCCCAGTAGCTGTTAGATTAATGAAGTCTCATCTACTAAATTTATAGAAGAAGAATCGGAATGAGGACTTAGGTACTGGATGACTGTGGGCGGATGTGCTTTTGCGATGTTTCCTGAGGAGTTGAGGATGTCATCTGTTCCTTCTCTGGTGTGCTGTCTGGCTGGACCGGGGGCCTTGTGTGGCATTGCCAGTCAGAAGCTGTCCTCTGCCTCCCATTTGCTGGTCACTAGCCTAGGATGAGACCAGATAGGGCCCTGCAGGCTCTCACGGTCCTCCAAGCAAGAAGAGTGATAGCTGATTTGTAGTATCTACTATGTTCAGTTCCTGACTTTCCATGATACCTGGCTGTTTACCAAATTCTGCCCTAGAACTACCTCTCTTATGGCTAAATACAGGACAACAAATGAGGTAGTGATTGTGATAATTAGGTTTTATAGTTAGGTTTATTTGGGCAGGTTTATTTTGGTTGAAATTATTTGTTCTCACTCACGCACACATAGTTGATTTTCAACACTTAACTAAAATGGAAGAAGGGACCAGACAGAGACAGGGACGTTTGATGTCCTGACTCTCAAACTCACTTGGTCAATTGACCCTAAATCAAGAAGGGTAATGCCCTACATCTAGACAGATTTATTCTGAAGTATGATTTCTAATCCAAACTTTTAGGTTCATTTTACTATTATGTGAAATGTCGAACTGGTTTTTGTCGTTTCTTGGGTGACGTCAGGCCTTATCTCTCTGCTTCAGCGGATACCCCTGTGATCTCTGAGGAGAAAGGGCCCTGTTACCGACTTGTCAGTTCCGGAAGGCAGTGTATGCACCCCCTGTCTGTTCATCTCACCAAGCAGCTCTGCTGTTGTAGTGTGGGCAAGGCCTGGGGCCCACACTGTGAGAAATGTCCCCTTCCAGGCACAGGTAAGACATGCCCCGCTGTGCGCTCACATTCATTCCTGGCCACACAAGCACACAGGATGATTTGGGCAGCTTGGGTTATTTGTGGTTTCTGACTTTAAAATTAGTTATTAATAATGCGATGTGTTTTTATCCCTTTTGTAAAAACCATGAACATACGAGGTTGAATCAGTGGGAAAAATTACACGCAAAGAGCTTTTCCCATTTGTGTGTAACATTAGACTTCCTTTTGGATGTTAAGAAAAGCCATTGCGTTTTATCCCTAGCTTCTAGGGCCCTAAGTCTGTTGTTTGAAAGTGTGGAGAGACCAGAAAGCCCTGTTGGACTTGCACTTTCCTGATGATTGCTCACCGCCTGCACAGCGACTAGACCTGGTGCAGGTTAACTCTTTCACTCATGTATTGAACAGGTGCCTCTCAGGTCCTGTTAAGAACATTGTGCTTGATTTCTCCAGTTGGAAATGGAGAAAATTATATTCACTATGAATATCATTGATTGAATTTATGCTCTGAAGATTAATAACTCAAGGGCAGATCCTGCCAAAGCTCCCATGAACTTCTGGGTGGGAGCTGAACATTAAGAAGTGATGATTCTTTATCCTTCAGTTGAGTACATAATGGCCTAATGCCCTGAAAGCATAAATTTATCTAAGTGCCTTGCTTATACCAGGGAGTCACCAACTTCTCAAGCAGGGTCAAGTAGAGTTAAAGAGAAGAGAAAGAAATATACCTGCAGATACTGGGCATGATATTATCAAAAAAGGAGTGGCCCCAATTTCACTGGCATGGGGTAGGCATAAAAAAAGTCTACTCAGTTTCTTGTTCCATAAGGTGCTTCCCGCATAGGGAAGTGTATTAACTCTCACAGGGCCATTTAATGTCTTAAGCCTATAACTTGCACTGTTGCAGACAAGTTTTAAATATAAATTTAACTATCGTGAGCCATGTTTGTTGATGGCTAGGATCAGAAAGAACTGGTAAAGCAGAGACAGTATAATGTTGATGGTAGTTTGGTTTACTGGGTAACTTGACACATCTCCAGAAGGCCCTAGTATCCTCCTGTGGGATCTGATCCTCTCAGTATTAAAAAGTAATAATCAGTTAAATTCGTGATCTTGATAATTCACAGACCCACTTTAAGTTCAATTTTGATAGTTTTTGTAACCCTTACATGAAGCATAGATCAAGACGGTAAATGTAACAGCGGAAGACCTTTCCATAAAGTGCAGTAACTAAGTTTGAAAATAATATTAAAGATAAAATTTTGGCACTTAACCAGTTTCTGGATGTATGGTGATTTTCATAAGAGTAATGTTTAGTTCATTCATGCTTCAAATATTTGAAAGAAAAACATTTTTGCTAGAAACATCTATTCTTCCAGATGAAAATTGTATTTCATAGTTAAACATAAAAATGAGGTTCTACCATTTAATGTGTGATCCTTAGAAAAACGAATTTTAGCATGTTTTAAGGAGTATTGGGGGGTTTTATTTTTACCAAGAGCTAATTTTAGGTCCAGAACATCAAGAGGAGATCTCTTGTTCAGTGGAAGTGAAAAGTGACTTATTTTACTTTCGGTTTTAAAAGTAGAAATAAAAACGTTGACCATGAGCTCCTTGGTGTCTGCATTTGGTAACTTGCCTCCAGCGCTGACACCAAGGGGCTTAGGTGGATCGTTCCTCCTCGGGCCACACACTGCCTTGCCTCTCTTGTCTTTCCCCTTGACTCATTCCTGGCGATTATGCGATGGAGGCTAGCGAATCACAGGTCCCCAGTCAACCTTTTTTTTTTTTTTTTTTTTAAAGCATACAAAACCACCTTCCTGGCGGGAATAGCGGTTCCAGTGCATAGAATATTTCCTAGCCCTCAGGATAATTCGACCAGTTGGTCATGGTCAGGCTTTTGCTCACTTGTCATCCCTCTCCTTGAAAATACCTACATTCTAACTTGGCGTGTCCTTTTTTCCTTTATTTCTACCCGTCATCTCTTTAGCATGTGTATTTCGCTGGATTCCTTTTCACCATCCTGAGAATCTCTCTTCAAAGCCACTTGCCCTGTTTCAATCCTTCTTAACCAGCCTCCCCGTATCAGCTGATAACCTCCATCCTGGCTGAGTCCTTTGGTTTCTTCAACTGGAAACAAATTAGGATGATTTCAGCACCTCATTTCCCTCAATAGTGATTTCTTTTTCTTTTTCAACCTTCTTGCTAGTCATTTAACTTAGATGTTACTGAGTTCCTGGTTAATAACTAGTGAAGTTAGACCAAAGCAAGAGGGAACAGTCTGATTTTTGCTGATATTACACTCCCCCTGAGATATATATAATATATATAGTATGTTCTGTACCTAAAAATCTAATGTATTACATATATTTTATGTGTGTAATACATGATATGATATAGAATATTAAATAGAAAATATGATATGTATGCTATCTCCTAATTTGTAGCTGACATGTTAATATATATAAAATATGTGCTCTCTATATGCTATATATGCTATATATATATATAAAATTCTGATTGGGTAGGATAAGGAATTAACAGATGGAGAAATGTTTAGTAAAAGAAAGGGTTGGGTTTTTTCTGTAAATATGCAAGTTTGACAGAAATTCAAGCATTTTGCATCTGTTTTTGAAGTTTTTAAATGTAACTATATTAGTGATGATTTATTAAGAGATATTCATCATGCTGTTTTCCTCTGTATAAGTTTGCACTTTTAGATTTTTAAAAGGAATATTTTCCCATCCCAAATCTAGCTGCTTTTAAGGAAATCTGTCCTGGTGGAATGGGTTATACGGTATCTGGCGTTCATAGACGCAGACCAATCCATCACCATGTAGGTAAAGGACCTGTATTTGTCAAGCCAAAGAACACTCAACCTGTTGCTAAAAGTACTCATCCTCCACCTCTCCCAGCCAAGGAAGAGCCAGTGGAGGCCCTGACCTTCTCCCGGGAACAGGGGCCAGGAGCGGCGGAGTCAGAAGGTGAGAGTGGAAATGGATCGCGGACCTAGCCATCTGTCTGTGGGTCTTTGCTTTGGTTTCCCTGCTTATAACCTCTAGAACAGGGGTTTTCAGCCTTGGCACTATTGACAATTTGGGGTGGATAGTTCTTTGATGTGAGGGGCTGCTCTGTGCCTTGTAGTATGTTTAGCAACATCCTTGGCCTCTAACCCCTAGAAGCCAGTGGCACCCTCCCCCTCCCAGCTGCTACAACCAAAAAGGTGTCCAAGTATCACTAAGCGTCCCCTGAAGGCAGAATTACCCCTGATTGAGAACCACTGCTGCAGAGTAGTATGTACCTAGCAGGTGGCAGGATTCCACGGTCATCTCAGGACATTGTCTTGTGTTTGGGAGCTACTTTTTCTTGGTGTTTATTCCTGGAGAGTGATTCACATTTTTCAGGGAGTAGCCTGAATTCATTTCTGTGTCTACAGGGCCATTTAATAAATGTGTATTTACTTTAAAAAATGGAATCCATAGACTTTAAAAAGTTAAAGCGTCAACTGAGCGTCCATGAAATAGAGTCTCACAGGCAGTCAGGGATAGGGGGAAGCAAAGTGAAGAAAGACAGGATCAATGAAATAGATCTTGGAGATCACCTAGTGAAGTCTTCTAATTTACATTTTGAGAAACCAAGACTTAGAGCAACTGACTTGCAGATGTCATACAAAGAGTATGTGATATGACCAAAGAGCACATTTTTCCGAGGAAGTGGTTAAGGCCGGCTACTCCAGAGGGAGACTGGAGACAAGGGGCTTTGACTCTGGTTCGGAAAGAGGGATTATCTATCTCCGTCTCTCCATAGAAACCAGCATGTCCAATACTTTGAATATCTTTGTCACCACAAAAGTGCTCACCCCAGATGGGAGGAACAAAAATCTTAGCTTTGTGTGGAATAGGTATTGGCTTTAATAAAGCTCCTGTTGACCTTTCACACTTGATTCTTAGGTCAGAATTCAGGGTGTCCATTTATGGGTTTTGTGAGGGGGGAAGGTGCCCAGGTTAGTGAGGCGCTGGGAGCTTGGCAAGGAAGAGAGGTCTCTTTTCAGGGCTCTGAACCTCTGTGTGTTCTAGCCTATTTTATTCCCCTCTCTCACCTGCTGCATTTCTCCTTGGTTAGGCAGACGAGGTAGGACCTCGCCTAGAATTGAATTGACAGTGCTGGCCAGTTTGCTCCTGTGCACTTGGCCAGATGTTTGCACCTTCTCCGCCTTGGCACAAGCAGGAGGAAATAGACTGTGGTCCAGATTCTGCCTCAAGAGTTTCTTGGTGGTGGGTTAGACAGGATAGAAAGTTAGTTGACTTTTTCTAACCACAAGAGCATTGCAGCAGTGCTAACAATCTGGTGCCCTGATTGGTTTTACAAGTCAATGCATCTACCTTTTATATTAATGTTTATAGAGACGTTGACTCATGAGAAAAATCCCTGTGATTATTGATCTAAGGCTTAAGGACTAATTCTACGTACTGATTTTTGAAAAGTGTTTCAAAATAGAAAGGCATAATCACTCCCGCCACCACCCTATAATAATGTCGATGATGGTGTAACCTGTGATTTGTTCAACATACTGATGCTAATCTCTCATTGGATCTTGCTGGCTTGTGATTCTTTTCATGATCTTGTTAGCATATCTTCCTGAAAATGCTCACAGGGCTTCATTAAAGATCACTACGCACTAAGAATGCAGCATCCTTTCTTTGGTCTCTTATTGAAATAGGACGTTCTCTTTTAACAGTGACATCAGAAAGCATTTCAAACATTATTTATTATGTTAAGGATAAGTATAATGAATATGTTTGTTTTCCAAGGTGTGGGAAGTTCTACAAAATTGAGATTAGGCATGAAACAATGTACCAGGAAGTGTTGCCTCCTTTAACTTTTTTAGTTAGCAAGTGAGTTGGAAAGAACTTCATCACATCTGCTACCTGATCCCCTGTAATTGAGGAATGACATAGCACAGATACTTTGCCCCTATCAGTCGTGTAAAATTCTCCAAAATGGTAGATGACCATAATTCTGCATTTGATTTAGTTTGATTCTTAATCCTGTTGGAGACATACTGAACTTTTGTTGCTTTTTAGAAAATGAAATATTATGTAATGGACTGTCTTAAATTGTACTAATGTCCTTCTTTCTTTTTTGATTTTAGTGGCAACTGTACCTCCTGAGAAGGTAATTTATTCATTGTTTGCAAGTCGTCTTTTGTTACCTTCAAAATGACATTCTTCTAGATTATGTGTGATTTTTTAAGACTTAAATACAGTAACATGTCTATTATGTATTATTTTGTTTAAGGAAATATAGCATTCATTCATTCAGTAAATATTTATTGAGCACCTACTGTATAACTGGCACTACTCTGAATGTTAGGAAAACAGTAGAGAACAAATCAGACAAAACTCCTTGTTCTCATGGAACTTAAATCTAGGGAGAAAAAAACGATAGGACTGATGGGAATCAGGGGCTTAAGTGAAATTCAAGGAGTCAGTTCATGGCCTGGACCATCTATGGAAGGAAAGGTTCTGACATGTTTATGTAATTGTGTATTCTCAGAGTGCATATATATACTGAGTGATGTACTTCTTAGTTCAGCTAATATTTGACGTGCATGTTTGAGTTAAATTGGAGTAGGAGCAGAGCTTACCCTTGAAATTTATAATCAAATGCTGGGATATTACTTCTTTAAAATTTTAGAGAAATTTTAATCTATCTTTTTTTGGCACCAGAAAAAGGCTATGAATTGTGATATTTATCAGTAGAAAATACTGGCATTTGCTGGAGCTCTGTCCTATTTATGTAATATTGTTCCTTGTCTGAATATTTCTTTATTGGTAACATGAAAATTAGGTAATTATTAAATGTTTATACACTTGTGTAGTGTTCATTCAGTTGGCAAGAATGCAGTAATTATTAGGATTTAGATGGGTCATATACATATGTGAATTATTATAAGTAGTTTTTTAAATCTTTAGCTTATAAATAGGGGGATAGAATAACATAAGTGTTAAATGTGCTGAAAGAATCCAGAAAAAAGGAACGATTTTAGACTGATAGCATCCAATAAGGAAAAATGTTACATTATATTGACCCCAAAAGAAGTACAACAGATATGCATATTTGCAGCTCTTGGGTAGCATTTCCAAAGATCAGTGATGTACAGTAGTTTGCAATTTTGTTGATTTTGAATTTCGTTCTGGGTGATGAGTAGGAGGAATCCTTTAGCCCATGAGTGGGCCAGCCAGCTCCCTGACAACCTCATCGTATCTGATTTTGTTCTCCTCTGTTTATGATTGAGTTTATGGTAACTCTCATAAAGGATCTGAAAGAGGGCCTGAGAATTTGCTTGTGTACTTTTCCTGCAGTTTATTTGGAGAGGAGGCAGTGGGGAAAATGCAGCCATAGGCTTTGCGGGCTTGACTTTTTGCAGAGGTCTCACGATATTAAAGATTGATGAAGAGAAAGCAGGGTGGTCCCTTGATGGGAAATTACATGCACATAGGTGCAGTGGAGGGAGGGGACAGCAAGAGGTCAATTAGGGGAGCGGGGGAGACTCCGTTAGAAAGAGAACTTGGTGGGGGGACACTGCTTTGGAAGGCTTGGAACACCAAACTGCAGTTGCAGTCGGTGGGGAAATACCCTCCTCCTCAACTGGACCGTACTTGTCAAGTGGAGAAGTGACACTGGTTAGGAAGTAGGAAGTCGGCCGCCCCATGCTGCTGGGGGTGGGAAGTAGGGGGGCAGGTGTGGAATTCTGTCTGTAAGCTGCGGGAGTGGACTCACATCTGGTCATGGTCTGCTCCTTGCTAGCATTGACCATGGGCTGCAGGGGGTGGGCTGCAGTTGAGACTGACTGGGGTCACCTTTTAATAGATAATAGAAAAGCTAGTCTGTATTCTTAAGAAGAGGGGGAGACTCACCGGACAGGAAGCGTCTCGGAGACAGTCGGCGACCGGATGGCTCTAGGTGAGACAGAAGCCAAACAGGAGGAGGAAGTGGAGGGGTCAGCTTTTGAAATACTTCAGTCATGACGAAAAGAGAAGCAGAGGAGCTGATAGAAATTGAGACTGATGGAACAGAGAAACCAGAGTGCTCAGAAGAAAGCATTGTTGAACAAACCTACACTCCAGCTGAATGTGTAAGCCAGGCCATAGACATCAATGAGCCAATAGGCAATTTAAAGAAACTACTAGAACCAAGACTGCAGTGTTCTTTGGATGCTCGTGAAATTTGCTTGCAAGATATGCAGCTGGATCCAGAATGAAGTTTATTTGACCAAGAAGTAAAGACAGATGGACCTGTACAGCTTAGTGTACAGGTAATTTCTTACCAAGGAATTGAACCAAAGCTAAACATCCTGGAAATTGTTAAACCTGCGGAAACAGTTGAAGTAGGTATTGATCCAGATGCCGAAGCAGAAGCGCATCTTGTTGAGGAAACTCAAGTGATAACTCTTGATGGCATAAAACACATTACAACCATTTCAGGTGAAACCTCAGGACAAGTGACGAGATGGGCTGCTGCTCTGGAAGGTTATAGGACAAAGCAAGAACGTCTTGGGGTACCCTGTGATCCCATACAGTGGTGCACAGACCAAGTCCTGCATTGGGGGGTTTGGGTAATGAGGAATTCAGCATGACCGATATAGACCTCACTACGCTGAATATTTCCGGAAGAGAACTCCGTAGTCTCAACCAAGAAGATTTTTTTCAGCGGGTTCCTCGGGAAGAAATTCTCTGGAGTCATCTGGAACTTCTTCGAAAATATGTATTGGCAAGCCAAGAACAACAGATGAATGAGATAGCTACAGTTGATCAACCTGTGCAAATTATTCCAGCATCAGTGCAGTCTGGTACACCAACAGACATTAAAGCTATAAATAGTAGTGCAAAGGCAGCTAAAGTACAAAGAGCTCCAAGGATTTCAGGAGAAGATAGAAGTTCACCTGGGAACAGAACAGGAAACAACAGCCAAATCCAACTGTGGCAGTTTTTGCTAGAACTTCTTACTGACAAGGATGCTCGAGACTGCATTTTCTTGGGTTGGTGATGAAGGAGAACTTAAGCTAAATCAGCCCAAACTGGTTGCATAAAAATGGGGGAAACGTAAAAATAAACCTACAATGAACTATGAGAAACTTAGTCGTGCATTAAGGTATTATTATGATGGGGACATGATTTATAAAGTTCAAGGCAAGAGATTTGTATACAAATTTGTCTGTGACTTGAAGACTCTTATTGGATACAGTGCAGCAGAGTTGAACCATTTGGTCACAGAATGTGAACAGAAGAAACTTGCAAAGATGCAACTCCATGGAATTGCCCAGCCAGTCACAGCAGTAGCCCTGGCTACTGCGTCTCTGCAAACAGAAAAGGATAATTGAGCCCAGGACCTTTTGGGAGTCCAAGGTCTTGCTTAAATGTTAGAGCAAGTATTGCTCTTACCTTTATTACTGAATTTGAATCTTCTTTTATTTCTAGACTGTACAATCTGATGTATGATTTTTTTATATGTATTTCATACTCTTGTGAAAAAAAGGAGGAGGAAATGTGGGAAAAAGTAATAAGTGCTCAATGTTTCTAGAAGACGCATCACAGCAGGATTAACTGAGATGGGGAGAAAGAGGAAGCTTGAGAGGTCGATTAGATGACCACAGGAAACTGAGAATGAGAGAGTGAGTGCACACGAGGGTAATGGGGGCTATGGATGTGGAAAAAGATGAACAAATATAAGGAATAGTGGAAATGAGCAGGGCTTGGAATGAGGAATGAAAGAGGGGTACTAAAAAGTGACTTTAAACCTGGACAGGTTAATGGCTGTGGCGTTAATAGAAATGAAGAAGGTGGAATCAGAGCCTGGATGCTTTGGGGAAGGGATGGGTTTGAGGAATTTGTGGAATATCTAAATGGAGTTACCATGTAAGCACTCATGCCTACACAATTGGGTCTTTGATGACATACTCAGGCAGGATATCTATTTTATCAAAAGCAGAAAAGGTGATAAGGTAAAAGGGAAACAGAGGCCAGGGGAGTGGGCTTTCTGGAAGATGACAGTGATTAAAGCAAGGAGTGCTTTAACCAGGAGTGGTGATGTGAGCGCTCTGGGCCCACAGTGGTGTGAGTGAGGTCTCAGATCCTTACCTAGCCCGACTGTTCAGTCTGCAGGAGCCCTAAGGAGCTGTAACTGGAAACTGAGCCCTGGGTGCCAGTCTGTTTCTTTGCTTCTGGCCCAGAGGACAGGAGTGGTCAACAGGATGTGTGAGGTGTTCCTCTAGGTCCCTATTTTTCTGTTGCTGTTTGACTACCTGTATTCTGAGAGGTGGAGGTGTAAAGTTACTGTAATGACTGACCGGCTTACTGTATTTTAATGTATTGTGTTCTTTGTTATGGCATACCTGTATCCATTACTTAATCTGCAAAGTGTGGCTGGACATTTTATTTGGGCAGAAGCCACATGTGAATGAGGTGATGGTGGAGTTCTCCTCTGGGGTCAGTTTTGCCTCGTTCCAGACCAAACGTGGGCCCCTGAGCCAAGGCATTCGTTTAAAATATCTGAAGAGACCTTTTGCTTTGGGCCCCCGGGAAGTGGGTGAGGGTGTGTGCACATATCAGCACTGCTGGGAAAACTCAAGGGCTTAGTATAGTAGCAGCACAGCAACGGTTCATTTTTTTTAAATTTCAAGCAATTGCCTGAGTTTTTGTGTACCTGTGATATTTGTTGCCTTTCTAAGAGTAAAATTTATAAAAATAGTAATATGTGGAAACTAAAAATTCCTACTTTCTGTTTTCTTCTTTTTTTCTTTTTAATACAACCATCTAGGAAATACCTTCATTGGATCAAGAGAAAACCAAACTTGAGCCTAGTCAACCCCAGCTCTCTCCAGGCATTTCCACTATTCATCTGCATCCACAGTTTCCAGGTAGCCTGTGTTGATTTGTGCTGTTTGTAAGAGTACTATGAATAAAAGAGTAAGATGAGGATTTTTTTGTGTCTTTGGTTTTCAAGTTTTAATCAGGAGAGTTCCTAAGTGAAGTAAAATGTGAAATACACTTATGTATATTAATATACTTATATAATGTTAGTGTAAGTATGGTACAGTCAATCCTTCTTTATCCGTGGTTTCACTTTCTGCGGTCAGCTGCAGCCCAAAAATATTAAATGGAAAATTCCAGAAGTAAACAATTCATACATTTTAAATTGTGCATTGTTCTGAGTAGCATGATGAAATCTCGCGCTGTGCTGCTCCATCCTGCCTGGGACGTGAATCATCCCTTTGTCCAGTATCCATGCTCTATATGCTTCCTGCCCGTTAGTATAGGAAAAAACATAGTATATGTAGGGTTTGGTACTATCTGCGGTTTCAGACATCCACTGGGGAGGTCTTAGAACATATCCCCCTCAGATAAGGGGAGACTACTATATTATAAGTATTATAATGATAAAATTTTTCACTATTTTCTGTGGTCAGGAGTAGTATATATTATTAGAACATTATTGAGGTTCATCATTTGATGAAGGGTCATTTTTCTTGGCTTCCAAATTGCTCTCAGATATTCTTGCTAAATGTTGAAACCAGGGCTACAGGCTAATACCATGAGCTTTAGGGACCCATAGCTGTTCCTATATCCAAGAATTACTGTGGTATGTTGTTAGATTAAATTATGCTTGCATTTTGAAATGGATCTCAATGCACATAACAGCCTTTAATTTTCATTTTATTCCCTCCTTCCTCGTATAGTAGTGATTGAAAAAACATCACCTCCTGTGCCTGTGGAAGTAGCTCCTGAAGCTTCAACATCAAGCGCCAGCCAAGTCATTGCACCTACTCAAGTAACAGGTAGGTGCAGTACTGATGTCACAGAGCCTGTGGAGGAGACGTGGATATGAACTTCATTTTAAATGTAGTGTCAAAGCTGTATCACATGTATCACAAGATTGCTCATGGCAGAGTTAGTCGTAAGAGCAAATATTTGGAAATAATCTAAATACTGTTTAAAGGAGGAATATGTTTAAACGAGTTATGGTACATGTGCAGCGGAATATCACATAGCTATAAATGTTTTAAAAGTATTTAATGTTGTGAGGAGATGCTTATGGCAAAATATTAAGAAATATAGAACACAGTGATTCCAGTTTTATTTTTTAAATGTTTACAAACAGAAAAAGTTCATCACAGTGTTTAACCATCCCCAGTTGATAGGATCACGGATAACATTTATGCTCTCCAATATATTTTTATATATTTTAAAATTCTTTATAATAAACATATATTATTTTAATCATTAGTGACAAATTATAAAGATTTATCATAATTTGTAACCAACAGCCTGAAAGTTAATATCCTTAATGTATAGTGAGTATACATCAGCAATAAAAATGCTGATAGAAAAATGGAAATAATGTAATCAGGTAATTCATAGATAACATACCAAGAAACATATATGTAATAGGAAGTTTCAACTTTACGAGTAGTCAAAGAAATGCAAATTAAAATGAGAATTCTTTATTCTTAACAAATCAGTATTTAATTTTTACTAGAGTGAAATTGAGGCTCTCACACATAGCTGAAAGAAATGTAAACTAGTTCAACTTTTCTGGAAAGCACAAACTGGCAATGTGTGTCAAGAACTTTAAAAAATCTTCAAGACTTTTAAGTCAGTATCCCATATTAAAATAACTAGTATAAGGAAATAACGTCCCCGCAAACTGTTGTAATGGTTTATATAAATGGACGCTTACCACAGCACCATGTATAATAGAGAAATAGAAAAAAAAACCTAAGTATTTAACTATAGGGAAATAGATAATTATATCTACATTGAAACAGTATGCTACCATCAAATATTACAGTATTTTTGAAGAATTTTTATTAAACTCTCTCAGAAAATGGTCACAAGATATTGTTAAATACAAGATGAAGTATGTGAAAATGAAGGATACAGTGTATTAAACCAAATATGTATAGCTGATTCACTTTGCTGTACAGTAGAAACTATACAACATTGTAGAGCAGCTATACTCCAATAAAAATTTAAAAACAAAGAAACACAAGGATTTACTGTGTAGCACAGGGAACTATATTCAATATCTTGTAGTAACCTATAATGGAAAAGAACCTGAAGGAGAATATAAATATATGATTGAATATAAATATAAAAAAAAAGACATACGTACATTGAGAAAATGCTAGAAGAAAATACATCAGATATTAGCAGTGATTATTTTTTGTAGTGGGGTCTGAGGTTCGGGTGTTGTTTCATTTTAGAATTTTTTGTGTGTATTCCACATATTCTTGTGTGGAAATATAGTATTATAATCAGAGAAAATATCACTAAGATGTATCACAGCAGCTTAAGTTCCTGATGTCATTGCAGGATGAGGCTGGCAATGGGTTGGCAGGAGAAGCTAATAGAGGAGTTTGCAGCCTCCCTTAGAATTTCACCTCTTCAGAAACATGACATGCATCATTTCCAATAGACATGTGCTTGGTTAGATGTGTTAATTAGTGGGACTGTGGTGATCATTTCACAATGTATACATATTAAAATATCAAGTTGTACACCTTAAATACATACAGCTTTTATATGTTTTAAAAAACCAAAAACTTTTACCCATTTTCTCAAAATTGTGGATGTAATTTCTCTTAGATACTTGAACTGATACAGCAGACTAGAAAGTGTTTTTAAAAAGCACCCCTGCCCCAAGGTGAAATGCAGTTGACTAAATAGTGCAGAGTCACATCATGGACCCAGCAGTGTGTTTTCACCTACTTCAGGGATACCCTCAAGGTGCAGCTGCACCCAGAGCCATGGTCTTCCCACATGAATGCAGGGCAACTGCTCTTTGGTTTTACTATAAATACCGAGTAAAGTGTTATAGAAATGTTAGCTATTCTAAATATTTCTAGTGATACGGTGAAATGCTAGTGATTTTTTTTTTAATGGCTGTGGCTAAAATTGTTATTCTCTGTTCTGAAGTCGCATGTATGTCTACCCACTTTATTAATCCCATCTATGAGACTCTGCTATGCAGTGCAAGGCATACAAACATGTAATATACCATCTTGGTCAGGGAGGATCTTCTCATTGTTTATATCAGCATTAAAAAGAAAAATTGCAGTCTGTCAGTGCAAAAGTTCTTTCAAGTACTGTTTCCATTTTCCAATGTGAAGACATACTTTTCTGCCTTTTTAACAATGGCTGACTTCAACCATCAGACTTCTTGCAAACTAGCTTTGTAGAGGTTAAGTTTGGCTGGATAAAGGTAGCCAATCATTTAAATGCAGGCCTGTGAGGAATAATAAATTGCAGTTACTCAGCTTCAACTGAACTGCGGAGCTGATTGAAAAAAATGAAAGTAGCTGTGCTATATGAAGTTGTTAGAAGACAGCTTAATTTGAGTTTGGCAGAGATACAGGGCTAACATCTGCTATCACATGTTTGAAGCACAAATATTTCCTTCCAGGAAACAAGTGACATTGAAATTTTATCTTCATGCAGCATTTGTAGGTGCTCTGACTTCATATAGTAAAAGAATCTTTCTAGAACAATCCATGGGGAGAACATTGTAGATAGTCTTTGAATTTAAATGGCTTGCAATTTTTGGAGCCATACTACATGATCTGTAATCTACACTAGAACAAGAGGACTGTTTTGTATCAAATTTAATTGAAATCAAAATATAGATGTTCCCATTGGTTTTGATAAGAGAGCCAAACATGTAGATTGAAGGAGCAATCTGATCATTTCTTTCTGAAACATTAGGCAGTGTTTTTTTGGTTTTGTTTTGTTTTGTTTCCCCTAGAACACAAAGGAGGTAGATGTTTGTCAGTCTTAGTTTTATCCATAAATTGAAGAAAGGAATAGAATAATAAGTAGGTACCTAAAATAAACAAAATAAGCTCCACATTGCTCGACGATATCTTTATGATGCTGAGGTTGGAAGTAGCCTTTGCAGATTTCATCAGACTCACTTTGACTTGCAATAATTATAAAGTGAGCCACGTATTTGCAGGGAATAAGTGTGATACTTTCCACTCTCAGCAGCTCAGTTGGTGGTTTGCAATATTATTGGTATACTGTTTCCAAATAAATGATACATTTCAGCATATAAATTCTTGATTTAGCATAGTATCTTAATAGCTCAAGGGTAGGTTGGAAAATCAAACCTTTATTTCTCTGGCGAGTATTTACAAAGTGGGAACATCTGCTTCAGTTGTTGTGGGACAGTTTATGCTCTTTGTGGGGCAGTTAGGAAGCCAGGGCATTTCTGTAAACCTTTCCGTGAGTTGACATTTGATGCCTTCCTCCAGCTCTTCCTAAACTTTCTCCATGGCCCTTGCAGACCAGCCAGAAATTATTCTTTGACTTTCAATGACTGCTTTGTGTAAACCTTTGTAATCATCATGGCCCAAACATTATAACAACAATTTTGCTCATTGGATCTTTTCCAGAACTCAGAAATGACCACTTTATAAAAACCTTTGTCCCTGAAGCATATTACCAGTATCATGACAGCCTCAATAAACTATGTATGCTAATGGAAGGTGAACTTTTTTCCATGTTAACTCATCATGCTTTAATATTTCCAGCTCTGTTTATTTATTTATTTTGAGTAATCACATGATGAGGAAAAAAGCTAAAGGTCAGCATACTCACTTTCATATTTTTGTCAAAAGCTCTTTTTCATTTAATTCTTAAAAATAAAAACACCAAACTCTTAAGCCCACCACTGGCCTTTTTGCCGGGATAAATAGAGCATTTGGTTTTCCACTAGCTTTTGGTCATGGCTCTTCTTCCAAATTCTAAACGGGCTCCTGGGAAAGAAACAGTAAGGTCCTTGGCCCAGTGCAGGTGAAGCTCTTTCAGGGGCCACATGTAGTAGGAAAGCATAGGGCGGTCCTGCAAACCTGGGGAAATGTGATAGGTGTAATGAAGGAAGACACCTGGAAGAGTCCAGTGGGAGCAGTCTCTTGATCTCTGGGAAACCAAACATGCTTTAGAAGAGAAGACATTATCATTAACCAGAGTGCCCGGGAGGCCAGTAATTAGTGCTTCTTGTGCGAGGCTTTGCCATATTCCCAGGGTTTGTGTTGACGCTATCAGCATGTACAGGGAAATGTATGTTTTGACCTGAACTGATCCTTTCCATGGGAACAGGCTCACAAGCCTATGTGTGAGTGACCTCTTAGAAAACTGTAAAGCATAACGTCTGTGCCCCACAAAACCCAGAGAAAGCCAGCAACTTTTTTTCAGTTTTAAGACAATACCCTCAGGACTTGGCTTTCTGTATAACTTATATGTGATCAAGAATGAAAGTGGGGCTTCCCTGGGGGCGCAGTGGTTGAGAGTCTGCCTGCCGATGCAGGGGACACGGGTTCGTACCCCGGTCTGGGAGGATCCCGCATGCCGCGGAGCGGCTGGGTCCGTGAGCCATGGCCGCTGAGCCTGCGCGTCCGGAGCCTGTGCTCCGTACTGGCAGAGGCCACAGCAGTGAGAGGCCCGCGTACCGCAAAAAAAAAAAAAAAAAAAAAAAAAGAATGAAAGCGTAACAGACAAGGAGGGAAAGCATGGGAAGTGGTGGTGGGACACATGTTTTTAAAGTTTTAAAATAAGAGTAGCAGTAATTTACTTTTTACCTTAAAAATGGTATTGATCAATTTTTTTGGTTCTTTTGTTTTTTTGAGACGTGGTTGACGTAACATTATATAAGTTTAAGATATACAGTGTGTTGGTTTGCTACATTCGTATATTGCACTATGATTACTACAAAAGCATTAGCTAACACCTTTATCATGTCACATACTTTTCCTTTTTGTGTGTTGAGAACAGTTAAGATTTAATCTCTTAGCAACACTGGAATTTATAATACAGTATTGTTGACTATAATCTGGTAAATTTTTTGATGAGTAGTAAAGAGAAAGCAGAGGTGTTTCGAAGTTGTTATGGCTTTCTTTTTTTGTTTAATTTAGAAGGGTGGAATCCTCCTAGCAAATGGATAAAAGGTATCTCTGAGGACAAACTAATAAGTTACATTCATCACTCCTATATTAAAAAAAAAAAATGGGGCAAACAGTGTAGAAATCAAGTATACGTTAGTAAATGTCCCTTCGTTCCTTTGATGTATCTCTTAGTACCCTCTAGTGGTGTCAGAGTAACATTTTCTTACATACGTTAGTACCAACTGGGATCAACATTTTCAAGCTGCATCTTTATATACTTAATCTGAGGTAATCAACTAAAAATCCTCAAGCTTTCCTCATAACTATTTCAACCTCATAGCTTCCATTTAAGATACTAGATTGGAAGGAAAGGCTATTATTATTCATTTCTTAAGACTAAGGAATTAAAATTCTTAACCATTTCTCCTATCTTAGATCTGACTTAAGAAGAAAAGATCTAAATATTGGCACACTGGTATAGGAATGTATCTCCTCTGAATTAAGCATCACATATTTTTGAAGACTTTTGTTCACACATGTAAAATAATCCATCCTAAAGCTATACCTGAAAGGACAAATAAATATTTGGTAATCAACATATTGGTATGTGTGGGGCTGGGGGTGGGGCAATGAGTACTGATCAAGCCTTTCCTGAAAACCCCAGATGTACAGCCTTTTAATTCTGAATTCTTGTTCCTAGTATATTAAGTCATCTTCTAATTTTTCTTTTTGCAAATCTGATCAGTATGTCTTTTCTGCTTTAAGCAAATGGCAGATAAGAACATAATGGAAATAATTACAAAGAAAATCAAGAAATCTAAATACCAATAATTTTCAAAGAAGGCATCTACCTACCTTAAGAATAGCTGGTTAAAGATGTGCTTCTCACACTATTCTACTAAAGAATTCTTAGAAACAGAGAAGGGAGTGCTTACCTGAGGGTCTAGGAGTAGAACCTGGAGAAGATTACCTTTTCTACCTTCAGATTTTTTTTTTTTTTTTTTTTTTTTTTTTGCTGTTTTGTAATTTGTCTTTTTTTTTTAACATCTTTATTGGGGTATAATTGCTTTACAATGGTGTGTTAGTTTCTGCTTTATAACAAAGTGAATCAGTCATACATAAACATATGTTCCCATATGTCTTCCCTGTTGCGTCTCCCTCCCTCCCACCCTCCCCATCCCACCCCTCCAGGCTGTCACAAAGCACCGAGCCAATATCCCTGTGCCATGCGGCTGCTTCCCACTAGCTATCTACCTTACTGCGTTTGTTAGTGTGTATATGCCCATGACTCTCTCTCGCCCTGTCACAGCTCACCCTTCCCCCTCCCCATAACCTCAAGTCCGTTCTCTAGGAGGTCTGCGTCTTTATTCCTGCTTTACCCCTAGGTTCTTCATGACATTTTTTTCTTAAATTCCATATATATGTGTTAGCATACGGTATTTGTCTTTTTCTTTCTGACTTACTTCACTCTGTATGACAGACTCTAGGTCTATCCACCTCATTACAAATAGCTCAATTTCGTTTCTTTTTATGGCTGAGTAATATTCCATTGTATATATGTGCCACATCTTCTTTATCCATTCATCCGATGACGGGCACTTAGGTTGTTTCCGTTCTACCTTCAGATTTTTGTGGCACATAGAAATAATAATTTTTTAAGAAAGACTTTTCTGATTATAGAAGTAATTATACCTGTTCATTGTAGAAATTTTGAAAAATACAGAAAAATATAGACAATACAGATCCCCATAATTGTAACACTTAAGACTGATTTCCTTCCAGTCTTCTTTTCTGTGCATAAAATAATTTAGATCATATCCTATATTATAATTTGTACCTAACTATATTTTCTTAACAAATAAGCATTATCCTATCCTGTTAATGATTATATAATGATCTATCCTACGTATGTATCATAATTCATTGTTTTATGTTGTTAGTATCAGTCACTTAAGTCTAGGCAATCGTGTTAATCACCCATGTTTTTTTAGCCTTTTGGATCATTTTTTCTGTAATTTGATATTATACTGACTATAAACAATCTTTTTCGGATAGTGAATTAGCATAAATAGGCTCACTAAAGGTATAAGTAACTTGTAAATGTGTGGTTTTTTCATAATCCAAGTGATTTGGTGCAAAATACTGCAGCTCTGTAGTCGTATGCGTCCTTATAAAGCCTAGCAACTTTTCAAATGACTTGCATCGGTTGTCTTAAAATCACAGCACAGTGAATAACACTTGATGAAAAATGAATGTGGTTTGGGTTTTGGAGAGCAACCTCAACCCCAACTTAGGTCATTTCCATAGTGAATTTTTGTTAAAACACTGTTTTTCACATCTTTCTTCAGAATTCACAGTGGGTTATTGGTGACAGTAGCATGCCTGTTTTTCTTTTCCTTCAAGCCATAGATTGCTCTAACAAAGGTGTGATTTAGCTTGTCATGCTTGAGGCCCCGTCTTCCTCCACTGGGCCGCTTGGGCTCATCCATGGTCTCATCTGTTTTAAGCGTTGTTTACTACGTGATGACAGTGAGATAATAGCCCAAGGTAGTTATTATAAATGTGCTGTTTCTTTGTTATCTATTCTTAAATGACTTCAATAGGAACAACCACAGTAATCAGTAATAATGGCTAACTTTTAAAAAATTTTATGTATATTTTTATTTTTGGCTGCGTTGGCTCTTCGTTGCTGCGCGCGGGCTTTCTCTAGTTGCAGCGAGTGGGGCCTACTCTTCGTTGCCGTGGGTGCTCATTGTGGTGGCTTCTCTTATTACGAAGCAAAGGATCTAGGTGCGCAGGCTTCAGTAGTTGCAGCACGCGGGCTCAGTAGTTGTGGCTCACGGGCTTAGTTACTCCGCGGCATGTAGGATCTTCCCGGATCAGGGCTCGAATCTGTGTCCCCTGCATTGGCAGGCGGTTTCTTAACCACTGCGTCACCGGGGAAGCCCAATAATGACTAACTTTTATTGAGCACATATAATGTGCCAGGCATTGAGCTACATGCATTATTTAGGTTAACTCTTTAGAACTTCACGCTCTGAAGTTGGTGCTCTGATAATTCTCATTTACACAGACAGAAAAGTGAGGCTTAGATTGTTTAAGTAACTTGCTCTTTGTTACAGAGCTAAGAAAGGGCAGCGAGGCTGGTACCTGTACTATCCTCCAAGGCTGGGCTTCTGACCACCAGCTGTGCCCCCCGCCCCCCACTATTCTATTATACATTCTTACAAAGATCATTGAAATCAACAGACTGTCTTGGAGTAATTCATCTCAGGTCACCTTTGAGTCCTCAGGTCCTCTTGGTAATAAAACACGCCGTGATGGCCTTCACCCACCCTCCCACCCGTGGGAGCTCCTCTTACCTTGCCTTGACCACGGCCTTGTCTGTGGGTGGAGTGAGGACTCGGGGCTCATCTTCTCAGGCTTCATAGAAGAAGCCAGTCTCATGCAGGAATCAGGAGGAGAGTGAGGGAGGAATTGAGCAGAGAAGATTTGGAAGAAGATTCTGTACTAGTGTAAATAAAATATGCTCCTGTTGAAATTGGCAAATGAAGAGTAAGTTGCATCCAGAAGTTCTGCTTTGATTAGAAGTGGTAAATCTTTCTGGAGAATTAATGAGAAATTTGGAAGGAGGTTGAATATAGTTTTTGGAACTTGAATTTGGCCTGCTAACAAATAGAAAGTTACCGTCTATTTCTTATCAGGAGAAATCATGTGATCGGTCCATCATTCAAAATGAACTGGAGTGGATAGAAACTCATTGATGGGCCATCTTGGAAATTCACAATTGACTATAACGTTTTAACATGGCCTCTTTCCGAATTTCCACCTTCTCCAGTTCATCTTAGAAGTTGTTTCATTAAGAATTATTCATGACCTTGGCTGGGACTAACTGATGAATTATGAAATGATGATCATCGGTAATCAAATGAATTTATACTTGATTTTAGAGTATAAAATTTTGTTTTCTAATTGCATACCTGGCAATAAGGTAATCAGGAAACACAAGTAATGGTTTGCAAGTAGCAATGGAATCTTTGTTTATATCTGTTTTTCCCTACATTTTTTTATTTTTAAAGAAATCAATGAATGTACTGTGAACCCTGATATCTGTGGAGCAGGACACTGCATTAACCTACCGGTGAGGTATACCTGTATATGCTATGATGGCTACAAGTTCAGTGAGCAACAGAGGAAATGTGTTGGTAAGAAGAGACACTTTTGGTAGATGAGATTATTAAATATCAAATATTTGCACATAAAGAACATTTTTTTTATTATGGGGAAAATGTTATTGTGTTTAATTTTTTAAAAATTTTATCCCTGAGCTAAGGGTACTCAAAAAGAGGTTCAGTAAACTCCTAGGAAGCTCTTACCGCTTGGTTCAATGCTACCTACCTTGCCGAGTGTAATACAATTACATAAAGGTGGAATAACTTCCCAAAGCTTTTCAGGGAAAGAATATAAAATTAAGAGTTCTAGAAATAGCTATCTACAAACATATTTAGCAAAACAAATTAATATATTCTGCAGTAAAGAATTATGTTCATCTAAGTTCATAAAATCTGATTTTTAAAAGGAATTTCTATATTGAAAATCAATATATGCTGACACAAAACTATTAATGAATTTATGAAGTAGGGATCTCATATATGCTTCTTTGGGGAAAAAAATGAATCTCAAAAAGGGGTGTAATAGTGTTAAGTAGGTCATTTTAATGTGTTAACACTAAATTTAATATCATTTTTTTAGAAAAAGAAAATTCAGCACTAAGAGCTATAAGGCAAATATAGAGCAACAAAGGCATATACCTAATTAAACCCACTTTAATATGCTAAATGCCATTATGCAGATGTGACTTTTGCCGTTTTGTTTTGCATATATATGTGGGGTGAGGTGTGAGGGGAACATCCACCTGCTCCATCATAACATGGCTCTGTCTCTTGAATTTGTATACATTAGATGTATTATGTTTAGAACCCCAGCACATAAAGTTGAAAAGGGCAGTCGGTCGAGATGATTCAGTCTCGCTTTACCCAAGTGCACAGTGAAAGAGTGCCTGTCCCACCATTTCTGACTGTCTCTGCTGAGCTGGCCTGGGAGTTGCACAGTGAATTCCAGTGCTTACATGACTCCAGTTATCAGGCAGGTCCTTTTGTGGTGACCTGAAATCTTTCTCTTTGAAACACCTATGTCAGGGTTGTAGCTTGAGCTTTCAAAGCAGTACACCGTATGTGTATTCCCTTTTCCCAGTAACAGCCCTTCAGGTATTCAGGAAGACTGATCGTGTCTCCTTTTACTGTTTTCCTCACTTATAAAGGTTTGTGGGACACGGGGGTTGGTGTGCTGGTATTTCATGAACAGAGAGACTGAGAATTTCATGCTAGACTACACTAATCCTTTTATCTGTCTTTTTGTTAACAGATATTGATGAATGCGCTCAGGCCCAACACCTCTGCTCCCAGGGACGCTGTGAAAACACTGAGGGAAGTTTCTTGTGTATTTGCCCAGCGGGGTTCATGGCCAGTGAGGAGGGTACTAACTGCATAGGTAATGACAGTGTTCTTTCAGATGTGTAAATTTCCACATGCGGATTTCTAGCTCCCCTAAGATTCCATCAGTCCAGGGCTTATTCAGACCACCCCAAATTTATTATTAAACCCCTGTTACAACATAGTTATCTGCTAGATACTGGAAGATTAAAAAATGGAATTTTTTCCCCAACAGTTTTGAATGAATAGTATCAAATGTCTGCAAAAACCAGAGGCGTTAAATGTTTCTTTTGGATTCGAGTAAATCAAAACCACTCAATTTTTTGGAACAAATCAAAGAGATGATAGATGTTAGGAATCAGTTGCTTCATTCTTAACATCGAACTAACCTGGGAGACGGGAGAGGTTTGGAATTATGTTTTGGGAAATAAAACTCGACAACGTTTTCTGCTTTGCGTAGATGTTGATGAGTGCCTGAGGCCAGACGTCTGTGGGGAAGGGCACTGCGTCAATACCGTGGGGGCCTTCCGGTGTGAATACTGCGACAGCGGCTACCGCATGACCCCCGGAGGCCATTGCGAGGGTGAGTCTGCTGAGAGGATGGGGAGCCTGCGCCCCTTTGAAGTGCTGAGTGCACGTGACCATGAAATGCAGGGCTGGGTCCAGAACCCAGGGCTGGCGGGCACCTGGCCTGGTACGAATTTTCCTTCACCACCGTTCTGTGCAGGATACCAGCTCATCCAAGCTCTTGCTGCCTTCTGGGATCACAGCCCCTTTGCCTTACTTCAGTGGCTCTGTCCGGGTCATTTTCCACCTTCATATGCTCTTTATTACTCATTTCAGTATCTGCCTTCTCTGGTATGTGGAGTGAAATCACTTTTAGAACAGTTAACTGCAGAGGATTTTGGTACAAACCCAGACTTAATTGTAGTGTCTGCATCATTCATCTGGGGGCATGGTGCAGGTGTCACCAGTGCGGACTTATTGTTTTCGACCTTTTCGCCTTGTTCCATTCCTTTGTCTCAGCTTCTTTCTTTCGCATGTGTTCTGGGACTTGCTTGCAGATTGTCTACAGAAGTGCTGTCTGACCAGCTCCAAGTCAGATTCCAGCTGTGCTAGATAAAATTTCTTTCGTATTGACCCCAGCAATGGATTTGCTCTCGTTGTAAAAATGTTTTGAAAAGTTTGTAACTTTTCAAAATTAAAATGATTAACCATTGAATATTTCTGCTCGTGCCTGTGTCCAAGTCACACAGGTACTTTTTGAAACCACCATGGTACGCTTTGAATAATGATTTTCGTGAAGAAATATGTTGAACCTCTGCTTAAATCTTGCCAAAGAAATGTGAGGGCAGAGGAGCAGGGGTCTCTGGGCACGTTTTTGAGGAGACTGTCTGTAGGGATGGTGCTGGTTCTGTGGGGTTCCCTGCCCGGCTGCCTGACATTGAGCCTCTTTTCAGACGTGGCTGGGCCTCCAGCACTCGGGAGGGATGGGCCAGTTGGGGCAGGCTGCTCTCAGCTGTCTCTTGGCTCCTACATGTTGGTTTTCTTCGTGGTTCTAATGACCGGGTCTGGAGGGAGAGCTCATTAGACAGTTTTTTGGCAGCCTGCACCTGCCTTTCTTGCTGGCCCCTTGCCTCAGCCCCTGAGTTATCTGGAGAGAAGTGGGGAGCGTTTTATGTTACTGCATCTCTGATCAGCTCCCATCGGAACACAGATATGAACTCTTCTCCTGACGGCTGAGGGCCATGGGACAGCACAGGTGTGAAGTGTCCCTACTTTCCTCTTACGGGGGACCCTCCCTCTGCTCTGGAGGTAGCTTGAGGATGGGGAGAGCAGAGACTATGGCATGACGCCCGCACTCAGTAACTGTCTAACTTGGAGCCAGGTACGTAGCCCCTTCAAAACTTAGTTCTTCATCTGTAAAATGGGAACCATGCAGTGAACTTTCAGGCTTGTGCAAGTAAATGGGTGTTGCAGAATGTTGTATGGTGCCTGTCACCTTGTTCTCAAGAAGTGTTAGTTTCCTTAAACTTCCCCTTTCCCTGACTCGTTTTGTTTTTGCATAGATCTTCTCAGAACATCTGTAATTGTGGGAATGTTTTTTAAAAAAAAAAGGCGTGGGTATGTCTGACAAGCATTTATTTGCAAAGCAATGCTCCTCCAGAAGGTCAAATATGGATCCTCAAGTTCTACACACAGACTCAGGACAGGAAGATAAGCTATTTAGGAATTACCAGAGCATAAGGATGGACAGGAGAAAGGAATAGAAAAGAAATTTGAAGATAAAGGAAATAAATGGAAAGCAGTTAGGAGACTATTCAGTGTATAGAAATTATTTAACAGAAATATCACCAGCATTCCCTGAGTAAATAATTATATAATTCTATCCCCATGAAAAGGCTTGAAATGAAGGAGTCAAATAATGTAGCTGTTTTCTCATTTCATCATGGACTAGAACCAAAGGTCCCCGGGCTTCTGGCTCACTGAAGATTTTCTCAGCTGTCACTGACAAAGTTGCTTTCAAACAGCGCCAGTCTCCAAGGAGTCTATTGTAGTTTACAGACGTTATCTCATGCATCCTTACTTTATTCTGTGAAGGTATTACCAGGCCAGTAGTCCCTCATTTACAGATGAGGGAACAAGCAAACAGAGGTGAGAGCAACAGGAAATGCAGGGATATTGTCTTGTGTTTCTCAGCGTTGTACCTTATTTATCAAACCAGCCTATCTCAATGACCCTCTCTGACTTAGCAGTTGTAGTTCCATTTTTTAAAATATCCCATACAGAGAAGGATGTAATGCTGTTTGGAAAATGAAACTGGCAAGCATCATCTTTTTGTAGAACAAGAAGTCCCAGAACATCTGACCTAAAAAAAACACTGTGTGTCATTGTCTATTGGCAAGAATTTTTCGCTGATAGGAAAAAAAAAAAAAATTACAACACTGACCTGGTGCTTATTCTATTAATAACATCTTTTACCTTAAGCATCTTTTCACACATGTCTATTGATATATAATGAGAGATGATTTTTGAGAACTTACCAGAATGATGACCTCAAATACCCATGTATGTTCAGTGTATTCATTATATATTTGTTTCACTTTTTAGCTTATGTCCTGAAAAATCTGTTTACATTTTAGGTATGATTAGAGGTCCTATATACATCTCATATTGAGACACTTAGACATTGAATCCACTCACTTGAATTCAAAACTCAACTCCAGAAAAACACCTATTTTTGTTGGAGTTGGTACCCAAGGTTTTACTACTCATTTTAAACTGTTGAACCATCTCCTATATGTTACTTTTCCTCCATTTTATTGTTTTACTATTCTTAAAAAAGCCTGAAGCTCCTGTATCTCTGCCACAGTTCTATCTGTATTTAAGGTGTTTTTTTTCTCCTCACATTGAAAAGAACAAGGATTAATAACTTTCGTTAGCTGTGAATGGGAAAAGTAAGGTGTATTTTAAACCAGAATGTGTTACCCTATGATCATTCACTGTATTTTCTGGAAAATCTTGGAAGTATTTGATGAGTTCATTCTCTCCTAATATTCTTTTTCCACCTCCAAGGAATTCCTATCATATGCAATGTTTTAAATTATTCAAACCTAGGATGTTTTGGGGGCCATGAAGCCAAAGCAAGGATTTCCCTAGGGCGTCCAGTGACTACAGAGAGAACCTCTAGCCAGGTGGATAAATGGCTTCCTCACTCTCACGTCCATTTCTTGTATTTCTTTCTGGCAAGCCATGCTATTACTTGAAAGGTTTGATGTCCAGAAAGTGGCCCCAGAGAACTGCCAGTTCCCAGAGTGGAGAGGTCTGGGCCTGCCAGTTGGAGAATTGGGGCCATAAAGGTTTGCATGCATGGTATGCATGGTATACTCGGCCATGCATTCTCACTGTGTGTTTAAGTACAGACCCAGTGTGTCACTTTTTCAGTTATTGTTTTCCTCACCAAAATGTAGATAAAACATGCCTCTTTTCCCCTTCATCATACGAGTCAGTTTGTGTTTTAGTATTCTGATAAAATGTCTGTGACCTGGCTTTTTTATTTTTTCAGATGTTGATGAATGTTTAACTCCAAGTACTTGTCCAGATGAGCAGTGTGTGAATTCTCCTGGATCTTACCAGTGTGTTCCCTGCACGGAAGGATTCCGAGGCTGGAATGGGCAGTGTCTTGGTAGGTACTAGAGTGTTATCATAGTTGTGTTTCGTCTGTCTGGTCCGTTTTCTGACAGAGTGGTATAATGCCAAGTGAGGCATCTTTCAAAGTGGAAAAAGAAAAAAAGGGATGTAACAAACTCATGTCATTCAGAGAAAAGTTCTAAGTAACTTTTAACCATGAAGAAAGTAAGAAATTCAGTTGACATGAAGGAAGTGAGATTTTACATGGGACAGATAATTCTGATTGAAACAAATTGTTAGCCCTGGTGTGATTAATACCCAAAAGCAAATAAAATAATCAGTGCCACAGAGAGAGAGAAGTGGAGAGCAAAATGCTTAAAAAGAGAGAAAAGGCATGAGAAGCTACCCCAGACTCATAGAATCAGGAAATATACACAGACTTGCAGCACAAGTTGCAAATGTAGAAAGAGAAATCTGGATTGATTGCCCGTGCCCCTTATATTCATTCATTCATTCATCATTCAAGTATTTAACAAATATGGAGTACCTACTTCAGGCACTGAGGAAGATAAGTGATGAATCTGCTTTGGTCCCAATTACCTGTGCTCTAGTTAGCTTTCCCTGTTAATGGTTTTCCTTTGTGTTCCTGATCTTTTTCTGCTCCATGCCACATTCTGACAATGTGAGTTAAACTTTTCCGTCCTTCCTTCCTTCCTGTCTTCCACAAATGCAGTAGAACTCACTATCTATACCCAGAGTTGTACTCAGTGCTGGGATACACTGAGGGACCAAAAAAGTACCTTCTTCATGGAACTTACTATCTAGTTGAGGAGACAGATACTCAGCTAGACATGTCATAAGTAAATGCAAATGTACAAATGAGCCAAGTGTTAGGAAGGAGAGTTCTTTGATGTTACAAGAGCATATGACAAAATGAGTTGTCTCAAGGAAAATTCTTGAGTTAAGCTTTGGCCGGGGGTTTGACTGGGGTAGGGGATGGGAGGGAGATCATTTTGGACATTTGACATGTGCAGGGGGCTCGTGGAAGGAGGAAGCAGGTCATGTTCCAGAAGCTGAAAGGCTAGTGTGCCGAAGGCCAGAGTACAAGGGAAGATTTGCTGCAGGACGAGGGGGCAGACCATGCCAGACCCTCTTGGTTCTGCAAAAAAAAGTTGGTCTTTATTCTTACATCTCTGGGAAGACGCGTGGGTGTTCTAGAGGAGGTGGGGTAGGTAGGCTTGGTGGAAGCACTCCCAATTTCAAAGCTTTGGACTCATCACCTGGCAGCATGAGCTAAGCCTCTACCAGTTGCAGGTGGCCCCCTGCCCTGAATCTCATGCCCATCCCCAAGGGTCTCTATCAGTGGAATTATGAGATGTTGATCTTTGGGGAGAAGAAAATTTTTTGTTTCCATAAGCATTTGTTTATGTAATCAGCGTTGGTCAGAATGTGCATTTGGTTTTAATTTTTCCATTTGGCATAAATTTCATAGTTGCCTATCAAGATTCCATTCTTGTACTCGTTTTCACGTATCAACGCGTATTGTAATCCAAGAGCAGAGCCCGAACTTTACCTTAACTAACTAAAATTCACAATCGTGGTATAAACACAGCGCTGATTCATGCATTTACTAATGCAACACGACGGACCGAATGGGAAAGTGATGCTCTTCAGTGTAAATGCGTGGATCTAGGTTGGGGAATAATAATAAATGAGTTCTTCCACCTAGATGTGCGTAATCAATCTGATTGTGACCACGCTGCTCCAGCTGAGTGACAGAAACAGAGCACCTCATTTAACAGCAATATCATGTTGCCAGCCAGATTAGTAAAATCATAAGCAGAACTATTAGGTCACCATGTTACTCACCCCAAGTCACACACTTGGCCACTTGGCCAAGCAATAACTTTCGGTTTTGCATTGCCAACTAAGGTCACACATTTCCTATTAAAAGTAGGCTGGGTACTTTTCTCCTTCTGCCTTGGGTAGAGTTTTAGGTTTATGTCATCTGTCAATCAAGCTTCTCCTCTGTGATGTAATTACAATGCCATCCATTGCTCATCTTGAACTTGCAGTTCTTGTAAATTTCTCCTGTGGGCTCTTGCAGATTGTACCAAAATGGATTTTTCCATCTTAGTTTTTTATGGCAGTTGAGCTGTGAATGTTAAAGTTGAGTGTGATGAAAAGCAGATATTGCAACATACCTTTCTGCTCAGATTGAGCCAATGAATGGACTGGATTTTTCTGTAATACTCTGACGGTGCTTGTGGATACCCAGTCATATCTTTTTGGGTTTGTTCCTTTATACATTTTAGGTCTTATCTTTCTACTTCTGGTACTCTAAAATACTTTTCAGAAGGTGCAATCCTACCTAAGCTCATCTTTGAGTTGAGCTCATTGATAACACAACCTGACATATATTCATTTCTTCATTTGCCACTTTCATCATTCAACACTGTATTCATACTTTGAGCCAGGCGTTTTGTTTTAGACCCTGGGAGTTGAGAGTGAACAAAATAAATTTCCTCCCTTCGTTGCACTTAGCCTCTAGAGTTCACAAGTAAGAAAGTAGAGCATATGGTATGTCAGGTGTGATGAGTGCCATGAAGTAAAAAAAAAAAAAAAAAAAACTGCCTAAGGGATATAGAGAGTGTTAGAGATTCTATGGAGGTCAGAGAAGGCGTCAAATGATAAATGGTTGACAAAATGTTCCTTGCGAATCGACTGTTTCTGTGTCTAACAGTTAAATGTGACTAGTTTTGAGGCTTTCTCTATCCTTTTAGTGCAGACAATTCAGGGTATATTGATGAGACATTTTCCCCCAAGTTTTAATGTATGAGGGCATTAAAGACTAAAAAAAATTCCTGAATCTCATTGTTGAGAGAAAAGTCCTACACAGAACATTTGTTAGTTGTCATCTGTAGAGATGATAATCCCTACCTCGCTGGGCTGTTCTGTAAGTCTTAGTATCCTTCTTTTTCTACCACTGTCCTCTCACAGCATATTTTTAAGTTATTATAATTAAACTTGTACAGTGTTGTACAGAATAGTACTTTCTTTGGCATTACGCTTATGGGTTTTTTTAAAAAAAAAAACTCGATCTCGATGTCCAGTTGGCTCTTTTTTCTATTAAATGGTTTCATTAAGAATTAAGAATTGCCATTTTGACCCTTATGTTCTGCAGGGATTCGATGCCAGTTACACTTTATGCTGCTTTCGCTGACTAAATGGTGAACTTGCTGAAACCGTTACTGGCCTCTTTGTATTCATGCCATGTAAACTGGATCTTACTGATTGATGCTTCTCCTTGATTTATGAATTAGAACAGAAATTGTTTGGGGCAGAAACAGGTCAAATGTCAGCAGGTGCTGTCTGGGGTTTTATACTTTTTCCTAGGGTTTAGTTCAGGGCATATGATCCTTCATTCTCAATAGTTTATTGTGCACTTTCAAAATTTCTATCCCTTAATGCTTTTTTGGCAACTCGTGTTGGCTCTTCTGTTAATGTACCTTCTTCTTTCCAATTGTGGATTTCTGTGCTCTCTTGAGAGCCACTTTCATCGTTTTAACACTGTATTCCTTGGACCTCACATTCAGCCTGGAGCTGTTGCCCACACGATCCCCACCTTTTAGGACTATTTCATCACCCTGGGTTCTGGCCAGTTCCATCTGGCTGCTTTCAATCAGAACCGTTCTTGAAGGAAGCTAACGTGTCAAGTCCTCAATTTACAGGTTTCCCTTGACTGTTGAAGTACTAGCCTGATTCAGACCTGACTAGAGCCATCCCCCAAAGGAAATTCTCTAATGTATAATTGTTTAAAGGTGCATTCAGTAACTGTGATATAAAGATCATATTTCCCTGAATTTAGGCAGATTATGGGCTATGTGACCTCTCTGAAGCTTGGTTTCAATATCTGTAACATGTGTATTGAAATACTTTCTTCATGGGGTTTATTGTTAGAATTAAATGTGATATAAAGCACTGAGTAAGGTGTCTGACACAAGGTAGGACCCAAGAAATGTTATAATCCTTCCTCCCCCAACCCTATTACCTCCGTTTTATTTCCCTTGTCCTGAAATAGAAGAAATGCAATAATAACTGATACCTGTTAAAGTAAATTATATGTCAAATTTTTATGGATAACTGTCTTCTCTTTGGCTTTCTTTAAGCTCATTTCATATAGTTTTTAACTGTCATAGGAGCTTTCTCTTTTGAATCTAAGTTGTCTCAATCTTACAGTTTCCTTTCAACTTCTGAGCATTTTTGTTTTGCTGGAATATACTTCTTGAGAATCATAATGCTTTTCTGCAGTGTCATCCCTAACAAATGTTTTCACTTCTACAGTACTGCCATCCTCTTTCTTTTGCTTCACTTTCTTTGCTCACCTTCACAATATCTACACAATAGACACAATATATAATATCTGTCACCTGGTAGATGTGCGCAGCTAGCCTTTTTTGAGTTTATTGCCTTGCCTTATAGTTGAGTCTAACAAGCCATGTGATACGGGGACACAAATTTCTGAGATTTTAATCAAAGTGATCCTTCTTTGTTGGCCGTAGTTAAGTTAATGATGACTTTGTGACTCCCGTTTGAGTGTTCTAAATGTAGTAGGTCTTCAGTATTTGAAGAACTTAGTATTGTTCAACCCACTTGACAACTGGTTAGCCACAGTCTTAACCAAAACCAGGTGCAGAAAACTTGCAGGATAAACGTGGAGAGCTCCTTGTTCTAGGAGTTCTTTTCACCTAAGGATTTCTTTTCAGATTTTAAGACTCATTGTTAACCTTTATGGAATATATGAAAATTCATAAACTTAAAAAAAATTGAAGACTTTAGTCCTACAATTATTCTTTTTATGTAAGATGGCAGCTGAGCTCACGGTCTACCTTTTGTGGATATTATAAAATGTGCAAACATCAGCCTTGTCCCTAAATCATTATATGCTAAAGGAATCTTCTAGTCAGTCAGTAAGTAGTTATTGAGTGCCTACCTATGTATATGTCTGCTAGATGCCAGAGAAGATTTGAAGCTGTAAAGAAGCAAAACAAAACAGTGTAGAATGGTATAAGGGCCTGGGGGTGGGGGAATTGGGGAGATGTTATTAGAGGATAACACACATTTGCAACTAGTAGGTGAGCCCTGGAGTTGTAATGCACAGTTTAGTGATTGTAGTCAACAATACTATAGTATAAACCTCAAAGTTGCGAAGAGACTGGATATTAATTGTCTTCACCAGGAAAGAAATAATAATTGTGAGACATGATAGATGTGTTGGTAATGCTACAGTATTGATCATTTTGCAATATGTGTATCAAATCGTCCCTTAAACTTGCACAATGTTACGTTTTATTGAAGTATAGTTGATTTACAATATTGTATTAGTTTCAGGTGACAACGTAATGATTCAACATTTTTGTAGATTATGCTCAATTTAAAGATTTTACAAAATAATGACTGTATTTCCCTGTGCTGCACATTACATCCTTGTTGCTTAACTTACGTAATGTTATAATGTCAATTATATCTCATCGAAAAAAACTACTTCTGAAGGCAGGAAATATACCTGTGTGGGAATACTAGTTACTGTAATAACAATTTCTCTTTACATAGTTTACAGTATACCTGTAGTACAGATATATAAATATTTTCCCAAATAGGTTAATGGGCTTGTTCCTGGTCATAGGTAATAAATGGCAGAGCTAGGGCATGATCCCAGGTCTCTTAGCTTCAAAGCTACTATTGTTTTGTTTTATATAATGTCTCATATACCTCTCATGTACACCCAAGACAATTAGAGGACAAAACAATAAAATTAAGATAATAAGGAAAATAGAAGTTCATAGAATGGAAAGATTCATGTGGACTGGAATTGTCTCTTACAAGCAGCAATAGTTCTGGCTCAGGGGTTCTAGAGTCTGAGATGGCAGGCCAATCCATAGGTAGCCCAGTTGAGATTTTCTGAAAGACACAATGTTCTTTTAGAAAGGTGACGTAGAAAGTTAGTGATTTGCTCAGATTAGTGGGTTGATTTTCTGAGGCCATCTTTGGATCTTCATCTGTGATGTACGTAGCATTGACTGTTTTCCAATTCTGAAAAGCAGTGATGAGTCTTTGAGGAACATATAACCTATTTTGGTAGGCAGCTCTGCTACTGCATATTTTTAACTTCATCAGAATTGACAGAGGGGATGATATTCTGAGGATTTACTGTACCTCAAGTGCAGGTGAGGTGATTTCATTGCATTGGCCTAATCAGCATGTGTCTCTCATTTTGCCATGCTTCCTTTTTTTTTTTTTAAACATCTTTATTGGAGTATAATTGCTTTACAATGGTGTGTTAGTTTCTGCTTTATAACAAAGTGAATCAGCTATACATATACATATGTCCCCATACCTCCTCCCTCTTGCGTCTCCCTCCCACCCTCCCTATGCCACCCCTCTAGGTGGTCACAAAGCACTGAGCTGATCTCCCTGTGCTATGCAGCTGCTTCCCACTAGCTATCTGTTTTACACTTGGTAGTGTATATATGTCCATGCCACTCTCTCACTTCGTCCCAGCTTACCCTTCCCCCTCCCTGTGTCCTCAAGTCCATTCTCTAGTAGATCTGTGTCTTTATTCCTGTCTTGCCCCTAGGTTCTTCATGACCTTTTTTTTTTTTTTAGATTCCATATATATGTGTTAACATACGGTATTTGCTTTTCTCTTTCTGACTTACTTCACTCTGTATGACAGACTCTAGGTCCATCCACCTCACTACGAATAACTCAGTTTCATTTCTTTTTATGGCTGAGTAACATGCCATTGTATATATGTGCCACATCTTCTTTAATCATTCATCTGTTGATGGACACTTAGGTTACTTCCATGTCCTGGCTATTGTAAATAGAGCTGCAATGAACATTGTGGTACATGCCTCTTTTTGAATTATGGTTTTCTCAGGGTATATGCCCAGTAGTGGGATCGCTGGGTCGTATGGTAGTTCTATTTTTAGTTTTTTAAGGAACCTCCATACTGTTCTCCATAGCGGCTGTATCAATTTACATTCCCACCAACAGTGCAAGAGGGTTCCCTTTTCTCCACACCCTCTCCAGCATTTATTGTTTGTAGATTTTTTGATGATGGCCATTCTGACTGGTGTGAGGTGATACCTCATTGTAGTTTTGATTTGCATTTCTCTAATGATTAGTGATGTTGAGCATCCTTTCATGTGTTTGTTAGCAATCTGTATATCTTCTTTGGAGGAATGTCTATTCAGGTCTTCTGCCCATTTTTGGATTGGGTTGTTTGTTTTTTTAATATTAAGCTACATGAGCTGCTTGTAAATTTGGGAGGTTAATCCTTTGTAGTTGCTTCATTTGCAAATATTTTCTCCCATTCTGAGGGTTGTCTTTTTGTCTTGTTTATGGTTTCCTTTGCTGTGCAAAAGCTTTGAACTTTCATTAGGTCCCTTTTGTTTTTATTTGCATTTCTCTAGAAGGTGGGTCAAAAGGGATCTTGCTGTGATTTATCTCGTAGAGTGTTCTGCCTACGTCTTCCTCTAAGAGTTTGATACTGTCTGGCCTTATATTTAGGTCTTTAATCCATTTTGAGTTTATTTTTGTGTATGGTGTAGAGAGTTTTCTAATTTCATTCTTTTACATGTAGCTGTCCAGCTTGTCCATCACCACTTATTGAAGAGACTGTCTTTTCTCCATTGTATATTCTTGAATCCTTTATCAAAGGTAAGGTGACCATATGTGCGTGGGTTTATCTCTGGGCTTTCCATCCTGTTCCATTGATCTATATTTCTCTTTTTGTGCCAGTACCATACTGTCTTGATTACTGTAGCTTTGTAGTATAGTCTGAAGTACGGAGGCTGATTCCTCCAGCTCCGTTTTTCTTTCTCAAGATTGCTTTGGCTATTTGGAGTCTTTTGTGTTTCCATACAAATTGTGAAAGTTTTTGTTCTAGTTCTGTGAAAAATGCCATTGTTAGTTTGATAGGGATTGCATTAAATCTGTAGATTGCTTTGGGTAGTATAGTCATTTTCACAATATTAATTCTTCAAATCCAAGAACATGGTAAATCTCTCCATCTGTTTGTATCATCTTTAATTTCTTTCATCAGTGTCTTACAGTTTGCTGCATACAGGTCTTTTGTCTCCTTAGGTAGGTTTATTCCGAGGTATTTTATTCTTTTTGTTGCAGTGGTAAATAGGAGTGTTCCCTTAATTTCTCTTTCAGATTTTTCATCATCAGTGTATAGGAATGCAAGCGATCTCTGTGCATTAATTTTGTATCCTGTTACTTTACTAGATTCATTGATTAGCTCTAGTAGTTTTCTGGTAGCATCTTTAGGATTCTCTATGTATAGTATCATGTCGTCTGCAAACAGTGAGAGCTTTACTTCTTCTTTTCTGATTTGAATTCCTTTTATTTCTTTTTCTTCTCTGATTGCTGTGGCTAAAACTTCCAAAAGTATGTTGACTAATAGTGGTGAGAGTAGGCAACCTTGTACCTGATTTTAGAGAGAATTTTAGTTTGAGAATGATCAGTGTTAGCTCTTCTCTAAATGTTTGATAGAATTTGCCTGTGAAGGCATCTGGTTCTGGGCTTTTGTTTGTTGGAAGATTTTTAATCACAGTCCCAATTTCAGTGCTTGTGATTGGTCTGTTTATATTTTCTGTTTCTTTCTGCTTCAGTCTCAGAAGGTTGTGTATTTCTAAGAATTTGTCCATTTCTTCCAGGTTGTCCATTTTATTGGCATATAGTTGCTTGTAGTAATCATGATCCTTTGTATTTCTGCAGTGTCAGTTGTTACTTCTTTTTCATTTCTAATTCTATTGATTTGAGTCTTCTCCCTTTTTTTCTTGATGAGTCTGGCTAATGGTTTACCAATTTTGCTTATCTTCTCAAAGAACCAGCTTTTAGTTTTGTTGATCTTTGCTATTGTTCCCTTCATTTCTTTTTCATTTATTTCTGATCTGATCTTTATGATTTCTTTCCTTCTGCTAACTTGGGGGGTGTTTTTGTTCTTCTTTCTCTAATTGCCTTAGGTGTAAAGATAGGTTGTTTATTTGAGGTGTTTCTTGTTTCCTGAGGTAGGATTGTATTGCTATAAACTACCCTCTTAAAACTGCTTTTGCTGCATCCCATAGGTTTGGGGTCATTGTGTTTTCATTGTCATTTGTTTGTAGGAATATTTTGATTTCCTCTTTGATTTCTTCAGTGATCTCTTGTTTATTTAGTAATGTATTGTTTAGCCTCCGTGTGTTTGTATTTCTTACAGATTTTTCCTGTAATTGATATCTAGTCTCATAGCGTTGTGGTTGGAAAAGATACTTGGTATGATTTCAATTTTCTTAAATTTACCAAGGCTTGATTTGTGACCCAAGATATGATCTGTCCTGGAGAATGTTCCATGAGCACTTGAGAAGAATGAGTATTCTGTTGTTTCTGGATGGAATGTCCTATAAATATCAATTAAGTCCATCTTTTTTAATGTATCATTTAAAGCTTGTGTTTCCTTATTTATTTTCATTTTGGATGATCTGTCCATTGGTGAAAGTAGGATATTAAAGTCCCCTACTATGATTGTGTTACTGTCGATTTCCCCTTTTATGGCTGTTAGCATTTGCCTTATGTTTTGAGGTGCTCCTGTGTCTTTTGGTTGAGGCATTTAAGCCATTTACATTTAAGGTAATTATTGATATGTATGTTCCCTTTACCATTTTCTTAATTGTTTTGGGTTTATTACTGTAGGTCTTTTCCTTCTCTGTGTTTCCTGCCTAGAGAAGTTCCTTTAGCATTTGTTGTAAAGCTGGTTTGGTGGTGCTGAATTCTGTTAGCTTTTGCTTGTTTGTAAAGGTTTTAATTTCTCCATCAAATCTGAATGAGATCCTTGCTGAGTAGAGTAATCTTGGTTGAAGATTTTTTTCCTTCATCACTTTAAATATGTCCTGCCACTCACTTCTGGCTTGCAGAGTTTCTGCTGAAAGAGCAGCTGTTAACCTTATGGGGGTTTCCTTTTATGTTATTTGCTGTTTTTCCCTTGTTGCTTTTAATATTTTTTCTTTGTATTTAATTTTTGATAATTTGCTTAATATGTGTCTTGGCATGTTTCTCCTTGCTTTTATCCTGTATGGGACTCTCTGCACTTCCTAGACTTGATTGACTATTTCCTTTCCCATATTAGGGAAGTTTTCAACTGTAATCTCTTCAAATATTTTCTCAGTCCCTTTCTTTTTCTGTTCTTCTTCTGGAATCCCTATAATTCTAATGTTGGTGCATTTACTGTTGTCCCAGAGGTCTCTGAGACTGTGCTCAGTTCTTTTCATCATATTTTATTCTCCTCTGTGGTAGTTATTTCCACTGTTTTATCTTGCAGGTCATTTATCAGTTCTTCTGCCTCAGTTATTCTGTTATTGATTCTTACTAGAGAATTTTTAATGTCATTTTTTGTGTTGTTCATCATTGTTTGTTTGCTCTTTAGTTCTTCTGGGTTCTTGTTAGACGTTTCTTGTATTTTCTCCATTCTATTTCCAAGATTTTGGATCATGTTTACTATCATTACTCTGAATTCTTTTTCAGGTAGACTGCCTATTTCCTCTTCATTTGTTTGGTGTGATGGGTTTTTACCTTGCTCCTTCATCTGCTGTGTGTTCCTCTGTCTTCTCATTTTGGTTAACTTACTGTGTTTGGCGCCTCCTTTTCGCAGGCTGAAGATTCGTAGTTCCTGTTGTTTTTGATGTCTGCCCCCAGTGGGTAAGTTTGGTTCAGTGGGTTGTGTAGGCTTACTTGTGGAGGGGACTGGTGCCTGTGTTGTGGTGGATGAGGCTGGATCTTGTCTTTCTGGTGGGCAGGACTGCATCCGGTGGTGTATTTTGGGGTGTCTGTGACCTTATTATGATTTTAGGCAGCCTCTCTGCTAATGAGTGGGGTTGTGTTCCTGTCTTGCTAGTTGTTTGGCATAGGGATTCCAGCACTGTAGCTTGCTGGTTGTTGAGTGGTGCAGGGTCTTAGTGTTGAGATGGAGATCTCCGGGAGAGCTTTCGCCGTTTGTTATTACGTGGAGCCGGGAGGTCTCCATTGGACTGATGTCCTGAACTCAGCTCTCCCACCTCAGAGGCACAGGCCTGACACCTGGCCAGAGCACCAAGACTCTGTCAGCTACACAACTCAGAACAAAAGGGAGAGAAAAAGAAATAAAGTAAAAAATAAATAAAGTTATTAAAATAAAATATTTTAAAAAATTATTAAAAATTTAAAAAGTAAAAAGTAATAAGGCTTCCCTGGTGGCACAGTGGTTGAGAATCCACCTGCCAATGTAAGGGACACAGGTTCGTGCCCTGATCTGGGAAGATCCCACATGGTGTGGAGCAGCTAAGCCCGTATGCCACAACTACTGAGCCTGCACTGTAGAGCCCACAGGCCACAACTACTGAAGCCTGTGTACCTAGAGCCCATGCTCCACAACAAGAGAAGCCACCACAGTGAGAAGCCCGCGTATAACAATGAAGAGTAGCCCCCACTCACTGCCACTAGAGAAAAGCCCACGCAGCAACTAAGATCCAACACAGCCAAAAATAAATAAATAAATTTATTTAAAAAAAATTAAAAGTAGTAAAAGAAAAAAAAGGTAAGAAAGAAGAGAGCAACCAAACCAAAAAACAAATCCACCAGTGATAACAAGAGCTATTCTAACAAATAGCTATGATAAAATAGCTATGATAGCTATTTTATTATCAAATAGCTATGATAACAAAAACTATTCTAAAAAAACAAAGAAACACAAAAACGGACAGACAGAACCCTAGGACAAATGGTAAAAGCAAAGCTATACAGACAAAATCACACAAAGAAGCACACATATACACAGTCACAAAAAGAGAAAAAGGAAAGAAATATATATATTAAAAAAGAGGAAGAGAGCAACCAAATCAATAAACAAATCTACCAGTGATAATAAACTCTAAATACTAAACTAAGATAAACATAAAACCAGAAGCAAATTAGATGCAGAAAGCAAACCCCAACTGTAGTTGCTCCCAAAGTCCACCGCCTGAATTTTGGGATGATTAGTTGTGTGTTCAGGTACTCTAGAGATGCAGGGTACATCAAGTTGATTGTGGAGGTTTAATCTGCTGCTCCTGAGGCTGCTGGGAGAGATTTCCCTGTCTCTTCTTTATTCAAACAGCTCCCAGGGTTCAACTTTGGATTTGGCCCTGCCTCTGCGTGTAGGTTGCCTGAGGGCTTCTATTCTTTGCTCAGACAGGATGGGTTAAAGGAGTGGCTGATTAGGAGACTCTGGCTCACTCAGGCCGGATGATGGAGGGGTATGGAATGCGAGGTGAGCCTGTGGCTGCAGAGGCCAATGTGACATCACTGGATCACGGGACCCTGGCAGTGGCGGGCTGCACAGGCTCCCCGGAAGGGGGTTGTGGATAGTGACCTGTGCTTGCTCACAGGCCTCTTGGTGACTGCAGCAGCAGCCTTAGCGTTTCATGCCCATCTCTGGTGTGTGCGCTGATAGCCGCGGCTCGCGCCCGTCTCTAGAACTCATTTAGGCAGTGCTCTTAATCTGCTCTCCTCGCACACCCTGAAACAATGGTCTCTTGCCTCTTAGGTAGTTCCAGACTTTTTACCGGACTCCCTCCAGGCTCGCTGTGGCACACTAGCCCCCTTCAGTCTGTGTTCACACAGCCAACCCCAGTCCTCTCCCTGGGATCTGACCTCAGCTCCTAGACCCCACCCGTCCCAGCTGGTGAGCAGACAAGGCTCTTGGGCTGGTGAGTGCTGGTCGGCACTGATCCTCTGTGCGGGAATCTCTCCGCTTTGCCGTCCGCACCCCAGTGGCTGCACTCTCCTCCACGGCTCTGAAGCTTCCCCCCTCCGCCACCCGCAGTCTCTGCCCAAGAAGGGGCTTCTAGTGTGTGGAAATCTTTCCTCCTTCACAGCTCCCTCCCAGAGGTGCAGCTCCTGTCCCTATTCTTTTGTCTCTGTTTTTTTCTTTTTCCCTGCCCAGGTACGTGGAGAGTTTCTTGCCTTTTGGGAAGTCTGAGGTCTTCTGCCAGCGTTCAGTGGGGTTCTGTAGGAGTTGTTCCACATGTAGTTGTATTTCTGATATATTTGTGGGGAGAAATGTGATCTCCACATCTTACAACTCCGCCATCTTGAAGGTCTCTCCGCCATGCTTGCTTTTCTGTCAAATACGTTCTCCCATCATCTTTAGTATTTGTGTGGCCAAAAAGTTCCTTTGGGTTTTTCCATAAGATGTTACAGAAAAATCTGAATGAACTTTTTGGCCAACCCAATGTAAAGACTGTGTGAAGAATAGTTGAGGGATAATTGAAGTAATGTTTGTGTGGGGAGTAATCCTATATTTTCATGTAGCATGGTGATAGAATAAGATGTTTTCTTCCCATATCAAATGGTGCTCACTCACTGAAGTCTCTTGGTCACTAATGAATTACATGAGGTTGAATGGCTTCAGAAAAATGACTGGTTCACCGTGTTGACAGATTCATGTCCTTGGTAGTAAAGGAAGTAATGCAGGTAAACTCTTGCTCTGGACCCTATTCTGACCAACCCCAAGGTAGGTGAAGTGGAAGGGGTCAGTGCAGCCACGGGCTGGCCTGTGGGAAGGTGGCCACTGCGGACCCTTAGAACTTCAGAGGTCCTGCCCACCACAGAGGGGCTTCGGGCTGTCTGGTTTGTTCCCAGGATATTAGGAAGGGAAATTTCAAAAGGGTTCCTGACCCAGATGAAGTACCTCTCGAGGCAATGAGAGAATTTGCAGGTGGGATTGCTGGCCAGCTGGGAATCATCTTTGTGAAATTGTGGAGAATGGAAAGTTGCCCAGGACCTGGAGAGAGATTAATGTCCTCATTTCCCCCCAAAGAGGAAAGAAGGTGGAGTTCGGGAACTAATGACCACTGAACTTCATGTTGATCTTGAAAAAGAACTGTAGACTGCAAGATTCCAATGATGAGGTGAAACATTTTTTAAAGGATGTGATGATCATAAAAATCAGCCAGGTTCATTAAGGACAAATTATGCCTCTGACTGCCTCTTATGATAGGGTTATTAGAGGAGGAATCAGGAAATCCTACAGGTGTGGCATATCCAGTTTTCACCAGGCATTTGTGAGAGTCATTCAAAGTATTGTGGATGAGAAGGATTAATTTGGATGGGGTGATAGTACAGTGAGGTGGATTCATAAACTCCTTAACAGTCATCCACAAATTGCTGACCTAGTAAACTCCTGGCAACTTCCTTACTGTGGGAGGTTTAATTAATTCATGAATGGCACATGCCAAATTATGTCCCCAAAGCCCATTGGTAAATTGTTTTTCTTGAATTTGTGACCCATTTTTCTATGGACAGTTTCCCTTTTGAACTCATTATGTATTATGCGTGTAAGAATTTGGGTGATACAACTCCTCTATAAGACTGTAATCCTAGAATGAGTTTTGAGCTCCAATACAGAAAACAGACATAACCATCTCCCTCTGCTGCAGGGGTAAGGGGCTGTGGGTGTTGGGTGGTAGATAGTAGGGTGGGTAGAGACCCCCTTGTTTCCCATGGCATTGGTCCTCCCAAGGGTTAGAACTAGGGATTATGGGGGCCTGACTTTCTGTCAGTACCATTCAGGGCCCCACAAGTTTGTACTGTATCCTTGACTGAATTGAAAAACCCTGGAAACGATTGAAAGTTTTTCAAGTAGAGGAACAACATCATTGGTCAGATTTGTATTTTAGAAATATTGCTGTGGTTGTAATTTGGATAATGGATTTGATAGGGTCAAACTTTAAATAGAGAAACAAAAGATTATGCCAGTAACCCAGGTGAGAGATAATGGTAGTGGTGGGAATGAAGTAAAGTTGGGTGTATTTGAGAGAGATTTGGTAAGTAGAATTTACATGACTTGGTAGTAAATTGAATGTGGGGAAAGAGAGTAAGGAATCTAGAAGGGATGACGCCCAAGTTTCTGACTTGGACATCTAAGTGGGTCATGGTATCCTATATTGACATGAAAGACAGCATAAAGAGAAGGCAGGAAAAGGATCAGTTTGGGCCATGAGGACTGTGGGACATCAAGTAGAGATGTCCCAGTAAACTAACAGAATATAACAGTAAAATTAATTTCTAAGATCGTAGCTGTGGTGATGAGCAGTTAAGGAGAGAGGTCTGGCTAAAGATACAACACTGAGTTTATTTCATTCCCTTTACATCCACCAAGTGAGACTCCACTCTAGACACCTTCCTTCTGTATAGAGATTCTTTTTTTTTCTTAAATTGAGATATAATTGTGAGATAGCATTATATTTCAGGTGTACAAAATGATTCAATATTTGTATACATTGCAACATGATCACCATAATAAGTCTAGTTAACATCCATCACCATACATGGTTACAAATTTTTTTTTCTTGTGATGAAGACTTTTAAGATCCACAGTTGACCCTCTAACAATGAGGGCGTTAGGGGCACCAACCCTCTGTGCAGCTGAAAATCTGCATATAACTTATAGGTGGCCCTCTGCGACCACGGTTTCTCCCAACCACGGATCATGTAGTACTGTAGTATTTACTGTTGAAAAGAATCCATGTGTAATTGGATGCATACAGTTCAAACCCATGTTCTTCAAGGGCCAACTGTATTCTCTTGGCAACTTTCAAGTACGCAATACAGTGTTACTAACTATGGTCACCATGCTGTACATTACATCACCATGACATTTATTTTACAGCTGGAGGTTTGTACATTTTTAGTGATATTTTACTATATATCATTATCTCCTTAAGAGCATAAGTGCCACTAAGCTCATGTACTTATTCAACTCAAACTGTTCTATCTACAGGATTCTGGTTCCATGCAATTATGACTGTAGTAAGTAAAGAATAAACACATCAGGGTCTCCTGGATATTTCAAAGCATTCTGCTTCATCGTTAATCATGGTAGTAGCCTGGTAAAATAGAAGTTTTATAAGTACCTCCTGAATGGTAATCTGCAATGCCTGTTAATTTACTTTAAGAGAAAATATGGTCTTAGAAATTAATTTTACTGTTATATGCTGCAGTCTTATAAATCACACTCTCTGGTGCATGAAAAATTAAAAAGAGCAATTGATACATTTTTCAACTTGTTAACATTTTTGAAACCAAACCAGATCCTAGACGTGACATTTTTGCATTGCTGCTGGAATTTCCATGCCCAGCATCTATGTTCATTCTGTCCCATTATTTATTTTGGCTCCAGTGTTTGGCTTCTTCTTTGAAGTAGTTTGCTTTCAGTGTTTACAAAAGTGGACTCCCGCAACCAAAGAAAGGATGGATAATGAGTCAGTCTGAAAGTGTTACAATTTTTGTTTGTAATGGGATAGGGTCACTCTACTATAACTAGTGATGTTGTGAAAGCAAGGCAGAACGCCTAGGCAGTGTCAATTACTTGGCTGTTTTCAGTATGCGTATGGCATACACACACGTGCACACACACAAGATCCCCGGTGCCTTATTTTGGTAATACTCTACTTCTGAATTCCATTGTAAAAAAGAAAAAGATAGAGTACAGTTTTAATGAAATGCAGTGCAAATGAATGATTGCTGACTTAAAACTAGGTCTCTGTTAATGTGCTCGTGATTCTCTGTTAATACTGAGGTGGAAAGCTGTATTGCTTTTGTGGCAAGCATTGTGAAATGAAAGGGGTACAATCAGGAGCCTTTTCCTTTTTATTGTTTGTCTGCCTTATGTATAAAATACTTTGATTAAGTTGTAGCCCACTGTAAAATTAAGTATAAATTGTGATGCTGTGTATATTTTTGGTACTTTATGGTTGAAGTTTTTTCTCTTTAAATTTTTGATTTTTTATGCTACATTATATACCTTCTTTCTGCAATACACAGTGGACTTACCCAGGGGCATTCAAATGGGGCACAGAACTCAAATTTTTCTTTTTGAAATAACAATATTCTAGTAGGAGCTTAATGAAAGTTTCTTGAATGAAATCAGTGAACACTTAGATAATGATTATTGATATAAATGCTGTGTTAGCAAATCATAAGAACAAAGTCATGCTTTTTCTGTTTAACTTTTTCTATCTCTAGACTTAACTTTACCTATGACAGAACCTTACAGTTTAAAAGATGCTCTTTGGAGTTAGCCTGACTGAGTTCAAATCTGAGCCATCAGTTTCTAACCATGTGACCTTGGACAAGCTTTGAACTTCTTTAAATCTCAGTTCTGTCCTCTGTGAAGGGTTAACCCATATGGATTTTGTTAGCATTAAATGAGAGAATATGTGTAAAGCCTTCAGTGCCTTCATACAGTAAGTGCCTGATAAGGATTAGCTATTATTCCATTGTATATATGTGCCACATCTTCTTTATCCGTTCATCTGTCGATGGACACTTAGGTTGCTTCCATGTCCTGGCTATTGTAAATAGAGCTGCAATGAACATTGTGGTACATGACTCTTTTTGAATTATGGTTTTCTCAAGGTATATGTCCAGTAGTGGGATTGCTGGGTCATATGGTAGTTCTATTTGTAGTTTTTTAAGGAACCTCCATACTGTTCTCCATAGTGGCTGTATCAATTTACATTCCCACCAACAGTGCAAGAGGGTTCCCTTTCCTCCACACCCTCTCCAGCATTTATTGTTTGTAGATTTCTTGGTGATGGCCATTCTGACTGGTGTGAGGTGATACCTCATTGTAGTTTTGATTTGCATTTCTCTAATGATTAGTGATGTTGAGCATTCTTTCATGTGTTTGTTGGCAGTCTGTATATCTTCTTTGGAGAAATGTCTATTTAGGTCTTCTGACCATTTTTGGATTGGGCTGTTTGTTTTTTTGATATTGGACTGCATGAGCTGCTTGTAAATAAAAAGAAATGAAATTGAGTTATTTTTAGTGAGGTGGATGGACCTAGAGTCTGTCATACAGAGTGAAGTAAGTCAGAAAGAGAAAAACAAATACTGTATGCTAACACATATATATGGAATCTAAAAAAAAAAAATGTAAAATTGATAGCTAGTGGGAAGCAGCTGCATAGCACAAGGAGACCAGCTCGGTGCTTTGTGACCACCTAGAGGAGGGCAGATAGGGAGGGTGGGAGGGAGGGAGACGCAAGAGGGAAGAGATATGGGGATATATGTATATGTATAACTGATTCACTTTGTTATAAAGCAGAAACTAACACACCATTGTAAAGCAATTATACTCCAATAAAGATGTTAAAAAAAAAAAGATTAGATATTATTATTGTATCTGCCTCTTCAGCCTATACCCCACCTTCACACTACCCAGTAGGCTTATGTTTGTCCCTTAGATTGTGTTTTTTTCTTTAATCACTGATTCAATGCCATCTTAGAATGTTTTGCCTGATTTTTTTTCACCTTTCTGTTAAAACTTTCCCATGGTTGTTCTGGGTCATGAGTCATATCTCTTGTTTCGGTGAACACTGACATTCTACTGAAGTTCATCAGTTCCCTAACTAGACCTCCACGCATCTTTGGTTCTTTGGAATATTTTATCTTGCAGGGGATGTTGCTCTACATCTATCCTCTCTTCCTCCCTCCCCTCTAAAATAAGCCTTCCATTGAGTTTATTTGTAGAGCATGTTTGGTTCCTTTTTTGAGTTACTTTGCAGAAAGTAAATTAAGCCATGGAACCATCATACACATACCTTATACCAGAGCTTCTCTTCCTCTTAAGCGCTAATTTGAAAGCTTATCTTAAAGAACCTGCCCCTCTTGGGAATTCTCTGGTTGTCTAGTGGTTAGGACTCCACACTGTCACTGCTGAGGGCCTGGGTTCAATCCCTGGTTGGGGAACTAAAAATCCCAGAAGCCGCATGGTGCGGCCAAAAAAAGAAAAAGAATCTGCCCCTCTTTAGAAGATCCACTATTTCTAACCAAATTCAACTTTATTTATGTTTTATTTCTTTTTTTCCTCTTTGTCTTTTTTTTCCCCTTTGCATTATACCCCGTTCTTTAAGATGTGGATGAATGCCTGGAACCAGATATCTGCACAAATGGTACTTGCTCCAACCTCGAAGGATCCTACATGTGTTCGTGCCACAAGGGCTATACCCCAACTCCAGACCACAAGCACTGTAAAGGTAAATACTGTGATCAGATGTCTCATTTTTATTTGAACTGCACTTAAAAACATATTAGAGTAACTAGCCTTAAAAAAGGGAAACATACTACCTGTCATTTATTTTGATTGAGCTACTTGGAGCACATTTTGGTTGGCATCTTTGAAAGTGAGTCCTCATGGTGATTAAATACAGACCCTATCTGTTTACATAGAGAAAAACAGTGTTTTTTTAGAGAACATCTGTAAACCACAGATCTGTTTTGTTTTTTCCAGTTATAAAAACAATACATGCAGTTGTACAACTCTGTGAATATACTAAAAACTATTGAATTGTACACTTTAAATAGATGAATTATGTGGTGTGTGATTTTTATTTCAATACAATTGCTATTAAAAAACATGCATTTGCTATACGAAATGTGGCAAATGCAGAAAGGTAAAAAAGATAAAGTAATAATCTTTCTACCTCATTTGTGGATATTTGTATCTCATGGATATTTTATATCATTATGTTCTGTGTACAGTTTTCTATCTACCTTTTTGTCGTTTAATAGTATATCATGAGCATTTTACATTTCATTAATAACTCTTTTCAAACATTAGTTTTAAAGGCAGTGTAATATCCCGGTGTATTGCTGTGTCACCATTTTCTTGCTGTTCTTCAGGTGTTGAACAACATACTTTTTCCAGCTTCTGATTATTATGTAAAAATAAAACCTAACAGGCATCTCTTTAAAAAATAAACCTTTGCCTGAATTTTCGGATTACTTCCTTATTTATAAAAGTGGAATAATCAGGCAAAATGTTCTGTGTTTAACTATTTCAGTAGAAGAACACTAATTTCTAATTTTAAAAGATTTAATTCTAAAAGATTTAATATGTATTTTATGTGCTAATTTCCTAAACACTTCTAATTATTAAACACTTATTTCATACATCTGTTAAACATTTATATTTCCTCTTTTGTAAATTTGTTAATATCTTTTCCCATTAATCAAGTTTTTAAGTCAATGTGTATGAACACTTTATATATAGGATATATATATATATAAACCTATGTACAGTGTATATATTTAATGTATACCGTTTTCTTTAGAATATTAGTGTAATTTGTCCAAGGTTTTGCTAATTTTTTAAATAATTTTTTAAGAAGTTTTCATTTTTTCTGTGGTTAGATCTATGGATTGTTTCCCTTCTGCTATCTTCCATCACTTTTATACCTAAAAGCATGCTCTTTCAAAGGGACAGAGAGGAAATAAGTAAAAAATTTTTTCTTTACTGTCTCAATGAAAGTGAAGGATCTAGGGTAGTGGTTAATTTATCACTGTGGTAGGGGAGCAGTAAACAGATACCCTACTACTGACCTGTAAGAATTGAAGCATCTTCCACTGGCAGTAGGGAATTCACAGACGTCTGAATTTGCTGCCTTACTCCTTCCATACAGCAGAATACTATCCACTCCCAGGAGAGCATATGAAGTAGGCAGATCTCCCTTTTCTCCTGGTCCTTTCCCACATCCGCAGCTTTCCTTCTGACTCCTTAAGCTGGGCATCTCCTCAGAAAAAGTTAAACATGAGAATCACTTGAAAGGTATTATATCTTCCTTACATACAGGACTAATGGTGGCTGAAGGTCTCAGCATCAGAAGCCGTTAATCTTTATTTGATTGCTGTATCTGGTTTATTGCCTGTCATGTTACTTTCTCTTCCCAGTCTGCCTGCTTCTTCTCATCTGCTTATTCATAAAAACCCTTGTAATCGGCCCGCACTTCATATTCCAAATTTGTCACCACTGCTTTCTTCAGTTTGCAATCTCTGTCCCATCCAACTGATGTCACAACTGCCCTGGGTATATTCTGTGCTTATTTTGACTCAAGTACTTGCTCATAATTATCCTGCCCTGCACACCGATCTTCTTCCTCACTACTGACCTGAATCCTGGCTCTTCCAGGGATTCACTATACAACCTTGGATAGATAATCTCAGGTTTCCTGATATCATGTCATCCCTAAAATTCGAGGATTGGACTCTCTAGAGGGAAAATGCACAGAGTAGATACATGTTGAATGAATGACTCATTACCACCGTCTTCCTCTTGGCATTGCCATCCCAGATGAGCCTGCTCCTCTCTAGTCAGTCTCCCTACTACCTGAGAATTCACACCATCAATTGATGCCACCCCTAGGAATACTCGTATTTTCTAGTCTCTGGGGCACTCTGCTGGGCTGCTGCAGAAGCTTCTATTCGTCCTTCCTTTCCTTCCTCTCAAGTGTATGAAGGAACCAACATGTTCCAGGCACTGCGTATGTTACCAAGAGGCTGAAATCTCTCAAAGAACTATTACTCATTGGAAGAGATGCAAACCTGCATCAGATAATTGGAGACAGTGAAGTACTAAGTGATGAAAGTTAAGTTGTCAGTGATGTCATGTGAATGTCATGTACTCCTGACATTATGTGAGGACCAAAGCACTTTACCTCTGTGCTATTCTTTCCAAAAACCTGTAACCCCTGTCTTAATCATGAGAGAAACATCAGCCAAGTCCAAATTGGGGACATTCTGTGGAATTCTGGCCCATATCCTCAAGGCAATTGACGTTGTCAAAACAAGGAAAGACTGACTGGAGAGATGAGACACCTGCATATAATGTGTTCCCCTGGATTGGATCCTGGAACAGAAAGAGGACCTGCATAGAAAAACTGGTGAAATCCAAATAAGTCTGGAGTTTCGGTTTTTTTTTTCTTTTAAAAGGCAGTATGTCATATTCTAGCTGTGATACTCTGAAGCTGTGTTAGCTTGGGATAAGTTATCTCATTTCGCCAGGGCTTACTTGCTCATCTGCAAGAAGGTAACAATGATGGCATCTGTGAGGGTTGATGTGAGGATTGCATGAGATAATATAGGGTAATGAGATATCAGAGATAATACATGGAGGATGAGATATAAGGCAGGGGCAGAGCATGACATTTTGTGGTAGATGTTGTTATTCACCGAATAATAGGCATGTACAAAGTTCTGCTGAAGCCGAGAAGTGTGTGACTAATTCAGATTGCATGCTTCTGGGAAGGCTTTGCAGAGGTGTCGCTATTTGAACTTGGTCTTAAAATATTGAATACAGAGGGGAGAAAACCTTAGCAGGCAGAGGAAACAGCACCGCATTGACTGTGTCTTCACCTCACTCAATGTACTGACAACTCTTTTCAGGTTGTAAATACATTATCTAGTGTATTAATCCATTACTTATTTGTATCTTTGTATTTCTTTGTACATTTTAGTGCTGTATGTACTAAATGTATAAATACCCTAGAGATAGTCTCTATTTTAACTCTGAGCAGGACTTATCATAGTAATATGGGCAAAAAGTCCCTTAAAGAAATACCTTTTGGGACTTCCCTGGTGGCACAGTGGTTAATAATCTGCCTGCCAATGCAGGGGACACAGGTTCGAGCCCTGATCCGGGAAGATCCCATATGCCACAGAGCACCTAAGCCCGTACGCCACAACTACTGAGCCTGCGCTCTAGAGCCCAAGAGTCACTACTGAAGCCCACACGCCTAGAGCCCGTGCCCCGCAAAAAGAGAAGCCACCACAATGAGAAGCCCACACACCGCAATGAAGAGTAGCCCCTGCTCGCCGTAACTAGAGAAAGCCTGCGTGCAGCAACAGACCCAACGCAGCCAAAATAAAAATAAAATAATAACTTGATTAAAAAAAACCAAACAAACAAATACCTTTTGTGAAGAATAATATCTTCTGTTCATCTCTTGGCACGAGAGAGAAGACATTTGTCCTGCATGCCTATTTTATTAGAAAGTGTTCTTTTGTCATAGGAATTTGGTCCCTCATCAGAAAAGAAAAAATGCTTTTTAATGTGTAGAATTATGCTGCCTCTGTTCCTGTGTCCTTTTAAAGACCCAAAGATCACCTCATTCAAGATAACAGAGTTGCCTCGAGTTTTTCCAAATATGTGTATCATTACTTATAATGAATTACTTCTGACAGTCTTCCCAACATAAATGAGTAACTTATGTAAGATGTCTGGTGTATCCTGACAGTACTTGGAATGGAGGGTATAGTCTTGCTGCAAACATCTTCACATGGGAATGCTTAATTTTTCATCTTCTTTGAGAAAGTCAAAAAGAGGCCAAAGCATTAAAAATGTTGTCAGACGTTACGTGAGATCCAACCAGCTACATGAGCTATTGTTGGTCTTAAATTCTTGAACTGACGTCTCAAGTATTTTATAGAATGTGCTGAAAGAAAACATGGTGTGGGCTCGTCTTTGCTGTCGACCACTTGAAAAGCTAGTAGACTGAGAATGCTGGAAAGGTGTAAAATCATTCGTAAGACAAAATTCTTATTTAATTTCTCTATTGGTAGTCAACAGTTGGCAGCCAGGAATTATATATAAACAAAAGGGATCAACTTCACAATAAGTGAAACAAAAGTTTCTAGTAAACTCAAGTAATTTCTGCAAGAAATTAAATCAGAAACAAATTTCTGAACTCCAGTTACATTAATAGTCAATGTGAGCTTTTTCAGGAAGCATAACCTGACACCTTGCTTGCATGAAGATAAAATTCAAAAGGTTAACGCCTCACTAGAGGTTAAGAAATGCAACTTTGCTCAGGAAACAGGTAATTGTCAGTGATACTTGAGGGAAAGGACTGTGCAGTTAATTGAGTTCTCCTGGCAAAAACTTGTAGATGCAAGGGGGGAAAGTGGTGGAAGAGGGGCGTGGTGGTGGGATGAATTGGGAGATTGGGATTGACATGTGTACACTAGTATGTATAAAATGGATAACTAATAAGAACCTGCTAGATAAAAAATTTTTTAAAAACCTTGTAGATGCATTTTAAGTAACAGGATATTTTCAGAAGGAAGCACTAGTCAGACATTGATCTTTAGGATGTGATTTCCTTAAAACAAGTTCTGCTCTTTTAAGATCAGGACTCCTCTCTCCCACCCTAAGTACAGGGCTGGTGTGTTTTCATCCATTGTCTCCACTAATCCTCACAGCAGACCTGTGGTGGAGGTGGTGAAGCTCAGTCCTACCATATTTTAATGATCATAAACTCTTACAGACTGACTAGCTCTTCAGCAGAACCTTCTGAGGCTGTATCCTCATAGAGAAGGCAAGACAGCACTATCTAATTAGATCAGACCAACCTGACAGCCAAACAAAAGCGTTTAGAAAACACGCGCTGCTTCTACAAGTGTTCAAGGTATTGAGGAGGCCAGGCTTTTCTTCATTCGTGTAAATTCATATCCACGACTAGGAAACTTATAAAGAATTATGTTCTTTCTCAGTCAAGAGCTCTATGTTTATTCAAGGCATTTGAAAAAAAGTCCTCACTCATCACTTTCTCCTTAGACATTCCAACATCTATCATCAAAACATCATGCCTCCTGGCTTTCCTTGTTACTTTGAAAATGAGCTCAGTGTCCTTTAACACAACTGTTTGACCTTATACTTTTCCAGGTTCTTCTAGTACAGTAGAAATCTCTATTTTGTTTTTTAAATTCTTGGGAGAGTTTTAATTCTGCCTTTTTTCTGCCTTCTACAGGTCTGCAAACTGCCTCGTAGCCATTTGTGCTGAGGTTCTTTCTTTTTTCAACTCTAAAATATTTCATATTGTGTTTGTGCTATATCCAAAGTATGAGAGAGAGAGAGAGATGGCAAAGAGCTTGATGTTGTATTGAAAACAATTTTACTTCATCATAAATGTATCATCTATTTGTAATTATTTCTTTTCTACAGTTCAGCATACTGAGGTTGATGGTTGGTACACTGGTGGGCTGATTCAAACTAGAATGTAGAGTGCCTCACCTAGGAGAAGTACTATTATTTTTGTGATAATAACCCCAGAATGCATTGGAAAGGGCAGAGCCTTTTTTTCTGCTTATTAAAAAGTTTCTATTGTGGTTCATGCCTTAAAAGGCCAGCCTGGAAATGGAAGGCTTTGAGGGCAGTAGCTTGGTTTACAGTCTCAAACTTTAGCTAATGGGGTGTTTAGATATAAGAACTAATGTAAACAATTGTCATTGTGTTTACAGATGTTGACGAATGTCAGCAAGGGAATCTGTGCATAAACGGGCAGTGCAAGAACACCGAGGGCTCCTTCAGGTGTACCTGTGGGCAGGGCTACCAGCTGTCAGCAACAAAAGACCAGTGTGAAGGTAGGAGTGTAGCACCATGAACTACTGTGATTGCAGTTTAAGGCACGTGCCTACAAAAAAATGTGCACTCAGTAAAGTGAGTGGGTTTTGAGAAACTACCTACGTGATTGTTTTATTGTGCCAGAAATCAAGGGACTTACACTTAAGTCAGGAAAGTCAATGAAACAGGATGGGAAAAGTCTAAATTTGAAAACTAAGGTATTAGTGGTCAGTGGCTGGGCATTACTATTGGAAAGAAAAATGGTTACTCTGTGTAATTCCTTACTTGCAGAAAATCAATTGTATTAAAATCATTTGAAAGTTTCACCTAATAGGATTAACACTCAGAAGCGAATTATGTCAGCCTGGTATTATGTTTTGGAATATTAATGATCTAGTTTTTGTATGCATTGAGCTTTTTAAAATTCTTACTTTAAAAAAAAATAATCACTAAACAAGACTTTTCAGGAAGACTGAAATAGCATCCCCCTTATACTCAGGGATAAAGTTTGTGAAATATACCCTGTTCCTACAGGTGATAGTGAGGATTTTGGACCTCACTGGGGTTGACCTTAGACTTAAAAAACGTATTTTTCTTCATTGAACTTCATACAGAATTACAGATTGGCCCTTCAACAACACATGTTTGAACTGCGTGTGTCCATTTATACGCAGATTTTTTTCATTGAATACTTAGTAGAGTACTACACGATCTGTGGTTGGTTGACTCCTCAGATGCAGAACTGTGGAGACAGAAGACCAACTGTCAGGTTAAATGCAAATTTTTGACTGTGTGGTGGTTGGCCCCCCCAACCCCCTCATTGTTCAAGGGTCAACTGTACTTCACCTCCCAACAAGTATATGCTTCCTGAGCTTGAAAATACTATGGTATCACCAGTGACAAGCACAAGTGTCCAGAGTTCCTGAAAAGAAATGTCATTTAAACGTCATTTATTTAAGAATACACATTGTACTTGATCAGTTGTTTTATTATAGGGAAACAAATCATATCCATGTCTGTATGTAAACTTTAGATATTTAATAAGTAGAAAGGTCTCCTGAGGTAGTGTTATAAAAGAGACAATGTATGGTGGTCCTACAAAGGGATCTACCAATATTATCATAACCTTCTTCAATTATCCCTTTCTAGAACAAAGAGAGTCATTACAATACCTAATCTAGAGGTGAAGAATGATCAGACACACACAAACACACTCATGTACACAGATAAATTAAGTAATTTGTTCTAGATTCTAGTCCCTCTCAAAGTTTTTATACTTTATTTAATGAATCCTGACCTTTACAGTGTGTGTGATAAGGGTAGACGTCCACCCATAATGTACTAAGGCTATCGTGTTCATAGTCCTTCCTTTTGAAGAGCCAGTGATGTCACTCCTAGAGATAAGTCAGACACAGGAGAATCACCCACCAGGTTAGAAATAGGGGCAAACCAATGTTAGGTGCTAAATGCCAGGATGATCAGAATGATGCTATAAAGCAGAGTAGGATAGAACAGTGGTGTAGGGTCCCTGTGGTGTTAACTCTTGCAGAATCACACTGCCAGAAGTAGATACACATATGCAAAATGTGATGAATAAAGTTGATCGGCAAACAACATGAAATAAGTGCCTGCTGATTGTTGAAACACTAGGTCATCTAAGGAGTAAAAAAAGATGTGGTAGACAGAGGCCCTGCCTCAGGAAAGCCAGAATCTGATGGTGAAGGTAAATGATGGAATACATGCAATATGTTATCATGCCTTTTATGTGTGGGTATGATGCAGGCACATGTGTGAGCCTGAGCTCAGGATTGCGGTTACAAAACAAATAATCTCTAAGCAGAGGATGTGTGTGTCAAGCAAGAGGGATTCAGAAGCAATGTAGGTATCAAATGGGCTGAGAGCCCATTTGAAGGACCATTAGATTTGCCCAGAAAATCATTGAGAGAGAGAGAAGGTGGAAGCCTGATTGCCAGGGGTCTAAAGGGTAAATTACTGAAAAAGAATTAAAGACCTTCACGCCATGACACTTTTCAATCAGGGGGGTCAGCAAACTTCTCCTGTAAAGGGCCAGATAGTATATGAATGTGTGGTGCTATTTTCCAATAAAACTTTATTTATAATAATAGGCAGTGGTGGGCTGTAGCTTGCTGACCCCTGCTTTAGACTATCACAGGCCTTAGGGCTTTTAAACTCAGAGTGTTAAACTTGAACCTATAGAAGGAATTCCAAGAAGCTTCGTTGTGATTCCCAGATTACAGCCAAGTATTTGCCCCTCATCAGTGACCAGTAGAATTAATATGTACAGATTCTCAGCTCATTGCTTAAATTTTTAAGCTCATCTGGTTTTCCCTACAGGGATATTAATGAGTGACCTTTTACTAGAGGTCAGTTTGAATCACATAATGAAAATTCTAAATTAATTAGAAACCAGATAGTTTATAGACCTCCTTTACATGAATGATTAAAAACTCACTTTTAAAGCACCACTTCTAAGTTTCTTTTTACTCTCTTGCTCATAGATATTGATGAATGCCAGCACCGTCATCTCTGCAGTAATGGGCAGTGCAGGAACACGGAGGGCTCCTTCCGCTGTGTTTGTGACCAGGGTTACAGAGCGTCCGCCCTTGGAGACCATTGTGAAGGTGAGAATTGCTCTTGATTGCAGAATCATAAAATGTGAGAATCAGGATCAGGGAAATCTGGACATCATCCTGGCCTCTGTCCTTGACCCCATACTTTTGACTTCACAGTTGAGGACACGAGGTCCCTGCAAGATATTTTCCCCATGGTCACACAAATAGTGCCAAGAAGTGCATAGAATCAAGGTTTTCCTTACACTACTCAGAGCAGTTATGCCAGAAGAATTATGCCAGCTAGATGAATAAAGAATCAGTTTAACTTTTCTCAGCTGTGGATGGTTTATCCTGGGTGTATAGTTCTGTATAGCATCCACTGGGATGCAGGACTCATGGTACCAACGATCCAAGTAAGTAAAGACAAGTTAATTTTCCAGAAAAATGTAAAGTTTTTAAAGCCAGACTTTAATTCAATTTTGAGCTTTTCACATAAAATATTTCTTCAAGATAACCCATGTGTACAGCATTTGTGAGCTGTTAACCACTCTCACTACCTGCCTTGGCTCAGAACCCCTTTGGGTGGTCAGAGCTGCTGAAGCTGCCTGTCACCAGCCTATCACTTGTGAATTCTCCGTGTTCACTGTGTGTTTTTCCCACTCGTCTGCTGATTTGCTGCATTTAGACCCTGTCAGTTATGAAAGCAGAAATGTGAACATGGCAGGGTTTGCCTCACATGGTGAGGTGGTGTCTGCTTGAGGGTCTGAACCCCACCTTTGATAGAAGAGAATGAGCTTTTCAGTGATTGGTTTTGTGGCACATGCTTCAGTGGCCCCAGATACTTTTGGACTTTTCAGTCCCATTGGTTGGGAAAGATCAACTGTATTGTATCCTTCTCTTCTGACCAGAGAACTTGGCTCAGTCACAACCTGTCCGGAGGGCAATTGGTACCGTTTCAGAGGTGTTAAAATGTACATTATTGTTGAATCAGTGGGTCATCTTCTAGGATTTTATCCTAAGGTAATAATGTTTTTCAGAGGGTTAATACAACCAGTGAAAAGTTGTAATCAACATACCTATTGAAAAAATAGGCAAATGATCAAGTGATAAGTCATAATAACAATAATAATTGGTTGTCTGAAAACTATGGATGGGGAACTCTCCAATATACGGGTAAATGTTGATGATTCAACATAGTGGCAATGCAAGATGGAAGAGGCGGTCGTGTTTCTGGGAGCCAGTCATGGAAGAACCTATTCTAGAAGTAAGGAGGTGGTAGGGCACATGCTAAGGCACTGAAAACCTACACTGACCACCAGTATGTATTTTGCCCTAATTCCTGGCCTAGCCAAGAGGATAACCAGGCCATTGACTAAGTCTTGGGTAATGGGTGCTTATTATAGGATATGTTCCTCTATTTTGGCTGTTTTAATATGTAACCATTTCACCAGAAGTCCAATATTTTTATTCTAAAACCATCCATTTCATGAAAAGCCAAATAAAAACGTTTCCCCAGCTTCCTTGGCGTTATTAATATATATGTTCCATAAGAAAGCTTCTTTTTAAGTATATAATCAGACTCTTTTCTCTTCAAGTCAGGACTAATTTCCCTAGTGTCTTAGGTTATAAATAGGACTGGAGTCCAGTCAATTAATTCAGAGCTCCCTTTGAAACGATATTAGCACTTCAGCCTGCTAATTCCCAACTAGCACTGTTTCTGACCCTTCCCAGTCTTATGCAGCTGTAATTAACTGAGCTGTGACGGCTCACTTACCTTTCACAGCTGTGGGAGGAAGAGCCCTCTTTCTTGTTGGCATTTCTATTTACATGTGTAATTTTCCTCTTCTAACTCTGGCAGAGACTTGTTTTCTTACAGCGTTATCCTGCAGTCCTGCTGGCCTTCTCGTGGAGTCAGAATCCCAAGCATTGTGCTGATTTCTGTGGGCAACGTATGCCAGCACACTCAGTAGCCACTCACTCTGTGATTCTGGGTGGCCTCAGTGGTCCTGGTTATTAGAGGGCTTGGCATCTCAGCCTTCAAAGGCTCTGCCTCTGACTTGTTTTCCCTCCAGGCACAGTCTCTGCTTCCATGCCTACCTTGGCACCTTCCCCAGCCCCTTGCTGTGGTTGCTCCATGCTAGTCCCTTGCAAAGCCTGAGAAGAAGATTCATGATTTACTCTGTCTTCCTATGACCCTTCTCTGTTGGTCATTTCTTTGCAGACCAAATCGAAAAAGGGAAGAAGTGCTAGTATTTCTTACCTTCTGACATTTCTTTCCAAGTCAGAGTCATCCATTTATTCATTTATGCATTCATTCAACAAAAATTTGAGTGTCAAGGATGTGCCAGGCACTGTTCTAGGTGCAGGATGTACAGCAATAAACCAAACAGACAAAAAGTCCTGCCCTCGTGGAGCTTACATTTTAGTGAGGGAGATAACAATAAAAATGATAACTAAATAAACTGTATAGTTTGTTAAATGGCAGTAAATGTTAAGGGGAAAATTAAAGTGGGGTACATGGGGGGTGCGGAGGGAGGGAGGGAGAGTGATGGTCTTAAATAAGTAGGCAAGCAGAGGTTAGCCTGAGATGATGACATTTGATTATTTCTGGGGGAGTGTTCCATGAAAAGGCTTTGTGGAGGAGATTAAGAGCTTGACTTGGGCATTTTCAGTTTGTGTTGCCTACAGTGGGTATCCACATGAAGATATCCGAAAGACAATTGGACCTATGTGTTTGGAATTCAGGGGTGAGTTCTGAGCTGGGATACATCAGCATGTAGACAGTGTTTAAAGCCATGAAGTTGGATGGGATCACCAAGGGAGTGAATGTAGCTAGAAGAGAGAAGTTGTCCAAAGACTGAGTCCTTGTCCCTCATTTATTTAGAAGTGAGGAGGTGATAAGGAACAAGCAGAGGGGATTGAGAAAAAGTGGCAAGTGAAGGAGCAAAACCAGAATCCAAGAGAACATTTCAAAGAGGGCGTGATGAGCTTGTGTCAAACATTGCTGCTAGGCAAGATGAGGACCAAAAGTTGACCATGGCATCTAGTCAGGTGGAGGTCCTTGGTGACTGCCAAAGCAGTCTCAGTGGAGAGGTGACCACGACTGACTGTTGCTATCCTTAAAGCCTGATGGCCAACTCCTAGAAGAAAATCACCCTAGTCGGTGGTGTCAGACAATCCCACATCGGGCTCTCTTAATATTCCACCTACTCTTTTTTTTGCTTTTGAAGATAGAGATCTTGCAAAATTTTTAAACTATCCAGACTCTAACATAGTGCACTGGGTTTTAAAATCTGTACAATTATTTATAAACATTTTTAAAATGCTTCCTTTTACTCTCATATACATTATTTCTCTTAGATTTTGGAAAGTGAATGAAAATTATTTTAGGATAGGGTGAACAAAGCTGACACGTTTCCATTATGCTGAGGCACATATATTGGTAATAGAGTGTTGTTCCTGAAATTCATATCCTCAGGATTCTACTTGCTCTATTTTGAATTGAGATTTTTCACGTAATGCTAATGATCAAATGTGCCTTTTCTTATTTTGTTGTCTCAATTTCCAAAAGAGCAAAGAAAGAAAGGTAAATCTAAAAATGGACCTCCAACTCAACACCTGTTAGAATGGCTGTGGAGCTATTAGGATAAATATGGAACAGTTGGAACTCTCTTACCTTGCTGGTGGGAATGTAACATGATACAGCCACATTAGAAACTTCAAAAGTGAAACCTACTATGTGACCCAGCCATTCTATTCCTAGGAATTTACTCAAGGAAAATGAAAGCATATATGCACACAAAGACTTAAACATGAATGTTTATCAAAACTTCATTCATAATAGCAAAACTGTAAACAGTCCAAATACTCATTATAGGTGAAGGGTAAACAGATCGTGGTACATTCATACAATAGAACACTACTCAGCAATAATGAGGAGAGAGCTGTTGATACACATGACAGCCTGGATGACTCTCAAAAACACTATGCTGAGCAGAAGAAGCCAAACAGAATAGGGGTACAAGTAACCTTTTGGGGCAATGGAAATGCCTATACCTTTTTGGTAATGATTGGTCCAGGTTATTCCTTCAGTACATGGTTTTTGTTTTTTGTTTTTTTTTGGGTGGGGCTGCATTGGGTCTTTGTTGCTGCGTGCAGGCTTTCTCTAGTTGCGGCGAGCGGGGGCTACTCTTCGTTGCAGTGCACGGGCTTCTATTGTGGTGGCTTCTCTTGTTGCAGAGCACAGGCTCTAGGCACGTGGGCTTCAGTAGTTGCAGCACGCGGGCTCAGTAGTTGTGGCTCATGGGCTCTAGAGCGCAGGCTCAGTAGTTGTGGCGCATGGGCTTAGTTGCTCCATGGCATGTGGGATCTTCCCAGACCAGGGCTCGAACCCGTGTCCCCTGCATTGGCAGGCGGATTCTTAACTGCTGTGCCACCAGGGAAGCCCCTTTAGTACATGTTTTATGGCAAAGATCCATAAACAGTAGACTAGAATATCCCCATTTGGCTCAACCACTTCAAAATCATGAAATAAGCAGAGAGTTGGGGCTTAAGAATTATTTTCACAGAATTTATATCTAAAAACCTTTTCTCAATTAAATTTGGTTCCACTTTCAGGAATCTTGATCTACCAAAGGTCAGTTAATCAGTGAATAAAACCTTTATTGGCATAGTCAGGCTTTGCAGGAGACACTTAGTCCTCCATGCTGTTATCTTTCTTAATTGTGCATGATGGTTCCTTTACGGATTCTTTCACAGAAATTATAACACCCAAGGCATTAGATTAACAGGAATGGAGATTTTAAGGTCAAACTGGAAAAAGAGACTAAGGAAAATGTCACCAAGCTTTATGTTTGTCACTACAGAATGACATTCTTACAAAGGTGTGTCATTAATTCCTTAAAAAACATTGCATTTGCAATGATGTTAAGAATCCAGCAGTGGATCCTTACAGATATAAATTGGTACAGAAATGCCTGTGCCTTGATTGTGATGGTGGTCACAAGAATGTGTCTACATTTGTCAAAACTCATTGAACTGGACTCTTAGACACATTCGTTTTATGTAAATTATACTTCAGTGAAGTTGGAGAAACACACTAAAGAACAAGTGATAAATCACTTTAGTTGTGACGTAGTCACATCAGCATTGTTTTACATTTTAGGATCTAGTATTCAGAAACACTTTAAAAATGGGTGAACCTCATAATAATTTATTTTGATAGAATGAAATTATAAGGTGCTTCTCTTTTATCTGCCCCATGAATGGTACGGAAGGCAGTTAATTAGTTGCTTGGGTTCTACGAGGAATATTTAATTCCTGTGCCCACATTTTCAACCAGACAACGAGGAGAATAAGGCAGCAGCAGTCTCCATATTCACTTCTTCCTGGACCTCCTCATGTATTTTAGCAGCAATCATAATTATTAGCAAGAAATGCCATAACATGCCAAATTTCTGAGAAAACAAAGAAGGTTTTGTTCTTTAGGTTTCTTCAGTGCTAATAATTTGAATCCTACACATACAACAGAATCGGAGCTCATGGAGTGTGTTAGGAATAATGAGCTCTGACTAGGAGTAAATGAGGTAATAAACAGCCCTAGTGAAAGATCTGCCTCGAGTTCATGCAGCAAGGGGGGGTCATTAATTGTCTTACATGCTCACAGTCAAGACCCATTATTGGTTACATAAACCATTTTTAGTTGCATATTTGTTATAAGTACATACGTTAGAAAAAATCCAGGCAACATTATACCTGTTTGTGATAACTGCTGAGTAAGTGACTTGATTTTGTTGACTCCCTTGCCCGCCAAAAGCTCTTCTTCCCGCTCTGCCACTTTCCACCCTGCTGTCAAGGCTCCAAGTAAGTTCCTTATGTTACCCAGGCCACCTTTGACCTCTGTAGTGTCTCTTCTCTAAATTCATGTGACACTGGAAGTTGGTTTTAGTCTTTTGACAAATATCTTTTTTGACAATTCTTATGTTAAACTATTTTGAACTTATAAAGCAACTCAATATTTTTGTGTTTTTTCTTATTAATATAATTTGGGTTTTTTGGTACAATCATTTTCCTTTGGAGGCAGGGAGCATGCCAAGTACTTTAAAAATCTTTCCTGTAATGCATAATATAGGATCTTGTATAAATAGATGCTCAAGATATTCTTATTTGAGGAATAATTTTATTCTCTTATCATCACGGAGAATTTAACCAAGTAAATTACTGTTTGTTATAGAATCTTTACTTTCCTCTTTGAATTGATTTTATTTGATGTTAAAACTTGTTTATTTATTGTGCAAAGCTAAAATCCTTTCAAAATATTTCATTTCTCAAAAACTCTAAAAGGTAAACGTCATCCATTTAAAATCATGCGTTATGAGAGATGTAAAATAGTGTTCATTTATGAGTCTGGTGTGTAAACATAAGGGAAATGTTTTTCTAAATACATTTTGTTTTGTCACTTGACTTGTAGATATCAATGAGTGCTTGGAGGACAATAGTGTTTGCCAGGGAGGAGACTGCATTAATATTGAAGGGTCCTACGATTGTACTTGTCCGGATGGATTCCAGCTAAATGACAATAAAGGATGTCAAGGTACTTCTCTCTCCATCTTCTAAATTATAATTTACATTATTGTTCAGTTCTGCGTTGCTTCCTGATGATAGTCTGCGGTTTTACCACTCTATATGTAAGTGAGCTATGCCAATTTGTATTTGTATAATATTTTTCTTGAGTCTACATCAAGTACAGGAAGTTCTCGCTTTGCACTGCACCATGTTAACTGAAACTCATGTGTTTTGGAACTGTGTCCTAGCTTTGTGTGCTTCTGTGGTAACTGAGATCACCTGTACTTTGCTGTTCCTTCCATGGGCCAACCTTGGTACTTGATTCTAAATTATCTTCTAGCTTTTTTATCTCCTTCATGGGTCTATTTAATCTTGTCCCGTAGCTGATATATATCTGCTTTTTTTTTTTTTCCTGATCCCTGTTTTTATCCAGTATCCAGCTTCTCCTCTCCCCCAAAAACCTCACTAATGTTTTGGTCACAATTATAGAGGACAGGATTTTATGTTTTTTCAAAGTGCTATCATGTTTAATCTCCTAAACAGCAGTCCTCCTCCCCTCATCTGTGGTTTCACCTTCTGCAGTTTGTTACCCACAGTCAGCTGCAGTCAGAAAATATTAGATGGAAAATTCCAGAAACAATTCACAAGTTTTAGATTGCTCACTGTTCTAAGTAGTGTAATGAAATCTCGTTCCATCCCATTTCATCCCACCCGGAGCATGTATCATCCCTTTGTCCAACGTGTCTCATCTGTTAGTCACTTAGTAGCCATCTCCGTCGTCAGATCCACTGTCGAGGTATCACAGTTCCTGTGTTCCAGTAACTCTTATTTTACCTAATAATAGTTCCAGAGCACAAGGGTAGTGATTCAGCAATTTGGATATACCAAAAAGAAGCCATAAAGGTGCTTTTTTTTTTTTTTAAATGAAGAGGTGAAAGTTCTTGACTTACTAAGGAAAGAAAAAAAATCATGTGTTGAGGTTGCTAAGATCTATGGTAAGGACAAAGAGGGAAAAAGAAATTTGTTCTAGCTTTGTTGTCACCCCTCAAACTGCAAAAGTTACGGCCACAGTGTATAAGTCCTTAGTTAAGATGAAAAAGGCATTAAATATGTACAATAAGATAATGGAAAGAGAGAGAAATTACATTCACATAACTTTTATTACAGTATACTGTTATAATTCTATTTTTAGTTAGTGTTGTTAATCTCTTACTGTGCCTAATTTATCAATTATACTTTATTATATGTATGTATAAGAAAAAAGTAGTATATATACGGTTCAGGCCCATCCATGGTTTCAGGTATCCACCAGAGGCCTTATAATGTATCCCCTGGGGGTAAGGGAGGACTGACTGTACAGTGGACACAAGGTACTAATAAGAACACAGTACCAATCACAGCACAGCTTTAACTGAATACCTACTATGTACCAGTTGCTGAATTACCTTACTTAATTTGTAAAGAATTGAAGAGGCAACTTTTCTTTTATCCATTTTGTGCATGAGTAACTGAAGCTCAGAGAAGTTAATTAGCATTGTCTGTTCAAGCAGTTAATTGTCTGCTTGAAAAACTGATATCCAAACGAATGAAAAATATTCCTGAAGCGGGATAGAGACCATTTAAAAAGTACTATCTGTGAATATGCTCCGTCACCCACCTTCTCTGATTAGAGTCTGTTTATAATACCATGTGCACTCACCTTGTTTTGAATCATCTCTCTTTGCCACATCACTGGAGGCAACTTTGTGATCCTTCGCTCTGCCTGAAGTTAGTAGCCTACTTCTATCTAATCCCATGATCGTGTCAGCATTCTGTACATGGGTGTAGATTTCAGAGTTTGTTTTAATGCTGAAAACATAATTGATGACAATGTGAATAACCGTGGAACATATTTGAATAATAATGCATGATAGGCATAAACTTTAAGCCTCACCTAATAATCTGAAGATAGTTCCATATTCAGGAAGGCATTTTCAATTGAAAGTGTAAGAATCTCTTCCCCCAGCAAAGTTAACGATGTCATACAGACAGCATGGAAATTCTATGTTAATACTCTCTTTAGGAATGTGGCAGCATACATTTGATCTTCAGAACACACTCAGTTTCACGTTTTGACTTACACGTGCCAAATTGTGAATTTCTGTGGAATCTTGGACCTATGAAAGAAACCCAACTTAAATATAGTCTGGCTTTCAGCAGAGTTACTAGCAGCATAGTTTAGAAATGCCTCAATAAGTGCAACCCAAATTGAATGCATATGTTTCTCTGGTTCCAGATATTTGTGTTGTTCTTTCTTGGTGGTTTCCTGGAAAAAAGTCTGGGAATTCATCTTCAGTTCCTGTCATCAGACTTTTTAGACAATTATTTGTTAATCAGTGACTTCTCTTTAAGCAAGAAGTTTATGCCCATTCTTCCCCATGCAAAGTTGCAAAAGTCTGACAGCTTTTATAGGGCCATATTGAGTCACAGATAAAATAAGGAGGTGGTCTCGGATAACCTCTAGGGCTCTACAAGATGGATATCGACCTGGGACTTGATCTCCAGGCCAGTGGAAGTTTATGGCACTTTGTTGCCCAGGTAGAGGGCAACAGATTCTAGGCAGCAGATTGGAAAGAAAGAACGGAGCTAACGGGTAAAAGAAGGTCAGAGTTCAAGAAAGATCACAACCTAAGGTATTATCAGTACGTAGCGAGGAAACACAGAGGATACCAGAGATTTTATAAAAGAAGTGACGAATTTCACAGAGTGGAATCATGTTGAGAAATAGTAAAGTAGGAAATGATTCATTGCTCTTCCTTGAAATATTTTAGTGACAATTAGAAGAATGGGAGAATTGTTAAGAAAATGAGTGATTCCTATTTGATTTCTTAGTTGGGTTCAGCAGTAGATAAGCCAGTTAGCCTGAAATATATGGCAGAAGGAAGGGTAAAAAGTTCAGGCTTAATACAGAGATGGCTAAATCAGTAATATTGCCGGAATTGCTATTACACAGTGAGATCAACAGGGCAAAAAGAAGAGCCCCAGGAGATCCTGGATACGGGGAAAGGGATGACTCTCTGGAGGAGGTGAGCTGCCGGGTTGGTGGCTAAGCATGTTCTAGAGGTCACTAGGAAGGTCCCATCATCTGTACCTTTCCCGTGTTCCCATTAAGCTTTACAGTTATTCATGTTGGTTCCTGCCTCCCCTGTGAGCTTCATAATGGCAAGGGCCTCTTCCTACTCAGCCTTCTCATAGGAAGCCTTCAGCCAAAGTTTTTAATTGAATTAAAGATGGATTTTTAAGAGGATATGTTGAGGACCTCTTTAGCAAGAGATAAAGAGGAGGACCTAGGAGACTTCAGAAAGATAGGAAAATGACCTTAGTAGGGCTAGCGCCTGGATGGTGCCAAGGACCTGGGATACTTTTTATGACCCCCAATTAACTAAGAGAGCCTCAATCAATCACTCTTCAGTTATTAGAGAATGAACAAAACTGTGACATTTTTTGGTGGGCAAACATTCATAGTACACTGTTCACTTGCTGTGCTAGGAGTTGGGGACTCAGAGTTAAAATACGCAGTTCTCCTTAAGAAGCAGTCAGTGCAAGAGGGACACAGATGAGACAAACAGCAGTTAAAATGCAGTGCGCATAGGCAGTTGCTTGTGTCAGCACCAGTGTGAATAGGTGAACCATTCTCCATGATTCCTTATGTTGTCCACTGTGGGCACTCTTAGCCAGTATAACTAGGATTAGTTTGAAAGAACACTGCATTTACACCAAATACCTCAGGCATTATCAGTGTTTAGGAGTGATCATCACCCTGGCTACAGGGAGCATAATCATTCTTCATTGAGGGCAAGCAGAGTATGAGATGGTCAACACAACTACAGCATGATTTGTTCATGGTAGTAGTCGCTACCACTTTTTGACTCTTGGTTGTGTTGGGTACTACATTAAATAGCGCCTGATGCTCATTCACTAATTTCATCATCACAGAGCTGTGCCAATATTAAGACTTTGCCTGGTATAAAAGGCCTTTTTCTTGTACTTTATTTCTTGTATCCATTTTCAGTGAAATATAGATTGTAGTCTATTTCATTTGTATATTCAGACATCTGAGAAGTGCCATTTCTGAGCCAAACACTGTAAGACACGTCCAGCCTTGCCCTTAAGAAGTTCACGTCCCAGGGATGGATAGGCATGGACGTGGGGAGACGTACAGGCCACAGGAGAGTTGTCTGCATGGTGGTGGGAGGGGACAAAGGACAGCACAGTATTCACACTGAAGAATATTTCACAGAGGATTTATTTGATTGTAGACCCTCAAGCCTCCAATATGTCTTTTAAAAAAAGGGTACCTTTGGGTTGAAACTATGAAACTGCTTTTTTTAATTTTAGGTTGAAAATGGTTTGAACATTGGCTAGTTCCTGTGATTCATCCTAAGTAGTTTCTCTCCGCTGACAGTCCAACTTGTCTTGTGGTCTGGTGTGCGTACAGACTGAATAGTTGTACCATCAAAGAAGTGTCTGACCATGTTGCAATAGATTTTTCTTCCTGTATGTCTGGTATCATAAGAAAACAAAACAGATTTTTTTCAAGTATGTGGAACTCTTCTCGATTCCAGATATTAATGAATGTGAACAGCCTGGACTCTGTGGTCCTCATGGAGAGTGTCTCAACACAGACGGTTCTTTTCACTGCGTCTGCGAGCAGGGTTTCTCAATCTCTGCAGATGGACATACATGTGAAGGTAAGACAAACCATAAGACATCACATAATTATTGCATGATAAAGCAGAGAGGAGATCACTCTCTATTTCAATAGGCAAAGGCTCTGAGACACTGAAAGACACGCATGATTTAAGGCCTTAGAACATGTAGGCACCAAGATGACCCCTACCCGAAATCACAGCTCGGGGTGGCTGGGATTTACAAACAGGATAAATGGCCATTATGACGGTGAAAATACTCACAGGTGATTCCACTACTGGTACTGAATTAACAAGTCAAAATGTGTGGGAGGTGATGATTTTAGGTGCGCATGGGGGACCTAAAGGAAAACAGGGACAACATCCTGATGTAACTCGAGACTCTGCCAGTTTTGATTATGCTTCATATAGACCATCTGAATCATTCTGTTTATAAAAATGCCTTGCTTGATTTTTTCTCTGCACCACTGTCAGCAGAGATTTTCCAGAGTTATTCCTCTAATATCCTTAGCTCTAAGCCAGTATATTTTCTTATCTATCAGTATTTGTTATGTCCTAAAAGCTAATTAACTTGTAAGATGTTAAGATAACACTGTGGGCTTCCCATTGGCAACCTCTGTATGTTTGCAGGGATACAGCACTGGTTATATTCATAAGATTTATATCTTGATGACTTATTATAGTTTGATAAATTGAGGAATAATTCATCTGAACTTTTATAAAAGTAAACCGAGAAGATTCCTATAATCATAATTTTAATCCATCCCTTTGTGAATCTAGGTTATCAAAACCCAGCTATGTTTTAAAGAAGTATGAAGGTTTTGTTCTGGGCCTATGATAGGATCCAAATGCTTTGCTCTAAAAAATAGTGCAGCAGGAAGTGTGTGCTCTCCTTACCCATACCACAGTGGAAACAAGCCGAGGAACGGCAACCAGGTTCATCTGAAACTAATTATTATATTGGGAAGAATAAACTGATCTTATAAAAAGCAGGAGATTGTTGAAATTGCTCTCTTGCTGAGCAGACAAAACATTGATACCAGATTTGGTTTCAAGTGAAAGAGAGATAGTGCAGGGTGGGGTTTAAACAAGCAGATTCTGAGGGGTTTGCAAGTGATCAAAAGTGGGGAAATGGAGAAAAACATCATAAAGATGGCCATGAGAGGTTTACTCCATGATTCAGTGGTTCAAGTTTTAATTAGTTTTATATTTAGAGCTCTTAAGAAAGACAGGGCATGAATGCATACATTCTGGGGGGATCACGGTATTCCCTGGTGGAGGGAATAGGGTGCTAGCCCATCTGAGTCACGGACGAAACGAATTTGCAGAATGCACATTTCCCTGCCTTCTAGAAAGGTGCAGGTTTGCTTCTTCAGCTAGCTCTAAAACATGGTTAGTAAGGGCTTCCTTTGCTGAAAAATGGTCCCAGTTACAACTGCCAATAGCTGTGCCATGCAAAAACTATATTCAGAAAAAATGTAAGTCACCTCAAGGGCTCACCAGTCAAAGCCATTGCTCCAGAAGACTATACCAATATAAGCATATTCCATTTATTTTTTCTTTTGTACTTTATAATTTGTCTTTAATTCTGTATCTTTTAAAATCCTGATTTCTGCAACTCCAGGGTTACATAATCATGCTAATTTAGTTGCAGTTCTAATTTTGTTAGTCATTTACTTGGCAGAGATTTTAATTTTAAAATGTGTTTTTAGAAAACTTCCAGTGCTTTGTAAATTACTGTACTTTAGTATACTGTCTTTGACACTTGTTTCATATTTTTTACTCCAGAATCTGGATAGTTTTACAAAAGTAAAAAAGTAGATAATTTAGAATATTGTTCTGATATATGGCAGTATAGCTAGAAAGCTCCCTAATTATTAGGCATGTTAATCTCTTTTTAGAATAAGCTTTGCAAGATTTTCATTTTTTGTGGTCTTAATCCAATATATTAAACTGGTCCAAATTTTCTGTTGTTGGACTTAGTCTGAAACTTGTGACAGTAGCAGTATGTCCTGATTCTACCTTTGGCGGTGGTGTAGGACGAAGCTAGTCCATGCGATGGGAATTTATCTATGGAGGTGATGTGCATAGGACTTGAATTAACATTGAGAAGTGGCTGGCACCCTTATTTCATGCCCATCTACCAGCTTACTTCCGAACTTCTAATTAAAGGAGTTGAAGCCACCTGGATGTGTGAGGGCTGGCATACCCTGCTTTAAGCAGGGCTGAAGGAATCCCACCCAGATGAGGGAAGAAAGGCCCTTCCCTGATTTCCTATGACTTGGAGAGCTGTCAGCATCTCTGCACAGTTATTGAACCACAACGAAGAGGTGTACTCTTCAGCATGAACTGTCTCAGGTATCAAGTAGCATGGCCGATTCTTTGGAAATACACACAGCACCACTGGCTCCTTCCTTTCCCTTATGTATGTGCCACTCTGGGAGCACGTATGTGGGAGAGGATGGAGAAGCATCTTGTTTTTCCCACGTGAGATAAAGAAGAACAACAGTGTCATTTGAAGTTTGAGTGGAGTGGGAAGGAAGTGATGGGTGAGCAGCTATTTATTTATTTATTCATTCCCTCAGCAGTGACAGAGTGCCTGTCTTATGCCAGGCACCATAACCGTTCCGAGGGCAAGACACACACTGTTCTTGTCCACATGGAGCCTACATTCTAGGAAGGGATTCAGGGATCAATAAGTAAATAGTACATATAGAAAATTACGTTGGTGTAGTTAAATAATATAACATGGTTATACTTCATGGATATAAATAAGTGCAGGGTATGGCATGCCATATATAATTTATAATGCACAGGGTTTTTTTCCCCAAGTCCTACATGTGGATGTCAGTAAACTGCAGGGGAGCAGGACCCTTCTGGTTTACTTCCACCTCGGTAGTTCTCGGTAATTCTTTCTTTTCTTCTCATAACTGCAGTTCATCTTTTCCTGCCACCTCCTGCACCCTCTAGCCAGAGCTTTTATTTTGTGTAGGAAAACAAAGGAAATTTTTCTTCTTTCATTCAGCTCACTGTTTTATATTTCAATTTATCTTATCGATTTGTTTTAAAAAGTTACACTTCTTTGGCTCCTTTATTTTTCCCCACTTGTTAAATTGCAGCGTTTTAATTCTTAGGAATAATATGTATCATCCCGTTTATAAGCTGACTCAGGGTTTGGTTTCTTCATCATCAGAAGAATGTGAGTGAGTGGGAAGAATAGGGAAACCTGTGACTGTATCCTCAGTGTCACCATGTCTGTCCCCTGACTCCCATAGAGAAATGCCTCCTGGTCTCTGACTTGGCATCACTCCATCCACGTGCCTCTGGGCAGGCTGCTCTTGGCCAGGAATGGCTTGCTCGCCCAGTTGGGTGTCCAGGTTGACTGAGACCTTGTATGACAACAAGTAGAATTGGGGACATTGGGCATCTCTAGACCCCACTGTGCTTTCTAGTCTGTTCACATAATAGACTGGGCACACTGGTCTAGCAGGGACCTCAGAGGAGCCCGGCAACACAGAGGGAGCGTTGGTGACTTACGGAACCTGCTTAGTCATGGCTAATTAGGCCTCCAAACCATGACCAAAATAACTCCCTAAAGCCCTGTCCTTTAGAAAGAAGCCTCATTCATTCATCCGTTTGACAAATATTTATTACGTGTGTGCTAGGTACTGGCCACTCCTCTAGGAACTGAGGCTGTGTCAGTGAACAAAAAAAGATCCCCAGTTTCTTGGAGGCAATAAACTAATAAGCAAACTATGTAATATGCTAGACAGTGATAAACCCCATGAAAAAGAGTGGAGTAATGGGGTTCTGAGGTCTAGAGTGAAGAATGGAAGCTGGTACAATACAGACTAGGGTAGTCACAATGGGCTGTTCTGCCTCTGTAATATGGGTTAATGAAAGTAATACTAAAATTGTGTCTGAGTAACAGATAAAGCTGTATCAAGTGCCTTTCTTTTTCAAACTGATCATCTCCTGGCTAAGTGATAATAGCCTGTCAATAAACAGACAAGAGGACATGAGCTTATCTGCTAAAGGCCTTTTTCCAATTACCAACATGAGTTCTGTTGTCCAGACAGGGGAATAAAAACTCAGAGTACAGCACCAAGAGCAAACCCTCATGTGAATTATGGGCTTTGGGTGATCATGATGTGTCAGTGTAGGTGCATCAGCTGTAACAAATGGAGCCCTCTGGTGGGGGATGTTGACAGTGGGTGACGCTAGGGGAGGGTTTTGGGAAAACAAGGGGAATATGGAAACTTTCTGTGAAATTTTACTGTGAACCTGAAACTGCTCTTTAAAGTCTGTTTTTAAAAATCAGGCCTTCCTGGCATTACCTGTTTTTCATCAGAAAAAAACAAAAAATCAAAACCTTTAAGTTCAAGTCTCTATTCGACTGCTATCTTTTTCTCCCCTGAATTTTGTTGTTTATTTCTCCCTTTTCAAAATAATACCCCTGATGGAGTATGTGATCAGGAACTTCTCTCATATTCAAAACAACTCTCATATTGATTTAAAAATTGAGACCTATAGGATTGGAAGGGGACTTCTTAGAACATCTAGGCTGAACTCTGAATCCCAAAGCACTCAAATCAAGCTGTAAAGGCTCTAATCCTGTAACCTATTTAGATATCTACTATAAACCACTTCTTGCTAACTCATTCATCTGGAAGGGAAAACACAACAAATGCAAGTGGTAAGGATGGCTAGTTTCTTGAAGTTGACTGAGAACAGTGATATCAGAAAGATTAAAAGAAGTTGGGTCCAAACTCTTAGGCCAATTTTGTGTTCGCTGGGAACCAGAAAATACAGTAAAGGCAACCTTTGCCAAATCAAAGAAATAAAAACGAACTGGGAGCTAGTGTGGTTTTGTTTTCAGACTTTGAGGTACATTTTCTATGAACAGTGTAGAAAGAAAGTATAAAACCATTGTTGACAACACTCCAAGGCAGTTGGTGGTTTTGTGGCATGGAGATAGAACTTTATGTCTATCACCGAAGAGAAAATATTTTTGAAAATGACTTAGCCAAGTAGGACATTGAAGTACCCTGACACAATAATATATTACATCTGGCTGCTTGGCGCAAAGACTTTTAGGGTTTTTTTTTTTTAGTACTTTTAGAGTTGGAAACTGAAAAGCCCAGTAAGAGAACACAGCCGGAGTGTTGCTTTTCTAAAGACAGGGAATTCAGCTTAACAACAGGATCCTTTCCCTCCCTTGTGTAAAAAAGGATCAGACAACATTCCAGGTAAGGAAGGGAAGTGGCCTCTTGCTGTAAAGGCTACTGTTCTTCACACTCACTCCTCCTGTGAATGTACTTCTGCAGAAGTGAATGAAATGGATGATCAAATCATTAGGGAGAGAGCTGAGGAAATCTTGCTGGAATAAGCTGCTTTTGGACCTGGAATACATATTTTCCATGCATTGTTTGATTGTCCTCCATATATGAACATTTTTATAAAGAAATTCATAATGGTAGCAAAAAAAATTCAAGAGCTCTTCCTAAGCTTTTTATCGCTGCTGACCTTTTAAAACCCCAGAGCTATGGAAAATCATCTGTTATTAGAAGAAGTAAACACTTTTCCTTGCAGCCAAAAAAATAGACATGAAACTGCCAGAAAGGGAAGTCTGTGAATAGGCAGGCTGCCCCTCACACTTCCTACTGTGGCCCCCCCTCCCCCAGCTCATGTCTGGGGCACCGAGAGTTTCCAGCATCTACTTTGACCAGTCTTTTGATGTCATCAACAACCCAAGTTCTTGAGAGATCATGGAAGGTTGTTGTGAATAATATTTTTATACTTTAGACCTACATTGTAATGCTTAATATATCGATTCCAGAATCAGTTACTTTTTAGGCATCTAACAGAGAATATCATATGGTTGTCTTGGACGCCCAGTGTGAGTGGACCAGAGATACTTCACATGTCTGATTTCATGACTTTATTAAAACAACAGCAGTAATAGTAATAGCCAGCGTTCACTGAGTTCTTGTTAGGAGCCAGGCACTGTGCTAAGCGTGTTGTACCCATCTTCTCTTTTAATCTTCACAGCAAACCTATAGGTAGGTTAAGTACTAATTGGTATGCTTTTGGCTGCAGTGAGCAGCTTACTATAATAAGCTGCTTACTATTATACTAATAAGAAGTGCAGAGATTGTCACCTCTCATCTACTGTAGGTCTTTATTTAACGTCACCTTCTCAGTAAGCCCTTTTTTTTCTCTTTTTTTTTAAGTATAGTTGACTTACAATGTTGTGTTAATTACTGCTGTACAGCAAAGTGATTCGGTCATACATATATATATACATTCTTTTTCATATTCTTTTCCATTATGGTTTATCATAGGATATTGAATATAGTTCCCTGCGATATACAGTAGGACCTTGTTGTTTATCCATTCTATATATAATAGTTTGTATCTGCTAATCCCAAACTCCCAATCCATCCCTTTCCCACCCTCCTCCTGCTAGGCAACCACCAGTCTATTCTCTATGTCCCTGATTCTATTTCTCTTTCATAGGCAGGTTCATTTGTGTCATATTTTTGATTCCACATATAAGTGATATCATGCGGTATTTGTCTTTCTCTTTCTGACTTACGTCACTTAGTATGATAATCTCCAGTTGCATCCATGTTGGTGCAAATGGCATTCTTTTGTTCTTTTTTATGGCTGAGTAGTATTCCATCGTATATATGTACCACATCTTCTTTACCCATTCATCTGTCAGTAAGCCCTTTTCTAACCACCCTTTCTCACCTTCACTCACCCCCAACATTCCCGTTCCCTGTTTTTTTTTTTTAACTACTTTATTCTCCTTCTGTGTCTTATCTATTATTTATTGTCCGACCCCCCTGCTAGACTCTAAGGCTGATAAGACAGGAATCTTCATCTGTTTTGTTCACTACTTTGTGCCATTAGTTAGGGCCCAATAAATACTTTGTGAACGAATGAAGGGATGATGAACTGTCTGTAACTCATCCTGGACTGTCAGGAAACAGACATAATTGAGTGTGTTGTGCACTTCTGCGAAGGCTTCCCTTTTTTTTTGAGGATTTCATTCCCTAAAGCACACCCTGCTTAGTATTTGGTGCAGCAGTGGTTAAGACATTAGGCTGTGGAGTCTGAGTATACATGGGCTTGAACTCTTGCTCCAGCACTTCCAAGCTGTGTGGACTTGAGTAAGATGCTCACGTGCCTCAGTTCCCCACTGCATGATGAGGATAAAATACAGCACCTAGATAGAGTTTGTTGGGAGAGGTAAGTATGTTGATATGTGTTGGCAAGTATCAACTTAGAATGCAGCCTGGCCCCTAGAACGTGCTCGATGAATGTGAATTGTTAGTATTTTAGCACTTCTTACATGGGCACTCTAGTTATTGCTGTTTGTTTCCCTTAATATGTGGGCACCTAAAAGGAAGGGGACATTTAACATCTATTTATTTTTATATGATCCGTGCTTAGCAAATATACAACACACAGTTGTATTGTTTGTGAATTAAATTGTCTGATACTTCTAAGTCCAGGTCTGGATATAAACAAATTACTATATGTTTTCCATTTTTAAACCCCCAATTTTATTAAAGTCATGTAGAATACGGTACAGTAACTCATTTATACATAATTTGCTTTAAATTCCTCACCTTTTGTGTTCCCTAAGCATTACATGTGACTAACTTTCCCCATTCACCTCTGAGGTATTTCAAGTTTTTAAGTGTGTGATGTGTCAATTGCCAGTAAACTGATCACTCATGCAAATGCTTATTTGCATTTAAGTATTGACACTGTTATTTCTAGAGGTACACTGTCTATCTTCTGTGGTCTCATAACTAGTCTTTCTTGGCCTCCTGTTTGAATATAGAAAGAGAAAAATTAGAATAGTGAAAAAAAATGGGAATTTTTTTGGCTGATCTCATATTGCCTCTGGGGCCCAAGTGTCAAAAAGATGAATCTGGGGTTTGATGTATTTGGCCTGTGCTTAGCGTTTTCTCCCAGTCTCACTGGCAGCACCTCTTAGTGTAAGAGACACTATATGAAAAGGGAAAATGTACAGCATGACTCTGAAGTTAGAATGAGATATTTTTTAGAAAAGCTCAGGTGTTAAAATGTAAAACCATTAAATGAATGCAGAGATAATCCAAACGGTTATAAATTGACCTGATAAGACAAAACATTGCGTTTTAAAAACTGATACAAGGTAAAAACACACAGAGTATCTTTTTCAAGTAATTGTGGCAGAAGAAATATGCAATTGGAGTTCAGGATATTTTCCACGAATATCTAAAGAACTTTTTCTTAATGGCATGGAATTTATTCAAAATGGAGAATTTATTCAAACACTCCACTTTTTGTGATATTCCATTATATGATGGTAAACGAGGGTTATTCTTTACCTTTGGGAGTAGAAAAGTGTTTTTCAAAAGCTTTCATCCAGTTTCTTCTCTTTAAATTTTTAGAAATGTTTTTTTCTGTGGCAAATTCAAATCCTTCTCATTCAGTTTCCCAGTTTTTATATAACATTTTTTCAGTCCATCGTGGGAAGAAATAGGAAGAAAATGGCTTTTTAAGTTCAGAAATCACTTTGATTCTCTTTCTCTAGAAAGAAGCATGGATGATTTATTGTGTTTACAAGTTTTGCTTTTGTGAAAAGAAGTGTTTGGTGTCTCATTAAAAATATACTACCTTTTCAACTTAACTCAGAGTTTTTCCTTTAAATGTCACAGATACTCAGTTTTGGATTTTCACCGATAATACGAGGTTTTATCGTAATTGAACAAACATCTGGTGCTTGCAGTGGCTTCCCCAGGCAGCGCCTCTTCCCTCCACCTGTGTCTCCGTTTTCTGAGGGGAAAGATCTGTACCCAGTGCAAACTGCAGGCTTTCAGAGCTGTTTAATGACACAGATGCCCTTTGCAGCTACAGAACCTGAGGAGAAGTGAGACAGACCACTTTCCCCATTTTCTTAGTCTTTCACTGCATGAGTTTGTTAATACGGTTTGGAATGTGAAAGCCAAAACACTCTTCTGAAGTTTTTTCTAAAGCAGTTGACCTAAAATTATTTCATTCATGAGGATTTTCATCCTTGGCCTTATTTTGAATAATAGAGATAATCTTCTGTACATTTATTCCACTTCCTTGTCTTCAAAAGCCAAATGGAAATGAGAAGGGACATAATTTAAATACTTGAAAAATTCTTAGGACTTTTTGGGGTCTTAAAAAAAAAACCACAAAATTTAAAAACTCATTAATTTTATATTTTACCCTCATGTAGAAGAATATTTACTAGCTGTATTAATTTTAAACTTATGAAAGGGCATGTGGGGTAGAGAAAGAGAGAACTAGGAGCCCACTCTCAGCAGTTCAGATGCACGTGGGAGGGAGTGTTGCCAGTAAGGGCCTGGGGAGCTGTACTGATCCAGATCAATCATCATTAATGCTTAATAGTCAAATATGACCTCCCTTTGCACATCACATGTTTCTGTTTAAATATTCATGATTCCTAAAACCCTATATCCTGGAACATTAGGATTCCAGTCTGTTCTGAACATAGAGCAATGCTGTTATAATTCTAAGAAAATGATTTAAAAATTCATTCCATAGGAATTCTCCATCACCTTCTACGAGACAAAAAATAGTAGCATAGTCTGGACAGTATTCAAATGATTCCCTTGACTTGCAGTGGGTCACATAGAAATGTTAAAAGTTTAAGAAAAGATGTATTGTGTTACATCGGTTCTCTAATTTTCACCTGTATTCCTACTTAAGAAAAAACAAAAACAGAAAAATAACGACTTCATTTGCATATGGAAGGAATTTAAGTGTCAGAGTATTTGAATGGCTTACAATGGACAGGTAGGGAGTGGTGACCAGGATTGCTACTTAGAGTCCCTTAATATTTTCGTCTAATAAGTATATATCTCTTACCAAGGAGAAAGGGAGACAGAATGAGCTTTTGAATGTGTAAGATGGTCTTTAACCAGGAAATATAGCAGTGTGGATTGGCTTTTATTTTTTTTTAAGTAAATTTTTTAAATTGCTTAAAATATATATAGAAAAGTGCATCAGTCATAAGGGTACTTTTGATAAACTTTTACAGAGTGAGCACACTTGGTAATGAGCCCCTTTCTCAAGCTTCTTCCTGATTATTACCCATCCCCCTGCCCAATACCCGTACACAGCAGTAACCACTATTTTGTCTTCATTACCATGGCTTTGTTTTGCCTGTTTTGAACATTGTATCAGTGGAATTATGTAGTAGGTATTCATTTGTGTCTGGCTTATTTCATTCAACATTATGCTTATAAACTTCACCTGTGTTATATGTAGCAGTACTTCATCTTCAGTGCTGTACAGTATTTCATTGTATGAATATACTACAATTATGTATCCATTCTACTGTTGATGGCCATTTGGATTTCTTCAAGTTTGGGACTGTTGTAAATAAAGCCTTAGTAATCTTGAACATACCTTTTGGTGGATGTAATCACTAATTTCTGTTGGATATTACCTGGTAGTGTAATTTATAGGTCATAGAACATATGTATGTCTCATTTTCATAAATACAGCCAGTTTTTCAGACTACCAGTTTACACTGCCACCAGTTAAGTTTGAGACTTCCAGTGCCACATCTTGTCAACAGTTGGAATTGTCAGTCCTTTTAAAGGTTAGCCATGCTGAGTAATGGTATCTCACTGTGGTGTCAATTTGCATTTCCCTTGTGAGGACTGATGTGCAACAACTTTTCATACCTTTATATTGGCTCTTTCAGAATTGTTTCATTTGTCTACTTCTGTATAACAAACCTCTTCAAAAGGAGGTACCCTACACAACAATTCTCTCCATGGTAACTTCAGTTGAACCCAAGTTCTTAATTTTAATGAAGTCCAGTGTTTTCATTATTTCATTTGAGATCAGTACTTGTTGTGTCCATAATCTTTGCAAACCCTGAAGTCATTATGATACCTTTTATATTTTCTTCTGAAAGCTTTATTTTATATTTTACATTTGGAATCTGTCCTTGCCATGAAATTGATTTTTGCATATGGTGCGAAATAGAGGTCAAGATTTATTGGGTTGGCCAAAAAGTTCGTTTGGGTCATGGTGCCATCTTCTGGAAAAACCCAAACGAATATTTTGGCCAACTCAATACTTTTTTCCCATGTCCATTTGGGTCGTGGCTGTTTGAGAAGAGCAGCCTTTCCCCACTGATCTGCACTGGTAACTCTGTTATGAAGCGTGTGGTCAAATATATATGGGTCTATTGCTTCCTCATTCTATCCATAGGTTTACTTATCTACCCTTGCTCCAATAGCATACTCTCTTAATTACAGTGGCTTTATAATCAATTTAAATATATGGTGCTGCAAATTCTAAATTGTTATATTTTGTTGTCCACTGAGATTTTCAGGCCTATTCTTGGCCCTTTTCATTTCTATATAAGTTTTATAATCAGCTTATCAATTTTCACCAAAAAAAACTCTGCTGAGATTTTGTTTGGAATTGCATTGACTCAATAGGTCAATTTGGGAAGATTTCACATTTTACAATATTGAGTCTTCCAATCCATAAATAAGACATATCCCTCAATTTGTTTAGGTTTTCTTTCATTAATCTTGGTATTTCGTTGCAGCTTTTTTGTGTAAGGTCTTACACAATATTTTTAGACTGATGCCTAGGTTTTTAATATTTTTGTACTGTAGTGAGTGGTATTTAAAGTGGGTTTTTTTACCTTTATAATTGTTTGTTACTAGTGCGTAGAGCTACATTTGATTTTTGTACATTGACCTTGTATCTATTACCTTACTAAATTTACTTGTTATTTCTAGTAGTTTATCTGCAGATTCTTTTGGATTTTGTACATAAACCATTATGTTGTAGATGAAAAACTATTTACTTATTTTCTTTTGATAATTATACTTTTCTTATCTTAGTCTTTCTAGGACCTCTACTACATAAAGGTTGTGATAGCTAGCTTCTTTGTCTCATTCCTGATCTCAGCAGGGAAAGCATTTAATATTTAAGTATGGTGTTTGCCATACTTTTGTTTTTGTTTTTAATATGTACTCTTTATCAGATAAGGAAATTCTTTTTTATTTATGATTTGCTAAGTCTTTATTATGAATGGTTTTGAATTGTAATAGATGCTTTTTCTGTGTCTATTAAAAAAATTATTTTCTCCTTTATTCTGTTAATGTGAATTGCATGGACTGATTTGTTTAAACAAGATGAAAGTTTGTTTCTCTTTATGTAGCTATTCAAGACAAGTAATCGAGGGTTCAGAATGCAAGTGTACAGTGCTGGAACCCAGACAATATCTGTTTTATTCTGCTCTCCTTGACATGTGGTTTCCATATCATGGTCCAAGATGGTAGCTCTAGTGGTCACCATCACATGCACATTCCAGCCATATTAATTTTTTTTTTTTAGTGAAAATACCCTTGCATTCTTACAATAAACCCATTAGTCATGACGTATTAGCCTTCTTACATATCCCTAGAGGCAAACTGATAACATTTTTTTTAGAATATCTACATCCGTGTTCATGTAAATTTTCCTTCCTCTTAATGTCCTGGTAAAGTTGTGGAGTCATGGTGGTTCTGGTTTCATAAAATAAGTTGAAAGTATTCCTTCTTTCGGTTTTTCTGAAAAAAGTATGTGTTAAATTGGTGTTACTTTTTCCTCGGATTCCTTGAAGAATTTACAGCTAAAGTCATTTGTGCCTGGAATTTTTGGTTTTGTTTTATTTTGGGGGTGTGTGTGTTATGAAAGTTTTTAAACTGTAGTTAAGATGTACTTAAAAGATAAAATAACATTGTTTTTTGACTTTTCATGTCAGTTTTGGTAACTTTTGTTTTTCAAGGAATCTATACACTTTAGGTAAAATTTCCAGTGCATTGGCACAAAGTTGTTCTTAATATCATCTTCTTATCTCTTCCTAATGTCAGTTGAATGTGTAGTAATGCCTTCCATTTTTTATTTTAGTAATTTATGCTTTCACTATTTTGCTCTCAGTCTTCCTAGGGGGTATTGGTCTTTGCAAAGAAACAACTTTCTTTTGTTAAGTTTTCTTTGTTTGCGATTATATTAATTTCTGCTTTTATACTTTTTCTTTTTACTTTCTTGGGGTTTAATTTGTCCTTAATTCTAACTTCTTGTGATTGATCCTTGGATCATTGGATTTCAAACTTTTCTAATATATGTATTTATGACTAAGAATGGCTTTACTGCATTCACAAGTTCTGATGGCTTTTTGTTATTCAGATAAAAATATTTCAAGTCCATTGTCTTTTTTCTTTGACCAATGAATTATTTAGAGTTGTTTTGTTTAATATCTAGAAATTTATAGATTTTTACTTATATTTTTGTTATTAATTTCTCTAGTCAGCTAAACATACTTTCAATGACTTCAATCCTTAAAGTTTTTTGTGGCTCAGAATATGGTCACTTTTAGTAACTATCCCTTGTGTACTTAAAAGCAATGTATATTCTGCATTTGGACCTGTGTATATTAATTGGGATCAGTTTGTAAATTGTGTTGTTCATATCATCTATATCCCTATTGGTTTTTTTCCTGCTTATTACATAATTTTCTGAGGGAGTATTTTATAATCTCCATTATTATGGAGATTTATGTTTCTAATTTTAGTTTTCTGGATTTTGTTTTATATATTTTCTGACACAGGAATTAAACATAGATTTTTGTATCTTCCTGGTGGATTGAACCTTTCATCCCTTTGAAATGTCACTATTTGTCTCTATCAGTGCATCTTACCTTTAAATCTACTTTATCTTTCATATAGCTACATATGCTTTCAGTTAAATTTTGCACAATTTATCTTTTTTTTTTAACATCTTTACTGGAGTATAATTGCTTTATAATGGTGTGTTAGTTTCTGCTTTATAACAAAGTGAATCAGCTATACATATACATATATCCCCATATCTCTTCCCTCTTGTGTCTCCCTCCCTCCCACTCTCCCTATCCCACCCCTCTAGGTGGTCACAAAGCACTGAGCTGATCTCCTTGTGCTGTGCTGCTGCTTCCCACTAGCTAGCTATTTTACATTTGGTAGTGTATATATGTCCATGCCACTCTCTCACTTTGTCCCAGCTTACCCTTCCCCCTCCCCATGTCCTCAAGTCCATTCTCTAGTAAGTCTGCGTCTTTATTCCCATCCTGCCCCTAGGTTCTTCATAACCTTTTTTTTTTTTTAGATTCCATATATATGTGTTAGCATATGGTATTTGTTTTTCTCTTTCTGACTTCACTCTGTATGACAGTCTCTAGGTCCATCCACCTCACTACAAATAACTCTGTTTCGTTCCTTTTTATGGCTGAGTAATATTCCATTCCATATATGTGCCACATCTTCTTTATCCATTCATCTGTCGATGGACACTTAGGTTGCTTCCATGTCCTGGCTATTGTAAATAGAGCTGCAATGAACATTGTGGTACATGACTCTTTTTGAATTATGATTTTCTCAGGGTATATGCCCAGTAGTGGGATCACTGGGTCATATGGTAGTTCTATTTGTAGTTTTTTAAGGAACCTCCATACTGTTCTCCATAGTGGCTGTACCAATTTACATTCCTACCAACAGTGTAAGAGGGTTCCCTTATCTCCACACCCTCTCCAGCATTTATTGTTTGTAGATTTTTTGATGATGGCCATTCTGACTGGTGTGAGGTGATACCTCATTGTAGTTTTGATTTTCATTTCTCTAATGATTAGTGATGTTGAGCATTCTTTCATGTGTTTGTTGGCAGTCTGTATGTGTTCTTTGGAGAAATGTCTATTTAGGTCTTCTGCCCATTTTTGGATTGGGTTGTTTACTTTTCTGATATTGAGCTGCATGAGCTGCTTGTAAGTTTTTGAGATTAATCCTTTGTCAGTTGCTTCATTTGCAAATATTTTCTCTTATTCTGAGGGTTGTCTTTTCGTCTTGTTTATGGTTTCATTTGCTGTTGCACAACTTATCTTTTCCTGTCTTTCTGTGTTCTTATATTGAACGTTCTTTCTCTTGTAAAAAGGATATATTAGTTCTTTTCTAATTCATGTTGACAATCTTTGTCTTTTAATTGGAGAATTTAGTTTGTATACATTTAATTACTGGTATTTGAGAGGTTCAAATCTGTACCTAATTCTGTTTTCCATTTGTCTCATCTCTTTGTTCCTTTTCCTTTCTTCCCCACCCCCGCCTTTTAGAGTATTTTTGATTACATCACCCCTAACTTGTTTTTTTGTATATATTTTGGAAAGAATGTTTTCCTATGATTTTTTAACTGAATAGTGAATTAAAGGAAAACAAAATGCACCAAAAGTTAAGTTTGAGATCTAAAATGTTTTGGTCTAAATTCTATTTTCACATAATAAAAAGTGAAATTGTATACAATACTTATCTGTAAGCAGTAGAAAAGTCAATCTTCAGATAGAAACATTTACAACTGGCAATGTACTATTTGTGTTTGAGGAAGGGATTAGGTTCAAAGTGTTAATTTTTCATTCAGCAGAATCTCTGAATTCATGTTCAGAAGATTGTACTTTTGGGCAGGGTCTCCAGAGTTTTTGAAACTAAACAAATACAGCTTTGTATGAAAAAAAAAATCTTGGTTAGATTAAAAAGCACTTAAAGTTTTTTTGTTTGGATTTTTTTTGTTTGCTTTATTGTTTTCAGTTGCAGCTGTAATTGTTGAAAATTGCTATGGTTTCCTAACAAAATATTTCCTAACTTAATAATTATCAGCAGCATTTCTCTTAAGTAATTTTTTTAAATCATTTCAAGCAAAACAGTTTATTTTAAAGTGAAACATTCAGCTTTCTTAATTGTCAATTTGAAGAATTATTTAAATGTTACAAGTTTTTCAGTATATTTTAGAATATTTATGAACGTCTATTCCACTTTTGTACAGTTTTATTCATTGCTGTTAGAGTGCAGAATATACTTAGGTATATACCCAAGTAGAATAATTTTTTACTTTCATATCTTCAAATAGTTGACTGCAAACAAATAATTTTTCTGATTTTAAGAGTAATATGTCCTCAATCTGAAAAATAGAAAATGTTAAGAAGTGAAAAAAAAATCATTTATCAACCAACCAGTTGCTATTTGGTCTATTTCTTTTTTAAGTTTTCAGTATTTAAGTGTTTTAATAAGATCATATGCTTTTATCTTTACTTTTTCACTTAGAATTATGATTGTACCATATGTTTTTAAAGATATGCTCCTAATTATGGAGATAGACTCTGTCCTATGTTGTTGTTGCCGTTAAAAATGTTTTATGAAGAAACTTGTATATAAACATTTCTTTTCATCAATGATCATGTCCCTAGAGTAGATTCTAAGACATTTAATTATAAGATCAAAGGATATTAGCAGCTTTACGGGTCTTAACAACATATGTGAGCTCCTTGCTTTCCAGAAATGTACCAATTTCTGCTTCCACCAGAACCCAATGAGACCTCCTAGTCTAGACCTCCTAGACCTCCTAACATTCTCTCCAAAAAGAAACTCATGTTCATATTTTTCTGTTAATTTGATAAGAAGAAAATAATATTTAATTTGCATTTTATATTAGGTTAACCTCTTTTATATTTATCTCCTTTCTTCTGTGAGATTTTTTTTTACCTACCTGAGGTAAAGTTTTTCTAACTGATTTATGTGTACTAAGGATAATAATCACTGATCAATATTTTACAAATGCTTTCCCCATTCTTTAACTTGCCTTTTAATTTTATAGTGCTGTTATTTCTTTCATTACTTTATACTTGGCCATTTTCCCTGTTCTGTTGTGAACAATTGTATATTTATATTTCTTATAGTATTTTTGTGAGTTTTTTTTTTGTATTTAACTCTTTCATACATCTGGGATATAAAAATGAATGTTTTCTTACCCATCAGTTTGTCCTTTTCTCTTCATTCTAGAAGAGCGTTTTAAATTGGAATTTGAAAATTTCAAATACATGTTCCTGCATTATAAATTCTACTTTTTAAACTGTCTGCAGCACAGCTTTAACTTGACTGTTGCTTTCGGATGGACTGGGAAATGGCTAGGTTACCAGCTGTTTTTCTAGCTCAGCTCCATTGCTTCAGTAGTTCTTCCTCCCATGCTGTGGCTGTGAGTGCTCAGCCTTGTGTTTTGGTGATGATGTGATATACCATCGTTCTAAGATCTTCATAAGTGTTTAGTGAGGGTCAGGAAGAGCCTGTGTGAGTAGACACATTTTCAGCACAAGGTTGGGTCAAAAAATCTTCTAAGAAGCTCCAGCTGAGACTAGAAGAGCTTGGAGGGCAGAGGAACATTATCTAGGTGAAAAATATGACCTGAGATCTGTGGGGAAGGGATGGGGGGAGGGTGTCCTGGCATAATAGATGCCACTAGCAAATATTTGGAGACATGAAATACGGCATGGATTTTGGGACATAGCAATTAAATTAGTTTCAGTTGAACATGTGTGATGGGGGAAAAAGTGATACATAAGATATAGCTAAAGAGGTAGGCAAAGGCTGGCTTGTGGAAGGCTTGCTTGCTTTTGTATTCAACAGTATTATGTTTAATGTTGCCATTACACACCTATTATGTGCCAGACTTTGTTCAAGGCTATGGACATACAGTGATTAGCAAAACAGACATGATCTCCGCCTTCTAGGAACTGCACTTGCAGGGCGCAAGCAGTAAATACACAAGTAAACGTTTCAAAAAGCATATGACCACAGATCATTATGCTGCTGCAAGGGAAAGAACAGAGTCAATGAGAGGAAAGAGGAGGGAAAGCTCACTTATTTCACCTGAAGGGTCTCTTAAGAAATGGCATTTGAGCTGAGCCCTGAGGAGTGAGCTCCCCATGGAAGAGTGAGGTGGTGTGGAGCGTTCCCAGGTGGAGTTGTAGGAAGGGCAAAGGCACTGAGGTAGGAAAGTACTAGGTGCATTCAGGGAGGTGAAAAAGACCAATGCCTGGTACTTAGAGGGAGGGAGACACAGCGGGGGATGGACTGGAGAGTTGGGGATGGAATGTACAAAGCCTCACAGGAGACATTAAGGGTTTGAATATCATTCTAAGAATAATTGAAATAGACTGATAGATTTTAAGCAGGACAGTGATATACTATATTTCATCATTTCTAAGATGCATATTTTTTCATACTTTAATAATATTGGGATGCTTCTTCCAGTTGATGTGATTTGTCTAAAAATAAGCAGTATGAAATACTTGAATTTGCAGAGCCTTTTTTCTTTCTCTTTTGATGGTATATAAAGTAAACGCTTAGGTTTGATGTTATTCAATACTCTATGTTTTTAAAGTGTATATTGCCCCGGGGACATTTGAAAATGGGATTAGAGGGGCAAGAGAAAACTCAAGGTGTCTTCTCAGATGTTGTTCAGACCAAGCATATTGGTAGCTCAGACTAGAGTAGTAACAGTATTATGGAGAGAAACGAATGACTCAAGAAATGGTTTGGAGAGAGAACCTGGTACTGGATTAGAACATAGTGCTGGTTTGGTTGTAGGGTAAGGAGGAAAAGGGATACTGAAGATAGATCCCTGGTTCTGAATGTAACAATTAGATATTTGGTGGCACTATTTGCTGACATGGTGAAAAATTAAGCAAAAAAAAATTTTAACATCAAAAGTACGATTTGGGTGTATTGAACTAGAGTTGTCTTTGAGATGTCCATGTGGGTGTGACAGTCAAGCAATTGGATCAAGTTAGATCTGGTGTTTGAAAGAGAAGTCTATGCTGGAGATACAAACTGCAAGTCCCCAGATATAGATGGTGTTTGAAGCTATTAGAATGGATGAGGCCATCAAGAGAGACCATGCAATGAGAAGAAAAGAAGGCCTAGGACTAAGCCCTGAAAAACACATCTAGGGATCAAGTAAAAGAGAAGGACTGTGGAATGTGGCTAGAGGATTAAGAGAAAACCCTGGAGCATATAGGACCATGGAATCTAAGGGAAGAGCCTGCTTTAAGAAGAGGAGAGTTGTCAAGTGTGTTAAACACCACTGAGAGATCTATTAACATGACAATCAAGAAGAGTCCTTTGGATTTTACAAAATGATGACCTTATCAAGAGCCGTTTTGGTGGAGTACTATATATGAGAGCCACCCAGGAGCAAATGAGAACTAATGGAGTAGACACAGAACATGTAGGCAAGTCTGGAACCTTGACTGTTAAAAAGGGGGTGAGAAATATGGTTCTAGCTGAAGAGATTTTGTGCCCTGAGGCTCTTTGTTGTTTTTAAGATGATAGCAGGAAGTGTTTGATCCTGGTGGAATGATCCAGTAGACAGGGAAAGGGCAGTAGAAGATGCACAGGCAGAGGGACCAGCTAGGAAAGCAAATAATTTGAGAAGCGAGTATGGATGAGCTCCAGAAGGCACATGGCATGGGCCTTGATACTGTTATCCCTGGAGAAAAACTGAAGAGGCTTTAAGCAAAGAATTATTTGGTTGGACTATTTCAATAGGTTAATCATCCTCTCATTGTGGAGGATGGGTTTGGAGCGGCAGTGAGTGGCTGAGAGCACAAAACCCGGTAGAACGTCATTGCAGGAATTCCGATGAGAGATGAGGAGGCCCCCAGTAAGGTTGGAGAAGAGGGGAGAGGTTGGAGATAGAACAAGAGAGAAAATCAGAGGAGTGCGATGCTTGTATGTGGGGAGGTGACCAAGGATGAGTCCCGTGTCTTTGGATAGGTTTGGGATTATGATGATTGTGATTTTAGGGTGGTTTTCCACTAGGTTATCTTTAACTGTGGCTGGTGAATATATGTTATTCATGTAATGACTGATTAAAATCAGAGCAGAGTTTAAGTTTTGTTTCTCGGGAACGTCTAGCTATTCCCAGATATCATTTGGGAGGCTGCTCTGGGTAATTTTTAAAGAATAATTCAAGTAAATCTCTTTTAAAAGTAGTGAGTTTCAAGGCTGGAAAAAGAAAAAAATTGATCTCTCATTGGCCAGCCTTGTTTTCCAGAATTTGGGGCTAGAAAGTTGGATTTGAAATAACTTGCTATACATCTGTCATTTCTCGTTGCTGATCTTAGGCCACTGGCTTTCAAAACATACTTGTGACCATCAAGGTCCACAGGTTTTCTCCCCAACTTCTTCTCTGTCAGGCAACAGCATGGAAGTCAAACTCTGCACAAGGATGTCGTCTTCTGCTGTTTTCTGGCTCATCCCCATTTCCCAGAACAAAGTTATTTTCCATAACAAGGCCCATATTCTTCAGCCTTGTTGACGTTGCCAGACCTCAGTGGACCTTTTCTAAAAGGCTCTTTCCATATCCTATTGTGTTGTCTGGACCGTCTCCAAATCCAGTTTTTAATTTCCTATTGGCTAAATTTTATTTTTTTTCTTTAGGCCTGTGCTCATCTTCCGTTTAATCCTGGCTTCTCTCCTATGCTGTGAGAGAGACCTTAATCTCTTTTGGGCCCATAGCCATGCCATTTAAAAATTCCTTTGGGCAGATATTCAGCTGGTTTAACACTGTTCAGTCCCACTTCTTGGCTGGGATTTACCGTCTCCTGGTCTGCTTCTGTTCCATTCAGTAAAGAGTCTGAGGGATGCATTTCTCCTGAAGCAGGAACCCTACATACCTTCCAGTGTAAGCCCCCTTTCTTTGGCTCTATTCTCCTAAGAGTCTAGTGCCAAACATTTAAACAATTCCAGTTGGTCAGGAAGACTTGGGCTGAAACAGTGGGTCATTTCTTCTCATGGAGAGATCCAAAGAGCACCAATGCTGGACATGGTCCTGGGACATTCCGTGGGTTACACATCCCTGGTGCTTGATGGGTCTTTCTTTGCAAGGGTCTCCTAGAAAAATAGCGTCTTCAGGACCTACAAAACCTCAGATCTTTAGATTTCAGGTATGATGATACTTGATGTCAAGGCCTTGTTGAAGGACAAGAGGAGGTTACTTGATTAACTGTAAGTCAGTAAGTGGTAAGTCTAGGAGTATGTGTTCTGACTTGCACCTTCATAGTGTACACACTCCAGTGTACTTGATGGGCTCACAATTGGGTTAGTTCTGTTCATCCTCTCAGTTTTATAACCATGGTGGGAGGCGAGAAGATGTGGTGGATACAGCCACAAACTTAGATTCTGAAGATTGTTCCTTCATTAAGCTCTGCTCCTTTGCCAGTTGTACCACTGGTTGACTGGGTAACCTTGAGGCAAGTTACTTCTCCTCTCTAGGCCTCAGTCTTCTGGTTCTTAAAATGAAGAGATTGAACTGGATAATCTTCAAAGTCACTTTGAATTAAGATAAACCTTATCATCCATCTAAAAATGCTTTGATGGGGACTTCCCTGGTGGTTCAGTGGTTAAGACTTTGCCTTCCAATGCAGGGGGTGCAGGTTCAATCCCTGGTTGGGGAACTAGGATCCCACATGCCTTGCAGCCAAAAAACCAAAACATAAAACAGAAGCAATATTGTAACAAATTCAATAAAGACTTTAAAAATGGTCCGCATCCAAAAAATCTTTTTAAAAAAATAAATAAAAATAAAAATGCTTTGATGACAGGAAGGCTTTTTCTTCCCAACCATCCAAGGGCTGTGGGGATTTTCCTATGAGTCATGCCTTATCAAAAATGACACCCCGTTCCCATCATGCACCTCTCTAGAGAGCCCTGGCAGCAGAAGGAAGGCTCGTCAGAGAGCTCCTTCCTTGAATAGATGGATATGTCTTGCTCAGAATAAGGAAAAGGAAAAGCAAGAAAACAAAGGTAGATGTTAAGAAAGTGAGAAAGACTCTTGTTAATTCAAAACAAAACAAAAAACTGAAGAGCATATCTGAAAAGAAGAAAACCACATCATTTATGTGACAAAATATACCCAAATACCCCTTTTCCCCATGCACATGGACTTTTCTGCATATAACACAGAACATCTAATGGAATCATTGAGGTTTTTTTTATGAATTTCATTGTTTGAGGTCTTTGAACACAGTTGTAATTTCTTGGTTAGTAAATAAAGTTTACCTGACCCCAGCTCCTTTTAGAAAATCATGTTTCCTCTCCATACTTTCATGTTATTTCATAGTTCACTTTACCTAAGTGAGAATCGAAGGACATGGTACAAGGTTGGAGTTCTGCTGTTATATGTAGAATCCCTAATAACAGTCAGCTGGCTCTGAAAAACTTTTGGTCCATTGAGAAAATGGACTAAGTAAAAAGCATACAGACAAGGAAAGTTGATCTACCAAGTAGGACAGTGGTTAAGACCCTCAAAGTGTGGGCCTGTTGGTCATTGACAACATTGCTCCTTTAAAAATGAGCCCCTGGCAGTTCCGTTCATCCAGGACTATGCTGTATTTCTCTTTCTGACATTTAGGTTACCTTGTTATTGGAAAATTCACATCAGTGATCTGCTTTCCTTGGTCTGTGTAATTTTTTCTTGAATTCATTTCCATTGAAATGGTAATGTTTATATCTGCCTTGCTTAGTAAAATATAACTAACAAAAACTTGCATGAGAAATCAATTTTTACAGTAGTGTATCAAATTCATCTGGGTTGTCAGCTGAGAGATGTCTGGACAGTTACTCCTGTATCACTTACCTGGTGGACAGTATGACTGGTGATAGATAATATCATGCATGGCTTTTACAGATGCCCAAGCAAAATCCTTTTAGTAATTTAACAGAGTCATCCTTAATTAAGCAAAAAGAAAATCTGTGATATATGAATCATTCAAAATTTAGTTTCATATTCAAAATTCAACTTCAGCAAAAATGGGGTAGCTTTTACTCATCCATTTAATGAAGTTTGCATCTTGATCGGGCTTTTATTCTAGCATAATAATAAATTCTCTTAACATTTAGCTTTATTCTTAGAGTTAATATTAGTTGTAGCAGTTCTTATAAATCTATTTATAGACAGGACTAACAATGGAAAAACATCTCTGAGAGCTCATGTCATCAAAAAAAATTCTAATGAAATGATTTTTTTTAAATATGTCATTAGAGAAGTGAAACAAACACCCTCTTATTAATCTATTACTTCACCTCATTGTTGAAACATGAACCTGCTGAAAGTTAGAGTATATCATTTTCATAAAATATTAGTTGTTGAAGAGCTAGTCTCCAGGCATTTTATGTTATTTTTCCTATTCGTTGAAATCCAAAATATTGCTCATCTAAACTTTCTCTGTTAATCACTATTACAGTAAGTCTGAGACTGCAGGACACCCAGTAATTCATAACTGGCTCAGGATTTGTTCACCTTAAGGTCAGTTATTCAGTCCCTGAGCTGGCAGTCATTAACAAGAAATCGTCATCTGTAAGTGCACAGAGTTCATAAAAAGGAAAGCAAGAGCTTTTACTTCCAGAATCTGGACTGAAAAGCCACCAGGTTTCCAGGCGCTGCTTTCCCTTCCTCCTCCTCTGCTGTCCACTGTCCCATTTCGTAGGGAATAAGCTGCTGGTGAGGTTTAGTTGAAGGTTCCCCACCCCCAAAAGTAGCCCTGATAAGCACGGTAATGTCCCCAAACACACTCTGGGAGTACAAAGAAGGGTCCCTGAAATCTGCCACACAGGAGGGACCACACAGGAGGTGTCTCTTGGGCTGACCAAGGGCCAGGGAGAGTTTCTGAGCAAAGCAGACAGAGGGGAGAATTTCTAGTGGAGGAAGAGATGTGCACAAAATCAGTGAGAAATTAAAGACTCCAGGGTTTTCAAAGAACTCTACTGCATATCCTCATAGGACTGGAGCATAAATTAGGAAGGAGGTTGGCTAAGAACCATGGCCAGACATGTAGCCAGATGCCAGACGATGAAGGGTGCTCAGGGCTCTGGGCTGTGCCAAGGAGAGTGGTTGGTATTCTCTAGCCGTGAAGAGGTGGAATATTCAGAGCGAGGGAATGTCCCTGGCAGGTTTGCAGTTTGGTGGAGAATGGATTAGAGGGAGGCAGACAAGACCAGAGATAAACCAAATAGGAGTATGAGGAATATCAGAAAAGATAAGAGGGTATGACTGGGGAGGCATGAGGAGTAGGAGAGAGGGAAGGATTGACACTAAGGTCCATGGCTGGGGTGACGCGTTGGGTTCTCGGGAGAAGGGAATACGGGAGAAATGGTGAGTAAGTTCACTTACTATGAACATGTCCAATAGATATTAGACAAATGGTTCTAAAGGACAGAGGGCCAGCCCTTGAGAGAGACTGGGAGACCGTCAGTACGTAAGTGGTAATTAAATCCCTTCTGAGTTTCTTTCCAGCCCTTAAATCCCGTGGTTCAGTGAATAACGTAATCTCTTCAACAAGTGCCCATTTCAGGAAGTCTAAAATTAGCAGTGGCCTGTGTGAAGTGATTTGATGACACAGTGCAGTTACCCTTCTCATGGTTGTGATTAGTCAATCAGTTGTGATCCCAGCCTGATGCTGACGTTGAAAATCCATCAGGGCAGATTTATTGAGTGTCTTTGTGTTGGATGCTGCAAGGGAGATCCATTTTTTTAAGATGTGAAATAATTTCATTGAGTTTTTCCATTGAAGTTGAGGTCAGATGAAGAGGCAAAAAAGGAAGGATAGAGGTGAGAGGGATTGCTCACGAAGGTCAGCAAGTCGGGTTTAGTAGGAAGACAGTGAATGTGGTTTTAGGCTTGGTAAGTTTGAGATGATAATAGAAGATGAAATGATCAAGAATAAGAAGGATCCTGACTGGAGACAAAGTTCTGGGGATTTGTGCCCTGTGGAGTCTGGAGAGTGTGGAAAGGGTGGAGAACAGAGAAGAAGGGAGTGCTGAGGATGAAGCAGATCCCAGGGAGGGCTGAGCCCTGGCAGACACCACCTTCAGGCTGGAAAAGGATGAGAGTGAGCCAGAGTGTTTAAAGGTAGAACGAGAATAATACTCTGCCTGGGGTCGTGAAAAGGGAGTTCAAGGAGAAGATGTTGACCAGACATAGAGGTCTAGGGTGATGATGATTGACTGGGAAATGATCATTGAACTTAATGATAGGTTGGCCTTTGGTGTTTTTTCTCAAAGGGGTTTCATGGGATAAAGAGTTAGAAAGACAGATTGTAGGTCATTAAGGGAGGAGTAAGAGGAGGACGAGTAATAATTATAATAGTAATAATAGTAGGTAACATGTACTCTTCCTACCTTACATGCCAGGCAATGTTCTAAGCACTTTATACATGTTATTTTGTAAATTATCATAGTAATTCTAGAAATGTACTAATATTAATGTTATTAGTATTTTTACTGTTTCCTTTTTACTGTTGAAGTATATTAGGAGATAAAAGCAATGCACGTAGATAGTTCTTTTGATATGTTTTGCAATGATAGAAGGAATGGAAAAACACGGTTGGTGACATCATGGTAAAATGAAAGCTTTTCCAAGAGATTTTAACATGTTTGAAGGCAGTGAGGGAAGGAGCCAGGGAGGAATAATCGAAGATGCAGAAGAAGGATGAGCAGGTGGGACTATAGGAAGAAGAGACTGGTAAGGATGGAGAAGGGGCCCCGGACACAGTTTTGAGTTGAGAAAATTAAGAAAAGTTTGTAGTCACTCATATTTTACAATTCAGAAGTGAGACAGTCTCTGAAGTTATGCTTGATAGTGTTGGACAATTAGGAAGAGAAGTGAGAGAGCTGCTGAATATCATTGCATGCATCTTCTTTATCTTCTTGAAAAATTTTTGACTTGGTGTTTAAAATTTTAGAAAGAGAAAACTCAACTTTATTAGTATGAACTCCACCCAACTAAATTCTGTCGAGTGCAATTTAACTTGTCATTTTCTTTATCGTTTGTTATTTCTTTATTTGAACATAAACGTGAAATCTTCTTCACATGTATTTGGATGCCATAATTGCGTTTTCTCTTGGTTGTTTCTCCAAAAACTTGTGTTTGGGGCCTGTGTAGTCCAGAGGCAGAGAGGACAGGGAGCCTGGAGGGTGGAACGTGCAGTGTGGCCATAAACAAGGAGAACGGGAGCGATGGGGGTGGGAGAATGGAGAGGAAAGTGAGTAGCTGTGAGGGTAAGGAAGAACTGTATTGAAAAGTCCATTTGTAACTTCACCACTGAGACATCACTTTTTTTTTTTTTTTTTTTTTTTTTCCTGCGGTACGCGGGCCTCTCACTGTTGTGGCCTCTCCCATTGCGGAGCACAGGCTCCGGATGCGCAAGCTCAGTGGCCATGGCGCATGGGCCCAGCCGCTCCGTGGCATGTGGGATCTTCCTGGACCGGGGCACAAACCCGTGTCCCCTGCATCGGCAGCGGACTCTCAACCACTGCACCACCAGGGAAGCCCGAGACATCACTTTTATGAGAACATTTTTTTTAACGGGATAGAAAGCACATGACTACTATCATCAAGTTTATAGAGAACAAAGTGAATTCACAAGTTGGCCACTGGCTAGTCAGTTGGAGCAGCACTGACATTTAGGACCTGAGCGGCTATAACTTGGTGACAGGAAAGTGTTTCTTGTGAATAAAGTCTTTTTTCTAGAATAACTGGGACTGGCTGGCTACACCGCTGAACTTATCAGATCAAATTCTCCCTCTCCCCCTCCCCCTCTCCCCCTAATCCCACCCCCCATTCCCAGCCCCCTTCATGGGAATGCTGTTTAGACTTGACCAAGCTTATCTCTAGGGTTGAATAAACTTTTGCCCAGGCAGGCCAATGCTTTCAGCTCCCAATTCGCCAGATAGAACTATTAGCATTTACAGCAATCACAAAAGGTGACAATACTTTCACATATTTCCGCTGTAGGGATCTCCTCTCCTTGGAAATAAAGAGTTAAAAACATTTAGAAAACACTGACCGTGGCAACTGCAGCAGTCATTTCAGTTTGAAAACATTTCCTGAGGAAAAGTAAATGTTTTCTTTCTCATAGAACCCAATATTTTGTCTAATGAGATATGTTCATCAAAACATTTTATGTATATGTAAAATGTTTTAGAAGTTCATTCTGTATAAACATGATCATCTCATGCTAATCGGGGTGTGTTGAGCACCTCTGTCCATTAATAGCTGGTGTTTGTCTGTCTATGTTTTGTGTCTCATGGTCAATGTCTTTTTTGCAGATATTGATGAATGTGTAAACAACACTGTTTGTGACAGTCACGGGTTTTGTGACAATACAGCTGGCTCCTTCCGCTGCCTCTGTTATCAGGGCTTTCAGGCCCCACAGGATGGGCAAGGGTGTGTGGGTGAGTTTTTAGATTTTTTTCTCCCGACATGTTTCATATCTCTCTATCGAAAAGAAATCAAAGTCATCAACCACAGGAGAGATGGAAGCAAGATAATTGGGCAGAATTGCATCATAATTTGATCTTGTCGTACGGTTTGGAGATGTGCAAAAAGATCCTGTGGCTTCTGAAATGGTTAGGGACATTCAGAAATAGAGAAGCATAACTTCGGGTTTATATGTATATTAAAAAGAGCATCTGTTTAAACTCTTAGCTGGGTATGCGGAACGCTTCAGTCCCTCCTGCACAGGAAATAGAGTCTGGTGTGTGGTGGAGCTTGTCTGTCTTCAAAATGCACCTCCCTTAGGCAAGTGCATTTAAGGAAAAGTGTTGGCAAGAGTTTCTGTTTCCAGGAATGACACCCGTAAAATGATGCTTTGGATTGTGCAAGCATATTTCTTCAATCTGTTCTGGGATTGTCGGAGCTGGAAGGAATCTTGAATATCATCAGATGTCCTAGAATATGGTCCAGCACATGCTCACATAAAAGAAGATACTTTATAGTTCATGTTCTGATCAGCCACGATTTCTTTAAGTGAAATTCATTATGAAACGTTTGCAGTTAGAGCAGTTAAATGGGAAGGAGGGTATTCTTTTCATAACTTCACCGATAACGAGGCTTTTTCTTTATTCTTAATTAAGGAGGAAACCTCTGGTCGTTACATGGCAGATGACACTTGACGAGGAGTCAGTTAACTTTTTAGTTTGGAAATTTGCAATTAAAGCACCAATTCATTTCCCATCCAGATTAAACTGGAAAAACAAAATCTAGAAATTGAACAATAAAAGCACTTGAATAGTAACCGCCTTTAAGCTAACACTGTCGTTAACACTTGTTCCAATTCCTGCTGTAGTCTCCTTTGCACTAAAAAACAAGTGGTAAAAACCATCTGCTATTCACTAAATATTTTGACTTAATAGGTTATGTGGTCTGGCCCCCCACTTAACCTTCTCAGCCTCACCACCTGCTTCCTCCCCATTTACGTTCCTGCAGCATAAAACTGCTTATGGGTGTTCACGTAACTGGGAAGTTATTAGGCTGTTGTTTGCTCCTTCTTTTGGGAATATCCTCCTGGCCTCCCCTTCCCTGAACCTAGATCCATCCCATGCGTTCCTAAAGCTGGAAGTTAGATGTCATCTCCTCCCAGATACCATCCCTGCTCCACTTTCTCACTCCAGCTGAGCCGTGATCCCTTCTCCTGCTTCTGGAAAACCTTGAACAAATTCTATTATAGTACTTACAACCTTTTTTGCAAGAATTTAATCATGTATGTACTGCCTGCAGCTGCCTTTTCCAAGGCAATAAGCTCCTTGTGATTGAGAATTTTGTGTGTCTCTCTCTCCTTGCTGGGCCTAATGTTTGGCCTTTTGTAGGTGCTCAGTAAATGTTAACTGTTACCTAATGGGGTATCAGATGTCAAACCACTGACTCCACATAGCTCCTGGGCCCCTGGTTAATGTTCATTTCTAACCAGTCAGAGGAGTACACCGAACCCATGTTGATGCTTCATTTTGACCCATAAAATACCACCCTTATAGAAGGAATATTTGTTCTGTTAATGAACCCAACAAATATCGTTATATTTGTCTGTTTCTTCTCTCTTTGAAAAGTATGAACTGAACACCTCTTATATGTACCTCACCACTCTGGGTGTTCTATAGAGTTTAAGAGATGAATCAGCCCTCTGGGGTTGTAGCCTTTGGCCACACTTTTCCCTCTGCTTTGGACCCTGGCTGCCCAGCCTTCTTATCTACGCATCCTTCAGGTAGAGCTTGGCTCCTATGTCACTTCCCTAACCCACCCCTGCACTTAAGGTCCACTGTTGCATGCTGTCATCGTGCTCTGTACTTTTCATTCCCAGCACTTCTCCTGGCCTGTATGATTATCTGATTAATTTCTCTGACTCGACAGTAAGCTCCCTGCAGGCAGGAGTTGGGCCTGCCTGGCTCATCATCATTGTCTCCCCAGTCTGACCCATAGAAATAAACTAGAAAATATTTTTTGATTGAATGTACAGTCTGGTAGGAGAGATTTCAATAGCCTTGGAAATATTACAAGTTAGAAAGTAGAAAATTCCATTTGACAGTTACCTAAAATTGATAAATGCAAACTGGCAAATTTCTAAAGTCAATTTTTCTGGTCTAAGTTATGACTGTCCAGGTTGATTAAATATACCAACTGTCTGCTTTACTTTGTCATAGTATCTTTTCATAAGCAAAACTCAGCTCATTGGATTTATATCTGTTTATATACAAAGTGAAATGGAAAACCGAGGTAATTATCCAAATAAGTCAAGAGACATAAACTTTTTGTCCAATTAACTGGGAATAGCAGGTGAAAATAGTATTTTTTTTCCTGAATGATTTGGATAATTGCTCAAATTTTTAACTTTGTATAAACCATCTCAGAGTGTGCTCATGAAAACTGATGTTTGTAGATGTTTAATCACATTTAATGCATAAAATACATGAGCATTTCAGATGCCAAGTCAGGTACTTTGTTTAACTGGACACTCATTAATAAAATTTCTTCAGAGGAGAATGGGTAAAAAGTAGTATTGGGCAAGGGCAAACATAAAATTAGCCTTTCTTTATGGCTATGTACTTAAATAAAATGGACTTATCTGTGAGTTTTTAGTGTTTTAATTAAGTATATTTAAGTACAAAAGAAAAATATCTGGCAAAATAGAAATGACACTGTGGAACACCAAACAGAATTTTTAAAGGCATCGTGAAATCACTGAGGAGTTACTGGACCAGTTTGTTTCCCATGAATGATTAATGTAGCCCAGTAACTACTTACAGGGGTTGTTCCTTCATTTCTCAAAGGGATACACAACCTGAATTCTGGTTGTTAAGTTATGGACATTTTGGCTGCTAGGAAACTATAGTTTTAGACATTTGAGTAGATTTAAAACAATTTCTAAACATGCACTTAAAGAATTCTGCAGTTTCTGACGTGCCACTGCTGCTAGTTTTCCTTGAATTAAGAACTGAGAGAGAAGTGTCATATTATTTAAGACCTCGTTATGTCAGAAAGTCAGGGAAGAGAAAATTAAACAAAGTGTACATACGATGCTTGCAGTACAATTCCGAGTTGTTCCTTAAAGCCAGGATTGGAGTTTGGAAACTTTGCTTTGTGTTTTCATGGTCCTTTCACACAAACCAAAGCTTTCAGCCCTGCCTCTGGGAGCCCCTTCCCCCAAATAGCTGAAGGGTTTGATTGCTCCCAGGGGGTCACCTTGTTTCCAGCAGACACCACTAGTCTTGGCACAGCTGGTAAAACAAAGAGCTGTCAGGAGTGAGGAACACGTCTGACTTGATCTGTGCTCCCTTTTCCAGATGTGAACGAATGTGAGCTGCTCAGTGGCGTGTGTGGTGAAGCCTTCTGTGAAAATGTAGAAGGGTCCTTCCTGTGTGTGTGCGTTGATGAAAACCAGGAGTACAGCCCGATGACTGGGCAGTGCCGCTCCCGGGCCTCGGCAGGTAAGTGACACTGTGTCGGGACGGAGGGCTTCTCTCAGGGACCTGTACCTACACAGGTTTGGGCCAAACACTCTGGGAGTGAGGAAGAAATAACCAAACATTTTGGCGCCGTGCTGTTTCTGGAAGCTTCCATGCTCTTTCCGAGCCTGCCTTATCAGTGGAATTAGGATGTGGGTGATGACTGTTGGAGCTACATGGCCTCTAATGTGCTTTCCAACCCGGAGACGCCATGGGTAGGGTGGAGGATCCAAAATGATGAGCACATTGGCTGGGAATTGCCTAAAACTCAGAACCGTCAGCCCAGGGTTTAACATGGCAACATCTCATTAAGTTGCATAATTCTTCTTTCTTGGCCCTTGGAGAAACGTATTTTGACACTTCTCTAAATTGAAAGCAACTTAAAGGCCCCTCAGGATCTACAAAGACTTCCTTCCACTTGGAATTCTTAGGTGTTTTTTGCTTTTTTCCCCCCAGAATTTGGCCTAGAGAGTGGCTTTGATTGTGTTTGTTTAAAATTTGATTGAGGCTGTGTCATCATGGCACATAGTGAAATGGAGAGCTGATGCTTTTCCAGATAGATCATCAACTTCCAGATCACCGTTTTAGTTTATGCCATGTGGCTAAAGCATGGTTGTATTTTGAGGGAAGCAGGAGACTAAATGGTCCTTTGAGACCCAAATAAAATGACACATAGACTGTGTTACTATCTTGCTCAATCCCGGTTGATTTTATCTATGCTTCTAAGAAATCTATGCTTCTAAGAAAGCTTTCGCTCTTCCTCAATAGGGTACACTTGTTCTGTGCGAGATAATTATCTTTGCAAGCAGTAGGGAATAAAATATAACAATATTTTCATCCACACACATTTTCTTCTCAATGATTAAATATAGAAAGGTGATGGTGCAGAATTAAATGTACAGACAGTAATTCAAAAACACTATGACGGGAAAGAGAGTGTTTCTGGAGGGAAGGGTTGCTCTTCCTTCAGTGACCACCCCTGCAACTCATGAGCCATAAAGAAAGGACTTTTCATTTTAGCTCTACTTGTAATGGAAAAAAACAAACCAAAAATCAAAAACCTGGCTGGCCAGTGACAGGACTGGTGAAGTAACTGACTTTCTCTTATTTGTCTTTGGGTCTATAGAGTAGCACCTTCCCCGCAGTATTATTTTGACTGGAATAATTCACATATAATATTGTATAGTCATTAAGTCATCTATATGAAGGTTAGGTAGTCATGATAGATGCATGTTGTACAATGTCAAGTGAAAAAAAAGATACTCCAGTGATCACAGTCTGTGGAGGGAGGGAAGGAAAGAAGATGTAAAAAGATAATTATTAGAATTAATAGAAATTTTAGTTTTTTCCTTTATTTTCCAAACTTTTTGTAATACTTTAAACTGGAATGACCAGGGTTCTGGTCTGCTATTTTCCGGCTATGTAAGCTTGGGCATATCATTCAACATCTATGAGTTTCAATTTTCTCGCCTATAAAACAAAGGTTATATTTACCTCACAGAGTTTTATCCTTTTTTAAAAATTATATACATAAAAGCCATTTGTTAATAACTAAGTACTATATGAAGTATTAAAATGAATTATTAAAATCCAAACACACGAGGGTTATCTATTTCTCTTCCTTTTGTGATCTCTTCTGAGATGGTGGGTTTTTTAAACTATAAATACAGTTTTGCTGGAATGTTTTAGTAATGTCAAGAAGTGGTTTGTTCAGTTCACATAGCTTCAATTAAGGTACATGTCTGGGATCCTAAAGTTTGCTCATGTCTTTTGTAGAGATTAATAATGCTTTAGGGGCTTCCCTGGTGGCGCAGTGGTTGGGGGTCCGCCTGCCGATGCAGGGGACGCGGGTTCGTGCCCCGGTCCGAGAAAATCCCACATGCCGCGGAGCGGCTGGGCCCGTGAGCCATGGCTGCTGAGCCTGCGCGTCCGGAGCCTGTGCTCCGCGGCGGGAGAGGCCAAAGCGGTGAGAGGCCCGCGTACCGCAAAAAAATAAATAAATAAATAAAATAATGCTTTAATAGGATCATGAGACGATCTGACCCGATGAACTGGATTAGCTCACTGTAAACTACTTCTTAAAACTTTACGGTGACTCTTTTTGTAAGCCTTGTTCCTCATCTCCTATTTTTTAAGTTCTTCTGTAACCAAGTCCTTAACACCTTCTTTGCCTTTTTGCTCTCTTTATCTCCTTGTTCTCTCATTGACTCTTTCTGGAAAGTTCTTCCAGTCAGAGTTCACTAAGTACTCTCCTACTTTTGCAAAGAACAGCATTTTGAATGCTCAGCTTCATAAAGCTTGTCTGCCAGTGAATACATCGTTAGTTTCTCTTTCCGCTTAACATTATATCTGATCCTTTAATAGCTTCTTGCTTATTTTCCCCATAGTTCTCTGGCTTCTGCCAAATATTGTACACACTCAGTCGTTTTATTGGTCCATGTCAGTATAATCTGCCTTAGTAACTGGATAAGCTTATTAACTTGTATAGTTCCTGGCAATTCTGACTTCTACCATACCTCAATTTGTAGGGTTCTTGGCAAATGCGAACTGATTGTACGGAGTCTTCAGATTGTCTATGATAACATCTTCATTTTAGCAATTCTCTATCCTGAGAGATAGATCGGCTATAAACTGCAGCAAGAGTTTCCCTCCCTGACACTTCATCAGACTTCATCATAGCTCATTTGTTTGGAAAAGGTGATTAAAACTGGAAATCATAAAAACAGATAACACATCTTTTCAATATTTAAGTTTTAACTTAAAGCACGTAAGGTACATTTATTCCCCAGTCTCCGAAGAAGAGCCAAGGTCTGTCTTCGGGTAGAAATCCATTTGCGTTCTGTATGGGCTTGTCTTGCATAAACCATATCTATTATGCATCATCTACACTGCCCACTTTAAAGGGAGTAAGAATTTAAAGGCCTTTGCTGAGTAAATAAGCACAAAGTCACTTTGGGTTTTCATTTTTTTTTTCGATTTTCTGCAGTTGTATTATCCATTCCTAGTTTGATAACCTTTTCTTTTCTTTTTTACTGTTTTTAACCTTAGTCTTTCTAAAGGTTTAACTTGTTCTAGAAACAACTCTTCTACTCATTCATATTTTATTGGTTTATATACTATTTAATTATGTAATTACAATAATCAATACATTGGCACAGAGTGTTTGAGAATGAACGTAGCTGAGTCTCTGTTGGCATACCGCTCAACACGTCAGTACAGAAGTATGCTGACCCACCTGAGAACGGCCAGCTGGCTGTGAGCCTTCCACCTGCTTGTGGGCATTAGCCAGGATGTTCTTCAGAGGACAGGAGAACATTAGTTCATCTAATAAGGTGGTTAAGTGGAGGCTAGTTAAAAGTTTGTATCGTACTCCAGTCAAAGAATCTGCTGTTGTACAGAACAAAACATTTTGTACCACATTGAAGTTAAAGTTTTTATCAAGATAGGATTCAAATTAATTTCATTATATACATGATAGACTAACAGCTTAGATCTCATCCCTCCTGGAAGGTAATTAGGAAAAGAAAGATAAATTTGCTCTCTAGGCTGTAATATTTCCTCGGCTTTAAAATTTCCCCAGGACAACAGACATTCCAACAAGAAGCAGTAGCATCATCATCTGAAGTGGTGTCTTACTGAGGACAGAACTGGGGCTGGATGTCAACAAGGCACATTTCAGATCAGTACACAGAAGAACTTTGCAATAGCTAGAGATAGTCAGCACATAACTGTCTCACGAAATCGTGGGTGTTTCCTTAGAGGTGTCCAAGAACAGGTGAGATGCTCACTGGCTGGCAGTAGGGCTCCTACTTCCAGCATGACATTGTCCCAGGTGACCTTGAAGGTACTTTTGAACTTTAATGTCCTAGGATTTTTATTTCCAAAATACTTGTTGGCTCCCACCTAATTTTTTAGGTCTGGTCTAATGTTTTCATTGCCTGGGCCTTTGGCCACTAATTGACATTGCTATACGTTGCATAAAAGCACCTGAAACAGAAATAACTAAAAAATGTCCATCTCAGACCACTCATCACCTGTAAGAGGGTATGGCTATGAAATATAGCCTGATGCTTTTATTTCCTCAGTGCCTGTGATAATTACTCAATAAAACTTTTATGTCCTTGGGCACGCTAAGGGTAGCAGTAAATATTTAGTGTTGGCAACTGCAGCCTTCAGGCCTTACACACAAAATGCTGTTCTCTGTCTTGACTGGTGCACAGAGGGGAGACTCTGTGGTAGTGGGAACTGAATTTTATTTTTAAAACAGAAGGTATAATGAAAGGAACACAAAGATATATATTATAATTAATGCAGGTGTGCCTTGCTTTAAGAAAACAAAGTAAACAAGATCAGAAATTATACAACATGTAAATCAGGCTGATTATTTGCATTGTGTAAAAATTGTTCTTCACTTTAAGACAAGCAAATAAACAAGATCAGAAATTAAAGATCTATAAATAAACAAGATCAGAAATTAAAATCTATAAATAAGCAAGATCAGAAATTAAAGATTATTTGTATTATACAATAATGGTTCTTCACACAATTCATGATAGGGTTTCCTTAAATATCAGTTTTCTCTAATATATTTGAGAGCTTATTCTCACATCGCAAGCTAAGTCCTAGACTTCTACATCTAGAAAACACCCTAGTGTTTTTCCAGCCCAGCAACTTTATTTCCAGGTGAGGAAGCTGAGGCCCAGAGAGAAGTTCTAAATGTTATACGTAGGGCCATATTGCTAACGACTGGCAGAATTGGCCCAGGAACCCGACTCCAAGGTCTTTCCCCTTAATTCTGCTTCTCAAGGCTGAGGATCCCATGACAGCACATTCTTCTAAAAATTGGCTTCCTTTTCACTTTATTTCTTTGTTTTGTTCTCGTTATTGAAACAATGCATATTCTTAGAAAATTGGCAAATACAAAAATATATCAAAAAAGAAAATCCCCTGCTGTGTTACCATCCAGGGATAATCTCTGTGACCATGCTGACCTCCAGATTCTTTGAAGGGGCATCCCTACCTCCACTGAACTGTCTCCCAGTTGATCCTCAACGCACTGAGATCGAGCCCTCAGACCCTTCATCCGGGGGAAACTCTTTCCTCTTGTGACAGTAGTTTCTCATCTTCCCTCCCCCTTTCCCTTTTCTTGATTTCAGGACATTACTCTTCCCTGTATCCTCCTACCTCTTGCTCTGGTCTTTTTCTGTCTCATTCTTGACTCTTTCTTTCGCCATTCCTTAAATAATAACGTCCCAGAGAGTTGCATGGTTAGCCCTCTTTTTACTCTGTATTCTTCTCCTGGGATATTTTATCCTCTTCTCCAAGTCAACTTACCTGGAGTATTACTTACTTGGTGTGGATGACCAAGTGAATATCTATGCCTCTCCACCTCTCTCTTGAGTGCCACACTCCTATTTCCAGCTGCCTGTTACTGGACCTTCCTCCCAGGGTATCTTGGAAGCATCTCTGCCTAAAATTAACCAAAAGCAAATTAATTACCATTCCCTCTCCAACCTGTTACTCTCCCTGTGTACACTCATTAATTGCCAAACAGCCATACTATAGATCCTGAAGTCATACTTTATTTTTCTCTCCATCCATCCAAGCCATCATAACATTCTGCTATCTCTACCTCAACAGTATCCTTCAAATCTCTCTGCTCCTCTGCTACCACTGCCCTGGGCCAGTCCTTCAGCCTATCTTCCCTGGACTGTGGCACTTGCCTTCTGACTTCTCTCCCTGCCTCTCCCATCAGTTCCTGTTCCACATTGCTGCCGATTCACATTTTTGAAACACACATCTGGTTTTAAACCCCTTTCAGCTGCTTATTCCTGCCTCCAGCATGAAGTCCAAATCCATCAGCAGGGTAACAGGACCCTTTATCCTCAGTCATTCATTCCTCTTTGTATTGTCTGTCACCCAGCTCACTGCTAGGCATCGTGCCTGACCTACAGCAGACACTGTAGCCTACTGAGTAATAGGCTTCTCCGCATTCGAGAATGTGTTCCTTCTGTATCCCATCATCTCATTCCCAGCTCGTTCTGCAGAGTAAGAATTACTCATTTTATCAAAGGTATCATGGGGGCTTCCCTGGTGGCGCAGTGGTTGAGAGTCCGCCTGCCAATGCAGGGGACGCGGGTTCGTGCCCCGGTCCGGGAAGATCCCACATGCCGCGGAGTGGCTGGGCCCGTGAGCCATGGCCGTTGAGCCTGCGCATCCAGAGCCTGTGCTCCGCAACGGGAGAGGCCACAACAGTGAGAGGCCCACGTACCACCAAAAAAAAAAAAAAAAAAAAAAAAAGGTATCATGGACCACACTTAATTGATCTCTTCACACTTCTAGGTAGAGGGGACAGTACCCCTATGTGCTTTGGTTAAATTACAAGTAGAGGAAAAAAATTTAAAAAGAGCAGGTCCCTGCTATCAGGGGAAACTGTGCAAATCATCCTTGTGGTTCTGACAATTGAACCTAAACAGCGTGCTTGTTCTCTGTTCCTGGAGAGGTCCACTACAGGTTTTGTGTATGTACATATTTTTTAAAGGCATGAGACCACATATAATATCACTCAACCATTATATTTGGCACAGTGGGGTGTTTTTTTTTAATGTGTTTGGTAACCTGTAAAATAAATTAACTTTGGAAGAATTTTTTAAAAATAATTTCTGATTGGAAAAAAAAGACCTTTGGTAGGAAAAAAATTAAAGACAGTGAAACCACAGTATTTAGAATGCAGACATTGTAAAATGCCATAAAACTCCTGAGGTCTTACTCCTCAGCTAAGGCTGAGGAAGATATGCTCATTTGTTATTTAAAAAAAAAAAAAAATCAGGTTTCTTCCCACCTTCAAAAACAAGAGTGAGAAGAGTTTACTACCAAATGGTGCTTTTATTTTCATGAAGTTTTATGCTTGCTGTGTATAGTATCTAAAATGAGTTTTTAATAAAGAGGTGTTGATATTTGAATGAACTGACATATCAGTTAAGTAAACCATGTACACAAACCATTTTATCCTCTTAATACAAGAGACACCACACTGTTGCATTAGAAATGCATTTTGTATCCTAGAATTCACTACCAATAAGGCCTGGAGAGGAATGGTTTGTACAGTTCCTTTTAAACGTTTCCAGACATTTTACATGTCGCTGCAGATGTGGCTTTATTCTTGAGGTCGTCCTCACAGGGCCTCGCCATGCACGTGACAGCTCTCATGCTGCTGTGACGTCATCTCCTTTCCGACTGTGCTGCCTGTTGCACCTCGTCCCAGTGTGCGTCTCCCGGTTTTCTTTCTCTGAGCTGCTTTATTCTGCCTTCAGGAGTCTCTTCTTCCACCGAGATCTGCCCGCTTTTCTTCTGACTTCTCCAGTTTCTAATAATATTTCCATCATTGAGACTTTCACTTCTCACCGTCTCCCCAGCCTGTTCCTATCCCAGGCTCCCTCCTCCCAGTGTCTTCTAACTTCTTCACCAGAAAAAGCAAAACCAAAAATATCCTCCATTCCACCTGGCAAGGCTGAGGCGACTCTCTTCCAATAGAGACTGGCATTGTCCTCTGCCTCAGCACCTAAGTCACAAACACACCTATCACTTGTTCACATGTTAATGCGTCCCTGCCCTGTTCTCTTGTTCTCAAAATCAGTTCTGTGACTCCTTCCACAGACCACTTTTCCCCTTGCCCGCTCTACCCACACAGACCTAAGGAGAGTTGTACTTTTTATTCCTCCTCACCTCTGTCACACCTTACTTTCTAGCCAATGTTTTTTAAGTTTATTTTTCAAGAACTTGACTCAAAATGTCAGCTCCTCCAGGCAGCCTTCCAGGATTGCCTTGCCCCCTGACCCTTTACAGTGTGGCTTACACACCCAGCTTGCTTTCCTTGCACTGTCATACCTGACCACCTGATTGACCTCTTTAAGGACAGGCACTGCTTTGAAAGTATTTTTGCTCTTGTACTTCACTTTCTAAACTTTATTTTGACTTCTTCCACGTCTTTTACTATCTGAAGTTACCACCTTTCTACGATCTTCCTTTTTATTTGCATCCCTTCATGTTCAGTCCATTCCTATTGTCAGTGCTTACTTTCTGAAACTCACCAATGGCTTTCTTTTAAATTCCACTTAAAACACATACACACTTCTCATCTTCCAAGTCTTTGAATGAGAAAACTAGGGGAAAAAAATGAATTTCCAAGTTCTCTTTTACTCCCTTTGGATTATTACACTGGAATGCTTTTTCTCATAAAATTATGAGTTGGTATAAAACATTAGTGCTGTGCTCGCTTCGGCAGCACATATACTAAAACATTAGTGCCTGTGGTGATTTTTAAAATAAAGAGAAAAAAGCTTACTGAGTAATCCTATTCAAAGTCATTTGCTGAACATTATTACAGACACAGACTTTTATAAATTGATGTCTTTTTCAGGACTAGGGCAGGTGTTTCATTTGGGGGCATTGTTTACTCACACGTATTTGTGATGTGACTCTTGGGTCCCTGTCGTCATCCTGTCTCAGAAGGATATGGAGGGGATTGGCATCTGAAGGCCTTCAGAAAATATTGCAAATGGAAAGTGAAAGCAAAGGCAAGGGCCATTTAGAATATTTGTGTCCACTCTAACCAAAGAAATGTTCCAGATCTCCCCACTCCAACAGCAAACCTAAGATTAGACATATTTAGGGAAAGACTAAAGCAGGAAATAATCCTGTAAGTGCACACCCACATCCTCTTCTTTCTGACGAAGCAAGAGAGAAGAGCTTCTAGAAAGGGCAGTTCACCAGTGGTACCTGCTGCTCAAACCCTGTCTTTAAATATTCAGAGCAAGGGAAGAGGGTCACGCTGCATGCTGCTTTGTCACTGAACTCTACATCAGCAGGATTATCTGCTGGCCCCTGGGCAAAGGCAAAGCAAAACAAACTCATGCTCGCTGAAATGTTAAGAAGCTGAGCCCCATAGAAGAGGTTTAGGGAAAGCATTAGGCACTGGACATTGGACCCAACCTAAATGTTCTCCTCCAAAAAGTGAGGATGCTCTATAACCTGTGCCGTCTAGCTCATGGAGTTACTTTGTGTATCACATGAAAAGGCATCTGTGAAAGTTTCTTCAAAAAAGGCACACACATGAGAGGTCCAAAAACTCATTTCTTATCACCAGCCATACATACCCCTGGCATTAAAATATACACATTGCTTTTTATACACAGATGTTAAGCTAACCTCTTAATACATTTTTTTTTTTTTTTTGCGGTGCGGGCCTCTCACTGTTGTGGCCTCTCCCGTTGCGGAGCACAGGCTCCGGACGCGCAGGCTCAGCGACCATGGCTCATGGGCCCAGCCACTTTGCGGCATGTGGGATCTTCCCGGACCGGGGCACGAACCCGTGTCCCCTGCATCGGCAGGTGGACTCTCAACCACTGCGCCACCAGGGAAGCCCCTTAATACATATTGAAAAATCAAATCTGAAAATACTGGAGGTGAAGTAATATATTTCCTAGAAGTCTATGGCATGAGATATGAAGTATGGCTAACCTTATTAATAAAATCTTTCCGAAAAATAGAATTCATTCTTTTCTGAGCTTGGCACCTTCTATAACTTTTGATTTGATCTTTTAAAGTTATTTTGTGATAGAAAAATTTCTCCCCTAACGACAGTGACAAGCTCATAGAGATTTTTTAAAGAAATCACATTACATGTCTTTACTGATCGGAGTGTTCCCCCTGTGGAAAAATGCTCTAGGCGGTTAATTATTTAAAGGTTAAGAAGATAAGGAAATTGTAGCTTTTCACAGAATGACCTTTGTGGACCAGTTTTTTTAAAAGGAATTTGCATCTCTTTCCAAACACGGATGAGGGCCTGACTAACCCTCAATTTCAGCTGTGTAAACATGGAAGCTTCAAACTGCTTGGAAAGAAAATAAGAGCAAAACTTGTAATAACCAATGTAAAACCTGAATAATACAGTGGTATTGATTATTTCCCTATGCAGTCACCTTTGAGTTTCCTTCCAAAGAAAAAAGAAAAAACTATTTTATTTCTGTGAGTATAAAAAAACATGGTAGAAATAGTGTTTAAATGTATATGAAGTTTTTGACTCAGAAGCCTGTGGTCTCTAATTACCTATGAATATAGCAGCCTTCATTGAAGTGTTACTGTACAGTGTTTCCATATTGTAATAAAAACTGTGACATATCTACAACTTTGTACAAAGAGAAAAACAATTATTGAGCACTCTTTTAACATAGACTGTAAACCCGATTGGCAAAACTCTAGTTGTGTTGCTGACTTGATTTATATTTCTAAGTGCATTCGTTAATAACTGTGTTTTAGGCAAACTGAATAAAATGAGTGGAATTGTCCATAGTAATAGTCTGTCAGTTTATTCACTCATATTGGGAGAAAGTTTATAAAATTTTTTACAGCGTTCATGATTGATTTCATATTAATTTAAAATACCTACCCTTAATTTTCCTCAATAATACCCTGTGTAAGAGCTTGGAGCCCCTCCTGAAGGGAATGAACTGGTGATGGCGATCCATTCTATGAAAGCAGGCAAAGCACACGCCTGTCCCCTGCACACTTGAAAAGCTAGTTGAGACGAGGGATGTGGCAGGTTTTATCCAATTTCACACACAAGGAAATGATTTAAAACCACTTCATAAACTGCATAGGAATCCGCATTTCAGTTTTTTCCTGGACACTTATTCTAGGTTTGAATTCGTCATCAGCTATTAAGACTAAGTTAGAGTCCAAGCTGAATTGTCAAAGGTAGAATAATCTGAGAATTAGCCAGAATCAAGGGTGAGAGGGATCCTTTACATTCTCATTGATATTCTGCATTCTGGGAGTAATATATACATCGAAGCTTTGCTTGCTTTTACTGCCATAAGGGGAAACAAAGGGCAGTAGCTCTTCTGATAGAATTTTATGAACTTACATTTTAAGAATACCTTTGTTATATGACATATTAATCAGGTTTCCACAGTCAGTTTGACCCTGCCAAAGTAAATGTATAGGAAACTATTATGAAGATAAATCATTAAACTTTCCTCATAGTATAATGATCTGCCAACTTTTTTTTAAAAGGTAGGTATTGAGATTAAAGTCTTATCCTTACTGGCAAATGTTATCCCCTTGTCCCTATAGTTTCTTTGGGTTAAGAATCTGTAGATAGCAGTTCTAATGAAAATATTTCATTAGTATTAATCTAAGTAATTGTGACAGCAGTAGTCAGTTTATCTGACATAGCATAAAATTAAAATAAGAAATTCCAACTGGATCATAGGCAGTAATTTGAACTCTATAGCATTTAGTAGGGAAGAGTTTTTTTTATCATTTTTGAAAAGCACAAACTTGTTTGTAGACTTCAAATCTGATGGAATTAAATCATTTTTAGTATTAACTGAAAGTAGGTGGAGTTGTTCTTATCATTTGTATTCTATCATATCACCTTGACTTTTATCACAGAGGGTTAAACAGACTCTGTTGAAATATATCAATGTATTCTTTAGGACACACTTGAGCTGGGACTAGAACCCAGCCTTGAAATTCTACCCCGAGGATTAGCTGGCTCTTATTGTTTCATTCAGAATCATATATTTGCAGCACTGTAAGTAGATTTCTAGTAATGAAAGGGTTCTTTTTAATAGACTCAGGTTACTGCAGTGTTTTTCTATTTGTCTTCTTCTGCTTTGTACTGTTTAGGAAATTTGTGGGGGAGGCATGGTTATCTCTATAACCATCTAAGGGTTAAATATTATGTGTGGCCCCATATCTCTGGTCCAGTGTTGGGGAATATTTTCATTGATTTACGTAGGTGTTCTAGCTCAGTAAAGAATGACCCTGTGTTTGGCAAGAAAACAGACATGGAAACTGTACTCACAGCCAAATTTACAAGAATAAAGTAATTGGTTAAGGTAAAAGGAAATGATTTTGACAGACTTAAACTCTTGGGGTGGGTTAGAAATCCACCAAAATTCAGGATTCACGTGCATTTTTATCTTGAAGTGGAAGAATCCAACATAAAGTGGAAAGCAGCTTTCTGTAAATGAAGTGCATTGGCACGTCCACCCTTTTTTACCACTGTGTTTTCAATTCCGTTGTGATACAGGTGGATCTGATGTATCCTGTCAACACTCTTTTTTACTTTCTCTGCTCTTTTTAGACTTAGAAGTAGATCAACCCAAAGAAGAAAAGAAAGAGTGCTACTATAATCTAAACGACGCCAGTCTTTGTGACAACGTGCTGGCCCCCAATGTCACCAAACAAGAATGCTGCTGTACCTCTGGTGCTGGGTGGGGAGATAACTGTGAGATTTTCCCCTGCCCGGTCTTGGGGACTGGTAAGAATTAGCTAAGTGCTGTGTTCATACTGGTATTTGTTGTGTGGTCTTCATGGGCCTTGGAATGTTCTCATTTGGGTTATTGAAGCCTTGAAATGGTAACATCTACTGGTACCTGCCATTGTCTAATTGAAGTGAGATTACCTTAGAGTGGGTTTCATTCAGGGCTGGACCCATACCCTTATCCCACTTCAGTATGAATTCTTAAACTTCTGTTTCTCACAGAATATGCTGTTATAGTGATATTCCATATAATATTTTGGCAGAAAGATAATTCAGTTTTATTCCATTTGTAAGGTAAAACTCATCATTTTTGGTAACAATGACACAGCATTATTCCTAACTGGAGCTTGCATATTTAAGCTAGGATTTTGGATTCTTATTGAAATTTGAAAATACTAGAGACCACAGTAATGGAGTGGTCATAACACACCATCGTACCCATAGCTAAAACATGTGTAAATAATATATGGGTGAACTAGCAAGGTTTTTTGTAAATTATACTTATGAAGTCATTAGGTTTATTTGCACCTAGTCTGTAATTTTTGAGATTGTACTGAATTTATTTGTCTGAATTTAGATGGCAAGATTTGCCTTAAAGTCTCTGAGTCTGAGAAAGCAAAACTGAATTTAAAACATACTCGTGGAAGATATTGGGTTTTTTTTTTTCAACTTTTTTTCCCCCTTATCTCTCCTGAAATCAGCTGAATTCACGGAAATGTGTCCCAGAGGGAAAGGTTTTGTCCCCACTGGAGAATCCTCTTACGACGTTGATGGCGAGAACTATAAAGGTCAGAATCAAGCAGAAACTAATTTGCAATGTGTGTGCATATTTGACATTCAGGTAAACGCGTGGCTTGGGTTAGGCAGAAGAAGAATTCTTTTCAGCCATGGAAACTAATTACAAAGCCTTGAATCCTACCATTGGAAGAAGGTTTCAATGGACTCTAGGGAGAACCGTGGCTTGGGCGTTACAACACTTAAGGCTGTATGACAGTGGGACTTCACTTAAGATTCTGAGTTTCCACTTCTGAGATAGGAATAATGTTTCAAGCGTTATCATGAGGATTAAATGAGATAACATATGTAAAAGTACTTAACACAAAATTCTGTACTTAATAAATTCATTCTTTCATTGTAGAATTATATCAGAAATCATATGTTAGGACCAATACAAATTGGACCATCATCATGTTGGCCTTTAATGGTCATCAACAAAGCAAAGGTTCTTGCCTTTTTAGAAAGCATCCTACTTTGCTAGGACCATTTACTAATGGCCACAGATTAATAATAAGGAATGGAAAGGAAGAAAGCAAAAGTAGATGTGTGTTTTATATATTTAATGCTATTAGCCTGTAATTCTAAAATAAATGTGCAGCTTTTTAATTTTGGTGAAATTTAAACTACAGATATGAGTACTTCCTCATTAACCACTAACTTTTAACATTTCAGTGATAGAGATATTATGACCTTTTATATACAAAGTGATTTTTTTTCTTTACAGTTTAATATTGAAAACTGTTAAGTGGCTGGAAAACAGACTAAAAACATTTTTATTGTCTATCCATTTTTTCAAACCAGTGTTTTACTAACATGGTATAATTCAGCAGCTGGATAAGAAATTCCATATGTGTTTTTTTAAGTACATCTATGATTTAATTCAATGAAATAACAGGACTTAGTTGGCAAAATGTGTTTAACGGTTTTCAAATTCGCAAATATCATATACTATGTTCTTTCAGAGATGTAGTTAAATTTCACTTTGTGCTGTGAAGTGGAGCCCTGATTTCACCATAAAGTCATCCTCTTTTTTAAAATAAAAATAAATTCCTCTTCACCCTATCTTAGCAGTGCTGTAAATGGTTGAAAGAATGTTAGATTCGGATTCAAACAGTCATATATTGTCGACTTGGTTTTGCCATTTTCCAGCTGTGTAACTTTGAGCAATTTATCTATGAGGTCTCCAGTTTTTTAAATGAGGACTAGATGACATTAGCTTTAAAATGTTAGAAATGATGCTAATAATACTTGCACAAAAGCAATAGATCACACTTTTTGAGTGTATACCGAGTCCTCTGCATGGATTTTCTCATTGAATCCTTTCAATCCTATCAGGTCAATGCTCCTCTTATCTCCAGTTTACGATTGAGTAAACTGAGGTTTGTGGACAATAAGCTCTGTAAATTCTGTGGAGGAATGGGTCTGCCAGCATTCTTAGCAGCTGTGCTTTCATTAGCTCATTATCAAGAAAGAAGACTTCCATCAAGTTGCATCAAACTCTTCGTGGGAGTTTTCTTCATCTCAACTAGTTAATGGGCCAAAATATACATTTTTAGAAAGGCACATGTCTTAAAGGCTATTTTCTTCAGAGAATATTATTGGTGCCATTATGGAACCCGTAGACTATTTCATCAGATACGAGGTAGCATCTCCGAAGCTCTATTTACAAATATACCTTCTCTGATAATGTTTTGGGCATTGCTCCTTAAACAGAGAAGCCTGATTATATTTCTACCTCTGTGAATTAGTCCTAACTTTAAGAATTTGATATTGCTGTGTTTTTAAGACTCTTTGTAATATAAATATTACAATATCTAACTTGCCCAATATTGGTTAGACTCTTCTATTTAACTGAAAATCCCCAAATAACTCCTCTTTCTAAATATTTCTCCATTTTTCCCCCATAGATGCAGATGAATGCCTACTTTTTGGACAGGAAATCTGCAAAAATGGCTTCTGTTTGAACACTCAGCCTGGTTATGAATGCTACTGTAAGCAGGGGACATACTATGATCCCATCAAATTGCAGTGCTTTGGTAAGTTTTAAGAGGATATAGTGTGATGTGCTATGCAAATACATGGAAAAAATAAGTAATGCTACATATAAAAACAATTTCTTTGAATCTAAATCATGTGTTGAAAAGATCTGTAAATGTTTTATGGATCTTTTTCTTGAGCAATATTTAAGAAAATAAAAACTCTTCATACTACTATTTGAATAGATTTCAAAGAGTTAATATTCAATGTAGAATTATAATTCAGGTCACTGGTATAACTGAAGTGTTCTTTTGGTCTGGGGAGCCTCCTGTTTCATCACTCATACCATGCACTGAAAGTCATTTTTAAATACTGACCCAGACTTTAATGCCTAAGCAGAAAACCATATACACTAGGCAGAAAGACATAGCAAAAGGAAATAATTTAAAAACTGTCATAAAGAGACATTTTATCTTAAATTTCTAAGCATATCCTGTTCTTAAATGTTTTCTTTCCTTATTTAATGTCAGCAGCTGTAGGGCAATGTTATTTTTCCAATCAATACAACTTAACATTTTTATAGTTGGAGCTGTTCTCTTTTGGATGATGACGTATAGCTGATTAAAATGTGGCAGCCCCTGGAATCTGGACTAAATTTAGCAGTGTATTAAGTTTGGCTAAGTGTATGAGGTGCAGCTGATTGCTGATTTTCTTTCACTTTTTTTCTCTTAAGATATAGATGAGTGTCAAGACCCCAACAGTTGTATTGATGGCCAGTGCGTTAATACAGAAGGCTCTTATAACTGCTTCTGTACCCACCCAATGGTCCTGGATGCTTCGGAAAAAAGATGTATCCGACCAACTGAATCACATGGTATGTTTGGATATGAGATGCAAGTCTGTGTCCAAATAAATGTCATAAGGTTTTCCTTTTGACTGAAATGTGAGCTGTTGGAAAATTAAAAAATTGATTCCTTGGGTATTTTGGAATAATTAAAATGAGATGCTAAGAGAAAGAATAAGATGCGTATCATCAATATGTAGGAGATTTAACACCTTGCATACACTGATTTAATGGACAGCAGAATACGGAGTGGCTGAGCAGATGGCAGAGCTGTTCAGTGTCTGAGGGTTGATCACATTGAACCATTGAAGGCAACTGAGGAAGATGTAAGTTGAGGGAAAAATAATTAGGTTTGCTTGACTGGACTGGAGGACACAGGTGAGGCTGGACAGAGCAGAGGGCAGAATTCATCAGATTGGTGGAGGACTCTGAAGTCCATCGGTAGGAATCCCTGTTCATCCCCGAGAAGGTAATGTGCCACTGACTGATCAGTGGCTTAATTGATCAGTGTATCAGCACGTTCAGGAGGCGGCTTTGGTCGAAATCAATTGGAAAGTAGAAAGGTTCGCGTTAAGGACCCTAGGATGAAGTATTACTAGTTCAGGGCTTCGGCAAATGAAATGGATGAAAAAGGACGAATCCCAAAAATTTTATGTAGAAAGAAATAGTAGGATTTGACAGACAAGTAAATGTGAAACATCAAAGATCAGAAGAATAAGAAGTCCATCAGGATTATGAAGTACAGGCAAGACAGTGGAGGGTTTTATGTAATGATGGAAGCAACAGAGGGAAGGATTTAATTGGAACATGATGGGCAGGTTGAATTTCAGCTGATGGGAGTGACACCCAGTTGGAGATGACAGAGGTTTGATCCATGGAAAGACCCAGACTGGCCTCAGACTTTTGCTTGGAAGTCACTCTTAGAAATAGGGATGGAAACTTTGAGACTCGCTGGCTTCTACCACAGTGTTTATGAAATAGGAATAACAGTGCAATTGTCATGGAACCATGTCTTCCCTTTCAGAACAAATTGAAGAAACCGATGTCTACCAAGATCTGTGCTGGGAACATCTGAGTGATGAGTATGTGTGTAGCCGGCCTCTTGTTGGCAAGCAGACAACATATACTGAGTGCTGCTGTTTGTATGGAGAGGCCTGGGGCATGCAGTGCGCCCTCTGCCCCATGAAAGATTCAGGTGAGCCCTTACCTAGTTCCTTCTATTGCAGGCCTTTGGAAGTATCCTTTGGAGCCTGACAATCCTCTTTTACTTATATATCTTCACCTGCACTCCTGATAGCTTGCTTTCATCAGAGGGGTGTGTGTGTGCGCGCACGTGCGTGTTTAGGGAGTGGAAGAGCAGGACTGCATAACATCCGGCTCCTGGTTTACCTCCAATCCAGACCTTGTCATTAATTTTTTTTTTTTTTTTTTTTTTTTTTTTTTGCGGTACACGGGCCTCTCACCGCTGTGGTCTCTCCCGTTGCGGAGCACAGGCTCCGGACGCACAGGCTCAGTGGCCATGGCTCACGGGCCCAGCCGCTCCACGGCATGTGGGATCTTCCCGGACTGGGGCACGAACCCATGTCCCCTGCATCGGCAGGTGGACTCTCAACCACTGCGCCACCAGGGAAGCCCTTGTCATTAATTTTTGAAACCCTCATTCCATTTCCCCAAAGAATGCTAAATAACCCAAAGAAATATAATGCATCTTAGTAGTTGGTGGCATAGGTCTTTAGAATTTATATTTCCTGATACTTCTTTTTTTTTTTTTCCCCCTACAGTCCTTCTCATTTCTAACAGTTTCTACTTAGAGCAAAAAGTATTAATATAGACAGTATAGGTCAAAGCCCAAGTTTTTATGTCAACCTCTTTGTGGGAGAGATCACAGAAGGGTTAGAACCATAAAGGAAGAGAGTAGAAAGTAAGTAAAATGTACTTGAACAAATCTCCTTGACTTTCAAGTTTTAGACCTGGGGTTAAAACCTTTGGTCAAATGGAAAAAAAATGGGACTGGCTAAGCTCTCAGTTTCCTCCCCTCTCCTCGTGTGGGAGGAGGGCTGGAAGGTGCTGACTCTTGGCTCCCAGGCTGGGCTACTTGGTGACTGTTGGGTTGTGCGCTGATTGCTTATTTCTCTTCTTGACGCTGCAGCTACTTACTGCCTGTTAAAGAAAAGCACTTGAAAGTGTTCAGTATAGCATTTTGTCTTTGGCTATAGAATCGATTTGTTAAAGCTGGAAAAATACTGTGTGGATATAAAGTGAAAGAGTTTATAATGAACAAATTCTCAGAATGGCCAAGAGGGGAAGAATTGCTTGAAAAGAGGAACTGCATTAATTTTTAGTTAATTAGAATGTAATCTTCAAGATATTTAATAATAAATTAGCTTTTTAGCTTGGAAGTAACTGAAACCAATGTAGCACAAAAAAAGAAAGTAATTTGAAATGCCAGAAAAGGAAAAGGAACAGCAAAGGATGAAGAGCAACCTCTTAAAGATATAGATGGTAATGATAGTAGCCCAGAAATGGAAAGAGGTTGGGTTCTGGGGCCAGAAAAATCTGGATCTGGAATTCAGAACTGCCCACAGCAGCTGCGTGACTTGGGGAAAAAGAACCTCACCCAATGCAGCTCATTAATGGAGGCATCTGTCTTGTTGGGTTGTTGTGAGAACTGGGAGGTTGTAGATAGGGTAGGAACACAAGGAGTGGGGTATATTATTAGTGTCACTATAGCCTCTGTCCTAAGAGGCAATTGCCACAAGGAGAAGAAGGTGAAATCTTAAGGAAGTGACTATAATATATATGACTTGAGTCATCTTCTCACGATGCTTGAATACCTCAAACCTTTCTACTTAGGCAGTGTTTTTATTGTTTAATTTTTTTTGCATGTTTTATATGTATGTTTTACTTTTTTTTTTACATCTTTATTGGAGTATAATTGCTTTACAATGGTGTGTTAGTTTCTGCTTTATAACAAAGTGAATCAGTTATACATACACATATGTTCCCATATCTCTTCCCTCTTGCGTCTCCCTCCCTCCCACCCTCCCTACCCCACCCCTCCAGGCGGTCACAAAGCACTGAGCTGATCTCCCTGTGCTATATTGTTTAATTTTTTTAAAAAATATATCATTCTTCTAAAGAATTAATCAAAGAGGTTATGTCCCCCTCCATCTACCCCATCACAGCTGAACTCTGCTCCTTGAAGGTGTTCACTCTTTTTTTTTAATTGAAGTACAGTGTTGATGTACCAGTGGTACATGTAATGTACCATTACAGGTGTACAATGTAATTATTCACAATTTTTAAACATTATACTCCATTTATAGTTATTGTGAAATATTGGCTATATTCCCCATGTTGTACAATATATCCTTATAACTTATTTTATACCTAATAGCTTGTACCTCTGAAGATGTTCACTCTTAACAGTTGGTTTTAATTATCCAAGTCTTTTTTCTATACGTTAATTATTGTTATATTTTTAATCCATATTAGTTATTATAAATTTATATTTAAGAGAATATTTAAAGCTGAAATCCGTATCATCGATCTGAGGCACACGTTTTTTGATTTACGCGTTAGCATCTCTGAAATTGGGGGTATCTTACAATTGATGGCATCTATTAATGGCCACAAGCAATTTTTTCACATTTTAGTGTCTGTTATATCAGGATGTATTTTGAAATCTAGGATATCTTAGAACTGGTGAAGGATGGTAACTTTTAAATGGCTGCACAGACTCTGTTTTATGGATGTACAGGCATACCTTGGAGATATTATGGGTTCAGTTCCAGACCACCACAATAAAGTGAATATTGCAATAAAGCAAGTCACCCAAATTTTTTGGTTTCCCAGGGCATATAAAAGTTAAATTTACACTGTACAGTGTTTATGTCTGTTAAGTGTGCAATAGCATTATGTCTAAAAAAATATACATGACAGTTAAAAATACTGTATTGCTAAAAAATGCTAACCATCACCTGAGGTTTCAGCAAGTCATCTTTTTGTTGGTGGAGGGTCTTGCCTCGCTATTGGTAGCTGCTGACTGATCAGGGAGGTGATTGCTGGGGATGGGGGTGACTGTGGTAATTTCTTAAAACAGCCAACAGTGAAGTTTGCACCTCAATTGATTCTGCCTTGACAAACGATTTCTCTGTGGTATGCAATGCTGTTTAATAGCATTTTCCCTAGAGTAGAGCTTCCTTCAGAATTCAAGTCAGTCCTCTCAACCCCTGCTGCTGCTTTCTCAATTAGTTTTATGTAATATTCTAAATCCTTTGTTTCAACAGTTAAGTTTACTGTCTCATATAGGTGGGGTTTGTGGCACCCTACAACAATTACAATAGTAACATCAAAGATCACTAATACCATAACAAATATAGTAATAGTGGTAAAGTTTGAAATATTATGAGAATTTCCAAAATGTGACACAGACAGGCAGTGAGCGAATGTGGTTGGAAATATGGTGCAATAGTCTTGCTTGATGCAAGGTGGCCACAAGCCTTCAATTTGTTTAAAAAAAAAAAAAACACACACAGTAAAGCGAAGCACAGTAGAACAAGGTATGACTGTACCATGGTTTATTTAATCACCTCCAGCACTGGACATTTGGGCTGTCTGTCTCCCCCACCCCCTGCCCTTCCCCAGTCTTGATTTTCCTATTATAAACAATGCTGCAATGAACCTTCACATATGTATCTTATATATAGCTGTGGAAGTGTCTTGATAAGAAAATTCCTACAAATGAAAATACTATACTATATTACTCTCCAAAAAATACAGGACAGATTTACACTCACATTGACAGTGTTTGAAATGCCTTTTCCTCATACCCTTTTACTACTAGATATTCTCAGCTTTTAAAATTGTTATCCTATGGGTAAGAAGGGTATCTTATATGCGTCTCCCTATTTCTAGGGAATTGGAGCATCTTTTCCTTGTTTATAGATGATTTGTATTCCTTTGTCAGGGAATTATATCCTTTGCCCATTTCTTTGGTTGGACTTTGTGTCTTTTTCTTGCTGATTTGTAGGAGCGTTGTGCGTATTCTGTCCACAACCCCAACATTTGGGTTTTGGAAACTTCTTTATGAAAGGTTCTGCATGTATTTTCATTTTATTCTGTCCCTGTCCTGATGCTGTGATATTAAGTATTTACTGAATGAAAATCTGATGAGCTAGTTGCCTCTGCAAACCAAATCTAATTGACTAAGTTTTTAAAAGAATATTCAAGTTATTTTGGTGTTAGAAATGAATTTTAGAATATTGCATCAGTTATCTTTAACTGAGGCTTTACAAAACAAAATTTTAAATGTAAATTCAAACAAATCTATGTGAACAAATATATACTGTATAATATTTTTAGGAAAGTATGGGGTACGAGGAAATAGTGGTACCACGTGCCAAATTAAGAAAAAAAAGCTTAGTATCTTTGCTGCGCTCTTTCTAGCTTATATATGCACAGTACTGGTGATAAATTTTCCAAAAAGAATCACTAGTCTACAGTCAGCCAAATCCTCAAAAATCAGTGATTTTCAGTCTTTTATTTTTTTAGAAAAAGGTAGTCTTTTGTCAACTGAATTATTATTTTAACTTCCAATATATATAAATTCATTAACATCAAAGCTGCTGGAGCTGCTGGTAGGGAGAACAACTAGTTAGGCTCTCGAGGTATCTGTGAAGGACCCCAGGGTTCCAGGAAACACATATTGAAAAACACTATTCTGTTTCTGTTGGAGTGTAGGAAGTAGTTAGACATCCCAGAAGGAGTATTTCTTTTATACTCCTGAATTTATGGGCCTTGAGCTAGACTTAGGGATACTCTACCCTGAATCCAGGGAGAAGCCCACGGCAAAGTTAAGCAGTTTTTCCAGAGGCCCTGTGATTAGCTGGCATTTCCTTGATTGGTACCTGATGTTCTGGTCATATCTACACCAAACCATCTCCCGTGGAGCATGTTTCTGCCCGAGTATAGCAAGCAACAAGACCCAGAGCAGAGGGGTTAGCACATGGACTCTGAAGCCAGGTTGCCTGGGTGGGAATCCTGGTTTGGCAACTTTCTATCTCCACAGCCTTGTTCCTTTGTCTCTCTGTGCCTTAGTTTCCTCACACGAAACTAACATCACCTGCCTCACAGGGTTGTTGGAAGAATCAGTTAATACATGAACACTTAGCATAGTGCTTGACACGTAGTAAGCGTCAGAAGGCTGTAGCACCTAATGCTACGACTGCCGGGCGAGTCAGATCAAATGCATTTTCAAATGTAAATGAAATCTAAGGTTCTTATGAAAAACACACTTACCTAATAGCATCTGAACATGAATTAAGAAATTAAGGATAGACAAATGCAGAAATAATTGTCCTCATATAAAACTTTCTCTTCTAGACCACTGCTTCATAAACATTAATGGGCATGTTAATTACCTGGTGATGTTATTAAAAAAAAAAAAGATTCTGGTTTCTAGGTGGAGGTGGGTGGGCAGGATTCTGCTTCTTAAGTCCCAATGCAATGCTGCTGCTGGTCTTCAGACCACACTAGCAAGGTTCTAGAGACACGTAGCAGCATTCAGCCGGATTTTGTTAAAACCGACTTTAATGCCGTTATTAATTTTTCGTAGAGGAAGCAGAGAATGTGTGAACTTTAAAACTGATTTGCTCATTCTGCCATTGAGCCTTTTAAATGTTGCTCTTCAGGAATACATGATAGTTGAGAAAGGACCATATTGTCTATTTGTTAATAAAAGCACTGGATGAATTCCAGCCTGTCAGGCACTGAACCTTCCAGTTTCCCTAGGAATGCAGCACTGCTTTGGGGAACAATTAGTTACTGATGGAAACAGTGCTGGAGGAATTTAAGTAATAAATCGCAGTGCTTGTCATCAGCTTTGAGCATTAAAGTGCAGTGTAAAGTAAAGCTTTGGCTCCCAAACAGGCTTTCACACTTCTGGTCCAATAGGTTATGGGCACTAATTCTCACTAAGGCAGCAACTGCATCTGAGAATACTGGTAGTTGGAGGAGGTAGGAGTGGCTCCTGAAATAGTGTTCTCTGAAGTTAGATGGCAACTTGCAGATTGGTACCAGGTGCAGACTGGTACCACGTGCAGGGTGAGTGAGTGGAGGCTGATGGATTGTGTCAGGGTAACTTTACATGAGAAGAATTGCCTAGTTGTACCATTCAGTACATTTCTGGAGCTGCTTGGGGCTCCCATTTTAATCCTCAGCTAAAGTCTGGGAGGCCAGACACCAGGCATTAGGAGGTTTCAGATGGTTGAGGGCGGCCCGGCAGTGAGTTTGCTGAAGTGGTCGTGTCCTGACATCCTCCCCCTCCTCAGCCTCTGGAGTTTCTCTTTTTTTTTTTTTTTTTTTTTGTGTGTGTGTGTGTGTGGTACGTGGGCCTCTCACTGCTGTGGCCTCTCCTGTTGCAGAGCACAGGCTCCGGACGCGCAGGCTCAGTGGCCATGGCTCACGGGCCCAGCCGCTCCGTGGCATGTGGGATCTTCCCGGACCGGGGCACGAACCCATGTCCCCTGCATCGGCAGGCGGACTCTCAACCACTGTGCCACCAGGGAAGCCCTGGAGTTTCTCTTATTCCTGCCCCAGCATCCTCTTCTTCTCCTACCCCTCTCAATACCCTCTAATCCTGCCTGTTCTTAAAAAAATTTTTTTTTCCCTTGGTTTGGGGGGAGTGGCTGAACTGCTTTGGGAGGACCATCAAATTTGGGTTCTTTATCACGATATCATAGCCAGCCTCTGAGAGAAAAAGCTATTCGAAAAACCAAGTCAGGAAAGACAAACTACTGTGTCCATATTTTGAATGAGAAAGGGTGGTCATTGTTTGATCTTTCTGGAAATTTTCAGTGCCGTGCTAGAAGGAAGTCAGGAACCCTCAAATCTGGAGTTTATTGAATACAAGTTTTATGTAGCTTGGTTTTTCTGGGTCTCCACCTGAGTAAAAAAATGATGGTAGCCGACATGTGTATAACACAATGCCAGGCACCATCAAGAGGCTTTCCATCAATTAAGATATTTAATTCTCCAAGCCATCCTATGAGGTAACTATATAATTACCTCCTTTTGGGGGGAGAGGAACTGAGACACACAAGATTACCATCCGTGGTCAGATACCAGGAAGTGGCAGATTCAAATCTAGGCATCCGTGCTATCAACCACTTTAGTGTTACCCCAGTCCCTATCTCCCCAAGGTCTCAAAGCACTTCTTAGATAATTAGTATCACTTAGAATATAAAAGTAACAAAGTGAAAATTTAAAGATGAGATTTTTTTTCAATTTCCTCATGCGTTGTGTGCTTAGAGAGAAACTCTACAGCCTTAGAGCCAGTCAGTAAGCTTAGCCAACTTAGACTCTGTATCAGAGTCGAGCACACGGTGGCCATAATAGATAACAATACATACTTGATGAATTAATGGATTAAAGCAAGTCAGTAATCCTCAGTGAATTAAACTGTTGGTGATGCCTAGCACATAGATAAAATGAACTTTTAATGTTTTTATTTATTGCTACTCTTAAAAGTATAAACTCAAAATTTTCTGGAAAAATGTACCTATGGGTTACAAGATATGTAGGGTGCTATTGTCTCATGGAAATAAAAACCTATTGACCTGCAAATGAAAGAAAATTAAACACATTTGAACACTGGAATCTAAAGTACCCAGGGATCCCAGTGTCTGTGGTTATCTTGTTAAAATAATTAGACTTCTGTTAAGTAAATTATTAAAATAATTAGACTTATTGTGAACAAACGGAACATAAAGAATGATAAAGTCTTGATCTAAAACGTAGAAGAAATTTTGAGGGGAGACTTAGTGTGTTGAGAGATTGCCACCTCTTGGTTGATACAGTGTACTGCACCACAGGTGTTTTAACCTCTGAAGTACTAGGTGCAGGTCAGGCATAGAAAGGTCACAGCGGGGTTAAAAAAAAAAATCTCCAAGGAAACTGAAGTGCCACAAAAGAAATTGGCAAATGCTTAAAATTTTTTGTGAAACACTGCTGTCGATCAAAATGTGGAGGCATCGGTCCTCTCAGTTTTGCTCACAGAGCAATTCAAAAATATAGATATATAGACAGAGTTGATAAGAAAACTCTGGTTGTGGGAATAGAGATTATCCTTGTCCTTGAGTGCCAGGAAGAAAAATATAATCATTACGGCATAAGAAAAATTTGAAATCAATTCTGTCAGTAAAGAATCCTATAGATCATAATATAGATTTATGTCTAATTCTTATTTTTTAAAAAGTCAAATAACAACATATTTAGTAAACTATTACATGCAAGGTACAGTTAGTAAGAACCGTGTCTGAAATGCAGTCTAAATTACTTATAGTTTGCCTGTCTTCAGTTTCAGTTAAATTATCTACGTATTCCTTCATTTCATTTTTTACTTGAACCACCTACAAGGCAACATCTAGGCAATAAATTTTGGAGCAGACGTACAGTCTGTATTTACAGGAAATGTAAAATTCTGTAGAACTGACATGATATAAAATTATGTTGTACCACTAAATTAGAAGTTCATTCCTCAACGTTGCTCATTCAAATGTACAGATAACATCCTTATGTAATAAATTCATCATCTCCTGTGACACACTATTTTTTAATACTTCCTAGTAACTTATCCACCCCGTCTTTTCATATGGTTTTGCAAGAGTGAAAGAATCTGGAATCTGTCTTTGAACAGTTAAGCTAGTGATTTCTTTCCTGTCTGTGCATGGCTCTTACCTGTTCCCAAAGATCTGAGTGTAAGAAATTTCATAATACCCTTGGAGGTGTGAAGGAAGACAGGGATTTGACTCATGGACTAAACTTGAAAAAATATTGTAATTGGGCAGTGGTTGCAAAAGGCCTTTCAGCAGTCACAGTTTAAAGGCTTTTCCAAGAACTATGTTTCCAAAGAATGTTAATAATAAGTCTGGAACATCCTACATGTGAGGCACAGTGAGTGGTCACCGCCTTTGGTGTGGGCAGTCCAGGGATCTCGTTCTGCTTTTGGCATTGCTTCTGTCAATTGCACTGGGCGAGTTGCTTCAGTTTCCTATATGCGAAGTTGAGAACTCTTTTGAGGTTATGGTAATTAATACTCTGTAAGTATGAAAGCATTTATCATTGTGATCATAGATCCTGATTATTATGATCAAAGCAAGTGCAGCTATTAATAAGCTATAGTGGAGAATGTAAACCAAACTGGAAAGCTATAAAAGGCCTCCTAATTTGAGTGGCCACCATATGTGTACACTGTATATACAGAGAGAATACTCTCAGAGGTAAGTGGTCCAGTTCTTTGGGACAGAATTCTTGGTATCCATGGAACTAGACTGAATTGGATACCATATGGAAGGACAAGTACGCAATTTATATTGTTTCTTATTGAAAAGATTCTTTGTATTTATTTAGAAGGCTACCCCTTATTTTCCTGAAAAGGGTGAAAGTACTTTTCTCACTATAAAAGGCTTATTGCAAAATAAAATTTAGTAGTGAATTATGCACATAGAGCCTTGGTATTAAATGTGGTCATTACGTTAGTTTCCTCACTTGTAAAATGGTAGTAGCAACATCTTCCTGAGGATTGTTTGAGGGTTAAAAATGTGGTAACACATGTTAGATGCTTGGCATACAGTAAATGCTTCGTAGGTGTTAGCGATGATCATAGATCAAATCTTGTTCCAGGATATGAGTTGAGCTAATGATTATTCCCCATTGTTACCTCACTATACAGTGCTAGAAGTCTCTTTAAAAGTAAGCAAGAGTCAAAGACGATGAGGGGCAGGTGAGGGTTTGGGGACTAACGCAGAGCCAGATAATCTCTGCAGCCGCTGAGAGAACCTGCTGCTTCTGTGCCGCTCGAGGCTCCCAGGCTACCAGTGTGAGTTATTATATAATGTCTGAGAGAGGCCTTGTGCCTGGAAAAGACCATTCAGGGTTGGGTTTTAAATGAACATTCAGTGTATCCAATTTATCAATGTTAAAACCTGGACTTACCTAAGAATTTAAGTTCAACGTAAACATTTTGTCCTTCTGTTTATAAGTCCAATATTTTTATATAAAATAAGATCAAGTTTTATTTTGTGATTAATGTTTATATAGCTCAAGGAACAGATTAAACTTTCCTTGAGAGTTATTTCTGTATCAAAACTCTGTTAATTAAGTCTCTAACACTTTGGCCTCTGATTTATAAATTTTATGTATTTGATTTTATCTCATGCATTTTATATACCTGAAAGGGCAGCCTCCAATTCTAATAAGCATTTTTTTCTTAGGTATTTAAGCAGCTCTTATCAATCTAATAAATCAAACTTAAAATGCAACAAATTGAATTCCCTAATGAATCTAAATACTTACTGACCTAATAGAGTTCTGTGAATTCTCATGTAATATAAAATCCTAGATATTTCAAATTGAAATCACAAGGCCCATCAGATTATCTAGTATATGGTTCTCTTAAACATTATAGACATATTAAATAACAACAACAAAAAAACCCTTACTCTGAAACTTTCACAGTAAAGTATTAATATTCTAAACTTAATGTATGTCATTATCTGTGTAGCAGAATTATCATCTTAGGCCAGCTAAGGTTACTGGGTAGAAAAATTCATGACTGTGATTGTCAGTTATTAGAGAATTAAGACCAGGACATGGGATGTGTATACGCACAGTGTGAGTCTAAGTAGCCATGTGTGACATGCGGAGCACATTCTATTGTTTCCATGTTAACAGGGGACCCCACGTGTTCCTAATGTGTACTGTTTTTATAAGCAATACCTTCCATTGCAGTGACTCTCAAGGGAATAATAGGGCAGATAAAATTAATAAAAGCTTTTCTCTAACTACACATAACTCCCTTCAAGAATCAGGTACCTTCTGCTAAAGGTATGTGCTCACCTTATTGAAATTCTCTACCACACAAATGACAAACTTCCCCTGACCCAGTAAAGAAGGTTTGGGGCAATATTCAGGGTTCTCCAGAAAAACAGAACCAATAGGAGAGAGAGAAAGAGAGAAAGATTGATTGATTGATTGATTGAGTCACTGATTCATTTTAAGGAATTGGCTCATGTGATTATAGAAGCTGGTAAATTCAAAATCTCTAGGGTGGCCTGATGTTGTGGAGGCCCAAAGAAAGCCGAGGTTCCAGGTCAAAAGCCGTCAGCCAGAAAGAGCCAGTTTTGTAGATGACGTCTGAAGTCCAAAGGCAGTTGGGCAGTGGGCAGTGGAATTCTCTTTCTCATAGGAGGGCCAGTCTTTCTGTTCTAATCAAGCCATCAACCCATTGAAGGAGGCCCACTCACATTATGGAGGGTAATTTGATTTACTCAGATCCACCAATGTAAATGTTAACCCCATCCAGAAACACCCAAAATAATGTTTGACCAACTTCATCTGGGCACTCCGTGGCCTAACCTAGTTGACACATGATATTAGCCATCACAACTGGGATTGAAAAAAAGGTTGAGAACCAGTTAAAGAAAATATTTCCATTTTGTAGAGCTTCTCCAGCTCCCACTACCATCCTGTACAAACACACACTTAAGCAAAGGTCTTTATTTTCAGTTGGGAGTGAAATGTCGTTCTTCTCCTTCCCCAGATATACACTGGAAAAGGGCAGGGAGGAGGTGGGATCCTGAACACTCAATCAGGACCCCCGGCTGGACAGGGCTTTTATGGCAGGTCAGGGAAAACCAGGAAAGAGATATTGGACTTGTGGAAGGGAGTGAATAAACAGGAATGAATGATACAAAGGCCAGGCACAAAAAGAGGGACTGCATGAGAGGAAGAACACTAGAAATGAAGCCAAATGCGGATTCTTAAAACAACATTGTTTGGGGCAGGTACTTTTAAGGAAGAGAAAGCAATGGGCAAGTAAGCCATGTTCAGGTTATGATCATATTGCAGTCATATTAGGAAACATGATTTGTCTCAGGGTAAGGAAAGCTAAAAAGGAAAATTAAACTCTCATAAAGGGGAAAACTTACTCCATTTCCTGCTAAACTGTTGGTGACAGAACTTGGGAGGAGTGTCCTGGAACTGGGCTGCAGTTCCCAAACCCAATTCCCTGGAGTTGGTGTGAGTCAGCGAGGGTTTGGGATGCCAGCTGGGAAGGATCAGCACACTGGTTGAAGCTGTCTCAGTGGCCTCAGGAACTATTATAGAACAGCTAAATGGGATGGGAATTTGATGGAAAGATGGAAAGTTGGTGATAAGAACACTTCTGAAATTTTAGTTTGTGTACGATTTGGACTTTGGGGTATCAATTTTATTTTTATTTTTGTTGCTGTTGGAAATAAGTTTTTTTTTATTACATCTTTATTGGAGTATAATTGCTTTACAATGGTGTGTTAGTTTCTGCTCTATAACAAAGTGAATCAGTTATACATATACATATGTTCCCATATCTCTTCCCTCTTGTGTCTCCCTCCCTCCCACCCTCCCTATCCCACCCCTCCAGGTGGTCACAAAGCACCGAGCTGATCTCCCGGTGCTATGCGGCTGCTTCCCACTAGCTATCTACCTTACGTTTGGTAGTGTACATATGTCCATGCCACTCTCTCGCTTTGTCACAGCTTACCCTTCCCCCTCCCCACATCCTCAAGTCCATTCTCTAGTAGGTCTGTGTCTTTATTCCTGTCTTACCCCTAGGTTCTTCATGACATTTTTTTTCTTAAGTTCCGTATATATGTGTTAGCATACGGTATTTGTCTTTCTCTTTCTGACTTACTTCACTCTGTATGACAGACTCTAGGTCTATCCACCTCATTACAAATAGCTCAATTTCGTTTCTTTTTATGGCTGAGTAATATTCCATTGTATATATGGGCCACATCTTCTTTATCCATTCGTCTGTCCATGGACACTTAGGTTGTTTCCATCTCCGGGCTATTGTAAATAGAGCTGCAATGAACATTTTGGTACATGACTCTTTTTGAATTATGGTTTTCTCAGGGTAGATGCCCAGTAGTGGGATTGCTGGGTCATATGGTAGTTCTATTTGTAGTTTTTTAAGGAACCTCCATACTGTTCTCCACAGTGGCTGTATCAATTTACATTCCCACCGGCAGTGCAAGAGGGTTCCCTTTTCTCCACACCCTCTCCAGCATTTATTGTTTGTAGATTTTTTGATGATGGCCATTCTGACTGGTGTGAGGTGATACCTCATTGTAGTTTTGATTTTCATTTCTCTAATGATTAGTGATGTTGAGCATTCTTTCATGTGTTTGTTGGCAGTCTGTATGTGTTCTTTGGAGAAATGTCTATTTAGGTCTTCTGCCCATTTTTGGATTGGGTTGTTTGTTTTTTTGTTATTGAGCTGCATGAGCTGCTTATAAATTTTGGAGATTAATCCTTTGTCAGTTACTTCATTTGCAAATATTTTCTCCCGTCCTGAGGGTTGTCTTTTCATCTTGTTTATGGTTTCCTTTGCTACGCAAAAGCTTTGAAGTTTCATTAGGTCCCATTTGTTTATTTTTGTTTTTATTTCCATTTCTCTAGGAGGTGGGTCAAAAAGGATCTTGCTGTGATTTATGTCATAGAGTGTTCTGCCTATGTTTTCCTCTAAGAGTTTGATAGTTTCTGGCCTTACATTTAGGTCTTTAATCCATTTTGAGCTTATTTTTGTGTATGGTGTTAGGGAGTGATCTAATCTCATACTTTTACATGTACCTGTCCAGTTTTCCCAGCGCCACTTATTGAAGAGGCTGTCCTTTCTCCACTGTACATTCCTGCCTCCTTTATCAAAGATATGGTGACCACAGGTGCGTGGGTTTATCTCTGGGCTTTCTATCCTGTTCCATTGATCTATATTTCTGTTTTTGTGCCAGTACCATACTGTCTTGATTACTGTAGCTTTGTAGTATAGTCTGAAGTCAGGGAGCCTGATTCCTCCAGCTCTGTTTTTCTTTCTCAAGATTGCTTTGGCTATTCGGGGTTGGGGTATCAATTTTATTCAAGGCTTATTTTCTTAATAGCTATACTACATTGAAGTGCTAAGAAGGTATTTGGCCATGCTCTGTTATTGAAACTATTCTGAGTGGAGAATAACTTGCATTATTATTATAATCATACCTATATATTAGAATCTTTCTAATGTAAAGCCAAAGTAGAGAAATTAAGATATGCACGTAAAATGAACCATCAGATCACAAAAAGCAGCACTTTTATTTTTCACTAACAAGCAGTCAAATTTTTAGCAGTTTAAACTTTCTACCTTGAAATCAGACATTATGAATAGGCATTCGATTTTCTAGAAATGCCTTTTTGTTGTTGATTTTCTTTTTAGTGGAAATTTTACTTTCACGTATTTTAAAGAAATTTTGCTGATAGGATTTTTTTCTCTTCATTGATAGTTGAAATGTACTGTAAGAAAATGAACTGTGCTGAGTGGGACTATGAAAAATATCACTGTATGTAATTGCTTAAAGCCCTGTTCTGTGTTTGAGGTTTTGAAATCAAATAATGTTGTATTTATTTTGACCTTTTCCTAATTGACTTTGTAAGACAACTATGCCTGGACAAAAGCCACTGGCTGCCCATGTCTTTTATATGCTGATCTCATGGCTAGAGCAGGCATGCCTGGCAGAGGAAGGGTGAGGGAAATTTTATCTCTCACTTCATGCAGCAGACAGATTGTACCTCTTATGACTGTGAGGAAAGCATCTAGGAAGTGCTTAGGAAGCATGTTGGCATAAATCTGCAAGGAGCAGAAACTAGGATGATAATTATTTTGCTCAACATCAGTAGCCAGTGTCTTAAGAAGCAAATTACAAAAGATTAGCTCATTGGAAGGCTTCCAGGCACAACAAGGCCTTCTTTTATGCTTCCTTCTGAGCTTCAAGTCTCAGTGGCAAGCAGAGCTGTTATGAACAGTTGTGTTGGTTGTGCACTGTTCAACCCTAGAAGTTACCATTCACATCATAATCTTTCAGTGCCTACCAAGGTAGCCAAATAAATCATTGCCAGAGGGAAGAGTTACTAGGACTGTATCTGATTCTGAATAGATCCGGAGGGGAAGGTAAGAAGGGAGTTACTTCAGATTAAGATAAATAGCAATATATGAGCAAATCATAAAACAGAGTTACAGATCTTAAAACAGTTCAGTTTTGCTTTGCAGCTTTAGTTTATTTCCTATAATTAAATGGGATACATATTTATGAATAATCTATTAATTATGTTTAGCAGTACTTTAATATTGCATTAATCACCTAGAACTTGCTTTTCAAATGACGATCCAGAAGTACATCTTTATTTCATAACCTTGAGGTCTATACTTCTGAATATTCATCAAGAGAGTTTTGAACAGCTTTAAAACTTAAGATACAATTATTTTTACCCTTAGATTTTAATAATTTAGTTTTATTAAAAGAAAACAATATTTTGAAAATTTAACCTGACTTGACCTTTGAAATATCATTAAATTTCTCTGGACCTCCGTTTCCTCAGCAGGAAAATGAATGAGGTTAGACTGTCCATGATTACTTACAGTGCATTCAATTCCATGATTGTCAGTCGTCTGGAAACACCCGTGTGAGCATCACCTGAAGACAATAGCGCCATCTGGTGGTGATTATCTCATATTATAGCCCACAAGTTTCAGTGACAGATTGTCTTCCCAATATTTTGCAGCCTAATAGTAAAAATGTCCGCTTAGAATTGTAGAATATGTAAGCTAGAAAGGACCTTAGAGATCAACTAGTCTTGTTTTCTCATTTTACCAATTAAAAGTAGAAAGGTTAGATGAATACCAGACTTTAAAGAATACATTTTTTTGTTTCTCTTGACTTGTTCTTTAATTGGGGTTAAATTCACATGACAAAGTTAAGCATTTTATAGTGAATAATTCAGTGGCATTTAGTATATTCCGTATGTTGTACAACATCCTCTTTAATCTTAAGCACATGAGTAGCTCAAATTTTAAAATAATTCTTACTTGATTAATGCAAAAAACATAATAGAAAAAACAAAATGTATTCCTTCCATATAATATTTATTTTACCTAACTGTTGACTTCTCAGATTGTCACTTCAGAGTAGTACTTAATGAGTAGGAAAGCAGGAAATGAAACAGTTTATCTGTCCTTCCGGTTGGAAAAATATGAAGTAGGTCAGCTTAGAAAATTAACATGTTGAACTTTCCTCGTATTTGCCTGTTCATTGCATTGTCCAGTCTTGTCTCTTATCGAATATTAGAAGTTACTTCATTCCTAATTTCCTCTGAGATTGGCTGAATGCAAGACTTAATGTTTTATTTCTAAAGCCCTGTTTACTTAGAAATAGAGGAAACCTTTCATGCAGTCCTTCCTGAGAAATTCATGTTATCAATCATTATTTTAAGGTTTTTATGTGTGGCATAATTTAATGCTGTTACAAGTCTATAAATTTTGAATCCAGGTTTTAGAAATGGATTTCTAAATGGAACCTCCATTGTTTTGGCATTCACACCCAACAAATCTCTCTCTCCAGTTATAGTCTGGCTACGTAAACAGCAGTGTGATGGAAGATGCTGGGAGTGACTGAACTTGGAAGGGGCAGCATTAGGTGAAGGTTGGGGGTGAGGGAACTTGATTGGTCTACAGCCTGTGAGTTTCCTTAGAGCATTAACATTTACAGGCGTCCCACAGAATGTAGACCCTGCCGAGACTAGACTTCATTACTTCCCTCTCCTCGACAAGTACAATTTAATTGAACATTAAGCAATTTGATCTCTTCCACCTAATAAATTGAGCAAATTCAATAAATATAAATCCTGCTAATGATAAAGCTGACCCTGGTGGGGCTGAGCTCACCAGCATTCACGGTTATTACTCTCCCTGGAATTTTAGTCAGAAATGCTTATTGCTGAACTAAGTACTTACCTGATACTTACAGTCTAGGGAATGTATTTAATAATTTTCTTCTAAGGGTTTCAGAAGGGCAGCTGTGGAATTGAAAGAGCATGGTTTTGCAGATAGACCAACAGAGTCAATCCTTCAACTAAGCTAGGACAGTTATGCTATAAATCTTAGCTTCCTTATCGGAAACAAAAGGAGCTAATTACAGTTATTTCATAGGATTCTGAGATTTAAAGGGAAAAGTGTGTGCAAAGGTACACAGCGCCTAGCACACAGGAGCTTAATAGTGCATGTTCACCAACTTTCCTTTTTTCGATTGTTCTTTAGCAGGGATCGGTAGTAGGCAGCGTTTATGTGGTCCTTTCATTTCCCTAAGACTTTCTGATCTATTATATATGCCTATGACTCTGAGTTACCTTCCCTCCTCTGCTTCACCTGGCTGACCCCCTTCCTGTAGATGCTCATCTCCAAAGTGAAGGCTTCCCCAGCTCTTCCTGGCTGACTCTAGGCATTACCTCTTCTTCAAGCACTATTGCACATGTCAGTGTACGGTCGTTTTATCCTTCCTCTCTCTCTCTCCCAAACTCCACACTGCCTGTAATATTCTCAGCCTCTGGTTGGATGAGTGAGTCAATCACTGAATGGAGCAATGCACTGCCTTTAATGCTGCTAAGGCACAGTACCATAATCCTGTGCAATAGACACAGCTCAAAGGAAGGTATCTAGTCCGAAGAATAGGAAGCAGTAGGACTAGAACCCCGGGCTTTTGACTCTGGGTGCTTCTCTTTTTAGCAGGGGTCCCCAACCCCCAGGCCGCGGACTGGTACCGGGCCGCACAGCAGGAGGCGAGCGGCGGATGAGCGAGCGAAGCTTCATCTGCCGCTCCCCGTCGCTCGCATCACCACCTGAACCTCCCCCCAGTCCGTAGAAAAATTGTCTTCCACGAAACCTGTCCCTGGTGCCACAAAGGTTGGGGACTGCTGCTTTTTCGGATACCTAATTTTCTCTCACCACTCAGCAAGTTTTAACATCAGGAAAGCAGGTTTACTACCTGCTCACCAGGCACTGTGGATAAGAGTGTACTCTCTGAGAATAAGCATAAGCAGACAGACACCTAAACACATGTCCAGTTCCACAGGGTGTGGCATCAGCAGTAGAATCCTCTCTCTTACGTTCCTTCTTCTGTCATCAGTACTGGACGGTATGTTCTGTAAATGGTCAACATTTTTCTAATTCCATAGCTTTTGCTAATTTCAAAGAAAAGTGCCAATTATACTACTGGCTCAGCATGCGCTCAGGTAAATATTCGTTCCATTCTCCCTGTCTCCTTCCTCCGTTTCCTGGTGTGTATGTTTTCCAAACACCATCATCAATTAATAGTACATGTGGAGGCCTGTAGGAAGAACACCTGATCTAGAAGTTTCAGTAAAATATGACCCATTTTTCCTTATGCATATGAATTGGTCCTTCTCCTTTTTTTGAAAATCATGCACTTCAAACTTTAGAGCACTAGGTTTTCATCCCTGATGTGTGGAGAACAAAATGCAGCCTCTTCATCATTTCTAAAAGCAGCTGAATTTAATCTGCCTCAGTCAGACTTCACCTCCCAGTTTCCTCACATGCCTGATTGGCATTGTGATGTGTGACTGTCCAGACCAGCCCTACAGATGTGTCTGTCATAAGGAAGGAGATTTCCTGCCAGGATATGATAATGTGCTTCCCATTGCTGCTGACAGCGGGGGCCCCAGACCTCTTGGCTCCAGGGGGGCAATTTTTAAACTTTTTTTTCAATTTAGTATTAAAATCAAAGCAGTACCATCTGTCATGTGAATCTGCCATGGCAGGGAACTGAGCGTGATCCATGGCCTGGATCTTGTTTAGACCACGTAAGTGATGGCAGTCCACACCATCCCATGTGTGTCTTTCATAGCTTTGATCAAGAGCTTAGCATTTGTGCCTGCAGAGGTGAGGAGTGCAATGAGTGGGGGGACTTTGAGGTGTGAATATTTCTACTTCCTATTCATGTCACATTCATATTTGGCTAGATCCTGGACGGACACATTGTGTCCCAGAAATGGCATTTGCCTCACAAAGTACAAGCCCTGCTAAGCAGAGCTCTTCCTTTGCACCAAGCCCCAGACAACCAGGTGCTTAATTGTTGTCAACTTGCTTAAGTAAGGAGTGTCTTGCAGAAGGAAAAAAACTCTAGGGACAAAAAATGTGTTCATCTCGACATGTTGAGCTGGATGAAGTGGCAGCCAAGAGATTCTCATGGGCCGCCATCGGGAGCTGTGGCAACAGTTCAGGGATCTGCTATTCCCAGCTCCACAGCCTCAGCCAACCACAACTCACTGCCTCCCCAGCTGGGCTATAGCCGTGACCCAGCCCTAGGGATAACCGAGGCCAAGTGCCGCCAAGCTCAGTGAGCTCTGGTGTGGCTCAGAGATCCAGCACATGTTAGAAAGGTGCATGTGCCCAGATCCTGGAGGAGACGCCTTACCCAGGATTCACTAGAAAACTCCACGATATTCCAGTTGTTGCCTTAAAAGATGATGAGAAACCTACTGGCTACTCAAGGCATTTCTAAAGGGGTCGAGCATATACTAACAACTGCTGAACATCAGTTTTTTCCCCCTGTATTTTGAGTTTTGTTGATCTAGTGTTATAATGTGTTGTTGCTGATACCTTATCACTGTCTGATCAAGTGATTAAATTTGCCCAGGCAGTCAATAATTTTTGAGATGAAGACATCTTTCTCTGTTTACTGAGTTGGAGTTTTCCTCCATCTATTTAAAAATTTCAGATCTTGAAACAATATCTAAAAACATCTGGAGACTGTGCTTTCATTGCTCTTAATTTATTGTACAGGTCTTTGCCCATTGACAACTACGTTTAAAGTTTTGCTAACACTATGTTATATCAATCATTCTGATACCGTCTTTGCAAATCCTCATTTATTGCCAGGTGTTCAGCAGGGACATGAGTGATTTTACCTTAAAAAAAATGTAACCTCCATTTTCTTGGTGCTTCAAAATTTATGAACAGTTCCATAACATCATCTCATTTTTTAATACACCAGTGACAGAGAGGCAAACAGGAATTATCCCCATGTGACAGATGTGAAAACTGAGGCTTGCCCACAGTTGCTAAGCTGGAAAGTAAGTGGTACAGCCAGGACTTGAGCCCCGGCTTCTGCCTCCGAAGCCCATGTTCTTTTCATTATCCCGTGCTCATTTCACCCGTGACCCTGGCCAAGAATGAGAGCAGATGTGTGCAATGGGAGAGGCAGCATGGATGGATTAGGATAGACCCATCATGCTCCCAGAAAAATAACTCAAAATGCATGTCCTGGTGTTGATGGGACTGTAGCACATCTTCAAATACAAAAGAGAGTAGTACATTTAATATAGAAATGATGTTTTGATAACTGACCAAAAATCTTGAAGTTTGGATTGGTAACGTGTTAGATAAAGTGAAGCAGCAAAGGACATTAAGCTCTAGAAACTTGAGAAAAATGCATGTCCAGGGATGAAGGGAGGGGAAGGAAGATGCAGCAAACCGCAGAGGGTCCCCCGCCCATTACTCTCCTCTGCTTCCCTTTACGGCCTGGGTCACGTCCAAAGCCTTTCTTAGGAACTACTTGGTAGTCCCCAAACACAGCTTACAGTTTGCTTTTGTGATGCCTTTGGGTAAACTCTTTTTAGAATCCCAAATATCTTCTATTAAGTAAATCCTTCTCATCTACTTAGTTTCAGGTCAAGTGTTCCTTTTCTAGGAAGCTGTCCCTAAACATCACACAGGAACAGAAGTCCATTCCTCCTCCACTCCTCTCCCATTTGATCCCTTCCTTTTGTGATGTTAGACGGTGAGAGCTTGGAGGGTGGAGACCAGGTCATTTCTTGGTGGAAGAGGCATGGTCTGGGGAAAAGCCATGGGCCCGGGACTTGAGAGCGAGACGCTGAAGAGGAGCGTATGCTGCTCAGCCACCTCTGGACTTAGGTTTGCAAAATAAGAGCATGAATTAATTTTTTTTAATATCCACTCTTGATCACAACTGTTGCCTGGATACAAAATGTTGTCTCCCTTTCAGATGTACAACAAATATACATAAAAAGTCATGAGAGGGCTTCCCTGGTGGCGCAGTGGTTGAGAGTCCGCCTGCCGATGCAGGGGACACGGGTTCGTGCCCCGGTCCGGGAAGATCCCACATGCCACGGAGCGGCTGGGCCCGTGAGGCATGGCTGCTGAGCCTGCGCGTCCGGAGCCTGTGCTCCACAACGGGAGAGCCACAACAGTGAGAGGCCCGCGTACCGCCAAAGAAAAAAAAGTCATGAGAGAAAATGACCTCAGTGTGTGAAACTTGTGAACATTTCTGCGATCTTGCCTTTGCAGGGAAATCCTTAATTCTTCGCTTTCAAACCCGAAGCAGAACTGACAACCATTTGTGTTCTCTTTGTTTGAAGCTTTATTTTTGTGAGTCAACGGTCTTTTTCCAGGTTTAGCTATTTCCTTGATGAAATTAATATTTCTCATGAAGTGGTTTCGTGAGGAAGTGCTCGGCGATGTCTGGGATGGGGGTGTGCGCCATTCCTGGAATGCTTCCCGCAAGAAGAATTTTAGGAAGGGGCAGCCATGATCCTACCCTGTCTAGGGGTTCAGGGTCTTTTCTGCTTTTACGCTCCCGTTTTGCACTTTAGGGGAGAATGTGCGGGTGTGTGCACGTGCATGCATGCGCAGACACACACATACCTCACACACACCTTTGACTCCTTTAAGAGGAAGGTGATGGAAGAAAGCCTTGAGAGTTCACACGCTTGCCTCAGTGCTTTTCTTTAGTTTTGTTACAGAAGGAACTAAAATAGAGGAATACTCCTTCAATCTGTGGTCCAGGCAAGTGTGGCTGCTGCCTGGTGTGGCTTCCCTGAGTGTCCAGCCAGTCCTGGGGCCGGCTGACCTGCAGCTCTCAGTTCCGGCAGAGATGTTGAAGTCTAGGTAGCCCCAGAATTTTCACCAACTGCTAGATGAATCCTCAGGCAGTATATTTTCTATAAAATGTGCATTCAGAGCATGAAGATATCTCTTCTAAAGCTTTCCTCTCTAGACCTTCTAAATAACTCTGCTCCAAAGTACGGGTAAGAGCCCGAGGCCATGAAATGCACTGAAAGCACAATCATCCCCGAACATGTGGAGAACCAAGATCCCATGTGCTATAGGTGGGTCCTGTGAGGAGGACTAAAGGGGGAGTTAAGTCAGATGGCCATGGGAATGGGAATGTGGCCTCAAGAAGTGGTAACTGCAGATGAATTTAGCTAAGGTGCAGAAGAGGCAAAGACAAGAATTACAAAGGAGCTAAGGTAGATGTAGGAGAGGAAGAATGTTAAGTGTACCCCCTTCAGCCGCATGATTGAGTTCAAGTATGGTGCTGCCTCATACCAGTTGTCGTTTAGCCACTCCATGCTTCTACTTCCCATTGGTAAAATGGAGATAATAGTAGCTTTTCATAGGGTGGTGTAAATATTTTACTGAATTAATGTGTATTAAGTGCTTAAAACAGTATCTGGCACAGAGCAAACATTATACAACTCTTAGCTATTGTTACTAGTACCATTACGTCACTATTACTGTTATGATGAGATAATCATCACTGCTAATAATGTTATTCATAAGGGACCAGGTCTTGAGTAGAGAAGTATAATAGTAGGGACTAAATTCAAATGGTACTTAGTTGCATCTTCATTTGGTTGTGTCTCATTTTTGGATCACCAGAGATGCACTTTTTTTCTCTATTGAGTGGAAAAGTTTATCTCTGTATGAATGACTACTCTATACGCTTTAAATGTTTTGATGAAAACACCTGATGGGTTCAGATAAAGCCATTCTTCCAAAAGGCTTGCAGCACTCTCCGATGGCTCATGTTTTCAGTCCTTTACTCTCCTGGGATACATTCTACCAACTGTTCAGCTACTGTGTTGGGTCTGCTGTTCAGAATCTTAATTATGCCGTAGAGCATGAATTGTATGTGGATGAATAGAGCACCCATAAGGAATATTGAGATGTTTCAGGATCAGGGGTGTGTGTGGGAGATGGGGCACGTGGTGACTGGGTGCATCCAGGTGCGAGCAAACAGCGATGGTGTGTCACGTTCATTGTCATTTCCTTCTTAGATGACTATGCCCAGCTGTGTAACATCCCCGTCACGGGACGCCGGCAGCCATATGGACAGGATGCCTTGGTCGACTTCAGTGAACAGTACGCTCCCGAAGCTGATCCCTACTTCATTCAGGACCGTAAGCAACCTTTTTAGTTACTTTGGAACTAAATTGTGGTTCTGAAGTTTAGTCAGTGGTTCTCAAAATGTAGTCCCTGAGAACTTGTAAGAAATGCAAATTTGCGAGCTATGCTGTAGGCCTGCTGAATCAGATACCGGGGTGAGACCCACCAATCGGCTTTACCAGCCCTCTGAGTAAGCCCTACGTACACTCAAGTTTGAGAACCACCGGATCAGATTATGAGTCTCACTGGTGGGAATGCTATTACGTTTATTTTCTTTTATTTATTTATTTTTTGAGTTTTTATTTATTTTTATAAATTTATTTGTTTTTATTTTTGGCTGTGTTGGGTCTTTGTTCTGTGCACAGGCTTTCTCTAGTTGCAGCGAGTGGTGCACGGGCTTCTCATTCTTGTGGCCTCTCCTGCTGCAGAGCACAGGCTCTAGAGCGCAGGCTCAGTAGTCGTGGCACATGGGCTTAGTGGCTCCGCGGCATGTGGGAATCTTCCCGGGCCAGGGATCGAACCCGTGTCCCCTGCATTGGCAGGCAGATTCCCACCCACTGTGCCACCAGGGAAGCCCTATTTATTTTTTTATACAGCAGGTTCTTATTAGTCATCAGTTTTACACACATCAGGGTATACATGTCAATCCCAATCTCCCATGCATCACACCACCACCCCAACCCGCCCCCCCACCACTTTCCCCCCTTGGTGTCCATACATTTGTTCTCTACATCTGTGTCTCTATTTCTGCCCTGCAAACCAGTTCATCTGTACCATTTTTCTAGGATCCAAATATATGCGTTAATATATGATATTTTTCTCTTTCTGACTTACTTTACTCTGTATGAGAGTCTCTAGATCCATCCACGTCTCAACAAATGACCCAATTTCGTTCCTTTTTATAGCTGAGTAATATTCCATTGTATATATGTACCACATCTTCTTTATCCATTTGTCTGTCGATGGGCATTTAGGTTGCTTCCATGACCTGGCTATTGTAAATAGTGCTGCAGTGAACATTGGGGTGCATGTGTCTTTTTGAATTATGGTTTTCTCTGGGTATATGTCCAGTAGTGGGATTGCTGGATCATATGGGAATTCTATTTTTAGCTTTTTAAGGAACCTCCATACTGTTCTCCATAGTGGCTGTATCAATTTACATTCCCACTAACAGTGCAAGAGGGTTCCCTTTTCTCCACACCCTCTCTAGCATTTGTTGTTTGTAGATTTTCTGATGATGTCCATTCTAACTGGTGTGAGGTGATACCTCATTGTAGTTTTGATTTGCATTTCTCAATTAGTGATGTTGAGCTGCTTTTCATGTGCTTCTTGGCCATCTGTGTGTCTTTGGAGAAATGTCTATTTAGCTCTTCTGCCCGTTTTTGGATTGGGTTGTTTTTTTTTTTTAATATTAAGCTGCATTAGCTGTTTATATATTTTGGAGATTAATCCTTTGTCCGTTGCTTCTTTTGCAAATATTTTATCCCATTCTGAGGGCTGTCTTTTCGTCTTGTTTATGGTTTCCTTTGCTGTGTAAAAGCTTTGAAGTTTCATTAGGTCCCATTTGTTTATTTTTGTTTTTATTTCCATTGCTCTAGGAGGTGGATCAAAAAATATCTTGCTGTGATTTATGTCAAAGAGTGTTCTTATTATGTTTTCCTCTAAGAGTTTTATAGCATCTGGTCTTACATTTAGGTCTCGAATCCATTTTGAGTTTATTTTTGTGTATGGTGTTAGGGAGTGTTCTCATTTCATTCTTTTACATGTAGCTGTCCAGTTTTCCCAGCACCACTTATTGAAGAGACTGTCTTGTATATCCTTGCCTCCTTTGTCATAGATTAGCTGACCATAGGTGTGTGGGTTTATCTCTGGGCTTTCTATCTTGTTCCATTAATCTATATTTCTGTTTTTGAGCCAGTACCATATTGTCCTGATTACTGTAGCTTTGTAGTTTAGTACAAAGTCAGGGACTCTGATTCCTCCAGCTCTGCTTTTTTCCCTCAAGACTGCTTTGGCTATTCGGGGTCTTTTGTGTCTCCATACAAATTTTAAGATTTTTTGTTCTAGTTCTGCAAAAAATGCCATTGGTAATTTGATAGGGATTGCATTGAATCTGTAGATTGCTTTGGGATGTTTATTTTCTTTAAAGAAAATGTTATTTGTTATAACTTCCATGACAAAATCATTTTTTTACCCATGAAGTGGTGGCCTAGTTTAAGGGTCAGTTTTCTTGATAGCTTGGTTATTGTATTGCAGTCTTTTTTCATACAAGGAAATGGTAAATATTAACTGTACTGAGTTGATTTTTTTTAACATCTTTATTGTAGTTGCTTTACAATGTTGTTGTGTTAGTTTCTGCTGTATAACAAAGTGAATCAGCTATACGTATACATATATCCCAATATCCCCTTCCGTCTTGGTCTCCCTCCCACGCTCCCTATCCCACCTCTCTAGGTGGTCACATAGCACTGAGCTGATCACCCTGTGCTATGCAGCTGCTTCCCACTAGCTATCTACTTACATTTGGTAGTGTATATATGTCAATGCCTCTCTCTCATTTCATCCCAGTTTACCCTTCCCCCTCCCCATGTCCTCAAGTCCATTCTCTTAGAATGGGAGATAAAACGATTGCTCTCCTGGTCAGAGATTAATCTTTAAAAGTAAGAAAGGATGTGTGATGCTTTTCCTGGATTTGTGAGCAGACTTTTCAAATGGGAGGTGGAGTGTGTATGTGTGAATCCTGTTCCCATTTAGAAAGTAAATGCCTAAATGTACAACCAGAGTGTCCCGGATATGAAGCCACATAAGCTAAATATGTCTGTGGGAGAGACCAGAGCTTTCACATACAGACTAATTATGTGAAGTCTGAAAAATGGGATGGTACAAATTGAAATATCAGTAGATAATGGGTTGTCTGCCTTCAAGAATGGGACTAGAGCAGTGGCGTCCAGGTGCCTGTTCCACATCCTACATAGGGGGCCTCATTGCAGCAAGTGAAGCTGCTCCAGATTTTCAAGACAGAATCCCTGCAGACCAGGTAGTTGGGGTTAGGACTTCGGGGACACTGCTGAAATTATAAAATACAGCAATGCTCTTCTTTCTTTGGGACCTTTCACCTGTGCACAAAGCAAACTAGCTGTGACCTGGGTCCTGAGGAGCAACACAAGCTTTGTGGCTGCCTCTGGAGCTACTTCAGTTCTGAGCCAAAGAGTGTTTTCCTCCTTTCCCTTCCCTCCTTTTGTTTTTTAAAGTATGCAGTATATTGATCCTTCAGCCAAATTAAAACTGCTTTAAAATTTACGTGAAAACAGCATTCTATTAAATCAGCTGGGTTGGGTCTTCTAGACCTGAGTGGATCTAGAGCATTGCCAGCATCCAGAAGGACCCCTGGTCCCCCTTTTCCCAGCCACCCTCCCACCCCCTCAGGGTAACCACTATCCTAACACCTTAGATCAGTGGTCCCCAACCTTTTTGGCACCAGGGACCGGTTTTGTGGAAGACAATTTTTCCACAGATGTGGGGGGGGGGCGTGGTTGCAGGATGATTCAAGCTCATTACATTCATTGTGCACATTATTACATTGTAATATATAATGAAATAATTATACAACTCACCATAATGCTAACAGGAGGTGGAGCTCAGGCAGTAATGCAAGCAATGGGGAGCGGCAGATGAAGCGCCACTCACTTGCCCACTGCTCACCTCCTGCTGTGCGGCCCAGTTCCTAACAGGCCATGGACCAGTACCGGTCTGTAGCCCAGGGGTTGGGGACCCCTGCCTTAGGTTTTCTTTAATCAACCACAAATAATCATGCACTACTTCAAGAAATGTGCTTAAATACATTGACAGCTATAAGCCTGTGCCCTTATGATTTCTACACTTCTGTGTATATATTTATAGGTCAGTAAACATTTACTTTAAAAAAAAAGGGAGAAGAAATATTAAAGTTGCAAGAAAGTACAGTTTGCCTGCCCCATAAATCCAAAATACCAGGGTAAATCTACATGTAACTCTGACGCAATCCCATGGCTTGTGTGTGCAGCCTCTAATGCATTATAGTTCAGATGCCAGGAATTTTAATGGTGAAGTGTTCTGGCTTATGTAGTTTTTTTTTAAGCTGTCATTGCTTTAAAACTTTTAAAATTCACTACAAATGTTAAGAAATAAGCATGTTGGTATCAGGTCAATTTCCTGTTTAGCAACATAGGAAGTTGCAGATGCAGTTCGAAGACCCCCCAGGTTTGACTATGTAACGGCCTTTAAATTTCTTACAAGTTGCAGAGAAATAGCTCCTCCTTCCTAGACCAGGATCAAAGGCTCTCTGGCCCTACTGAAGACATAAAATCGTATGAGGTAAGATAGTAAAAGAGAGGCTGAACCACACCACCTTTATTATTCATCATCTTGTGCCTCTCTGTTGAAGAAAGTTGGGCTAATGACTGGTGTCACCTTTAGTTAGAGCAGTATTTCTAAAACTGGAATTTTCTAGAGCAGAGATCAACTTTTTCTATAAATGGCCAGATAGTAAAATTTGTAGGCTTTGCAGGCTATATAGTCTCTTTTGTAGCTACTCAACTGTGCTCTGGAATCAGGAAAGCAGCCACAGACAGATATTAGCAAATAGGTGAGGCTGTGTTCCAGTAAACTTCATTTATAAAAATAGGTAGCAGGCCCACTTTAGAGCACGGGCTGTCCTTTGCTGACTGCTGTTGTTTTAGAGTCCTGTAGAAGTATTTTGGGGAGTCTGATTAATGCGTGTGTAGGAGTTTCAAATTTTAATTTCATGTTTTAACTTCTATAATAAACATAATTTTACTAGTTAAAATGGACTTTACTGTGTTACCTGGACTTTGAAATATTTCCATAGGTTGACTTTCTTGTCAATATTTCTCAAACTGGCTTCAGGATCTGCTGACAGTCTTGATGCCCAGTCGTATTTTTTTTCCTTTTTAGATGCATTAATTTTTAAAATCATTGTTAGACCTTACAGCCCTGCATAAGAAATGATATTTTGCTGCCCCCTGCAGTTCGACTGGAGAATTACTTCAAAGGCCAGATGTAGAGTTCTGACCCTAGGTTGATTTTTTTTTTTCCCCTTAAAAGCTAATACGTGGGGCTTCCCTGGTGGTGCACTGGTTAAGAATCTGCCTGCGAATGCAGGGGACACAGGTTCAAGCCCTGGTCCAGGAAGATCCCACATGCTGCGGAGCAACTAAGCCTGTGCGCCACAATGACTGAGCCTGTGCTCTAGAGCCCATGAGCCACAACTGCTGAAGCCTGCGCTAGAGCCCGTGCTCTGCAACGAGAGAAGCCACTGCAATGAGAAGCCCACACACTGCAACGAAGAGTAGCCCACACTCGCTGCAACTACAGAAAACCTTGCACAGCAATGAAGACCCAACACAGCCAAAAACAAATTTATAAAAAAAAAAAGCAAATACATGCTGCCTTCAGAAGGTGGGGGAGAGGATAAGACCCCCACATCAACAGTGTGTTTGGGTCACCGTGGATTTACAACTTTCTAGAAACAGAGGAAAATATTCTTGATGCCTGGCTACATTGTTTTTGTACTACTAAACTCTAGCTCCGAATCAGTTTAAAGATATCTAAAAAAAAAAGAGCCAAACAAGAGCTTCTTTGTTTCTTTAAAAGAATTTTGGTTTTCTAAACAGAAATATGTATTTCTCGTTTATCAGGATGTTGTGAGTTCCTTTTACTGCCTTTATCCTTTGATCCCCCAAGAGCCCTTTTGTAAGGCTCATTCCAAAGCCAGAGCAAACAGACCTCACGCGGCAAGCCAGCCTGGGTTTTCTCCGCTCCTGGGAACTCCCCATGAAAGAGCACTGCCTCCAATGCTGTGCATCTTAGCAAATGTCTACTCTCATAGTGAGTTCCATCGGTTCTATCCTGAAAGATGTTCTGACATTTACCCTACTGAGAACTCAGGAAATTTAAAATCTTAGACAAAAAATTTTAATAATTAAGGGCAAAAAAATACCCTACTTGCTGTATCATTTTATGTGATTTTAGTGTAGAACAACAGAATTCAAGATGTGGGGCTAATCTGTACAACCTACACAAGATTGGTAATAGTTTGCTTAATATCGTGTACAGATATATTCACTTAAATTTTAATGCTATCTTTAAGGAATGGGAAATATGTATGTATGATGAACCATAACCTTAATGATCATAAAAAACAGTGTAAGAGGTTGAAAATTTGTAACTTGCCTCCTGTCCTTTCCCTTCCAGGTTTTTTAAATAGCTTTGAGGAGTTGCAGGCTGAAGAATGTGGCATCCTCAACGGCTGTGAAAACGGGCGCTGTGTCAGGGTGCAGGAGGGTTACACCTGTGATTGCTTTGATGGGTATCACTTGGATATGGCCAAGATGACCTGTGTTGGTAAGAATCATATGTATTTGATGGGAAATTACTCTTTTCCTGAATGCCCTGTGGCTGGACCTCAGACAATCTAGTACATTTAAGATTTGCAGAGTTTCAGTTTGGGAAGATGAGAAAAGTTCTGGAGATGGACAGTGGTGACGATTACACAAAAATGTGAAGGTACTTAATGCCACTGGACTCTCCACTCAAAAGTGGTTAAAATGGTCAATTTTATGTTCCATATATTTTACCACAAATTTTTAAAAAGTTGGTATTTAAGAATTCATATAAATGGTACATACCTATGGAGGAAAGGCCAGAAAGTTTGGGGTAATTAGTTTGACTCTTTTAAATTGAGCTTTTGACTCTGCAGCAAATGTTTTCCCTGAATACCTGACACCAGCAAGAGGGGAATATAGATGAAAAAGAAAATACAACTTCCATTTTAGAGAAAGTTCTTTTCATAACTCTCACGTTGCCTTCCCTCTTACTTTTAAGAGAAGAGTAAAAATATGTTTATCCTTACCGTGTGATTGAGGATGTGTTCCTGAGCCTGCTGGCCTCCTTGCTAAATGACCCTTGACTTGTAGCATTTTTTTCCTCTATTTTTGTGGCTGTTTTGCTCCGTCGTGTAGTTTCCCCACTTCAATTTTGTTAGTCCCAATCTGAAGTGGGTCTAAAAAAAAAGGTAACCTGGGTTATTAAAGGTGTTTCAAGTATTAAAGGTGTTTCAAGTGCATAGAGCCTTTCTTTCCTGTGGAAAGAAATCTAAGAAAGTAACTTAAACCTTTAGAGAGGCTGCTCAGAGGCTCTCTTTATTTCTCTTGACAACCTAACAGTTCTTCGGCATGTGCAGAGAGGAATTTAGAAGTAGGATAGTTGTTCCAGCTTCCTTAAGGTTTGACTATAAAAAGTCAAGCTGACAAAATGGTCCCTGTTGTGTTAAATAACAAACAGGGAAAGAAATTCTAGAACCTCCTGGATAATCACCTTTTTAAGATCTATAAAGTAGTATTTCTCTTGCATGTAATTGAAAGACAATAATGGGAAAGACTGCAGTTTACTGGGGGGAGAGCACAGAACAGCCAGGCTGTGTTCAGGCCAGATGCCTAAGGTAGGGTGTAGATTGCATTTCCTCCTGGAGCAATGTTGAAGCTTGCTAACCTGCGTGGTTTGGCTTATTGCAGATGTCAACGAATGTGATGAGTTGAACAACCGGATGTCTCTCTGCAAGAATGCCAAGTGTATCAACACCGAAGGTTCCTATAAGTGTGTGTGTCTGCCCGGCTTTGTACCTTCCGACAAGCCAAACTACTGCACTCCATTGAATACCGCCTTGAATTTAGAAAAAGACAGTGACCTGGAGTAAAAGTGAAGCTACATAACCTAAACCTGTATACTCTGCACTGTGTAAAGGAGAAAGAGAAATGTATTATACTTCAGACATTTCACTTGACCCAGAATGTTGGAAATATGGAAACATCATGGAATTGTATATCCTCAGAAGCGAAAGGATTCAGTGTGAGCCTGACTTGTGTGACAGACCAAATGGACATTTCTCTGAAAAAACAGTATATATAGTCTGTTCATATGTAAAATTCAGTGGAAAAGAGGCAGAACAGTGCTATTATTTTAAACAGAAGGTTGTATTATTATGTTTTTTGTTTTGATATTTTTTACTATTGCTTGATTAAATCTGGCATTTAAATAGTGGTGGAAATATTTTATATAATTTTCATTTTTTGGTTATGCAGTTCCTTGGCTACTGTTTCTTTCAAATGTCAAGTGCAAAAGCCTTTGATAAAATATTGTTTAAACTATTATAAGTATTGTTACACAGGGTTATGCTATTCCTGGTCTGGAACATTTTTAAAATCCAAATTGTCCTGTGGAGCAGGCAGTGATTAATTGTTTCAAAACTTTTATACACATTTGGAGAAAAGTACTTTATATTTACAATGTGGTATCTGATTTTAATGTCCATTTTTAGCCAAGCTGCTGGTAGGTGTTCATTGGATCCCTTTCCTACAAATGGAAGAACTAATGAGCTTACATTAGTGTTTGTTACAATGTGTAAAGTAGGACCAGCAAATTTTAAAACTTGATGATCCCAATATATTTACCATTGTATGTTAAAGCAAAATAAATCACCATTTTTTTAGAAAATTTCTACATCCGAGTAATGTCAATGACCATGTGCACACAAGTTGTTCCCGACCACCCCACTCTATCAATGGTCTTCTATGAATGTAGAGTGTTTTACAGGTTAATTATTACATTTGTTAGATACTGTTATGGGTGGAATTGTGTCCCTGGAATTCATGTTGAGTCATGTCCCCTCAGTACCTCAGACTATGACTGTATTTTTAGATGAGCTAATTAAGGTTGAAGAAGGTCACCGGGGTGGGCCCTAATCCAATAGGACTGGTGCTCTTATATGAAATTAGGACATACACAGGAAGATCCTGGGAAGGCACAGGGGGCCGACAGCCATCTACAAGCCAAGGAGAGAGGCCTAAGAAGAAAATTCTATAATACCTCGATCTTGAACTTCTAGCCTCCAGAATTAAAAAAAAATAAATTTAAGCCACCCAGTCTGTGGTACTTTGACAGCCTTTAGCAAATGAATACAGATGCATAACATAGGAAGAATAGCTTTCAGTGTTCCAAGCCTTACTTAATACAAATCCACAGTCATACAGTTGTCTTATTTAACCTGAATTTCAGAATCTTTTTTTTAAGACTTTTTTGATGTGGACCATTTTCGAAGTCTCTATTGAATTTGTTACAATATTGCGTCTGTTCCATGTTTCAGCTTTTTGGCCGTGAGGAATGTGGGATCCCAGCTCCCTGACCAGGGATCAATCCCGCACCCCCTGCATTGAAAGGCGAAGTCCCAACCACTGGACCACTGGGGAAATCCCTCAGAATCATTTTTAATAAGAGCATCTGAGTTTTCAAAAACAAACTATGGATAGGCATACTCAGCAGAAAATATCCCCATTTAACATTTTCTTGTAAGACAGGCTTTTGGATTTTAGCATCTGCCATAGGAGGAATGGTACATCTAAAATGTCCATGTCCTCTACCACCAAGAGCCCTATGACCGGGCACCAACCGCTGTCCCTGCCTTCCCAGGAGCTTGCACGGGCCACGCACCCGCACACCCCGTCAAGGGGATAATGGCCAGCACACGGTAAGGAAAAAGGACGCCCAAACTAAAAGCAGCTCTCACACCAAAAAACTATTAAACGCACACAAACCACACAGGAACACTCCCGCTTATAAACAGACCTCCAAGATTACAGTAATTGTTTCTTCTCAACTCACAGAGTAAGAAATATAGTATAAGCAAAATGAAGAAGCAGAGGAACCACTCCCACTTAAAAGACCAAGAGAATTCCCCTGAAGGAACAAACAGTGAAACAGACCTCTTCAGTCTAATAGACACCGAGTTCAAAAAGGAGGTAATGAAAATACTGAAGGAATTAAGAAAGGCTATCAACAGAAATGCAGATTCCTGTAAAAAGGAACTCGAAATTAAGGTGGAGCCAAGAAAAATTAGAAAATTCATTTGCCAAGACAGAAGCTGAGCTCAAGGCAATGAATAGCAGGATGAATACATTAAGTCCCCTACATACGAACCTTCAAGTTGCGAAATTTCCAAGATGTGAACATGCGTTCCATCAACGTCAGGCGTGAGTGAAATTGCAGCTTGCCCTCCGTCTCCTGTTGCTGATGATCCTACCATCTCCCACCTCCTCTCCCTCCTCCAGTCAGTAACTCTTCTTGCCTGTTCACTCAACACCAGCCCCTGTATGCCAGCTCTTGTACTGTACTACTGTACTTCTCAAGCTACTGTACTGTAAGATTAAAAATGTTTTATTTTTGTGTTTATTTTTTATGTATTAGTTGTAAATACATTATTATGTATTATTTGAAAAGTATTATAAACCTATTATAGTAGAGTACTATATAGCTGATTGTGTTAGTTGGGTACCTAGGCTAACTTCGTTGGACTTACGAACAAATGAGACTTAATGAATGCACTCTTGGAACAGAACTCATTTGTATGTAGGGCACTTACTGTACATAATGCAGAAGAAAGAATAAGTGATCTGCAAGATAGAATACAGTGATGGAAATTACCCAATCAGAACAGAAGACAGCCAAATGAAAAAAGATGAAAGCAATATAAGAGACCTATGGAATAATATAATAAATATGACCAATATAATGTAAAAAAATACAAAGCTTGCCAGTCTGTGCATAATAGGGATTTCAGAAAGAGAAGAAAGAGAAAAGGGGATTAAAAATGTATTTGAAGAAATTATGGCTGAAAACTTCTCAAACCTAAAGAAGGAAATAGATATCCAGATACAGGAAGCACAAAGGGTCCCAAACAAGATGAACCCAAACAGTCCTACATCAAGACATACTATAATAAAACTGGAAGAAGTTAAAGAGAGGATTCTAAAGGCAGCAAGAAGCTAATTACAAGGGAACCCCCTATAGGGCTATCAGCTGATTTCTCTACAGAAATGCTGCAGGCCAGAAGGGAGTGGCAAAATATATTCAAAGTCTTGAAAGGGAAAAATCTGCAACCTAGAATACTCTACCCTGCAAGATTATCACTTAGGAGGAGAGAAGGAATTTCTCAGGGACTTCCCTGGTGGTATAAAGAATCTGCCTTCCAATGCAGGGGTCAAAGTTCCGATCCCTGGTTGGGAAACTAAGATCCCACACGCTGCGGGGCAATTAATCCCGCACACCACAACTAATGAGTTCACACCTCTCAACTAGAGAGCCCACATGCCGCAAACTACAGAGCCCACGCTCTCTGGAGCCTGTGCACCACAACTAGAGAAGAGAAAACCTGCAAGCCACAACCAGAGAGAAGCCTGTGCACTGCAATGAAGAGCCCGTGCACCACAACGAAAGATCCCGCATGCCACAACTAAGACCTGACACAGCCATAAAAGTAAATTTAAAAAAAAAGAATTGCTCAGATAAGCAAAAACTAAAAGAATACAGCAATACTAAACCTATCTTAAAAGAAATATTCAAAGGTCTTCCCTAAATAGAAAAGAAAAAGATATAGGAAAGAGGGAATCACAATTGGAAATTAAATCACTTAAGCTGGTTTACAGATCAAAAAGAAAAACTAACCTATTTGTGAAAGCAATGATAAACATAAGGAACAGCAAAAGGATAAACATGAAGATGTAAAAAAGGACGTCAAAATCACAAAATGTGGGGAAGGAGAATAAGAAAATCTAGATTTTGTTTTTTCTTCTTACAATGTCTATTCTAAAACTATCAGTCTAAAGCAAGCAGTTATAGGAAGGAGTCAACATACCTGAAAAACAGGGTAACCACAAATCAATAACATACAATAGATTCATAAAAGCCAAAAAGAAGAGGACACAAACATAAAAGGAACATCAAACCACAAAAAGAAAAAGAAACGAAGAAACATAGAATCGACTGGAAAACAAGGTTTAAAATGGCAATAAATACAGATGTATTAATAATTACCTTAAATGTCAATGGACTGAATGCTCCAATCAAAACACAGAGTGGGGGAGAGGGGGAAGATGGCAGAAGAGTAAGACGCAGAGATCACCTTCCTCCCCACAGATACATTGGAAATACAACTACACGTGGAACAACTCCTACAGAACACCCACTGAATGCTGGCAGAAGACCTCAGACCTCCCAAAAGGCAAGAAACTCCCCACGTACCTGGGTAGGGCAAAAGAAAAAAGAATAAACAGAGACAAAAGAATACGGACGGGACCTGCACCAGTGGGAGGGAGCCGTGAAGGAGGAAAGGTTTCCACACACTAGAAGCCCCTTCATGGGCGGAGACTGCGGGTGGCGGAAGTGGGGAGCTTCGGAGCCATGGAGGAGAGCGCAGCAACAGGGGTGCAGAGGGCAAAGCAGAGAGATTCCCCCACAGAGGATCGGTGCCAACCGGCACTCACCAGCCCTAGAGGCTTGTCTGATCACCCACCGGGGCGGGCTGGGCTGGGATCTGAGGCTCGGACTTCGGTCAGATCACAGGGAGAGGACTGGCGGCATGAACACAGCCTGAAGGGGTTAGTGCACCACGGCTAGCCGGGACAGAGTCCGGGGAAAAGTTTGGACCTGCCAAAGAGGCAAGAGACTTTTTCTTCCCTCTTTGTTTCCTGGTGCGCAAGGAGAGGGGATTAAGAGTGCTGCTTAAAGGAGTTCCAGAGACGGGCGTGGGCCACGGCAAACAGCGCGGACCCCAGAGACGTGCATGAGACACTAAGGCTGCTGCTGCCACCACCAAAAACCCTGTGTGCAAGCACAGGTCACTATCCACACCTCCCTTCCGGGGAGCCTGTGCAGCCCGCCACAGCCAGGGTCCCGTGACCCAGGGACAACTTCCCTGGGGGAACGCACGGCGTGCTTCAGGCTGCTGCAACATCACGCCAGCCTCTGCTCCCACAGGCTCGCCCCGCACTCCATACCCCTCCCTCCCCCGGCCTGAGTGAGCTGGAGCCCCCGAATCAGCAACTCCTTTAACCCTGTCCTGTCTGAGCAAAGAACAGATGCCCTCCGGTGACCTACACGCAGAGGTGGGGCCAAATCCAAAGCTGAAACCCAGGAGCTGTGTGAACAAAGAAGAGAAAGGGAAATCTCTCCCAGCAGCCTCAGGAGCAGCAGATTAAATCTCCACAATCAACTTGATGTACCCTGCATCTGTGGAATACGTGAACTGACAACGAATTATCCCAAATTGAGGAGGTGGACTTTGAGAGCAAGATTTATTATTTTTTCCCCCTTTCCTCTTTTTGTGAGTGTGTATGTGTATGCTTCTGTGTGAGATTTTGTCTGTATACTTTTGTTTTCATCATTTGTCCTAGGGTTCTATCCGTCCGTTTTCTTTTTTTTACTTTAAAAAGATTTTTTCTTAATAATTATTTTTTTATTTTAATAACTTTATTTTATTTACCTTACTTTATTTTATTTTATCCTCTTTCTTTCTTTGTTTCTACTTTTTCTCCCTTTTATTCTGAGCCATGTGGATGAAAGGTTCTTGGTGCTGCAGCCAGGAGTTAGTGTTGTGCCTCTGAGGTGGGAGAGCCAACTTCAGGACACTGGTCCACAAGAGACCTCCCAGCTCCACGTAATATCAAATGGCGAAAATCTCCCAGAGATCTCCATCTCAACAACACCCAGCTTCGCTCAATGACCAGCAAGCTACAGTGCTGGACACCCTATGCCAAACAGCTAGCAAGACAGGAAGACAACCCCACCCATTAGCAGAGAAGCTGCCTAAAATCATAATAAGTCCACAAACACCCCAAAACACCCCACCAGACATGGACCTGCCCATCAGAAAGACAAGATCCATCCTCATCCACCAGAACACAGGCACTAGTCCCCCCCACCAGGAAGCCTACACAACCCACTGAACCAACTACAGCCACTGGGGACAGACACCAAAAACAACAGAACTACAAACCTACAGCCTGCAAAAAGGAGACCCCAAACACAGTAAGATAAGCAAAATGAGAAGACAGAAAAACACACAGCAGATGAAGGAGCAAGATAAAAACCCACCAGACCTAACAAATGAAGAGGAAATAGGCAGTCTACATGAAAAAGAATTCAGAATAATGATAGTAAAGATGATCCAAAATCTTGGAAATAGAATAGACAAAATGCAAGAAATATTTAACAAGGACCTAGAAGAACTAAAGATGAAACAAACAACGATGAACAACACAATAAATGAAATTAAAAATACTCTAGAAGGGATCAATAGCAGAATAACTGAGGCAGAAGAACGGACAAGTGACCTGGAAGATAAAATAGTGGAAATAACTACTGCAGAATATAATAAAGAAAAAAGAAAGAAAAGAACTGAGGACAGTCTCAGAAACCTCTGGGACAACATTAAACACACCAACATTCGAATTACAAGGGTTCCAAAAGAAGACGAGAAAAAGAAAGGGACTGAGAAAATATTTGAAGAGATTATAGTTGAAAACTTCCCTAATATGGGAAAGGAAATAGTGAATCAAGTCCAGGAAGCACAGAGAGTTCCAAACAGGATAAATCCAAGGAGAAACAAGCCAAGACACATATTAATCAAACTATCAAAAATTAAATACAAAGAAAACATATTAAAAGCAGCAAGGGAAAAACAACAAATAACACACAAGGGAATCCCCATAAGGTTAACAGCTGATCTTTCATCAGAAACTCTGCACGCCAGAAAGGACTGGCAGGACATATTTTAAGTGATGAAGGAGAAAAACCTGCAACCAAGGTTACTCTACCCAGCAAGGATCTCACTCAGATTTGATGGAGAAATTAAAACCTGTACAGACAAGCAAAAGCTGAGAGAGTTCAGCACTACCAAACCAGCTTTACAACAAATGCTAAAGGATCTTCTCTAGGCAAGAAACACAAGAGAAGTAAAAGACCTACAATAACAAACACAAAACAATTTAGAAAATGGGAATAGGAACATACATATTGATAATTACCTTAAATGTAAATGGATTAAACGCTCCCACCAAAAGACACAGACTGGCTGAATGGATACAAAAACAAGACCCATATATATGCTGTCTACAAGGGACCCACTTCAGACCTAGAGACACATACAGACTGAAAATGAGAGGATGGAAAAAGATATTCCATGCAAATGGAAACCGAAAGAAAGCTGGAGTAGCAATTCTCATATCAGACAAAATAGACTTGAAAATAAAGACTATTAGAAGAGACAAAGAAGGACACTACATAATGATCAAGGGATCAATCCAAGAAGAAGATATAACAATTGTAAATATTTATGTACCCAACATAGGAGCACCCCAATACATAAGGCAAATACTAACAACCATAAAAGGGGAAATCGACAGGAACACATTCATAGTAGGGGACTTTAACACCGTGCTTTCACCACTGGACAGATCATCCAAAATGAAAATAAATAAGGAAACACAAGCTTTAAATGATACATTAAACAAGATGGACTTAATTAATATTTATAGGACATTCCATCCAAAATCAACAGAATACACATTTTTCTCAAGTGCTTATGGAACATTCTCCAGGATAGATCATATCTTGGGTCACAAATCAAGCCTTGGTAAATTTAAGAAAATTGAAATTGTATCAAGTATCTTTTCCGACCACAATGCTATGAGACTAGATATCAATTACAGGAAAGATCTGTGAAAAATACAAACACATGGAGGCTAAACAATACACTACTTAATAACGAAGTAATCACTGAAGAAATCAAAGAGGAAATCAAAAAATACCTGGAAACAAATGACAATGGAGACATGATGACCCAAAACCTATGGGATGCAGCAAAAGCAGTTCTAAGAGGGAAGTTTATAGCAATACAATCCTACTTAAGAAACAGGAAACATCTCGAATAAACAACCTAACCTTGCACCTAAAGCAATTAGAGAAAGGAGAGCAAAAAAACCCCAAGTTAGCAGAAGGAAAGAAATCATAAAGATCAGATCAGAAATAAATGAAAAAGAAATGAAGGAAATGATAGCAAAGATCAATAAAACTCAAAGACTGGTTCTTTGAGAAGATAAACAAAATTGATAAACCATTAGCCAGACTCATGAAGAAAAAAGGGAGAAGACTCAAATCAATAGAATTAGAAATGAAAAAGGAGAAGTAACAACTGACACTGCAGAAATACAAAAGATCATGAGAGATTACTACAAGCAACTCTATGCCAATAAAATGGACAACCTGGAAGAAATGGACAAATTCTTAGAAATGCACAACCTGCCAATGCTGAATCAGGAAGAAATAGAAAATATGAACAGACCAATCACAAGCACTGAAATTGAAAATGTGATTAAAAATCTTCCAACAGACAAAAGTTCAGGACCAGATGGATTCACAGGCGAATTCTATCAAACATTTAGAGAAGAGCTAACACCTATCCTTCTCAAAATCTTCCAAAATATAGCAGAGGGAGGAACACTCCCAAACTCATTTTACGAGGCCACCATCACCCTGATACCAAAACCAGACAAAGATGTCACAAAGAAAGAAAACTACAGGCCAATATCACTGATGAACATAGATGCAAAAATCCTCAACAAAATACTAGCAAACAGAATCCAGCAGCACATTAAAAGGATCATACACCATGGTCAAGTGGGGTTTATTCCAGGAATTCAAGGATTCTTCAATATATGCAAATCAATGAACGTGATACACCATATTAACAAATTGAAAGAGAAAAACCATATGATCATCTCAACAGATGCAGAGAAAGCTTTCGACAAAATTCAACACCCATTTATGATAAAAACCCTCCAGAAAGTAGGCATAGAGGGAACTTTCCTCAACATAATAAAGGCCATATATGACAAACCCACAGCCAACATCGTTCTCAGTGGTGAAAAACTGAAAGCATTTCCACTAAGATCAGGAACAAGACAAGGTTGCCTACTCTCACCACTCTTATTCAACATAGTTTTGGAAGTTTCAGCCACAGCAATGAGAGAAGAAAAGGAAATAAAAGGAATCCAAATTGAAAAAGAAGAAGTAAAGCTGTCACTGTTTGCAGATGACATGATACTATACGTAGAGAATCCTAAAGATGCTACCAGAAAACTACTAGACCTAATCAATGAATTTGGTAAAGTAGCAGGATACAAAATTAATGCACAGAAATCTCTGGCATTCCTATACACTAATGATGAAAAACTCTGAAAGTGAAATCAAGAAAACACTCCTATTTACCATTGCAACAAAAAAAATAAAATATCTAGGAATAAACCTACCTAAGTAGACAAAAGACCTGTATACAGAAAATTTTAAGACTCTGATGAAAGAAATTAAAGATGATACAAATAGATATACCATGTTCTTGGATTGGAAGAATCAACATTGTGAAAATGACTATACTACCCAAAGCAATCTACAGATTCAATGCAATCCCTATCAAACTACCACTGGCATTTTTCACAGAACTAGAACAAAAAATTTCACAATTTGTATGGAAATACAAAAGACCCCAACTAGCCAAAGCAATCTTGAGAACGAAAAATGGAGCTGTAGGAATCAGGCTCCCTGACTTTGTAGCAACAAAGCTACAGTAATCAAGACAGTATGGTACTGGCACAAAAACAGAAAGATAGATCAATGGAACAGGATAGAAAGCCCAGAGATAAACCCACACACATATGGTCACCTTATCTTTGATAAAGGAGGCAGGAATGTACAGTGGAGAAAGAACAGCCTCTTCAATAAATGGTGCTGGGAAAACTGGACAGGTACATGTAAAAGTATGAGATTAGATCACTCCCTAACACCATACACAAAAATAAGCTCAAAATGGATTAAAGACCTAAATGTAAGGCCAGAAACTATCAAACTCTTAGAGGAAAACATAGGCAGAACACTCTGACATAAATCACAGCAAGATCCTTTTTGACCCACCTCCTAGAGAAATGGAAATAAAAACAAAAATAAACAAATGGGACCTAATGAAACTTCAAAGCTTTTGCACAGCAAAGGAAACCATAAACAAGATGAAAAGACAACCCTCAGAATGGGAGAAAATATTTGCAAATGAAGCAACTGACAAAGGATTAATCTCCAAAATTTACAAGCAGCTCATGCAGCTCAATAACAAAAAATCAAACAACCCAATCCAAAAATGGGCAGAAGACCTAAATAGACATTTCTCCAAAGAAGATATACAGACTGCCAACAAACACATGAATGAATGCTCAACATCATTAATTATTAGAGAAATGCAAATCAAAACTACAATGAGATATCATCTCACACCAGTCAGAATGGCCATCATCAAAAAATCTACAAACAATAAATGCTGGAGAGGGTGTGGAGAAAAGGGAACACTCTTGCACTGCTGGTGGGAATGTGAATTGGTACAGCCACTATGGAGAACGGTATGGAGGTTCCTTAAAAAACTAAAAATAGAACTACCATATGACCCAGCAATCCCACTACTGGGCATATACCCTGAGAAAACCATAATTCAAAAAGAGTCATGTACCAAAGTGTTCATTGCAGCTCTATTTACAATAGCCAGGAGATGGAAACAACCTAAGTGTCCATCATCGGATGAATGGATAAAGAAGATGTGGCACATATATACAATGGAATATTACTCAGCCATAAAAAGAAATGAAATTGAGCTATTTGTAATGAGGTGGATGGACCTAGAGTCTGTCATACAGAGTGAATTAAGTCAGAAAGAGGAAGACAAATACCGTATGCTAACACATATATATGGAATTTCAGAAAAACAGAAATGTCATGGAGAACCTAGGGGCAAGAAAGGAATAAAGACACAGACCTACTAGAGAATGGACTTGAGTATATGGGGAGGGAGAAGGGTAAGCTGGGACGAAGTGAGAGAGTGGCATGGACATATATACACTACCGAACGTAAAATAGATAGCTAGTGGGAAGCAGCCACATAGCACAGGGAGATCTGCTCGGTGCTTTGTGACCACCTAGAGGGGTGGGATACGGAGGGTGGGAGGGAGGGAGACCAAGAGGGAAGAGATATGGTTCATATGTATAACTGATTCACTTTGTTATAAAGCAGAAACTAACACACCATTGTAAAGCAATTATATGCCAATAAAGATGTAAAAAAAAAAAGATATAGAAATCTGGGGGAAAAAAAAGACAGAGTGGCAGACTGGATAAAAACACAAGAAAGTACAATATGCTGCCTATGAGAGACCCACCTTAGGGGAAAGAACACACATAGATCGAAAGTGAGGGGATATGAAAAGACGTTTCATGCAAATGGAAATGACAAGAAACCAGGAGTCACAATACTCATATCAGACAAAATAGACTTTAAAACAAACGCCCTAAAGAAAGATAAAGAAGGGCACTATATAATGATAAAAGGATCAATACAAGAAGAGGATTTTACACTCATCAACATGTATACACCTGACATAGGAGCACCCAAATACATAAAACAAATACTAACAGACAGAAAGGGGGACATTGATGGGAATACAATAATAGTAGGAGTCTTTAACACCACATTCACGTCAATGCACAGATCTTCTAGACAGAAAATCAATACGGCAATAGAGATCCTGAATGATACAATAGAACAGTTAGACTTAATTGATATTTTCAGGACATTACATCCAAAAAAACCAGAATACAGATTCTTTTCAAGTGCACATAGAACATTCTCTAGGATTGACCATATACTAGGGCACAAAACTAACCTCAACAAAGTTAAGATTATAGAAAGTGTGTCAAGCATCTTCTCTGATCACAACAGCATGAAACTAGAAATCAACCACAGGAAAAGAAATGAGAACAAAATGATTACATAAAGACAAAACAACATGCTACTAAAAACCACTGGGTCAATTAGGAAATCAAAAAGGAAATTAAAAAATACCTTGAGACACATGACAGTGAAAACACAACAATACAAAATCTATGGGATGTAACAAAAGTGGTTCTTAGAGGAAAGTTCATAGTGATACACACCCACCTCAAAAAGAAGAAAAATCTCAAATAGACAACAAAAACTACCACCTAAAAGAATTAGAAAAAGATTGACATATATACACTAGTATGTATAAAATAGATAACTAATAAGAACCTGCTGTATAAAAAATCAAATAAAATTCAAAAAAGAATAATTAGAAAAAGAACAAATAAAACCTAAAGTCAGCAGAAGGAAGGAAATAATAAAGATCAGAGAGGCAATAAATAAAATAGAAATTTAAAAAATAGAAAAAAAATCAATAAAACCAAGAGCTAGTTCTTTGAAAGGGTAAACAAAACTGAAAAACCTCTTGCCAGGCTCACCAAGAAGAATAGAGAGAGAACCCAAATAAACAAAATAAGAAACGAAAAAGGAGAAATCTCAACTGATACTGCAGAAATACAAAAAAAATAAGAGAATACTATGAACAATTATATGGCAAGAAATTTGACAACTGAGAAGAAATGGACAACTTTCTAGAAACATACAGCCCACCAAAATTGAATCAAGGAGAAATCGATTTTTTAAAATTCCTATAAATAAAATCCCAGGACCAGATGGTTTAACAGGTGATTTCTACCAAACATACAAAGAAGAACTTATACTGATCCTTCTCAAACTCTTTCAAAAGATTAAGAGAAGGGAACACTCCCAAAGACATTCTATGAAGCAACCCTCACCCTGATACCAAAACCAGTCAAAGATACCACCAAAAAAGAAAATTACAGGCCAATATCTTTGATGAATATAAACACAAAAATTCAACAAAATATTAGCAAACCAAATCCAACAACACATAAAAAAAGATCATACACCACAACCAAGTGGGATTCATCCCAAGTTCACAAGGATGGTTTGACATACAAAAATCAATGTAATACACCATATTAACAAAAGAAAAGTCAAAAACCACATGATCATCTCAACAGATGGAGAAAAAGAATTTGATAAAATTCAATATCCATTCATGGTAAATACTCTTACCAAAGTGGGTAGAGATGGAACGTATCTCAACATAGTAAAAGCTATTTATGACAAACCTACAGCCAACACAATACTCAATGGTGAAAAGCTGAAAGCCTTCCCACTAAAATCTGGAACAAGACAAGGATGCCCATTCTCACATCTTCTCTTCAACGTAGTATTGGAAGTTTTAGCCACAGCAATCAGACAAGAAAAAGAAATAAAAGGTATCCAAATTGGAAGGAAAGAGGTAAAACGGACACTATTTGCAGATGACATGATACTATATAGAGAAAACCCTAAGGACTCCAAACAAAAACTACTAGAACTGATAAACGAATTCAGCAAAGTAGCGGGATACAAGATTAACATTCAGAAATCAGTTGCATTTCTCTATACTAACAATGAACTATCAGAAAAGGAATGTAAAACAACGTCTTTAAAATCACACCCAATATATATGTGTATATATATATACGAAAGACTTATATGCTGAGAACTACAAAACATTAATAAAGGAAATTAAAGAGGATTCAAAGAAATGGAAAGATATCCCATAATCTTCAACTGGAAAAATTAATATTGTTAAAATGCCCATACTATTCAAAGCAATCTACAGATTTAATGTGATCCCTATCAAATTAGCTATGACATTTTTCACAGGACTAGAACAAATAATCCAAAAATTTATATGGAACCATAAAAGACCCAGAATTGCCAAAGCAATCCTGAGGAAAAAAAGACAAAGCAGGGGGCATAACCCTCCCCGACTTCAGACAATACTACAAAGCTATAGTAATCAAAACAGTGTGATATTGGTACAAAAACAGACATACGAATCAATGGAAAAGAATAGAGAGCCCAGAAATAAACCCACACACCTACAGTCAATTTATCTTCAAGAGAGGAGGCAAGAATATAAAATGGGAAAAAGAAAGTCTCTTCAGCAAGTGGTGCTGGGAAAGTTGGCAGCTGGATGTAAATCAATGAAGTTAGAACACACCCTGACACCATGCACAAAAATAAACTCAAAATGGCTTAAAGACAAACATAAGACATGACACCATGAAAACTCCTAGAAGAGAACATGGGCAAAACATTCTCTAACATAAATCATACCAATGTCTTCTTAGGTCAGTCTCCTAAGGTAACAGAAGTAAAAACAAAACTAAAATAATGGGACCTAATCAAACATAAAAGCTTTTGCACAGCATAGGAAACCATGAACAAAATGAAAAGACAACCTACGAAATGGGAGAAAATATTTGCAAATGATGATATCTAAAAGGGCTTTATCTCCAAAATATACAAACAGCTCATACAATTCAACAACAAAAAACAAACAACCCAACTGAAAAATGGGCAAAAGATCTAAACAGACATTTCTCCACAGAAGACATAGAGGTGGCCAGTAGACACCTGAAAAGATGCTCAACATCACTAATTATTGGAGAAATGCAAATCAAAACTACAATGAGGTACCATCTCATAGCAGCCAGAATGGCCATCGTTAAAAAGTCTACAAATAACAAATGCTGGAGAGGGTGTGGAGAAAAGGGAACTTTCCTACACTGTTGGTGGGAATATAAGTTGGTACAGCCACTATGGAAAACAGTATGGTGCTTCCTCAGAAAACTAAAAATAAAATTACCATATGATCTAGCAATCCCAGTCCTGGGCATACATCCAGACAAAACTATAATTCAAAAAGATACATGCACCCCTATGTTCATAGCAGCACTATTCACAATAGCCAAGACATGGAAACAACCTAAATGTCTATCAACAGAGGAATGGAAAAAGATGTTGTACATATATACAATGGAATACTACTCAGCTATAAAAAAAAGAATGAAATAATGCCATTTGCAGCAACACGGGTGCAACTAGAGATTATCATACTAAGTGAATTCAGAAAGAGAAAGACAAATACCATATATCACATCACTTGTATGTGGAAACTAAAATATGGCACAAATGAACCTATCTACAAAACAGAAACAGACTCACAGACATAGAGAACAGACTTGTGGTTGCCAAGGGGGAAGGAGGTAGGGAGGGAGATGGACTGGGAGTTTGCGGTTAGTAGATGTGAATGATTATATTTAGAATGGATAAACAACAAGGTCCTACTGTATAGCACAAGGAACCATATCCAATCTCCTGGGATAAACCATAATGGAAAAGAATATAAAAAAGAATGTATATATGTGTATAACTGAGTCACTTTGCTGTACAGCAGAAATTAGCACAACATTGTAAATCAATTATACTTCAGATAGATAGATAGATAGATAGATAAAATGTCCTGTCCTAATCTCTAGAGCCTGTGAATGTTACCGTATATATCAAAGGGGAATTAAGGTTGGTTATCAGCTGGCTTTAAAATAGAAATTATCCAGATGGGCCCCCTGTAACTGCAAGAGTGGAAGGAAAGGCAGCAGGAGAAGAGAGTCAGGGGGATGTGTGACTACAGAAGAAGTCAGATGCGATATGAGACTGCCTGCCACTGGTGGCTTTAAAGATGGAGAAAGGGGGGGCTTCCCTGGTGGCGCAGTGGTTGAGAGTCTGACTGCCGATGCAGGGGACACGGGTTCGTGCCCTGGTCCGGGAAGATCCCACATGCCGCAGAGTGGCTGGGCCCGTGAGCCATGGCCGCTGAGCCTGCGCATCCAGAGCCTGTGCTCCACAACGGGAGAGGCCACAACAGTGAGAGGCCCGCGTACCACAAAAAAAAAAAAGATGGAGAAGAAAGGAGACAGCAGGAGCCAAGAAATGTGGATAATCTCAATCAGCTGGAAAAGGCAAGGTGTGGTTATTCTTGCCTAGCACCTCCAGAATGCAACACTGTGGACACCTTGATTTTAGTCTAGTGAAGCTTGTGTCCACCTCTAACCTATATCACTGTAAGATAACAAAAGTGTGTTGTCTGAAGCCACTTAAGTTTGTGGTAATTTGCTGCAGCAGCACTAGAAAGCTAAAACAATACCCCAGCACCATAGAATGTACCTATCTCAACATTTTTCAACTAATGTTTATATAGTAAAGATTCATATCCCCACAATTCAATACAGCATTTTAAATGATGTTGGCACAGTCTTGAGTTATATTCCAAATATAATAGTTGGAATCATAGATGTTTGAAGAGCACAAACACTATTGACCAAGTGGATGTGCACTGGGACATCACTGACACTGAGAAGCCCGGCACATCATATTTAGTATGACCAGCCACTAGCTCCTGTGCTGGTCCTGAATGCATTTCCACAGTGTTTCCCATGGCCAACTAGCTCTTGTTTTCTCCTAGTGATATGGAGTCACAAATAAGATTGAGCAAGTGTCAAATTGTAGAGAAGGAATCCATGTGAGTAAGCAATCACAACAGAAAAGACTACTGCACACTAAGGAAATCTCACTGATGATCAAGAAGAGGTGTTTTAAGCATATTACATTCCAGCATCTTTTTATTGTTTTTTAATTGTATTCCTAGGAAAGTGGCTGGGGGATTTTGGCTGCAGTGAATCATAAATTCTTTTAGCATTTTCACACAGAAACTTTAATTTTCACAGGTTACTAACATTAAGCAGGAGATGCCTATATATGTAATGAAGATACATAGACAAAATAGAAGTTACAGTTCAAGTTAAGTTTTGTTTCACAGCCCTGGAAAAAAGTTTTTATAATATATATGATTCTTTTAGCTCTTTTCAGTAGTTACACAATTTTACTTTTAATGCCAAACTGTCCTCCAAGTCTCAAGTTTGGGATTCTATGGCCGTGCTCCTAATTTATTAGCCGTGAAGAGACAGGCGTGTAGTAAGTACCTTCTCGTCCATTTTATTTAACCCAGTATGCTAATATATGTATTTTCCAGCTGCCTGAGTAAGGGGTCTCTTCCTCTGTCCATCCACAGAACTGTTCTCTGTACCTTAAAATACTAGCAGTTAGTAAACTGCTAGCAGTTAGTAAAAGCATTCTATGCTTTTGGCATAAAAATGAAACATTGTTCCAAAACTAGACCTGGCTATCCAATTTAAGCCTATGCAATTTGAATTTACATTCTTCAACTCTGCAATACTTGTTGAAATGAGTACTAAGTACAAATCCAGCAAACCAAACCCTTAAGTGTATCAATGTTGTTTTGCATGATTTCATCATGTCTCTAAAAAAAAAATGTTTATAGGTTCAAAGGAATACCATAGTTTAGCTTTAGTGTTTTTACACACAAAGGACTAATTTTCTTACTCTAACATGTATTTGAATTCTCCTGGTAAATCTTAATGTTCTCATATGGGCAAAAATAACTCTAAATGTAAAAAATGAGGTTCGTGAACATTTCAGTTGGGTCAACAGTACAAGAAGACACTTAAGATGTCTGTCAATGCCATATGCCCCTCCTTGTGGGGACAAACCATAACCATGGGTTTATGAATTGCTCTAATAAGTGCAGCATTAAAACACTTTCTAATCATCTCTTCAACTCTCAAATAAGAATGATTTAAATATGTACTAGAACACCTATGATTTACTACTCAAATCTTTGGCAAGAAGGAAGTAAAGATTCTGGTCAATTTTGGGACAAGATGGTAGAGTAGAAGGACCTGGGCTCACCTTTACTCACGAAGACACCAAAATCAAAACTAACTGCTGAACCACCACCAACAAGAAAGGACTGGAACCTACCAAAAAAGATATTCTTCCAAAGACAAAGAAGAAGTCACAATGAGATGGTAGGGGAGGAGGGGTACATTTATAATACAATCAAATCCCTTACCTGCCAGGTGGGTGACCCGCAAACTGGAAAATAATTATATCGCAGTTCTCTCACAGGAGTGAGAGTTCCGAGCCCCACATCAGGCTCCCCGATCTGGGGGTCTGGTATCAGGAGGAGGAGCCCCGAGAGCATTTGGCTTTGAAGACCAGCAGGGCTTGATAGCAGGAACTCCACAGGACTGGGGGGAACAGAAGCACCACTCTTGGAGGGCGCACACAAGGTCTCATGTACACTGGGACCCAAGGGAAAAAGCAGTGACTTCATAGGAGCCTGGGACAGACCTACCTGCTGGTCTTGGAAGGTCTCATGGGGAGCTGGGGGTGGCTGTGGCTCACTGCAGGAACAAGAGCACTGGTGGTGGAGTTACTGAGTACTCACTGGATTGAGCTGTCCTGGAGGCCACCAATTTGACACCAAGACCTAACTCCACCCAACAGCCAAAAGGTTCCAGGGCTGGGACACCACAGGCCAGACAACCAACAGGGCAGGAAAACATCCCCACCCATCAGCAGACAGGCAGCTTAAAGCTTTCCTCAGCCCACAGCCAGCACATCCTTTGACATGGCCTTGCCCACCAGAGGGACAAGATCCAGCTCCACCCACCAGTGGGCAGGCACCAGTCCCTTCCACCAGGAAGCCTGTACAAGACTCAGACTAGCCTCACGCACCAGGGAGCAGACACCAGAAAAAAGAGGAACTACAATCCTGAAGCCTATGGGACCACAAACACAGAAAGTTAGACAAAATGAGATGGCAGAGGAATATACTGCAGACAAAAGAACAAGATTAAAAACTCCAGAAGAACAACAAAGTGAAGCAGAGATATGCAATCTACGTGAAAAAGAACTCAGAGTTATGATAGTTAAAGATGATCCAAGATCTCAGAAAAAAAATGGAGAAACAGATTGAGAAGATACAAGAAATGTTTAACAAAGACCTAGAAAATTTAAAGGACAAGCAGATGAACAATACAATAACTGGAATGAAAAATATACTAGAAGGAATCAATGGCAGAATAAATGAGGCAGAAGAATGGATAAGTGAGCTGGAAGACAGAATGGTGGAAATCACTGCCACAGAACAGAATAAAGAAAAGAGAATGAAAAGAAATGAGGACAGCTTAAGAGACCTCTGGGACAACATTAATCACACCAACATTCCCATTACAAGGGTCCCAGAAGGAGAAGACAGAAAGGGTCTGAAAAAATATTTGATGAAATAATAGCTGAAAACTTCCTAACATGGGAAATGAAATAGTCACCCAAGTCCAGGAAGCGCAGAGAGTCCCATAAAGGATAAACCAAAGGAGGAACAACCGTGACACTTATTAATCTAACTGACAAAAATTAAAGACAAGGAGAAAATATTGAAAGCAACAAGGGAAAAGCAACAAATAACATACAAGGTAATCCCCATAAGGCTATCAGCTGATTTTTCAGCAGAAACTCTGCAGGCCAGAAGGGAGTGGCATGATATATTTAAGGTGATGAAAGGGAAGAACCTACAACCAAAATTACTCTACCCAGCAAGGATCTCATTCAGATTCGACAGAGAAATTAAAACTTTTACAGACAACCAAAAGCTAAGAAAATTCAGCACCACCAAACCAGCTTTATAACAAATGCTATAGGACTATAAAATACACAAAAGCACAACTACTTGTAGAGGATGCATGCACGTGACAATGTACAACAGACATGTGAACTAACTTACATGACTGGAGACATGAATGCACGTTTGCATCTTTGAAAGTTCTCAACTTTAAGGTTGTAGGGGACTTACTGTGTAGACTGCTATATCAAAATCTCATGGTAACTGCAAACCAAAAATCTACAATAGATATACACACAAAGAAGAAACAGGAATCCAAACACAACATTAAAGACAGCATCAAATCACAAGAGAAGAGAACAAAAGAGGAAGGGAAGAAAAAAGACCTATGAAAACAATCCCAAAACAATAACAAAACGGCAATAAGAACATACATATCAATAATTACCTTAAATGTAAATGAATTAAATGCTCCAACCAAAAGACATAGACTGGCTAAATGGATAGAAAAACAAGACCCATATATATGCTGTCTACAAGAGACCCACTTCAGATCTAGGGACACATACAGACTGAAAGTGAGGGGATAGAAAAATGTATGCAAATGCAAATGGAAATCAAAAGAAAGCTGGAGTCGCAATACTCCTGTCAGACAAAATAGACTTTAAAATAAAGACTATTACAAGAGACAAGGAAGGACACTACATAATGATCAAGGAATCAATCAAGAAGAAGATATAACAATTATAAATATTTACGCACCCAACATAGGAGCACCTCAATATATAAGGCAAATGCTAACAGCCATAAAAGGAGAAACTGACAGTAACACAATAATAGAGAGGGGCTTTAACACCCCACTTACATCAGTGGGCAGATCATCCACACAGAATATCAATAAGAAAACACAGGCCTTAAATGACACATTAGATCAGATGGACTTAATTGATATTTATAGAGCATTCCATCTGAAAGCAGCAGAATACACTTCCTTCTCAGGAATAGATCACACTTTGGGTCACAAATCAAGGATCGGTAAATTTTAAAAAATTGAAATCGTATCAAGCATCTTTTCGACCATAACACTATGAGATTAGAAATCAACTACAAGGGGAAAAAACTGTAAAAAAACAAACACAGGGAGGCTAAACAATATGCTACTAAACAACCAATGGATCACTGAAGAAATCAAAGAGGAAATCAAAAAATTCTTAGGAATAAATGAAAACAAAAACACGAAGATCCAAAACCTATGGGAGACAGCAAAAGTAGTTCTAAGAGTGAAGTTTATAGCAATTCAATCTTACTTCAGGAAAAAAGAAATCTCAAACAGTCTAAACTTACACCTAAAGCAACTAGAGAAAGAAGAACAAACAAAACCCAAAGTTAGCAGAAGGAAAGAAATCATAAAGATCAGAGGAGAAATAAATGAAATAGAGATGAAGAAAAGAATAGAAACTATCAGTGAAATGAAAAGCTAGCTCTTTGAAAAGATAAACAAAATTGATAAATCTTTAGCCAGACTCATCAAGAAAAACAGGGAAAGGACTCAAATCAATAAAAGTAGAAATGAAAAAGGAGAAGTTACAATGGACACCACAGAAATACAAAAGATCATAAAAGACTACTACAAGCAACTATATGCCGATAAAATGAACAATCTAGAAGAAATGGACAAATTTTTAGAAAGGTATAATTCTCCCAAAACTGTACCAGGAAGAAATAGAAAATATGAACAGGCCAGTCACAAGCACTGAAATTGAAACTGTGATTTAAAAACTCCCCAAAAAAGTCCAGGACCAGATGGCTTCACATATGAATTCTAGCAAACATTTAAAGAAGAGTTAGCACCTATCCTTCTCAAACTATTTCAAAAAACTGCAGAGGAAAGAATGCTCCCAAACTCATTCTATGAGGCCACCATCACCCTGATACCAAAACCAGACAAAGATACCACACACACAAAAAGGAAATTACAGGCCAATATCACTGATGAACATAGATGCAAAAATCCTCAACAAAATACTAGCAAACTAAATCCAACAATACATTATGGACCATACACCATGATCAAGTGGGGTTTATCACAGGATGCAAATATTCTTCAATATTTGCAAATCAATCAGTGTGATACACCACATTAAGAAACTGAAGAATAAAAACCATATGATTATCTCAATAAATGCAGAAAAAGCTTTTGACAAAATCCAACACCGATTTATGACAAAAACTCTCCAGAAAGTGGGCCTAGAGGTAACCTATCTCAACATAGTAAAGGCCATATATGACAAACCCACAGTTAACATCATTCTCAATGGTGAAAAACAAAGCATTTCCTCTAAGATCAGTAGCAAGACAAGGATGTCCACTCTCACCAGTTTTATTCAATGTAGGTTTGGAAGTCCTAGCCACAGCAATCAGAGAAGAAAAAGAAAGAAAAGGAATCCAAATTGGAAAAGAAGAATCAAAACTGTCACTGTTTGCAGATGACATGATAATGTACATAGAAAATTCTAAAGATGCTACCAGAAAACTACTAAGGCTAATCAATGAATTCAGTAAAGTTGCAGGATACAAAATTAATACACAGAAATTTGCTGCATTTCTACACACTAAAAATAAAAGATTAGAAAGAGAAATTAAGGAAACAATCACATTTACCATCGCATCAAAAAGAATACAATACCTAGGAATAAACTTACCTAAGGAGGCAAAAGACCTGTACTCCAAAAACTATAAGTCGCTGATGGAAGAAACTGAAGATGACACAACAGATGGAAAGATATACTGTGTTCTTGGGTTGGAAGAATTAATATTGTCAAAATGACTATGCTACCAAGGGTGATAGATTCAATGCAATCCCTATCAAATTACCAATGGCATTTTTTGCAGATCTAGAATAAAAAATCTTAAAATTTGTATGGAAACACAAAAGACCCATGAATAGCCAAAACAATCTTGAGAAAGAAAAACAGAGCTAGAGGAATCAGCCCCCCAGCTTCAGACTATACTATAAAGCTACAGTAATCAAGACACTATGGTACTGGCACAAAGACAGACTTATAGATCAATGGAACAGGATAGAAAGCCCAGAAATAAACCCACACACCTATAGCCAATTAATCCACAACAAAGGAGGCAAGACTATACAATGGAGAAAAAACAGTCTCTTCAATAAGTGGTGCTGGGAAAACTGGACAGCTACACGTAAAAGAATGAAATTAGAACATTCTCTAACAACATACACAAAAATAAACTCAAAATGAATTAAAGACCTAAATGTAAGATCAGATACTATAAAACTCTTAGAAGAAAACATTGGTAGAACACTCTCTGACATAAATTGCAGCAAGATCTTTTTTTATCCACCTCTTAGAGTAATGGAAATAAAAAGAAAAATAAACAAATGGGACCTAATTAAACTTAAAAGCTTTGCACAGCAAAGGAAACCATAAACAAAACAAAAATACAACCCACAGAATGGGAGAAAATATTTGCAAATGATGCAACTGACAAGGGATTAATCTCCAAAATACACAAACATCTCATACAGCTCAATATCAAAAAAAACAACCCAATCAAAAAATGGGCAGAAGATCTAAATAGACATTTCCCCAAAGAAGACATACAGATAGCCGAAAAGCACATGAAAAGATGCTCAACGTTGCTAATTATTAGAGAAATGCAAATCAAAACTACAATGAGGTATCACCTCACACCGGTCAGAATGGCCATCCAAAAGTCTACAAACAATAAATACTGGAGAAGGTGTGGAGAAAAGGGACCCTCCTACACTGTTGATGGGAATGTAAATTGGTACAGTCACTATGGAGAACAATATGGAGGTTTCTTAAAAAACTAAAAATAGAGCTACCATCTGATCCAGCAATCCCACTCCTGGGTGTACATCTGGAGAAAACCATACTTCAGAAAGATACATGCACCCCAATGTTCACTGTGGCACTATTTACAATAGCGAAGACATGAAAGCAACCTAAATGTCCACTGACAGATGAATGGATAAAGAAGATGTGGTACATATATTCAATGGATTATTACTCAGCCATAAAAAAGAATGAAATAATGCCATTTGCAGCAACATGGATGGACCCAGAAATTATTATACTAAGTGAAGTAAGCCATACAGAGGAAGACAAATATCACATGATATCCCTTATATGTGGAATCTTAAAAAAAAACGGTACAAATGAACTCATTCACAAAACAGAAACAAACTCACAGACTTAGAAAACAAACTTATGGTTACCAAAGGGAAAAGGTGGTGGGGGGATAAATTAGGAGGTTGGGATTAACATATCCACACTACTAAATATAAAATAGATAATAGTAAGGACCTACTGTATAGCACCGGGGAGTATATTCAACACTCTGTAATAGCCTTTATGGGAAAAGAATCTGAAAAAACAGATTTATGTGTATGTATAACTAAATCACTTTTCTGTACACCTGAAACTAACACAACATTGTAAATCAAATATACTCTGATATAAAATATAAATTTTTTTCAAAAGAGAGGAAAGAAAAGAAGAAAGTAAAGATGGCTGTCATGAATCAGTATCAAAGTAATGGGTAATTGCAACTATGAGAAAAAGTATAAGAAGGTATCTGCAAAGCGCAAGAATAAATTACAATCTGATAAGACATTTCTCAGGGAAAATAGCTTCCTAATTTAGGACAAAACATTTACAGTCACAGGACTCAGACTTCCCTAAATGTTATCAACCCAGTTTCGTTTTACTTGACTCTCACCAAGTCAAAATGCTGAGACACCGAGGTTTGTGGCAAAGAGAGATAGCCAAGCAAGGAGATGGGAGAACAAATCTCAAATCCGCTTCCTGGAATGCAAGGGGCTCCGAGTATTTATGGGGTAAAGAATAAAGCACAGTGGTCTGAGGCATGGGGAGCCTGGAGACAGTCTCTTTTCCAGTGTTCCTCCTGTTCGCAACATACACATTGGCAGGGTTTCACTATCGGGTGTCCCATTTGAGTTGAAGTTTGGAGCTTGGGGCCTACCTTTTGCTGAGTTCCTTGTGGGAGTCTTCAATTTGGTCTGGCTCATCACTGTCAAGGCACCTGCCAGCAGAGCAGCCTCTTTCATTCTCCATTGTTCCTTTTTCTCCTGAACCTGGTCCCTGCCATTAAAAATTTTGAAGGCAATTTTAACAAGTTGAGACACAGGCAGTCAAAAAGTCCCTTCCATCTTTTGCATGTTCTTCTGTGTATCTGGGGCTCTCTGACTAATAGTCATTAACCATCTGTAAATTCTCTGGGCTTCAGGGTCTAGATCTGTATATTGCCTACAGGCATTAAAGACCCTTTCTAGAAATTCTGAAAGATCTTCATTCAGGGTTTCTGTTTTGCCTCCTGCACTTTATTAAGGCTTCTTTGTTTGGTACCCCTCTTCACAATCCCACAAGAGTGCAGTCTCCAGAATGGTCAAGTTTTGGCCTCTCCCCTCCATTTACATCCCAATTAGGACTCACTGTTGGCATAGCTACTCTTGCAGCAGCCAGTAGTGGGTTGCCAGGGGTTTCTGTATGAAGCCCATCTACCTCCTTCCTAGCTTTATCCAGCAGCATTCTACATTCTTCTGAAGTGAAGAGGGTACTTAATACATTTTGAACATCTGCCCAGGTTGGGTTGTGTGTTGCAACAACAAAAGAAAAAATGAGAAAATATTTTACATTCTCTTTGGGTCGTGTAAGTTGTCATACTGTTTTTAATTAAATAAATCCATAAATGTGAAGTTGAAAACAGGAAGTGGACCCAGATCAATCCCACCAGCTGCCCAGTCTCAGCATTCATACCCCCAATGGGGACTTGACTTAATGGACATCGTCCCACCTGAGTTAGGGTACCTCCCCGGCCAAATTGAGTACCCTGGCTGGTGTGAGAGGGGGAGACCATTCCTATTTCTCCATCCCCAAAGACAAGGGGTGGGTTGGTGGGCAGAGCAAGCCTGAGGCTGTGGCTCAGGCGCTGGAAGCAAAGGAGCAGTGGCAGCATCATGTAAAGGTGGAGGGAGAGCAGTCAGTGTTCAACTGAATTAGTAGCAAGTCATCCTCCTTTTCATTAGAATCAAGCCAAACAGGTTTCTTTGCCTTTCCTTCCTATTGGAACAATCTTATTTTATTTGCACAGGTTTATTCTGTTACAGTAAACACAAGACTCTACATAAGGTATTTCATCCCATTTTTCTTCCCATTTACAAAATAAGTCTAGTTGAAGCACTGTATTGTAATTTAAGGATTAATTTTCAGACCATTTTGCTCCAGAATCTAAACGATATGGTTGGGCTTCCCTGGTGGTGCAGTGGTTGAGAGTCTGCCTGCCGAGGCAGGGGGCACGGGTTCGTGCCCCGGTCCGGGAAGATCCCGCGTGCCGCAGAGCGGCTGGGCCCGTGAGCCATGGCCGTTGAGCCTGCGCATCCGGAGCCTGTGCTCCGCAACGGGAGAGGTCACAACAGGGAGAGGCCCACATACCACAAAAAAAAAAAAAAAAAAAAAAAAAAAAAACTTGAAATAAACGATATGGTTGCCATACAGTGTTACCAAAAAATACCATCTTTTTCTTTTCCTCAAATTCATAACTGAAAGTTCCCCAATTTTGGAGAATGCAGCCTAGAGGGCTGAAAAAGGGAAGAGATTTAATGTTTCCCATTTTGAAGGGGGTTTTCTTTCAGGGGGTCGCAGGAATGAAATCTTTCTGAGGGTCCTTGCTACAGTCACCAAGAAGCTCAATCTCCAGTAGCCACTTCTTAATAATAAAGACGCTCAGACATAAATAGACATGTCCAAACAGACCAAAACAAAACCAAAAAACAGAGCCGCAGGCCTTTAACACAGATAGTATAAAAAGTTACAGCTGCTGAGGTACTCACTGTCTGCCAAAATCCTGCCAGGTTGGCCTCCAACCCACCACCTGGTCAGGATTGCAAAGACCACCTAGGCACACGTGTGTTTCTTTGTAAAGGTTACTCACCCAAAAGATGTCTTCCAAACCCAAACCCCAAAACAACTTGTTTCTCCGCTGCAAAACTAAACAAAGCACTGAAGGTCGGCAGCACCCACCAGAGAAATCCAAGGACAGTCCCAGAACTAACAGATAAGGCAGGTGCTCGGACTTGTCCACAGGCTCTCAGTTCCTGCAAGGGACCAGTGAGCCATGGGCAAAAGGTCCATCTAGACTTCTCTCATCAACTTGCCTTCGCTGAATACGTTACTGACCCAGGTTCATTTTGCCTGATCCACAGCAGTCCAAAACACTGAGATGCTGAGATTTGCAGCAAAGAAAGGATGTATTTGCAAGGCAACCAAGCAAGGAGACTGCAGAACAACTCTCAAATATGTCTCCCCAAAGGCAAGGGGCTTAGGGTATTTGTGGGATGAAGAATAAAGGCACAGGGAGCAGTGATTGTAAAAAGGTACGATAATCATCACTCTGTGCCAGTGTCATGAAGCTACAGGCATCTGCACATTCAAAAGGTCACCAGGTGGACACACACATGCCCAGTTGAAGGGTTGGTGGTCCCATCCAGTTTTAACCAGCTCAGCTAAACTAGACACAGCTGATGCAGTTTCTTGAGAACAATTTGGAGAAACATCTTACTGTTTAGGCTACATGCCACTTGGAGGACATGCAAGTCTTTTGTAGGAACAATTAAAATGACCTTGATTAGTAAAGGCAGGTTACAGGTGAAGTGGATTTAACTAATGATTACCCTTGGTTTCAGTCCTGGCATATTTTGATCATTTCTTAATCTTGAAGGAAGAGGGGCAATGGCCACTCTGGCTACTTCTTGTTGATAAGGAGTGCAGACCTAACAATGGTTAGCATTCATTGGAAAACCTTTTGTTCCTGGTTTCAAGTTAACATTTTGCATAATTAGAATTTTTATACCTTAACAGTCTTGGTACAGCATTTAAGAGCACAATTTATAACTAAAAACCAAAATAAGAGGCTGAGATGTATAGATAATCCATTTCTTAATAGTCCCTGAAGAATAGGTCTAATCTCTTGGAGAATCCAGGAAACTAGTCCTAAAAATCAGTCTGGATCCAGTACTTCCAGGAATACTTGTTGTAGCCATGTAGCCTGTTGCCTAATTTTGTCTATATGGGTTTCTCTTTCAACAGAGCATTAATATATTCACAACAAGAGGTATTAGCAATAGCACAAATCCCACCCTGTCCTGCCAGTACAACATCTAGAGCTATATGGTTATCTAGGACTACTTTGGCTTACGAGTCCATTTCCTTCCATAGGTTAGTCATAGATAAGGCACTTTCATTGGCTTATTCCCTGTAAGGTAGCTGAAAGGTTTCTAATCATGTGCTCATGTGATCCAACTCCCCACCATGGTGAAAGTGCTCTACTGAATATGTACCAAAACCTATCTTCTTGATATCCAGGGAAATAGGTGGTCTTTTTTATTCTAGAGAACAATTTTAAAGAACTGTCCAATGTTGGGTCTCATTTGGATTGTGGATAGAAAAGGGAGTGACTAAGTATGCCAATAAACAAATATCACCTATGCACCAGATGTTGAGGCAGTCACAGGCCCAAGATGATCATCAAAACTGCAGACAAAGATGTACCATGAGGGGGCAGCCAGAATGCCAGACGAATTGTTAAAACTTAGGCTCTTATTTTTAGGAATTTTGTCTAGGACATGGTCAAGCCAGGGATAGGTGTAAGGCTACATCCAGAAGGAATCGTTTAATTTGCAAATCAGCAGAGGTGTGGGTGGCCCTTGAGACTATGTTTTACCTTTTTGCATATTACAGTGTCTCGATCACTATCAGTTTGGCTGAAACACTTAGGTGTTAAATATGGAAGAGACATAAGCTGCGAAAAATAAGTACAGTTTCTACGGTATTTTGACCAAGTAGAACTTTGACAGAGGTAGATGCCAGGGTCATTTCATTTTTAATCTGAGGATATGAGGAGAAGACCCAATTTTGGCCTAGTCAAGAAAAAGCAGGAGGCAGGAAATTCTCTGATTAACCTAACCTGGCATGTTATGTCTGAGGGCTTTCTATCATAAATCACAGTGAAGTTAGGGACAGTCAAGAAGCTGATCACAGCACAACCAAAAGGGCAACAAGATCAAATACAGAAAAAAGTTCTGGATGACTTAGCCAACAGCTAGAGATTAGCTGCTTTGACCAAAGTTTGAGAAATCCTAATCACTGAATTGTCTTTCCAAGCCTGGGAGGTTGGAAACAAAAAGAAAGCATAACAAAGAAGAACAGTCATTCTGGTAACATGACAATTATTTAGATTGCTTTCTAAAGAGTTTTACTTTACCGAAGTCACCACTGCAGCAACCCCCTTCACCTCTATTTCTTTCAAAACTTCCTCCTGGAAAGCATTTAAGAGCATTAGGGCTTCACTTTTCCACTCAGGAAAGCCAGTATCAGGGGTGAAAAATCAGCCAAGGTTTGGTTGATCTCAATCCCGGTTCCCTTCTGCAGTGTGGTTTCCCTTTCTTGTTGCGTTCCTGGAGATACGATGGGTGTCTCCGTTATCTCTGCAGGACTGGCTAAACGTGAGTGTGATGGATTCATGGCTTAATTCCCTTCATCTTCACCAAGAATGGATCACGAGTAGCACTTCATAAGGTCCAGTCCGGCAAGGATGAAGCTGGTTTTCTGGATGTTTATTCTTCCAAGATTTCAGCAGGACCCACTTTCTAGGACAGAAGTGGCAGAGGGGAACATCTGTGGGAAACATTAACCTTCTAGAAGCAAACTTATTTATATCAGAGTAGCTCCCAATAATTGTACATAATTGACAGTGTCTAGTTCCTTACTTTGAGTTCCTTCCAGATATCCTAAACCATTTCTGGAACATAGAAGGGTCTCCCATACCACATTTCATAGGGGCTCAACTGGAGCCTGCTTTTATGGGCTACCCTCACTTGAAGCAGGGCAACTGGTAAAACCTTATTCCAGGATTAGTGTGACAAATTTTAGCTACAGTATTTATAAGGGTACAATTCATCTTTTTCATTTTTTCCGGTAGATTGGGGTCACAAAGAAGCATGTAATTTCCGATGAAGGCTCCTGATACTTGAATTATTCTTGCTATGAAGATGCCCTCCACTGTCACTCTGAATGGGTACAGGTAACCCAAACCTTGGAATTATTTCTTTCAGTAGGGTGTTAACAACCTCACAAGCTTTTTCAGACCAGCAAGGAAATGCTTCTACCCCAACAAGCAGAAGTGTCCACAAATACTGGTAAATACCCAAGGTTTCTAGTGGCTCCTGGCATTACACTGACATCAACCTAACAGTCTTTGCCTGAGTCCAGCACCTAGAGTCTGAACTCCTTTGACGACTGGCGGTGGCCCAGTTTTAGGATTATTTTTAGCACATACGATGCATATCTGTATCACCTTTTGAATTGTCCTTTGCATATTTGGTCCTATAACGAACTTCTTTTTTTTTTTTTTTTTTTTTTGCGGTACACGGGCCTCTCACTGTTGTGGCCTCTCCCGTTGCGGAGCACAGGCTCCGGACGCGCAGGCTCAGCGGCCATGGCTCACGGGCCCAGCTGCTCCGCGGCATGTGGGATCTTCCCGGACCGGGGCACGAACCTGTGTCCCCTGCATCGGCAGGCGGACACTCAACCACTGAGCCACCAGGGAAGCCCTATAACGAACTTCTGAATCCACTGGAGGGTGGCATCTCTACCATAGTGGTACTCTGGTGTACATAGTTTATTACATCTTCCATAAGCTGTTTGCATATGAGGACCTTGCCTCATCTATTATAAATCCACCCTTGTGTACCTATAGTCAGCATCCTGAGAATGGCCAGGACTCCAATCAAATCCGCGTTCATTGGTCCTACCTAGGTCTTCAGGAGAATACTCTGTCAAATTCACATCAGGGATCTATGTGTTTTTGTCCTGGCTGCTAGCTTTGCCACTTGATCTGCTAGATTCTCTCCTCAAGCAGTCAATTTCTGATGTCCTGGACAGTGGACAATAGCAATTCTTTTGGCTCCATGAAAGCTTCTAATAAGTTTAAATTTTCTTTGGCATGTTTAATTTCCTTCTTCTCTGCAGTTAACAGCTCTCTTTCTCCAAATGGCCCCATGGGCATGGACCACCAAGAATGCATATTTGGAATCAGTGAAAATAATTACTTTTGTCCTTACCTAGATAGAGGGATCTCATCAGGGCTATAAGCTCCACCTTTTGTATGGAGGTACCTGGTGGAACAGCTTCTGCTTCCAGTGTCTTTTGATGAGTCACTACCATCTACCCAGACTTGTGTCATCCCTGGTCCATAAAGCTTCTCCATCTGTGAACATCTCAAGGTCTGGAAAAGGGCCCTTCAATGGCCAGTCTGTCAGGTCAGAATGGCTGGAATAGATCTGTTCAATTATCTGAATTATCTGAATACGATCATCATAGGCAATTTAGTATTCATCCGGCATAAAGTGGCAGGATTCAAGATAAAGACTGCTTTCAGAGTAACAGTAGGATTATCCAATAATATAAGCCTAGTATTTTCTCAATCTTCCTGAAGTTAACCTATATCCTCTCTTCTGTTCTAGTGCAGGAGCTGGGGGAGGGAGTACACAGTGAGGGGAGTACACAGGCAGACTGGCCATCCCTTAGTGACTCTATCTACTGGCTTTGAGAAATATGCAACAGGTCTCCTTATGCTGCCCAGGTTCTGACTTAGAACTCCAAGTTAGAGTCTGACTCTGACTCCTTGTGTCTCATAAATAAGTCAGAAAGCTTTCTGATATCTGGAAGACCTAAAACCAGGGCACTTTTTCTTTGATAACCTGGAATTCCTTATGGCATTCCCCCAGTCCAGTTAAGAGCTTCACAAAGGGGTTTTGTTATGAATCCAAAGTTGGGTATCCAAATGCAGCAGAACCCAGTCATTCCCAGGAATCCCCATAATTATCTCTTGGTAGTGGGAACTGCAACCCTAGCTAGAACTTCGCTTCTGTTAGGGAGCAAGTTTCTGTCCTTGTGAAAGTTCTGACAATGAAAACAATCAATAAAAGATGTATAATAGTAATAGAAGAGTTTTATTTGAGCCAAACTGAGGACTATAGCCTGGGAGGCAGCCTCTCAGATAACTCTGAGGAACTGCTCTGGAGAAGCATGGTTCTTTTCAGCACTATTTTATATCTTATCGGAACAAAGAACATCAAACAAGTCAAGGATACCTTCCTTCAACCTTCAAAAAAAAACCCCAAAAAACAAAAAACCCCAGCATGTACACATCAAGTCAGTATGCACTTGGCTCTGAACAGGGAGTCTAATCATTGAAGGAATAGCAGCATTGGCATCGCAGGAAGGGAGGCATTTTAATCTTTATTTTTTTAACTTATGGTCAATGAACCCTTTTCTTTACTAATTAAAGCAGGTGTATAATGTTTGATAGGCTACAAATAGGCTGTTTTAGTTAGTATAAAATTCAAATTAAATCATGTATAAGCCAAAATGACTTCCCCATTCCTCACTATGTGAAAATATCTTCTATCACTTCCCTCTTTTGAACATAAGTCTTTCAATAGAAAGCACTGCTGATCAAAATATTTGTTCTTCACTGCCAGGGTGGTTGCCACCTTCCCTGGGCTCTTCATGGTCCTCAGTGCTAGGCCTTCTTTTATTGGTTTACATATATTTATTTATTTATTTATATTTATATATGTATATATTTTTTTATTTTTTTAATATTTATATATAGAGGGAGAGGGAGAGGGGGAGAGGGAGAGGGGGAGAGAGGGGGGGAGAGGGAGGGAGGGGGGAGAGAGAGAGAGAGAGAGAGGGAGAGAGGGAGAGAGAGGGAGAGAGAGATTGGCCTACTTATCCACATTGGGGGTGGGGGAGGGAGAACTAATCAGGTACACTGAACAAGCACAGAGGTATGCTAATGGGGATATTTTGTAGGCTATACATTTTATCAATTACATTGATGGTCACACAAACATTGTATATATGCTTTTAGCAGTAGGCTTAAAGCAAGCAGTGATCTATGTCGTGAGTAGTTTGATGGCTAGGAAAATAATACATACTGTGACAATGATAACTGTCTACAAAGCAAAGTGGAAAAGACTGTCTACTGTTCCTTGATCAGGAACAAGAAAAGGATGTCCACTCTTGCCACTTCTATTCAACATAGTTATGGAAGTCCTAGCCATGGCAATCAGAGAAGAAAAAGAAATAAAAGGAATCCAAACTGGAGTCACTGTTTGCAGATGACATGATACTATACATCAAAATTCTAAAGATGCTGCCAGAAAACTACTAGAGCTCATCAGAGAATTCGGTAAATTTGCAGCATACAAAATTAATACACAAAAATAGATAGCTAGTGGGAAGCAGCCGCATAGCACAGGAGATCAGCTCGGTGGTTTGTGACCACCTAGAGGAGTGGGATAGGGAGGGTGGGAAGGAGGGAGACGCAAGAGGGAAGAGATATGGAAACATATGTATATGTATAACTGATTCACTTTGTTATAAAGCAGAAACTAACACACCATTGTAAAGCAATTATACTCCAATAAAGATGTTAAAAAAATTAATACACAGAAATCTGTTGCATTCCTATATACTAACAACAAAAGATAAGAAAGATAAATTAAGGAAACAATCCCATTTACCACCACATCAAAAAGAGTAAAATGCCCAGGAATAAAATTACCTAATGAGGCAAAAGGCCTGTACTCTGAAAACTACAAGATGCTGATGAAAGAAATCAAAGACAACACAAACAGATGGAAAGATATATTGTACCATGTTCTTGGATTGGAGGATCAATGTTGTCAAAATGACTATACTACCCAAGATAATCTACAGATTCAATGCAACACCTATCAAATTACCAATGGCATTTTTTGCAGATCTAGAACAAAAAAAATCTTAAAATTTGTATGGAAACACAAAAGACCTTGGATATCCAAACAATCTTGAGAAAGAAAAACAGAGCTGGAGGAATCAGGTGCCCTGACTTCAGACTATACTATAAGGCTACAATAATCAAAACAGTATGGAAGTGGCACAAAGACAGACATAGATGAATGGAACAGGACAGAAAGCCCAGAAATAGACCCATGCACCTAAGGTTAATTAATCTATGACAAAGGAGGCAAGAATATACAACAGAGAAAAGACAGTCTCTTCAATAACTAGTTCTGGGAAAACTGGACAGCTACATGTAAAAGAATGAAATTAGAACATTCTCTAACACCATACATGAAAATAAACTCAAAAAGGATTAAAAACCTAAATGTAAGACTGGATACTATAAAACACTTAGAGGAAAACATAGGCAGAACACTCTGACATAAATTGAAGCAATATCTTCTTGGATCCACCTCCTAGAGTAATGAAAATAAAACCAAAAATAAACAAATGGGACCTAATTAAACATAAAAGCTGTTGCACAGCAAAGGAAACCATAAACAAAACAAAAATACAACCCACAGAATGGGAGAACATATTTACAAATGATGTGACCAACAAGGGATTAATCTCCAAATTTTACAAGCAGTTCATGCAGTTCACTATCAAAAAATAAACAGCTGGGCTTCCCTGGTGGTGCAATGGTTGAAAGACCACCTGCCGATGCAGGGGACATGGGTTCGTGCCCCGGTCCGGGAAGATCCCACATGCCGCGGAGCTGCTGGGCCCGTGAGCCATGGCCGCTGAGCCTGCGCATCCAGAGCCTGTGCTCCACAACGGGAGAGGCCACAACAGTGAGAGGCCCGCATACCGCAAAAAAAAATAAACAACCCAATCAAAAAATGGGCAGATCTAAATAGGCATTTCTCTATACAAGACAGATGGCCAAAAGGCACATGAAAAGATGCCCAGCAACGCTAATTTTTAGAGAAATGCAAATCAAAACTGCAATGACTTATCACCTCACACCAGTCAGAATGGCCATCATCAGAAAGTCTACAAACCATAAATGCTTGAGAGGGTGTGGAGAAAAGGGAACCCTCCTACACTGTTGGTGGGAAAGTAAATCTGTACATTCGTTAGGGAGAATGTATGGAGATTCCTTAAAAAACTAAAAATAGAGCTACCATGTGATCTAGCAATCTCACTCCCAGGCGTATATCTGGAGAAAACCATACTTCGAAAAGAGCCATCCACCCCAATGTTCATTGCAGCACTATTTACAATAGCCAAGACATGGAAGCAACTTCAATATTCATCAACAAAGGAATGGATAAAGAAGATGTGGTACATATATACAATGAAATATTACTCGGCCATAAAAAATGAAATAATGTCATTTGTGACAACATGGATGGACCTAGAGGTTATCATACTAAGTGAATTAAGTCAAAGACAAATATCATATGATATCACTTATATATGAAAGCTAAAAAAAAATGATACAAATAAACTTATTTACAAAACAGAAACAGACTCAGAAAACAAACTTATGGTTACCAAAGGGGAAAGGTGGGGGGCAGGAGGGATAAATTAGGAGGTTGGGATTAATATATACACAATACTATATATAAGAGAGATAATCAACAAAGACCTACTGTATAGCACAGAGAACTCTACTCAAAACTCTAATAACCTGTATGGGAAAAGACTATGAAAAAGATTTAGTTTTATATATATATATATAACTAAAAGATTTAGCTTTTTATATATATATAACTAAAAGATTTAGTTTTTTACATATATATAACTAAAAGATTTAGTTATATATATATAACTAAAAGATTTAGTTTTATATATATATATAACTAAAAGATTTAGTTTTATATATATATATAACTAAAAGATTTAGTTTTATATATATAACTAAAAGATTTAGTTTTATATATATAACTAAAGATTTAGTTATATATATATATAACTAAAAGATTTAGTTATATATATATATATATAACTAAAAGATTTAGTTATATATATAACTAAAAGATTTAGTTATATATATATAAAGCTAAAAGATTTAGTTATATATATACACAACTAAAAGATTTAGTTGTACAAAAGTTGAAATATTATATTGTATACATGAAACTTATGATATAAACCAATAAACTATATTAAAAATTTTTAAATTAAAAAACTAAAAAAAAAAGATTTAGTTGTATATATATAACTAAAAGATTTAGTTATATATATATAACTAAAGATTTAGTTATATATATATATAACTAAAAGATTTAGTTATATATGTATATATATGTGTGTGTGTATATATATATAAAACAAAATAACTTTGCTGTACACCTGAAACTAACACAACATTGGTTGTGTTAAATCAACTATACTCCAATATAAAATAAATCTGAAAAAAAGACTGTCTATTCCTGATGGAAGCCAATTGAACAGATCATTTTATAAAGAAGTTTTTTTGTTTTTTCCATTTTGTAGCCCATTGCACCTTTTGCGAAAGTTTTTCTAGGCGCGTCTCAACTTTTCCAGGGGTATTGATTAAAAGTGCAACAAATAGTCTGAGCAATAGCACAAATGACTCCTTGTTTAGCCAGTAGAAAATCTAAGGCAATCCTGGTACCTATTATTACTTGGGCTAAGGAATTTAGGGATGTCTGTTTTGTTGCAATGCTTTTTGTAATCTTTTCAGCTATTTGACCAATGGTGGCTGACAGATTTCTGATCATCTGTTTGCATGTATTCATTCATTAAGAACCAAGATCCCCAAAGCGTTTTGCCACCTGTTTGTATCCTGTTAACATGGACCTCTCAACTCTGCAATGAGGAGAAAAAAGAAGTTTATCTATTTCCTTATGTACAGACAATGGGGTAACATAATGTCCCAATAAACATCATCATTGTATTTGCGCAGCTATTATAAATATGCATATGCCCATCCTTGGAAAGGTGGATCAATTCCAATACCACATATGAAGGCAAAACCTGGGGAGCACAAACGATTCCTCCTAGAATGCTCTCGTTGATCGCCTCATTACTTGGAAGCTTCATCAACACAATATTCAACTATGGATCTCTTCTCTTGTAGTGTTTCCAAGTCTTTTGCATGGTACTTAACATATGGGAGTTGCTGGCTTAATTTACTCTTTTTCCCGTTAAGACATTTTTCCATTAAATAAGGGACAGAGCGAGGGGGTCCTGGGGTAAGTTGTGGTTGGTCTCTAATGACTAGGGATAGTATCAGACAAAGAATGGACCTATTAATATGTTGAAGAATTTGAACCTGAGAGATTAGGCCAGAGAGAGGTTGGTCTGGGTAAGTGGTAATGTTAGGAATATCTGAAGAGTCAGTAATAGGCATTATGAGGGTTCTATCCCAGTAGCTATACTTTGTGACAACTTCACAAAAAAATTTTCTTTCTGTCCTGAACATTGGGACAAAAGTGAAAACAATAATTTTCGATTTTCATAAGGAGACAAATATTTGGTAAACAGTTCAACTGAGCTAATAGGGTGGGTCTTACAGGCCTGGTCCAGATTCTTGAGTGAGCTGTCTACCACTGTTGTCATCTTCTTGTCCTGGCTTGATGGTTGTTTTAAGGTGAGTTTGAGTTTCACAATTCTCTCTATAGGCCAGTCCAGTGCAGAGGCTCTTTTGAAGTGGGAAGTATGAATTCAGGAGTCCATTCACTTCAGTTTCATTGTGCATGAGCTAGTTAGGAGTACCTGATAAGGGTTCTTCCATCTAGGTTAGAGAGAGCCCTTTAAATGATGTCTTTTTCAGTTTCCATGATCTCCTGGTTATAAGTCACAGGGCATCTGATCTTCATCCAAAGGTAGATTACGAGATCAGCTTCAGAAACAAATTTAGAATATCCTTTTAATAATTCAATTAAACTTTACAATAATGTAACATAGTAACGAGGAGTCTTCTAGGAAGTGAGTTTAAGGTAGAAAATACCAAACCTCAAAGATAGTAACACTAGAAATATCTACAAAGGTGTATTGTTGAAATTTCTCTCTAAAATTACCCTTATTTCTATCTAATAGTCAAATTAAGACTAATTTGTTTGCAAAATAAATCTGGCTTCAATAAACTTGGTCTGATTATTTACATAAGGGTAATTGATCATATAGGCTCTTTTAAATTTGGCTTTCCTGGAACTTTTCCTAAGGAAACTCAAATTGAACTTTAAAAAAAAGGTCTCTCAAGACCAGGAGAGCCATGCCATTAAATTCTGCCTGCAATGCCTACAGATTTAGGTGGATTCCTCTCTTCTTGAGGTTCTTGCACCTGTCAGAAGGTGCCCTTTCTTATTCACCTGGAAAGGCTGTTGGGAAGCTAAGAGTTTCCAAATTCTGGAAGGATCAGGTATAAAGATAAGTGCTTCAATTCTATTTATAAATGTATAACTTATTAAATTGCTGCAAGTCATAATTAGCTTAAAGGGAAAGGTTCCCTTATATCTGTAAAGCAAAGATTAAAGGCCAGTAATATTTCAGAAAAAAAGTCATAAAAATTATCCTATTTATCAATTCATTCAATTCCATGAAACTAATTCTTTTTCTGCTTGAGTCCAGTTTCTCCATTAGTCCTGTCGACCTTGCCTGATGACTGAGGGTGATAGTGACAGTGATAATTTCAAGAAGTTTGTGAGGTTTTTGTTAAGGCTTGTATGATTTGTCCAGTGAACTGGGTGCCTTGATCACCGGAGACTGAGTAACATACCCCAAGTGGAAAACACATCTAACAGTTTGTCATTGTGAGGGCATCAGCCTTGCAGCAAGGGAAGGCTTTAACCCATCATACAAAAAAATGGGGTTTGCCAGGGAGTTAGAAAGAGCTGTGTGGCTGCCTTGGGTTTCCTGTAGCACACTGATTGTTTAATTCACAGCTATTGATTTCCCATCTTAGTTTCTCTGATTTAGGAGCAGACTGTTGCCATGTTACAGGGACATTAAGATAGGAAAAGTCCGACAATGAGGGGCTAATTTTTTGCAGGAGCAGAATGAACTTTATACATGCCATAATCTTGACAGATTCTGTTGTTGTTGCCTTTGCATGTAAGTCAGCTGGGCATTTCCCTGATACTCGTGTTCAGGCCCTTTAGTGCGACCCTCAGTTTTGATACCAGGTAACACTTTATATCAGGACACATAAGACTTCCAGGAATTTCACATAATTTCTAGAGCACTTATAGTACATACTGTACTGGCATTGAAAGGCTTAATATTACCTTTTGACAATGCTTCCCATGTAATTTAACATACCAAAGAAGACTCATTAATCTCTGAGATGCTTCAGGACCAAAAAAAAAAAAAAAAAGTCACTTTCTTATCCCTTAAAGTGCATTTCCATTCTTCATACCCTTTGCTGAAAACACACATCTTATTTTCCTAGTAAATGGAAATATTTCCCTTATTGTTTTTAGTAGCTTAAAATTACATGTAATGTTTTTTTTTTTTTTTTTTGCGGTACGTCGGCCTCTCACTGTTGTGGCCTCTCCTGTTGCGGATCACAGGCTCCAGACGCACAGGCTCAGCGGCCATGGCTCACAAGCCTATCCGCTCCGCAGCATGTAGGATTGTCCCGGACCGGGGCACGAACCCGTGTCCCCTGCACTGGCAGGCAGACTCTCAACCACTGCGCCACCAGGGAAGCCCTACATGTAATTGTTAACCCTTAAAAAAAACCTTAATCTCTAGCAAAACCCAAGAAGCAAGAAATTGTAAATTGTTTTTCATACTAGCATTTCCTGATTGGCAAACTTATGAACATATTCCATGACCTCTAGAAACATACATTTTCTCAGAACAGAATTTCTTTTCTCAGTGTGGTACAGGACATGAGCCCAGTTAAGCTCAAACATCTTTAGTGTCTCTCCAATAAGACAAAGTAGGACAACTTAGACTTGCTTAGCCATTGATTTGTCAGTATTTTATCTTAATTAGAAATGATCTGAATCTTCAGTGAATTCCCATCATCTAACTTAATTTAGCAAACACTAAAGTTTCAAGTCACCAAACGTCTGGAGAAACTATTTTTAACTAGGCATACCATAAAACATAACCATTCTTAAAGAGTTCACCTAAGAACTTTTATCCCATTTAACTCTATTACTTATAAAAATATCATACCAATTTCTTGTTGACAAATTTATGAGCTTATAGACATTTTAGTAAACCTAGGTACAATAAAAGTATTGTACTTAATGTTGATGACTCTAAAGACATGTCTGTATTAAACAACTTGAACTTGTTTTTCATTAAAGATAATCCTAGATCACATGATCCCTTAAAATTTTGCGTTAGTTTTTGTTATATTTAGAAATACTTGGTTTGTAAGTGCTTACTTTTAAGTCAATTCAATAGAGCTCTTTCATAAGTTAACAATATCATCCAGGGGTAAAAACATTTATAACAGATATACATAAATCCAGAGAGAGAGATCTCAGTTTTCCTGCTTGAATTTTAAGAGGCCTCTTTTCATTTTTTTCCCCTTCGGTTTTAGGTTCTACTAGTTGAGTCAAGGTTATAGTCTCAGGCAATATGGCCTGTGTTTACATTTCAAAGACTTAAGAGTTACGATTTCAAGCTTTCTCTGGAATACTTTTGTTCTCTCAGGAACAGAATTTTGAAAGTGTGTTTCATCAAGCCAGCTTTCATTAAATGTGCAGGCAAAAATGAGTTTTGGAATGTCAGAAGAGCTCTACTCCAGCTGTTTTTAGGGTTAGAAAAGTATTTTCAAGTATTGGCTCCATAACAATTATAGAAACCAGCTGGAGTTTCAGTGGGTGGCTGCCTATCCGGGAGCTGGTAAGCTTTAGAAACACAATTTCCCACTTTCTTTCAGTTTTGTTTTATTATATGGTACAAATCTTTCCAACTTTAAGCCACATTAAAAAAAAAAAAAAGTCAGCCAACCCAGTTCACTCAGAGCTTCCCCTGAGGACTTGTCTCTTCTGTTAACTCTGGGAAACTGCTCTGGAGTAGTATGATTTCAGCACTTTTGTATCTTGTCAGAACAAAGAACAAATAAGTCAGGGATACAGTCAAGATTTAAAAAAACAAAACAAAAAAACTCAGCATGTACACAGTGAGTCAGTACGGCCTTGGCACCTGGGAAAGGAGTCTCATCAAAGGAGTCCCAGCACTGACATCCCAGAAAGAGAGGCATTTAATCTTTATTTTAAAACATGAACATTCTTTACTTCTGGTCAATACACCCTTTTCTTTAATAAGAAAAGCAGAGGGTGGAGATCAGGCCAAGATGTTGTAGACAGCCCCTGAGCTCACCAGAATCGCAACTATGTGCAGAACAACCATCAATGCAAAAGACTGGAAGCTACTAGAAGAGATTGTCTACAACTGAAGACATAAAGAAGAAACCACAACAAGGGTAGGAGGGACAGACTTGCAATATAATCAAGTCTCATACTCCCAGCTGGGTGACCCACAGACTGGAGAATAATTATATTGCAGAGAATAATTATATTGCAATAATTATATTGCAATAATTATATTGCAGAGTTATATTCATCACTCCAACAGGAGTGAGAATTCCAAGCTCAACGTTGGGCTCCCCAGCCTAGGAGTCCTGCGCCAGGAAGATGAACCCCAAGAGCATTTGGCTTTGAAGGCCAAGGGGGCTTAATTTCGGGAGTCCCAAAGGGCTGGGGGAAATAGAGACTTCACTCTTAAAAGCACACACAAAACCTCAGATACTCTGGACCAAGGGCAAAAGCAGTAATTTGATAGAAGCCTGGGCCAGACCTACCTGCTGGTCTTGGAGAGTCTCTGAGAAATGGGGCATGGCTGTGGCTCACCCTGGGTATATAGACCCTGGCCACAGCCATTCTTAGGAGCTCCTTCTACCATGTGGCCCTAGCACTGGCAGGTGCCACATGCAAAATCCTCCCTCTAACTCATTAGTGCCAAGACCTGGCCCCACCCAATAGCCCGTAGGTAGGCACCAATGCTACGATACCTCAGGCCAAGCAACTAACTGGGTGGGGACACAGCCTTGCCCATTAGCAGACAGGCTGCCTAAAAGCTTCCTGAACCCACAGGCACGTCTAGATGCAGCCCTGCCCAGAGGTCCAGAACACAGTTCCACCCAACAACAGGCAGGCACTGGCCCTGCCTTTCAGGAAGCCTGCCTTAGCTTCTGGACAAGGCTCACCCACCAGGGAGCAGACACCAGATACAACAAAATCACAATCCTGCGGCCTACCAACCCAGCCTGCCCACAGCCGGCCAGACCCTGCCCCAGGACCAGCTAGACCCCGGCCCTGCCCACCAGCAGGCCAGCACAAGATTTGGGACACCGTGGACCCCACATCCAACTGTGCCATAAATAAACCTCACTCACCTGCAATCCGACACCAGCTCTGGGATCCCTGGGCCCTGCAGCCAGAACCCAGGACACAGCTCTGCCTGCCAGTAGCCTGTCATTAATCCCAGGACCTGGCTTCACCCACCAGTGGGAGAGCAATGGCCCCTGAGTCCTCTGGACCCTGACTCTACCCACCAGTGAGCCAGCACTAGCCCCAGGGCCTCCTAGGGTTCTGTAGTCAGCCACCTAATGACCAGGACCTACAACCTGCAGCTGGCAGCCTCTGCAGAAGGCAGGGCCTAGCAACCAAATGGACTAGGGACCAACCAAGCCTACCAGACCACCCACATAGTCAGCCCACCACAACAGAAGGACCAACGCAGCCCTCAGAGAGGGAACCCCTATAGCATATAGCTTGAGTGACAAAAGGGGGGGTGTGCTGCTGGGATGCACAGGACACCTCCTACAGAAGGCCACTTCTCCAAGGTCAGGAAATGTAACTAACCTACAGATACGTTTGTAGTTCGGCAACGTAGACAAAACAAAGCAGCAGAGGAACATGTTTCAGACAAAGGAACAAGATAAAACCCCAGAAGAACTAAGTGAAGTGGAGATAAGCAATCTACCCAAGCAAGAGTTCAGGGTAATGATTGTAAAGAGGAGAAGAATGGATGCACAGAGCAAGGAATTCGAATTTTTAACAAAAGTTAGCAAATTAAAACATCAAGCACACTAATAATTGCATTATGGGGTCCCAGAGGAGAAGAGAGAGAGAAAGGGCCTGAGAACATATTTGAAGACATAATGGCTGAAAATATCCCTAACCTGGGAAAGGAAAAAAAATCATCCAAGAAGCACGGAGAGTCCCACACAGCATTAACCCAAAGAGGAACACACCAAGACACACTGTAATTAAAATGACAAAAATTAAAGATAAGGAGAGAATACTACAAGCAGCAAGGGAAAGTAACGTACAAGTTAATTCCCATAGGGCTATCAGCTGATTTTTCAGCAGAAATTCTGCAGGTCAGAAGGGAGTAACATGATATATTTAAAGTGATGAAAGGGAAAAACCTACAACAAAGAATACTCTACCCAGCAAGGCTCTCATGCAGATTTGGTGGAGAAATCAAAAACTTTACAGACAAGCAAAAGCTAAAAGAGTTCAGCACCACTAAACCAGCTTTACAAAGAGTGTTAAAAGGAACCGCTCTAGTTGGGGGAAAAAAAGACCATAACTAGAAACAAAGTTACAAAATGAAAAAGCTCACTGGTAAAGGCAAACCTACAATAAAGGTAGGAAATCATCCATGCACAAAGCTAGTAGGAAGGTTAGAAGACAAAAGTAGTAAAATCATCTATATCCACAATAAGCAGTTAACGGATACACAAAAAAATTAGCTGTAAAATATCATATCACAAACAGTAATCATGAGTGGAGGAGAGTATGAATGCAGGGTTTTAAAAAATACATTTGAAATTAAGAGATCAGCAACTTAAAACAACCGTGTGTGTATATATACACACACACACACACACACAGATATACACCTCATGGTAACCACAAACCAAAAATCTGTAGTATACACACACACACACACACACACACACACACAAAGGAATCCAAACATAACACTGAAGATAGTCATCAAATCACAAGAGAACAAAAATAAAAGACAAAACAAAAACAACCACAAAACGATTAACAAAATGGAAATAAGAACATACATATCAATAATCACCTTAAATGTAAATGGACTACATGCTCCAATCAAAAGAAATAGAATGACTGAATGGATACAAAAACAAGATCCATATTTATTCTGCCTACAAGAGACTCATTTCAGATAAAAAGACACACAGGGATTGAAAGTGAGGGGATGGAAAAAGGTATTTCATGCAAATGGAAATCAAAAGAAAGAGCAGCAATACTTATATCATACAAAAATTGACTTTAAAATAAATACTGTTACAAGAGACAAAGACACTACATAATGATCAAGGATTCAATCCAAGAAAAAATAACAATTGCAAATATATGTGCACTCAATACAGGAGCACCTAAATATGTAAGTCAAATATTAATGGGCATAAAAGGAGAAATTGATAGTAACACAATAGTACTAGGGGACTTTAAGCCCCCCACTTACATCAATGGACAGATCATCCAGATGGAAAAAAGTAAGGAATCACTGGCCTTAAATGACAGATTGGACTACACGTACTTGATATCTATATATACAGGGCATTCCATCCAAAAGCAGAAGACTACACATTCTTTTCAAGGGCACATGGAACATTCTCCAGGATAGCTTACATGCTAGGCCACAAAACAAGCCTCAGTAAGTTTGAAATCATAACCATCTCTTCCAACCACAATGCTATCAGACTAGAAATCAAATACAAGAAAAAAAACTGCAAAAAAAACCAAACATGTGGAGGCTAAACTATATGACACTAAACAACCAATGGATCACTGAAGAAATCAAAGAGGAAACTAAAAATTACCTAGAGACAAATGAAAATGAAACAGGACAATCTAAAACCTACAGAATGCAGCAAAAGCAGTTCTAAGAGGGAAATTTATAGCAATATAAGCTTACCTCAGGAAACAAGAAAAATCTCAAACAACCTAAGCTTACACCTAAAAGGAACTAGAGGAGAATAAACAAACCCAAAGTTAGTAGAAGAAAGAAATCATAAAGATCAGTGCAGAAATAAATAATATAGAGACTAAAGAAAACAATAGAAAAGATCAATGAAAATAAAAGCTGTTTCTCTGAAAAGGTAATATTGATAAACCTTTAGCCAGACTCATCAAGAACAAAAAAAAAAAGGGAGAAGGCCTAAATCAATGAAATAAGAAATTAAAAAGGAGACGTTACAACTGACACCACAGAAATACAAAGGATAAGAGACTACTATGAACAACTACATGCTGATAAAATGGACAACCTTTAAAAGGGGACAAATTTTTAAAAAGTACACTCTCCCAAGACTGAAATAGGAAGAAACAGAAAATATGAACAAATTACCAGTAATGAAACTGAATCAATAATTTAAAAATTCCCAACAAACAAAAGTCCCGGACCAGATGGCTTCTAAATGTTTGAATTCTACCAAACACTTAGAGGAGAGTTAACATCTATCCTTCTCAAACTATTCCAAAAAACTGCAGAGGAGGAACATTTCCAAACTTATTCTATGAGGCCAGCATTACCCTGATAGCAAAACCAGATGGATATCACAAAAATAAAATTATGGGCCAAGAACACTGATGAACATAGATGCAAAAATCCTCAAAAGAATATTAGCAAACTGAATCCAACAATATATTAAAAGAATCATACACCATAATCAAGTGGGATATACCCCAGTGATGCAAGGAATTTTCAATATTTGCAACTCAATGTGATTTACCAAATAAACAAATTGAAGAATAAAAACCGTATGATAATCTCAATAGATTCAGGAAAAGCTTTTGACAAAATTCAACATCCATTTATGATAAAATAACTTTCCAGAAAGTGGGCATAGAGGGAACATACTTAAAAATAAAGGCCATATACGACAAACCCACAGCAAACATCATACTCAAAAGTGAAAAACTGAAATCATTTCCTCTAAGATTAGGAAAAAGACAAGGATGTACATTCCTGCCATTTTTATTTAATATAGTATTGGAAGTCCTAGCCACAGCAATCAGACAAGAAATAAAAGGAAACCAAATTGGAAAGGAAGAAGTAAAACTGTTTGTAGATGACATGACTCTATACATAGAAAATCCTAGAAATGCCACCAGAAAACTACTAGAGCTCAATGAATTTGCTAAAGTTACAGGAAATAAAATTAATATACTGCTGCATTTATATACACCACCAACAAAGTATCCGAAAGAGAAATTAAGGAAACAATCCCATTTACCATCACATCAAAAAAGAATAAATAACCTAGGGATAAACCTACCTAAGGAGGCAAAAGACCTGTACTTGGAAAACTATAAGACATTGATGAAAGAAATTGAAGACAACACAAACAGATGGAAAGATATACCATGTTCTTGCAAGAATCAATATTGTTAAAATGACATACTACCCAAAGCAATCTACAGATTCAATGCAATCTCTATCAAAATAACAATGGCATTTTTCACAGAATTAGAACAAAAAATTTTAAAATTTGTATGGAAACACAAAAGAACCTGAACACCCAAAACAATCTTGAGAAAAATCAGAGCTGGAGGAATCATGCACCCTGACTTCAGACTATAGTACAAAGCTACAGTAATCAAAACAGTATGTTCATGGCACAAAAATAGACACAGAGATCAATGGAACCAAATAGAGAGTCCAGAAGTAAATCTAGTCACTTATGGTCAATTAATCTATGACAATGGAGGCAAGAATACACAATGGAATAATGGGATATTTTAGGCAGTAAAAAGAAATGAAGTACTAATACATACTACAACATGGGAGAATTTTGAAAACATTATGCTAAGAAAAAAACAGTCACAAAATGTCATACAGTATATGATATCATTTTTATGAAACATCTATAATAGGCAAATCCATAGAGAGAAAGGTAGAACCAGGGGCTGGGAGCAAGTAGGAATAGGGAGTACTGCTAATGGGTCTGGAGTTTCTTCTGGGGATGATGAAAATGTTCTAAAATTGATTGCACAACTCTGTGAATATATTAAAAAACACTGAATTGTACACTTTAAATGGGTGAATTTTATAGTATATGAATTATATCTCCATAAAGCTGTTTTATTTTTTAAATACCATTATACTGCTGGTAATTAAGACAGAAAAATAGAAATAAATAAAGTTTAAAAAAATTTACAATAGAGAAAAGACAGTCTCTTCAGTAAGTGGTGCTGGGAAAACTGGACAGCTACATGTAAAAGAATGAAATTAGAACATTCTCTAACACCATATACAAAAATAAACTCAAAATGGATTAAAAACCTAAATGTAAGGCTGGATACTATAAAACTCCTAGAAGAAAACATAGTCAAGACACTCTGACATAAATCACAGCAATATCTTTTTGGATCTGTCTCCTAGAGTAATGGAAATAAAAAATAAACAAATGGGACCTAATTAAACTTAAAAGCTTTGACATAGCAAAGGAAACCATAAAGAAAATGAAAAGACAACACTCAGAATGGGAGAAAATATGATTTGCGAATGATGCAACTGACAAGGGATTAATCTCTGAAATACACAAACATCTCATACAGCTCATTATCAAAGAAAAACACAAACAACTCAATCAAAAAATGGGCAGGGCTTCCCTGGTGGCGCAGTGGTTGAGAGTCCGCCTGCCGATGCAGGGGACGCGGGTTCGTGCCCCGGTCCAGGAGGATCCCACATGCCGTGGAGCAGCTGGGCCCGTGGGCCATGGCCACTGAGCCTGCGCATCCGGAGCCTGTGCTCCGCAACAGGAGAGGCCACAGCGGTGAGAGGCCCGCATACCGCAAAAAAAAAAAAGGGCAGAATATATGAATAGATATTTATCCAAAGAAGACATACAGATGGCCAAAAGGCACATGAAAGATGCTCAACGTTGCTAATTATCAGAGAAATGCAAATCAAAACTTCAATGAGGTATCACTTCACACTGGTCAGAATGGCCATCATCCAAAATCTACAGATAATAAAGTCTGGAGAGGGTGTGGAGAAAACTGAATCTTCCTACACTGTTGGTGGGAATGTAAATTGGTACAGCCACTATGGAGAACAGTATAGAGGTTCCTTAAAAAACTAAAAATAGAGCTACCATATGACCCAGCAATCCCACTCCTGGGTATATATCCACAGAAACCCATACTTTGAACAGATACATGCACCTCAGTGTTCACTGCAGCACTACTTACAATAGCCAAGACATGGAAGCAATCTAAATGTCCATTGACAGATGAATTAATAAAGAAGATGTGGTGTGTGTGTATATATATATATATATACATATACACACACAATGGAATATTACTCAGCCATAAAGAAGAATGAAATAATGCCATTTGCAGCAATATGGATGGACCTAGAAATTATCATACTAAGTCAGACAGAGAAAGAAATATATGATATCACTTATATGTGGAATCTAAAAAATGATACAAATGAATTTATTTACAAAACAAAAACAGACTCACAGACATAGAAAACAAACTTTTGGTCACCAAAGGGGAAAGGTGGGTTGGGAGGGATAAATTAGGATTTGCGAGTAACATATACACGTTACTATATATAAAATAGATAAACAACAAGGACCTACTGTATAGAACAGGGAACTATACTCAGTATTTTGTAATAACCTATATGGGAAAAGAATCTGAAAACAGAACGTATGTGTGTGTGTGTGTGTGTGTGTATAGATATATATATATATAAAAATCACTTTGCTGTACACCTGAAACTAATACAACATTGTAAATCAACTATACCTCAATAAAAAAAAAATTATACCAATATCCCTCAAAAAAAAAGAAAAACTCAAAATGAATTAAAGACCTAAATGGAAGATCAGAAACCATAACGTTCCTAGAGGGAAACATAGAACACTCTGACATAAATAGTAGCAAAATTTTTTGGATCTGTCTTCTAAATCAAAGGAAATAAAGGCAAAAGAAATAAATGGGGCCAAATTAAACTTAATTCCACAGCAAAGGAAACCACTGACAAAATGAAAAGACAACCTGAATGGGAGAAAATATTTATAAATTATATGACCGATAGGGGGTTAATATCCAAAAGACATAAAATACATAAACAGGTCCTACAACTCAACATCAAAGAAAAAAAAAAAAGAAACCCGATTTTAAAAATAGGCAGAAAAGAACCTACAGTATGCTGCCTACAAGACAGCCACATTAGGGCAAAAGTCATAGACAGATTGAAAGTGAGGAAATGGAAAAAGATATTTCTTGTCATTCTAGAAATGACAAGAAAGTGGGGGTAGCAGTACAAAACAGACTTTAAAACAAAGTCCATAAACAAAGAAGGATAGTATGATGATAAAAGGATCAATACAAGAAGAAGATATCACACTCGTTAACATATAGGAGCACCCAGTATAGGAGCATCTAATACCAATCCTTCTAAACTCTTCCAAAAAATTGAAGAGGAGGCAACACTCCCAAAGACATTCTATGAAGCCACAATAACCTTCATACCAAAACCAGACAAAGACACCACCAAAAAAGAAAATTACAGGCCAATATCTTTGATGAATATAGATGCAAAAATTCTTAACAAAGTATTAGCAAACCAAATCCAACAACATGTAACAAACATCATACACCATGACCAAGTGGGATTCATCCTAAATTCACAAGGATGGTTCAACGTATGCAATCAATCAATGTGATACATCACATAAATGAAAGACAAAAAACACATGATTATCTCAATAGATGGCAGAAAAAACATTTGATAAAATTCAACATCCATTCATGATAAAAACTCTTACCAAAGTGGGTATAGATGGAACATATCTCAACATAATAAAAGCTATTTATGACAAACACACAGCCAATATAATATTCAATGGTGAAAAGCGGAAAGCCTTCCTGCTAAAATCTGGAACAAGACAAGGATACCCACTCTCACTTCTTGTATTTAACATAGTGTTGGAAGCCCTAGCACAGCAAATCAGATGAGAAAAATAAAAGGTATCCAAATTGGAATGAAAGAGGTAAAACTGTCATTATATGCAGATGACATGATACTCTATATAGAAAACCCTAAAGACTCCACACAAAAACTACTAGAACTCATAAACGAATTCAGCAAGGTAGCAGGATACAAGATTAACATACAGAAATCAGTTTCATTTCTTTACACTAACAATGAAATATCAGAAAAGGAGTGTAAAAAAACAATACCTTTCAAAACCACACCCCCAAAAATAAAATACTTAGGAATAAACCTGACCAAAGAGTGAAAGACTTATACACTGAGAACTATAAAGCATTAATAAAGGAAATTGAAGATGCTTCAAAGAAATGGAAAGATATCCCATGCTCTTGGATTGGAAGAACCAATATTGTTAAAATGGCAATACTACCCAAAGCAATCTACAGATTTAATGCGATTCCTAACAAATTACCCATAGCATTTTTCACAGAACTAGAAAAAATAATCCTAAAATTTATATGGAACCATTAAAGACCCAGAATTGTGGCAATTCTGAAGAAAAAGAACAAAGCAGGAGGCATAACCCTCCCAGACTTCAGACAATACTACAAAACCACAGTAATCAAAACAGAGTGGTACTGGCACAAAAACAGACATATGGATCAATGGAACAGAATAGAGAGCCCAGAAATAACCCCAAACACCTATGGTCAATTAATCTTAAACAAAGGAGGCAAGAATATACAATGGAGAAAAGACAGTCTCTTCAGCAAGTGGTGTTGGGAAAGATGAACAGCCACATGTAAATCAATGAAGTTAGAACACATACACAAAAATACACTCAAAATGGCTTAAAGACTTAAACATAAGACATGACACTATAAAACTCCTAGAAGAGAACATAAGGCAAAACATTCTCTGACATAAATCATATCAATGTTTTCATAGGTCAGTCTCCCAAGGCAATAGAAATAGAAACAAATGGGACCTAATCAAACTTAAAATCTTTTGCACAGCAAAGGAAACCATAAACAAAATGAAAAGACAACCTAAAGAATGGGAGAAAATATTTGCAAATGATGATCCCAACAAGGGCTTAATCTCTGAAATATACAAACAACACATACAACTCAACAACAAGAAAACAAACAACCCAACTGAAAAATGGACAGAAGACCTAAGTAGACATTTCTCCAAAGAAGAAATACAAATGGCCAAAAGGCACATGAAAAGATGCTCAACATCACTAATTATTAGAGAAATGCAAATCAAAACTACAATGAGGTACCACCCACACTGGTCAGAATGGCCACCATTTAAAAAATCTATAAATAGCAAATGCTGGAGAGGATATGGAGAAAAGGGAACCCTCCTACACCGTTGGTGGGAATGTTAGTTGGTACAGCCACTATGGAAAACAGTAGGGAGGTTCCTCAGAAAACTAAAAACAGAATTACCATATGATCCAGCCATCCCACTCCTGGGCATATATCCAGACAAAACTCCAATCCAAAAAGATACATGCAGCCCTATGTTTATAGCAGCATTATTAACAATAGCCAAGACATGGAAACAACCTAAATGTCCATCAACAGAGGAATGGATAAAGAAGATGTGGTATGTATATACAATGGAATACTACTCAGCCATAAAAAGGAATGAAATAATGCCATTTGCAGCAACATGGATGCAACTAGAGATTATCATACTAAGTGAAGTAGGTCAGAAAGAGAAAGACAAAAACCATGTGATATCACTTATATGTGGACTCTAAAATATGACACAAATGAACCTATCTATGAAATAGAAATAGACTCATGGACATAGAGAACAGACTTGTGGTTGACAAGGGGGAGGGGGTTAGGGGAGGGGTAGAGTGGGAGGTTGGGGTTAGCAGATGTAAGCTATTATCTATGGAATGAATAAACAAGATCCTACTGTATAGCACAGAGAACTATATTCAGTTTCTTATGATAAACCACAATGGAAAATAATATTTAAAAAAGAAGTATATATATGTATAATTAAATCACTTGGCTGTACAGCAGAAATTAACACAACACTGTAAATCAACTATACTTCAATTTTAAAAAAAGATATAGGAGCACTGAAATACATAAAAATACTGACAGACATAAAAAGAGAAACTGATGGGAATACAATAACAGGAGACTTTAACACCTCACTGACATCAATGGACAGATCTTCCAGACAGAAAAAAATCAGTAAGGCAACAGAGATACTAAATGACAAAAGTTAGACTTAATTGGTATCTAAAGGACACTACATCCAAAAAAAGCAGAATACACATTCTTTTTAAGTGCACATGGAACACTCTCTGGGATAGACCACATCCTAGGACACAAAACGAACCTCAACAATTTAAGAGGATAGAAATCACTTCAAGCATCTTTTCTGACTACAACAGCATGAAACTAGAAATCAACCACAGAAAGAGAAACAAGAAAAAACAATAACATGGAGACGAAACATCCTACTTAAAAAAAAAAAAAAAAGGTTCAATGAGGAAACCAAAGAGGAAATTAAAAAATACTGAGACAAATGAAAATGAAAATACAACCAAAGTTTATGGGATGTAGCAAAAGCACTTCCTAGAGGGAAGTTCATAGTGATACAGGCCTTCCTGAAAAAAGAAAAATCTCAAATAACCTAACCTGTCACCTAAAAGAAAAAGAAGAAATAAAACCTAAAGTCAGCAGAAGGAAAGAACTAAAGATCAGAGAGGAAATAAATAAGAGGTTAAAAAATAGATAAAGTTAATAAAACCAAGAGCTGTTTTTGTTTGTTTGTTTTTGGGGTTTCTTTGCGGTATGCAGGCCCCTCACTGTTGTGGCCTCTCCCATTGCGGAGCACAGGCTCTGGACGCGCAGGCTCAGCGGCCATGGCTCACGGGCCCAGCCGCTCCGTGGCATGTGGGATCTTCCGGACCAGGGCACAAACCCGTGTCCCCTGCATCGGCAGACGGACTCTCAACCACTGCGCCACCAGGAAAGCTCCCAGGCTCCTTTTTTGATAAACACTCTGATGGGGAGAGATTTCTACTTGTCCCAAGAGGCTCAATTTCTCCCTTTGTCTGCTTGTTTATCCTTAACATAGCTAAGATTTTTATTTAACTTAGCTTTTAAACAAGTTTTACTATGAAAATACCTTGTGCTTTCTAAAGTATAAAGAGTTAAATCACAGACTGCCCATGCTCACCCCACCCCTTTTGGACCATCATGATCAATCGCAATCGTATTCCAGTTCCTTCCTCAACGTGCTGTGTGTTCCCCCACCCCCGCACCCCAATACCCTTTGCAGACCTTGTTACTTCTGCCCAGAATGCTTTGCCCTTCTTTGTGGCCAAGTGAATACCTACTTATTCTTTAGGACTCAGCTCCAGTGATACTGTATCCATAAGGATTTTTCCAGCCCTTTTCAGTCAAAGTTACATGTTCCTTTGTTTCTGCTCCCTTAGTCGCCCCCTCCCATGTTATCATAAAACACTGCTTTATAGTCGTTTTTCTTATAAGATGGCAAACTCCACGTTTTAAAAATTTATCTTTATACACAGTGCTTAATGAATGGTAGGCCTTTAGTAATATTTCTTGAATTAATAAGAGACATTCTTAGGTGATGAACTCTGCACAAAAGGGGTACTGCTACTGGATTCCAAATTGCCATGCCCTCTATACCAGTGGTTGACAAGGCCAAGAGGCAATTACTCTGTAGAGGAGTAAACTATTTAGATTTAGAACCTGAGAAAACAAATTAATCTTCAGATGCTGGGAACTCCATTTTATATTTTTGGCCATGCCACACGGCTTGCGGGATCTTAGTTCCCCAACCAAAGATTGAACCTGGGGCCCCTGCAGGGGAAGTATGAAGCCCTAACCATTAGACTGCCAGGGAATTCCCTGGGAACTCCATTTTAACCTCACAACCCTTGTGAACCACTTGGATCTCTCACTGGTTGGTACACTGATGAGAGCACTTTTGGGTGCTTTTTGTACAGCTTTGTCATCCCCCCATACAATTGGAGAATAATTTGTTGGCCATAATAGTTATAATGCTTTTAACTCATGTATTTAAAAAAACAATGAACAACAACAAAAAACCCCCCAGAGTTACCATATGATCCAACAATCCCACTCCTGGACATATATCCAGAAAAAATGAAAACTCAAAGATACCTGCACCCCTATGTTCACTGCAGAATTATTAAAAATAGCCAAGACATGGAAGCAAACTAAATGTCCATCAACAGATGAATGGATAAAGAAAATGAGATATATATATTATACATACATGCACACAAACAAAATGGACTATGACTTGGCCATAAAAATGAAATATTGCCATTTGAAGCAATATGAATGGACCTAGAGGTTATCATACTAAGTCAGACAAAGATAAATATATGATATCACTTGTATATGGAATCTAAAAATTACAAATAAACTTACTTCCAAAATAGAAACAGATTCATAGAAAACAAAGTTTTGGTTACCAAAGGGGAAGGGGGGAGGAATAAATTAGGAGTATGGGATTAACAGATATACACTATTATATAAAACAGATGAACAACAAGGATTTACTGTACAGCACAAGGAACTATATTCAGTATCTTGTGATGACCTATAATGGAAAAGAATCTGAAAAAATACATGTATACATGTAACTGAATCACTTTGCTGTACACCTGAAATAGTACTGTAAATCAACCATACTTCAAAAACAAAATGGGCAGAGGACCTGAATAGACATTATTCCAAAGAGAAAATGCAGATGGCCAACAGGCACATGAAAAGATGCTCAACATCACTGATCATCAGGGAAATGCAAATCAAAACCACTATGAGATATCACCTCATATCCGTCAGAATGGCTGTCATCAAAAAGTCTACAAATAATAAATGTTGGTGAGGATCTGGGGAAAAGGGACCCCTCATACTCTGTTGGTGGGAATGTAAATTGGTGCAGCCACTGTGGAAAACAGTATGAAGGTTTCTCAAAGCTAAAAACAAACCACCATATGACTCAGCAATTCCACTCCTGGATATATATCAAAAAAACAAAGAAAACACTAATTCAGAAAGATTCATGCACCCAATGTTCATAGCAGCATTATTTACAATGGCCAAGATATGGAAGCAACTTAACTGTCCATCAACAGATGAATGGATAAAGATGTGGTGTATATACAACGGAATATGACTTAGCCATAAAACAGAAGAAGATTTTGCCATTTGCAACAACATGGATGAACTTGGAGGTATTATGCTAAGTGAAATGTCAGGCAGAGAAAGAAATACTGTATGATGTCACTTATATGTGGAATCTAAAAATACAACAAACTAGTGAATATAACAACAAAGTAGCAGACTCACAGATATACAGAACAAATTAGTGGTTACCAGTGGACAGGATTAAGAGGTACAAAGTATTGTGTATAAAATAAGCTACAAGGATATATTGTTCAACACAGGGAATATAGCCAATATTTTATAATCACTATAAATAGAGTATAACCTTTAAAAATTGTGAATCACTATATTGTACACCTATAACTTACATAATATTGTAAAACTAACTTTAAAAAATAGTTTAAAAAAGCAGATGTACAATATATATTTGATAGGACACCAACAGCCTGTTTTACTTAGTATAAAATTCAAGTTAAGTCACGTGTAAGCGGAATGACTTTCCCATATATCAATATGTCAAAATTTCTTCCGTCAGTTCAAAACCCAAAGATTTTAGAAGGCTGAGAAATCTGTGCCTTTTTCTTTGACTCCTTATAGCCTCATTCAGCCAAAAAGTTCAGTCAAAACTGTATTTTGGCCTGAGGTGTCCTTTGTCTTACTAGCAATCAGAGTATCATCCACATACTGGAGCAGGGCTCCCTCGTTTAGTTAAGGGTCCCTCAAATCTTTTGCCAGGATTTCTCCAAATATTGTGGAGGAATTTTTAAATCCTTGCAGTACTGTCTAGCAGTACTGTTGTTTAACTTTTGTATCTAGATCTTCACATTCGAAAGCAAACAACTCTTAGAATTCAAAACTGAAGGGTATACCAAAATAAAAGGCGGGGGGGGCGGGGCATCCTTCAAATCCAATACGGTAAACCAACAAAAATCTCTGGACAGAGTAGTGAGCAGAGTGTATGGGTTAGGGACTACTGGATGAATATCTTCTAGAATTTGATTATTTGCTCTTAAGTCCTGCATAAACTGATATTCATCTGTGTCTGGTTTATGGACTGGTAAAATTGGAGTATTGCAAGGTGACCAGCAGGGGCATATTAAAACATAGTCAAGGAAGTCTGTTAGCAGGGGTTGAACTCCATACTTTCCCTGCTCCTTTATGTTTGGAATTTTTGCCCCAGGGCCAAGACTAACCTTTATAGACATAGCTCCTTGCTCTTGCTGTTGTCCCACCTACCCATACCTCTGGGCTCACCTTCTGTAGTATCTTTTCCAGAATGGTTGCTGGCCATTCTCTTTGGGTTTCGAGCAATAGAGTCTGCAATGCATAAGCCTGCTCGGGTGGTACTTCAATGTCCATTCGTCCAGGTGCAAATGTAATCTTGGCATTTAATTTAGTTAGTAAATTTCATCCCAGAAGAGGAATGGGGCATTCAGGCATGTATAGAAAGCTATGCTTCAAAAAGAAAAGCTATGCTTCAGATGGATCTCCCCTTTTGACAGTTTATCAACTGGAAAAAAGGTTTCTCCAAAATTTCTCCGGATACCCCAGTTACTAAGTCTCAGAAGAAAGTTTAGAAAGCTGGGTATTTAAAACCAAGTAAGTGGCCCCCCAATAGATCAGAAAGTCTAAAAGTTGATTTCCCACCATCATAGTCACCTGGGATTCCAATATTGATGTACTCAGTGGGATTTAAAGGAACCCCTGGGCCCCGTTGTCATTCACTGTCATTCTCTTTACATGGGCATCTGATGTGCCACCTGTTATTTACCTTCAAGAATCTTATTCAGGATGGGACAGACTCTTTTCCAACGTCCCTCCTATTTGCAATATGCACATTGGCAGGCCCCTACTATCAGGTGCCTCATTCGAGTGGAAGGTAGGGGCGTGGGGCCTCCTACCTTTTGCTGAGTCCCTTGCTGGGGTGCTTCATTGGGCCTGGCTCTTCCCTGTATTAAGACAGCTTCAAGCAGAATAGCCTATTTCATTCTTTTTTTGTTCCTTTTTCCTGAACCTGGTCGCTGTCGTTAAAAACTTTGAAGGCAATTTCAACAAGTTGAGATGAGACAGGCTGGAACCTGGAACCCTTTGCTGCTGTGCTTCACCTGGACAAATGTATCCTCGAGCAACAGAATACAAAGAAATTATAAGGAACTAAAAATAACTGTGTGCAGTTGGGACAAATTATAGGCAACAAGATACAAAAAGACCAAAAGGACCCAACTGCCACTTCTGAAGAGCTGGGAGCAAAAGCAGGGTATTGCGCATGCTCCCTGTACACCCACCACAAAGGGCTGGGCGAAACACCTAAGCCACTCCTCCAGCCCAGCCCCTGGACACACCCCTACACTCACCCCATATAAGGAACCAGCTTGCCTCTCCTCGAGGAGTAACCAAGGGAACCTGTTACTTGTTTTTGCTCCCTTGTGCTGCAGCAGGAGCCCCAATAAAGCCTTGCCTGAATTTCTTGTCCAGCCTCTTATCAATTTCTATTGATTAAGGAGGCCAAGAACCCTGGTTGGTAACAGAGACATAGGCAGTCCTAAAGCCTCTTCCACCTTCTGCAATTTCTTCTGTGTATGGGGGCTCTCTGACCAATAAAAGCCATTAACCATATTTAAATTATCTGGTTGCCAAGTGGGGGTGGGGCAGGGGAGGGTTGGATTGGGAGTTTGGCACTAGCAGATGCAAACAATTGTATAGAAATGGGTAAATAACAAGGTCCCACTGTATAGCATGGGTAACTATATTCAATATCCTGTAATAAACCATAATGGAAAAGACAAAAATAAATTCTCTGGGCCTCAGGATGTAGATCTGTATATTGCTTCTAGGATTTAAAGACCTCTTCTAGAAATTCTGAAGGATCCTAATGCAGTTTGTTTTACCTCCTGTACTTCATTAGAATCCGCTGTTGGCACAGCTACTCTTGCAGCAGCCAGTACTGGGTTGCCAGGGGTTTCTTTATGAAGCCCACCTGCCTCTCTCCTAGCTTTATCCAGCACCATTCTACATTCTTCTCAAGTGAGGAGGTTATTTAATACATTTTGAACAGCTGCCTAGGTTGGGTTATGGGTTGCAGAAAAAAAAAAAACTGATGAAAAGGATTTTCCATACTCTTTGGGTCATCTCTAAGTTGACATATTGTTCTTCCAACTAAATAAATCCAAAGTTGAAAAAGGGGAGTGGACCCAGATCAATCCCATCAGCTACCCAGTCTCAGCATTCACATCCCCAGTGGGGACCTGACTTAACGGAGATTGCTCCACCTGAGTTCGGGTAGCTCCCTGGCAGGTACGAGGGGGCAAGACCATTCCTATTTCTCCCTCTTCAGAGACAAGGGTGGGAGTCGGGGATGCTAAGCCTGTGGCTCAGGCCTTGGCAGCAAAGGAGCAGCGGCAGCATCTACGTAAGGTGGGAGAAGGAGCCTTCTGAGTGTCCAACTAAACAGCAAGTTGTCCTCCTTTTCATTAGAATCAAGAAAAACAGGTTTGCCTTTCCTTCCTGTTGGATCATAATCTTATTTTCTTTGCACACATTTATTTTGATACAACATACAAGACGGTACATAGGTATTTCATCCCATTTTTCTCCCCATTTACAAAATACGTCTATTTGCAAAATTATATTATAATTTAAGGGCCCATTTTCAGACCATTTTGCTCTGGAGTCTAAAAGCTACTGTGGCCATGCAGTATTACCAAAAAATACCATCTTTTTCTTTTCCCCAGATTCATAATTGAATGTACCAGTTTTGGAGAATGCAGCAGAGAGGGCTGCAAGAGGGAATTGAATGAACGTTTCCCACCTTAAAGAGGCATTGCTTCCAAAGGTCACAGCAATGAAATCTTTCTGAGGGTCCTAGCCAAGAAGTTTAATCCCCAATAGCCAAGTTTTGTTTTTGTTTTTGTTTTTTGCGGTACGCAGGCCTCTCACTGCTGTGGCCTCTCCCGTTGCGGAGCACAAGCTCCAGACGCGCAGGCTCAGCGGCCATGGCTCACGGGCCCAGCCGCTCCGCGGCATGTGGGATCCTCCCGGACCGGGGCACAAACCCGTGTTCCCTGCCTCGGCAGGCGGACCCTCAACCACTGCGCCACCAGGGAAGCCCCCCCAGTAGCCAGCTCTTAACAATTAAGACAATCAGACGTAAACGGACATGGACAAACAAGATGAAAACAAAAACCAGAGCCCCAGGCCTTTAATCCAGGTAGTGAATATCTCAGCAGCTGTAACTTTTTATACTGTCTGACAAAATCCAGACAAAACCAAACTGTTTTTGCCCAGTTGGGCCACCAACCCACTATCTGGTCAGAATTGCAAACACAATCTAGAAACGGGTGTGGTTCTTTATTGAAGTTACTCACCCAAAAGATGTCTTCCTAACCAAACCTCCAAAACCGTTTGTTTCTCCGCTGCAAAACTAAGCACTGAAGGTCGGCAGCACCTCACCGCGGAAAGCCAGGGATGGTGCCAGAGCTAATGGACGAGACGGCTGCTGGGACTTGTCCACAGGTTCTCAGTACCTGCACGGGGCTGAAGAGCCATGGGCAAATGGTCCATCCAGACTTCCCTCCTGGACTTGCCCTCAACAAATCTGTTACCAACTCAGGTTTGTTTTGCCTGACGCACAGCAAGCCAAAACACGGAGACGCAGAGGTTTGCAGCAAAGAGAAACCTTGTTCGCAAGGCAGCCAAGTGAGAAAACTGGAGAACAAATCTCAAATCCGCCTCCCAGAGGGCGTGGGCTCGGAGTATTTGAGTTAAGGAATAAAGAGGCAGGCAGCGTATGGAAACTTGTGGGGAGTGTCGGGAACGTGGGGGGCGTGGAAAGGCGTGGAGCCGTGATTGGAAAAAGGTGCGGGAATCATGGTAATCATCATTCTGCACAGGCGTAGCTAAACTACAGGTCTGTGTACTTTCAGGTCACCAGGTGGACACTTGCGCCTGCCCAGTTGAACAGTCAGTGGTCCCATCTTGTCTTAACCAGCTCAACTGAAATAGACACAGCTAACTCCAAGTTTCTGGAAGACACCTGGGCCAAACATCTTACTCTTTAAGTTACTTGCCCCTTGGAAGACATGTAAGTCTTCTGTGGCAACAATTAAAACGGCCTTGATAGGTCAAGGCAGGTTACAGGTGAATTGGATTTAACTAACGATTACCCTCCGTTTCATCACCAGCTTTCACCTATCTTTGAGAGTGTAGGACAGCCATTGTTGAAGGAGTAACAGTTATCTTCCAAGGCATTTATGAAGTGTTTTTCTTTTTTATAGACGACTCTAAGCATAACTAGAACATGCAATGCTTTCTTGTGAACAAACACAGAATATTGAATAGGACTCTGATTAACCTGCTGCTTCCTCCCCACATGCTCCCCATGCCCACACATGTATTTACATAAGAATTCACTGAAGCCTGCATGAGAATTCCACCCCCTCCCCAAATACCCCTGAAGCCAGGCACACTCAAAGTGTGGTCCTCAGACCAGCTGTATTTCCTGAGAAACCTTCAGAAATGCAGAATCTCTGGCCTACAAACAAGATTCCTCAGATGATTCCTCTGCATATTAAATTTTCAGAAGCATTGTTTTAAAGAAGTGGGTTTTGTTTAGCTGTGTATTGGAATCACTTGGGGAGCTTGAAAAACTGATGGCCCTATTTGCAGAAGTTCTGATTTAATTGGCCTGGGGTGCAGTGGAATTCTTAGAACTGTTACTCTTTGAACCATGTTCCTTATCTATAAAATAGGGACAATGATACCTGCCCTTACTACTTCACAGGAGTGTAGAGGGGATCAAAATAAGATCATATAGGAAAAGCTTTACAAACCAGGATTCATTGTGCGCAGATAAGGAATGATTATTCGTTGCCCCATGTCACTAAACACTTTAAAACCTTGACTCTTCTACATGATCCTTTTACTACAGCAAAGAATTAGTCTGGATTCCTTCTTCTCTCTTCCCTTCCCAGCTGCTTTCCTCCAAACCCGAGGCTTTGTTTTGATACACTTCCACTTAAACTCTCCACGTCTCCAGGATCTAGAGACCCTATTCCTTGCCCAGATACTGAAATAATTTTCTGGAGGAAATGGCTGCAATGGAGGATCAGAAACAAAAGATCTTGGAGGGTCAAACTAGAAAAGTTATATGTAAAATTTAGGAGTCATCTAAACCTTCTGACAAAAAGACATCGTATAGCACAGGGAACTCTGCTCAATATTCTGTAATAACCTAAATGGGAAAAGAATTTTTTTTTTTTTTCCAATACGCGGGCCTCCCACTGTCGTGGCCTCTCCCATTGTGGAGCACAGGCTCCGGACGCGCAGGCTCAGTGACCATGGCTCACGGGCCTAGCCGCTCCGTGGCATATGGGATCTTCCCGGACTGGGGCACGAACCTGCGTCCCCTGCATCGGCAGGTGGACTCTCAACCACTGTGCCACCAGGAAAGCCCCAGGAAAAGAATTTGAAAAAGAATAGATACAGGTATATGTATAACTGAATCACTTTGCAGTACACCTGAAACTAGCATAACATTGTTAAAAACAAAAAAAAGCATGGGATTTTGGAGGCAGAATCTGTGTTAGAAGGTGTGGGAGAAAAAGGGAATTAATCAGAGAACAAAATGCCTTTAGCTGCACAAGCTGGTTAAGTGTCATTTGAGACACAGTTTAAAAGTATTCAATTTTCAAGGTCTTCTTGGATCCTCTCTTCTTTGGAGAAAAATGGCCACACTGACCCACATAATCTGAAGTGTACCTGAGGCTTTATTCTCCCACCCTGAACGGGATCGTGAGACATAGCCAGGGCCCTAGGAGGGAGGCCCTGCCATCCGTGTAGCCAGAGTCCTGCCATCACCAGAGTCCTGGTGATTCAGTGAGAATAGGCCAGAAACCTTCCACCACCATGTAGAGTGAGAGGCAAGCAATTCCTGGATAGCATGGTAGGCTCGGTCTGAGAACACCCAGCCTGTTTTCCTGGGACACCTTTCTTCCCAGCAAGGCCATGACATTGAGCTTGAGGACCAAGAAGCTGTGTGACCAAGAAACAATGTGTTGACTAGAAAAGCACTCAAATCATTCAGTGCAATTGCCATTCATGATTTTCAAGCTCTAATTGCAAAATTACTTAGCTGGACAAGGGCCGGGACACCTTTGGACGACTTTCACCTTTGTTCACTGCATTGAAAACACTGCAGTTTCTGCAAATTGTCTGAGAGCACTTAAATGTCCTCCAAAATCTTCCCAGCCTGGTTGATGGGCCAGAAACTCACTTCCCGAGGGATATCACTCCTTCCCTCCTTTTCAAATCCTCCTTTGCATTCTCTTCATTAGTTCTCTGGACCAGTGCTGTCCCATAGAACTTCCTGCCATGATGGGAAGGTTCTATATCTGAGCTATCCTGTATGATAGCCACTGGCCACATGTGGCTATTGAGGACTTGAAAATTAGCTAGTGCAACTGAGGAACTGAGCTGTAGATTTCATCTACTTTTAGATAATTTTATCTAAATTTAAATAGGCACCTGTGGCTAGTGTGGACAGCACAGCCCTATGGTCTGACCGTACACTGGCCCTCACACTTCACGAGGATCCATTCTCTCCCAATTCCCTCCTCCAACCTGTGGCTCCCCAGTGAAGTACTAGGCAGAAAGCTGTTTATGGCAAAGGAAACAATGTCTCTGTGGCTACCACAGCCCTCCAAAGCAAATTTACAATCAATGTTTAAGAAAAACAACAAATGAACTCACATAAATCATCTCGTCTTACCTTCAGAGATCACTACACACATTTCACTTCTGCCAAATATAATCAATCATTTTTGGCATAGCAGCAAACAGGGGCAAAAGGAGGATTACGGAGCCCTGAACCCCGGAGAAAGAAAGCCAGAGATACCTGCCAAGACAGAGAAAACTCCATCTCTAGCTCCTCTGGCCGTCATTGCCATAACTCAGGTGTTCTCCAAGTGTGGGCCCCAAACAGCAACATCGGCATCACCTGGGAACTCATTAGAAATGCAAATTCTCAGCTCTACCCCAGACCTACTGGACCAGAAGCTCCGGGGTTGCAGCCCAGAAATGTTTTAAGAAGCCCTCCAGAGAATTCTGATGCATGATAATGTTTGAGAATCGCTGCCATAAATAACCATCTGTTTGGTGGGCAACAGGTGCCCACTAGGCTCCAGAAATCATGGGACTTCTTTCAAGAAGATCCTACACCCAATGAGCTCCCAGGCACAGATCTTGAGATAAAAGCTCAGTTGCATTCTCTTTTTCCTATTTCTGCCCCCCAACCCACCAGCTTTTCCTATTAACCAGCCTGAACTTCACCCCTCCAAGTGGGCCCAAAGTAAATGCCTTTTTTCTCACCTTATCCAATAGTGCTGGATAGTATTTTATTTATTGATGGTCTACTAAAGCACTCCACTAATTATTTTTCATACATTTCACACTTAATCATCATAACAACCCTGTAACCTAAGTATTAAGAGGTGTTGCTGGAGCTGGCCGTTACCAGCTCATGAGAGCTAATCGTGCATATCTATTCCCAGCTCACTGGTGGCTGGAAACTGGCCATGTGAGAGTATTTACACCAAAGAAATTGGCAGATGGAGAGCAGATTATTAAACATTTACCAGTGCACCACTGAATGATCCTTTCTTATAAATGAGGGAAACAGGATCAATGAAGTTGAGTTGGCCAAGATTGCATATATAGGAATTTTAACCCGGGTCTTGTAACTCCCAAATCAGCCTGTTTTTGTTACAAGGCTCTCCTGGTGATACCTGAGTTTGTTTCAGTCAACTGGGGGGGCATCCAGAAGGCACCAGCCTCTGCCCTTGTGTAGGGCAGAAAGGGCTGTATCAGCTCAAACTGATACAATTAGGTGGAGTGGAAGGGGAAATGTATTAATTGGATAACAATAAAGCCACGCCTTTGAGTACAGCCTTAACTATTTTTGAAATCATTCCCCTTTAAGAAGGTCTTTTATGTTTAAGGTTTTCTTGGCTCCTCTCTTGGAAAAATTGGCCACACTGACCTGCAGAAATCTCAAGTTTAACTGTGGATTTGTTCTCCCATCCTGAACAGGATCTTAAGACACAGACAGGGATTTTGATAGGGATTGCGCTGAACGTGTAGGTCAATTTGGAGAGCAATGCCATCTTAACAATATTAAGTCTTCCAAACCATGATCAATCTTTCCATTTACCTAAATCTTCTTTAATTTCTTTCAACAACTTTATGCAGTTTTCAGAATGTAAATTGTACATTGCTTGATTAAATTTATTCCTTAGTATTTTATTCTTTTTGGTGCTAATATAAATGGAATTGTTTTCTTAACTTCAATTTCAGTTTACTTATGGCTACTGTAGAGAAATACAGTAGTGTTCTACATATTGATCTTATGGGCCCCACTCCCAGCAAAGCACTTTCTGCCACAGCTGCATTAACCATCCCTTTCTGTGCCATCTCTTTCTGGTCTCCTTTTCCAAACATTAAACCTGCTACTTATTGATCCCTTGTTCTGTGTCAAGCCTATCGTCTGATTTTCATGAGAACCTTACTCCATCTCCATATTATACATGAGGAACTGTGGCTTGGAGAGGTTAAAGAAAGGCCCAGGGTTCCACAAGGAATATTACCGAGAGCCTCAGCTGAGTTCCCAGCCCATACTCCCATCCATCATGTCTCAATTGCCCACAGTCTTGCATACTCTTGCTTAGGAAGAAAATATACACTCCTCAGTTTACAGCAGGAAATTAAAATGGGTGTAGAGGATATTCTCCTGCAGAGTCTCTTAGGGCAAGTCTTTTATCAGACTCCTGGTTACTTAGCATTAATTAGCCCCAGGTCACAGAGGCTGAAGAACAATGTCAGGCTCAAGTGCATATATCTCCTCCCATTCATTCATTCCTTCATTCATGCCCTCAATAAAGATTTACTGAGTACTGCTATGTACTGGCTGGCATATGAGGTGCTAGGATCCAGCAGCAATCTTGTAAACAATAGTCCTGTCTTCATGGAACTTCCATTCTAGTGAGGGGGCAATAATAAGGATAACATCATGCTAGTAAAACCTCTCTAAAGTTAGATGGAGGGCGATGGAGACAGCTATTTCCTGTAATATCAGGGAAGGCATCTCCTGGGATTATATTTCAGCAAAGGCCTCAGTGAAGTAAGGGCATGAAAGGCCTGCAAATATCTTGGGGAAGGAACTCTTCTGTCTTAGAGGAAGTACAAAGAACCTCAGGTGGGGGTGTCTGGGGAACATTCGGGCCAGCAAGGCCGGTGTGGATGCAATGGAAGGAGCACCGGGTAGAGCAGTAAGTGATGGCTTCAGAGAGGCAGAGGGAACCCTTCTCCTGTGAGGATTATGGGCCCGGGTAAGAAAGTTTTCCTACTTCTTAAGACTTGTTTTAAACGTTCCCCTTCAACCTTAGGCATCTCAACTTTTCATTCCATTTCCAGACTCAAATGTCCTTAAATGGTGAATCATTTTTCTGCTATTTGTAAGCAAACTCTGGTTCCTCGCCATAGGGGTGATCCCCGCTTGTTCCTTCCCTTGTGGCTTTTACAGTCCCCTACAGATTATTCTGGGCTATAAAGATCCCAGGGCATCCTACGGCATACAGAACAGGATGTCACGTTGCTCCTGAGCCTTAGGTGGCCAGCTCTTGGAAGAGAAAACAGCCCTTTCCTCTCACCATTTGGAAGCCCAAAGAGCAATTGCAAGGGGTGGTCACTAGGAAACACGCCCAGCAGGGTCCATTTCAGCTCCTTTCCTTTTAGACCCAGGAGTTCCTACCAGGTGGGATCCTTGGGGTGTTATGTACACCTTATCCACAGGTGGGCAGGGAGCAGAGGGAAAGTGGTTGAAAAGGGGGAAATGATTTGATTAGATTTTTCCCACATAGAACTGGATGGGCACTAATTAGCTTCTGCTGAGATTTTAAAGGCCAAAGAGAATTGTCATTATCTCATCTATCCAATAAACATGTGTTAAATGCTTATTTTACCAGGTATTGTGCTTGGCCCTGGGAACACGGAGATGAATAACTTGTAGTGTCTGACCCCACAGCTAGCTCAGAAAACAGATGTGAGCCCAACTAGCTGTACTACAACGAGGTAAGTAATTCAGTGGAAGCTAGAGCTCAGTGTTATGGAAACAAGGATGACACAATTGATTCTGCCTGGCTGCGGGGGTGGGGTGGGATGGGGTGGAAGCCCTAGGGAGATGAGATGATTGAAATTGTATTGGACTTAAATTTCACTAGGAAAAAGAAAGCAACGTCACAGCCACTTCATCTGTCCTTCCTTAGAGCACCGAACTTGGCATCTTAGACTACCTACCTGGTCCTAATTTCTGGCTCTTCCACAGCCAGCTATGAGACCTTGAACAAGACCCTGTATCTCTTGTAACTTTAGTTTTTGATCAGTAACGTGAGCTCCGAAGTCCCTACCATGTCAAAAATTGTCTAATTCTTCGATTTCCTTTTATCGAAATGTCTTCTCTTTCCCAGCCTGATTTCTTAATCCTGTTAAGTGTGAGCACATACATGATTCCTTACTTTCGAATGGCTTAAGCAATCTCAGGAAAAATCTTTGGAAAGCTGGGTGTTTCTGTGTTCCACAGATGCATAAGAACTGGTGGTGAGTGCTCTAACAATACACTGCATTCTGCAGATTAGAGCTTCAACATTTGAAGGACTTGACATGAAAAACATTGATTAGACTCCAAACCCACTGGCATTATGACAAGAAATTTCAATTTTATATTTGCCAATGTGAAAAAGGAAGAACTTCTTTAAATATTCTTTTACATGTCTTAAATTTCTGAATGATTTTTAGAAGATTTAAAAATTTTTAGCCATCTATTTGTGCAAATTTTTCACTCAAGGTGACTGTTAAAGTCTGAGAGATCAAAGCAAAAGTCTTGATAAGAACTGCAGGTGGTCATTTAAAAGATAAAACATTAAAGTTTGCAGCTACAAGCTCGAGTTTCTCAATAAAACTTTAAAAGACATTTTATTAGGAAGGGTTAGGAAAATTGTCCCATACTTAATATTATACCTGCTGCTTTCATATTTTATCTTTCTTAAAAATGAGTATACGTATAATGTAAAGAAATTTTAATGAATTTTTTTCCTTCAAGCTCCATTTAGTGGCCTCAAATTCCCTCCCTCTTACCCCAGTGTGCCAAATAAATACCTGTGAAATAGGCTTTTTCCCATCATTTGAAAAACACTAGGAAGCATTATTTCAGGGTATTTTCCTGTGGGTGGAGGCAATCGTTTTATTTAATAGTCATCCTTTACCCCACTGATCTGCAGTGACAGCTCTGACATAGATCAAGTTCCCACTATGCATGGTTCTATTTCTGAGCACTCTGTTCAATTCCATCACTTTTGGTTTATCTCTGAGTCTATACCATAGGTTTTTATTATTATAGCTTTTTCTTAAAGCTTTCATTTTTGGTAAGGTCAATTCCTCCATCCCCCCCCTTTTTTTGTTTTAAGGAGTATATTCACTATTGCTTTTGTTTTTTTTTTAATTAATAGACTTTGTTTGGGGGCAGCTTTATGTTTATTGAAAGATCGAGAGAAAGGACAGAGGGTTCTTGTCTACTGAGCTAGTTAAGACCTCCAGTACAATATTGAATTGTAGAGTGGTGAGAGCAGCCATCCTGATTTGAAAGAAAATCCTTTCACTGTCACCCTCTTTAATATGGTGTGTGCTTAATTGTTTTCATGTATGCCTTTTATCTGGTGAATGTTCCTTCCTATTCCTAATTTGCTAGAGGGCTTAATATGAATATAAATGTTGAATTTTATTGAATTATTTTGCAGCTGAAGAAAATATTCCTTTTGGTTTTGTTGCCTACAGAAACCTCATGCAACTCAAGAATAAACCTTTAAGTCTGACATGCCTGAACTGGCCTCTGTTTGGGGGGAATACTCAGTGAGTCATCCAAGAAACCCAGGTCACATAGGATTATAAAAATGTTCATTGATCGATTGAGATAATAAAATCTTTTATTATTCTCCCTTTAAGCAGGCAACTAAGTTAGTCAATTACTGGAAATTATAACTTGACTTCTCAAACAGTGTACAACTCTAAGTACATACATTGGTGCAAAATTAAAACCATGAGTGTATTGTATTTCCAGAGGGGCTTGTCTAGAAGCCTTCAGTTCAGAGGCATAGAACAGTCAAATGCAGTGCCCTAGCATCTAGGAAGCACAGATTTACTTTATTTGCTCTGGCAGCATACATCCTCTCCACCCCATCCCCCAGTGTACCCATATTAAAGATGAAAGAGCCAACAATGTAGAGAGGAAGTAAGGAAGGGTGGAGTAAAAAACAGGAAGACAATAGCAATAATGAGATCTCCTAGTGAAAAGAGCATGGAGACACCAACATCAGAGCAAAGTGGATATTGTCCATCTAAGAGCCAGTGGAGGCATTGCTATGATGTTAGTGTCAAGGGTTTGCACTAGAATCCATTAATTTTTTTCTGCTGTTTACTGTATATAGTCGGCCCTCTATATCACAGGTTCTGCATTCTAAGATTCAAGAGTTGAATCCTCTGGGATATGGAACCTGCAGATACGGAGGGCCAATGGTCCTATGCCATTTTATCAATGTATGAGGCGTCTGAGGATCTGTGGATGTCCTGGAACGAATCCCCCACGGATACGGAGGGATGACTGTACTAATATCCAGTGAAATATTTACTTTTACTATATGTATGAGTATGAAATGGGCAATCTTTCACATTTATTTTCTTGCTGTGTGTTTTGTACCAAGTTTTTACTGACTCCTTTTGCAACTGTAGAAGAAACTGTTCTTATGTATTCTGTTTTGCTAGTTGATTTGTCTTAGCTTTTGTAAAAGTTTATTCAAATTTATCTCATGTTGTTATTAACTTTTGGTTTCCATTATTTGTTGGAAGAGTGTATTGATATCTATTTATACAGAATTCCATGTGGGATATGGGATTTCACTTACCAGTAAATTTGTTTTGTTTTATAGCCTACTCAGTACCAAATGTCACTGATATATTTCTTTTTAACCATGTGAATTTATTTTTTTTCCAGGATTAGTAGAATATTCTTGCATAATCAAAACCAATGATTTTCATCTGGACGTCTGTATATTGAATACTATATCTACAGAACCCCTTTAAAACTCTCTTTAAAACAAGTAAGATGAAAACTATTTCAATTTTTTCCTCCACATTCCCATCTACCAAATTTCCTTGTAAAACTGGCATAAGTTATCTGCCAGTAAATACAATATATATTGACCTTTTATTGGATGCCAACTGCTTGCTTTGGTCTTTACATCCTTATGAATTATATAAGCAGAGCTTGCACAGCATTCTCTGGAGGTGGTTTGGGGTTTTTGTTGTTCTTGTTGTTTTGGTTTTGGTTTTTGGTCTGGGCCAGTCCCTGGAAGCCAGCTGCTCAAGCCACTAGATACAAGCAAAGCCCTGTGGTCTCCTGAGCCCCTACCCATTGGCATCTCTACAATGGACTACAAACCTGCAGGAGAAAGGAAACAGATCTGGGTGGTGTTTGTTTTTAGTGTCAAGGAATGACATCACTGCCAGAGATTATGGCATTGTACAAGCTGGTGTGTGGGCTTGGATTTATAGCACAGAAAGGTCAAACTTTGGTTAACAGGACACATCGTTAGTGCACAGAGAACACTATATGTGAATTTTAAAAGTAGGAAACATTAACGCTTTTATGAGCTTTGTGTAAACTGGATGGTGTTTGTCAAGGCCAAAAAGTGTGCTTTATATAAAACTTACATGATATGCTTGGGCCAATTTTTTTCTTTTATTCTAAATTTGGTGATAATTTTTTTTTTTTTTCTCCAGTAGGCAAAGGCTCTTGCTGGGTTAAAATTAATGAGTTGGACTTTGGCCAATTCCCTTTTTTATTTCCCTGGGTCTGAAATAGTCAATATAGGCGCTCACAGTTAAAATGTAGGCGCTCACAGATAAAAAATGACTTGGAAATGTCCAGTAGGGACTGAAAGGTGAATCAGTGATGTTCTCTCTCTCTAAGGGTGTGTAAATGGGCAGAGCTAGGGAGAACAGGGCAGGGGTTTGGGGTGTCATCAAGACAAGGGCTCTAATGGGCCAGATTCTCCCCACATTGAATAACTCTCAGAGTAAAGTGGTTGCTCTGGAAGCATATGATCTTCTTCAGGACCACAAGAGGACAAACTGAAGTCATTACTTTAAAATCAGAAAACCGTAATACAAATTTCATGGCAAGTTAGCATTGCAGTTTAGTCCCTAAGCTTGAATGAATGGCATTTGGGACTTTGCAGTGGAAAACAGAGATTAATGATGGGCTTTGAACCACCTTTATCTGAGAGCACCACCACTGGATGGCAGTAACAATCCTTGGAGTTCCCCCCTCTTTTTTTTTTTCCCTTCTACTCATTAGCTAGTCCATCTTGTCCACTTACAAATGCCATGCTTTTTGAGTTAACTTCTACCAGAACACCTTAATGTGATATGCTTATGACTTGCTAGGCTAAAGTTCAAAAATAAAAAAAGGAAAGATAATTATGTGTACTGTGGTTAAAACAGGATACAGAAATTTGGATGCCCACAAAAGTCAGGCAATTTCTCCATCATTTAAGGTCAATACTCAGTCATTATGTCATTTAAAAATCAAATTAGGTCCAAAGAGATGAGATATTGTTTACACAAGGTCTCATAGGGACTTCAAACTTCTAAATGCTAGGGAGAATAATGGTCTCAAAAAAGGACACAGGAGTTATATCTTCACTTGTTACCTTCAGAATTGAGCAAAAGGTTATTCAGTCCCTAGAGTGGACTTTCAAAAGAGGACTCACAGGCACTCAAAGGTCTCCATATCCAAAATTGAACTCATTATCTTAACTTTCAAGGTTACTCATTAACTCATTCATTTACTCAATAAATATTTATCGAATACCTACAGACTGGAGCTGAGTGCTGGAAATATAATAACACCCAAGGGAATCAGAATCTCTGAGAATGGTATAAGGTCTAGTCATTTTACTTTGGTAATTTTTAATATTGATGTAAATTCAAACTTAAAAGTTGCAAGAAGTGTATAAATAACCTCCACAGTTTTTACCCACATTCGCCAATTGTTTCCATTTTGCCCTATTTTCTTCTTTTTGTCTGATCTTCCACCTCTCCATGTACAATTTTTTTCTAAATCATTTGAAATTAAGTTGCAGATATTGTGTGCCTTTATTCCTGTTTTTGTCAGTGTGTTTCCTAAGAACAAAAACATTCTCTTATATAAACACAATATATGATCAAAAATCAGGAAATTTAACATTGGTACAACCCCATTGTTTAAAAAAGAGTCCATATTCAAATTTCATCAGGTGTCCCAGTGTTTTTGTAGTAGGGTGGGGTTCCCAGGAAGCAAAGTCTGGGATGGAGATCAGTGTGCAGAAATTTTTCTAGGGAGCACCCTCAGGATCAGGGAGAGAAGGAAGCAATAGAAGAAACTGCACTGTGATGTGGTCTCAGCAAAGGCTAGGCTAACCCTCTGGGGACCCTGAAGCTCTGATGTCCTTTAATGTCCTGAAATAAGGTGAGGGATTTGGGCCTTTATATTATACATTGACCAGTTATTAGATCTGAGCTGCCCTGGGGAAGGAAGCATGGGAACTTTGTGCAAGGCAGAACTCTCCAGCCTATAGTAATTTCTGAGGACTGTCAGCCAATGGTGCCCTTAATAGCTGGAGGAATAAGTCCTTCAGTCTTCGAGGAGACAGAGTGGCACATCACAGCTTCCACTATGGTCCACCATTTGCACTACTCAGATCCACTTCATATAAATTCTGGGAAGAGTTCCTCCAAGATTCTGTTGGCTCTCTTTTCCTGGGGAATATGGATAAGAAGGTTAATAGATAAATTACACCCCTGGCTGTAAGCAGTTGGAGCCCAAACACTTGGGACCACAACTGATACTCATCATCTACTACCCATTCCAGATTGTCTCATTCTCAGCCACTGTCTTTGCCAAGTAGATGCTTTACCTGTTGGCAAGACCCAGATCTTCATTTCTGAGGCCTCTGAGCTCCTGATCTCCATGCCTTTCTTAAGTATTACTGCTGAGTTTATCCGTTTATCGTCAAGATGAGCAAGGAATTGTCAAGAGGCACTCCAGTGGATCAGAAGGATACCATCACATTCTTCTCTGTCCCATTATATAGAGCAGCCCTCCTCCTTCTGATGATCAGGGTCCTCACTGCTAGCTGGCTAGTCAGGTGGCAGCTTCAGAATCCCACATGAGCATCTGTTTTCTTGGACCACTCCTACCACTGTTGCAAGTTGAGTTTCCTGGGAAGCAGATTCATCACACAGGAATTGCATTAGGGAGTGTTTTTGGGAACGATGCTTGTAGAAGGGAAGAGAAGGAAGTGGTATTAGGTAGAAGAAGAAAATGGATTTTCAAAGTCAGCAGACTCTCCATCTCCTTACAATCTTGTAAAGTTCTACTGTTTAAAGGTTTTCATTAAAACCAATCACATCGGTGGCATCAAGTAGTATCACTGGCACTTCTAGCCTCAATTTCTTCACTGAATTAACTCCCCCAAAGAATGAAACATTGGATGAACACCACAGAGATGAACATCTCTGTCAGGGTTTCCAAAATCCTTGTATTCCTCTGCAGGAATACCTTTTATTCTTCGAATTCAGTGGTTACACTTCAATAGGTTTCCCATAAAAATATTGTTTTTATTTATGAAATCATTTATCACTGGGATATTCTTTGGTAGGATTTTTCAGTAAAATTTTTTAAATGCCTCACAAAAAAATCAGTTCTTTGGGAATGTAACTGTTGAAATAGAATCTAACAAGTACCATAGATGTAGACATGTTACAAATGTTTGTACTTTCACCCCAGTACATGGCCAATCTGTTCTAATATTTGTTTCTTCATATCTTCAGCAATGTTTTCTATGTGACTTCACCAAAAATGTGCTGACAAAGCAATGCTTTTGAGTTTGTTGGTCCTTTGTTTTATAATTACTTCAACCATCTTTTACTGTGGCAGGAAGAACCAGAGACACTGATGGTTCGTGGCTTTTGTTCCTTAATTGTAAACTGAAAAACCTCAAAAGAGGCTTCTAAGCAATTATCAGTAGGTTTCATGAGATTTGTCAAGAACTGGGTTTGTTCCACATAACTTTAAAAATCTCCAAAAAACTGCTGAAGTTTGTCTTCCTGTTCTGAATGCTTAGCTTTTAAATGTCTGGTTAATCACTGGAATTCATATTATTAATAGATAAGATCTCAAGACATAATATGCTAGCCAACTAGGGAGAATTTTATCATGAATGTATATGTCCATTAGTGTAAGTCGATGTAAATCCATATTTTAAATGGTCTTCTTGATAATTTTAGATTTGGAGGGACTCCTTCTTGCTGTTCTAATCGCATTATCATTCTTTTTTTTTTTTTTTACCATAATGCAGCTGACTTGTACTCAGAGTAGAAAGGTTTGCTATGCCATTTTCTTTAAGTTCATTTTGCTGTTATCTTTCTTTCACCAGTTACTTTTTTGTAGAAAGCTTTTTAAACCATTTTTCCAAAATGAGTGTTAAACTAGTTAAAATGAGATATTATCTGAAAATCTCCTTACTGGGCACACGTTAATGGAATGTCTGAAGACTTGCTAGAAGCAGTCAATTGACTGAGCCAGGACTGTCATCTCTTTGGCACTTTTTCCTCCCTTGGATATCTTAAAACCACTGAGGCTTGGAAATTATAGCAATCAGCATACGCTGACTAATGTAACATCAACGACAAGTTTGAAAAGTATGGGATCCTGTTAAGCCATGTCTCCCCCTTCTGAATTTGTGCAACTGTTTTTTTTAACCTCAATGCAGAATTTTACCTTTGCTCCTATTAATTTCACTTTCTGTCATCTGTCCCTGTACTTTAGCCTGTCAAGATCTTTTGAGATTCTGATTCTGTCATTCAGTATAGTTGCTATCTCTTTCAAGTTTGCATACCCTCTATGTCTTTATTCACAACTTTAATATACATATTAAGAAGGATATCTCTTTAAGACAAAAATAAAACAACACAAAAAAACACAACTTCCTTCTGCTCCAGTTGCTCAGCCCCTTGTGTGGTGGACAATGGCAGGATGGTGTAGTCTGTACTCTCCACAGGGTTGCCTGCCAGGGCACTTCTGCATTTCAGAATCAGGCAACAGGAGTCAAACAACTCTTTGAATTTGTGTTCTCAAACTCCTCCTGCAGATCAGAGCTAGAGATCTTCAGAATTCTCTCCCCATGTTTCTAATCACCAGCCCCACCCCCCATTTGCTTATGATTCCCTTGTAAGAGAGACATTTGAATAAAAGTCTTTCCCAGATTTACCTTTCACTGATTTTTTTCCCAATTAGGCAACAAAATTTCATTTTATTCACTGATATGTCACATAGATTATCCAAGCAGTTTGAAGTCAGTAAGAGAGAGGAAAAAGGGAAGATTCTAGGATGACATCAGATTTCTGGTTTCAGTGGCTGCATTAAAGAAAGCTATTGCTTCTCACCTACTTCTCATGAGCAAAATTGAATGTAAAAGAAATGGAATCCAATCTTGAACATGATGAGTTTGAGATGCCCAGGAACATCCAAGTGGAGATGTTGAGATGCCATGAGATGAACCAGTCTAGAGCTTAAAAGGCCACTGGGATTAGTACTCTGCAATGTTCAGGTAGTAATTCTGAGGACACATTGAGTAAGTGCTCTCATAACTTCAGTCTCAAAGCAATTCTGGTCCTTGCAGTAAACATGGTGGGCCAGAAAGAGCCACGGGGCAAAAAAAATCCCTCTTTTCCAGGTGTGTCTTACTCTATGACCATAGGCAACACACATTAGGAATCATTTTGCAAGCTGCCTTTGGAATTCATCAACCCCAAATCTAGACAAATGGAGATTGCTACCTGAAGAGTTAGTTTCCGTCCTCAGCCTACACAACTCCAGGGGTGAACTGCAAGCCACAATAGCTGGTTATGGTCACCACTCTCTGCTGCCACCTCCAGGTGGGCACATAGCCATCCATGTATTGTGCTGGGGCACGTCACATATATGGGGACTGGTCTGAGCAGCACACATCTGCTACTGGGAAAATGAAGCTGGCCAGGCCCCACACACAGAGATCAGAACAATCAGTGCCCACCTCCAAGTTCAAGCCATAGTAGAATCAGAGGCTCCCAACAGCATCAAAATTTCCATGCATGACTTGGGGGTAGCAATTCAGCTGGGAGGGGGAGCTAAGGAGTCTGCCATTAAACTGCTTTTGCATAACAAACATCCTATTTTTACTTACTTTGTATGCTTATTTGGGATGACTTTGGGTGTGGAGGCTAATGGATGTCATGGGAGCTAATGGCCCTCTTAAGACACCCTTTGGTGCTATGACTTGGACTACCAATTCTGCTATGAAAACCACGCCATAACTTAGGGATCCCAATAACCTATTAGCCAAAGAACTCTCAGACTTCCATATACCTCCCAGACTTCCTTGTTCCTTCTCAACCTTAGGATCCTTACCACATCTAATTCTTAGCAAGATGCTTTCATCATTGAGAAGAAAAATTGTGCCTCTGCACCAGGAGAGCATCTTCCTGTTACACAGCACTTGACCCATGTCCTTCCCCAGTAGGTAGTTATTGTTAGAATTTGAGGTGTAGATAGGGAAATTGATATTTAGATGGTTTAAAGCAGGGGTCCTCAAGCCCCCATCCGTGGCCTGTTAGGGACCGGGCCGCACATCAGGAGGTGAGTGGCGGGCGGGCAAGTGAAGCTTCATCTGCTGCTCTCCATCGCTCCCCATCGCTCGCATCACTGCCTGAACCATCCCCTCCCTTCCCCCGCCCCGCCCCACTGTGGAAAAATTGTCTTCCACAAAACCGGTCCCTGGTGCCAGAAAGGGTGGGAACCACTGGTTTAAAGGTCATCCGGATGGTAAGCGGCAGTAGAATTTGAAGTTGGGTGTGTCTGGCTTCAAAGTGTAGGCTCTTTCTACTTTTTCCATGCTTTCTTTCCTAGAGCATGGCTTGGATGAGCTTCAGAGCCACCCCAGCATACACAGCAGGAGAGGTGCCTAGTTCTCCAGATTGATTAGTTTAATGTCTTGGAGGAACCTTCATATAAGTTCTTGACTTCCTTCAGGCCATCTCCACAGCCCTGTTGGATGATCCTGGCCTACTCAAAGCATTAACCATGGCCCTTCAGAACTTCTGATGGCTCTGTATTTCGAATGGTGCCTTTTGACATTTAATTCTAATGACATCTGTGCCCAGAAAGCAGAGACCCACAATGCCCCACAGCCTGCCTCAAGCACTCCAGTCCTAGTAAACTATCACAGTGGGTTTTATCACAGATCTGCCCATCTCCCAAATCTGCAGCAAATTTTGGAGGTGGTAAATATCCTTTATAATCCCCAGTCTTCATCTTCTGACCTCCTTCTCATCTACTTTCATCATAGTCATTTGTTCACCAAAGATGTAGGAAGATTATCTGATATGACAGTGGCTTACAGTTCTAATCTGGTTTCAGAGAGCACACCTCCCTGGCCTCCAACACGCACAGCCAGAAGGCCAAATTCTATCAACTCAGTTCTGGAAAATGCCTCTGCTTCTACATCCATCTGTCTTTGCTTTGCTCCTTCCTTCTGCTTTATGATCTCATTTCTTAACTCCAACCCCCAATTTTGGTGTTTAGACTCAACTCTCCTTGCTCTCTTTTTCTCAGACCTGACCCTTTGTCATTGGATAGTGTTTTAAAAGTGGCTCCTTCATCTTAGAAACAGAAAGTAGCATGGTGGTTACCAAGGGCTTGGAGGAGGGTGGAAAGGGGGAGTTGTTGTTTTAAGGGTATAGAGTTTCAGTTTTGCAAGATAAAAAAGTTCTGGAGATCTGTTTCACAACAATGTGAATATACTTAACACTACTTAACTGTACTTAAAGTTTGTTAAGATTGCAAATTTTGTGTTAGGTGTTTTTTGCCACAATAAAAAAAATGCAGAAAAAAAATTTTTTTAGCACCCAGAAAAAAATAAATGGTCCCTCCATCCTGATTTTTTCTGAGAGACACAAATTAAATTTGCTACAAATTTGAACTTGTTTTAAGGGAAGTTTATGCTATAACATGTATTCCAATATGGAACCTTGATGTTGGCTACGGCTATAGTCAGAATTCATGCAGTAATTACATAACCTGATCCTTTGGATCACTCTCTTGTATTAGTTAAAAATATATGTTTTGACCCCTGGACCATGGGTTCTCAAACTTCAGTGTGTAATAACAATCACAGGCTTATTATATATGCATATTCCAAGGCTTACCCTATGCCTACAGAATTAGAAATCCTCTGAGTCTGAGGCCCAAAAATCTGCATGTTAAATAAACTCTATGTTATGTTGAAACAGGCTGTCATTGAACCACAGTTTGAGAAATTCTGTTTTAGAAGGTATGCTGTTTTTAAGGCAAGGACCAAATATTTAATTTTATTTTTTCTTCTATGGGCTCAATCTCAGAGATTTGTACTTAGTAAGGACTCCCATGTGGTTGAAAAAATACAGTAAAAAAAAAAAAAAAGCATTTTGCTGGACTTGTCCAAATAAAATACAATCTGTAGCATGTGGTTTATTTTAGAATTAATTGTGCATTAATATGTATTTGAGCAAGCCATATAATAAAGAGCTATAATGTGATGCTATCTCCAAAAATGTGGCTTTAGTGTTTAGTGTTTTGAAATCCAGACTCTGAGAGACTCTGATCTCATATAGCTCTAAAAATGTCATTTCCGTTTTGAACTTTTTATCCCTCTTCAGCCTCTAGATGGAAATGAAGCATTCCTAGTTTCAACCTGAATTGCAACTTTCAATGTGTTCTCAAGGAAGTATTGGAGAACATTTATAGCATTCATTTCATCGTGTAGTCTGTCCATACAAGAATAACTGTGAATATACTTTTAAATATCATATATTTTAGAATTTAACTTTTTGTCTGAAGAAAAAAAGTGTCATTTATCTAGTGAGCAAAGCAATTTGGAGTTGCCTCATTCAGATTAAATTCATAATTTTAATAGTCATTTACATTTATGATATCACAAGGATGTGCAATGACAGTCTTTTTACTTAGAAATTAATAAGACAATTTGTTCTTCATGTTCTGGAGGATTTTTGCCCATTAGATGGATGTTTAGATAAATGTCTGTGAAGGCTCTATCTAACCCTGAGAATCTGTGAATTTATACTGCCAAAGTAATTTTTGATACACTCAATATTACTTGGATGTAACGTGAAATGTAATTTGTTCCCCACGGAGAACATAGTTTTAGCCCAAAATTTGTCTGTACAAAGTGAATTGTCTAATAGTTTTATCTTCATGTATTTTTAGAATGATGTCATACTTTAGAAATATAAACATTCAAGTGGAAAATCAAACATTGGATCAGATAGTAACACCCCAACTGATTTGTCTTTTAAGTTTTCTAAGGGATTAAGCTTTTATATATGCTCTTCCCCACCCCCACCCCCATTTTAAGGTTTCAATAGTAACACAATGGTCACCAAATGCATTGTATGAATACAGCCAGGATTTGTGACATTCCAAAATGTCTTGAGAGGCTTGAAGGGGCAGGTCCAAAGTCACAGAAGCTTAGAACTGAAAGGACCTCAGAGTTGGAGCAGAAGAACATTTAGGTTACTGAGTTGCTCAAGAGTCTATAATGGTGGAGAGATGACCTGCTTCTCTGCTGAGGCAGTGCACTTCCCACTGCTTTGAAGGAGGAAAAATTAAGTTGTTTTGTCTGTTCTGCCTGTGGATAACACTGTCCTCACTATCCTTTAGAAATCCACTTGGTATTATGTCTACTTGTTTCTTCTTTCTAGGTTGGTTACCCACTGTGGTAGACAAACTCTAGGGTGGCCACCATGATCCCCTGCCTCTTGGGATTCACACACTTTTATCCCCTTCCCCCCGAGTATAGGCAGGACCTATGACTTCCTGCTCACTAATAGAATGCAGCAAAGGTGATGGAATATACATGGTTATGTGTATATGATGACCTTACACATGACTATAAACCAACTTGATAGGAGACTCTCTTAGCCTGCCTGGCCAGACATGAAATAGCTGGGTCCACTGATTCAGAGTCTTACAAGGATGCAATCAAGTTATCAGCTGGGGCTTTGGTCTCATCTGAGGCTTGACTTGGGAAGGAGCTGTTTCCAGCTCATGTGGTTGTTGGCAGCGTCCAGTCCTTGCATGCTGCTGGATTGAAGGCCTCAGTTTCTTGCTGACTGTTGGAGGGAGGCTGTGTCAGTACCTTGCCATGTGGTGCTCTCCAGAAGCAGCTCACAACATGACAGCTTGCTTCTTCAAAGCCAGCAAGGGACAGTCTTTGGGTCACATTGGCTACAACCAGAACACTCAGTTATTTTATTTTATCTTTTTTATTTTTTTAACATCTTTATTGGAGTATAATTGCTTTACAACAGTGTGTTAGTTTCTGCTTTATAACAAAGTGAATCAGCTATATATATACATATATGCCCATATCTCCTCCCTCTTGTGTCTCCCTCCCACCTCTCTAGGTGGTCACAAAGCATTGAGCTGATCTTCCTGTGCTATGCGACTGCCTCCCACTAGCTATCTATTTTACATTTGGTAGTGTATATAAGTCCATGCCACTCTCTCACTTTGTCCCACCTAACCCTTCCACCTCCTTGTGCCCTCAAGTCCATTCCCTATGTCTGCTTCTTTATTCCTGTCCTGCCCCTAGGTTCTTCAGAACCGTTTTTTTTTTTTTTTTTTTTAGATTCCATATATATGTGTTATCATATGGTATTTATTTTTCTCTTTCTGACTTACTTCACTCTGTGTTACAGACTCTAGGTTCATCCACCTCACTACAAATAACTCAGTTTTGTACCTTTTTAGGGCTGAGTAATATTCCATTGTATATATGTGACACATCTTCTTTATCCATTCATCTGTGGATGGGCACCTAGGTTGCTTCCATGCCCCAGCCATTGTAAATAGAGCTGCAATGAACATTGTGGTACATGACTCTCTTTGAATTATGGTTTTCTCAGGGTATATGCCCAGTAGTGGGATCGCTGGGTCGTATGGTAGTTCTATTTGTAGTTTTTTAAGGAATCTCCATACTGTTCTCCATAGTGGCTGTATCAATTTACATTCCCACCAACAGTGCAAGAGGGTTCCCTTTTCTCCACACCCTCTCCAGAATTTATTGTTTGCAGATTTTTTGATGATGGCCATTCTGACTGGTGTGAGGTGATACCTCATTGTAGTTTTGATTTGCATTTCTCTAATGATTAGTAATGTTGAGCATCCTTTCATGTGTTTGTTGGCAATCTGTATATCTTCTTTGGAGAAATGTCTATTTAGGTCTTCTGCCCATTTTTGGATTGGGTTGTTTGTTTGTTTGATATTGTGCTGCATGAGCTGCTTGTAAATTTTGGAGTTAATCCTTTGTCCACTGATGTGTTTGAAAATATTTTCTCCCATTGTCTTTTCATCTTGTTTATGGTTTCCTTTGCTGTGCAAAATCTTTTAAGTTTCATTATGTCCCATTTGTTTATTTTTGTTTCCATTTCTCTAGGAGGTGGGTCAAAAAGGATCTTGCTGTGATTTATGTCATACAGTGTTCTGTATATGTTTCCCTTGAAGAGTTTTATAGTGTCTGGCCTTACATTTAGGTCTTTAAATCAGACTCAGTTATTTTAACTTGCTGCATCTAACTGGTGTGAATTTGCACCCCGTAATTTTTTTTTTTTTTTTTTTCAGTACACGGGCCTCTCACTGTTGTGGCCTCTCCTGTTGCAGAGCACAGGCTCCGGACACGCAGGCTCAGCGGCCATGGCTCACGGGCCCAGCCGCTCTGCGGCATGTGGGATCTTCCTGGACCGGGGCACAAACCCGTGTCCCCTGCATCGGCAGGCAGACTCTCATCCACTGCGCCACCTGGGAAGCCCTGCACCCCGTAAGTTATATTAGGATTCTAGAGCTTGTGATTGTGTTCACCTTGACAACATCAATATAAACTCAGTTTATAGTTTTTTCATTAATTGTATAGTCATATGTTTCAGGGGATTATGGAGTATATTGACTCTATTATGAATTCAAACTAATCTATTGTGTAAGCAAGGAACCTGTATGAACTATTAAATCAGCAACCAACCTACCTCTTGGCCTTCACTAGACTAGAGTGTCTGCCAAAGCAATAAATTTTACCTTAGGTAGGTAAATCAATTTCACTGCCATGTTCTCTCCCCTACTTCCTTCCCTTCTTTCCAAATGTTGCACCAAAATGTTATATTTGGGCACCAATGCTCTTGGAGCCCATGGCAATCTCCCTCTGTCTTCAGAAGTGTGCCATGCACTGTGCCTACAATGATCTGTTTTCTTTTCTGCATATTTTCCTCCCAGTGATGGTTTTGCTTCTTCTTGCCTCCACCAGTGATTAGCTTCACAAACCACCGTATGGTTGAGTCCAAAGGTTTTTCCCCAAAAGAACACACAACTGACAGAAACAATAAAATGAAAGTGTCCATGTTTTAAAATTAATAGAAAAACTTTTACTACAACACCAGTTAGAATTTTCTTTGGTTATTATGACATCAGATTTTAGTCTTGACAAAACTGATAAGCTCTAGACATTCATAACTGGAGAGTTTCAAGATCATTTTTTTTAAATCATCATTACACGGAAACTAGTGCTGTTTTATTTTAGGTGCATGGCAAACTGACAGAATACTAATCCAGTCCAAAGCTAAATCCAGTGAGGGCAGTCTAATTTAGATTTCTCCACTGAATTTTAACCAAGGCTGGGCTTCTGCTGGGCGATACTGTGAACTGTTTCATTTGTGCCAGGATTACTGTAATTTTGCAAGGTAACTTTAACATTATCAGGCTAAGTAAAAAATAAACTACTGATGAACAAAATTTATGGAAATTAATGGAAAAGTTTCACCTTTATCCCACTAAGTCTTCTAATTCCTTCAAAGAGTTAACTTTTATATTTTATTTTTATAACATAGAGCTCATTCCTGACTTTCAACCAGCTTTTCAATGTTCCTGCTAAAATTTAGAGACCCATCCTTTACTGATGTCCTTTTGATTATTCATTCCAGCAGCTCTGATTTATTTTTATTAGTATGATACAACAATTCAAGTCAAAGGAACACAGTTCCCCACAATTTGGTAATACCTAGAACTTCTGCACTTTGTGAACGAAGACAGGCTTTTTAAAAAAATACCTGCAAGGCATACAGGCTCAGATACATGCAGTGCATTCAGGTCATTTGAGAAATAATATGCAGACTCCTTTCACATTTTCCTTGAGGACTTTTGCTTGGGTTTCCTTTATATTGTATACATTGAAATTCTTTGTAGATGACTGCAATAAAAAAATGTATTTTCCTCCACTTGCAAAACCAAAGCAGTTGAAGAAATTTGCACATTACCTTTCCTTGCGAGGCCTTTGGCTTTTTCCCCTAATGCCTTTTAAGAGAGTCTATCGTTAATTTTAGATGAAGAGTACAGAGCCTTTCTGTTTCCATAAATGTTTTAATGCTTCGTTCCTAGAGATGGGCTATATGGGGAGCTCTGTGAAGTTGTTCTTTTTGAGAAGTAAAATATTTCCCCACAAAAAGAGAAGGAAAGTTTCCAGAGAACAATGAAAGCCTGGTAATTGTACTCGGAGTTTCTTAGAAGAGTTCATTCTTCGCACACGGGAGGGTGGTTTGCCCCCAGAAACTTATTACCCCGTTGCCAGTCATTTTTCTGCCAAAGTCAACTCATGTACCTTTTAGCCACTTCAGTACACTGCAGCTGTTATATCCTGACCACCGTGGACTTCCTTCTTCCTTTCTGCTGTTACAACGAGGTCATTCATTCCTTTCTCTCTCTCTCTCTCTCTCTCTTTTTTTTAAAAGAAATCTTTTCCTCCCCATCTGTGCCTGGGATGCAGATACTGTTGCTTTTCCCTCACCAGCTGGGGCTGCGCTCATTGTTCAACCTATTGTTTCTCAAAGAGAGGGCTTTGCATTAAGGCTACGAATGGACAAAAAACGGCTGGCTCAGAAAACCGTCATCAAATTACTAAACAAAAATAGGGAGTGGAATATTTTGTCTGCATTTAGAGACTTTTCTTTTAATTTCTTCATATTTTCTTTGTTTTGCTTTATTTCAGGTAGCAACGATTTTCAAACATCCACATTAGTAAATTCTGCCTTGAATTCATCCTTTTTAATTACGATTAACCCCAAATGAGAGAGTGCTTTTGTCTCTCCCTTAAATACCATCAGCTTGCTCTTTCCACTGCTTTTGCCTTGCTTTAGATAGCTTCCTCCTAAGTAACTGGGAAATTAGTATGTCTTCTTAACCTTTATGTGTAAGAACTCTTCTAACCTTCTAAACAGGAGTTACTGGCATTAAGTGTTTAAAGTTATCCTTATTTTTCCACAAAATAAAATCACTTGTCTCAAACCCTTTCATTTTCATTCATTTTTTGCTTATTTTAATTGAGGTATAATTGACATATAACCTACCTAACCTACCTAATGGTTTGATATTTGTGTATATTGCGAAATGATCACCACCGTAAGTCTAGTTAACATCCCCACCATTCATAGTTACAAAAAATTTTCTTTCTTGTGATGAGGACTTTTAAGATTTCCTCTCTTAGTAACTTTCAAATATGCAGTATGGTATTATTAACCCTTGTCACCCAGCTGTGCTCTCAAATTCTTTTTAGAGGGTGGGATACTAATAAACAAACAAAATAATTCTATAGGCTGGTGCTTCTCATACTTTAGTGAGCATGAGAACCATCTGGAGTTAAAATACAGATTGCTGGGCCCTGCCCTGGAGGCTCTGATCAAAGTGCTACTGATGCTATTGATCTGTGGACAGTGCTCTCAGTACTCAGCCCTTCCCCCGCAAAGAGATTCCTGGGTATTCCAGGGTTGCTTCTTAAAGCGTTACCCAATGTAAACCAATGAAAAGAAAAGCTTGTTGAGACGGTAAGTGTATAATGATTGACAGATAGATGATGGATAATAAATAGATAATAGAATCCTATGAATCCTATGTTATTATTTATTACTTAAGTAATAACAGTTTTAAAAATTCTACCTTTTAATAAGTTTTTAAAGCATGGCATACACAGTATAAAAGTTAAAAGAGGGCTTCCCTGGTGGCACAGTGGTTGAGAGTCCGCCTGCCGTTGCAGGGGACACGGGTTCGTGCCCTGGTCCGGGAAGATCCCGCATGCCACGGAGCGGCTGGGCCCGTGAGCCATGGACGCTGAGCCTGCGCGTCCGGAGCCTGTGCTCCACAACGGCAGAGGCCACAACAGTGAGAGGCCCTCATACCGCATAAAAATAAATAAATAAAAAAGTTAAAAGAGCACAAAATATGTATATCAGAAACTAAACTGTTCCCCCTTTCTAGATCTCCACTCCCGCTTTGCAGAATCAAGCATGTTTAAGTATCTTGTTAGAGTATGTGCACTTCACATTTTGAAAGAGGTTGAGAATTGCCCTCTATCAAATAGTCTATGCCAGTTTACACTCCCATCTACTATTATACAGATGCTTATTTCTCCACACTTCAATGGTAGCAGACAATATCCAAAATTTTGATCTGCCATTCTGACATGTGAAAAATGACGTCTAATTTTTATTTTACTTTGTGTTGCATATAATTATAAGAGAAGTTAAACAACTTTGAGTAGCAAGACTGTGGACAATCTATTAATTTAGTACAAATAGCTGACTGGCTTATAAATTCGACGTCATACTTTCATCCAAGCAAAAGTATCTGCTTTTCTTGTTCACCTGATATTTTCCTTTTGTTGAATCTTGCTTCAAAAAGTACTGCTTCACCTCCTTTTGAATGAAAAGAAACAACTACGGTAACCCCCCTTGTCTGCCCCTTTCCTCAGTTCCCCCGGAAATTTTGATTTATTTGGCAATCCTTTGAAAAATGAAGGCCTAGATGTAGATTTTTTTATGGTCTGTAGAAAATAATACATCTCTAAACCCAAGCTTTGCTTATGAGAAATGACAGCTTATAGCCAAACTTAGGTTATAGGAAATCAAAGAAAATATTGACTATGGTGCACACACCAAAGCTGAATTTTCCTTAACTTGTTTATTGGTGTTCACTTGAAAGAAACACACACACACACACACACACACACACACACACAACCCTAAGACTGCTTTTTGAAATCAAATGTATTTCCTGCCTTCTTCTTTCCTCCGGACTCTTACGACCAGCCTATTTATAGCCCAGGAAAGGAAAAAGCTCCGCTGGAGGCAGGAAAACTAAGTTCAGAAAGAATAGAAGGAAGTGTGCCTGCCATTTAGCCAAACAACCTTTAATTCAGTGAGCTCAAAGCTTAGCAGCTTCGCTGTCGTCGTTAGGCGTAAACAGCTTGCAAATTCGAATTTTTTACTCTCCCCATTTTTGAACTGGATTTGGGCAATGGAGGTGAACGCAGCATTTTAGAAGAGAGAACAGGAATCTCTAGGTGTTTAGATACGTGGAAGAGAAACTTGTAACGGGTTGGTGAAGCAGAAGAGAGGATTCAACAGAGGGATGCGCTTGAAATGATTCCACACCTGCGAGTTAAGGTAAGTGTCCTTTTTAAGACTGTCTATTGTTGTGTCTACATGCATATTATGCACTGTGGATATTAACCCCAGACGGTGCGTATAATTTGAGGGCGGTCACTCATGAAGAGCTCATAAGCTTTGCTTATATCTCTGAAAAAATGTGGAAATCAGCCTCACTTGTGACATCTTCGCTTTTTAACAATAATGTTTTTAAAGTAGTTGTTTCCTTAAGATAGCTTTATAGCCACTAAGTTTTCTTTGGTTTCATTATCACCAGGGGATTAAACAGTATACATAATTTCATTGAAGATCATTTTTGAAAAATAATTTCTTGATATTTGTCTGTTTTTCTACCCTTTTCAAAGTGCTGATGAGTGATCCATATACCATTTTGGGGGTATCAATACTGGTTTAGAATACATTTAATAGAGAGGCCCTCAAGCAAAAGTGGTCTATTTTAGAAAAGTTATTTTAACTAAAAATTAAATTTTGTATAAAATTATGTGAAGATTAAATTTTTTTTAATACAGAGCTTCTCCTGAACATTCATCTTCAGACCAAGAAAAACCCTCTAGAAGCACAAAAAACAGCACTGAACAGCTCCAGTGATAGAAACTGTTCACAATAATTATTTACATTTAAGTTATTATTTCAAAACATTCGTTCAACATATATTTTTGAGTGACCTGAAAAAATGTCCCTGGGTTTGGAAGTGGAAAGGTCAAAAGGGAATGGATTAAATCCAAGAGCAGTTGATGCTGCCCACAAACACTTGTAAAGCTCCTAGAGACATTCCAACTTCTGTTAACGTTCTTTGCCATCAAACAAGTACGTTTGTTTAGATGATGCACCGTATTTGCATTCACCGCTGATAATATCCACATTCGTGTCCTGGAGAAACGTGATTAATGTCACCATGATGTCAAACAAAGGAATAAGGTTCTGGTGGTTTATTGAAAAGGAAGAGCCAAAGGAAATGTGTTGCTGTTATTTTGGCTTATCCCAGTTTGAGACTGGTATGTTTAGAATCTGTCTTAAGAAGATAGCAAATCTGGAAGCCAGAAAAGCTGAGCCAGCCAGATTGCAACTAGTGCAGGAGGCCAAGGCTCAGTTCTGTCTCAATGTGGATCGCATTGGCTGTTCTCTTTCATGGAAGAATTTAAGGGTTATTTTCTTCTGATTAGAAAATTATAATTCATTCCATGGAAATATCAAAGTATAATATTCTTGAGTAGAAAGAGCGATATTTCTTAGTTAAAATTAAGTTGTAAAAAATAGAGTGAAATAAAATTAATCTGGACAAATATGATGGGTCTGAAGAAACAAATAAAACAAACTCTTAGCCCTTGTTTCCAGGACATTCCAGTGCTGCAAAGTCCTGAATTCAGTGCTGAATCCACTTTATTATTTCCACAAAGAAAAGTCTGAGGTAACCTAATTAATTGCTACTCCAGGTGGGTCAGCGACAGGGACATTGCTTACAGTGATCCTGATTTCTGTTCATGTTGAACCTTTCCTCTTATAATTTCAAAACAACATTCTCACTTGACACATTCATATGTTTACATGATGAGAATAAAAATGTTTTAAACACTATTGAAGGTTTAAATAATAGATAAAATAATGAGTTATGTATTTTATTCTAAGAATATGTATTTTTTCACTTTTAAAAGTCTTATTGTTGGTCATTGGTTTCTGGTTGCCCATAGATGCTTATAAATGTATCCATGAAATGCCAGTTATTTAAAATAGATTTCTTGGGAATGGCTTAATAGTTTCATAGCTTTCTTGATGTATTCTCAAGCTCCTGAGAATATGGTACGTTATTAGAGTTAGCTAATTCTGAAAAAAAAATTGCCAATTTTTAACTTCTCTATTAATTAAATAGTCATTTATTTCTTCATTTCCTGCATAACTCCTATAATCACTATATGTTTACAGGTTGCATAGTATAGCCACCCCGACTCTCACATAGAAATATAAGTGAAATCAGATTACTCTTCAGATAGAGTGGAGTTTTAAGAAATTTAGTCACCAATGTAATCCACAACTTGTAGGATGTATTGAAGGTGGGGTGTAGGAAGAAGCATGCCAAGGCCAGGCAGCCATACCCACCTGGCCTGATGCTATGGAAGGAGGGGGAATTGCAAATTGATTTTCGTGGGTCTATGAGCACCTTAAATCCAGATTAGTGGCCTCTGGATGTTCTCTTTCTCCTGTGCTCTCATCCTCTCACATCCTATATTACAGGTCAGCACAGCACCACACCACCAAAGCATATTTGTTAAGTTCTCCTACTTATAATAATACATTCTCTACCTTTGATAAACTCAACATTTACTTGGAGAGTGGGAGTTATACAGAACACAAGGCATACTATATATGGAACGAAATGAATGATGTAGATAATAAGCACAGATAAGGAAGGCCTGATCCAGGCAGTCTTCATGGAGGGATGAGGCTGAGCTGAGCCTTGAAGGGCAGAGGGAGATCTCATGGGTACGGCAAGAGATAAGGGCATCCAAGACAAGAACGGAGCTGTGTGCATGGGAAGAGATAGGAATGTATTGATACTTGGGTTGCTGGATGAAATACAAGATTCCCACTGAAATATGAATTTCAGATAAATGACATATACTTTCTCTAGTAAGAGTATGTCCTATTTCACTGGTGTGTATGAGGCGTATTGCATGAGACATACTTATACAAAATATATTTGGTGTTTATCTGATTCACATTTAACTGAGTGTCCTGTGTTTTTTATTTCCTACTGGCAACCCTACCAGCGAACTCTGTGTCAACCAGCTTGATAGGAGCAGGGGCAATGCCCATACAGAACAAGAAGAAAGCATCTGGAGGAGGTTGAAGTCAGACTGCAGTGGGACAATAATGCCAGACTAAGGAATTTAGAATCTAATTTGAAGACACTGGGGAGTCACTGAGGATTTTGAGAAGGGAAATGACATCAATAAGACCTGCCCATTCAAGGCAGGACTTGCTGGGGCAAAGAGCAGGTCACTAAGGTCTGGGTGCTGGTGACAACAGAGAAAAAGAAACCATCCCGATTGGGGCCACATTAGAGAACATATCCCACATGTTTTGTAAACTGATTGGATATGGTTTTAGGAGGAGAAGAAGTGTTAGAGAGGATATTATGTTTTACTTAGAGTCCATTCAAAGAAATAGCCAAAGAGATAGAAGCAGGTCAGGGAGTTAGTGAGGGAAGCAAGGATTTTATTACCAGACATATTAAATTTGAGGTGATGATGGGATAATCAAGTAGAAATAGTAAGTGGACAGCTGGAAATGGGAAACAGCTTAGGAGAAAGGTGAGGGCTGGAAATAATAACAACGGCCAACATTGATGGAGAATTTTCTATATGCCAAGCTTTTTAATATACATTCTCTTATTTCGTGCTCACAACCACCTATGGGCAGGTTCCATTGCTAGCCACATTGTATAAGTGAGAAAACTAAGGCTCAGAGAGGTTAAGGGACTTGTCCTTAATTACCTAGCTAGAGACAGAAAATGGAAGCCAGGTGTGCATGAGCTCAAAGCCATGTACCCACTCATTCCCCTGGAGAATGTATCTGCTGTGGATTCACTTTCTCCATCTGCAAAGATCTAAGGGCACAATTGTTCATGCTGTAACCCAATTTTTAACCAGATGCCTGGTCTTTGTTCCTCACTACGGTAGCCCTCACAATTCTGCACCTTTTGGTTAATCTCTCTGAGGAAACGGGAATAGTTTATACACAGAGATTTTCTTATTGATTTTACTTATTTGTATATTTATTACCTAAATTGTTTTTCCCTTCAGTGCCTCATTTTTAGATTTCTCCTCGGTTATCTTATGAAATAAAGATTATACCATACCGAAGAGAAAACAGGACCAAGAAAGGGGTTAAACACCTCTCCCTGTCCTTGGCTGCCCTCTAGTGGCAGAACCAGGTAACAATGCTCAGCCCAGGTCAGGGACAGTGCAGGCAGCCGCTAGAAGCAAGCTCTTTAGGAAACTAAGAGGTCACAGAATCACTGCAGAATCATCTGTGGGCTCCTAAAGGGTTTGGAGGCTAGTTGTGCTAAAAGATTCTGGAAAAGAACTTCGTGGAATTACTTAGACTTTTACAGCTGGCTGGCCCAAAGGGCATTTCGGATAGACCCGTTGTAGATTTATCTTAAACTTTGTAATCATTGAAAATATTTCACTTGTTTATCCTGTTAGGAAGGTACATATATCAAGCTCGGTTATTAAATTTTTAATGCACATCTGTGCCTCGATTGGTAAGGAATTTTCCTAGACATTTTATTCTAAATATTTATTTCAAAATACACAATATTTTTTCTACTAAAAAGTAAATAGTCTGGGGCTTCCCTGGTGGTGCAGTGGTTGAGAATCCGCCTGCCAATGCAGGGGACACAGGTTCGATCCCTGGTCCAGGAAGATCCCACATGCCGTGGAACAACTAAGCCTGTGTGCCACAACTACTGAGTCTGTGCTCTAGAGCCCGTGAGCCACAACTATTGAGCCTGCGTGCTGCAACTACTGAAGCCTGTGCACCTAGAGCCCATGCTCCACAACAAGAAGCCACTGCAATGAGAAGCCCGTGCATCGCAACAAAGAGTAGCCCCCGCTCACCCAACTAGAGAAAGCCCACGTGCAGCAACGAAGGCCCAACACAGCCAAAAATAAATAAATTTTAAAAAAATATATATATATACATAAAAAAGTAAATAGTCTATCTTTTAGGAATATATCCTAAGGAAACATTCATAGATCGAGGCAAAAATGTATGTAAAAGAATGTTTATCTATTTGAAACACACAAATTTTGGACAAATATACAAAATAAGGAAATTGCCAAATAATATCCCACAATATGGAATTACAAATAGCCATTAAATTACATTAAAATATTTAATGGCATTGGAAACTCTTTGTAGTAAATGTTAGGTGAAAAAGAGAAGACAAAAAATTATGTACATGGTATGATCCCATTTTCTTAAAAATTATAAATGTATATATGAAAAAGAGTTAAGAACTAAAAATTCATACACCAAAATGTTAACAATAAGAATTTCTGGTCAGTGAGGTAATGGTGATTTTTATTTTCTACTTTGTCTCTGGGATAGCATGTACTACTTTTATTTTTTATTTAATTTGTACTGGAGTATAGTTACTTTACAATGTTGTGTTAGTTTCTGTTGTACAGCCAAGTGAATCAGTTATACAAATACATATAGCCCCTCTTTTTCAGATTTCCTTTCCATTTAGGTCATCACAGAGCATCGAGTAGAGTTCCCTGTGCTATACAGTAGGTTCTCATTAGTTATCTATTTTATACATAATAATGTATATAAGTCAACCCCAGTCTCCCAGTTCATCCCACTCCCCCCACCTTGGTATCCATAAGTTTGTTCTCTACAACTGTGTCTCTATTTCTGCTTTGCCAATAAGTTTATCTGTACCATTTCTCTAGATTCCACATATAAGCAATATTATACAGTATTTGTTTTTCTCTTTCTGACTTACGTCACTCTGTATGACAGTCTCTAGGTCTATCCATGTACTTTTATAATCAGGTACAAAAACCAGTATATTTTGAAAAAGTGGAAAACTAAGTCCCAGTGCTCTAATTTCTTGCTGTCATGGCTGACAGTCAGGTTTGTGCTAATTCAGCCCCATTTTGGCTTCTTTGCCCAGTAAAGCACTGTATCCTGTTTGTGACAGCATAATTCATTGTAATGGAAAAGATTATGATGCACTAGTCTGGTCTATGACTTCACTGTATTCATGGGCAACAGGAAACAAAGACAGACACTTGTTTTTTTCATAATTGTTTTAGCAATAATTGACAATTGGAGGAAATGAATGGCAGAAAACAATTATGGGCAGACAAGATGGTCAGCAAATCAGACTGGGAAATGCAATGGAGCCTGTCTTAGTTCTATTAGTGCAACAATTTCAGAACATTACAAAGATATTATTGTTTTGTTTTCAATCTACTCCTGAAATCACTATTGTTTTTACCAGCAGTTACACAACTCTTTGCTGGCAGTAGTGACCCCCAATGTGTTTTTAATTCAGTAATCTGGTAATCCCACATCAGTGATTTGGGAATGAATTTTTATGTATGTTAATATTCAGTGTCAGTGTGAACTTCTCCATGTGCATGACGTGTCCAGTTATAATGCTGCTATAATAATAACTAGCCCTCTGTTGCCCGTATGCAGAATCTTAAAAGTTTTATTTTCCATTAAATTTTTAAAAATCAAATTCACGTTTCTATTTTCTGTGAAAAGATCCCTTGTCTTCATTTTAACAGCAATGGTGGGGGAAACCAACAACAAAAAGTCAAAACAAGTGAATTCATGATTCCCTCTCCTGTTTCCATGCTATGAAATGAGTACAGTTAACAACGACTGAGATAAAAAAGAAGGATGTGTTATCAACTGGGAAAGAGCTAAGTAAGGCAGGTACTACGTGCATTGCAGTGACATTTATCAGTATCTCAACCAGTGACTTGTGTCCTTAGACATGACTTAACTGTCCTGTTGGGTATTATTAAAATGCTTTGGTTGGGAAAACTAAACATGAGGGGCTGCTTTAATCTTTACTCCTGGTCATATTCTCCTCTGATTAGCCCAGTTTGGAATAAAATTCTGCAGCGGCTCTGACTTCCAATCTGAAAGACTAATTACTGGTCATGCAATTTATTGTGGAGGCCTCTAGACCAGCACTGTCCAGTAGAAATATAAAGTGAGCCACAAATATCATTTTATATTTTCTAGTGGCCACATTAAGGAAGTAAAGAGACAGGTAAAAATTAGTTTTAAGAATCTCGTTTGTTGAACCCAATATATCCAAAACATTATCATTTTGACGTGCAATCAATATAAAAGATTGTTAATGAGATATCTTACCTTCTTCTTTGGTACCAAGTCTTTGAAATCCAGGGTGTATTTTATGCCTGCTACATATCTCGGTTCACGGGCCTCATTTCATGTGCTCAGTGGCTTGAGGTGCCTAGTGGCTACTGGAGTGGGCAGTGCAAATCTCAACAGCAGAGCTGCAGTGCTATGCAGTTACATGAATGGCATGTGAAGTTTGGGCTGAGAGATTCTGCTGTCTGTTCAGGACTCACAGTCTTCTTTCTGATGTACTCAGCAGGCCACTCTTACATGTATCAAATAAAACTGAATCACTGAAAGGCAAGCAAAGGATTGAGAGTTTCTAAGTTTTGGCCTCTTAGAACAGTCCAACTGTTCGTTGGATCAACTGGAATGCTGCGAGTAACGATGGATTTTTCAGTTGAGAATAAGGGTAATAGAGGTTTTAAAAAACTCTCAATTTTTGAAATCTGGGTTATATGATTATAAGAAACTTTATTTTATCATGATGTTTCCAAGTGAATTTAGACATGGTAACAGATATTACACAGCCTAAAATGAACTTCTAGAAAGCATTATAGATGTCGTGCTCTTAATAATGCATAAAACTTAGTACAAAGAAATCTTTAGCAATTCACTCACACTCACACACACACACACACACACACACACTTCTTCTACCATTGTGACCATTTCTGATGTCTTTTCTGCAGTCTGCATTGTCTTATTTGAAGGGTAGGAAGTATGCTTCAATAATCTTGTATAACTACTATGCCCTGGGGACTCTCATGCCAGTCAGCTGGAGTGACAAAGATAGTTCTGTGTGCTAAGTATGGAGATACAAAAATAGAACCAATGGAAGTGGATAAAACTAAAAGACACTGTAGGTTCTTAAGGCCCCGCCAATGGCAAGAGACCTGGAAACAAGGGCTTCTGAAGTCCTGGCAAGGAGTCATAGCCAACTGAAATGATCATATTTTGGGTTCATTTCTTATTCCATGAAGGTTTGGTTACGGAGCTAGATTTAAAGCAATCAGAAAATTCTAAAATCAAAATAAAAGTTAAAGACATTTAAAATATAAATAATGACCATCCATTGCATGATATACAGATTGGAAGTGTTCCAAAAGCTTGTTTTTAAGAATGTTCTTGGCCCTCTGAATAAACTTTTCATTTTTCCCATAGAAGCAAAGTTGTAGAGTGACTGGTGTGTGCACCTAAAATATCATATCTCATATACTTACAATGAAATCATTACAGTGTATTTACAACGTATTCACAATGTATTACATTAAATTATTATGCTTAAATCATTATAATTATTATAAATGTGTATTAATTATTCCAATGCATTTACAATGAAATATAACTATTAATGTATCATTTCTACCTTAATACATTATACCATGCACTAATACTATGTTAATAACTACATTACATTTATACGTTAATAATACATGAATAATTAACCTAAACAGAAAAATAATATATTGAATCAACTTACAATCTCCATCTTCCCAAAGCAAAAGCACTGATAGAGAATCTAGGAAGTGCCAGGTGCTCTATCAGATGCCGGGACAAGCATAAAAGATAAATTGTATTTATCTTCTTTGCTAATGTCAGTAGGAAAGCAACTTCACTGGAGAAGAATGAGGAAATAGATGGAATTCTTTTCTCAGGAGACGGCCTTATTATCTGCGTGACGCCTAGGTGGAGAAGGCCTTTTCATTTGTGTCTAATTTTAACTTCTAAACTTTGGATTCTCCTATTTTTCCCCCGTCCTTAGGACCGAGTACCTCTAACGCTGCTCTTCAGGGTGTAGCCATAACTAGGAGCTTTTTTTGGTTCCTAAATAGGGCGTGATTTTCCTAAGTCACATTTGGCAGAGAGGTTAGAAGAGAAGAAGGTAGAGAAAGGTTGCAGTGAAAGTGAATGTAGGGACACCTGAGAAAGAGAATTCTACAAGCTTGCTCCGTCCTTCTGGGGGCGTGGGCGGGCGTGGGGAGGCAGAGCACGGGGGAACCAGGACTTGGGTCATTCTCTAAATTTTCCTGTGCAGCTTCCAGAAGGGGAAAAAGGAGGGGAGGGAGGCGGCGTGTGCAACTGACCTTTGCGTGTGGAGTGTGCTTTCCGAGTCAGTCTTTCATACCTTCGTGAGCGCCATTAGCTGTTGGATCCTGCAGATACTACTGCTGCTTTTCCTTATCACTAGTAAACGAGGAGCAGGTGGCAAGATTAGGCACTAACTGGTCTTTAGGCAAGGTCAAGAAGTCTGAGTTGAGTGGGGCCACTGATTGATTTCACAAATCAGCAAGAGAATTCAGGGACATACAGGTGAGTTGAGATTATCCCATTCCTCCTTTACCGTCACTATTGCTTCTATGTTTGCTCCTTTTCCCCTTATTCAAGGACTCACTCCACCTGATTTCCTTCCCTCAGGGTCCCCCCTCCCCACACATTCAACTCTCCACACGCCTGGGAGCAGATTCGTCCCTTAGGATTCTCTATCCACAGGGATTGGTTCCAAGACCCTTGCTGGTATGAAAATCCTCAGATGCTCAAGTCCCTTACATAAGATGGCATAGTGTTTGCGTTTAAACTACACATACTATACTTTAAATCACCATCTCAGATTATGTGTAATACCTAAAACAATGGAAGTGCTATGGAAATAGTTGCTAGTGCATGGCAAATTCAAGTTTTGCTTTTTGGGATCTTCCGAAAAAAAAATTTTTTGAACCCACGGATACAGAAGAACTGACCAACTGTAATCTGTCTTGGGGGTTGTTGTGACTTCGTTGAATTAACATTTGTTAAGGAGAGCCCCAGGTGTAGGATGGTGAGCAAAACAAAAGACCACAAGAGAAACTGAAATGGAGAGGTTTATCCTGGGGGAAGTACTCAGCAGCCCTGGAGGGGGAGGTCAAGGCAGGGACAGGACATGGGGCACACGCTTATATTAGGGTAGAATCCGTGGGTGGAATGCTTTGGGGTTCCTGAGCTAAGGCTCAATTCAAACCAAAACGAGCAGGGTTTTGGTAAGCTCCACGGGGCTCCTAACAAAGGGACACAGGGCTCTTGGAGGTAGGGGAGACTTTGATCACGAGGGTTCTTGGGGAAGTCATAGCAGGAAGTTAACTGTGATTCTTCTGGCTGTTTTCTAGGGCATGCCCTTGTATGAGGGGCGAGGGTCAGTTTAAGGCACCCAGACGGCCACTTAGCCGAACAAAATGGATGCCGAGGCCGCAAAAAAAAATGGAGTCGCTTAGCTAAACGCTCGGCAGCCAAACTGCTTGGGATCTTAGCCAAGTTGCAATGAATGGAAATACATTCAAAGTTGCTATAGTGGTTATAAGAGAAAAAGTGTATCTCACAGAAGCACAAGTAATGAAGCTGAGACTGGCAGGGGCCTCCCTCCAGAAACCAGCTGATAAAGGGTCTGAGACCTGACTGGAGAACTTGATGGTTCCTTACCTCCACTCCTCCTGGGAAGTTCTGCTTCTCTCTCTCTCTCTGTCTCTCTCTCTCTCCATCTTTCCCTGCTTCACCATGACAGGGAGAAAGAGGATGTCCATTAGCTCCTGTTTGTCCTTTTTGTTCAAGCACTGATAGCTCTAAATTCCAAATTCTCTTGAGAAAGAATCTAATTATCCAGTTGACCTATACTTGCCTCAGGTGTCAATACCTTGTCTAGTCATTTATGGCCTTGGGAGTGGGGGGTCACTATACTAATCCTGCAGATGGGGGCAGTTTTCAGCAAAGAGGGGCTTGAGCTGAGACCGCCAAAGTCTCCCTCCAGACTTTCCTGTGCTGATCTGGCCAGCTAGAGTTATGCCACCCCCCTCCTTTCTCTCAATTCAAAGCCTGCATATGCTTCCAGATGCAGCACAGATGTGCTCTCTTTGATAAAACCATCGCTAGTCTTCTGTGACATCACCTCTTCTGAAATACTATAACACACTAATTGTCTAATATATTTAATCACATGATGTTTGGTGGTATTTCTTTCATTTATTCAGCCATTATTTGCCTATATAGTTAATTTTCCAGGAGTTCCTTCTCTCATCGACCTAATTATGAATTCCTTGAGGTATGAGCCATGTTTTGTGCTTTGAAAAACTCCCTCTGGAGTAGGTCAGTGTTCATAGAAGCATTATTCACAATAGCCAAAGAGTGGAAACAATCCAAGTGTCCATCAACAGATGAGTGGATAAACAAATAATGGTATATACATATGATGGAATGTTCTTTAGCCATAGAAAGGAATGAAGTTCTGATATATTCTACAACATGGATGTGTCTTGTAAGTGAAATAATCCAGACACAAAAGGAGAAAAATTGTGTAATTCCACTTATGTTAAATAACTTGAATAGGCAAATCATAGAGATAGAAAGCAAGTTAGGTGTTATTGAAGGCTGGGGGCAGGGATGAGTGGAGAATTCTTCATTAATGGTTATAGAATTTCTAATCTGGGTGGTAAAAAACTTTTGGAAATAATGGTAATGCTTGCACAACATTGTGAATGTAACATCCTTATGAATTGTAAACTTAAAAACGGTCAAAGTAGTAATTTTTTGTTACATATATCTTACCACATTTTAAAAATAATAATAATGTAATATACCCAAACCAATGAATTGTATGGTATGTGAATTATGTCCCAATAAAGCTATTTTTTAAAAATTCCCTCTGGGAACCAGATACTATGTATAATAAGTGTGTAAGTAATACTTTTATCATTTGTTGTGAGTCATCACGACATTATAATTTGTAATGAGATTCGTTAAGACACAAATTTAAATGTGATAGAGGAGCAGATATGTTTTCTCAGTTATATATACAAGGTATAACATGATTACTCTGCACTTGGTGCTAAGGTAGGTGTTGAGACACATGTCAAGTGCTGCCCAGGTATGATTTGAGATCCTAAATTCTGTCAATCATTTTTATCTTTTGTGGAGTACCTGCTATAAAGTATTACACACCAATATACTAATTTTATGTTTGGTGAAAGAATGAATAAAAATATTAATAAGGTATACAGAATTTCTACTCATATATGTATTTTTTTCCACCACCAACTTACCATCACTGGGGTTTCATTCTTTAGGGCTGAGATATTGTTTTCCAAATATCTGCTCTTAAGACATAATATATTAAAAGAGAAGTTGATTTGTGAACTAGATTCCTGCTTCTCCATTCTCTGGCCATTAAATAAAGCTTTATGCTCTTTCAGTCTCAAAAAAAAGACATAATATAATATACTATGTAAGTAAGATGGAACATTGTGCAGCCATGGGACAAATCATGTTTCAGAGGAATATTTGATGACATTGGAATCTTTGAGAATATTTATTGACATTGGAAATATTTATGATAAATTAAAAAGGTAGACTGAAAATCTATATGCCCATTTTAAATTTTATAAAAGATAGGAAAGATATTTATTAGTTACCTATTTCTGTGTAACAAGTCATTCCCAAACTAAGTGCCTTTAAAGAGTGGGTTGCAATCAGGTGTCAGGTGGGGTTTCAGTCATCTGAAGACTTGATCTGAAGTAGGGACTTGAAGACCTACTTTTGAAGCACATCATGCTCATGGCTGGCAGGTCGGTGTTGGCTGTTGGCTGGGACCCCCAGTTCCTCTCCTCTTGGATTTCTCTGTAGGCTGCTTGAATATCTTCATGACATGACATCTGACTTCCTTCCGAGTGAGAGATCCTTGACTAAGATGAAAGCTGGAATGCTTTTTATGACCTTGCCTTGGGAGTTACACACCACTGCTGCTCTTGTATTCCAGTAGTCATGCAGGGCCAGCCCTGGGTCAGCCTTTAGTCAGCAAGGACAACACAGGGCATGTGAGGATCACTGGGGACCATTGGCAGGTGACCACAAATATACACTGAAATAAGAATTTTAAGAACAGTATGATTAGAGCTGATCTTATTTTTCTTTGTGCTTTTCTATACTTTTCTTTTTTTTTTATGGTGAACATACATGATTTTTGGAATCACACACAGTTTATTTTTGTGTATGGTGTTAGGGAGTGTTCTAATTTCATTCTTTTACATGGAGCTGTCCAGTTTTCCCAGCACCTCTTATTGAAGATGCTGTCTTTTCTCCATTGTATATTCTTGCCTCCTTTATGAAAGATAAGGTGACCATATGTGCATGGGTTTATTTCTGGGCTTTCTATCCTGTTCCATTTATCTATAGTTCTGTTTTTGTGCCAGTACCATATTGTCTTGATTGCTGTCACTTTGTAGTATAGTCTGAAATCAGAGAGTCTGATTCCTCCCCCTTCATTTTTTTCCTGCAACATTGCTTTGGCTATTCGGGGTCTTTTGTGTCTCCATACAAATTTTGAGATTTTTTGTTCTAGTTCTGTAAAAATTGCCATTGGTAATTTGGTAAGGATTGCATTGAATCTGTAGATTGCTTTGGGTATCCTTCAATTAGTTTTAAGGCTTCAGAAAAATAGTTAAAAGAAGTTGAGTCAGGGAGCATTATCTGATCCTCTTATCTGTGTGTGTGAACACACACACATACACTCATATACACATACTCTTACACTCATACACACACATATCCTACACCTGTGGAACTGAATGGATTAAAAATGGATCCATCTTTTTTGTTTGTTATTTAATGATAGTCTTTGCATTTTAATGGTGAATTCAGACAATCAACACTGTGGTTGTTGAGGTATTTTTTATTTTCTATTTTCCATTCTTTTTCTCTCCTCTCCTACTTTCTTTTGGATTTTTCAAGTTTTCTGTATTCCAATTTCTCCCCTCTAGTGTTTTGGGAGTTATGTAATCTATTTCTTTTCTTTTATTAGTTATACTTAAAAATTTTAAATACATATTTGATTTAGCAAAGCCTAATGTTAATATCTTCATATTAACATCTTCCGAATAACATAAAGAAATCTTCTTCTGAATAACATAAAGATCTTAGAAACCTTTAATCCCAATCTCAGGCTCCCATCTTTTATGTTCTTACAGTTGCAAATTTTAGCTCCACTTTTTATAAACAATTTTGTTGAGGTGTAATTGTCATATAATAAATGGCATGTAATAAAAATACACAATTTGATGTCTTGACATATGTATACATCCATACGTATCACCACAATAAACATAGCAATCAACCCCTTAAAAAAAATACTGATTGAGTTCACACACGAACATACCTGATTGCATGTAAACTTGTTTTACTTAAGGGGTTCTGTTGCTTCTGGACAGAAGTAACTATGATAATCACCATTCATCCAAGCCCGCTAGGCATTCTGCTAAGTGCTTTACATTAATTATTCTCATTTCTTTATTTATTGTCTTTCATTTTTAATTATAAATGCACTGCGAGTTTATTATAAGTGAATGTACTCAATATCAAAATGAATAGTATAAAAGAGGAAAGACTTGCAATCCTCTTTCTTTTTTCTTCAGAGTAGATACATGTTTATTGCTTGTTGTCACTGCAGATATTTTCTATGCATTTGACAACATAAACGATTGTAATAAAAATGGGGCTAGATACATTGGGGGGTTGTTTGTTGGCTTAAAACAATAATCATTTTTGCTTACTGTTTTTTGCAGCTTGCTTTTTTCACTTATTACATCAAAGCCATCTTCCCATCCATCCTTCTCATGACTGCATGATTTATTCAGCATTGATAATACATTGTGATTATTTTGATCAATCTCCCTTAATTTTAGGTTGTTTCCTTTTTATTGTTGTTATTACAAGTGTTGTATTGAACTTGTCTTATGTATATCCTTGTGCATTTATTGAATATTTTTAATAGGCTAGAAGTCTGAAATGCAACGCAATGCATTATTTCCAAACCATACAGCCACCCTTTGAGTCAGATATTATCATTTCCCTTTTGCAGTTGAGGAATCTTACACAGATCTTCCTCTACTTACAAGGGAGTTATGTTCCAATATGTCCATCATAAGTTGAGAATATCGTTAAGTGGAAAATGGATTTAATACACCAAACCTACTGAATATCATCGCTTAGCCTAGCCTACCTTAAATATACTCAGAACACTTACATTAGCCTATAGTCAGGCAAGATTATCTAACACAAAGCCTATTTTATAACCAAGTGTTGAGTATCCCATGTAATTGATTGAATACTCTACTGAAAGCGAAAAACAGAATGATTGTAGGGGTTCAGAATGGTCGTTAAGTGTATGGGTTGTTTCCCCTTGTGATTGTGGGGCTGACTGGGAGGTGCAGCTTGCTCAGCATCTACAGAGTATCGGAGTGCACACTGCTAGCCTGGGAAGAGATCAGAATTCAGAATTCAAAGTACGGTTTCTACTGAATGCATATAGCTTTCACAGCACCATAAGGTCAAAAATTTGTAAGTCGAACCATGGTAAATCGGGGACCGTCTGTACTTAAAGGATTAAGTGACTTAGCTAGTGAGAGGCTGTTGAGGGTATGAGAATCCTGATTTCCCAGTTCTCCAATGTGCCAACATCCTCACCACTCACTGCTCAGCCTGTCCTACTAGTTTGGAAAATGGTTAAAAAAGGACAAGTTTATTAATGTTGGAATTGTCAGGAAGATTACTGGGGATTTTCAGCTAATAGTAGTCCTATGGAATTAGAATGCAGGGGACATATTTCAGGCAATTTATAGTTTCACTTGGCCCTGAAGTTGAGGACACGAATATAAGAGTTGAGGGGCTATTTTTAGCAGGTTACTTTTAAGCATCCCTGGAGGGGTTGTGAAATAGCCTGTCTACCACAGGATGCTAGGAATTGCTTGCCTAATTTTTTGTTCTGAAGGAAAGGACACAGACCATCTAGGCCAGTAAGTTGGGTCCAAAACCGGACTCATGTTTATTTTACTTAATAAATGTGTTCTTGAATAATATGAGTTGAATTTTGGTTGGTCGAATGCCATTTTTAATGCACCAGGGGTACACATATTTCTTGTAATCCTGCAATGAGTGGCTTTCTAAAACAAAGAATGCTTTGGTAATGTGAACAATTTTCCCTTAATTTATGTTGAATATAACTTTTTTTTTTCCTGAAGGCAGGGAACCCTATGCTCAGTCGCTTGTGTCTTAGAATGTGTTGCCATATTAGTTAATGGTAATGTGGAATATATATGCTGTTAAATTACAGACTAATATAGTCCAAACTCTCACTCCAAAGTCCCAAAGCAAACGACATGGTGAAAGCGTATAAATCAGAAGAGGTGGTTTGTGATAAACACCCCACGCCAGGAGGAGTGTAGTTGCAGAACTTGGGTGCTCCTATCCTTATGTTTGGATTGTGGGCCCCATTCCTGCCTCACTGAGATGGCACGTGGAAGAGGTGTCTCTTCAGTTACTACAGCCACAGTCCAGAAAATAAGATAGAAACAAGTGAGGGTGCGTGAGACCCCTTTTCACACTAGTACCATTGCATGCTTTGAAAGTATAGTCCAAAATTTCTAGTCCAACCTTAACATTTTTGTTCTTTCTATCAGTTCACATTTGCTCATACATTTTTAAAAATCAATCAGCAGTTGATTTTACAATTGGAATGGCCTTTAGAGTTCATGGAATTTTTGGTGTATGCAGATAATAAGGATTAGCCAGAGAGAAATAGACTCCAGCTTTTAACTTTGGCCAATTTTAGTCAATTTGTCTTAAGATGCTTTGTTTTTTTTAAAAAAAATATTATTCTACATGAAAAGCAGGCAAATATCTTCAATACAAGTGATTTAGTTAATATGCCTGGTAGGATAGGATTCAGAAAAATGAATAATGAATAATCTTGATGCTCTAAGTTGACATTTATCAGTCTTTTAAAGGCCATGACTCTTGCATTGCTTTTAGTTTAGTCCTGGGAAAATAAATGAGAATGCATAGTAAAATGAATAACTTTGCAATCCCAATAATCCCAGTTTTGGAGATCTATACTCTGGAAATAAGAGCACCAGAAACTAAGATATATGTGCTATAATGTTTAGTGTAACACTGCTTACAGAGGCAAAACACTGGGAGCATCTTTAGTGTTCAGCAATAAGGTGAATTAACTATAATATAACTACACTGTGAAGGAGTATGAACCTATTAAAAAGAATAAATTAAATCTGTATTCTTGATCTTGGAGCCAATATATATAACCATGATACACTGTTATGGGGGAAAATCAAATTACAGATTAATTTTTTAATGGAAAAATAGAACCCTACCTGTGTGTGTATGCATGAGATACATTTCTCATAGGTGTGTGCTATCTCAGTGAGAAAGAGGGGTTCCATAATAATATATTTTCTTTATGTGTATCTCTGTATTGTTTGACTTGCTACAATGAGCATTATTGCTTTTTAAGTTTAAATATCTTATAAATTAAAAAACACACAAGCATCCTGTTTTTCTTATTTTGTAAAGGGAAACAAGACCATTCTTCCAAGTGATAATGTAGTTTTTCTGACCACTAAAATATAGATTTAAAAAGAATTTATAGGCATTCAAATACCTATTGAAGCCTCACCATTTAGGTTACTTTTCAGCTGTTTTAGCCCATGCTCTCCTGCATTGATCTCTCACTACCATGTGTTTATTTCCACCAGCCAAGAAGCTTTGGCTGACCTTCTTACTTCCTATGGTTGTATTAAGGAAACAGCACCCACCTCTCAGCTCTGACCCCTCCCCTGCGCTTGCCTTTCAATTTGAGAGTTTTACCACAACATAAATGGATCTACTGCCTTTCACTGATAAGAATGGCAATCACCAAGAAAAACCCTGAGAACAAACACTGCTTGTTTAATTAAAACATGAAGGAAAACTAGAAATGTCCCTACCACTTTTTTATGTGCTTCTAAAAGGGCTTTCTTAGTTTATTCCCTGTGATCTGCAAATAAGAAAACCCTGTAGCAAAATATTAGATCCTCATTCCTTGGCAGGTTCCCACTCTGATTGTGGTTGCCTTTGTGTTTTGCCAGGAAGTCATAAAAAAGAATATCTTATCCAAAGGCTTTCTACACACAAAGAGTATAAGTAAGCCTGAGATGCAGCCAAAAGTTTCAGCAAATAAAGTGCAAGTAAACCATGGCGATATTTAACCAAGTGTATGATAAAGACAGTGATACCTTAGGAAAAGATATGGAAATGAGGTTAGAAGCTCAGGCCTCACAGATTTATTACCTACAGGTGGTGATGGTTGGATTAAAACTTGAGCAAGTAGTTTGGCACTAAAGACTGGAAAACAGTGTGGAGAAAAGCGAACCCTCTTGCACTGGTGGTGGGAATGTAAATTGATACAGCCACTATGGAGAACAGTATGGAGGTTCCTTAAAAAACTACAGATAGAACTACCATACGACCCAGCAATCCCATTACTGGGCATATACCCTGAGAAAACCATAATTCAAAAAGAGTCATGGGGCTTCCCTGGTGGCGCAGTGGTTGAGAGTCCACCTGCCGATGCAGGGGACACGGGTTCGTGCCCCAGTCTGGGAGGATCCCACATGCCGCGGAGCGGCTGGGTCCGTGAGCCATGGCCGCTGAGCCTGCGCGTCTGGAGCCTGTGCTCCGCAACGGGAGAGGCCACAACAGTGAGAGGCCCGCGTACCGCAAAAAAAAAAAAAAGATGTTAAAAAAAAAAAAAGGCTGGAAAACAGGACTTGTAGTCAGCTGACTGGGTTTGGATAATATGGTATAATGAAGAGCAAATGTGATTAAGTAGAACATTGACATTGTTTAGAACTATGCACAATTTTGAGCAATTGGATTTGGTATCAAAATATTGTGGCTATTTATAAGTATAACCATGGTGTAAACATAAATTCATTCATCCAGGAAGTGTCCACTGAGCATCATCCTGCAGTTCAGGCCAGTGGGCTGTGGTGTGAACCCAGGACAGCTTAGCTGACTCAGAAGGAGGCCAGTGTCTAACAGGAGCAAAACAGCAATGAGAGGATGGGGAGAAGTGAGGCCGAGGGGGCCTATAGTTTGCATATGAGAATAAGAGGGTTCGGAGTTTCTCACTACTCTTTTCCTATGATTCCTAGGAAGATCAAATTGTGCCCCACCTCTTGCACTTAGCTATCACACATTTCAAGAAAAAAAATAAATTTAAATATTTTCTTTGCCTCATTTATCACTGAATCAGATTTGTATTTTATGCTTTGAAATAGCAATGATGCTGACCCTTAAATAGAAAGGAAACCGTAAATCTGAAAACTCCCCTCCTATTATTTTCTACACACTAAATGATTCTCAGAAAAATGCACAGAGGTGGCCTCAGGGATTTTATTTATTTATTTATTTATTTATTACTCTAAGCAGCCTTTTTCAAGAACTAAAATAATTGTGGAAACAGCAGTGGCATTTTAGAAGATTTAGATTTAGTTTAACTTTACCACGAGTCTGTGGTTTCTAGGGGTGAGATCTTCAAAGACCAATGAAATTTGCTGTCAAGTCAGGGTTTTGAAATAAAACTATTGGGGGAAAAGTTATTATGTAAGTAATTATGCTAAGTAAGGTGTTTTATGCCGTGAACGCTTAATTCTCCTTCCTGGGTTATTGAATACAGCTTCAGCTAGAAATCTAGCGTAGTCTAAGAAGCTATGCTAAGAAGTCTAAGAAGCTTAGATGGAGGGAAAAATGTTGCCATAAAGATAAATTTAAATGAATTAGATTGAATAAATGCAACTATACTAATATGTAATGTGTTTTTAAGAAGTAAATGAAATTTTATAAAAAAGGAAGAAGAAAAGAGAAGAGATAGGCAGGAAAAAGAAAGAGACTGAAAGTGGAAGCCTATTTTTAATCTGGACTGATTTGTCCAGAAATTTGCGAGTTTCTTCAGGGATGGTGCATAAAAGGGAGGCGTAGAGGATGGGGTGTGAGGGCATCTTCTGCTGAGGCATCCTCTGGTGAAGACTGTCCTCCTTATTCATTCTCCTCTGTATTTTTCTACAGCCGGTCTCCAATTTATGAAAGGCTTCGGTTCCAAAGTTTCACTTCTGAATCAGTTATTTGGAACTCAAGATGTTTTTAACGCATAGAAGCAGTATCCACAGAAGCAATGTTATAAATGCCACTCAGTCTACCAGGCCACCTCACGACCACTTAACCAATATCACTGGCTGAAACAGCGTACATTTGCAATGGATAATAGCAGCAAACTACTGTGGTGATGCCAGTAGTTAGCCCCCAAAGTGCAATACAATTGACTTGGCTGTTGTGCTTGAGGATAAGCAGGTTTAACTAGAAAAGGACAAGCAAGTCTACGAAAACTTCTATGACTACTAAATCATTTTGTGGGGTAAATGTGCAGGGTTTGGAGTCAGACAGGCAGTCACAACCAAATGTCTCCTTTGCTGCTTACTAGCTGTGGGCAGGCTAGTTAATCTCATTAAAGGTCATCTGGGGATAATAACAGCATCTCCATAGAGCATTGCTGTGAGAATTAAAGGAGCATTTTGCAAAGATGTTAGCTTGTTATATACTATTAACAATATTTTAATATAGTATAATATCGGTTAGGCCAAAAAGTTTGTGCGGGTTTTTCTGTATGATGAAAAACCTGAACGAACTTTTTGGCCAACCCAGTACTGATAGATACTGATTGTTATGATATATAATTATCATTATTCCTATATATGGCTTTCTACATGTTCCACTTTTCTTCCAGAGACATTATAAGCCTTGAGAGCAGAGATTTTTGTCACGTACTTTGGTGAATCCCTAAATGCAATGCACATTAAACACAAGACACTGTGTTTTCTCATTTATTGACAATGATTTGCTTTGTTCAAGGGCTTTGGAGATTAAAAGCTCTACTCTGATTCTTTCACAATTTTTTTCTTTCTATTTGTTACAGGCATGTAGCCAGCACAGCTCTTATAATTGATGGTGATTCGGTATTTATTTTGGTTCACACATGGTTCAAGGGGTAGAAAAAGGGAAGAACAAGAGGGGTAGAGAAAATTCCCCATGATTTTTAGACAAATGTTGGACAAAAAAGAGACAGAGAGAAAGGACCCCAAAAGTATATGTATCTGAGAAAGAAATGATCAGGTAGAATTTACTGAATTCAAAAAATAAGAGAGTAATGTTGCCTACAATGTCCCCTGAAAAGAAGGTGGGAGTGGGGATGCAGCATGGAATTAGTACCTCAAGTTGACCAGCAGGTGGTGTGTCACCAACTTGGAGCAGCTTGTTTGGAGTTTGGCACAAAGTAGATGGCTGGCTGGGCAGCTTTAGGAGGGGGCAGCTGGCAGGGCTTGGTTCATGCTACCTGATCATGCGTGCATGGGATGGATACCATTTGGGAAATTCTGCTTATGGGAATGCCTCTGATAGGCACAAAGGCCCATCAGGACGTCTCTGAGAAACTGAATCCAAGGTGTTCAAGCCAGACCGCATTTCCCTCTTCTTCCTGCATCCTTTGAACCTGGTAGTTCCACCACTTCAGTGATTTGCAATATTTATTGCATCCAGGACCAGCAGTTTAGAGAATAGAGACTTAGTTGAGAGGAAGTGTCTGGCTTTGTTAATGGATGGTGAGGCTTTCCTGCTCTTGGTCCTTTTTTCTTGATCATATTTCTTGTCAATGGCTTTCTCTTTGCGTAGATGATTAAAGTACTTAAGTAGAGTTATAGGTCTATATCTTTTTTCTTTCTCTTTCTTTTTTTTTTTGTGCTACGCGGGCCTCTCACTGCGTGGCCCCTCCCGTTGCGGAGCACAGGCTCCGGACGCGCAGGCTCAGAGGCCATGGCTCACGGGCCCAGCCGCTCTGCGGCATGTGGGATCCTCCCGGACCGGGGCACGAACCCGTGTCCCCTACATCGGCAGGCGGACTCTCAACCACTGCACCACCAGGGAAGCCCTATATCTTTTTTCTTATATAAAAAAGATCTCATTTGAAAATGAACAACTGATACACATTTGTCATGGAAACAGTAGAAAAAAAGCTGATAAGCATAAAGAAGGGGGGAAAATTGCATGTGACCCCCAACTCCCAAAGATAACCACTATTAAAAATTTGATATCTAAAGTTTCAGACTTCTACATGTTCACATCTTTTCTTAGAAAAATGAAATCATACTGAATAAATTGTTTTGTAACTTGTGTTTTTCACTTAATCTATGCCAAATATTTTTCCACGTTAATATATTTCAACATTATTTTATAATGATTCCATAGTGCTACCTCTTATGAATGTGTTATGATTTATTCTACTACTTCTGGCACATAGATTGTTTCAAATTTTTGGCTAGTATAAACAATGCTGTGAGAAACACCATTGTATATGAAAATCCATATTATATTTTTGGGATATATCTCTAGAACAGGAACTGAAGAATTAAAGATTATACATATTTTTTAAAGTTTTGCTACATATTACAAAATTATCTTCCTCAAATGTTGTAACAATTTATACTTTTGCCAGCAGACTATGTTAGTGCCATTTTTCAGACCTCCTGCCAACATTGGGAAGTATCAATTTTCCATCTTTGTCAAGCTTATAGGTAATAAATGGTATCCTATTATTGTCTAATTTGTACTCATTTTTAGGAAACTGAGTATTTTTCAGATGTATATTGGTCATTTATATTTCTTCCCTTGTGAACTCTTTATAATATCCTTTGCCTAGTTGTTAATTACAAATGCTATTCATATGTTAAGGCTCTTAAACCTTTAACATAAAGGTTTCATTTTTTAATCTCATTTTGTCATTTGTGATTTAATTTTGGCTATGGTGGGATTATTTCTGACATACACAAATTTTACATTTTATTCATTTAAATAGTAATTTTTTCTTTATGGTTTCTGCTTTTATGATCATAGAATAATTTTCATGATAAAAATATTTAATCATGATTAAAATGATTTTAAGGTTATACATTTTCTTCAAGTTTGTGGTTTTATTCTCACATTTTACTCTTCGGTTCACTAGGCATTTACTTTGTGTATGATGTGAGGTAATAATGGATCTTTATGTTTCCTAATAATTAACTATTCAACAAGTTACTGAATAATTTTTCCCCACTGGGTTTAAATACTGTATTTAACAAATAAACATTTTATTATAGTACTTGTATTTATATTTCTGGGCTTTCTGTTCTGTTCTATTGCTCTGCCTCTCGACATCAGTATCAATCTTCTAATTCTTGATTTTTTAGCCTATTTAATACCTAGGGCCACTCCCCTGTTGTTTTCTAAAAATTTCTTTACCATTCTGTTTTTTATTCTTTCAGATAAACTTCAGGATTTCTTTTTTAAGCAGTTCAAAAAATCTCTTTGGAATTTTAACCAAAAATTAATTATGTTTATAAATTAAATAGGGGTGAATTGACATCTTGACAATGTTGAGTCTTCCAGTCCCAGAAAATTGTATAACTCTCCATTTATTGAAATATTTTCTATTTTCTCAATAGAGTTTTATAAAATTTTTTAATATGTTATTCACTTTTTTTTGTCATTCCTAGAAATTTTGTTGTTGTTGTTACTATTATGAATGAGGTTTTTTTTCCCCCATTATGTTTCCTATCAGGTTTTGGCTGTTATGTGGAAAATTCTATTAATTTCATGTATTTATTTTTTAACTGTTCACCCCACTGATATTTCCAATTATTTAAAAAGTTGATTCTGTTGAGTAAATGATTATAACACGTACAAGCTGGGTAATTTTGTCTCCTGCTCTCTCATAATTCTTTTTTAGCTTCTTTTTCTTATCTGGTCCAGAATAGTATGCTAAATGATGGTAGTGACAATGAGCATCCTTTTCTTGTTTGTTTCTGATTTTAATGTTAATACTTCTAGTATTACACCTTTAGGTATGATGCCTGTGTTTGGTTTGAGATACACAATCTTACCACGCTAAGAAAAATTCTCCTATTTTATTTTTTAAAAATTGATATTTAATTTTATCAAAAGACTTAAGATTACCTATTGTGCTAAACTGAAAGCTTTTTTCCATTGATATACTTATGTTACTATGCTAGTGCATTCTTTAATATTGAGTTTTTTTTTTTCATCTCAAGAGTAAACTATGTTTATACAGGAGGTTAGTCTGTGGTTTCCTTTATTATGTTTTATCAGTTTGTTTGTTTAAGTCAAGGGTATTATGTTAGCTTTCTGTTAGTTTTGTCCACTTGAACATTTTATATAGCCTGGGAATTATCTGTGGCTTCAAGCCCCAAGAGAACTTGATTGTGTAAGTAATTTGGACCAAAAAGTTTTCTTGGAAACAAGTTCTCAATAACTTTTGCTTTTTTCCATGATTATTGAGCTATTGTTTTTCAGGTTCTTTTTGAGTCAGTTTGCCTCTAATTAACTGTTTTGGCTTTGTGCACACTTTTTGGTATGTGGTGTTCTCGTTATTGAAATCTTCTAAGCATTCTATAGATGTTTTTTTCTTCTTTACCAGTCAATGATTTTTTTAAAGAAGAGTTATAAAAATTTTCCAAGAGCTTGGCTCCTTTCTAACTTACACTTTTGTCATTGTTTTATAGTTTTACTATAGCATGGTCATAGAATGTGGACAAAATAATTTCTTTTGGGGGGAAATTGCTTAGGATGGTTTGATGACCTAATATAAAATGTTTTTGCACACTTTAAAAATTATCTTTTCTTAAAGGAGTAGGCAGAAAATCCTTGTCTTTAATCATTCATTTATTCATTCAGCATGGTTTCAGCCACGTGTCTCCTATATGTCAGGCATTGTATTAGGTGTTGCAGGCTATAAAATGAATAAGTCATACGCTTTTTCTAAGGTAGTCAACGTTTAGATGCAACATAGATACATGAAGACCTAATTATAATACAGAGTAAGAAATGCAACAGCAGCAGAAAATACAAGAGAAAAATTCAAGCCCAGTCATAGGTTCTGGGAATATGAAGGTACCAAAGACACCACCATGGCCCCTGAGAGGCTTTCATTCTAAAAGTGTAAAAATAAATAAATAAATTGAAGGCAGAGACAGGCTTTTGGAGGCAAAGCGACTAATTAGGAAACCACTATAGTCATTCAGTAATAAATTAAGACATATGAGAGATGTAAGAAAACACGAAGAAAAGTGGGGATTTTCACACTTAAGGGGCAAGTAGAAGAAGAGTCCATATAGGAGGCTGAAGGAGGTAGGAGTAAAATTTTACGGTAGTCTCAGGAGAACATTTGAAACAGTTGGGTCAAATGCAGCTGAGAAGTCGAGTAAAATAAAAGCAGAGCCAATGGCCTTGGTGTTTGGTGACTTGGGGAAGGCAGTTTCACTGAAATGGATGGCAGGAGCCAGACTGTAAGCAGGTTGAGACTTAACTGGGATGCGAGATGATGGAGACATGGAGTATTTCCCCAGAAGCTTAGTTGTGAAGGGAATGAGTGGGTTAGGGCAGGAATTAAAGAAGCAAAGGATCCCTTTTTTAGGAAATAGAAAACCGTGAGCATATTTAGATAATTAGGAGGGTGAGCAGACAGGGAATGAAGGCACGGCTGTTGGCAAAAACATCCTAAACATTCAGGAGTTGCAGAATTAGACATAAACCCAGGGGGTGGATGGCCTCTGATCGGAGGAGGGCGACTTTTTTTAAGTTGAAGGAAATGATTGGTACCTGTAGACAGTATGGGCAGGGAGGTGGGATCTCCCCATTTCTTCACGAGGCTGGAAGGTGTCATTGTAGAACCTTCTATTACATTCCTGGACCCGGGAAGTTCCCGGGTCTTGGTCTGCAGTTGACAGCTTGCTTCCTAGGTATGATTCAGGATCCATCCCTTCCTCTCTGCCAAAAGGAGAAAGGCATTTCTGTGTTTACCGTTTCCTGAGTTTGTTTTTTTTTCTATTGGTAATTGAAGGGTTTCTCTCTTTTGCTAACGATGTGGTATGCAATAGATCCTCAGAACAATGAACAAGTCAATTGCAAATGAAGTAACTGATGGATGTCATAAGGTCACAAAAGTTTCTGTAGTTACAAAGTAAAAATAAATCAAAGTAATATTTTAAATCTTCAATAGGCCTCCTTTTCTGTTTCTGATTAATGATTGTCATATCAACATACAAGGAAAAAATGTTTATGAAGCTGACATGTATTTTAGAACATTGTATGTTGATGTCTTATTTCTATTACTAACTTTGAACCCTTAAAAAGGGATACAGTTTGAAGCTTGTAAAAAATTTTTCATTTGTACTTTGGGCTCTCACATGATGTTAACAAGTGAATCCCCTGAAAGACTGGTAAGACTGAGGGGTTTTTAGTCCTTTGCTGTTATTCTGGAAAAAGAGTCTATCTTCCGTATGGAGGGAAACTTCTGGTTTGATTAACACTGTAAATAATTATGAGACAAAATCGAGATATGAAAAATTGCCCACACAGGCTCTTCTATTGAGTAAGATCTCACTTATTAAAAATCAAAGTTGAAAGTTTAACAGGCTCATTATGGTTCAGAAATCCCCTGGGACATTTTAACCTTTTAAAATCTTTTTTGGATGTTCAGTTTGCCCAAAGGGCTTACGTTCTCTGTCATATCTCCACTCTACCCTGCTTGGGCACTGATTTGGGGAAGTGTCACTCTTACTACACCAAGAGGTCAGATACCCGAGGTTAGATACCACCCAAAGTCAGATAGTTGAAGGGTTTTCTTTGGAGAGAGGGACGAATAGGAAGTGGGGAGTGGAGGCGTTGGGAAAAGCAGCCCAGGTGAGAAGCATGAATTCAACAAAGCATTCAGGATGGTTTGCCACTTTTGTGAGCAACACAGGAAACAGCAGGCTGGTCCCATTTCCTAGCATACCAAAGGGGGCAGGAGCACATCTGTAAAGTGCTTTGTAAATTTCTATAATTTCTGTTTCCACTCTCATTCCCTGGCTGGTAATTTCAACAGTGCCCCCAAATGTTGACACAATCCAACAGATAACTATGCGGAAGTTTGGTCTTCGGCTGCCTGAAATCATTTCCATTAGCTCTTTAGATAAAGCTGCGTTTTTGATATTCCTCATTAACCCCACACACATCTGGCCCTCAGCATCACTGGGCACAGCAGCCCTGTCCTTTGAAACTAAACCTAAGCATCCTTAGGCTGCTAGTCTGCCCTCCTCAGAAGAGTCCACTTAGTCTGTGGCTCTTCCAACAAACTGGAGGCTGGGATGCTGAGAAAACGAAACCAAGATGGAGCAAAGTAAGTGGCAGATTGATGTAGTCTAGGGGCACCTGGAAAGAAGAGCTGCTGCCACCTGCTGTACTGCCTGGGGTTCCTTCTTCCTGCTGTTCACGTGTCCCAGTGAAAACCTGCGGGAGATAAGAGAGCAGACGGACTGCCAGCCCATCCCTCCCAACGCCCTCCCCAATACAAACACATCAACTTTCCACTTGCAGTGACCTGCTCTCCAGGGTGACATAACAGCTGTTTGGGTTTTGTCACTAAAAGAAAACAAATTATGGAATGTACTGCTTTACAGGCTAATGAAATGGCTGAGCCAGCGCAAGGGTTACGAGAAGGTTTGTGAATTAGGAGAATAATGATCTTCAGTTTCTGACCTCCTGGCATGCAGCGGCATTTATCAGGAGGTGCATGTGACTGGTTAAGACACAGAGCCCCAGCATGAAGGAAACAGCTGCTCGCAGAGTGCTCTGGCACTTGGCAGCTGAACAGGCAGGGTGCTGATGTGAGGAATACCGCGCCCAACCGCCCCAGTAAGTAACAGGAGAACTTTCTTCTGTGTGCGTGTGCGTGTGCGTGGTGTGTGTGTGTGTGTGTGCACGCGCGCGTGCGTGTGCACACGTGTTTTGCAAGCCACTGACAATTTTTAATTTTTATTTCCTTCTGGCACTAAAGGAGGTATTTTATTTGTTCCTGTTCCTAATAACCATTTGTCTTTTTACTGATTTTTTTTTTTTTAATTGTTCTTTTCAGCAATGTTGTTTTCTAACTTTAAGGATTAGTGAGGCATATTGCTTGATTCCTATCTAGGAAACAGCGAGTTTATTTCCTGGTATTCGGAATTTTTATGGTCCATGGTGTTTAGGTTCAAAGCCAAGATTCAGGTTACGAAGTAGAGACTATTGAAGTGAGTTGATGACTAGATTTGATTTTAGTCAGTTTTATCACTGAAACTTTTTTTTTTTAACCATTGAAAATGTTGTTTGAGAAATAGCTTGTGAATCAATTGTAGGTCTGACTGGACCATTCCTAGTCAATTTTGAAGACTGTCTCATTTAACTATGTGTAAAAATCTGCAATACAGAAAGCTAGTAAAATATTTAGATTAGCAATTATATTTAGATTTTAGGCATGCTTTCTAATTCTTTGAAAGATATACTTTATAATTCTTTTCTTCTCATCTTCATTACTTTACAGCTTTTCTAACTCACTTTCATCACTTTACAGCTAAAATTTTTAGTTGTCCCTGGTCTTCCTTCTTTTAGATACGGGAAAGCTCATGTCTTTATGATGGGCAGAGTCTTTCTTCCTTGCTTATGACCTGGATCATGAAAGTGTTGTCTGAAGCCAATTATCAGCTCTAGGGTGTGTGTGTGGGGGGGTGTCCTGGCATCCAAAACTGAGAGGACTTGTTCTTTCTTTGGTTCATTCGGCAGTCATGAAGCTTTCTCTTGGGAAAGCAGCGAAGCAGGCACAACCCTGGAACAAAGCTGTTGTTCACAGGCTTTTGTCCTTCCATGGTTGTCACCAGACAGAATGTTTAAGAAGAAAGGAAAAGGGGAAAGGGAGAGGGCAGAGCCCTGCATCAATGATGTGAACCTCTGAAAGCAACAGGCCTCTGAATCAGACCAATGGGGGCAGGTAACCAAACAAATTCGTTTTTCTGGATTGCCTGGACATTAAAGAGGGGGGCAGAGAGTGGTGTTTTGATTTGAATTCTGACCAAACGGTTATTTTGCTTGTGAGAAACCCAGGGCACCCCGAAGTGTGCTTGTTTCCCCAAGTGACTGACAGATGGTCACACAGGCTCAAGCTGTACAGTTTGCTTGCAATTTCTGCCTGCTACACGGAGGGAGCACTGCTCTCCCTGCACCCCTGCCACCTCTCCTCGTATATGGAGGATGGATTGAAAATGACACGCTGGTTCTATCCAAGTTTCCCTCAGCATGGTTGGTCTTGAGTTGCCACATCAGCCAAAGATCTGGGATGGAAGCAGATTCAGATGCCTGGCTAGTCTGGCATTGGGAGGTTTTTCTCCTTCTTTCCCTTAAAATGTAGGATTCACAAAACCTAGAATGTCCAATGAGAAAATAATATTTGCAACTCTTGTTCCTCTTTATGCCAGTTGGGTGAGGTCCTTGGGTCAGCCTGTGGCCACGTGGCCAGTGAGTTCCCTGTCTGACTGCAGGGCACCGGCTGCCCAAGGGGCCATTCTTTAGGGAGTTTGCTTCTGGTATAGTTAGTTTCCCTTTTTCTGAAGGCTGATAGTGGAAAGGAACTCTCAGGTGAAATTGTGTCTCCAGAATCAGAGTCACACACCATAAAACCGAGAGGGTCTTAATGGCAATCTGAGTATCCTTTGAATTATAAAGAGTGTTGCATTTTTGAAAGCCCACAGATTATTTTGAAAAACCCCATGATATCTTGACTTTCAAAATATTAATATCAGAATAACAGAGACAATTATTTTACATGCAGATAGTATGTCCATAGAACCAAAGCTTTTAATTCTAGGATAGGAATTATAGAACATGCAACTTAATAACTTCATTTCAAAGATGAGGAAGTTGTAGAACATTTTTCTGGGTCCCAGGGCTAGTGAGTGGTAGAGCTTGAAAAGAGCTCAAGGCTTCTGCTACTACTACCATCATAATATTAACACTAATAGTTATAACTTACACTTATTGTGCACTTTGCCAAATGATGTGCTGTACAAGTGTATTTATATTCATATAATCCTCACAGCAAGTCTATGTGCTTTATATAATTATTACAGTTTTATAGCTAGAGAAACTGAAGTTCAGAGACTGTAGCCACTCAGCTATACATGACACAGGCAGAAGTGACACCGAGATCAGACTCCAGAACCTGCACACATTAAACAAATAAAAGTGGAGCTCATATGCTAATCTCACACATTGAAGCTTAAAAGCTCATGAAATGCAAATGAGACTATTTCAGCACAATACAATTAGACACACAATGTGTGTTACGGCCCTTTCGAACTCTCCATGGCAGGAAGGGTGAGGTTTCCCCTTGGGACAGTCCAAGCCCAGGCTATGTAGCAGCACTGACCGGCAGCGTGTTTTTCTCCGTGAGAGTAGTTCACTGATGGCCCTCACATTGGTCAGAACAGCAATTGAGAGCTTTTTTATTTCCCAAGAATGCACTGCTCTCGCTGCCCCTGCTGGCCTTTGCCTCGTTTTTTCCTGTCACTCCTTTCCTTTGGAGGACAGCCACTCCACCCATGCCCCACCCCAAACAGCTGGCTTAGTGGTGATAACACTAGTGTCAGTCCTGTTCATTGTGTGACTCAACCTGGAAGGTTGGTTGTCCAAAGAGGTTGTTGTTGTTTAGGACTTAGAAGCAATGCAATCCTTCCCTCTCTTTGCTCCGTTTGTTCCTGGCCGTGAGAGAGGGTCGCTGGCCAGGGGACGGGTTGGGGGTGGGGGGGGGTGTGGGGGTGGGGGGGTGGGGGGAGGTGGGGGAGAGGAGAGATGTGCTTTTCTCTGCTGACTGGGAGGCTACCTGCACCTGCATTTTTCTGGGTGCACACTCCTCCCCCCACCTGCCCCATAGCTGAAGACTGACCTTCTCACTTGTGGGCCATGAACCTGTGGCTTGCCTGGGTCATCAACCAGAGACAGAGCCCTGAGAAAAACCTACTTCTCAAACTCTTCTAAAAATTTAATTTAACCCTCTGTATTCCTCCATGTGGTTAAATGTCAAAATGAGGGCTGGCGATGAGAAAGAGCACTGAGTAAGTAGCAGAAGGGTCTTTTGGTTAATCAGGAGGAAAGTTTAGTAAGCAGAGCATTCAGGCATGTCTTTGAGAAAGTCTTCAATGTTTTTTCAAGGCTGTTATAACAAGATTACACATTTTGAAGACCAAGCTCTTTGTAAAAAGAAGAGGGAATTTTTCATCTACTTCTCACCTGCCTGTTGCTTCTAAACCTAAGCCCAATTCAAGAGCAGCCAGCAATACAGTCTGCTAACCCAAAGCCACTGGAAATTACCTCCAATTCTTAGCAATTGGTGTGCTGCGGTGGGTGTTATGTGGGGACTTGTGAGATGGATTCAGAATCGCAGCAGAATCCACAAGTCATACTCCAGACCTGGTTTGAAGTAAAATAAAGTGATTATTTTCATGGGATCTTTTATAAGGAAACAAATTTTGTGATGCAGTGCTTGTTTTATTTATTTATTTTTTTTGCCAGCTTGTGTTCCAAAGAACCTGTTCCCAAAGAGTTAACTCCCTTGGGTCTCACTTTCTCTTTGTATTGGTTGCTCATGCGCCTCCGCTGGAGTTGTTTAGCTGTTTGTGTGTCACATTCCCATTGTTTTATGGATTTGAAAGTTTGGGTTTCTTGCTTTCAAATGATCACAGTAGGGTACCTCTGGAGTCTGCAGTGTGTGTCTGAGTTCGCTGTGCTTTCATCTTTTTTGAGCCCATCAACTCTATTGAGAAGACAAACTCCTGCATTTTTATGGAACTCTTCCAGTATTAGACACTTTTTTGCACGTTGCCACAATCCTATGAAAGAGAGGAGACACTGTTACCATTGTTTACGGTGAGGAAACTGAGAATGAGAGAAAGTGAGTGACTTATCCATGGTCATGGGACCAAGCCCAACTAAATCCCCAGTTTTCAGACTCTGGATAATATCCATGGAATTGTTCTTTGTGATCATAGGGCTATGATTTGTGTTATCTTCTCATGGGTGAAAGGTAAATGGATGATTGATTCATGATGTGCCATCTCACACATGTCAATGATGATGTTTCCAAAGCCTTTGGATATTTGGCTTTAGAAACAGGGTCAGCTTAGTTACAGACACAATAATATTTGCTTTGGTAATATTTGTGAAGGAACTTAGTGGTCATTTTCCTACCCTGCAGACCCAATGTGGTTAAGTTGGAGTCATATCGACCTTGGCATGATGTAACATTCAGCTTTTAGAAGGGATCTTGTTGTTTTTTGAGATTAAAAAGCATAGTCTGATGTCCACTATGTACTCCCCTTACCCAACAAAACCATCAGCATTCTTGGAAGTTCTGCCTGGTTTAGTACCCTTATTCCCATGGGAAAATAGTGTACTCTGACCACCAGGAAGAGAGTCCCTGCCACCATTTCCCTCTGCAAAGTTATCTGCCCACAACTGAGAGAGTCTTAGCTTGCTAGACTAGTTGAGAATCTTCACTACTAGTCAATTTTCTGTTATAGCAATCCAGTCCATTGTATAACAGCATAATCAGTACATTGGCAAGGTCCTAAAAATGACAGGGTGTGTTGCCTGATGATTTTACAGTGCAGCTGCACGTTATGATGGCTAGGGCTTAGAGGCAGAGGATGGGCGAAACAAGTGAACAGCTTTATGACAATAACAGCTATTATGTTTTTTCTTTCTAAAGTAGCTTTTTAAAAATATGCGTGTGAAAAATATCCTTCTTCAAATTTAAAAACTCCTGAATAATATTTAATTCATAAAATGACTCAAAGAGCATTTTTCCTTAGTGATTACAGTGTAATAATCAGAACTTTCTGTGCCTGTCAAAGAAAAAAAAAAAAGAAAAGAAAAAGATGAAATAGTGGGTTAAAGGCTTACCTTCCTGTGTTATAGTCTGTGGAACCTGAAGTAATATAAACTTAATGCCCCTATTGTTAAGTGGAAAATTCAACTCAATATATGAATGACTTACACTGCAAATATCTCAACATCTTTTAGGTTTCTCTGTGATCAAACTGGTAATTTTGTTTTCTGAAGGCTTCTCTATTTGCCAGTTGCTGCCCTATCTTTGCACTTCACTTAGTGTTGGTTTAGGTGAACCTGTCCCTACCTCACAAAATGTTCCAAGACCCTTGCATAGATCATTATGCCATTGGCTTACTTTAGTATTATAAGCGTACTCAGAGTTTTGTCTTTGAATGTGTTCCAGGTACAATGTTTGATCGAGAACTAGTAAGGAGGGAAAATATCAATAACATGGAAAGATTAAGTTCATAGTTAATTACAGAATTTCATTTTAGTCACCACTTTGCTGATGCTTAATTGTTGCAAAAGTCACAGACAAGTAACTACATTGGAATGTGTCTAAGTGATTTTAATTGCTTCTCTTTTCCCCCTCTGAGGTATTTGTGGCAGAGACTTTAGCAATTGATGAGCTGGCTAAATGCAAGGAGAACTCAGGCAGAGGGTCCGTCAATCAGCCATGGAATCAGACTCCATAGTTTTTAAAAACAGAAAAGAAAAAGGGACTATTTAGTCACTCCTCTGATTTGTTTTGAGAAAGTAATATTTTTCCTTTCATCCAACAACTCAAAATGGGCTGAACCAAGTTTCTTTAGAGTCTTTTACTTAAGTTCACTTTGGGAATGTTCCACCTAGGGATTCCTTTTTAGGAATTGACACACTGTAAAACCACCCTGGTTTTGCAGAACTCTTTAGACCTAGGATCAAGGAGCTAGGAAGGACTAATGTTGTTTTCCAGCCACACTAACAACTTGCCCTGTAACTATGAAGAATGAACGTTCCCAAATCTCTAGTTAATATAGATTTCTGGAGCTCATAAACTATGCAAGAATTTAAAACAGTCTTAAAATAGAAGAACTGAGTATAATTTCCATATTTGGTTCTAGAAAACTAATACCATGAGTTCAATTTGACTAAACTTTGGATTCTGCTCCACTTAACAGTTCTGCTTTTTAGAAGCAGATAGAATTTCATTTATGCATGGAATGACTGCCATTCAAAATCCTATAAGTTGACAGAATATTTTAGAGATCGCTATTTTTTTATGGCTAGGACAGAGCTCAGTCTGAATGGTGGTGCTCAAGATTTCTCTGTGGTCTCTTTCTGTCCCCGGTCACATCACTCTGATTTTAAGATGAATCTGTCTCTTTCTATTTTCCTTCTGTAGTAGGCATTTAAACTGAATCTGCTGCTGGGAGAGGAAAGAAACTGATGTTTATTTTTACAACACCCAGAGGCAGACACTACTGTGACACTTACAGAAGAAAAACTAAATTTCAGGGAGAATGAGGGCCTTGCCCAAGGTCACAAGGCAGTGAGTAGTAAAGCCAGAATTCTGGCCCTGGTCTTCATAGAAGCAAAGTGCATGCCTTTTCTATTCTATCACACTGTCTATATCATTACGTTTATGTTAAAAACTGATGCTCACTATGGAAAAGGCAGCCATTCTGTGGAGTCCGGATTCTGCTGTTCTTGTCATGCCCAATGCATAGCGATATCCATTAGAAGCATGCTGCAAGACAAAGAAACATACTAGGAATCTGGATTCAAGATTGAATTCTACAGTATCATCCTGTTTCCATTGTTGAGGTGTTCCCTCAACTGTGGTGCTCTGTACACTGGCCAGGGCACCCCTGCAGAACTAAGCCTCTGGCAACACTCAAAAATTATTATACTGTCTCAGATGATGACAGGTATAAAAAAGATCATGACTCTAGGACCTGGCTGATTAACCAGCAGTGACAGTTTGCTTTACATTATGTTTGGTTTTTACAAGAAATGACACAATATTGGCACCAAGATGGCAATTACATTCACTCCATGAATTGATTCTTGGGGCCATAGTTACAAGTAGATAGAAGGGCTGAGCAGAACTTGAAGCAGGACCAGTGGAACATATTTCACCTTATTTTATTTCTCCATGTTTTAGAAGAAATACCTTCAAACTCTTTGGAAGATGCAAGAACTTTGATTGACTTAAGCCACTGATGGTGTTATTGTGTAAGAATTAAGGCTTTATCTTTTTAGCTACAAGGATGACTGAGTAGCATGCATAGCATGTCATTTTATGACATGCATAAAATTCTGCAACTATTTGGAATACTGTCTCACATCAAGTTTGTGGAAGAGGCTAAGATATTTGAAAAATGGTTTAGCGTTGTAATCCTCATATTTGGAAACTTCACTCAACCAGAAGTTATCAAAACCTCACTAAGTACATTCTAGTTTACGGGACCTCTTACATGGAAGTCAGAATTCACATTTGGGTGACAAAAGTAAAAGAAAAATCCAAACTATATTTTCCTATGATTCATTTGGCAAGTATTTTTAAACATATGCTTTGCACTGCATATTGCACAAACATAAATAATGGCACAGACTTTACAGGACATTACCACTTAGTTAAGCACATTGATATTTTAAAAAATTATTACATCAAACATCTTACAAATATTTTTCTATAAAAGAGGTTTGTACAGTGTTCTATAGATGTCTGGGGGAAAGGAGATGACTATATTAGGGTGAGTCAGGGAAGGTTCCTTAGGGTTGGTGACATTTGAACTGGGTATAAAAGGATAAGTAGCCATTGTTCAAGAAGAAAAAACTATATTTTGAAAGATTGCTTTCCAGAAGTAACATGTAACTTGGTAGAGCTGAATCATAGGGTACATGTTGGAGGAGGAACTGGATAAAAGGCTCAAAGATAAGGTAGTTCCAGATGGTTAAGGGTACTGTTTGCCCTTCTGAAGCATTTAGATATTTTTGAGAACAATTTAAAGTTAAAAAATATTTTTATTATAGAAAATTTCCAACATACACAAAAGTAGGTAAAATTATATAATGAGACCCCATGTGTTCATTACCTGACCTTAACAATTTTCAATAGCCAATCTTGTTTCATTTATATCCCCACCCATGTTCTCTCTGTCCCATATTAGTTTTGAAACAAATGCCAGACATTTCATCATTCTACCTGTAAATATTTTAGTATACATTTCTAAAAGATAAGTTCTCTTTTGAAAAATCCATAGTACCATTAATAAATGTAAAATAATTAACAATAGTTCTTAATGATTATTGAAGCTTGTCAAGTAAAGGAGTGATATGAATATATTTGCATTTTGGAAAGAAAACTCTGGAGGCAATGAGGAAGACAGGTTGGAGAGAAAAAATGCCAAAGACCAATAGACGACTCCAGAGATGAATATGAATCAAGCCAGTGGTGAGGATGGAAGAATTTTCAGAATGTTTAAAAAGTAAAGTTGATAGTTCTTGAGAGCAATTGGATATGCAGATGAAGGAGAGGAGGGAGTTGAGAAAATTTTAACTTGTGTTAAACTTGTGTTAACTTGGAGATTTTAAACTTGTGTGGTCAGCATATGAATATGCCAATAACTGATGTAGTGTAGGGATTCCGTGAAAAGAAATTTAGCCTGATTCTTCATTAGCCAGAGACTACTGGAAACAAATCCAAAAATATTTTCTTATTACCCTCAAAAAAAACTTTGAGACTTGGACTATTTGGAGTAAGTTTGATTGCTCCACCTTAAGAAAGTCATTAGCAAAAATTGGAAAACATCCAGAGAATAGCATCTAAAATTCTCCAGGGTAGAAAGGAGCCACTTGGACAGCCTCATAACTGACACCTCTTTAGTTTACATATGACTGATAGTTATAAAATCATAAAGGCTAATGAACGTGACTTATTCACCAAATCCCCAAACACTAAAAGTTTGAAAGATGTAAATTTAAAATGATGACAGGACCCAACAGATAAAAGTCCAGGACCAGATGGCTTTGCAGGTGAATTCTACCAAACATTTAAAGAGGAGTTAACACCTATCCCTCTCAAACTATTCCAAAAAATTGCAGAGGAAGGAATACTTCAGACTCATTCTATGAGGCCAGATTCATCGTGATACCAAAACCAGACAAAGATACCACACACACACATACAAAATTACAGGCCAGTATCACTGATGAACACAGATGCAAAAATCCTCAACAAAATATTAGCAAACCGAATCCAACAATACATTAAAAGGATCATACACCACAATCAAGTGGGATTTATCCTAGGGATGCAAGGGTTCTTCAATAACTACAAATCAATCAATGTGATATACCACATTAACAAATTGAAGAATGAAAACCATATAATCATCTCTATAGATGAAGAAAAAGCTTTTGACAAATTTCAACATTCATTTATGATAAAAAAAAAACTCTCCTGAAAGTGGGCATAGAAGGAACATACCTCAATAAAGGTCATCTAAACACCCATATATATAACACACCTCAGCTAACATCATATTCCACAGTGAAAAGCTGAAGGCAATTCCTCTAAGATCAGGAACAAGACAAGGATGCCCACTCCAGCCAATTTTATTCAACATAGTATTGGAAATCCTAGCCATAGCATTCAGACAAGAAAAAGAAATAAAAGGAATCCAAATTGGAAAGGAAAAAGTAAAACTGTCACTGTTTGCAGATGACATGATACCATACATAGAAAATCTAATGATGCCACCAGAAAGCTACGAGAGCTCATCAATGAATTCAGTAAAGTTGCAGGATACAAAATTAATATACAGAAATCTGTTGCATTTCTATACAGTAACAACAAGCTATCAGAAAGAAAAATTAAGGAAACAATTCCATTTAGCATCACATCAAAAAGAATAAAATACCTAGAATAAACCTACCTAAGGAGGTAAAAGACCTGCACTTGGAATACTATAAGACATGTCTGAAGGAAATCAAAGATGACACAAACAGATGGAAAGATATACAGTGTTCTTGGATTGGAAGAATTAATATTGTTAAAATGACCTTATTATCCAAGGCAATATACAGGTTCAGTTCAATCCCTATCAAAATACCAATGGCACTTTTTTACAGAACTACAACAAATAATTTAAAAATTTGTATGGAAACACAAAAGACTATTGGTGGGAATGTAAACTGGTACAGCCATTGTGGAAAACAGTATGGAGGTTTCTCAAAAAATTAAAAATAGAACTACCTTATGACCCAGAAATTCTACTCCTGGGTATATATCCAAAAAAACACCCCAAAACCACTAATTAGAAAAGATACATGCACCCCAATGTGCATAGCAGCATTATTTATAATTGTCAAGATATGGAAGCAACCTAAGTATCCATCAACAGATGAATGGATAGAGAAGATGTGGTATGTGTGTGTGTGTATGTATATGCATATATATAGTGGAATATTACTCAGCCATAAAGAGGAATGAAATTTTGCCATTTTGCAGCAACACAGATGGACTTGGAGGATATTATGCTAAGTGAAATAAGTCAGACAGATAAAGATATGATATCACTTATATGTGGAATCTAAAAAATACAACAAACTAGTGAATATAACAAAAAAGGAGCAGACTCAGAGATATAGAAAACAAACTAGTGGTTACCAATGGGGAGAGAGAAGCTGGGAGGGGCAATATAAGGGTAGGGGATTAACAGGTATAAACTATTATGTATAAAATAAGCTACAAGGATACATTGTACAACATGGGGAATAAAGCCAATATTTTTAATAACTATAAATAGAGTATAACCTTTAAAAAATTGTGATTCACTACATTGTACACCTGTAACATATAATATTATGCACCAACTATACTTCAATTTATAAAAGATTAGTTGACTATAAAAAACATAAAAATAAGATATAAAATAATGGAAGGAATTTTTCACACTTTATGATGAAAATGTTCAAACAAGAAGAAGTTGAAAGAATTGTATAGTGAATATCCATCTACTGCCAATTCAATTTTACCATTAATAATTTACTATGTTTGCTTTTTCACATATCTATGCATTTATTCATTCCTCTATCCATCCATTGGTCCATATTTTTTTTCAGTATTAGTTGTAGACAGCAGTACACTCCATTCCTCAACATTTCATCATACATATCATTAACTGGAGTTCAATATTTGTTTATGCAGAATTTATATTTTACACGAGAGATTAAATTTATACATTTGTTTTGCCAAAAGGAAAGGCTGTGATTCAAGAAAGATTAACAAAATTCATGGCTGCTTGTTACTGGGTCATTTATGAAAACGAAAAGCTGTTTGAGAACCTCTTGATCCTCAAAAGTTGTTGCCGTATGGAGCAGACACACCCTCCCACAAAACAGCCTTTGAGGCCCTGTCAAGTATTGACTTGGCCAAACTACCTGCCTCTCAGTAAATGTTAATTGGATTTGAATGTGAAAAAAATGAGACCCAGAAGCATAAGCTATTTGCCAGTAAGTGATAGAGCTGGTAGGAGAATAAATCACCTCTAATAGTTTCACATTGAGCATCACTCCCTGCCTGGAACAACTCTGCAGAGTAACAAGGGAACAGAGTGGATGATTTATAAGTAAAAACTGTAATACAGGCAATGCATTCTATATAGAATCATCCTGAGATTATTCAAGGGGAGCCAGTATTTGGACAATGGGAAAGGAAGTGAACTGTTCTCGCAAAATAGGATTCTTTATTCACATATTGAAAAAAAAGCCTCTGTTCATAAATATTTATCATCTGATATCATCCAAAAGGGATTAAAACAGCTTATGATAAACAGCAAAAATAAAATAAAATGAAACTCCAAATAATTAACATAGGAATAAAACAAGCATCAAAATATGCCAGTTAGTAGAGTGAGGAACAAGTTTAGACTTAGAAAGCTTTGAAATGTTGTAAATTGAATCAAATTCTGCCATGTTAAATCTTGCCAGTTGGTTCAAGAATTGAAACTCAAGCTGAGATGATGTCTAGAAGATGTGTTTGTTCAAATGTTTGTTGTTGCTGAAGATATCTAAGATTCATTTGAAAACTGAAAAATTCAAATAGTCAGACATTTGTCTACACAAAAAGCAGACATTCTGATACTAGAAAAAAATTTTAAGTGTTTGATTGACTTTTTCAGTTTCCATTTTGATGTTATGACATCTGTCTATATCAATGGTTCCTAACTAGGAGCAGTTTTACCCTCCACGGGACATTGGGCGATGTCTGCCGGTTTAGGGCTGTCCCTATTGGGGGTGGGAGTGGAATGCTCCTGGCACCTCGTGGGTAGAGGCCAAAGATGCTGCTAAACATCCTACAATGCACAGGCTGGACCCCTGCAGCAAAGAATTATCTAGCTGAGGTATCAATCGTACCAAATTTGAGAAACCCTGATCCATATGAGTCAGTTACAAATCTTACTCTAACATGCCTTCAAAAAACTTCAGATTATTTACAGACGACATTTCTTCTCCGTAACTGCTGTTGAACAGTAAGTAGTGACAACCTAATACTCTTAATGAAATGCTACTGCATCATCACCAGGGCAAAAATAAGATGTAAAATGACTAGTCATTCAGAATAAGGTTCACGAAAAGCCAAGCTGAGTGGTTCACAACACAAGCTGACAGCACTCTTTGGTGTGCAAGAGCATCAAATGTTGTCTGGCAAGAATACAGATATTTACCTAACAGTATTTTTACTGTTAGTTGTTAATAGTACAACAGCAGTATTCCAAGGAATTAGGGCCACATTGTTTACTGGAGCAGGAAAAAGGATCATTAGATCCTAAGTCATGGGACGGTTCATCCTGGGACATCTCCCTCTGGGACTTGGGGAGTTCATTTCTCTCTTCATTTTCTCCTTTTCAAAAACTCAGGAAGGAGATCTGAGGGTATTGGAAGCAGGTAGATTAGATAAACTCCTGCTGCCAACCTGATGATTATATGCCTCTGATTGATGTTATTCTCCTTCCTCTTACCCTTACCAATTGTATATACTCTACCTGTGTTTGCAACCATGTTCTCCTTCTTTCTTCATTCTTGTTACAACTGGCACCCATGCCCTCATCTTCAATTATCTCTTCCTCCTTCTGAATCTTTAACGTCTTCCTCTCTACTAGATCATCCCCGTCAGCATCCCCGTATGTTCCAGCAACTCTCATCTTATAAAAAACCCCCTGATCCCCACATCATCTGCCAATTTCTCTTCATTCTAATCCTAGACAAACTCAATAAACTCACATTCTACACATGCTGTCTTTGTTTCTTTATCCTCCATTCACTCTTCAACTTACACTAACGTGACTTCTGCCAACAGCTCCGCTAAAGCTGCTCTTGTCAGGGTTACCAGTGATCTCCTTGTAGCAAAAATTTTAAAGCAGATAGTTTTCCATCCTTCTCCTATTTGACCTCTCAGTAGCATTCAACATAGTTGGTTGTTTTAACTTCCACGAGTATGTTCTTCTCTTGGCCTCATGGCACAAAATGATTTAAGTTTTCCTTCTACCCCTCTGACAACTGCTCCTTAAGATGCTTTGCTGCTTTGCCTCTTCTCTCTGACCTTTAGATGTTGGAATGCCTGAGGCTTAAGCCTGGACTCTTTCGTCCTTTCTCTTTATACTTTCTTCCTAAGGAATCTGAACCATTCTTATGGCTTTAAATGCTATTCACAAGGGGTTAACTCCCAATTTTAAATTCCATCTCAGAACTTTTCTTGGAGCTCCATATTTGTATAAATAATAGCTTCTTGAGACCTGCACACAGGAGTTTCACAGGCGTGTTAACATTAAGGCATCTTAAGCATTGGATTTCTTCCAGTATACCCACTCTCTCCGTCCAGTCAACCTTCTCCAACTTGGCAAATGTAATTATGATCCAGCCAGGTTTTCAAGCCTTTCTTTCCCTCACATCTTTCTCTAAATTAATCTCCGAGTTTTGGCTCTTGGCTTAAGTATTATCTTTTCAAAGAGATCTTTACTTATCACTCACCTAGAATAATCCCTCTTATTCTCTAGTTTACCATCTGGTTTGGATTTTCATTCATAGCTTTTATAAAAATTTGTAATGATATGCCAACTTGTCTATTTGTTTGATGTTGGTTTCCCTTGGTAAATTGTACAGTCCACTGGACAGGGACCTGATCTGTTTTATTCACCACTGGATACCCTGGCCCTAGCATAATGTCTGGAAGGTAGAGGTATGTGCTCAGTTGATATTTGTTGAAACAATAAAGGACCCGGGATTGGGATACTGAACATAAAACAGACTCTTTTTTTTTTTTTTTTTTCCTGAGAAGGTAAGAATCAGGTCCTTTGCTGTTAGAATTATATTTTTAATTATATTAAAAGGTAGCATTTAAACATCACCCAGAGGGGGGAAAAAAGAGAAAAAAACAAGTTATTTAATAAATGCCTGTTGATTGATGGATAGATTAACCAATTGAATATTTACTTAATTCCTTTAATTCCCATTTAGTTATAACATAGAAATAATACTATTAATTCTCTTTTCCAGAATTATTTTATAGGGCAAAGTTAGATTATTGCCCTTTAATCTCCTTTGAAGAAAGACATTAAACACACACAAAGTCCCATTTGAGATGGTGCAGAGATTACACATACTATCAATTTCTTTAGTCTGAGAACTGCACTGCACTAATGTCTGAACTGCTGTGGTTTGTGAGCCAACAAAATGTCATCAGTCTAAAGCGTTATACGCCCTATTTGAAAGGACACCATTTGACAGTGTTTTTGTGGCGTGGCTAGAATTATATCATTGTCGATGCAGCCTCAGAGCACTCCTCTCGGCTGCCCTGCCCTGTGGGAAGTGTCTTATGAAGCTGGTGGACCACACAGAACAGTGCCTACCCCCCACTTCCCTGGATGGTGGCGTCTGACCAAGGTACTGAAGGGTAATGGAGGTGAACGAAGTGGTATGAAGGAAGCAACTTCACAGGGAGGAGTAGGGGTAGTATTTCTAGACCTTGACAGGGGCATAGATGCCTCTGCAAAAAGGAAACCTTATGTTTTTTAATTGGATATTAAGTCTAAGGTGGCTCATGGACTCTTGGGAGGGTGTGAAAATTTCTGTATCTCAAATTTTTGTGACTCTAAAAAGCTGGTGGTGAGAATCAGGGAATAATGTCGTGTTTCCTCTCCTTCTGCATTAGGCAACTTTATCTGTTTTAAGATATAAAAAAATGACATCAGATGGTGCAATCTCAGGGAATACGGATTTTCCTGTGTCTTCTGAAATCCTCTAGGGCAATCATTCTCTGTGTTTGAGCAGTGGTTCTTTAACTTTTATTGATCACAGGCCCCTTTGAGACCCTCTCTTCAGAAAGAAGCTCATGGGCACAAAAACAAAATTCTGCATATGATGTCAGGGGTTTTACAAATCTCTGATTCTTGGTTAAAAGCCTTGGTGTGGACTGAATTGTGTGCTCCCAAATTCATATGTTAAAGCTTTAACTCTCAATGTAACTGTATTTGGAGATAGGGCCTATTAAGGAGGTAATTAAGGTTAAATGAATCCTTAGGCATGGGGGCCTAATCCAATAGGGCTGTGCCCTTATAGGAAGAGACACCAGAGCTCTTGCTCTCCACCATGTGAGGACACAGCAAGAAGGCTGAAAGCCAGGAAGAGAGTCTCACCAGGTACTGAATTGGCAGCACCTTCATCTTGAACTTCCTAGCTTATAGAACTATGAGAAATTTCTATTAAGCCACCCAGTCTGTGATATCTTGTCATAGCAGTAGGAGCAAACTAATACAAGTCTCTATCCTAGAAACTGCTCTTCCCCTCAAAGTAGCTATGTTTATGGTCACTGATTCCTGAAGGAGTGGAGCTGGGGAAAGGGCTCCCCAGTGAGCAAACACTGCGTGTGGGAGAACTGCCCTGAGGGGTGTGTGGGAGCCTGGAAGCACAGGGACAAGATCAGCTGGCAGCACCAGGCCTGGCTCTCTGTCAGCCCTGGGCTTCATGAGTCCACACTACAGAGCAAAGTATGAAGGCCATGCAGAAGGATGATGTGCTCCTATGCTGGGCTTGGACATTTTCTATAGGTTCTCCTTCATTTCACTGGGCAGTTTGTCCATCTGAGCCCAGAAACCTCCTTGAATTTCTTTCAAATATTTAATAAGAGGCAGGTTCCTCCTGAATACAAAAATCCCTTTTTGTAAAGTAGAGAAATCCTTTCCCCCGGAGTTAAGATTGGAGCCACCTGAGCCAAAAACAAATTGCTGGGAATGTGGGAAGTATTTGCTCCATCATTATCCCTCTTGAAAAAGCTGCTGCTGTCTGATGTGAATGGAATTTGAGGACAAGGACAATGAGAGCTGCAATTCGTAGACTATTTGGTCCCCAACCTGGGAGAACAGGAACAGAGTCTCAAAGCCCGTAGCGGTGTTGAAGAAGCGAGTTTAGACTGGGGGAGTGGGGCATGTGCAGCTCTTTTCTAGAAGACTTAAAAAGAGAAGTCAAAGTTTGAGTGACCAAAGGTAACCAAGAAAATATGTGGGGTTCCACGTGATAAGAGTAAATGACTGGACAGGGTTTAGGATCCAAGCATCAGAGCCAGAGAGCCAGATGTGCCAAGATGAATTTTGAGTTCCAAGGCTCTACCTTCTCATTTCACCTTCACTACACGTCTTTACTCATCTCAGAGGTACCCAGAACTGCTTCTGATGCCCAGCATCCACCAACCAGGGATTTAAAACCTCCGTTATCATTTTAGACCCCTGAATACAAAAATTATTTTGACGAAGGGAGATGATTAGGTTGGAATAGTTTTTGCAAAATCAGAGAGTCAAATTCCCTTGAAATCAGACTGGTGAACAGAAATTCCACATCATCAGGGCTGATTCATTTCTCCATATCTAAATGGCAAAAGAGCTGCTTCGTATCAGAAAACTCACACTTTCTTAAGCAGATGGATTAGTTCAAAATCAGCCTCTGAAACATGCACTTTTTATGTCCCAGGGACCCCACCCAGTATGAGCCTGGATTCTATGGAAGCTCTACTGTGATGGCATATTTTCCTTTCTCCCATTAACTCACTGTTTAAACTTGGGCAGATTATGTTATCTTTTTGGTCCTGGGCTTCTCCTTTATAAAGTGAGGCTGTTAACCAGATAAACAAAAGGTCCCCTTGAAAAGTGGAAAAACATCTCTCTGTCTCTCCTGTACCACAAGCTGTTTTTCTATTAGAACTACAGAGTTTCTCTGAATAGACAAAAAAAGCTCCATCAGAAGACTTGAATGAGCAAAATGATGAAATCAGGTGTTTAGAGGCTAATCCTTGCAGCTGCACTGACTAGTAAATAACCCTCCCCTGATTGCTGGTTTCTTTCTTTACAATCATAAACAACAACAAAGGAAGAATACCAGCTCAACTTGTGTAGTTCCTAGTCATCCAAGTGACTTATTGTCTAAGTGCTGGAAATGATCTTGGGAATTATCCACAGGAAATTATCCTGAGAAGTCCATAGTACCTGTGAGTTACTTGAATCTGACAGGGAGGAATAAGCTGTCACTAATTGTAGTCAACAAATCCAAAGCAGCAGAGAGAGGAAGTGGGAGAGAGTGAAACTAGATACTTACTGTAGTGTGAGGAATCTGAAAATGTATTTGCCTCTAAGCATGAGTAGGTACATATTTGTTGTATAGCTATCCCAGTATACATTCTATTTTCCCATAATCTTTCCAGAATCTACAAAGTAAAGTGTTGAGAGGGCATTGGCACCAAGTCCCATGCTCTTTGGGAATCGTTAGTGAACATCTGTTTTGTTGATTATGAGAACTTTTCTTTCTTTTTTCTTTTGGCTGTGCTGTGCAACTTGCAGGATCTTAGTTCCCCGACCAGGGATGGAGCCAGGGTCCCCTGCAGTGGAAGCATGGAGTGCTAACCACTGGACCACCAGGGAATTCCCCAAGAACTTTTCTGTAAAAGAAAAACATAGAAATCTGTGGAAATTGCAAAAGTTGGAGGTCATCTGGACATTTTAAACATATTGTAAGTGGAAATAAATAAGAATTTATTAGCCTGATCAGCGTTGACAAATGCTATAGAAATCCCCAAACTTACTTTCTTGCTTGGGCAAGGGTTTGTCTTGCAGTTTGAACCTACTCTTTTAATGGAAATAGGTCAGAAGGCATAGTAGTGGGCTTGTGACTCTTCCTTGTCTAATCCAAAAATAGGAACATTGTGAAGAGTCCTCCTTAGCATCTGTGATGTCAGGGGGCAGCCTGGTGGGCCTGAGGTAGGGGCTTGCAAAGGCAAATGTTTGCAGGGCCAAGAAGATACCGGAATAAGTGATGTGGATTAGGGATAAAAAGAATTCTCTTTGGGACAAGTGATATTTCACTTTCCTCTTAAATGTACTAAAAAAGAAAAGGCACATAGTGGGATGATAAATGACCATGACACTTGGCCTCAGATTGGGGAGACAATAGAGGGTAGTGGAGACTTTGGGGAACTGGGAGGCAGTTGCTACTCAGTTCCAAACACATGTTCCCTCGTAAGAATGCAGCCCTAAAGCCGGTAGATCTGATGTTTCCACAAGAATCTAGAAAACTGGATTGTTTCAAGTGGAAGTCTGGGTTTGTACATTTTTGCAACTTTTGTGAGAGCCAATCCTGTGTGAGCCTAACAAAAAAGTACATCTATGAGTTAGATCTCTGTTTAGGAGGTCACTATTTTATAACCTGCAGATGCTGAGTGAGGAAGAACTTGTTAACATACACCCTCTTCACTTTGGAGAAAAAGCTAACACTTGTGGTTTATTATTTGTATGTCTTTAAGTAGGCTTTCTCAGATAAAGGGAAAAATGCAAAAGAGAAGGGCATTTGAGAACAATGTTTATAATGTGTGTACAGCCACTATACTTTCATATCTAATTGCTGTAACATCAGAGCTAGAGTCCTTGGGTTATTACAGAAATCATGATTTTGTGTTAAGACCCACAAGCATATCTATGTGGGATGTTGCTGATGTCAAGCATGACATCTGTTCAGTCACCTTGGTGTGAATATGGTTCTCAATAAACAAAACCCCAAAAAACTCATTGGAAAGACTCAGGTTGTTCCATATTATAATGAAGAGATGGAGGTTTGGATACATTATAAAACAGATGTTTGGCACTTTATAGACAACACATTATTGAATTAAAAACTCCTTATCCAAAATCAAAATTAGATTTTAGGAAAGAACCTATAATTACTGAAAAACAGAAACACTTTTACAAAACCTGGACTCCCTTCACATTACTTTAGATGCATGAAGGTACTATATTTTGGTCTTGAGCCTTCTTTGATTTTTCAGTGAGATACTGCTTCAGATATTCCAGTACTTTTTGCTAGTCATTGATGTTTTTATGGTGGGTTTTTGCCTTTATCTCCCAAACCAAGTTTTACTACATTATTATGGAGTGGTAAGTTAATGATTGATTTAAACATTTTCTTTTGTATTTTTCTGTTTTTAAAATGCCATTACTAATTTGTGTTGCATTTAGTAGTGAGGAAGTATCTTTTTACCAAGTTCTTGGTGAATACCTTCAAGTTTTATGTGATTAATAGTTAAAGAGGGTCTAAGGTAAATAAATAAATACATGTCCAATCTCCTGGACTAGAAATTAGAAGCAATTGTTGAAAAGAAGTCACTGAAGATAAGATATTGTGGTGAGATAAAGATTGGCAAGGGTATAAAACTGTGTGAACATGTAGACTTGTGAAATCCCCACAAATTACCACAGAAGCCGATGAGGTTCTTGTTCTAATTTTAGCACACAGCTCGGTTTCACTTACTATTTCAACTCTTCAACATCTTTCTTGTGACAAGTAGATCCATCAGCAAAACTTCTGGTGGAAATGTTTTTGTGTAATACCCACTCTCAAGAATTGTTTTTGAGGATATTATTAAGCTGACATTTATTTCCATTCTGCAGAGGAATGAATGCAGTGTCAGGACTGGGATCCCATTCATGACTCATTGGTACACACGAGATACTGCTGGCATTTCTATATGTATTTACTGAACTCTCCTGGTCTCTTTGGGGGCATGTATGTGTCTTTGTATCCCCTTAAGTACATATCTTATGTGCTTGATAAATATTTCTTTAAAAAAAATAGACTGTAACTGACAATAAAAATATAATAGGTTGGGTTGTATGTCTAGAGACAACTAGGTCTATCCTTCCAAAATAATGAATATTAGAGTAGGTAGCTGATTACAGAAGCTTCATTTAAAAAATTTTGGGGACTAAGCCACAGTTGGTAGAAATGGAATTTAAACTAGTTCTTATTTCATTATTCAAATTTCCGGCCTATGCTTCCTTTCCCCCTTTTTTTTTTTCTCTCTCTCCCTTTCTCTTTTTCTTTCTTCCTTCCTTCTTCTCTCCCTCCTCCCCTCCTTCCTTCCCTCCCTTCTTTCTTTCCTTCCTTCCTCTCTCCTTATCACTCTCTCTCTTGCAAAATGTGTATATATAGGTAAGATATATGTGACTTATGAGTTTGAGAGAGATGACATATATAGGAATCATTTTATCCCACAAGTTGAAGGCAGTTATTGGTTACTTGCCAGGAAAATAATAAAAGTAGCTAACATTTATGAGAATATACTATGTGCCAGTTAATAAGCACTTTAATTGTATTAACCCATTTAATTCTCATAACAACCCTCCAACAGAGATACCGCTATTATCCTACCATATAGAGAAAGATACAGAGACAGAGTTTGCTAAAGGGCACACAGCTAGAAAGCACAAGAGTTGAATTCGATCCCAATTGTCTGGCTCTAGAATCCAGGCTCTTAACCATTAAGCTATACTCAGAAATCATTAAATTAGTAAAATGTGTGAAGCCTACACAGACCCCACAGGAAAAGGCTACATTGGATTACGTCACATAGACCATCACAGAGGCCTTTTTAATTAATTTTTATGGGAGTATGGTTGTTTTACAATGTTGGTTAATTTCTTGCTGTACAACACAGTGAATCAGTCATACATATACATATATACACTCTTTTTAAGATTTTGTTCCCGTTTTGGTCACCACAAAGCATTGAGTAGAGTTCCCTGTGCTATACAGTAGGTTCTCATTAGTTATCCATTTTACACAGAGTAGTGTATATATGTCAGTCCCAGTCTCCCAATTCATCCCACCAGAGGCTTTTAGTTCTGATCTTTAGAACATGGTAGTCTCTCTCTCTCTCTCTCCATGTTTGTTGAGTAAGTAAATAAACACATAGGTACTTTAAGTCCAGTTTTAAGACCTCACCATTCTGTTGGCATTCCTGCTTTTCCATACCTATCTGCTTTTTTCAGTGTCATTTTCTTTGCAACATTTTCTTTTCAGTGTTCTTTTCTCTGCTCAGTGCAACCTCACTCATGCTTCAAGGCACAGCTCAATTCTGTGAGTCAGAACTTGTTTTTTACTTCTCTCATGACTCTTTCATAATGCCCTGTGTCATAATTTCTGTTCATGTGTGTCGCCTCTTTAGACCCTAAGGTCTCTGAGATCAAAATCTGTACCTGATATATACTTGTACCTCTGCCATGGTGTTAATCGCACTGTTTGACACAGAAATAAGTATTTATTAAATAGATGAGAAAATGACTGGAAGAAGTATTTGGTGTATGTTTATTCTCTCTAACATAAATCTGTGCTACTACAAATCTGGAGGCATGTCTTGAAATTCCATTATGGACATGTTAATATAAAAGAAGTAAATTCATTCAATAATCAAAAGAAAAAGTTTGAGACAAGAATAAGGTTAAAGATGAAATTGGAGAAGAAACAAATTTGAAGTTTGAAGACCATGTTGGAAGAATAAGATGGCAGAGAAAGATAACCATATAAAGATAACAGACATACTTCGGTGTTGGGGGCTAGAAAGACAAGAGACAGGGTCTAGTTCTTAAGAACTGTCTCTGGGGAGACAGAACCATTCAGTAACATAAATCATACAAAGCCTAAAGGAAGTCAATACGTTGAGTGCAAAAGTCTGCCTGGAAGAATTGGGAGGGAGGAGGAGAATTCAAGTAGGCATTTGAGAAGTGAGTATGTGATTGCCATGCAGACATACTTGGGGGAGGAGAGGCATTCTAAAAAAAAAGAAAGAATATGTGCAAAGCATGATGTCTTAGTTCAGCCTTCTATAACAACAGTATCATAGAATGGGTAGCTTAAAAAACAAACCACCTTCATGAGTTAATTACCTCCCAAAGACCCCATCTCCAAATAACATCACATTGGGGATTAGGGTTTCAACATATGAATATGGGGGGGACTCAAACATTCAGTCCCTATCACATGGGCACTATAAAAAAGAAGTTCATTTTACAGCAAAAGGTAAAGCGAGGGTGAAGAAAGAAGAGTGAGGGTATGGGTGGACAGAGTGAGGGTCATTCATGAAAGGCTTTGTATGCCAAGCAAAGACTTTAGATTGAGTCGATAGGGGATGGTGAAGAATTTTGGATAGGGAAGTTATGTGATCAATCTGATAATTTGGAAAGACTGATTTGGCACCAATAGAGAGGAGAGATAAACAGGAGGTAAGAGTCAATCTGGAAGCCTGACAACTAAGCATTGCAGTGGGCCAGGGGAAAGGTAAGGACAGCTTAAACCCAGGAGTGGCAGTGGAGAGGAAAAGAAGTGGAGGTATATGAGAAACTCTCCACGGACAGATAATCAGACTTGGACATGGAGGGATGATGAAAGAAGGCATCAGAAAATCTAGGGTGAGTCCCAAGTTTCTGGCATGGAATATTGGGAGAAAGGTTGAGCCATAAACCAAGGAAGGAAATATAGGAGATATAGTAGTTTAGGAAAATGAAGAGGGCATATTTTTTAATTAATTAAAAATTAATTGGTATAACTCACATACCATTAGAATCTACATTTTTAAAGTGTATAGTTCAGTGATTTTGAGTATATTAACAAGGTTGTACAACTATCACAACCCAATTCCAGAACATTTTCATCACCCCCAAAAAGAAACCCTGAACTCTTTGCAGTCACTCCCTATTCCTCCTTTCCCTCAGCCCCTGGCAACTGCTAGTTTACTTTCTGTCTCTACCTATTGGATTTACCTATTCTGGACATTTCATATAAATGGAATTTACAGTGTATGGCCTTTTGTGTCTGACTTTCTTAGCATAACTTTTAGAAGGTTTATCCTTATTAAAACATGTGTCAGTACTTCATTTCTTTCTATGGCTAAATAATATTCCATTGTATAGATATACCTCATTTTGTTTTTCCATTGATCAGTTCATGGACATTTGGGTTGTTTCTACTTTTGGGCTATTATGAATATCAATGCTATGAATATTCGCATACAAGTTTTTTGTGGACATAAGTTTTCAATTCTCTTGGGTATATACCTAGGAGTGAATTTTCTTGACCATATGGTAACTCTATGTTTAAGATTTGAGGAAGAGCCAAACTGTTTCCCAAAGTGGCCGTCTCATTTTACGTTTCCACTAGCAATGCATGATGGTAAGATATGAAAACTTACCCAAAAGTTAAGTAAAACTCATCCAAAGTCACTCATTAGTAAAGAGCAGAGCTCAAACATGCCTCTCTCCAGAGCCCACTCTGTCCTCTACAGCACACCACACAGCTGGAGTCCAACACAGAGGTGGTGGTTGAATCTGTGGTTGTGGATGAGTTTACATGGAGGGTCTGAGGCAAAAGGAAAAGGCGTAGAGACCTGCGAGCCCTCAGCAGTAGGAGAAAGATCTGCATATCAGACTGGAAACGTGTGACCTGAGGCACAGGAGGAAAATGAGGGAAGAGAAGATGCCAGGAAAACCATCCAAGGGGAGAATTTTAGGCAGGGTGTGGTCAAGAGGTAACACATGGCTGCTGAGGCTTAATCTAACTTCTGACAAAACGCAGTGACCTCTACCAGAGTCTTTTTGGAGAGGTGTGCGGGTGCGGAGTGGAGGGAGAATTGATTTTGGTGGTCCGAAGAGGGGATGAAATAAGCCAATTCTACTTGGCTGTGAAGGATGGGAAGACAGGAGAGATGGCCAGTGGAGAGCTTGCATTCTTTGTTTTTGCCTGAGGCCAGGAAAGACACCTCCTGTTTACTTAAACTGCTAACAATTTAGTGCCAGTTCATCAGTTCCTCCCTTGTTTTACAACTGTGCCAACAAAATCCTTGTTCCCATTTCTTTGCCCCCTCTAACTCTTTAACAGTGGCTTTGTGAAAAGCTATTTTCCTCTCCCTCTCTCTTTCTTTCTCCTCCTTTGCCTCTCTAGATCTAAAAATACCCATTAGTTTCATGCTTCTAGGAGTTACACAATTTCTGAAGGGTAATTTGGCATATAGGGAACCAGTGCTGTCAACCTCTGAACTTCTTGGGAATTCCAAAAGTTCTTTTCAGTATTTTTGACAAGTCTCCACCGACCTCCTTGTCCTCCGTGTGTAAACCTACTAGTAATCCATTTATAATATTGTCCTAATGGGGAAATATATTCTAAATTCTGAATAATGACTTTTCAAATATAGTTTGGGACATTTCGTAATTTTAGGGCTTCCTTTTTTTTTTTTTTTTTTTTGCGGTACGCGGGCCTCTCACCGCTGTGGCCTCTCCCGTTGCGGAGCACAGGCTCCGGACGCGCAAGCTCAGCGGCCATGGCTCACGGGCCCAGCCGCTCCGCGGCATGTGGGATCTTCCCGGACCGGGGCACGAACCCGTGTCCCCTGCATAGGGGGGCGGACTGTCAACCACTGCGCCACCAGGGAAGCCCTAGGGCTTCCTTTTTTTTGTTGTGTTAAATGCCCTTAAAACCTTTTCAAGTGAAGTTTTTTTGTTGTTGTTCTGATGTGGAAGGCAGAGTAATGTTATTTCTCTCGTGTTAGGGATGATGAGAGTGAACCTTAGAGAAAGGAAGGTGAAAATAGTTAATGTCCTAGTTGGGAGGAAGAGAGATATCACCATCTCTTGAGATTTGTTTTTCTTTTAGAGAAAGGAAGAAATGTTTTCTGTAGGAGAAAAATCTGAAATAAAAGAGAATGACAGAGTCGTTAAGTGGCACCTTCTAATTATGGGCTTCAAGCTGTGTAAATTTAATTGAGAATACAGAAATAATTTAAAAAGCATTTTGGGGGGGTTACTATATTTTACTTTTAATTGGTTCCAATAAAAAGTGTAGCTCCAAATCCTTGATTCAGAAGTAATTTCAAACTAAGAATTTACTATACCATAAAAGAATGCTATAAACATACTAGTTTCTGAACAAGAGCCAAATGTTTTCACTTAGATGATAACACTGTACGGTTTCACTGGATAAGGAGAAATTACTATTACAACTTCAAGTAGGTCTGTATCTATGTATATAGAAATTGGCATCAAAATGACATAAGAAATCTAGTTTTTAAAGCCTATCAGTGTCAGTAGTAAAATTAGATAAAATAAATAATAATGATGGTGATAATAAAGCATTGTACAGTCCCTATCTTTTTGTGCTGCATTCATTTACTTATGCTTTTTTTTTTAAGCCAAAAACAGTTCAGAACTCAACGCATACCTACCCAATCCCAATCATTTTACTCTCACCAGCTCTTATTCTAATATTGTCTTATGTGTATTCTTATTCTTTTTTTACGTGATGAAAAGTTTTGATAGCAGGTTGGTAATATCTATCCTATGCCCAATTCTAAAATCATACTCAGATATTTCTAGCCACTTTGCTGTCTGACACAAGTGAATTTAGCTGGTATTTTTTGTTTTAGTTCTGTGATCCATAAAACTTAACACTCTCAGGTGTCTCCTCTTTGAGGACATCTTCCTAGATCTGTTTGGTTGAATTTGGTCCAATTCCTATGCTCCTACAACATCTTGGGCATGTGTCTATGACACTGGATTTAACAGGCTTATTGTTTTATAATAACCAGTTTATAATGTGTCTCCCACACAGGGATTTGGGTCCTTGTGAATAGCTCTTTACGTCTTCAGCTCATAACACAGTGCTGAACATTTAATAGGTATTCAATAATCATCGGCCTTTTAGCTCAATCAAACAAACGCCTTTCTCTGAGAGCTTGGAGATACTTTTGAAAACAATCTTTCATTATATTAGTGCTTCTTGCTGCATTCATGTGTAGCAACTTAGAACTCAGGTTTTAAAACCCTTTATTGGGGGTTTCCCTGGTGGCGCAGTGGTTGAGAGCCCGCCTGCCGATGCAGGGGACACGGGTTCGTGCCCCGGTCCGGGAAGATCCCACATGCCGCGGAGCGGCTGGGCCCGTGAGCCATGGCCGCTGAGCCTGTGCGTCCGGAGCCTGTGTTCCGCAACGGCAGAGGCCACAACAGTGAGAGGCCCGCGTACCGCAAAAAAAAAAAAAAAAACCTTTCCTGGTATCTTCAGAGACAGGCAGCTTCCACTCCCAGCTCCAAGTGGTGATATGTGAGCGAGAGATTTTGTCCTCCAGGCTGTGTCTTCTGTTCACATTCTCTTGCTTCTTAGAGGTTTTCTGTGTAGTGTCTTCATTCTCTTGGAGCCTCCTTTGTGTAGATTCTGTCCCCTGAGATTGTCATCTGGTCCCAGTGGGAGGATCCCAAGTTTTACTTAACCCATGCCAAGTACTGAGAATGCCCTCCTGCTCATGGTGGGCACATAGGCATGAGGGTGCTAGTGCTGATACTAAGTACTAAATGGAAGTCAATAACTAGCTCAGAGCTCATCTCACAAAGCCTCCTTGGATTTTTTTTTTTTTGGGTAACAATTAAATAGCAAGGTTTAGCTGCATTTTATTTATCGCTGAATTTCTGGGGTGGGGCCTAGCCTTCCAAAGTTCATTGGGTACAGTGCTCAGCACAGTGACTAGATAGGAGCACTGAGTAAGATGACTTCCTCCTTCTCCTTCTCCTTCCTCATCATCACCATCATCATCATCATCATCATCAAACTCACTCGGAAGTAAATGAATAATCAAATGATAAGGGAACGTGACTTTATTTCAAGGCGTTTGGAACCAGGGCCTCCAAAGTATTAGTGCCACAAACAGGATTGTTATGAATATAATATTGGCATCTTCAGGAGAAGAAAATATTGATCTTAAAAAAAACAAACAAATCTATTTTCCCAAAGTTTAAAATGTTAACTTCTGAGCTAAGCCTTTCCTAGTTATGGGCCTTATTTGGGGGATATTATTTACAACTTGAACGCTGGAGTTGCCGTAGTAGCCATAACCCTTCCGTGTGGTTGAACATGTCCATCTGGAAACCATCTGATTGCAAATGCCTCATATGTGTATATGTCAGTTCTCTTCCATGTTCGGCTACAGCCAAATGCCAGGAAAACACCTCCTTGGCTGGACTTTAGAATTCCATTGTATTTATTACTAGAGCTTCTTCAAGACTTTAATTTCTCATTCAACTCATATCAGGTGGCTGTAAATGTGTTAGTTTGGTTTCCAATACTAAATACTGTTAACCAAGAAAAAAATAAATAAAATGCAGTTTAACCTTGTTACTTGTTACCAAAAAATGCAATGAGGCCTTATGAGATGCGCTCTGAGCTGGTTATTGACTTCTGTTCAGTGTCTGGTACCAGTTAGTCCCTGAATTGTCAGGCTTGCTGTACTAATGACGGTTATTCATTTGCAGACAATAGGGCCAGTGATAGAATGCCTAGAAGCTAAGCAAAGGGAATAGTAAACATTTGTTCTAGACAATGCCTAGAAATTGATCTAATAGGCAGCCTTAACAACAGCTAACATTTGTCTGGGTAGTGGAAAAAAATATAAATTTTTGGAGTCAGATGGGCCTAGCTTTGCAACTTACATGGTAATATGATATGGACAAATAATTTAACCTCTCTAGGCCTCAATTTCCTCCTGTATGAAATGGTGAGACTAGCACTTAGCTTTCAGGGTGTTATAAGATTTAAACATAATATAGGTAATTTTCCCAACATCATGTGTATCACATTATATGCCACCAACAAGTAATATTTGTAGAAATTATTGTTTTCTAAAATCCAGGACAATGTTGATTATTAATGCTCCATTAATTTAGTAAAAGCTTTTCGTAGGGAAAAATTAATAAACAACAAGAGCTAACAATTTAAAACCCAGAAAAACCTCATGGTTACATTAATTACACCCGTCTAAGGCAAGAATGAAAAAATTACTTTTAGATTTGAGAAATTCAGTATTATGCATGGCTATTCCCTCCTGTCAGCCTTAAATAAACTTCAGGGATATTGCTCCACTATCCATAAATGTGGGATACTTTCTTCTATGGGTCACCATTATGGCCCATTTAGAATGTTTTAACTTTGCTGTAAGCACTGGGCTCATTTTTTAAGCTCATACTATCCCAGTTGCTTTGTGATGGAATCAACCTTCATAGTGCTGGCAATGAGACTATGACAGAGCACTCTAGGAAAAGTAACTGATTGAAGGAAATAAAGTAGGAAGATAAATTCAAAGAACTGAGAGGTGAAGTTGAAAGAAATGAGAAAGAAGATTAAAACAAGACCAGTGTAGAAGTACCCAAAGAATGCATGAAGAGTGAACAACAGTAATGTATCTTGTGATTTATGACCTTTCGAAAAGTAACAGATAACGAGGGCATTGGAGACTGTGCATGGTGAGACAGAGATACAGAAATATTGGCTGGGAGGGTAGAGAACATGGGAATTGTGGCTGAGGTTGAAGTTGCCAGAATGAAATATTCTGGAGCAAGTCAAAGGATGGGAGGTAAATTATTTCTTTATTATAATTTCCGTTCCAATAGTATCTTCTTCCACGTTTCAAGCAAAGCTAAGTGAGACTGGAGCAGGGGCTCATGCCCTCATTTGGAAGTCACCTAGAAAATGCCAACCATGCTTCAGCTCTGAGGTTCATACTTACAGAAACTTATACGACTAGACTCTAACAACAGAAACTCAGAACTGCCTGGTCCATACAGGAGAAACTTGCCATGTGACTTGTTCCAGAAAAGTTACCTTAAATAATTTCAGAAACATGACACAAGTGAGTGATGTCACCCTAGGAACAAGGAACACTAAACTTCCTCTCAAAACAAACTCCAGAAGAAGAGAAACATCAGCCTTCTACTCTGGATGGAAATAACCCCAATACTTCTGGTTTCTTTCTTCTGCTCTTCACAGCATCTTTTGTTTATTTTCTCCTCTGGATAAATCTCAGATCTGTTTCCATCAGACCTTCCAGTGGACGACCTTATCTCCTTCTTTTTAGAGTAAATAGAAGTCACCAGACAGGAACCTCCTTGACTTCCTGCTATCAAAAGGATGAATATACTTGTATCTATACCCATTTTTTTCCTCTTTCGTGCTGTCACATTGAAAGAGGTGACCCTCAGCTTTATCCAAGGTAAATCCCTCCACCTGTGCATGGTCTATCACTCCTGTCCTCCCAGAGACCTTGTTATATAAATTCTCTTTCTCCTGCCCCTTAAATTTCCCTTTCCACTGATGCTTAGCACTTAAACATGATCATGTAACAGATATCCAGAAGCTAACTCAGCATTCCCCTTAAGAGGTCTCAGACATCTCTAACTAAACACATCCAAAAGTGAATTCATCCTTTGCTGCCCTCTCCATGAACTTAACTACCCCTACCCCCATCCCTCAATTTCTCAATCTCAGGGAAATGGCTCCATAACCCAACCAAATGTCTAGCTGGAAATCTGCAAATTATCCCTGATTCCTCCTTTCTGCTGATTCCCCATAGCCAATAGATCAACAAATCTCATTGGACCTATCTTCAAAATATATTCTGTGACCAACCACTTCTCTCCATCTCCATTTCCACACATTGGTTTCTCTTTCATGGATGGTTATAATTGACCACCAGCTGATTTCCCCATCATCAGTGTAGGTCTTTACTAATCTCTCCTCCATACTGCAGATGGAAGGATCTTTAAAAAATCCAAATATGATCATGCCATTCTCCTACTCACCTTTAAAACAATGGTTTCTCATTGCCCTTCAGATAAAGTCCATACTCCTTAATATAGCTTATAATACTATTTATGAGCTATTCCTACCGACCTTTTGGTCTCATCTCTTGTCTCATTCAATACTTCAGTCATTCTAAATGTCTTTTAACTTTTCTTGATTACCATTTTCCCACCCACACTTGGCCTAGCTAAAACTCCTCTGGCTCCTAGACTGTATTAGTGCCCTGCAACTTCATAGGATACTTTATGGTAATTACTTGTTTTATTCTTTGCTGGAGTGTAAGAGCAAGAATCGTGTTTGTCCTGCTCACCAATTTATCCTTCTCTTTGCTTATCTGCAACTTCCTCTACCAGTCACTCTAGTAGCTTGCTTGGTATCTGGTGTCTAATCGATCCTCAGTAAGTATTTGTCAAATAAATTCTGTCTTTCATAGTTTTGTCATTTCTCTTACTGAACTCAATAATCTTGATTCTCCTGTGGAGTCTCAGAGAATATAACGACAGCACTTTTAAAATCTCATGTCTGTGGTAAGAAAGGAAGATTAAGCTTGAGTGTTGCCAGAATAACAAATGCTATGACACCCTTGTTGTTAATCCTTAAAGTGTAAAGATTTGTAATAATTACCACTCATTTTATCAAAGGATTTAGGCATTTGGAGAAACCCCATGTCTCCATATGAAGGTCATATGAGTGTAAGAACATACACATGGTTATTTATCTCTAAAGACAATATCTGCCATTAGGAGGGAAAAGTATTCAAGAGTTTTTGTTTGTTTTTTCTTACAACAGAGATAGTGCTATAGACAAGACTATCTTTGGAAGTTCTAATATGGCCAATATAATTTCAAAACTATTTCTTGAATAGATATAATATTTCACCTTATACATTTTGCAATCCTAGAGCCAGGAGCAAACTTTGCTGTTATTTTGGTGTGTTTCCTAGACACTGTCTGGGAATTTAGTCTACAACATCTCTGACAGTCATTACCTTACTTTGGCTTGAGCACTTTCGGGAATGGGATTCCATTGCTGATGAGGCCACCTGCCCCACTACTAGATGCCCTAGTGTCACAGTATTTTTTCTCCTATTTCCTTCTCCCTTCTCTAAACTAACATCTCTCTTTCTGTCACTTCTAAATGTTGATCTTCTACTTCACCTTAAGTCCTCAACTTAAAAGCCTTTAAATACTGGAAGAGAAGAGGAAGTGTGGACAAAGGGAGACACCTTCCTGAGCACCCAGTGTTTTGCAGGATTGACAGTGGGTACATTTATGTTACCTCACTAACTTCTTAAACAATCTAGTAAAGTAAGTAGCGTTAATGGCGTTTTACTCAAAGTAGTAAAATTCTCCCCATTTGTCTATCTAATGTTGAAATCCAATTTTTAAAAACTTCTAAATGTTCTGAGTCAAGAGCCTGGGATGCTAATTAAGATCTGTCCGTGTATAGTTGCATGGAATTGGCTCCTTTTCACTATTTCTAACATTGAAAGCATAGTTCTTATTGTCCTAGGCAACCTCACAATGTTTTTGAGTCTTCACCAGTCACGTTAATGGTCTTTTTTGCTGCATGAAGACATCATGGCCTTTGGAAATCACACCAAACAGAACTCTATTGCCCTTCTGAAGTGAGACCTTCTCTCTTAGAAATAATTCAAGCCCTGGGGAAATTTTGGCTTATTGCGTCCTTTTCAGATTTGTGAGAAAATGTTTATGCTGAGGAGCAATAATTTTCAGTGCAGCCAGAGCATACCTATCAACACAAAAGCAACTCCTAAGCCATCAAGAGACTAAACAACCTGGACTAAAATAACATTGACATTCTTGTTGAGACAGTCAGGAGTGATTTATAGTCAGAGCTTGGTGATCACCACAACAAATTGTTTTAGAGATTTATTAACATTCCAAAGTCAGTGTTTGGAAATCCACCCATAGAAGTATATTTGGACTAAAATAGTATTTTACACTATGTGTATAAATTTTGGTTTGGTCACACATCATTTTTAATAGGCTGAATGTTTTAAAAACAGTTTGATCTTAAAAGTATCATGGCACCAAATAACTACTTCAAATGTATTCTCTTTTTAACTAATGTTGTGGGTGACATTTAGACAAAAACCACTTATAATTGAAGGGTTTTGGAAATGCTTTAAAACAATGTGGATTATTCAGTGTTTCTATTATTTAACTCTGGGGATTTCTTTCTGTTCTTTTATCAGGTTCTCCAAAGTACTTATTATTCGAGTTGGGTAAACCAGTTCAGCAGACTGAGTCCCCAATGCATTTTCCAGTGATGATAACTGCCCTTAAAATTCTTTCAGACCTGGATATCTACCTGTGTGAGACCAGTAAGTAAGTGTTTCTTTAAACCATTTTAGATTATGTAAGAAACTCACCAAAATAATTATGCCAGAAAAACTAAGAGAAACATGTCGTAGTATTAACAAGAGTCCTTTGGATGATGAGATTATGGGTAAACTCTTTTTCTTTCCTTTTTCATTACTGTCGTATTTTAAATGATGAATGTATATTGCCTTTGCAATAAAGAAGCTTTACTTTTGAAAAAGCAGTTGTAGATACAATAATATCCACACATATGAAATGAGATCTCAGGTACATATGCAGATGACAGAACGCTAAGCAGCGACACAGACACATCTACTGATTGAAGAAACAGATTGCAACTGGAGAGGCCCACTTGGCTCTCAGGTACTGGCTTCTTTACAGATCACAAATATAACTCCAAACATGGTGACAGGTGTTTGGTGCGAGGTTATTTCTAACCTCTTGTGGAAAGTCAATATCTTCCCCAAACAAATTAGCTGAATAATTTTGGGTTTGACCTAAGAATTAGTTTAGTTAATCTAGGTTGTTTGGTTCTAAGTAATACATTTACTATTCAGTAACAAGAATTAACAAGATAAAAAACCTTCCTGTTTATACAGGAAGGTAATCAAACCTGTCAATTGTCCATTGTTGACTTTTCTTGGGATTGACAGAATTTACGTTAAGGAAATCAGAGAAATGCTGCCCCAAAATGTCCTGGAAGAGGTACCAAGTTCTTATTCTGAATAGAGTATAGGCAGATCCTATCACATCTAGAAGGCTAGCAGAAAGTCTAGAAAACTTCTGTCCCAGTGACGTTTACTAAAAGCTAGTTTAAATAAGTAAAACAAACTAAAAAACAATCCCTTAAAATTTTATAGTATCCACTCGTACAAATATATACATATTCAAAGACAAACTTTTTACCATTTTTATTTTATTCTTTCTTTATCCATCCATCCACTCATTCATGAGTTTAGCAAATTCTTTTTTGGGTATCTTCTATATGAGAGGCAAAAATCTTAGCAGCTGGGCAGTACACCAGAGAACTAACACAAAAATTCCTGCATTCATGGAGCTTACGTTCATAGTGCTAGAAAGATTAAAAAGTAAATAAACAAGTAAAATATGGAGTATGTCAAATGGGGATACGTGTTATGAGGAAAGATAAATCCAGTAAGAGAGGTAGGGCATGCCAATTGGGAGGTGGGCTTGGAGGGAGAGTGTTGTTTTAAATTATGGTGGTCGGGAAAGGCCTTACCAATAAGGTGACTTGGTTAAGAGATGTAAGAGTTGGTTCTAGACAGCTTTAATATTCCCATTCCAGAAGTGGGACAGCATTGACCCAGTGTTTCCGTTATTTTTATGACACATGAAATAATCCTTCTTTTGATGCTCTAAGAGTAGTACCTTTTGCACAAGAGTATGTTTCCACCTGATTTATACAGCTGGTGAACAGACTCATTCAGATGTCACTCTTCAGTGGTACCACTAAACTAATACAGCCACACATATGGACCTTAGTTTTTTTTTTCGATTCATTCACGTGTTTGCCTTCTGAAGTTGACTATGAGCCCATTGAAGGCAGGGATAAGACAATGATATGTTCATCTTGGCAGCCTCAATGCCTTGCCTAGTGCCTAGCAATTGTCAGGTGCTCCATGACTACCAGTTGAATAAATAAACTTTGAGAGTAAAATCGACTTTAAACAGTTCATGAGTGAATTCCCAATGGCCACGTTTACCTCCTAAACTATCCACAGTGGGTAACTGTCTTACATCATGATGACCTCTCAATTTCTCTAAGCCTTATATGGAGCTGGCATCAAGGACTTGCTCTGTAAAATAAAATGATGGTATGTTCCCAACAAGGATACTTTCGGTATAAGCATCTCTTAGAGGTTGTTTCTAATCCCACTTTCCCCATGACAGTGCTATAAAATGGGACAGCTGTCATGCCAACATTTTTCTACTACCTCTGTAACAGATAATCTGGTTTATATCCTTTTTCTGAGGTGGTGTGGAGTGCCATTTTTCACACAAGATTAGGGGGCAAAATTATGACAGCCTTATGATATCCCCACTTGGGAGAGCAATAAAAAGGAAAAAGGGAAACCAAAAACTTTATTTTATAATGGAGTCCTGATTCAAGGCCATAATAATTGTATGGTTTTGGACCAGTTGCTAAATCTGTGTGAATCTCATGACCTTGTCTGTAAACTGGAAATAATAATCTACCTTACAATATTGTTATGAAGATCAAGTTGTATAATATATGCAAAGCATTTGGTGTAGTGCCTGGTACATAATGTGGATGTTCAATAGATTATTGTTAATATTTTACTACTATTAATAATACTGTTACTGTTAGAGAAGTTATGCAAATAAGATTTTTTTTTACCAGTTGTTGAACGTTTACATGATCCCTGAGGATAACGCTCATCAATATATTTGCTCTTTAAAGTTATCTCCCTCTATATACTTGTAATAATATTAAACCAAGTAACGCTTATAACAATGTACTCTTGAACGTCTTTATCACTTAAGAATATGAAGTGTAACATGTTGTATCAAAAAAATTTTTCAGCTGCTAAATGGGATGGTATTTAATAGGGAACGTTTCCATGGTTTCAGAGCATCATACATGCTAAGGAACAGATTAGCAGGCATTTCACCATCATGGTGGTTCACACAATCTCTGTCACTTTGATGCTTTTCTTGCAGAAATATAGTCAGTGAAAGTCATTATCTTTTCAGGTAGGAAAGTCATGCTTTAACGGATAGCAGAACTCTAGTCTGATATTTTTTTCTTCTTGTTTCTTTAGAGTCTTGAGACTCTAGGACAGAGACCACCACTAGGCACAAACATCACCTGTTTGCATGATTATGGAGATGGTCTACATGATGTTGAAAATGCCCCTAGTTTTTTGACAACGGCTAAATAACCATGGGGTCAAGTGGACTTGGGAAAGCGGCAACATTAGATGAACTGCTGAGCACTTGCATTGAGATGTTTGGTATGAGCCTTTTCTCCCTTCTGTACATCTTGCTACTCTTACTTCCCCCTGTTCAGATGTAGGTGTTGCCGTGGAACAGAACTCAATCTCCATACCTTGGTATTTAAGGCCTTTTTGATTGACCCCAATCTGTCTCCCCAGTATCACTGCCCTCTGCATTTCCTTCCCTTTACTGCCCACAGCTGATACCCCAGCCATACTGTTCACTTAATGTTTCTGGAACATTCCCTACATCTTTCTACCTCCATGCCTCTATCATATTACTTCACTGAAATTCTACTTCAGAGCTCATTTCAGATGTCACCCTAGATGTTCATAATATCATTCCTGATCTCCCCTGTCAGGAATGCTGATTGCTTCCTCCACTCTCCCACAGCCCTTTATGACTTTCTTATGGTATGTGGTATATGCTGCTGTGATAATTTCTTGGTCTTTTGGCTTAGACAAGAGTGAGTTGCCCAAGCTCCTGCATTCTGTCTTTGTGTATATGTCTTGTATCTCCTACTAGGTTGTAGACTTTACAGTTATATGCCTTTTATGTTGTTCATCTACCTCAGCATTTTGGATTATTCCTTGCACAAACAGAGTCACAGAGGAGTTGTTTGTTGAACTGATTGTTATAGGAAGAGTTAAACCAGACAGAAAAGGGTTGCCAGATAAAATACAGGATGCTCAGTTAAATTTGAATTGCAGATGACCCACATTTTTAGTATAAGTATGTCCTAAATAGTGCATGGGACATACATATACTAAAAAATTATTTGTGGTTTACTTAATTCAAATTTAACTGTGTCATGTATTTTTATTTGTGAAATTTGGCAACCTTACATCAGAGGAAGGGTGAGACCTACCCACTTAATTTGCAAGGAAATACCAGCAGAAGTAGGAGGAAAATGATAATGGGGTCTACAAGAAAATTTTGACACTGATGTTTCTCTACTGATATTAGAAAAAGAGAAAAATAGTATGTACTGTCGTCTCCTCACCTCTCATTTTATTTTATTTTTTAACAGATGACAATGGAGAGCTGAATAATAGTTATTTGCCAAGAATAGTTCTACTTATGCACCGATGGTATTTATCTTCCACTGAGTTGGCAGAAAAACTTCTCTGCATATATCTTTTCAACTACTGTGTAATTTTTACAATCATAAATCAAGTTCTGTATTTAGATAGAGTGTCTAACCACAGCCAGTAAATGAAGATGAATAAACAGTCTTCAGTCGGTTATCCAGCTGTTTTGTGAATATATATACATGTCTAGACAAAACATCTGGATGATTGACCAAATAGTTAACTATCCATCTGGATGTGTTGGCTCTGCTTGGAAATAATCACTAGATATAAAATGAAACAGGAGCTGTAGACTGAATGTTTCTAACTTGTCTTAAATATTTCTGCTGTTAGTATAATGAAAGAATATTTAACACTGATTCAAGAGCTAACTTATTCCTTTTAGGAATGCAGAATGGTGGACCTAGAGGATACAGTTTAGACATATGGAAATGCCAGCCAAAATAATATGATCTGGCTCAGGCATAAACACCACCTAAATTTTCACACTTCCCTTGCTGGCAAGACACAAGGAATATTCTAGCAGGTTTATTACAATTTGTTAATATTAATTTTAAATTTTCTTCTGATATAAAAGCAAAAAAAGAATCCATAGTTAGAAATCCCATTCTATAATAAGGGCTTTTAGCAGTCCACCACTTTTGTACACGGTACAGTCCTAAAAGGTAGTTAAAGGCCAAATGACTGAAAATGGCTACAAAATAGTCACACATTTATACGGAGGTTTTATTCCCCGAGATCTAATGTTTATTATATAACCACTAATGTTGGTTCCTACAGTCTTTGCCGGCTGCAAGCCCAGGGGTCCTGCAGATGAGTGAGAAGCTTTTCAGGACAAGGGGAGCCTCAGAGGGAGAGGGTCCATTGAGTACTATTAGGGCCAGCGTGGCTTCCATCTGCTTACTTCAAGCTTCCTCCATTTTCTACTTCTTTCTTCCAACATGCCCCCAACCTCGGGGCAGAAGGGGATGTTAGAGAAGATAAGGGGACATTCACCCTGAACAGAGGTCCCTGGAAGTGAGCAAGATACTAGTACCCAGTGGTCCAAGGATTCCACAGGTCCCACTACTGAAAGGCAGTACATAGAGAAGGATGGAGGGAACTGACTCAGTCTGGTCCATCCCGCCTCAGGATCCAAACAGTGTCCAGAAATGTGCCCACAAGCAGCACCCTCATCATTAGTAGGTCTGCTGCTGTATGAAACACAAATAGAAAGGGATATTTAGGCACAGTAAAGTTTAATATCTGAAAGTACAGATTGTATGAAAGTTGAAACTGCCTATGAATTAACATTTCTTTAGATATTCCTCCCTTTGGATTCCTTGCTCACTGCATATCCATGGTGCCTGGCATATAGTAGGAGCTCAATATATGTTAGTTAAAAAGAGTATGACTAAATAGACTTGAAACTAAATCACAACACAACATGTGTATTAATATACCCAAAAATGACATTTTCAAATACTAAAGAAATTAGAGTACTTATATAAAGCATTAATCCTATATATAAAATCTTTTTGGCTGAAATGGTGCTTTTATGTACTATTGATTTTAAATCATCTATAGTTGGTAGTATATTTGTAATTACAGCTGACAGTCATCACTTGGTAAGTGCTCAGAAAGGTAAAACTAATTTTATAAATGGCTTCTCTTCCAGACCAAAACAATACATCCCAGAGCAATAATACATTGTGTCAATTATTTAGCACTGATGTCATCAGAACACACTTTTCTCTCCATTTGAAGGTACACATAACCCTAATATTCCTAGTACGGCCCTCTTATTAGGAATTCATGTAAATTGATCAAACAGCTGCAGGTCTGTGCAAAGGAAACAACGTGCAAGGATTTTTCTTTAACTAGTGTACGTATCGAAATGCCAGTGGAGAAAGCTGTGATGAATTTCGATTAAAGATCTGTTACTTCATGAGGTAAATATTTACGAATTTAATTGTCTTGTGGTTTCTAGTTCTGCGATTGTTGACAGTTTCCTTTTCACCATACAACAGACCTAGTCTGACAATAGAATCGACTCAAGTCCCCCTTTTATTGATTTTATTAAAACTGTTCCTGGGAGTAGAATTCATCTTTCTTTTGGACTGTAGATCAAGCAGTGGTCAATGTGATTAGGGAATGAAAGCAGCTCTTAGAAAGAGTACATTCATTTTTTTTCTACTCCCTCACCATACACATTCCCACCTACTTGCCATGAATTGGGATAAGGGTTTCTTCTCAGCAGTGGTTCTGAAGAGAGAGAAAGAAAGGCTCAGGGTGGGAGTAGTGGATTTGAGTCCTTGATTAAAGGAGGGAAGAGGGAGACTCAATGTGATGGATGAGGGATGGGAGATTGCTAATTTGGCATGTGGTCTTGATGCATTGTTAAATGTAATCTGTAAAATGATACCATGGTTTCCATAGAGGTCTAGCTTGAAATCTTCCAGTTGTCAAAAATACTTGATGCCTTTCAGGTACTGGATTCTGAAGTTTCCCGCAGAGTTTAATTTGGACCTCGGTTTGATCCGTATGACTGAGGAATTCCGGGAAGTAGCTAGTCAACTAGGATATGAGAAACACGTCAGCCTCATCGACATATCCAGCATGTAAGAGTGGCACAAGCTTCTTTCAAACAAGATGAGTCCACTGTTTGAGGGAGGGGGTAGTGATGACCCCACTTGACCTCCATCCATACCATTTCAGAATCAAGGTGTGCTTCTCTGAGGAAAGCTTTGATGCAATGAGCACAGTCGCATCGGACAGAGTTTCTCTCTCCAAGCTTCAATTTCTGTATTTGTAGAATGGGGATTGTACTTTCTCATGGGGTATTATGAGCATCCAATGAATACCTGAGATAATATGTGAACGCATTTGGCACATAACAGATGCTCAGTACTCGGTTACTGAATCTAGTCTCCTATACCCTTGCCACTCATAGTGTGGTCTGTGGGTCAGCAACATTGGCATCACCTGGGAGCTCAACAGAAGTGCAGAATCTCAGGCCCCACCCTAAACCTGCTGAACTGGAAACTGCATTGTAATAAGATCCCCAGCTGATTCATATGATCATTCAAGTTTGAGATGCTCTGAGGTCAGCCTGAGGCTGTACAAATGTTGACCATAGTTGTGCCATGAACTCGTTAGCTCAGGGATTAGGAACTTGGTGCTAATTAGGCTAGCATTTTATATTGACTAGCTAACTTTGCAGACAAAACTATTTTAGGCCTGTGAGTATGGTTAGCCATATTGCAAATATGTGCTCTTGTGTCCTAGGCATTCATACTCTAGTCTCTTTTCCTAGAATACTTCTTCAAGAGTGATCAACGGTGAGTGATCCAGGAGTTATTAGGGATGTTGTTAAAAATAAGGATTATTCAGCCTGACTCCTCTACTTACTAGCTGTGTGATCTTGGGTAAAATTTTAATCTCTCTGTGCCTATATTTTCTCATCTATAAAATGGGAGTAATAGTAGTAATACCTGGTAGAGTTGTTGTGAAGATCTAATGAGTTAATACTTGTGATTATAGTGGTGCCTGGGACATCTAAGAGTTTGATAAATGTTTATACTAAAAAATACAGATTATTCAGATTATTCATTCCTAGTAAATCAGAATCTCTGGTAGTGAGGTCTAGGTCTCTGTCTTTATAACAAGCTTTTCAAAAAATCCATATGTTGCTGAAGTGTGAGAACCAGCTTTTGATGGTTTCCATCACCACCTATATATTGATAAACTCCAAAATTTATATACCTAGCCCTAACCTCTCCCTCATGATCCAAACCTTACTGGTCACAGGAGAGACCAAGTAAGGGATTCTGGATGAATCAGTGCAAACCTACCCTGTATGGAAAAACAACTCGAAGTTTATATTCTATTGGCAATGGGTCAGTGGTTTTCTCTTCAAATATGAAGGACTGGGCGTGTATTTTGCACAAGCCCCTGGAAGCAGGCCAAGAGTTACACAGTCAGTAGGTTAATAACTTCCATTGAGTGAAATGAGCTTTCAGCACATTGACCAGACTCACTCTTCTTTTATAGTCCTTCCTATGACTGGATGAGAAGAGTCACACAGAGGAAAAAAGTATCCAAGAAGGGAAAAGCCTGTCTGCTCTTTGACCATCTGGAGCCCATTGAATTGGCTGAGCACCTCACTTTTCTGGAGCATAAATCTTTTAGAAGGATCTCAGTAAGAAACTGGACACTTATTCTTCCAAGGATAACAACCACCATGCCAACTTTACCAAGAGCTGCATTTTCATACTCTGAAGTGTTGGCAGCCTCTGTCACTGTGCTCCACTGGAAAAGTGCCCTTAACTCACAGGAACAATCCCTTTTAACCAAAGATAAATATTATCCTGTCTTTATTTTATGGCTCAGGAGCTATATTTCTGTTGCTATTTTCAATGTCTCCTTTCATAGGATTAAAGCATGATTTTCTAAATATTCAGTGGAGATTTAACCATTCAAGGTTTATTTAGCTCTGTTGACTTCTCCCAAGTGAACATGTTTAGCTGGGCCCTTCATTTTGGGAGAAGAAATATTTATTTAGGTTGGGATATGTATAAATACCTGATTATGGATATAGGTTGAAAATAGGAATTGTAAGCTTTCAGGAGAATCTCAACATCAGGTTGTTTCTTTCGCAGGGATGGATATCCTGGATTAAATTTTTCTTTCCTACTCTGTCTTGATAGAGTTCTTCCTCTGCATCCCTTTTCTTCCCCCTGACTGTGATCTCTTCCTAGCCACCTACTCACTATCCATTTGTTATGATATTTCCACAATGGTTCACAAACAGCCTTTGTCTTTGTCTAACCAAGCTCTGGGGAAGTCACTCCTTCTTTTCCAAGATGCCAAAGAATGAATTACGTTATTGCTTGCAAAGAAGAACATGAGGTTAGAAGTATGGATTTCTGAAAGACTGATTCTTTTCACTAAGTAACCCTACTTGGAGAGGACCTTTTGATTCCCCACAGGCAGGCCATGAGAGGGAATCCCCTGCTCTGTTTCTATGGTAGGAGGCTCATATGTATCTGATGACATCCATGCTGACTTCCTGAAAATCTGTCAGTTTTGCCAAAGAGCAGCCTTACTCAATTTCTGTTTTTTCTCTTTTCTTCTTGAAAACACATTGCAAACTTATTCTGACTTGAAATTATAATATTTATATTCATTTCCTCTTCTTTAATGTATGCCATTGTATCTCGAACTTGCCTGACCATTGGAATCACCAGTAGTGGGTGAAAAATGGAGATTCTTAGGTTATTCCTCTGGAACAGTGATCCTTTAGGTCTGACATGTTCCCCCAAACCAGTATTTTTGCAAATGCCCCAGGTGGATCTTATGATCCAGCAAATTTTGGACTCACTGGAATATGACTTTGAGTCTTGTCCCTTCCTCCTCCCATCAACACTGTGGTGTGTAATAAGTGTGCATCTGGGTGTGGAAGAGTGAAATGCAGTAAAATAACATGTTAAAGATGCAGATATATTCAAACTTGTAAGATGCCATTATAAATGTGAAATGAAAGAAATCGTTATGCTGTTGTGAAACATTATCTCACCCCTTCCATGCAACATTCTAATTTATAATTTTTTCAAAGACTCCATTATAATTCAGAGTCTCTGAATCTTCCTTTACTAGTTCACTGATTACCAAAGCTATGTCATCCATGGCTGCCTGGAGAATAACCCAACCTTGGAGAGATCTATTGCTTTATTTAATGGAATCTCTAAGTGGGTCCAGTTGATGGTTCTAAGCAAACCAACCCCTCAGCAAAGGGCAGAAGTCATCACAAAGTTTATCAATGTTGCCAAGGTATGTATGTCTGTTAATTAGACTGGGATTCTCAAAGGATTCTAGATATTCATTCTCTCTACTGAGAAAAGTCGTTGAAAAAATTTGGGGTTCACAATATAAAAGCCAATTAAAATACCCATAAATGTCTAATGAGCAAATATACTTCTCTCATGCAAGAAGATTGCTTTTAATTGGCCGTATTTGGAAGCATTTAATGTAGCTATTTTTCTGTGTAATGATTGATATATTTTTCTAGTGGATTTCATTTGTACTTCATTTTGAATTGATACTATTTTCCCTACATCCTTGTTGTTAAATTGTAGGACTTCATCTGTACCTCAAAAAGGTCAGAATAATTCAAAAATTGTTACTAAGTATTGAAGTTAACCTTTTCTATTGCAGAAGCTCCTTCAGCTCAAAAATTTTAACACCCTGATGGCAGTGGTAGGAGGCCTTAGTCATAGTTCCATTTCCCGGCTCAAAGAGACCCATTCTCATCTTTCTTCAGAAGTTACAAAGGTACAGTGGATCAGATCATAACCCAAGTAGAAAGTTTGTTTGTAAATTGTTTGGGGGTAGGATGATCTTAACAAATGTCACTCAGAAGGGGAAAGTTTTCTTCTTAGACAATAGGAGGTTACAGCCATACCACCTGGAAAAACAGATTAGAGGTGGCAACAAGTGTCCTAATAGGAATGCTTTGAACACTGTTAACATACTGCAGTTGTAAATATTCAAAAAATATGTGTTTGGTGCTTACTATGTGATAGGCATTGTGAAATACATGGGGGTTACAAGGCAAATATGACAGAAATCATTCCTACCGTCCCGTCCTCAAATGAAGTCATTGAACACCTGCTCTCTTCATAGTACTGTGTTCAACACGGTGGAAGACACAAAGGAAGGGGAGGCAGAAAGAAATCTTTTGTACAGAAAGCCCTCAGATTTATAGCTCAGTTTTCAGGGATTAAAAAAAAAAAATTTAAGCAATGATTGTTTCCCAAACTGAACTTTTTCTGCCATATTTATTTCCAGACTACAATAATATTTTTCCTTATTGAGCAAAAAAGAACATTTCGTCCTTATGAAAAGATTTCCTTGTAAGCGTGTACTTTGTTATATCAGTAAGGACACTTTCAGCTGTAAGTTAAAAAAAAAAAATCTTGGAATTGCTTAAACAATAAGGAAATGGATCGTCTCACATACCTGAAAGTCCAGAGGCAAGGCCAAGTCCAGGCATGGTCTGATCAGAGCTCTGGCTCAGTTGCTCTGTATTCCTCTGAGTATGAGGTTTTTGTTTTAGTTTTTGTTTTTCATCGGATTGGTTTCCCTCCTGATTGGGCTGTCTGCAGCAACGGGAAAATTATGCTTTCTTGTTTATGGAAGTTGGAGATAGGGAAAACCTCTCTTCAGCTCTGCACCCATGGAATAAAAGACCTTCTTTTTTAGACAGATTGGACCATCTCAAATCACATGCCCACCCCTGGGCCAATAACAGTATCCAGAGGAATACAATGTACTGATTGGCTTAACTCTGTGTTCCTGAACCAATCACAAACCAGAGGGATGGAATTATGAAGATGGTAGATCAGAACCCATCCTTGGATCTGGGCACGGAAACAGCGTCATCCGAGACACATGGGAAAGAGTAGACTGATCAAAAGTAGACACATGGGTCTATTAGGAAGGTATGGCTGCCGTTAGGCAACCAACAATAGCTTGTGCATATAAACAGGAGAATATAAACCACAGAAGCACTGCTGAGTGACCTCAAACACTGCACCCTTTCCAAGTATAATGGGGCTCATTATGTGTTTCATTTTCCTTTAGATTAGTAATGAATTTCCAGTAAAGAGCAAAACATATTTTAAATGTTGTAAAGAATAAGAATTCAGTGGAGGCTCATAGAAGCTTGCAACCACCAGTGTGTCTTCAAAAATTATTTATTTGAACTCCCCTTTCTTACAGAAAAGAAAACTGAGGTCCCCAAAAGTGAAGTGACTTGCTTAAGGTCACCCTCCTAGTTAGTGGCAGAGTCCAAAACCACAGCTATCTCACACATCAGTATGACTGTTCCTACCCCATACTGGCCCCTTCAAGTTATATCTTGAATGCAACTTTCTTGGAACAACTAGGAAATTTTAATATACTACATACTTCAATACAATACATGCTTGTATTTGTGGATTGTAATATTTCCATGAATTACAAAATACTTATATATACATGATGCTATTTAACATCTCAACACCCCTAGTAGGTAGGCAGAGTTGTGGGCTATTTCTCTTTTGACGCAGAATGGAACAGGCTGTCCAACTCATAGCCAAGCCTAGTACATTTTTCTAACTTTCTTTTCCCTGGTTAATATTTCCCTGCATCAACGTTGGTGCAATTGATACTTCTTTCAGTAGGCGAGGAATTTCCTAGCCACACACTGTTGGGCCTGAGGGTGGGCAGAAGGGAAGGCTGTTTGAAAATACTACTTTTCCATCTGTTCCCAGAACTGGAATGAAATGACGGAGCTGGTCTCCTCCAACGGCAATTACTGTAATTACCGCAAGGCCTTTGCCGACTGTGATGGCTTCAAAATCCCAATCCTTGGCGTCCACTTGAAAGACTTGATAGCAGTCCATGTCATTTTCCCAGACTGGATGGAGGAGAACAAAGTGAACATTGTGAAAATGCACCAGCTCTCCGTTACCTTGAGTGAACTGGTCTCCCTACAGAATGCCTCTCACCACTTGGAACCCAACCTGGATTTGATCAACTTGCTCACGGTGAGTCCAACGGACTAGAGTTTGTGCTAATAACTCTCCTGCACCTCACTTCCCAGGGTATGCAGGAAGATCCATGCCAGCAATTCACAATGGGGGTGGGGGAGGTGTTGAATTCAGGGTCAGTAGATGGGAAGAAATCTCAAAGGATGAAGAGAGGGAAACACACCTGTAACCCAAGTGACTTGAGACACCAATCTCCGAGCAAAGAAAGTTCCCTTTGCTTTGAGGGTCCCAGTCTCAGCCTCCACGGCTCTGGCTTCTGCAGTTCTTAGAGAGGCCCTCCAGCCCTGTCCTCAGTGCCTCATCACACTCATCTAATTCATCACCTCCTTCTCTATGCCCTCAACTCATCGGCTTCTCTTGATCCTCACTGCACTGCTGTAGTTGAAGCCTGGAGTAATGCGGGGACCTCCTCTGAGATCTCCCTCCCCGTTACCCCCACCAACCTCCCCAAGCCACCAGATACAGGTCCCAGTCTGCCACTGGAGCCCTTCACAACTTGTTTTCTGACTATCAGTTTCTCCTCGTTTGTCATCACCTGATCCCGCATTACACCTGCCTTTGAGGAATGTGGGACTTATACTTTCCACCACAAATTGCTGCCTTCTACTTTCTGGCTTTGCATTTTCTTGGAAAATTCCTTCCTTACCCACCCCCCAACCCCACCATGACTAGCTTAAATTCAAAAGCCTCTACCTTTCTGGAGCATTCTCTGTTTCCTTCCAAAGCAGTAAGGCATCTGTCACATGCGTTGCCCTTGTACTTTCTTATCTATAGGAGGTATCACTTGACATTAGATTTTTTTTCTATTTACCTGCCTTATACATCGCCCGTCCCCAGCACCTCTCATAGTATTGCATAACATCTTAACGGAAAAACCTGAAATAACTTTTTGGCCCACCCAATACCTGGCATATTTAGGAACTCAGCAGATGAACTGGGTGCTGTATTTAGGAGTGGGTTGGAAGAAATTCACCTACTGCTCATACGTTTTGGCCTTGGCGGCACGCACCATTAACTGGTCTCTAGGTCCTAGCACTTTTAGACACACAGGTGTATAGTAGAGAACATTTCCCATTGGCTGCTTCTTTGTCAGGGGGAAAGAGGCATAAGCAAATTCTCTCACCCTTGCTTAAACAAGTGGAGGAGCAACTTCCTTGTTTGGGTTTTTGACACTGTAGCATCTGAAACTTGGCTGCAATACCGAATTGACTACTTTCCTCCAGTAGCCATGGGGAATGAAAACAAGAAGCCCTCTGGAACTCCAAAGAGCTAAATCCTCTAGGACTGCTGCATTGGGATAAGAGTGCAGTTCCTAGACCTTCTCACAAACTGTTCCTAGAACACAGAATTGTTTACCAAGGAAGAGAACCCCTAGGTGTAGGCAATAATGGTAGCTGCATTCTTAGTATAAAGCAGAAGTAGCCAACATACAGAAGCACAAATCTCTTGGGGCTGAGTTTGTGTAACAAATAGTAAACACCCAGACATTCTCTGTTAGGGTGGGGGAACCTCACAATAATCCAGGCAGCTGCCTTTATTAACCATTTGCCATGTAAATCTGTTTCCATGAATAAGTGACCAGAGTTGCAGCCCCAATCAGACTGTAACCCCACAGCCACAGGTGATGTCTGAAGACCAGTCTCAGGGGGTAGCCTAGGCTCCAAGTGTCTGTGCTCAGGCTGCCTCCACGAGCTGGGGGAGAACTTCATGAGCAGCTGCCTATGCTGGGCAATTCCTCATCTGGATAAAAATAATGATGGAGTAGGGAAAAGAAATTTGAATTGTAAATGCAGCAGGCAACATCAGGACAGATATTTGAGAAATACTAAAGGATTTGGAATGAAATTTTGGGGCTGCAGATGGAAAATCTGAACTCCAGAAGTAAAAGCTAAGAAATAATTCATTTTTGCTGGAAACAAAAGAAAAAAGAAAAAGACTCAATCTCTCAGTCTCTCTATGTATCTCTCTCTCTCTCTCTCTCTCTCTCTCTCTCTCTCTCAGGAATTGAAGGAAAATTTAGAAGCCACCAAGCACCATATTTAGTCACAGCAGCATTGTATAGTATAGTGTAATATAATGGCAAGAGTCTCAGATGGGAGACATAACTTTTTGTCCTGCCTCTGCAGTTACTTAGCTTTGTCTCCTTGCTAACTAGTCTTGACTTTGGATTTTTCCTAAAGGGTTTTGTGCTCATTTGTAAGATCTCATCCAGCTCTAAACTTCTGTGGTGCTAGATGTAAGGAATGGTGGAGCCTTGGGACTAAGGAACCAAGTGTCAACCTAATTCTGTGGTTCCGGCCCAGTGGCTCATCAGGATAGCACAGTTCCGCAGATGAGCACAATTGTCAAGCCAGTTTCTATTTAAAGCCAAAAGCCTTCCTCTCTCCCCACAACCAAGGAGAAAGTTCGGTGCATTCATTCTTCCTGGCCCTAGGCAGATTAATCTCCTCAGAATGAGGACGGAGGAGACTCCCAGGAGGTGTTCACTGGAGCCCAGTGAGCATTTCATGAACCACATACATGTTGAGATTAGAACCATACGTTGACTGCAGCTGCCCAAATGCATGTGAGGTCATTCTTATTAAGCACAGCATTGAAGGGGTGATCCTTTTTGCTCCAAGACTCTAGGTCAAGTTTCTGCCTGAAGTGACTGCTTCTAAACATGGTCCCAGGTGAGGAAGCTGATATATGATTGAGAGCCCTGGAAGAAAGAAAATGAGAACTCTTAAGTTAATGAACAATTGCTAAATGCCTGCTCTGTGCAGTAGGCTGTATAGCAATGCTTGAACTTTCTGTAATAGTTGATTACCGTTTTCACAGCACTTTTCACATACATTTCCTCAGTAGATTCTCACACACACACCCTGTGATGTAGCCTGGGCAGGTCAGAGGGTGTAACATCACCCCTGCCCCTTCCTATTTTAGAAATGAAGAAGCTGCGATTCATAACGGACAAAAGGCTTGCAAATAGCCAACTTCTGAATCCCAGTTTGTGTGTGTGTCTCTCTTTCTCTCTCTGATGGACATTTACTCTGTAATGTGGGAATATTGCTGACATTTACTTTATTTTGCATCTGTGAAAATTAAATAATCTCTCTCCCTCTTCATGGGTGTGTAAAGAAAGAGTTAATTACAAAATGAAATCTATGCAAGCAGGGACTATGTTTGCCATTTTTATCATTGTAATCTGAGCCCCCTGAACAGTACTGGGCACATGAAGGAAAGAGGACCACACCGCCAAACTGTTGGGATTTGTATTGTTCCCCTTTTTAGGGAAGATCTGGAGAAAACATTTTCCACTGTGATCCCAATTCATGTAACCAGGAGCTTTTAAACTGACGCTTCTTGTTTCATGGTATACAAAATAGTCTGATTTTTTTTCATAGTATTTTTAGATCTATCAGTTACATTTACCATTCTGAGTATATGCAAATTACTGGAAAGCCCCTGTATTTTTACAATCGAAGAAGAAGAAGAAGAAAGAAGAAAGAAGAAGAGGAGGAGGAAAAGGAAGAATTGCAAAAATGGTGACTGGAGATAGTTTGATGACCAAGTGTGTGTTATTTTACAATTCTCCAGTCAAGACAATGTCGGTCCTGAGGTGCAGACTAAATCCACAGCCATCTTTGCTGATAGGCTTGGTTGTAAAAGCAACAACCTGAAACAGTGACTCAGAACATTTTTTAGAAACAAACAAGCTTAAGATATGTTAGACACAAAAACAGATCCCATTGACAAGCTGCCTATATTATTTAAAAGGTGTGTAGGAAGTAGAACAGATCACTTTGTGCAGGGCCATAAGGCCCAGAGGAGATCCGAGAAAGCAAGTAGGATCGCAGCTTGGAAAGCAGAGAGATGGCTAGAGTTAACCCAGAAGGTGGCTCTGCACTCGTGGATGAGCACAGTGGCATTTGGCTGCTGCACTGATTGGGAGCCAAACCCTGCAGTTCCCATCTGTGTGGCCCTCTAAACAAATCCCATTGGACACCATTAGCTCATTTAATCCTCACAACAATCCTGGGAGGGAGCTATTATTGATGACTCCCATTTTACAGCTCAAGAGACAGACTCAAGAAGATTAATGACTTGCCTAGGTTCATACGACCACTAATAAATGGAGAGCAAACATTGGGAGACAACAAAAATATTTCCATCATAGAGTCAGATATCTGTCCATGTGACGTATGAAAATACTCAGGGATGTTCTGTGTCTTTTGAAAGAGCATCTCCCCTATTTAGTGTGTGGCTTATTTGGGTTTCTGGTTAGATGTTCTTGCACTGCTGGCATCTCCTTTCCAGCAGATGCCAGTGCTGTCATCAGAGGAAGAGTCAGGAGGACAAGAACATACTCATCAAAGCCCAGATTAACTCCTGACAACAAGGAAGTCAAAAGGAAGAAGTCAGTCAGTTTTCTGTCTATGTCACATTCACAGTGCAAGATAGCAAACTAGGACTGGGATTATAGAGGTGGGATTACAAATGCACTGTCTCCTTTTATGAAGCTTAGAGACCAGTAGAGTCTTCTGTTGTGGAATTTACAAAACAGTGGGCAACTGCCCATGGCAGATGTGTTTTATTTGGCCCACATGGAATCATAAAAAAAAATCTGTTATTAGTTGCCAGTGCTTAAAAATGAGGATTTTTTATATAAAACTCTAGATTTCTGACTTCTCTTGACAAATTAGATGTGGCAATTGTCATCAAACTGACAACAATTTGCCTTAGATGAGTAGTGGCTATCTCCCATTTATCAGTGATCACACCTTCCCCTATTGCTTCCCTAACCCAGAGATCCAGTGTCAAATTCCACTTATCAGCACAAATTTTTCTTATTGTTGAGCTATGAGGAGAGATCCCCAAGTTAATCATATCTGCAAAACTCTTTTACCAAATACATTGTTATACCAATGTCTCTATCACAATATCCCTTTCATGCATCTCCCTTCACTCTTTTATATGGTGGACTGGTTCCTCAAAGCATTTGTTTGTGACGTGGGGACAGTTCCTCTCCTGAAAAAAGGCAGGGCCCCGGACGTAGAAGTGACTGCTGTTCAGAGGAAGGTGGATACAGTGTGCGTTCTTTGTGAGCATGATTTTCATGATCTGAAATGATACTGGGGCAATTTTATAGTAAAGTCAATTTTATTATGCTTAAAAAAACCTTTAGATGACAAAGTCTAGATAATGCAATACATGACCAGATATGTGAAATCCTTAATTTAACTGCTGTATTTAGTAGCTAGAATAGTGACTACAATGGTCCCCACCATATATTAGGTGACCAATAAATATTTGTTGAATGAATGATGCAAAAATGACAGTTTATAATGCCAGTTTCTTTTTTAAAAAAATGAGATAGAACAGCAAGATAAATCCTTGAAAGACATCCTGTGCCTCTGAGTTTTCTCTTGCTCCTAAGCACCAGGCCCTGAGCTGGAGATAAGGGATCCTTGATGTTACAGGATAGGACCAGGAACAGGTGTATAAAAGAAGACTTGGAAATGGAATAAAGCCTCTCACATTAAGCCTTTATCTTTAGACAAAATATGTCAAAGGAAAATTTTCATGCTTAAAATGGTCAGAGAAAGGACAGGGCACCTGGTTCTCTTCCCTGTTGATAAAATGGTATGATTCATCAGGTTCTTAACATTGAAGGGCACGTGTGGGAATTATCCAGGCTTATTTTAAATCTTATGACTTCTGTTTTAGGTAAGTGGGACCATGCATTTTAAGGTTTTGCAGATTTTATCCACGCAGTTTAATCTTCATTTACATTCTTATCCTTGCCTACCCTAATCTTTCTCTCTGTCTTTATTTCTCCAAGTCCTCCCAGTTAGGTCCCAGTTCACAAGTTCCTCTGTGAATCCATCCTGATCATTTCTGTCCTCAGTGGCCCCCACACATAATAATAAAAGTAGTTGTAACAGCTATAATAATAACAATAACATCAACAACACCAGATTACATTTCCTGAGATTTCACTGTGTACTAGGTCCTGTGTAAAGTACTTTACATGCATTATTTCATTTGATCCTGATAAAAATCCAATTAGATAGGGACTTTTGCGATCATTTTACAGAAGTGGAAACTGAGTGTCAGAGAGGAAATAACTGGCTCAAGGCCACAGAGCTAACCAGTGGCAGGCTCAGAATTTGAACGCAAACCCACCGGTCTCCAAAACCTCTCCCTCATGCTTTACACGCCGCCTCCCTGAAAAATTCCTATAGCACTTAGAGTGGGGCAACTTCCTTCACATTTAGCATGTGTTGCCTTTTGTTGATGTGAATATATCTTTTTGTGTTCAGGTCCTATTTAGTCAAATAAGGTGTCTGGCCCTTGAGGGCAGGAATGATTTTATACCATTTTATATCACCAGAATTTAGCACAATGCCCTGAAATAATAGAAACCTATTCATTGCTCTTTCATTTCTGCAGTTCTTTAGTCAAACCTCCAAGACACCATTTATTCCATTTCCAAGTCTTATTTTATACACCTGTCCCCAGTCCTAGCCTGTAACATCAAGGATCCCTTACCTCCAGCTCAGTGCTTGGTGCTTAGGAGCTACTCAATAATTATCAAGAAAAATTGAGTCAATGGTTCTTGTTGATGCTGATGACCACACTAGGCTTAACTTTTTTCTTTTTAAAATTTCGTTTTCTGGGACTTCCCTGGCGGCCCGGTAGTTAAGACTCCACGCTTCCAATGCAGGGGGCGTGGGTTTGCTCCTTGGTTGAGGAACTAAGATCCCACATCCTGCGTGGCCAAAAAATAAAATATTAAAACTTCTTTAAAAAAAATTTCATTTTCCACCTCTGCATGCTATCTTTTTAACGTTCTACATTCACTCAAGTTATTAGACATTGAGCTTAAGCATTCAGTTTGGAAAAATTTCAGTAATGTAAATAAGTAAATAAATGATTCAACATCCTTATTTATCCCTTCTAATTTGTTGTAGCTTTCTCTGGACCTCTATCACACAGAAGATGATATTTACAAACTATCACTGGTGCTGGAGCCTAGAAATTCTAAATCGGTGAGTATTGTTTTCTCTCTCAGGTTCAGTGACAAACACCATTATTTTATATTTACAATAATTGACCATTACAGTAGTGCTTTGTGATCTAAAGATTGAAGAATTAAAAAATCTATATTCTTCCCATTTTACCAATGGAACAGCTTAGCCCTGACAGATAATTATTTCTTCACATTAGAAGCTAACAAAGAAGAACATCATTTCCAGTTACTCTGTTTTATTGTTGATCTTCCATGTTCCCTCTGAGAACCTGCCCCGCCCCCAAAAAAGAAGGAACAATAATTTGAATGACCATTCTAGGCTTTTTTTAAAAAAACTGATTCTACATAAAATTAGAATTAATAAATTTTAAATACCCTAATCATAATTCACAAATTTCTCTACTAATGATTCATCCAGCTCAGAATTTCAGTATCACATTGGATAGAGTCTCACTTAATTGATAGCTGAGTCTTAGTAAAGAAACATTATATAATGAGTTGAAGAAACTGAATTACTGAATGTACACTGCTCATTACTCTTATCAAGTGGACTGTAGCTCAGATATGCTTTGCACTAGTAAAAAAACAAATATCTGGGTGAATATGAAATTTACAATGAGGATGAGGTTTGCATGTTGAAAAAAAATTTCTGTCTGCTTCTTATATCCTGAGATCTGTTTTCTTATGAAGGTCTCATTCATTACCTCCGTACCAGTTGAGTTCTGTGGCACGTTGCCAGCAAACCCTAGGGCCTAAGTCTGTCCATCTATTAATACCTACTACCATTCTGAACCATCGAACTGAAAGAGGCAGAATGACTGTGAATGCTGTTCACAGTAAAGGCCAGGTGGGAGACTATGAACTTGAGTCTGAGTCAGTTGACCTGGTAGCATCTGTTCTTAAAATAATGTCTGTGATGGTCCATCACCATGTTCCCCTCCCTGCCAACCCCAAGAAGCCCATCTCCTGGGGACACTGCAGAAGGCAGCCATATGGGAAGATACAGCACAGGCAAAGGGAGGGGTTAGGACCAAACTCTTCAAAGTTCGCATGATGAAGAGAGAGGTAGAAAGAAAAGTAATGTTACTGAAAAAAAGGAATTCGTAAGCTCCTCCCTCATTCCATAGCTTTGGTGTGATGAAGCTGTCCTGTACATGCACACACAGCATTGCCACCTCCTGACGCCTTCCTTTACCTATAACTAGGCACCTTAATTGCCACCTGTTGGTTGTTGGATGCCTGGCAGGTCATAATATATATGTTATCTCATCAACTCTGTTAAGGAAACAGAGTCTGGTGAGCATAGGTGTCTTACACAGACCACAGAGCCAGTCAGTAGGAGAATTTGGACTGGTCTCAGGAGTCTGCCTTCACCGCCTGTGCTTTTTCTACAGCGTGATGCTGCCCATTATTTTCCCACCACCCCTTGTTCAGAAACAGGGTAAGAATGACCATTTTAGCACACATGCCTGATCTGTGCCTTTTAGATTTACTTTGGTTTATTTTCAGGATTAAGTTTTACCAATTTTAGGAGACATTTCCATCCAACATAAAAAAGTCTTTTTATCTCTTGTAAAAGCAGAAGCTTTCAAAGCCCCTTCCAAGTGCTAAAATCCCATGAATCTATGAAAACACATTTCCCAATCCCTTTCTGTCTCTTCTCTAAGTGGAATGTCACCTTATTTTGTATTTGGTGTTCGACGCATACTGGTAACTAAGAACAATTTCCCGTCAGGATTATATTCCTGAGAGCCTGTAGCTTTAATGTGCTTACAGTTAGCACTGGCCAACCTCACCTAGTTAGTCCCAGAGCTTCTCAACCTTATTCTGTTCATGGCACCCTTAGTGCCTCATAATTGTTTGTGTTTTAATTCATGTCTCAGTTTTTTCATGCTCCCTCTAGGTCAGAAGAAATACCTAACAGTTTCACTTATAGAATAGTTAGGTCCAAGCAACTAAATATGTATAAACATTGATGTTCTAATGGCTTATTACCTGCCTGAAAAAATAATACACACAGATTGAAAACAATAACATTTTAATTTCATTCTTAAATAACCACAATTACTAATGGATATGTGTGCCTGTTGGGCATGGTGCAATTTCTTAAATCTTGGAATCAGATTGGATACTGTCACCTTTATTGCTTGTTCCACATTGATTTTTTGCTTCTCAGGGGCATGATATCATTGATAGAAAGATGGCATGAGCTGATGGGTGAATTGTGAACTATTTCAAGCTGGTAGTTCGTGTGCTATTGACAAATATTGAGTATTGCTGTATTTCCCTCAGAAGTTTGAAATATCTTTCGGTAACCCTCTGAGTTCGTCGCAGTGCTCCAGAGGAGGGGTGTGCCTTGCTGTATAGTTTGGGAACCAAGGGTTTAATCCTTTATTATATCGACAAGATGAAAGGCTTGTGTGTGTGCATGTGTGTGTGTGAGAGAGAGAGAAACTGTGTGTGAGAGTGACCATATTCAGATGGCAGATAATTTTTTGTCCTGTTTGTAGCTCACAGCAGCACCCACCTCACAACATTGGTAGAGGCTTAAATCTTTACAGTTACGCCTCAACTCCTCTTGCAAAAATGGTTATCCCCAACTCGGTATCAAATTTAAAAACAACCTGCTAATACAGGCTTGTATGCATGCACCAGCAAAAATATTTCATCATATGAGATCCCTAGGGAGAGGATACGAAGTGCACAGCACTCTTGGCTCCCAATAGGACTGTGTTTCACACTTGTGTTGTGTAAACGAGTTATATATTATTACTACCATCTTCTCCACATGATTAAGTGAAAATGTCTTGCACGAATGTGGACGAACCTGTGGAGGAAACAAGTTCACCAAAGCGGGGCTCGAGAGAGCTAATGATTAGCCAAACCGTCAAGAACTGATTAAGCATATTGAGAGATGCTGGTAAGATGACATAAACTTGGCTGTGCACTGCTGGCCACTTACTGCACACACCTAATTTATCACTAGCACTAACTATTAAAGAATTAGATAACTGGTGTTTTATGTGCTTTGTATTATACAAGCAAAAAATTGTATGGATTGTTACAGAGATGTTTAAGGGTGTTTTAGTAGTATCTGGGGAACTTGGATAGGATTTTTGGGTGAGCTGGGAGAGCAATATTTTTTTCCACCTAAAATAATACAATCTAGGCTGCTGTTAAACAAAATATGTATTTAGTTACAGATTAGATTCTACAGACAAAATATTGCATTAACAAAATTTTCACTGATGTTTTCAAAATATTTAAGTACTACATAAACAGAAGTTTTTACTGATATTAATATGCAAAACTTATATGGCTTTCTCAGTGTCCCTGGTCCAAATTGCTCGAGGCCCCAGATAAAGTTGAAAAATGTGTGTGTTTTCTGTCAGCAGCCTACCTCCCCTACGACGCCCACCAAGCCCGTGGTGCCCCTGGAGTGGGCCTCAGGCGTGATGCCAAAGCCAGATCCTACAGTCATCAACAAACACATAAGGAAATTAGTTGAGGTAAGTGGTTGAGGGACAGTTAAATGTGAGCAGTTAAAAGGAGGCCCCTTTCTCTTTCCAGAATATTCTCTGGTTGCCCAGGAATCAGATGGAGTCCATGAAAACAGCCCTCTAGCAAGTAAGAGCAATTCAGTAGACACTTAGCTCTACCTGGCACTGGCTTCTGGGGAAGAACCTCCCAGGAAGTCCCCCTTTCCCCTTCCTGTCTGTCAGTTCTCACTTGCCCAAATACTCTCAGCTACTTAGAACCCCTCACTTCCCCAGGCATTTGACACTTCTGTCATTGTTCCTGCAACCCAAGGGACTGTTTGAGGATTAGAATCTACTCATTAAAACCCACATGGGGGCTTCCCTGGTGGTGCAGTGGTTAAGAATCTGCCTGTCAATTCAGGGGATATGGGTTTGAGCCCTGGTCCAGGAAGGTCCCACATGTCGCTGAGCAACTAAGCCCGTGCGCCACAACTACTGAGCCTACGCTCTAGAGCCCACAAGCCACAACTACTGAGCCTGCGTGCCACAACTACTGAAGCCCACATGCCATAACTACTGAGGCCCACACACCTAGAGTCCATGCTCCACAATAAGAGAAGCCACCCAATGAGAAGCCCGTGCACCGCAACAAAGAGTAGCCCCTGCTCACCGCAACTAGAAAAAGCCCTCAGGCAGCAACAAAGAACCAATGGAGCCAAGAATAAGTAAATAAATAAATAAGTTTATTATTTATAATAAAAAAAACCCACATGGGTCACCATAAAATGCTGGATAAATTGGTTACCTGAGGGTAGGAAAAAAGACTGTAAGTTGAGTAGTTTCTCCAGCTGTATATATTTGGGGGTCTGTGACACCGCAGCGCAACAGCATTTAGGTCAGAAACATCACTTAATGAAGGGCAAGATTGTGTCAGAATTTTCCATATTAAAAACAACAAAAAAAGAGTAGATGCACCAATGTGGGAAAGATGGAAATATCTCAGACACTAGAAATTGTGATTGTTGATTAAACATCTCCCTTCACGGACTAGTACATCCTCAGATGCAATAGGAACAAGTCTTTGGGATATTATGTGCTCTTTGCTGGGAAAGGACGTTTACAGAAAAAGAATGTTCTATATCTTGGATTATCCATGGAACTATGAAGTGCTGAAAGAAAAGTTGCATGGGGCATGGGAGTCAGGAAGGGGAGATTAGAAAGGGTGAGGGAAGGGGATGAGACAGCCATAAGGTCCAGTGGAGACCATGTGATGATGTGGTAGTGACAGACCCAACTTGGAGCCAGGGAAGGTGGGCAAAGGATCTGGGTGCATGGAGTTGCAGCTCAGGAAGGTCTAGAATCAGGAAATGAATGAAGTATTTTTTCTCCTACTCTCTCCTCTGCTTTTCTCTGAATGCTCACTCCATTCTCTGCAGACAGACTTTCCTTGCTCCACACGAGGAGCCTCTTTCTCCCCCACCCCTTTGTACCTTACCTCTTTTCTCCAATTCCAGTTTCATGGGGGAAGGTTGGCCCAGTTTGGTTAGATTGAGTACTATTGATTTAATTGAATAAATGACTGGGTTTCATTTGAATTTCCATAATGAATTTTATTCCAAAAAAATCTTGTACTCTCAGTATAAATACAGGTATTAAACTATAAATCGTAAGCACTCCATAATAGTTCATTTTTAAGCAATTTTGATTATGGATAAGCATTGATAGTGAGACTTGCAAAAAAATTCAGTTATTTATGGATAAACTTGTAATGGGTGCTAAACAATCATATTTTTAATTAAGTAATTTGTTCATTTATACTTTGCCTACTTCCCAAAATACTCCTGAAGCAGTTGTGCCCTAAGGCAATACAGATAATATATAACAGAATCCACAGGGGAATTGCCAACAAACACATGAAAGAATGTTCAACATCACTAATCATTAGAGAAATGCAAATCAAAACTACAATGAGGTATCACCTCACACCAGTCAGAATGGCCATCATCAAAATATCTACAAACAATAAATGCTGGAGAGGGTGTGGAGAAAAGGGAACCCTCTTGCGCTGTTGGTGGGAGTGTAAATTGATACAGCCACTATGGAGAACAGTATGGAGGTTCCTTAAAAAACTACAAATAGAACTACCATATGACCCAGCAATCCCACTATTGGGCATATATCCTGAGAAAACCATAATTCAAAAAGAGTCATGTACCACAATGTTCATTGCAGCTCTATTTACAAAAGCCAGGACATGGAAGCAACCTAAGTGTCCATCAACAGATGAATGGATAAAGAAGATGTGGCACATATATACAATGGAATATTACTGAGCCATAAAAAGAAACGAAATTGAGTTATTTGTAGGGAGGTGGATGGACCTAGAGTCTGTCATATGGAGTGAAGTCAGAAAGATAAAGACAAATACCATATGCTAACACATATATATGGAATCTAAAAAAAAAAAAAATACGGTTCTGAAGAACCTAGGGGCAGGACAGGAATAAAGACGCAGACATAGAGGATGGACTTGAGGACACGGGGAGGGGGAAGGGTAATCTGGGACGAAGTGAGAGAGTGGCATGGACTTATATATTCTACCAAGTGTAAAATAGATAGCTAGTGGGAAGCAGCCGCATAGCACAGGGAGATCAGCTCGGTGCTTTGTGTCCACCTGGGAGGGTGGGAGGGAGATGCAAGAGGGAGGAGATTTGGGGATATATGTGTATATATAGCTGATTCACTTTGTTATAAAGTAGAAACTAACACACCGTTGTAAAGCAATTATACTCCAATAAAGATGTTTAAAAAAAAAAGAAATCACAGGGGAAAGAGAGATTGCTTCATTATAACTGGACTCTAAGTCAAATGTTTGCATACATATGTTTGCAGGGAGAACTTACAAACTTTTTGAAAATCCAATTTAGCAGAGGGCAATGGAAAAATCTTTTTTCTTTTTTTTTTGCTGTACACGGCCCTCTCACTGTTGTGGCCTCTCCCGTTGCGGAGCACAGGCTCTGAACGCGCAGGCTCAGCGGCCATGGCTCACGGGCCCAGCCGCTCCGCGGCATGTGGGATCCTCCCAGACCAGGGCACGAACCCATGTCCCCTGCATCGGCAGGCAGACTCTCAACCACTGCGCCACCAGGGAAGCCCAAAAAAAATCTTCCTTATTTTTCTCTGATTATAAAGAAAGCCAGGGCAGTCCACTGGTTAGGACTCAGCACTTTCACTGACATGGCCCCAGGTTAAATACCTGGTTGGGGAATTAAGATCCCGCAAGCCACGTGGTGCAGCAAAAAAATAAAAAAATTAAAAAGCTGAATATTAAAACATTTCAGAAATAGAAAGTTTTACTTTCAGGACTTGATGTCTCTTCTGTCTAGGGTTAATCACTGGTAAATTGTAGATCATCTTGTCTGATTTTATTCTCCCCCCCCCATACACACACACATATATACATGTATATCTTTGAGAAAGCTTGTTCAGTTATTTCCTTAGAACAATTCCTAGAAGTGGAATTGCTGTGTCAGAGTAAGCACTGATTGTCCTCCAGAAAGATTGTGGCTATTTGCTTTACCAACTTGATAAGAGAGTGCCTATTTTCTCATAACCCTAGGAAATTATCAATTGTTTTAATGTTTTCCAATTTGAGAGATAAAAAAAAGTTTCATTAGTATTTCCATAATTACTAGCAGAATTGAATGTCTTTCCATGAATGTATTGTCCATTTGTATTTTTACTTTGGTGATCCTCTGTTTTCCTTTTGTGTCCTCTCGTAAGTGTTGCAAATGATTTTCTCTGTCATTTATATTTAAATTTGTTAATTGAGCTTTTTTGATTCAGATATTTTGCATTTTATTGTAATGAAATACTTTTGTTTATGACCTCTGACTTGGATGTCGTCCTAAGAAAGATCTTTCCTACTCAAAGATAATAAAACATGAAAAATATTTTTATCTATTTACCTTTGGGTTTTTATAACTTAATTTTTACATTAAAATATTTAAGGCATCTGGAATTTAGTTTGGGGGCAATTTATTTTATAAGATTATCAGCCATTTAACTCAACAGCAATTATTAGGTAACCCATAATTTCCCTGTGGATTTGAATAGATACTTTTGGATATTCTGAATTCTTACATACATATGGATCTGTTTCTGGACTGTACTCTCTGCAGTAAGTTGCAATACCATGTTGTTTTGACTAATGTATCTTTGATTTCTGATAGGGCACATTGCCCCTCATTACCCGTCGTTGTTTTAGTTAAAATATAACTGACCTTCTAGGTGTTCTAGGTGCACAACATAGTGATTCAATATTTCTACACATTACAAAATGATCACCACAATAAGTCTAGTTACCATCTGTCACCATACAATGATATTAAAATATTACTGACTATATTACCCATGCTGTACTTTCCATCCCGTGACTCGTTTATTTTATAACTGGAAGTTTGCACCTCTTAATTTCCCTCACCTATTCATTCATCCTCCCACTCCTCTCACCTCTGGCAACCACATGTTTGTTCTCTGTATCTATGAATCTGTTTCTGGTTTTTTTTTGTTTGTTCATTTGTTTTTTAGATCCCACATACAAGTGAAATCCTATGATATTTGTCTTTCTCCACCTGACTTATTTCACTTAGGGTAATACCCTAAGGTCTATCTATGTTGTCAAAAAATGGCAAGATTTCATTCTTTTTTATGGCTGAGTCATATTCCATTTTATTTATATACCACATTTTTATCTATTCATCTATTGATGAACACTTATGTTGCTTCCATATCTTGGCTATTGTAAATAACGCTGGAATGAACACAGGGATGTATATATCTTTCAAATTAGTGTTTTTGATTTCTTTGGAAAAAATACCCAGAAGTGGAATTACTGGATTGTATGATAGCTCTGTTTTTAATTTTTTGAGGAACTTCTATACTGTTTTCCATAGTAGCAGCACCAATTTGTAATCCCAACAACAGTACATGAGGGTTCCCTTTTCTCCTCACCCTCACCGACACTTGTTATTTGTTGTCTTTTTGATCATAGCCATTCTGACAGGTGTGAGGTGGTATCTCTGTGTGGTCTTGATTTGCATTGCCCTGAGATGAGTGATAAGTGATGTTGAACATCTTTTCATGTGTCTGTTGGCCATCTGTAAGTCTTCTTTGGAAAAATGTTTATTCAGGTCCTCTACCTATTTTTTAATTGGGTTGTTTGTTTTTTGATATTGAGTTGTATGAGTTCTTTGTATATTTTGAATATTATCCCCTTATCAGAGATATCATTTGCAAGTATCTTCTGCTATTCAGTAGGTGGCCTTTTCATTTTGTTGATAGTTTCCTTCCCTGTGCAAAAGCTTTTTAGTTTGATATAGTCCCAGTTGTTTGATTTTGCTTTTGTTTCCCTTGCCTGAGATCATTACTCCTCATCTTAAACAAACAATTTTAGGTTATTCTCAACATGTTCACTTCTATAGGAACTTTAGAATCAATTTGTTCATTTCAAACGAATTCCCACCGGGATTTTGACTGCAATTACATTAAATGTATACTTTGATTTTTGAGATAATTTAACATTTTAAAGTTTCATTTTCTATTGTCATGGTACTGGCATTTGTGAATTCACCAAGCCTTACTCCTACTCAACCCTGAGGTCTCAGTTGAGACCTTGCTTTCTCCAGGAAACATTTTAAAATCTCCCTTCCCCCTCCCCCAGCACTCTGTCTTTATCCTCAACGTTGCACTTATCTCATTATACCATAAAGGCGTCTCAATTTTGTTATCTCCTACTAGATTCCAAGCTCCTTGATAGAAAAAATAATATGCTAGTTATCATTGCTTTCCCAGTAACAATTCAGAGGCTGATTCATAAATAGTCATTCAATAAATATTTGCCTTTCCTTTGCAGTCTGTGTTTAGAAATTATGACCATGACCAGGATGGGTACATCTCCCAAGAGGACTTTGAAAGTATAGCTGCCAATTTTCCCTTCTTGGATTCCTTTTGTGTGCTGGACAAAGATCAGTAAGTTTAATTTTGTTTTATTGTAATGCAACTGTCCCGAAGCAGAAAATTACTACGAAAGGAGAGCAGGGAAACCTTTAATTTATGTCTTGACAGAGTTGATCCTAGTGTATTGATGAAAGGTGTCTAAGGTGTCTTTTCACTGATTTTTTTCTTGGTGTCCACAAACATGACTGGCTGGATGGAATCACAGGGCAGACCACATCATCGTGTTAAGTACAAGTGCTCACTTACAAATTAGCCTAGCTCTCCATTTCCGATTATTACTGCTGCAACTTAGCTAGTTCATCAACCCCAAAACCTCCATCAAAAAAGAATAGAGACTAAATATAGTTAGATCTAGCATGGTGGAGTCCTCAGCATCAGTGCACCCAGGGGCAATCTTAAAAGTCATCAAGTAAGTAAGATCTTTTTTTACATTACTTACGATCTTCAGGAGAGCCGGTGATGGCTGCAGATAGCCAAGAAGTGTTTATGCTTTGTTTTTTCATTTGCTAGTTCAGAGGTTGTCTTGAGAAACAAAGGAAAAAATATATTTCTCTTTAGCTTCAAATGATTCATGGGAGATTAAATAACTTCAGAGGCTAAAACCTGGATCATTAAAAAATTATAATGATTAAAAAAAAATTTGCCAAGAAACCCTGGCATTAATAATTTTATCACTTCATTTTTAGTTATGTGAGATCAGTTCCTAGTTTAAAAATCATCTGTAATGAAATGCTGGATTTTATATTGGTTAAATGTCCAAGTTATATCACATTAAAATTCTCTAATATTTTTGTTGGTGTGAGAATTAAACGAAAATTAAAGCCTTGGTACTTTATCATAAACATCTTAAAACCTTAATCCATCTTCATTGTATAACAGAGAATACTTTTAAAATAAAATTATTAGAAACATACACTTCCTTTATAAAATAAAACTTAAGTTTTATTTTATAAAACTTACTTCCCACTAACTACCCACTTCTTCCCTCAGTTTGTTTCTGTCAGTGACATGTTCGTAGAACATGAACTTAAAATCACTTCCCAGTCTTCATTTTGTTTCTCTGCCGGTTCTTGTTTGGAACAGAGAGTGTCCCAGCAGATATATTTTTTTTCCTAAAAAAACTTTTTTCCCCTAAAAATGAAGGTTTAAAGTATTCATAGCTTACATGATTTCTTTTGTCAGACAGGCTTAGATATGTTGATTTTGAGAGAAGAATGGACCATCCAGGAGAAGAGTCTAACAAGTTGTCAAAGATATGGCGCCAAGATTCAGTAGAACGGTTAGGGCAAGAGACATAGATTGTTAGGTCTTCAGCCCAGTCGTGTTAGCTGGAGTTCCAGGAGTGTTAGCACAGTCTGATGGGAAAGTTTAGAGGAACATGAGCACGGGGACCTGAGGAATGCAGCTTCAGGGACTCCTCTCCCCACGTGCAGCAACTGAAAGGAAGACGTGGATCCTGCAGAAGAGCTGGCAAAGGAGGCGCATAAGAGGCAGGAGGGAAACCAGGGCTACATGGAATCACAGGGGACTGTGGAGGAGGGAGTGTCAAAAAGGAGGAAACCTGTCCCATGTCACATGCTGCCAGGAGGTCAAGTTCAAGGAATGAGAAAAGGCTGCTGAGGATGTCACTGTGACAGTTTCAGTAGAATGGTGGGTTAGAAACCTGGTTATATGGAGGAAAGAGTAATTGAAAGAAATGGAAAAAATCTCTAACGAGTACTCTTCTTGAAAACTGCAGGAGTAAGAGAAGAAAAAGGGAAAAGACAAATGTTGGAAATGGAGGCAGGATTGAGGAAAGACATTTGTAAGGAGGGGAAGTCCTGAGTGTATTTGTAAACAGAGGAAAGAGTGGGTGACAAGATGCAGCAGGAGAAACATGGTCCTGGAGAGGCTGGAGAGTGGGGGAGGGGAGAATGACCCCCCCCCAAGAGAGGACCGACGAGATATAAAGGAATTCTGAACTGGCATGGAAGGGTATGGAGAGAAGGCAATATGCAGCTCCCTTACGCCAATGGATTTGATCTTTTTTGGTAAACAAGAAGTCAGGGTGTGTGGTGGTAGATGCAACCAGAGTTTCTATGTGGAGAAGATCTGGAAGAATCACTCTAGTGAATGATCTGTGAGCCAGTAAGACATGAATGAAAAGATTACCAGTGGTAGTGGCCTGGATGACATCAGGCAGAATGAATATGAGAATGGTAGGTCCAGTTTTCACAGTTTTCTGCCTTTCTCTAGCAACCTGATTCTTGCAAACTCTATTATGAGGCAAAGGCTAGAAAGGAGATGTCTTTCTGGAAGCTACTACTTGGTAATGAAGAAGACTTTCTGTGCTGCAGTGCACAAGCCACACACACACACACACACGCACACACACACATATCTTCTGCTTGCTAAGAAAGCCTTTGACACTGAAAGCTGTCCTTTGAGTTTCTCTCTTTTCAGATGTGACAGGAAAGTGAACATTCCCCACCCCCCACCCCCCGCTTTTGTCCAGAAAGGTTTGGGAGGTGAGTGATTTAAGTGTGGCAATTACTTAGCAACATGGCATTCAAAGATCCCTCTCTTCTTTGATTCTCTTCACAGGGATGGTCTAATTAGTAAGGATGAAATGATGGCTTACTTCCTGAGAGCTAAGTCCCAACTACACTGTAAAATGGGACCGGGATTTGTCCATAATTTTCAGGAGATGACCTATCTCAAGCCAACCTTCTGTGAACACTGTGCAGGATTTGTAAGTCTGTTTTCCATTGCTTTCTCTTCTATGTAGTGATTTGTGCAGTATTCTGAGAATGTGGGAAAATGATACATGAACAGAGTCCATTGTCTGCCTTAGATCCAAAGTAAAACATGATGGCTCCCTGAAATTAAACATGCAATTAAAAACGAAAGCAAGATCTGCAGATTTAGCTATGTTCTTTCTAGGAATGCAGGGCTGGAGAAGACAGGGAAGGTTGGTGAGGCGTATTAACTCAGGAGAGCAGTTTGTCTGTTAATACCTGCCAGGGAAAAGTTCTGCCCAATGAGCCATGGCACCCATCACTGAGTGCAGTTAAGTGGTATATTTATTATAGCCGGTTCCTCTCAGTTCTTGTCTCATATGGTGTCAGTCACTAGAAATCTATCATGATATGGCTCCATAATTCATAACTCAGAAAGGAAAAAAAATCTTTTCGAAGAGAAGATGGTTATAATAATAAATAACATTTACTTGGCATTTGACAGTAATAAAATATTTCCTGAGGCATTAGTGTAATTAATCCTCATAACTAGCCCATAAGGTGGGCCTTTTACTCTCCCCATTTGCATATGAATGTAGAGAGGTCCAGAGAGGATAACTCAAGTTTCCCAGGTTTTCACAGCCAGTAATGACTAGAGCCAGGACTCAAACTCTAGTGTTCTGGCTCTACCTACACCACCGCAACAAATGAAGGTTGTACACCTCACTTCCCCACATCTGATGATCCTGTAGCAACTAAGGTCATGTTTGGCCCTGGTGTTAAACAAAGACCCTCGAGCTCTGAACATCTTCTAGTTGATATCCAAGTAATGTAAGATGGAAAATGTAGTACTCTACACAAGGGTAGCCCAGCAGCCAGGTGAGTGGCATTTGTCCAGATGCCAGCTCAGTTTTGTTAGCTTCATTCAGCAGTCATGTCCCCCTGTGGACCCGTATGGAATTCGTAGCTGATATCATATACGCTCCCATTAAATTACATTTTTCGCTTTCAGTCTTGAATAACTGGCTTTGGGGAGCCAAAGGGCAGGCGTTTGAATTCAAGCACACACCCCGCTGAGAAAAGGTAAATTAGAGGCAGTGGTTACCTCAAAGATGGCCCCCCCATGATCATAGAAGCTGCTGTGATCAAGGGGCAAGGCAGCCTAACCAGCTCTCTTAGCCCACCCCAGGGAAGGAGAGGTTCTCCTACCAGCTACACCACTGGGATTGCATCACCTGACCATTTTATCATCAAACAAATACATTTCCTTCTTCATGTATCTCTCTTCTGATGGGAATGTTTGCCTGTATCTAGACCTGAAAAATGCTCAAGTGGTACGGAGCCATGTGTAACTCTCTCCTGCAGAGTGAGGCCCAGGGAATCTGTTTGGCCCTGGCCTGGCACAGCCAAAAGTCAGGCTGAGACATCTGACCCATGGTGTGGTGTGAGAGTTGGTAGGTCCTTATCAAATCTCAAGGTCTTGTCTCTGCTCTCCAGTCCTTCTGGATGTCTCTCCCTTCCATGGAGGCTCTGGTTCTATAGAAGCAGCAAGGTAGGCTTTCTTGGGAGCTTCCACACACTTCCCTCCCCAACTCATCAGAGCGGATTTGCTGGCGCTAGGTTTTTGATGCAGCTGTGATCAGGTCGAAAGCTCTGGACTTGGAGTCCAGAACTCTGACTTTGAATCTCAATTCTGCCCCTTATTAATCTATGTCCTTGACCAAATTATTGATCATCTTTGAGTCGCTGTTTTCCTATCTGTAAGAGGGGGTTAAGACTTACCTGCCACGTTGTTGTGGTATTAAATGATATCAGACATGTTGCATACCACAGAGCTCAGAGTGAATCTTTCTCTTTTTTTAGTGTTCCTTTATGCTTTTGGAGTTTTATCGAAATTAACTCATTCAGAGTTTTAATATCCCTTTTTATTTTTCAAAATATACTTAATTTCCTTGCTATAATTTGAATTGATCTTTACTCACACACCTTTTTTAAAAAGTTCTTTGGTTTTCAAAGGGATTTATAAATACCATGCTCTAGCTGGGTCATTGAAAGGAACTGTGGGGGAATAGAAGGAACTATTTTTTAGTGCTTGGACCACCTGCTTTTGAAATAAATTCCATTTTAAGGGTAAGGAAGACAAATAGACACTGCTTGAAATACATTGATTTTAGAATTAGAATTCCAGAGCTGAAAGAATTTTGCTAATTCCCTTATTTTGAGCTCTGGAGAAGTTAAGTGACTTCCCTAAGGTCACATGGATCACTAGCAGCAGAACCATGACTCATGTTTAGTTCTTCTTACTCCCAGTCGAGTGCTCCTCCCACCACAGTCACTCCAAGTCTTACAGTAGCCTCAGGTCTCTAAATCAGAGACTGTGGGAAGTACCCTCTCCTGTCCTTGGCTGGCACGCTGACCCAGAGCCTCTTCGTGCCTCGTGTTGTCTCCCGCTTTTTTTTTTTTTTTTTTTTTTGGCGGTACGCGGGCCTCTCACTGTTGTGGCCTCTCCCGCTGTGGAGCACAGGCTCTGGACGCGCAGGCTCAGCGGCCATGGCTCACGGGCCCAGCCGCTCCGCGTCATGTGGGATCTTCCCGGACCAGGGCACGAACCCGTGTCCCCTGCATCGGCAGGCGGACTCTCAACCACTGCGCCAGCAGGGAAGACCCCCTGCTTCTTAAGTAAGCATTAGCAAGCAACGCCCTGACTTGCCCGCCTCATGGGACTCATGCTTGACTTTATCTTCTTCAGCAGTTTCTGCAGCTGTGCTAATAACGTGCCATAGCCAGAGATTTGGATGCTTCTTAAACCTTATCCTGTCTTGTCCTAGATCAGCGGCTTTTGTTCTGATCACACACAAAACTCCCAGGAGCAATGGCTTCCTCTCTTTCCCTGAAGTGACATACTCTTCACATTCTTCTTTTCCTACTTACTAGCTATGAGATCTTGCCAAATGACTTCACCTCTCTGTAGCTTAGTCTCCTCATCTGTAAAAATGAGAAAATTATTATTACCTATCTCATAAGGATATTGTGAGCATTAAATGAATTGCTACATGGGACTTCCCTGGTGGTTCAGTGGTTAAGAATCCGCCTGCCAATGCAGGGGACATGGGTTCGATCCCTGGTCCGGGAAGATTCCACATGCCATGGAGCAACTAAGCCCATGCGCCACAACTACTGACCCTGCACTCTGGAGCACGCGAGCCACAACTACTGAGCCCATGTGCCACAATTACTGAAGCCTGCACTCTAGAGCCCATGCTCTGCAACAAGGGAAGCCACCACAATGAGAAGCCCGTGCACCGCAACGAAGAGTAGTCCCCGCCGCCACAACTAGAGAAAGACTGCGCGCAGCAATGAGGACCAAACACAGCCAAAAATATATAAATAAATAAATTAATTAATTAATTAAAAAAAGACTTGCTACACATAGCTTAAAACTGTGCCTTTCACATAGCAAGAGTTCATTAAATGTTAGCTATCATTGTTATTTTTGTTATTACTATTACCAAGGGCTCTGTGAGGAAACGATTTCTCATCGCTACAAAGTTTCCCAGATGTGGGACCTTGCAAATTATTTAACTTCCTGCATCATCACACTCACCTTTTATAAAAGGGAAGCAAACTGGATTATCGTTAAGATCATTATAGCTCTGACAGATGTGATTGGCCTACCCACCCACTTTCCTTTTCCGTACTGACACCTCCCCATCCCTTTTCCAGTCATCCTAGGCACCTGAGGCCTCGCTTCCAGTTAGTTGTCTTAATAATCCTTCCTGTCTCCAAGGCAAAGTGTTGCCCTGTCCCAAGAGACATTTGCATTTTAATAATGTTTTCTGGAGGACCAAATAACTTTTAAGGCTCAAAGGAATCACTCTCCACTGATGGAATTTCCTTGTCAGAAAGAGAGTAAGGAGCAACTTTCCCAAAGCCTTGAATCCCTTCACATCAGTAGCTACTCTCCTAGGGCCATGATGCCCACACTCAGAGCATTGTTCTGCTATAACACATTGTGAACAACACTCCCATCAATGCCAGTAGCCCACCAGCCCTCTTTCTTTCAAAATTATTTTATTAGGTAGATATCAGCCACTTAGCCTAACCACTCAAAGTGTAGAAATGGAGCTTCTCCAACTTGAGCTAAGCCCGTTTAATTCATCAGCACTGTATGTTCCTGATGCCCCTGGTTCCCATATGCAAGTGCTGCAGGAGGCCTGGGAAAGAATGTGGGAAGTTCCCTTCTTCACAGAGATTACAGTGTGGCAGAGGTTTGTGAAGACACCACCACCAGGATGATGCCCCTGAACCGCCTGGGCAAACACTCCCTTGTTAAACTGTAGGCCCTCACATCTCTCCTGAGACTCTCGTCACTTCCTACATCCTACTCCTTACTTGCTTGGCAGAATCTGAGCCTTTTCTGCATCTCCCACAGCCCCAGCACAGGCCAAACACGCAGCAAATGCAGAGAATAAATACACAAACAAATGCAAAATCTTTTCCTCTTCTGTATTCTTTCAAGGTAGAAATGCTTCTCAGAAGAGAATCAAGCAAAATCCAAATGCTTTAGTGGGATGCATTGCTTGGGTCGCTTAATTTACCGTAGGGGGCGCCAAGAGCAGCTAGTGTGATTTTAAAAAAAAGCAGAGGGAGCCAGGGGCTATCAAAGGCAGAGTGACAGAGTCTCCCTGTGAGTTTTGCTGAGAGCGCATTATGCCAAAGTCCAATAAATGCACCAACGTCAGTTTCCCATCCCAGCTCCCGTTTGGCTCCCAGAAAGAAAAGGGAAGCAAAACTCCTGTTATTGCCCCAGCTGCGGTGGGCTGGGAGAGGGTCCTTCTATCTGACAGGAAGGGTGTCAGGAGCAGCTACATCCTGTTTGTGCTCTACCAGGCATCACGTTTCCCAGGGCTTCCTTCTCTGTGGCCTTGTTTTCTTTCCAGATTTCTCTCCAGATTCCCTGACATTACTTTGTCTTTTGTTACAGCTCTGGGGCATAATCAAGCAAGGATACAAATGCAAAGGTAAATGTTACTTTGTTAAAATTTTTATTTTATTTTATTTTTTAAATTAATTTGTATTGGAGTATAGTTGCTTTACAATGTTGTGTTAGTTTCTGCTGTACAGAAATGTGAATCAGTTATACATATACATATATCCCCTCTTTTTTAGATTCCCTTCCCATTTAGGTCACCACAGAGCATTGAGTAGAGTTCCCTGTGCTATACAGTAGGTTCTCATTAGTTATCTATTTTATACATAGTAGTGTATATATGTCGATCCCAATCTCCCATTGTTAAAATTTTTAAATGTGACTTTTGGGTCAGGAATCATATTTGTCTGAGGGAAACTTTTTTTTTTTTTGCCGTATGCGGGTCTCTCACTGCTGTGGCCCCTCCCACCGTGGAGCACAGGCCCTGGACGTGCAGGCCCAGTGGCCACAGCTCATGGGCCCAGCCGCTCCACAGCATGTGGGATCCTCCCGGACCGGGGCACGAACCCGTGTCCCCTGCATCGGCAGGCGGACTCTCAACCACTGCGCCACCAGGGAAGCCCTCTGAGGGAAACTTTAAAGCTCTTGGCATCACAGAGAAATTGGGGCTTTGGGGCTACTGGCAACTGAAGAGTTAACGGTCCAGTAAAGGACTCCCTGAAGTTTTGGAGATCCCAGGCTGGAATTTTACCGCTTGTTACAAAGAGCAAGGAAACCACACTTATTATCCCACACACATCTAACCCCTATCTCTAAGATGTCTTGCCCATCATCAGCACACATTTAAGGTGGGAATTCTGAGGAGGGCAAGCCTAATGGAAATACTGTATATAAGAACTTTGTCCTTCAAGGGAAAAAAAAACCCATGCTCATTTCTGTAATACATATGCGTTTCTTTCTACTCTCACATAGCTATTCCTTTCTCTACTAAATCACAGATGATGATGAGAAAAGAGGAGATACATTTGCCCCTTTCAATGAATTTGTTCATATACTTCCCCCATTTAATTGAAATTTATAGCAATTGAATAAATATATATTTGATAAATGCAATAGGAATGTTTGGCTACTTGTAGATATATGATTATTACACATTATTGGTGTTCAGAAAACTGCTGGATATTTTATGCAGACTGTTTATACTGGTTCTTTTAAGAATCTGATAATGCTCTTGAAAAATATAATAAAGCCACAAAATGAAATATCTTAATCACAGAATGCCTTCAGATTAATAATGTTCCCTTGTGATGCCTTTTTTCTCTAGCTGTCTTTCAGTATTTGGCCCTCATTTTACATGGACAGGGAACTTCCTTGAACCTCTATGGGAGCCACCTTTTAGTGCTCAAAAAACAAACAAAAAAACCCTTCCCTTTTGTTCTCTGAATCAGTTGACTTAGTCTAACTTGAATTTTTACTTTCAAGCAGCAGAGATACTGGTTTCTGCCCCTTATCCCCTAGACACACACAGACACAGACAAACACACACACACAATTTTGTGAAGATGAAAATCAATTAAACCCTAAGATCTCTGTTCAGATGGTATTTCTCTTAAAGACATATAGAGTGAAAAGTCTAATTAAAATAGACCAGACATGTCATTGCAATTTGATCTTTCCCTGATGTTATTAAAAAACCATTTGAAACAAGACCATTTAGGGGAAAACGGGTATTGGAAATAATGAGAAAATTCCTCTTTGATGGTGAAAGAAATATACCCTATAAAATGATCATATCTGTTCAGTGATTTCAGAGAAATGTAGGACCCTCATCGTATGAAGTAATTGTGTTGCTATCTTCCAAAGTGGCCAAAATTTTGTACCCCAAGTAGCAATTAATATCTACTTTCTTAACTAAAGCATCTAATGGGAAGGCCACAGAATCTGCTGCATGCCATTTCCAAGCCATAGTCAAATCTGAGACATGTTTATTGAGCATATGCTCACCTTGTCTTCTGCTTCTATGCCAAGAAAGGAAGCAAAAGATATAATCACTTGCTCTGGAAAAGGTTTTGGGAAATGAAGAAGAATAGAAAATGCAGACAAATACTGAATGGAGGGACAGCTTGCTGTAAATATTTAGAGGCAACTGTAGGTCCTGGGAGAGACTAGATGCTGAGGCTTCTCACCCTCATTCTGGCTCAGGGAGCCTCTTTGTGGGGAATCCATCTTGGTCTGGAGAAGAACCCCAGTTCCATGTAATTTGCATTTAGTTTTGGGCAAAGGCAACTCCCCATTCAGGCTGCCCCTGCTTGTTGCTCCCCAGCACTTCAGTGAACTGTGTAGAAGAAGCAGCTGAACAAATACAAGAGAGAACTTTAGGAACCCCAGGAAGGGAAGAGAGTCCCACTGGCCCTTTTACTAGACCTAGACACACCCTGTGGACCTGAGATTAAACACAGAAACAAGGGTGGGGGAGGGGAGGCGTGAGAGCCCAAACGCCAACCTGGAAGCCTGATCAGCACCTGACATGTGGTTCACACTAATCACCTGTGATACTTTTGGTTGTGTCAGACTGTGGAGCCAACTGTCATAAACAGTGCAAAGACCTCCTGGTTCTGGCCTGCCGGAGATTTGCCCGGGCGCCCTCCTTAGGCAGCGGTCATGGGTCACTGCCTGGAAGTCCTTCGTTGCCTCCAGGTAATGTCCTCAACTTTCTTTCCTACTGCAATTTCTCTCTGCTCACCTTCCATGCCTGCACTTTGGTTGGGTTCTGGATCTAAAGCTAGTCAGAGCCATTATAAACATAAAGGTCTTCAGGGTAAGCAGCAGTGGCTAAAGACCCTTGAACCCTACATGCTCCTTTTGGCTTTTGGGTCTCAATAACATGCAGTTCACCTGAGGTCAATTTCATTTCACCTCTGGTCTGTTCCTCTAGGACCTTACCCGTAAGACTCCTGTTGTTTGCACCCACTTTGACGGTTTGCTGTGAAGCAGTCAGATGTATGATTAATCACAATAATCACAGTAATCTTTCCCCTTCCAGTGCAGGATGAGGTTTTCGAGTTCCCTGGCGTCGCAGCTGGACACCGAGACCTGGACAGCAGAGCCATCACACTGGTCACAGGCTCCTCTCGCAAGATCTCCGTGCGGCTGCAGCGGGCCACCACCAGCCAGGCCACCCAGACCGAGCCTGTGTGGTCAGAGGCTGGCTGGGGGGACTCAGGGTCCCACACCTTCCCCAAAATGAAGTCCAAGTTCCATGACAAAGCAGCAAAGGACAAAGGCTTTGCCAAGTGGGAAAATGAGAAGCCCAGGGTGCAGGCTGGTGTGGATGTTGTTGACCGAGGCACTGCGTTCGAACCAGACCAGGATGAAGCTGACATGGTTGAGACCAGACAGGACGGTGAGGTCAGTGCTGGTCAAACCACAAATAAAATCAGAAGAGGGAGGCTGAAAGCAGCTGAGATGAGTGTTATAGTGAGTCCACAAGGCAGCCTGGTAGTTTTGAAAGCAGAATGGTTGGGAATCAAGACATATCACTTTTAGTCTTGTCTTTGGCTAGTTATGTGACTCTGGACAAATGGTCTCTTCTCCTTGGACATCAGTTTTATGATGTATAAAACTGAACCGAATGGGTTCTAAAACTCAGTGAAGGTTTCTGTGTCTGTATACTGACATGATGTCCAGGGACCCTTGACTGTTGCTTGTATCCAATATAACAGTACGCTATACCCATCAGCTTAGTTTTACAAGCTAGAATCAGGGTCCAAACTCAGAGGAGGCAGTGAAAGCAAAAGACATGTAGATAGAGAAGGAGAGCTGGAAACTCTTGCCCCTACTTAAAAAATAATTAAAAAAAGGCTTTTGACAGCATCATGGAGGAGAGGGTGGTGAATATCAGAGACATGGGGACCTCAGCGTTCTATGTGTCAGGCTTTGCCTCCACACAAAAAGTATGTTCAAATCATCCAAAGCAAATTGGGAAACATATGGAATTTGTTAGAACAAGCTGAAAATATAAATTGATTCAAGATGGACTTAGATAAATTTATTAGTCAACAGTCCATAGTGTATTAAGAAAAAGGATTTGGGGAAATTGGTGTCACATTCCTAACCTAAAAGTAATGTCATGGAGGGAAGCCATTGCCTCCCTACTGAATCATTTTCATAAACAGAATATTAGGTTAGGTAGAGACCCTACTGGATCAAGTCAGTGCTCTTTTTTCTCATGACTGGTCCTCCACATTCCACCTGTCCTCAGGAGATCTAAGCGCACAATCTCCATAGTTTCCTATGATGAGAAAATCGCCAATGACCTTTAACCAAAATTCCTCTAGTTCCTTCCTCATCGAAGACAATTAGTAAGGATGCCACACATGGTCTTCAGTAGTATGAAGTTTATCGTAAGTTCCTTCTGAGCCATTGTTTCCTTTCTTTTAACACCAACTTTTTTTTTTTTTTTGTGGTACACGGGCCTCTCACTGTTGTGGCCTCTCCCGTTACGGAGCACAGGCTCTGGACGCGCAGGCTCAGCAGCCATGGCTCATGGGCCCAGCCACTCCGCGGCATGTGGGATCTTCCCGGATGGGGTCAAGAACCCGTGTCCCCTGCATTGGCAGGTGGACTCTCAACCACTGCGCCACCAGGGAAGCCCTAACACCAACTTTTAAAACAGCTTTATTGAGATATAATTTATGTACTATAAAATTTTCCCATTTAAAGTGTATAATTCAATGTTTTTTAGTATATTCACTGAGTTGCACAACCACCACTACAATCTAATTTCAGAACATTTACATCATGTGTTGCGTGGACTACATGGTCTTTTATTTCCCTCTATGAATCTTGAGTACACAAGGCACTGATCATTTGAGATGTTCCCTTGAAATTATCTGATAAACTGCTTTCTAGGAGTAGTCTTATTTTTTTAAATGAGATGCAGCCATACAACAGGTTCTGATTCGTATTGCAGGAAGGCTGACTTCAGGCTGAGGACACTGAAGGCAACTGTGTTGGCATTTGGAAGGAGCAAGATGAGATGCTCTGAAGAACACTCCAAAACTCAGGAAGTTATCTGAAAAGATATCTGGACATTTACTGCCTTGTGACACTGTGGGATCTCCCTGATTGAACTATGGGACAGAGGACTTACCCTATGAACTATTTATTTCCTCCTTCCCTGCTCCTAGTGAGGTGCCACAAAGACTGTGTTATGTAGTTGGTAGTTTTCTCTCCTATCTTTCTCTAGAGCCATTTATATACGGGTGAAATGAAAGCTTTTGTGCATGTACTTGATATTCATTCTCTAAACTCAGACTTTGCTTTTTCTGTGAGAATGTTATTTCAGTATTTTTATAAACTTTTGAGGGGGGTGTTTAACGAGGAGTCGATTTAGGGGTCTTTTTGTGGGCTTTTTGGACGGGACCAGGACTTACTTTTTTGAGGGACAAGGAAGCTCTTCCAGACTTGGAAGGCAGTGGTTCTTCTAATGATGATCTGCTGCAAGGAGAAGCTGTTTACATTGTTCTTACCATACAGTTGCTATTAGAATGTGTAACAAGTCACACTTCTATAATCATATAAGTCTTGCCAATTCTGTATCACTAGGTAGCTACGACACAGTCATGAAAACTATCCTAATATTTATCATTGCCATGGGGGGAAATTAACTAAATACATGTCCCATCTCACTAGGTTTAGCCATCTTTCATAAGACTGCTATTAAGAAGTATGAATAACAATTAAAAAAATCAATTCAAGTTTTTGGGAATAAAATTCAGGAGAAAAACAAACCATCCCTCAAACCCCTTACTGAAATACAATTTTTAAAATTCAACCAGCAATTTTTAAAACCTCAAAATAGTTTTGAGAATTTTGTTTGTTATAAAAGAAAACTTTCTGGTTGTGAAAGAGAGCTCTCATGCTCTTCCTCAGAAATTGCCATCATGATTAAGAAGAGTCATAGAAAGCAAATCATCACAAACCACCTTTGATTAACATTTCATTTAAACTTTTAAAGTATCAATATTTTGAATATCTTCCTTTGACCCAACATTACTAGACGTGGGTCTGTTTCTTACATGATGAGAGAAGAAAGAACTTGGTTGAAGACGTTCAAAAATAGAGATGGGTTTGAGCCTATGGCTGAGGAGAATGACCTGCTACCAAGTGCCCAGTCAGAAACTGGACCCACAGAGGCGCATTGGTCTGCATTTGGTAGTTTAAGTATATATAATCCACATAAGACTGAATTTGTTTCTTTTGGGGCAGTCGCTTCAATAAAAAAATGCCTTTCTTCTCATTTTCCATTAGGTAAATGAAGACAGTTCTGTTCAACAAACACTTGAGTACCTGCTCTGGGCAGGTCCTGTGTTAGATGCACAAAGAGGAACAACTCTTCGTCTCTGCCCTTGGGAGCTGAGAGCCCATGGGCATTTAAGGCAAGATGACCCCTTAAAATAGAGTTTTAAATTAGGTAGAACTGACTTAATCATGCCAAACAGATTCAGAGATCAATTTGCAGAGATATTGCAAGTTAAATGAAGTTATTAGGTGAGGGAGTTGTGATTAAGCTCAAAAATGTAAGAACTCACCATTTGCGAGCACCTCAGGAAGCAAATAGCCATCCCCAGTGTTGGTTCCATGTATATATACCCTCTATTCCTATTCATAAACGCAATGAAATACATGTTAACAAAATTAAAAAGAGAAAACGGCAATTTAAGTACAAGAAACCCTTCTTGTGTGTGTGTTTTTTTTGTTAATGAATGTTAAGACTATTCTTTTTCTTCTCAAAGCAGTTATTTCACTTGCCACTTAGTTTGGGTTATTTTTGATTTTTCACATATGAGAAGAGTTTTATAGGATCAGCCTTCCTGTTACAACGATACTAAATGAACCTCGAGTAAAAACAAACCAAAAAAATAATAAAACTAACATATTATGTGTATATATGTACATAAACTATTTTTGTATATGTGTGTATATATGTGTTTATATGTATACACAGGCATGCAAACACACACACATACACACACATACTACTATTATTACTTTGCTGAAGAGGAATTCGAGTCCATAATAAAGCTGCTTTATAATTTTGATTATATCATTTACTCATAACCAATGGTGGCTCTGATGTTTCCAATATGTCAATTTTCCCATAATCAATAAAATAAGTAAATTAGGCAAACCCATGGTGGAGCAAAAAGAACTATGATGGTTGGTTCCTCCAGACCTTCCTTTTGTAGGTTTGATGATCACTGTCAAAGCAAAAACAAAACCAAAATCTTAACAGTGAATATTGGGAGTTCCCCGGTGCTCTAGTGGTTAGGATTCTGGGCTTTCACTGCTGTGGCCCGGGTTCAATCCATGGTCAGGGAACTGAGATCCCACAAGCTGAATGGCACAGCAAAAAAAAAAAAAAAAAAATTAATAATATTAGATACCAAGAGAGGAAATGTTAGATACTGCAACTGGGTCTTCATTGAAGGATGTGCTAATTGTATTGATGCTTTTTGAGATCTGCCTAAATCAGAGAGTGATCCTAACTGGTATTTGAACATTTTATGTTGAGTGGTGTTTCCTGAAGCAATAATGTCCCCAGATTTCCATGGTAAAACAGCCTCTCCAAAAGACAGAGAGGTTTGCTGTTTAACAATGAAGGCAGGACTCCTACAGAAGGAAGTACCAAACTGTTATTGATGGCAAGAAGCTTAAGCATTCCTAAGATAAACACCTTGATTTTTGACTGAGGAGGTAAATTCAGTCAAATGAGATTCCCACAGCATATCTTTGGCATGCAATCCACAGCCAGATTTAAATCCCATCTATGCTAGTTGTAGTCATGAGATCCTGGGCAAGTCATATACATCTATTTGAGCCTCAATTTTCACATTTGAGAAGGAGAGATTTTACAACCTTCTTCATAGAGTTGTTGTAAGGATCAAGTCTAATAGTACATGTAGAAGTACTGTGTAAAGACCTTATAAATTAATATTATTTTACAGTTAAACAAGGTTCTTCTCTACAATTGTCTTCAGACTACATGTTTACACGGTTGTGTTCTTTGGAGGCTCTAAATCCAACATTTAACTAAATTTTGTGTCAAAGAATTAAAAAAAAAATATTCACAGGGGTTTTTCTTACGCCTGGCACTGTGTGTGTATAGGGTCAGTTCTGCTCTGTTTTCTAACATTAGCTATTCTCACTCTGTTTGAAAATAGGTAGACAAGATTAAGAAACCAAATGGGTAAAATGTAAATAAGCTTAGAGAAAAATAGGTCAAAGTATAAATGTGCTTAAGAGGCTGACTCTTGGAAGAATTTATTTTACTACAGGGAGACAAGGAAAATAAAAATTAACTTTTCATATAAAAAGGACTCCATTTATTTGACAACTAGAATGTATTTTATAGCGATTGAAGGTGGTAATAATAGGAAACTACTTGGAATTTAAGGCTCATTCAGGAAATATCTTCCTCCATGCTTCATCCAAAACTTGCTTGCTGAAGTTTAGAGAGTACTCAGACCTCAAACAACAATATTTATTCTCTTTTTAAAATGTTAATGGCAAGCACGTTGGAATTCACATCTATTTAAGTGACTTGCAGTTTATACATAATAGCATAAGGAAAGCATCACATGGGGCATTCTATAAGGCAGTTGACCTGAATGCTTCAAAAATAAAATGTCTTAAAAAAAAAGGAAAAAGGATGAAAGGAGCAGTTATGGATCAAACAAAACACAACAACAGAATGCAGTGTTGTAAACCTTGATTGGATTCTGAACCAAAGAATAAATAAAGCAGACATTTTTGGAGGGCAACTGTGGAAATTTAAATGTGAACTACATATTAAATGACATGGAATGAATGTTAATTCACTCCAGTATGATAATGATTTTATGGTTATGTAGGAGAATGTCTTTATTTTTAGGAGATAGCTGGTGAAGTAGTTAGGGCTATTACAAGTTAATCACTAAAGGGATGTTCCCTATCAGCTTAAATTATACATCACGGCCCATCTCTGGGAAACCTGCCTCCCAGGTAATGAGCCTTAAGCTAAAATACCTTTGTTTAGCTCACAGGAAACATCCTGACCAGGCCCACCTGTGAATGACTGCAGGCAGGAAGAAGTTAACACACCCCTTCCGGAGGCTGACCAGAACCAGGAAATGTTTGACTTTACTCCCGCCCCTTTTAGTAAAAAAGAAGCCTGAATTCTAACTCAGGCAAGATGGTTCTTTGGGACACGGGTCTACCATCTTCTCGGTCTGCTGGCTTTCTGAATAAAGTCGCTATTCCTTGCCCCAGCAAGTCTCTTGATTTATTGGCCTGTCGTGCAGTGATCAGTATGAGCTTGGACTTGGTAACAAATTTTGGTGCAGTCAGCCAGGAGCCTTGCTGCTCGTGGCTAGCCAGCCCTGGTTGGGGAATTTTCAGTTAAGGCCCTAGCAGCTGCAGGGGTCACTTGCCCTGAAGATCCTCCTTTCAGATTTCCCCAAAGTGGCACTGGTTGCCCCAACACTTGGCAGTTGGAGCAAGGAATCAACACTTGGGAGCTGATGGGCTCCAGACAGCAGGTAGGTCACTCTGGTGAGTACAGTTGGCACTTTCTTTCCTCCCTGGGACTTTTTCTCTGGAATAAGCCAATTTATTTTGTATTTGAGCGGGGTACCCTGTTGATGAGAGAGAAGGGTTGTTGGACTTTTACCCAATTTGTGAACTGGTTCATTTGTTTCTTTGGATGATAGCATTTGTGTGTATAGTTTGTGTTTTGCTTGTCTTGAATTTCTGTCTTTAAAAATGGGGAACGTTTCAACTATCCCTAAAGAAAATCCTGTGTGGCACATTTTGGATAAGTGATCTGATTGTAGCTATGAACCCATGGGTGAGAGGAAGATGATATTTTTTGTAAAAATGTGTAGCCATTGTACCTGTCAGGAGTTTAGGCAGGGTTATCCTGCGGCCCTGTGCACCATGTACTGCTACTCTTGCTGTGTTAATTACACAATTTATGGTCTCCTGTGTTGTCGGTGTATGTAAAACCCCAAGACCAAACTTGAGGGTTTATTTAGGATTTTCTGTTTGTCCTTTGGATTTTTCATTTTATTTTGTTTGGTACTGTTTCTCTATTTACAGCCAAATCAATTCTGTGATATTTAAAACTTTTTTTTTAACATCTTTATTGAAGTATAATTGCTTTACAATGGTGTGTTAGTTTCTGCTTTATAACAAAGTGAATCAGTTATACATATACATATGTTCCCATATCTCTTCCCTCTTGCATCTCCCTCCCTCCCACCCTCCCTATCCCACCCCTCTAGGTGGTCACAAACCACCAAGCTGATCTCCCTGTGCTATGCGGCTGCTTCCCACTAGCTATCTATTTTACGTTTGGTAGTGTATATATGTCCATGCCACTCTCTCACTTTGTCACAGCTTACCCTTCCCCCTCCCCATATCCACAAGTCCATTCTCTAGTAGATCTGTGTCTTTATTCCTGTCTTACCCCTAGGTACTTCATGACCTTTTTTTTTTTTTCTTAGATCCCATATATATGTGTTAGCATACGGTATTTGTTTCTCTCTTTCTGACTTACTTCACTCTGTATAACAGACTCTAGGTCCATCCACCTCACTACAAACAACTCAATTTCATTTCCTTTTATGGCTCAGTAATATTCCATTGTATATATGTGCCACATCTTCTTTATCCATTCACCTGTCGATGGACACTTAGGTTGGTTCCATGTCCTGGCTATTGTAAATAGAGCTGCAATGAACATTGTGGTGCATGACTCTTTTTGAATTATGGTTTTCTCAGGGTATATGCCCAGTAGTGGGATTGCTGGGTCATATAGTAGTTCTATTTGTAGTTTTTTAAGGAACCTCCATACTGTTCTCCATAGTGGCTGTATCAATTTACATTCCCACCAACAGTGCAAGAGGGTTCCCTTTCCTCCACACCCTCTCCAGCATTTATTGTTTCTAGATTTTTTGGTGATGGCCATTCTGAATGGTGTGAGATGATATCTCATTGTAGTTTTGATTTGCATTTCTCTAATGATTAATGATGTTGAGCATTCTTTCATGTATTTGTTGGCAATCTGTATATCTTCTTTGGAGAAATGTCCATTTAGGTCTTCTGCCCATTTTTGGAATGGGCTGTTTGCTTTTTTGTTATTGAGCTGCATGAGCTGCTTGTAAATTTTGGAGATTAATCCTTTGTCAGTTGCTTCATTTGCAAATATTTTCACCCATTCTGAGGGTTGTCAAATGGAGGAAAGAATCAGGAAAAAAAACCAAAAAACCCTGTCTGTTCTTGTCCAAGAGTGGGACATTCCCAGGGAGAAGAGAAAGTTTCCACTTGACTCCTAAAATCACCAAAAGCTACAAATAGAAGTGTCTTTTCCATAAATACTAGTAAAAATGGTTTAGCCATCTAGACAGGTGATCCTGATTTCTCCCATCTGCCAGAAACCCAATTTGAATCCAATCTCTTTTGTAACTGATGGGTTTTACATTGTTATACCTGATTCATGGCTGAAATTTTGGAATGGGAACTATGAGGTTCCTGTGTTTGTATGTGTGTTATAGATGCATGGCACTGCCAAAATTAATTTGTAAAAGAGCTCTATTTAATTAGCTTAAAGGAAATTAAGCACTTATATAAATACTCAAACATAAAAGACTGGCCAGAATGAATTTTGGGTTCATGTGATCTAGGAAATATTCAGTATTGAATTAATATCTGGTATTAAAGTTAGCTTAAGCTTGCTTGTTTGATTAATACAGACATGTCTTTAGAGTCATCAATTTAGGTATAATACATTTATGGTACCTAGGTCTACTAGAAATAAAATAAGACCTTATTATTCCTGTTACAAAGTTTGTCAGCAAGAAAGATAACAATATGACAAAGCTTTTAAGTAAATAGAGGTAAATGAGGTAAGCGTTTTAGATAAACTCTATAGGAATAATTATGTTTTGGGAATGTCTAACTAAAATAGTCTCTCCAGATTTTCATAACTTGAAACTAAACTAAGTTAAATGAAGAGAATTCATTGACTATCTGGGTCATTTCAAATAGGATAAAATATTAGAACATTAATTGCTGGGCAGTCTAAGTTTACCTAACTTTGCCTTCTTAGGAGAGGAAGACTAAAGCATACGTTTGTCAATAGGAAATGCTAGTATGACAAACAGATATGGATATTCATTGTTTTTTTTTTTTTTTTGCGGTACGTGGGCCTCTCACTGTTGTGGCCTCTCCTATTGCGGAGCACAGGCTCCGGACGCACAGGCTCAGCGGCCATGGCTCACAGGCCCAGCTGCTCCGCTGCATGTGGGATTTTCCCAGACCGGGGCATGAACCCGTGTCCCCTGCATCGGCAGGCAGACTCTCAACCACTGCGCCACCAGGGAAGCCCTCACTGTATTATTTTTAAGGCTTTTCTGAAGGTTTGTAGTTTTTAAAAGTTGTGGGGAAAAAAAAAAATTGCTGCTTCTCTTACTGGAATTCATCAAAACAGCAACCATGAAAATAAAAACAAACAGACAAAAAAGCCAAGCTCCATTTGCAGAGAAACTAGAAGAGATCTGAAATACTAGGCCCAACAGAGGAAAGATAAAAGCATCAGAGATTGATCAGAGAGGCTTGCAGGAGAACATGGAGAGAAGTTGCTCTAGTGGAGAGGGATTTAGCAGCTGCAATATAAAGAAACAAAGAAACAGCAGGCAGCGACAAATACCCCTCTCAGCACAGAGGGGCACAGTCTGAAGTGCAAATCCTCAATCCATTGTTTAAAACCAAAGGAGTGGATACCAGCAGGTGGTGGTAGCTTCCTGGATCTGGTCTGGTTCTGAGAAGCAGTAGGGAAGGAACACACAGATGGAATATTGGCAAGAAGTGATCTGTCTCTAAGATAGCAAACTGCTAGAGAGTCCTTCTGATGGAAAAAAAAAAAAAAAAAATCCCACAGTTGCCAATCCCTGCCAATTAGCCTTTGGTAAACAAAGTTACATGTAAAACCTAGGATCATAAGACAAATTTCACCTGGCCTGGATATTATCCTGGCTTCTTTCCTACAGGAACTTCCTACAAATTTTGGATAAGAACTCAAAATTAAAATGGTTAAGACAAAACAAAAAACCCAGAACATACTAGAGGGAAAAAAAGGATAGTTAAATGTGAGACCTCTCACCAGAAAAACAAACAAATATCGCTGTTACAAAGCTAAGAACTAAAGCCACTTAATGAATTCCTGATCCCAGAAACCATGATAATAATAAACTTATTTTTTTATATCTTTATTGGAGTATAATTGCTTTACAATGGTGTGTTAGTTTCTGCTGTACAACAAAGTGAATCAGCTATATGTATACATATATCCCCATATCCCCACCCTCTTTAGCCTCCCTCCCACCCTCCCTATCCCACTCCTCTAGGTGGTCACAAAGCACCGAACTGATCTCCCTGTGCTATGCAACAGCTTCCCACTAGCCATCCATTTTACATTTGGTAGTGTATATATGTCAGTGAATGCTTATTGTTTTAAGCTACTAAGTTTTAGGGTGTTTTATTACACAAAATACCCTACTTGGTGATTAAACCATAACGTTTGGATTATCTTCTCTACTGCACAGAAATAATTTGCACCTCTATTAGATAAAAATAATTTGCATCTTAACAAATTTTCTTCAAGTTAGCATCTGGGCCCTACTCCATAATAAATAGTATATCAAACAAAGTTACATTCTCCTAGAAGAGTTTTTCAACCTCTGCACTACTGACATTTTGGTGTGTATAATTTATTGTTGGAAAGGGGTGGGGGCTGTCCTGTGCATTGTAGGTTATGCCACTAGATGCCAGTAGTACTCCGTCTCCCCTCTGAAGTTGTGACAATCAAAAATGTCTCCAGATATTTCCAAATGTCCTGTTTGGGACAAAATTGCTCTTGTCTGAGAACCACTGCTCATGCATCAGAATCATGTGGAGGTATTGCTCAAGTACAGATTGCAGGACCCCATCCACAGAGTTTCTGTCAGGGTGGGGAGGGCCTGAGAACTTGCATTTCCAATGAGTTCCCAGGCAGTGCTGAGTGCTGATGCTATTAGCTGAGTACTGCATTTGAGAATTGCTGCTCTAGGAAGTCAGCTAACTCCTAAGCCACTCTTTAGACACTGCTCTAGAATGACATCCAAAGGAGAGTGCAGCCATCTTTTGCCTTATTTCCAGGTTCTGGATGACTTTTCTTAGTAATTCTTTCTAAAGAAATATAAGGTGAATGCAATTCTACATAGTTATAAAGGTAAACACTGGAAAAATCTCTAAATCTTTCTAAATATCAGAATAAATACAAAAACCAAAACAAAGAGATTCTCTATGACTTGTTATAAAAGTAGAAAACAGAACCTAAAATAAGACATAACTAAGTTCAAACATATCTGTCATATAAATATAAATGGGCTAAACTCAACGATTTTTTAAGAAGATTCTCAGACTGATAACAAAGAAAAATTCAATTCTATTATGTGTACATGAGACTTCTCATGAGTGATTCAGATGGTTAAAAAAAAATAGGCAAAGATATAATGGGCAAATGCAACGAGAAAACACTAGTCATAAATATAATATCATACAAAATTAAATTTAAGGCAAAAGGCACAAAAAGAGACAAAGACAGGCTGATTTTTAATGCTAAAGGATACAATTCACAATGAAAATTTAATAATTGAGTATTTTTGCTCCAAATTACAGAGCATCAACATTTATAGAACAGGAACTAAAGGCAATTCAAGGAGAAATACACAGAAATATATTAATGGCATAAGACATTTATTTTCACCTTACTCAGCACATGATATACCAAGCACCAAGTACACAAAAAATAAGTTGCTAGACCTATGCCATCTAGTACAGTAGCCACTGACCACATGTGGTTATTGAGCACTTGAAATGTGGTAAGTCCAAATTGTGGTGTGCTATATGTATAAAACGTGTCAGATTTCAAAGACAGTGCACAACAAACAAGCTAAAATATGTCATTAAGAAATTTTGTACATTGATTATATGTTGCAATGATAACATTTTGATATAATGAGTTAAAATTATTTTTAATAATATATTTTATTTACCATTTTTTTCACATTCTTAACATAGCTACCATAAAATTGTAAATTGTGTATGTGACTTGTGTTATATCTCACATGGACAGTACTGCTCCAGAAGAACTAAAAAATCAACAAGGTAAATCTAAATAATTGAAACAGCTAATACATATATAGTGGTTATTTCATTTTAGACACTGTTCTAAATGCTTTGCATATATTAATCCATTTAATCCTTACAACAACCCTTAGAGGTACATGTTATCATTATAGCCATTTTACAATGCAGAAACTGAGGCATAGAGAAGTTAAGTAATTTGCCTAAGATTCCAGTAATGAATCTGGGATTTTGATCCTGTTAGTCTGCCTTCAGAGTCTGTACTCTAAACCATGATGTTAAAAATTGATATATATACAGGGAGGAGCTTCAGGATGGCGGAAGAGTAAGATGCAGAGATCACCTTCCTCCCCACAGATACATCGGAAATACATCTACATGTGGAACAATTCCTACAGAACACCTACTGAACGCTGGCAGAAGACCTCAGATCTCCCAAAAGGCAAGAAACCCCCACGTACCTGGTAGGGCAAAAGAAAAAAGAATAAACAGAGACAAAAGGATAGGGACAGGACCTGCACCAGAGAGAGGGAGCTGTGACGGAGGAAAGGTTTCCACACACTAGGAAGCCCCTTCATGAGCGGAGACTGCGGGTGGCGGAGGGGGAAAGCTTCGGAGCCACGGAGGAGAGCGCAGCAACAGGGGTGCGGAGGGCAAAGTGGAGAGATTCCCGCACAGAGGATCAGTGCCGACCACTACTCACCAGACCGAGAAGCTTGTCTGCTCACCCACCGGGGCAGGCGGGGGCTGGGAGCTGAGGCTCAGGCTTCGGAGTTCAGATTGCAGACAGAAGACTGGGGTTGGCGGCGTGAACATAGCCTGAAGGGTCTAGTGCACCACAGCTAGCCGGGAGAGAGTCTGGGAAAAAGTCTGGAGCTGCTGAAGAGTCAAGAGACTTTTTCTTGCTTCTTTGTTTCCTGGTGCGCAAGAGGAGGGGATTAAGAGCGCTGCTTAAAAGAGCTCCAGAGACGGGTGCGAGCTGCAGCTATCAGCGCGGACCCCAGAGACAGGCATGGGACGCTACGGCTGCTGCTGCCACCACCAAGAAGCCTGTGTGCGAGCACAGGTCACTATCCACACCTCTCGTCCTGGGAGCCTGTGCAGCCCGCCACTGCCAGGGTCCCGTGATCCATGGACAGCTTCCCCGGGGGGAACACATGGCGCACCTCAGGCTGTTGCAACGTCACGCCAGCCTCTGCAGCCCGCAGGCTCACCCCGCACTCTGTACTCCTCCCTCCCCCCGGCCTGAGTGAGCCAGAGCCCCCGAATCAGTTGCTCCTTTAACCCCGTCCTGTCTGAGTGAAGAACAGACGCCCTCAGGCAACAAACACACAGGTGGGTCCAAATCCAAAGCTGAACCCCAGGAGCTGTGCGAACAAAGAAGAGAAATGGAAATTGCTCCCAGCAGCCTCAGAAGCAGCAGATTAAATCTCCACAATCAACTTGATGGACCCTGCATCTGTGGAATACGTGAATTGACAACAAATCATCCCAAATTGAGTAGGTGGACTTTGTGAGCAACGATATATATATATTTTTCCCTTTTTCTCTTTTTGTGAGTGTGTATGTGTATGCTTCTGTGTGTGATTTTCTCTGTACAGCTTTGCTTTTACTATTTGTCCTAGGGTTCTGTCTGTCACTTCTTTTTTTTTTTTTTAACTTTAAAAACTTTTTTCTTAATAATTATTTTTAATTTTAATTATTTTATTTTATTTTACATTATTTTATCTTCTTTCCTTCTTTCTTTCCTTTCTCCCTTTTATTCTGCGCCGTGTGGATGACAGGCTCTTGGTGCTCCAGCCAGGCGTCAGGGCTGTGCCACTGAAGTGGGACAGCCAAGTTCAGCACACTGGTCCACAAGAGACCTCCCAGCTCCACATAATATCAAACAGTGAAAATCTCCCAGAGATCTCCATCGCAATGCCAAGACCCGGCTCCACTCAATGACCAGCAAGCTACAGTGCTGGACACCCTATGCCAAACAACTAGCAAGACAGGAACACAACCCTATCCATTGGCAGAGAGGGTGCCTAAAATCATAATAAGGCCACAGACACCCCAAAACACACCACCAGACATGGACCTGCCCACCAGAAAGACAAGATCCAGCCTCATCCACCAGAACACAGGTGCTAGTCCCCTCCACCAGGAAGCCTACCCAACCCAGTGAACCACTGGGGGCAGTCACCAAAAACAATGGGAACGATGAAACTGCAGCCTGCGAAAAGGAGACCCCAAACACAGTAAGTTAAGAAAAATAAAAAAAAAAAAAAAAAAAGAAAAATAAGAAGACAGAAACACACAACAGATGAAGGAGCAAGGTAAAAACCCACCAGACCTAACAAATGAAGAGGAAATAGGCAGTCTACCTGAAAAAGAATTCAGAAAAATAATGATAGTAAAGATGATCCAAAATCTTGGAAATAGAATGGAGAAAATACAAGAAACGTTTAACAAGGACCTAGAAGAACTAAAGAGCAAACAAACAGTGATGAACAACACAATAAATGAAATTAAAAATTCTCTAGAAGGGATCAATAGCAGAATAACTGAGGCAGAAGAATGGATAAGTGACCTGAAAGACAAAACAGTGGAAATAACTACTGCAGAGCAGAATAAAGAAAAAAGAATGAAAAGAATTGAGAACAGTCTCAGAGACCTCTGGAGCAACATTAAACACACCAACATCTGAATTATAGGGGTCCCAGAAGAAGAAGAGAAAAAGAAAGGGTCTGAGAAAATATTTGAAGAGATTATAGTTGAAAACTTCCCTAATATGGAAAAGGAAATAGTTAAGTCCAGGAAGCACAGAGAGTCCCATACAGGATAAATCCAAGGAGAAACATGTCAAGACACATATTAATCAAACTATCAAAAATTAAATACAAAGAAAAAATATTAAAAGCAGCAAGGGAAAAACAACAAATAACACACAAGGGAATCCCCATAAGGTTAACAGCTGATCTTTCAGCAGAAACTCTGCAAGCCAGAAAGGACTGGCAGGACATGTTTAAAGTGATGAAGGAGAAAAACCTACAAGCAAGATTACTCTACCCAGCAAGGTTCTCGTTTAGATTTGACAGATAAATTAAAACCTTTACAGACAAGGAAAAGTGAAGAGAATTCAGCAGCACCAAACCAGCTTTACAGCAAATGCTAAAGGAACCTCTCTAGTCAGGAAACACAAGAGAAGGAAAAGACCCACAATAACAAACCCAAAACAATTAAGAAAATGGTAATAGGAACATACATATCGATAATTACCTTAAATGTAAATGGATTAAATGCTCCAACCAAAAGACATAGACTGGCTGAATGGATACAAAAATAAGACCCCTATATATGCTGTCTACAAGAGACCCACTTCAGACCTAGGGACACAAAAAGACTGAAAGTGAGGGGATGGAAAAAGATATTCCATGCAAATGGAAATCAAAAGAAAGCTGCAGTAGCAATTCCCATATCAGACAAAATAGACTTTAAAACAAAGACTATTACAAGAGAAAAAGAAGGACACTACATAATGATCAAGGGATCAATCCAAGAAGAAGATATAACAATTGTAAATATTTAGGCACCCAACATAGGAGCACCTCAATACATAAGGAAAATACTAACAGCCATAAAAGGAAAAATCGACAGGAACACAATCATAGTAGGGGACTTTAACACCCCACTTTCACCAATGGACAGATCATCCAAAATGAAAATAAATAAGGAAACACAAGCTTTAAATGATACATTAAACAAGATGGACTTAATTGATATTTATAAGGCATTCCATCCAAAAACAACAGAATACACATTGTTCTCAAGTGCTCATGGAATATTCTCCAGGATAGATCATATCTTGGGTCACAAATCAAGCCTTGGTAAATTTAAGAACAATGAAATCGAATCAAGTATCTTTTCCAACCACAATGCTATGAGACTAGATATCACTTACAGGAAAAAAATCTGTAAAAAATACAAACACATGGAGGCTAAACAATACACTACTTAACAACCAAGAGATCACTGAATAAATCAAAGAGGAAATCAAAAAATACCTAGAAACAAATGACAATTCAAACACAATGACTCAAAACCTATGGGATGCAGCCAAAGCAGTTCTAAGAGGGAAGTTTATAGCAGTACGATCCTACCTTAAGAAACAAAGAGCAACTCAAATAAACAACCTAACCTTACACCTAAAGCAATTAGAGAAAGAAGAACAAAAAACCCAAAGTTAGCAGAAGGAAAGAAATCATAAAGTTCAGATCAGAAATACATGAAAAACAAATGAAGGAAATGATACCAAAGATCAATAAAACTAAAAGCTGGTACTTTGAGAAAATAAACAAAATTGATAAACCATTAGCCAGACTCATCAAGAAAAAAAGGGAGAAGACTAAAATCAGTAGAATTAGAATGAAAAAGGGGAAGTAACAACTGACACTGCAGAAATACAAAGGATCATGAGAGATTACTACAAGCAACTATATGCCAGTAAAATGGACAGCCTGGAAGAAATGGACAAATTCTTAGAAATGCACAACCTGCTGAGACTAAACCAGGAAGAAATAGAAAATATGAACAGAGCAATCACAAGCACTGAAATTGAAACTGTGATTAAAAATCTTCCAACAAACAAAAGCCCAGGACCAGATGGCTTCACAGGCGAATTCTATCAAACATTTAGAGAAGGGCTAACACCTATCCTTCTTAAACTCTTCCAAAATATAGCAGAGGGAGGAACACTCACAAACTCATTCTACGAGGCCACCATCACCCTGATACCAAGACCAGACAAAGATAACACAAAGAAAGAAAACTACAGGCCAATATTACTGATGAATATAGATGCAAAATCCTCAACAAAACACTAGCAAACAGAATCCAACAGCACATTAAAAGGATCATACACCATGATCAAGTAGGGTTTATCCCAGGAAGGCAAGTATTCTTCAATATATGCAAATCAGTCAACGTGATACACCATATTAACAAATTGAAGGAGAAAAACAATATGATCATCTCTAGATGCAGAGAAAGCTTTTCACAAAATTCAACACCGATTTATGATAAAACCCTCCAGAAAGTAGGCATAGAGGGAACTTTCCTCAACATAAAAAAGGTCATATATGACAAACCCACAGCCAACATCATCCTCAATGCTGAAAAACCGAAACCATTTTCACTAAGATCAGGAACAAGACAAGGTTGCCCACTCTCACCACTATTATTCAACATAATTTTGGAACTTTTAGCCACAGCAATCAGAGAAGAAAAAGAAATAAAAGGAATCCAAATTGGAAAAGAAGAAGTAAAGCTGTCACTGTTTGCAAATGACATGATACTATACATAGAGAATCCTAAAGATGCTACCAGAAATCTGCTACAGCTAATCAATGGATTTGGTAAAGTAGCAGGATACAAAATTAATGCACAGAAATCTCTTGCATTCCTATACACTAATAATGAAAAATCTGAAAGTGAAATTAAGAAAACACTCCCATTTACCACTGCAACAAAAAGAATAAAATATCTAGGAATAAACCTACCTAAGGAGACAAAAGACCTGTATGCAGAAAATTATAAGACACTGATGAAAGAAATTAAAGATGATACAAATAGATGGAGAGATATACCATGTTCTTGGATTGGAAGAATCAACATGTGAAAATGACTCTACTACCCAAAGCAATCTACAGATTCAATGCAATCCCTTTCAAACTACCACTGGCATTTTTCACAGAACTAGAAGAAAAAATGTCACAATTTGTATGGGAACACAAAAGACCCCGAATAGCCAAAGCAATTTTGAGAACGAAAAACGGAGCTGGAGGAATCAGGCTCCCAGACTTCAGACTATACTACAAAGCTACAGTACTCAAGACAGTATGGTACTGGCACAAAAACAGAAATATAGATCAATGGAACAGGATAGAAAGCCCAGAGATAAACCCACGCACATATGGTCACCTTAGCTTTGATAAAGGAGGCAAGAATATACAGTGGAGAAAAGCCACCCTCTTCAATAAGTGGTGCTGGGAAAACTGGACAGCTACATGTAGAAGAATGAAATTAGAACACTCCCCAACACCATACACAAAAATAAACTCAAAATGTATTAAAGACCTAAATGTAAGGCCAGACACTATCAAACTCTTAAAGGAAAACATAGGCAGAGGACTCTATGACATAAATCACAGCAAGATCTTTTTGACTCAGCTCCTAGAGAAATGGAAATAAAAACAAAAATAAACAAATGGAACCTAATGAAAGTTAAAAGCTTTTGCACAGCAAAGGAAACCATAAACAAGACGAAAAGACAACATTCAGGGGCTTCCCTGGTGGCGCAGTGGTTGAGAGTCTGCCTGCCGATGCAGGGGACATGGGTTCATGCCCCGGTTCAGGAAGATCCCACATGCTGCGGAGCGGCTAGGCCTGTGAGCCATGGCCGCTGAGCCTGCACGTCCGGAGCCTGTGCTCCGCGATGGGAGAGGCCACAACAGTGAGAGGCCCATGTACCGCAAGAAAAAAAAAAAGACAACCCTCAGATTGGGAGAAAATATTTGCAAATGAATCAACAGACAGAGGATTAATCTCCAAAATTCACAAACAGCTCATGCAGCTCAATATCAGAAAAACAAACAACCCAATCCAAAAATGGGCAGAAGACCGAAACAGACATTTCTCCAAAGAAGATATACAGATTGCCAGCAAACACATGAAAGAATGCTCAACATCATTAATCATTAGAGAAATGCAAATCAAAAATACAATGAGATATCATCTCACACCAGTCAGACTGGCCATGATCAAAATATCTACAAACAGTAAATGCTGGAGAGGGTGTGGAGAACAGGGAACCCTCTTGCACCATTGGTGGGAATGTAAATTTTACAGCCACTATGGAGAACAGTATGGAGGTTCCTTAAAAAACTAAAAATAGAACTACTGTATGACCCAGCAATCCCACTACTGAGCGCATACCCTGAGAAAACCATAATTCAAAAAGAGTCATGCACCACAATGTTCACTGCAGTTCTATTTACAAAAGCCAGGATATGGAAGCAACCTAAGTGTCCATCGACAGGTGAATGGATAAAGAAGATGTGTCACATATATAGAATGGAATATTACTGAGCCATAAAAGGAAACGAAATTGAGTGTTTTGTAGTGAGGTGGATGGACCTAGAGTCTGTTATACAGAGTGAAGTAAGTCAGAAAGAGAAAAACAAATACCATATGCTAACACATATATATGGAATCTAAAAAAAACAAAAAAGAAAAAATTATCATGAAGAACCTAGGGGCAAGATGGGAATAAAGACACAGACCTACTAGAGAATGGACTTGAGGACACAGGGAGGGGGAGGGGTAAGCTGGGACAAGGTGAGAGAGTGGCATGGACATATATACGCTACCAAACGTAAAACAGATAGCTAGTGGGAAGCAGCTACATAGCACAGGGAGATCAGCTCGGTTCTTTGTGACCACCTAGAAGGGTGCAATAGGGAGGGTGGAGGGAGGGAGACGCAAGAGGCAAGAGATATGGGGACATATGTATATGTATAACTGATTCACTTTGTTATAGAGCAGAAACTAACACACCATTGTAAAGCAATTATACTCCAATAAAGATGTTTAAAAAAAGAAAAGAAAAAATCATGCTTTCTCACTTTTATTGAAAATAAGTATATTGAAAAAAATATTGATATATATACATATTAACACTGTCTTCTGAAAACAGACTATGTCTCCAGTTCTATCTTCTTCAATGAAACTATCACAAAAATTGACCATATGTTAGGTCACAAGGAAAACATCAGTAAATTTCCAAAATTTGGAAATAATAGAGATAAAACTTCATCATAGTACTATAAAATTAGAACTTAATGGCAAAACCAGAAAAATAAAATCTCTAAAATCCAGAAATTAAAATAAAACAAAACCCACCTCTTCCAAATTTTTCAAACAACTCTTAAATCAAAGAGGAAATTGAAATTGAAGAATTTATAAGAAATGATCATGAAAACACTATACATACTTCCTATAGTTTCCACATAAGCACTACTCAGAGGAAAAGATAAAGTCTTAAATATATGAATACATTAATAGATAAGAAAGGATTAAAAAAACCACTACTTTGCTCAAATCTAGACCCAAAAAAGAAAGAAATGAAAACCTAGTTAAAATGGCTAATTTCTAGGAAAATACAATCTGCAAAAACTGACTTAAGAATAAAAAAGTGGAGTCGTTGAAAAGCTGCTTTTCAAGGTTATCATCAGACTCAAATAGTTCTACTAGAAAATTTTATCAAACTTTTAAAGTATAGATTAATTCAGTGTAACTTACATTGTTCTAGAACACAACAAAGAGTTCTAAAAACTTTAAAATAAACATAATATTGGGCTTCCCTGGTGGCGCAGTGGTTGAGAGTCCGCCTGCTGATGCAGGGGACACGGGTTCGTGCCCCCGTCCGGGAAGATCCCACATGCTGCGGAGTGGCTGGGCCCATGAGCCATGGCCGCTGAGCCTGCGCGTCTGGAGCCTGTGCTCCGCAACTGGAGAGGCCACAACAGTGAGAGGCCTGCGTACCGCAAAAAAAAACAAAAAAAACAAAAAAACCCATAATATTGACACCAAAACCCAATAAGAATTGCCCCAAATAAGAAAACTGGAATAATCTCATTTATGAATATCAGGGCAAACCTGAAATATTTTAAGCACAGTGCAAAATATGAAGGTTCATACCAGGAATTTAAGAATGGTTCAGTATTCACTTATCTATGAATATGTGATTATGTTAATAAAATATAAACAGGAAAATTATACGACCATCTTAATAAATTCTAAATAAACATTTGACAAAATTCCACACATATTTTGATTTTAAAACTTTTGAAAATAAAAATATATTAAAAAAATAGATGAAAACTTCTAAATGTGTTTAAAATTTATCTATCTCAACCACAAACCAGCAATATACTTAGAAAACACTGTAAGAATTGTTACTAAAGACTCATCTAAGATAAGAAGGCCTATCATCATTATTATCTAACATTCATTGCCTTTGAGAGGTGTTAGGTAATACAGAAGATAAAAAAGAAAACAGGAGTATAAATATTTTAAAGTTGGCAAAATAATCACTTTGAAGTGACCATATTGAGAAACTCAAGAGAATCAACTGAAAACTTACTACAAACAAAAAGAAAAACCAATAAGATAGTTGGGCATTAAATTAATAGACAGAAATAACTGTCATAAATACAGACAGTAATCAGAAGATAAAATAAAAGACCTCATATACAAGTGACAAAAATAGTTAAGATATCAAGGAATAAACTTAATAAGAAACAAGCAAGCTAAACTTTAAAATGCTCCCAAGAAACACAAAAGAAGATTGAAATGAATGGAAAGGTACCAAGTTCTTGGAGAGGAAGAGAACATTGTGAAGATCTCAGTTTTCTTCCAAGTGAAACTTTGAATTACTGCGAACCCCAAAAAACACAGGGAATTTTTTTTGCGTTAGCAAGTTGATTTAAAGTTCATAGGAAGAGAAACAAACATGAATAGCTAGGAAATATCTGAAAAAGAGCAATGAGGGAATACTAATTAGCCCTGTCAGATATTAAAACATAAAGTAAAACAGTTTATTACAAGGGTATGAATCGATAGAAATAGAATAACAAGTCCAGAAATATCAATAGAAGTAATATGGTAATTAAGTATGCGCTAAAGTGGCCATCTCATATCATTTCAGAAAAAAATATTACTCAAAATAATTTAAGACAACTGGGTAACAACCTTAACATAAACTTGGATTTATGGCTCAAAACTTATACCACAATAATTTCCAAATGAATGAAAGATTTAAATGGAAAAAATTATACCATATTATAAACTATGGAATAACTATTTAAAATTATTATCTTGGATTGGGAATGCCTTTCTAAATAGGACACAGTACCCAGAAGCCTTAAAAGAGAAGATTGATAAAACAGCTGTGTAAAAAAAAAATAAATAAAAAGTCTGAGTGGCTCATCCCACCAAAATCTAGGTCCAAAGATAAACAAAAAATGTTTTAGAATGTATGAAGTCATATCACTAACAGAGCTAGTTAATATATAAAGAGCTACAAATGCATAAAACAAATTGAACATCCTTGTTTCAAATAAAATGGGCAAAGGAATTGAACAGATAATTCACACCAAAAGAAATCCAACGGACTCAAACCACGTTACCCTCCTCACTAAAATGAAATGTAACTTAAAACTACTCTGTGATAACAGTTTTCACTCATCAGATTCAAAAATTTCAAATACTTTCTTCACATGAATGTGGGGAAATAGACATTCTATTCACACATCACTGCTGGCAATGTTAATTTGTGGAATCTTGATTGAAGACCATTTTGGCAATATTCATCAAAACTAGAATTGTATTTTCTTTTTGACTTAGTAATTCCATGTCTGGGAATTTATCCTAAAGATAATAGTGATAAGAATACCAGTAGGAGTAGTAGCAGCAACTAACACTTACAGCATTTACTGTATGTCAGGCGCTTTTCCAAGTAGTCTGCATAGGCTGATTCACTGAGTCTTCACAATAACCTGAGTTCTTACTGATAAGAAACCTGAGGCACAGAGAAGTTGAGTAACAGGCTCAAGGACACACAGCTGCTGGGGTTTGAAGCCTGGTGGAGCCAGGCTTCAAACCCCAGCAGTATATCTCCAGAATCCAGGCACTTGCTTGTGACCTTTCAAGATATGCTTGGACGTAAGAGAAATACAAAGTGAACTAGGCTTTTCAAAACAGTATTGTTTGGGATAGGAAACAACTGGAAATAATCCAGTATCCATTAATAAAGCCTTGGTTAAATAAATGATTACATCCACATAATGTAATACCATTCAGATGTTAAAAAAAAAAGAAACTCTATGAATTGATATGGAAAGGTCTCCAAAATAAATATTAAATAAAAATCAAGGTGAAAAACAGTATTATTGTATGCCATCATTTGTGTACAAATGGGGAAAAGAATGAATATAATATATTTAATCTCTGTATGTTTAAAATATCTCTGAAAGAAGACACATGAACACACACACACATCCCCCTAACAAATTAGATGTCTGTGACAGTAGAACTGTGTGGCTGAGGGGCAAAAGTGAGATTTCTTTGAATAACTCTTTTCTACATTTTGAATTTTGATCCATGTATCACCTATTCAAAAATTAAATAATAATAATAATAAAAGAATGGTATGGACCCTCCTCAGGGTCTGTGTCACAGAGGAACAAATTGTGGCAAGGGTGAACAAGGGTGACAAATGCCTCCTTGCAGCAAATTCCTAAGAACGACTACAGAAGAATGCATACAACACATTTAATAAACACTTAAAGAAATAGAAAAATCATAGAATTGGTTATTAGCAGAATGGAGGTAAGAACAAATTTTTTCAGCTCCTAATATAGTCCCCTTTCCAGTACATCACCCATCACTCTTATTTTTCCCATAGCTAAAATGACTTCAAAGGTGGTGTTCTATATACTCCAAAGATAGTAGAGATTATATTTTCAAAAAGGGGCTGGTCTGGTGTATAACACACAGGGAGAGATCTCTCTGGTCCAGTATGATGCCCTAGTAATGAAGTATTCCTCAAAGCACACATGAAGACATTTATCAGTTAGTGGTCTTTAAGCCTTTCTGCTCACCTGCACATTTTTAAGTTTATATACAAAATGTTTTATCATAAATTTAAATGTTTGTTTTTGGTAAAATGAAATGAGTTTTGACTGTGATCAGAATGCACACCTCATGACATGATTTGGTAAAATCGGTTCTAACTATCTTATTTAAGACATAAGGACCCCTGAATCTGAAAGAAGTCATTTAACATTTTATCCATGAGTTTTAATCCAATGTGTCTTAATAGATTGGTTTTTGTAAAATAGTCTATTTATATATTTAAAAGAATTTGTATAATTAACCAATACTCTTTTGGGTGTTCTGAACTCAGAGTGTCCCTAGACAGGCCAGTTTGACCCTCAAGGGAAAATAAGTAAAAAGGGATTTAAATGACTAGAATGCTTTGAATAGATTTTAAAGGAGGCCTTCTTGACCCAGTATTTTGAATGATCTCTGTGATTGGTATCCAGGTTTTATACTCTGGGGCAATTCATAAGAGGAAGATGTAGGATGCATTTTGGGATTTTTTATTTTTATTTTTGCAAAGTGGGGAAGCTTATTTTCTCAGCTAGTTTTGAGAAAGAGTACTTGTGGAAGATGAGGATAGAAAATGTATTCCTTTGCTAAAAGCAGTCAATTCAAGCAGCATATCCCTTGCAATGACTGTGTATTCTTGATTATATCATTTTGGAAAAACATTATGCCAAACCACAGACATCAACCTACCTTCTTATTTTAGCTTGACTTTGATGAAAACAAACTAAAAAAGATGCTCACCTAGAGGGAACATTCAAAAGAGATATAAGAATTCTGTAACATGAGCCCACGAGTGATGAGTCTCCTAATCTTCAACTCACTCCCTTGGTTGTCCTTGATGATGCTGTTACAAGGCTGCTCTGTTCTACAGACACTAAATACATCGGAAAAGATTCTCATGTTAGACCAAAAAAAGAAAAAAAAAAACCTAAAAAGCAAAAGACTGTCCATCATAGATTCTGTATGTGCGGGCAGTTGCGATATTTTAGGCTGTTTTGAAGTTGTAGAAAAGAGAACTGAATGCTATGCACTTCTTTACAACATTTGCTCCAAACTTGAACCAGGAAGGGAAAAGAGATATTCTCCCTTAGGTTCTGTTTAAGTTGTTCCTGAGTACTAATTACCTCTGTATTGATAATTGCTAAATACTGAGCGCACATTATGTATCATACAATGTGGTAGGCACTTTACACAGATCATCACACTTAATCTGCACAGCTATTCTTTGAAGGTGGGAATTGCGATCCAGATTTTCCCGATTGGAAGATTATTTATGGTTTAGCTGGTTAAGTAACTTGCTCAAGGGCACAGAGCTAGTGCACCAGAGTTCTGAATCCAGATCACCTGCCTCCATGTGCTCTAAATGAATTGTTAGGCAAGTATTTCTTGCAATCACCCACTGCTTTTGGATTTTAATACAGGTACACATTTCCTTGCCCTAGTTTGTTACAGAGCAAGTGCCTCTAGGGGAGGCTTTCCATTACTTTTGTTTTTCCATAGTGAGCACTTCAATAACTGGGTAAGAAGTTAATTGATAGCAGCCCTACAAGATTTTAAACGGTTATAGGTCATCATCATTGTTAATAAGATAAAATAGCCCTCGCTCATCCCTTTAGGTTAGGGTTTACTTTCTACTTGTTTCATTCAATTTTTTTCATTAATTACTTTTTTAAAAAGATTTATTTATTTTTATGGCTGCATTGGGTCTTAGTTGCGGCACATGGAATCTTTGTTGAGGCATGTGGGATCTTTCATTGTGGCGTGCAGGCTCTTTGTTGTGGCACACGGGCTTCTCTAGTTGTGGCATGTGGGTTTTCTCTTCTCTAGTTGTGGCGCACAGGCTCCAGGGTGCATGGGCTCTGTAGTTGTGGTGCAGGCTCTCTAGTTGAGGTGTGCCAGCTCAGTTGTAGTTGTGGTGTGCAGGTTTAGTTGCTCTGTGGCATGTGGGATCTTAGTTTCCTGACCAGGGATCGACCCTGCATCCTCTGCATTGTAAGGTGGATTCTTTACCACTGGAACACCAGGGAAGTCCCTTCATTAATTTCTGATAATTGAGAATTAGTTAGAATGAAACAAGTTTCTCTGTACTTTCACATTAGTGTAGTTGACCTGTGATTGGTCTTCTATACCACACAACTGGTCTCTATTGAGAGAGAAAGGATTCTGAAGCAGGTAAGCCTTAGGAGACATTAGAGATGGTGTTGGCTAAGGCCTAAGTAAGTGCTGGAAGCTACGTATAACGATGAGTAAACCTATCTGCTCCGAGGATCTGATGGCACTTTCAGACTTTTCCCTAAGAAAACCTGATAAATCCAAACCATCTTGTAAATGCCTCATAAAAAATAGCATTAAGTTACAGTGAAACCTAGATAGTTTTACTTTGAATTCCTAAAGAATTCAGCAGTTGACACTTTTGAGTTTTTAAGGCTATTCTATCACTATATTTTCTTGAAAACTTCCTTGGCTTTTTGTAACCTTTCAGAATACATTTCACCCAGCCAAGTTTTATATTGTTATTTTACCGTGTCCTTCCCATCTCAGTGAAACTTCCAGAGCTAGTCTCAACTTACTTTCTCGCCTCTCATTCTTTCTTCAAACTCCAGAAAACTGGCTTCAGCATTTATTCTGAATGTGCTCTTGAAAAGGTCAGGAGATGTGGATATTTTAAAGACCAGGTTCCTTGAATCCCTGTAGCATATGGAATTGTTGGTTACTGAGCTCTGGAGCCAGATAGCCTGTGTTTGATTCCAGCTCCCCTGCTTACCAGCTACATGGATGTGGGCCATCTACTCAACCATCCTGGGCTTCACTCTCCTTATGTGTGGAATGGGGTAACAGTAGTACCACATTGCTCTTGATGAAGAACACACCAACTGCTCTGGTTTCCTCTTACTTCTGTGACCCTTCTCCATCACCCCTTAAATGATTATTCTCCAAGATTCCTTCCTCGGTCCAATGCTCTTTTTCCCCTCTTGAGTGATCTAATACGGAATCATTATTCTCTTGAATGTTCCAATGCAAAAGTCACTGGCTGCTGATCATTCCCAAATCTCCATCTCCAGGCATCTTCTTGAGTTTCAGATTGAAATCATCACCACCTCTCCCACTCTGCATATACCTTTCCCATTTATTATATTCTGATTACAATTAATGGTATTGTCATCCAGTCACACACCCACACAAAACTAGAGTCATATTAAATTTCTCATTCTCACTCTAACCAATAAAGCACTATAATTTTATCTCCTAAATATTTCCTGAATTTGTCCTTTCTCCATCCCTATTATTATACTGTATTAGTTTAAGCTTTAAGCTTCTGTTTCCAATCTTTGCCCCCCCCACCCCTTAAATCTACTCTCTACTTTTTAGCCAGTGATTTATATAGAACCCCAAACTGACCACACTACAAGTCTCAGCATACTGAGGAACATAAATTAAGTCCAAGTTACTTAGGAAAGTATATAGTGCCCTCTATTACCTGGCTCCTGCAACCTTTCCAACTTTTCCTGCCAACTTCCACCTCATATGAGCAATTCTGAACACCGAGCTAGGCTAGTACCCTGGTATAATGTTCAGTTTTTATTATGCTATGCTACAATGACCTATTTCTGACTCTGCCACTGGTCATTTTCCAAGGCAGGGACTTTCTCACTTATCTTTGTGCTTCAAATGCCCAACATAGTGCCTGGAGTAGAGCAGGCACTCAAGTGTTTACTGAACTGCAGACTTTTCTTCTTCTTGAGGAAAGTATAACAACATAATTTAACAAGTACTGGTCATTTTCATAGATTTTCCCCCCAAATTTTCCCTCAAATTCCTAGGGAACGTTAAATTTTTCTTTTTTCTATTTCCACCCTAGGTTTCTTCATTTACATTTACTGGGCAGTGAATGATTTAGTATGGAAGTTCTCATGCCAACAGTTATGTTTATGCAACGTCTTTAGCAACATAATTTTGCAGGTGACTCAAAGCACCCAAGGTGAATGAATGAGCTCAAACACTGACATGCATACCTGCTTCCATCAGTGATTTGAACCCTAGGAATACATTAACATATACAAATGTGGAAATGTAGCACTGAATAATACATAGCATTTCTAGTGACTATAATCATGTTAGTGACGATTGAGAAAAACAAGAAAAGCAGGGGAAAAAAGTTTTACATAACGTTAGATACCCTGTGACAAATTTATTTTTTAATTTAGGTAAACATAATAGTCCTTTCTGTTAAAAAAAACAATTGAATCAAATATTATCCAAATTACCTAAGGGGGAGATGATTAAATAATACGCACACATTTAAAATTTATTTTCAAAAGGATATAACATAGGCAAATAAAGTATCCAAAAAGGGTAGGATGGCCACAACCTAAAAACATCTAAGTGTAAGAATGTAAGCAATTTGGGCAGTGGAAAAATTGATCCTTGCACAACAGAGGTTTGAACGGCAAAGGTCCACTTAAATGTGGATTTTTTTCAATAAATATAGTACTACACAATCTGCAGTTGGTTGAATGCACGATGCCGAACTGTGGATACTGAGGGCCAACTATGGGACTTGAGCATCCTTGGATTTTGGTAACCACACAGGTCCTGGAACCAACCCTCCGCGGATACCAACGGACGACTGTAGGTGAACTTCCAACTGCACAGAGGGTCAGAAATCCTAACCCCCACGTTGTTCAAAGGTCAACTGTATATAGAAATGATTTTAAATGCTTTCCCTCAGCACGAATTTATTTAACTCTATTCCAGTTGGACATGATGAGAAGGAAAAAATTTCTACCTCTACCCCTCTTGAAGTTCTTGTGGCTGGACTAATAATAAAACTAACATAAAATTAACATAAGACAGATTAACAGGAGAAAAAGAAATTAAGATTTCAATTTGTACACACTGAGGTTTCACAGAAATGGAACCTAGCCAAAGTAGGCAGCTTTTATACTTTTTAGACAAAATTAAAAAAAAATTGTGGGGCATTAACAGGATAAAGAAACTTAGGATTTGGGCACTTAATTAGTGAAAACTCTAAATAGAGTTTGGGCTTGGGGTAGTAAATTAAAGAAGTTACAAGGTTTGTTTATACAGACTTCTCAACTCGAATTCCCTATCTCCAGCAGTAAGGGTGTCCTTCTATCTCCAGGTGCAGGGAGTGTACCTTTCACATGAGAGACTGACTTCTTGCTTTCAGTGAGAAGGAAAGGAGGGTCAGAGTGTCCCTCTTGCATTGGTCATTTCTTAAGTAACTTTAATTCAAAAATAGTATGCCATTGTGGTGTATTTTGGGGGTGGCCTGTCTGGAGCCCCAACAGACACTAGGCTCAGCTTGGATCCAGAACAAGAAATGAAAATGATAGTGGCATACCTCTGATAATTTTCATAGAGACTGTTGACATCCTGTTCTAGTTACTGAGAGAGGAGGAAACAAAGCACTAACGAAAGGTACTGTCTCAGTCCATCTGTTTAAGAAATAATATTTTTAAGAGTCCATATGTCAAAAATTCCCTCCTAAAAATTTTGTTTCTTGTTTCTCCAAGAAATTCCCACATTCCCTATGCCAGCAAGTCATTATTTTCCACAAGTAAAGTTATGAATGTGTATAAAATCAACACTCTATGGGCTTCCCTGGTGGCGCAGTGGTTGAGAGTCCGCCTGCCAATGCAGGGGACGCGGGTTCGTGCCCCGGTCCAGGAAGATCCCACATGCCGCGGAGTGGCTGGGCCCTTGAGCCATGGCCGCTGAGCCTGTGCATCTGGAGCCTGTGCCCCACAACGGGAGAGGCCACAACAGTGAGAGGCCCGCATACCGCAAAAAAAAAAAAAAAAAAAATCAACACTCTATACAAACCTAAGAAGTTTATTTTAGTGTAACAAAACTAACCGGTGACTTGAAATATCCTCTTTCTAGAGAACTTAATATATGTCAAAGAAAAGAAACTAAAAGACAATTCTTTTACGGGTTTATAATGTGAAAAAAAAGTTCTCATTTGAAGCAGAAAATAAAGTGCATTGTGAAGAAATGTATATTTGTTTTCTTATACATGCTCATGTATGAAAAGTAATCACATGAAAATCACATATGAAAAGTAATTCACTAACCATAAAAATAAATCAAAATTATATGTGTCAAAAGAATGAAACATATTAAGTATATTGTGGAGTCTGAGGCTAGAAAACAGATTAAAACAAATGCTAAGGTATGTATTAAAACATTCTAAGATATCATTTTAAGATATGAAAACTTGACAATTTTATTTCTAACAGAAAATTCCTATACATACTAAACACATTTAACAGCATAAAGCAAAGAGACGAATACTTAACAACTTTCAAGACAGAACTTAAAATCTTTAATGATAAGTAAAAGTATGTTAAATTGTCTTCAAGTTTGAACATTTTAGAATGGTAAATGCCAATCAAAAAATCTAATAAACAGGTAAAAGTAACAAAATGATCCAGGCTTTTTTTCAGCAATCAAAAGAATGTGTTTATCTCAACAGCAAACAGAATTATTTTTAATGGTAAGCCATGAGCTGATTCTTTACTCTAAAAAGCCCAATTTAGTAGGAAAAGGAAATACTATTTCTTTTTACAAACATATATTTATATTTTCAATTCACTTCATTCAAAATGTCACTCATTCTTAGGAAGAATGGAGAAACAAATAAATAAAAAAGCCCCCTAAAAGATCAGGGCCATTAATGGATCTTTGCCTAACACAACTGTGCAGCAACAGCTACACCTAGGGGCCAGGGATAAGTAGTGAAGTTTTCCAGCTATAAAGTTATAATAAAAGGTAAATTTGGAAATAGCTATTTTTCAACTTACTTAAGGTTCTAGAGTAAGGGTTATCTTTCACTACAAATTATGTTTCAAGGATACACTTGAGAATCTTTGGGGAACAAAGGCCTTAGTTCAGAAGCTTGAAGCAAGCATCCTGAATAATTCAGTTTAAAAAAGTGGCTAAAATAAAACTCAAACCAAAGAGAGAACATACAAATACTTTATTGCTCACCTTTCACACAAAGCACACCTCCAGCCATTTTCTTTCACAGCTTGACAATATTTACGTGTACAAAAACCCAGCAAGAAGCGTCATGTAGATTTCAGTAAAGGTGAGTGTCAAACATCAACGCAGCCAGGCTTTTGTTTTCTGCAGCAATAATAAAGGGCCTCCTGCTCTAAGCAAAAATCTGTCCTCTTACTTGGTAGTGCATTTTTTCCATTACAAAAAAAGTCTCCTGCCCAAAGCAAACTAACTTGTATTTGCTGAGCCAGTGGTATTAACTCGTGCATAAAACAAATTTCAGTTTGCTGTTTCTTCTAGCAGATTTCAAGTAAAAATAAGGTTGAAGGAGGAACTTGTTTTGAATGGATGCAGGTCAGTTTGAATTGCTATACTTAACTAAATGCCTATGTGTACTATAGGTTCACAACTTAGTTTGCTTTTATAATCTTTACGGATTTTGGCCGTGTTCAAGATTTTCAGAGTTGAGCATATGGTACAGTATTCCATCGAAAGGATAAGGCTACTGAATGTGCTATCTGCAGAAGAGCTCATTTAATAGGAACTGACCTTGAAGTTCTATCATGAAGCAAATGTTGCATAACCTCTCAGAATAAAAAGCCAATCAGGGCAGAACTGTGCTTGGAAAATAGGCATTAGAATACTTTAAGGAACATACATATAAATGGATTGTTAATATGAGGAAGGTTTCCTAGCTGTAAATCTAAAAAAATCTAGGAGAATCCTCATTTTTCAAAACTGCATATTGAAAACATGAAAACTACTTACTCAAGTAATTTTGTTCAGAAAAATATGCATGTTCTGACTGTGGAATTAGTCTACTGGTCAATTAAAGGCAATTTTAATTACCTTTTAAGAAATTCTTCATACAAAGGAGAGATACTGTATGTGTTTCTCAAATAAACAGCATTATGTAAGTCCATTAAAAAAAAAAAAACAAAACCCAAAACGAACAGTATTGTATGAAGACCTACAAATGCTTATGCCAAGCAGGAATCTGCCTGTCACCTGTGGTCTCACATTAACTCAAAAACAATGCTGGATTCAGGATTCTGAAACTAAGTTTCTATTACTTGAGCTCTAGCAAAATGTAAGGTTCTGTAGCCTCAACTAGTATAATGTCTGCCCTGTCCAAATCCAGAATGATTATACTGATAACCTCCATGCTGGAAGTGCTGTTCAAACTGTCCTCCCTGGTGATAATTCTGGCTCCCTCTTCCTCCCCAACCTCCTCCCTGGCCTGCGCGTCCACCACCTCGGCCTCCGCGACCACCTCTCCCTCCGCGACCACTGCCTCGATCACCATGATGCCCTCCATCTTGGTATCTACTGTCCTGCTGATATCCACCACCCTGGTATCCACTTCCTGTATATGTAGATGTTTGGAAGCCACCATAACCACCACCCTGGTAGCCACCACTGTGGCCACCGTGATAGCCACCCGGCTGGAAACCGGAATCTCGGTAACTACCATCTTGGTAGCCACCGCCCCCTCCACTCCCTCCGTCTGTCCAGCCTCCTTGATGCTTATTTCCTCTTCCTCCCCCTCGGCCACCGTGGTCGTAGCCACCACGTCCGCCCCTCCCCCCTCCTTGTTCGTGACCTCCTCGCCCTCCGTATGAGGCATGTTCATAACCACCTCTCCCTGCTCCGCGGCCTCCTGCTGGCTGCTGGGTGCCATCCTGCCTCTTCTGCCATGGTGGCATCTCTGGGGGTGGAGGTTCAATTTCATTGGGCCTACCTCCTCTGTCAGGAACCCTGCCCATCAACACCTATGGGATAAGAAAGACATTTAAAATTTTGAATTACTTTATTTTATAAACAGAAATAAATGTATCTGAAAGAAAGTTAAAGGTACTCTCATCACCTTATTGATGGCACAGGCAGTCTTTTCTCTTATAGAGCCACTGCTTGTCCTTAAAATCTTTGACAAGTCTTGTCTTGCGGCCAAAAGGTGGGCAACAGAAATAGTACTTTTAGGAGATAAGACTGAGCGTTTTGGCTGGTAAACCTTCGCTAATTTTTCTGTCTGACTCTGTGAAAGAAAGTGTTCAAAGACAAATGTCAATTTTCAAGATGACATAGAAACATTGATATTAAATAAGATTTCCAAAATGTCTGATGATAATATTTACTAGGCTCCAGATGACAGAAGTTACATACTCACCATTGCTCCTATCTAGTGAAGAACTAACTTAAGAGTACAGCTTAGATAAAGCCCTTTTACCCCCGTATCCCCAAGGAATGATGGGGGGAGGGGGATATGGGGGTAAAGGGCTTCCCTTTTAAAAGGACTGTGGGACAAAAAGGTTCCCCATGCCATTGGTCTCAGATCAAACACCTTCATTTTATCTATTTAAATATAAGAATGGAAACCCATTTCAACAATTTTGCTTTAATTTTCTCATCTGCTTACTATGAGATAAAAAAAGTTACCCGTGACTAATTTGAACTAATTATGTTAACATCATACATATTTCTTGCAAAAGTGATCCCCCCATGTAATACTTTCCTCTATTATAAATAATAATTAAGAAAAAGAGTCTACTTTAACCATTTAGTAGAAGTACATTTAATGCATGTGTAACATAAGACCACAAAAGATGAATGAACAAAGGATATAAAGAGCAAGTTAGGGCTTTCCTGGTGGCACAGTGGTTAAGAATCTGCCTGCTAATGCAGGGTACACGGGCTCGAGCCCTGGTCTGGGAAGATCCCACATGCCACGGAGCAACTAAGCCTGTGCGCCACAACTACTGAGCCTGCGCTCTAGAGCCCGCGAGCCACAACTCCTGAGCCCGCGTGCCTACAGACCACGCTCTGCAACGAGAAGCCACCGCAATGAGAAGCCCCTGCACTGAAACGCAGAGTAGCCCCCGCTTTGCCGCAACTAGAGAAAAGCCCGCGCGCAGCAAAAAGACCCAACACAGCCAAAAACAAACAAATAAATAAATTTATTAAAAAACAAACAAATAAAACTCCAGAACTGTAGTGTTAATGCCTTGGGTCAATGCACACCCATCAATCATTACATGCTTTTCTAGCTGAGAGTTGCAGGTTTTTGCTTTTGAAGTATATGTATTATGCTGAGAGTAAAACGATTGTTTTTATCAAAGACAACTTTAAGAAAGTATTGGTATTTCCTCAACAGTCCCAGAAGAGAACAGTTTATTCCTCATGTTACTACTGACTCACTGTGAGATCTTAGGAAAAACCTTCCATGTACCTGGCTCTCCATGTTTTTAGTTGCAAAATAAGGGGAGTTAAGACTGATCTCTAAAACCCCTTTCCAACACTAAGATACTGTTAACTCAATAAATATCTACCCCATCAATTTAGCAGCTAAATAGGATTATGCTATGCTTTAAAGATTTTAGGTGAAACTAATGTATTAGGAAGATAATTGGAGAACTAAACTAAAGAAAAACATTTTCTCAGTCAATTAAAATTCAGAGAAAAATCTACTTTTAAAAATGAATGCACTATTAAGGGAACATCAAATACTAACATATTTGGACGAACCTCCACATAAATTCAATAATTAGTTCCATTTCAGGGTTCTAAGAAGGTCAAATTAATCAACTGCGCCTATTAATTAACACTGATAAAATAGTAGATATTTAATAAATATCTGTTGAATGACCAAGACAACGGATTATCTTACTGAAGCTGAAATAAAACAAAGTCTTACCAGATTCTCCAATTCCCTATAAATGGATCATAATATTTGGTCCTCCAAAACAGTATTTCTAATTTAATTAATTTATTTAATTAGCAAGTTAATTGCTAGCTTAAAGTACAGTAAACAAATAATTGTAAAATTTATTATTTTTAGTAATTTTCAGATACTCTCCTTTTCTCTCACAAATGGGAACTCCCAGTAGGGTTTATAACATATAGCTTTGTTGGAAAATATTAAAAAATTGAAAAATAAATGTTTTTATTATTGCTGAATGGCTGAAAGAATTGCTACTCAGTAACTCACTAAAGAAAAACTCCTATGTGTGTCTCCTATGTATTTCTCTTATAGTCTCCACTGTATCTAAACTGGGCTAGGAATGTTTAAGGATCATGTCTATAAATACTTTGCTCTTTTAAGTGATATGTGTACCTTAGCTCTGTCAGACCAGCCAAAAGACTGGACAGTGACATCCAAACGTTTTATTAGCAGCTTTCTCCGAACTTCATATTCATTGGCTACGGCTTGGTTAATTGCTTCTATCTTTTCCTGAAACAAAATTAAAAAGACCAGTTAGAATTTAAATCTGCTTGACCCCCTATTCCAAACGGGCAGAAACTGTATCTGTTTTATTCACAACTGAATCCCCAGCACTCAGCACAAAATGAATTAGGTTATTTAATAAATAGAATAAGAAGTTATAATAAGCTAATGAAATGATAGGCTGTCTCAAAACATAATAAAGAATATGTAAAGTACAAAATTCTCATTTAGTTTTCCTGTAATTCACTGTGTGAAGCTCAGCCCAGTGAAGTTTTTGGCTTGAAGGCAACCCATTTGGCAATTAGAAACATGCATCATACTGAACTTCAATTTAATCAGCTGTGTGAAATATTTACAAATTATGAAAGAAGCGCTTCTAATCTTACATAAATAAAATTATTTTGGATAAATCTTAAGATTAACAAAAATGATTCTAAGGATGTCCACCTAGGAAACTACATATCAGAAAATACAACTTCAAAAACACAAACATAAATATCCTGAGATAGGTAGATGGCTCCTTACAAAGTTTACTCAGATGATTACTACTCACCCAGTGGGCTGGTCCCATTGGCTTCTTCAATAAAGGCTTTCCCACATGATTAGGTGGAACTTTTGCTAATGTTTCCTTTAACTGACACAAAAACATAAATGAATGAATAAACAAATCTAAAAGTAAAACACATCCTCCTCATCTTCCCAATTCCCATCATATCTTGCCATCAAAAGAAGATTCCTGACAGAGGCAAAGGTGGAGGATGTTTTGAAATGTACAAGACCCACACAATAAAGACACTCACTTGACCCACTCCTCACGTGTCTATGGAAGCATGAGTCCTTCACTGCACCTAGAACAGTGCCTGACAACAGTGGGCATTCAATGTGTATTTGCTGAATGAATGAATGAACACACAGAAAAATATGGCCTATGGATACACTGCTGCTCCCCTGTAGAGTTCAGCCAAATTTGTGCATCATGGCATCTATCTATCCCACAATGCAAATGTACCAATTCTTAGAGTCCAGCAGATATGCATACAGAGAATAACTCCGCTATAACAAATATCATTCTCTTCTGTTCACTAATTTTTAATTAAAATTGCTTGTTCCTAATCAATTATATAAAAACTCTTAACTGTTGATAACATGTAGTATAAAATAATTCTGACTTATTTTCACATACTAGATTATATTAGCAGTCAACATATCTAGTTTGCCAGTTGAAACATGTAAGGCTCGAAGTGACTGGATTAAAATCCCAAAATATTTACATCCTTTTCTGTCCAGTCAATGGGGAGAATGGTGGTAACATTTAATGATAAGGACCTTAAAATTAATTGCATCAAAGTTCAATGATAAAATAACTTTTAAATGGATGCAAGTCCTAATACTTTTTACATTATTTCTAGCTTATTTCAGTTTATAAATCAAAGTGCAAAGTTTCCTTTTTGAAAAAGAAACATGCTAATATGTTAAAAAAAGAAAACAGTAAAATACCAATTTCTCTTGAAGGTATCTAGGACTTAAAACCAAAAACTTATTTAGTAACAATTACTTAATAATATGCACATTAGGTTCCCATTAAGAGAAATTAACTTGCTTCATTTCAAACAACTGTAGGACTATGCCTTTAATACACTACAATCTGGTACTAAAGGTCTTACTTTTTTTTCAATCCCGCTGAAGAATTGGAACATAGTTATATTGGCTGGAGGTTTGGACATTCCTAGAGCAATACATATGCCTTTCAACTCTTGAAAGACCTCACTACCGCCTCCTTCTTGAGCTTTTTTTGGAAGAGTATTCACACAGAGCATTCTGGCAGCTTCTAGTTCTGAGATGAGGTATGCTGAAGTAAACAAAATAAGATTTCAAAATGAGATACAGCTACAATTAATAGTCATAAGTCTGGAGTCACAACTCTATAGACCTAATGATATGTAACTTTTAAAGCTGCAAGAATGGATAAAAACAAGAAAGGAAAACCATTTTTACCTGCAAATGACGTAACATATAAACTGGTTCTGTAATTCAGTATTTAACCAATATATGTTTAAAGCCTGATTTAAAAGCAAGCAATTCTTCTTTGAAATCAAAGGATCAAGGTAGATCACATCTTAAAATGTGGATTCTTGCATTTCACTATTAAGGAACCTCCAGAACAGGGGCTGGCATCTGTTAACAAATTTGCAAAAGGTGGCAGGTGGCCAATTTTTAGCAACAGTTAAAAAGTTATTATTATTTTTTTACTTCTCACAACTGATACACACCAGTGATGCAACTATCCTGCCCTCTTACCTTCCAAAACTCAGGTAGTCTGTTTAAGACCAGAGTCAAAGAACATTTTTTAGTAGTCAAAGCTTCACTTACAAGAGAAGGGGGAAAGGACTAAATTTCCAAACATTCCTTTTTCATGGTCTCCAGTAGCCTAAGGTCACCCTCCAGCTGTTCACAGAAAACCCTCTTCCATCTATATTCTTCTCAATATTCCCTTTCCTCCTATGTTCCTCATTCTCACCCCCGCCCCTGGGGAAAAAAAAAAACAAACCCAAAACTTTCTCATCATTTCTGGACAGAGTCCTTTTGTATCAATATCATCACCTTGTGTGTTGATTTCAGGCAGGTATTCTGAGGGCTGCAATCTGCTTCAGGTAATTCAGTTGAAGGTATAAATATTCAATCTTATTACTTTAACCTTCCCAAGGACATTTAACTTGTTATAAAAGATGTTTAATAATCATTTGGATCTCAGGATTTCAGGTTATGTGACAAAGTGAGAACCTTCTGACAATGTTAGGAAGATAGTTTTGGAAGAAGACATTTTCTGGGCTCTTAAGCCCTATTATAAGTATAAAAGAATGATCAGCTTGAATATCTCATTTCCTACACCCAAGGTGTAATGTGAGAAGTACAGGGGTCATAATTTTGGCAGATCATTTCTGAAAAGCTGCCAAATCCTATTCTAGAATAAACACAGCTACATTTCTGGAAAGGTCTTCTAAATGGGTTTGATAAAATCTTAACATGTTCCATATAGCAAACTGTATGAGTTAAAAGATCGAAACAGTAAAACCCCAATGTCATGAAAATAATCATGTTTTTGGAAATAAGGTTTTATTGGAACACTGCCACACTGATTCATTTACATATCATCTATGGCCGCTTACATGCTACAACAGCAGGGTTAAGTAGCTGTGACAGAAACCTTATGGCCCACGAAGCTGAAAATATTTACTATCTGGCCATTTAAGAAAAAGTTTGCCAACCCTTGCTCTAGAAAATCATATATTATATGATTTAATAAACTGGTCTCTAAATTTGGAACAACATAGCTCAGGCATTCACAAAATTAGTTTACCAACACAATTACCATTGAAAAACATTAACTGTAACTGATGTGTTCAAAGTACCAGGAAAGGCACTATAAGTATTATACATAACAAACAAAAAAGATCTCTACAAACAATCTAGTTAGGAATAAAGAATATATGCATCAAAGACATCTGACTAATCATACCTAAGGGAAATATCCTAACAACCGCAAAGGCCAATGAACAGCCACAACAGTTCTTAACCTGATACATGAGAGTTTTTCAGACACTACGGACTATTAGAGAATAGACTATTCTATTTTACTAACAATTCTAATGAGGTTAGTTTATTTTCCCCCTCAGAATGCAATGTATTAGAAGATCCAAATCAGTAAGGTAAGAGTGCTGGAAGAAGCAAGTAAAATCATAGCATCGAGATGTGACAACTGATGTTTGGAAAGATGAGAAATATTTATACAGCGCGAAAAGAGAATGAGTATATGTACATAAATGCATACTAGCATGAGAGAGAATACAAACTAGGGAATATTTTCAAAAGGGGAAAGAGCAGAAGCAAAGATAAAGAGGAGGAAGGGAGCAGTGTGTATGTATGTACAAAGAATTCGAAGAGCAGAGTAACCTTTTGTTGATTTAGTCATGTAGTTGAGGAGCAAATAGTTGTATATTCTTGAAAAGCTTTTGAGGGGTGATAGCACATTAAAATACAATTATGACCCTGAGTCCAAAATAATAATGTTGAGGACACTCGCTTAAGAAACAGGAAAGAGTTAAAGGCATTTTTATAAATATTTATATTCCAAGTGGTTTTTATAAGTATCAGTACCAAAAAGACCAAACTCTGAGCTCTTTGAAAGAATTAGGTATTCAGGGTCATTACTGAGCTTTCCACACAGCTGTTGTCTTCCTATGTAAGATAACATATTCTAAGTGCCAAATATCAGGTATTGGAAAGGAAAAGCAGTGCTACAAAGGAAGATTCAGTGAGTATACTGTGGCTGGGCCAGTTATTGAAATTATACAATTTGAAGGATAATGAATGCATGCATAAGAACTATATGCAGCAATATCAATATCTAAAGCACTAACTAACGTTTTGTGTCTATCCCCTGCCCCCATACCCACCCAGTAACAATCATTTGACGAAGGGGAAAATAAGAAAGTGATTTTGGAATACCTTAGTTCCTAAGTATAATGGCTGTGAACACACTTTTTTTTTTTTTGACTGAACCTTCAAAATTGGAGTTGCATCATTTTTCAGAAGCCAAAGTTCAGTTGTATCAGTTAACCAAAGTTTACTCTAAGCGCATCTCAGAATGCGACAAAAATTCTGAGTTTAAGACTACTGGCGGTGTTTATTGGAGAGTTTATATAAGGCAATAAAATTTGTGAGTCTACTTATTGTTTCTCAGGGTGAAGAGAGAAATAGTAGTTAGTATATTTAAAAAACATGGAAGGAGAGAATTTTTCATAAAAATTTACTTCCCAGAATGATCAGTAGTACAGGAACAATCCAAATAGTATTCCAGAAATGCTTACATTGTAATTTGACATCTTTACAAACAAAACCAAAATCCCCAAACAATTACCCAGCCACAAAGAAATATCAACAAAATGCTTTAATTACATTTACCATTTACTGCACCTAGAATGGTTACTGTCCTCAAATAAATTAATTTAAAAAATCTTCATTATTCCCACAGTATCTTCCTAGTTTATTTTAAAATGTGTTTCTAGTCTAGAACACTGAGGTGTGGTGATCACACACTTGTATAACCCTCCAGCACTACCTTTGGTCATGTTAGGTGAAGCACAGCAGGCTGAGCACCACACCAAATTTAAACCATAAAAGAGTAGCAATTACAAAACAACACTGCTACCAGCGCATGGACCCATCATTAGCTTCTTAGTTAGAAATTTAACAAAGTTTTCTTTACACCCATTTATTAGCCATGGAAAACATAAATAAAAAATAATGACTACATTCTAGTAGCCATGAACTTACTGAGCAAAAGGAGGCAGTTCTTCTGAATGAGAAGGCGCTTGGTCACATCCCCAGATGTCAGTGAAAGATATGGACAGTTCATCTCCCCTAGTAGCCCACTCACCTCAAGCTGGAATTCTTCAGCTTCACTTGGGCCTTTTAAGAATTAAAATAATCTTATTTAATAAAAATTATTGTTTTCCCCATTGGCATAGTAATTATATATAAATTGAAAATTTTAATAGTATTTTCCTAATACAAGTTCCTGTCTCTTCTAATTCATCCTTTCTCACACCACTGCCAATTTGCTTTCTTAAACAGTTTTCATTAGGTTATTGCCTTGTTTGAAAACCTTTCATGGCTTCCTAATTTCTACCTCATCCAATCTAATTTTTTCTGTTTGCCTTTAAAGATTCTTCATAGCCTCTCTGCTTGCCCTTCCCAGTATATTGTTAGGAGTAGTTCCTACTACATGTATATAGTAGTTACCTACAACCTCCACAAACATTCCCTCTATTTGTGCCAGGCCAGTCTCCTCACTGTCCCAGGAATGGTCAGTCTCATTTCTACTTGCGTGCCTTCACTTAAGTGACTCCTGGTGATTGATATGCCCTCTACTCTCTCCTGCTCTATCAAATGTCACCTATCCATCAAAGCCCAGTGGTCTTGCTCCTTGATGAAACCTTCCCCAGGGCCTGCTACACTCACTGATTTCCTTCCCCTGTGAACCACAAAGTGAAGTATTTAACTGCTGTTCTAATCTCCAGTTGTTTCAGTTGTGCCTAAAATTCCCAGTTAGACTATATTTGAAGATGGCGAACATGATTCGTGTTTCTGTTTTCTCATAACGTGTCAAGTATAGCGTTTACTGGGTGAACCAAGGAAAAGCAATGCTCGTTCTTCTTTACTATTTTGATAGTTCTCTAACCAATATCACAAAGGGGTAAAATTTAACTAACAAACTTGGAGAGTCACTTGATTTGAGTCCATTTTCTCACCTATAAAATGGGAAGAATGTATTATCAATGTTTTGCAAACTGTGTTCCGTGAACTTCAGTTCCAAAGAACTCCGTTAGAGGCAGCCGGGGAGGAGAGAGCTGTGTTCAAACTAGTCCCTCTCAACTTCAACTAAAACAGCCACACTTTTTACCTGTTTTATATTGACTTCTATAAGATGTTTTCATTTGAACAACAGGGCTCCTGGTTATAAACAGTTAACACTGTATAGGTGTTTTCAAGGGCACCTACAATCTCTGAAATGTTAGGTCAAGAGGCAGTGTGAAGAACACTGGCTCCCAAACTTGACTGCTGGGGACTGAAGCACTTACTGGTTGTGTGACCTCAGGCAATGTACTTAACCTCTTTGTGCTTCCTTGTTTAACGTATAAAAGAGTAATAAAGGCTGCCTGGTAGGGTTGCCCTGAGGTTTAAATGAGTTAACACTAGTAAAGTGCTTAGAATATGGCTAGTGCTCAGTAAGTATAAGCTGCTGCTACTACTGTTACACTATACTCTCCTTAATAATTAGAATTGGATGCCACTGATGTATACACATTAAATATACTAAATATGCAAGAGTGAGCTCTTCGAAATGGGATTCTGTGGGGGAAAAAAATGGGATAGTGTATAGTTCTCCATAAGGGTGGATTAGCAGGTGGGCATTTTTCTTTATCTCCTGTATGGATTTACCTATGATAGGAGGGAACCAGGTTGTGGGGTATCAGATTCCAAGCTTTTGCCTCTTTCTCAGCATCAAAACTAGCGCTCAAGCAGTTAACAAAATTGGCAAATGTAAAACAGCTCTCAATACCATAAATCTGATGGTGCTGGATCTAGTTTTGATGCATCTAGTGATACATTCCTATGACACGGAAAGCTTCTTAATAAAGTATTCTTTCTCCCTATGTATAACAGAATTAGAATGCATTTACTTTACATGCTATATGTACTGGAATTTGGTAGTCCTCAGAGAAAAACGCCCCAATTTCTAGTTCTAGCCACCAATTTAAGATCTCACAACTTTTTACAAAGAATGAAAAGTTCATATATACTTGTCTCCATTTTTCTGTGTCTCAGTAATAGGGTCTTTTCAACTTCCACAAATTTTTAACAGTTGTATGACTACATTCCAGTTTTTCAACTTCAGAATCACCTTATCTCTAAAAACAATGGAGGAGAAAAAAGCATTTGGTTTCTTTATAAAATTTTTTTTACATTTACAAAGAACTTGAAATTTCAGCTGTAATACTGATAATGTTCACTTGACAATACAAACTTTATTTTTACATTTTGCACCTAAAACTGAATGTTTACTTACTGTTAGTTGCTTGCACATTTTCGTCTAGTTTACAGAGCACTCTTAATTCAGACACCAACCAAGCACAGAGTTTGGTAAACTCAGGGGAACTGGCTCCAGCAGAGACTGCCTGAGACAGAGCGCCATCTTCTAACAATGGACCCTTGTAACTGGTGAGTAAGAAATTATACTTCAGAAGAATATAAAATCACATCTAATACATTACAGATACAATGTATTTACATTTTTATTTGTATAATTAAGCAATGGTTTAACAAAGATAAATTACAATGACCAGTCTCTAAACTTGCAAATATAAATAAACTAAACCATTAGAAAAAACAAGCTAATCCCCTCAAAATATGTGAATATTGAATAGAATCACATGTACTAAATTATGTCAACCTCTGTACATTTACTGAGAGCTCTTATGTACAAAGGTTTACTTCTTACTTTAATTGAATTAGTATTAAAACTAGATTATAAGTGATAACTAGTTATACTATAGTTTACTATTTCAGAAATAAAACTTAGGTTATATTTTCTAGAAATTTTTCCAGAAATTAATTAGATTTGGTTTTTAATGATTTTCTTTAAAAGCAAAAGCTTTCCAATTATTCATTTATTTCCTCCTTCTATATTTAATGATAGTTAAGATTAGTAAGACTTACTAGTACCAGAGAAATGTGAAGATTAACTTAATAATTGCTGGTGAGTTGATGTTTGGGTGAACTGGTGCAACTGAATCCCAATTCTTTGTAACTGATTCAAATGTAATTAAAAAAATTATTAAATGTTCAAACATTCATAAAAGACAATAGTAACAATGAACCTCAATCTAGAAAGTAGCTAGAATTAAAGATTTTATCATTCTCAAGATAATTTTAAAATACATATTCTTCAGGTTATTTTATCTTCTTTTAAATGTAATATTGATAAAAGCACTTATTAAATATGATACATTATATGCTTAAGATATTCGATATTTAGAGGTATAGAGATGTTAGAGAAATGATAACAGTCAATCCTTCTAAAATATAATTATATGTTTATATATTTAATGGGACAGAAGAAATCTCACACAAAAAATGAGATTATATATAGCCTGGCATCTAGATTCAAAACCACATATTATTAGACAGTGAAATAAAAAAACTAGGCCTAGAAATTTCTCCTTGTGTTACACATTTAAACTTTATTAATATATTCTACAAGTAATTACTGAATTCCTACTGTGTACCAGGTTAAAAATGAATGGTCGTTTATTTCTAATATTTCACAGTAAATCCTTGAAAAGTACACGTCATTCAATTAAGGCTAAATTTTAATGACTGAATGCCACCAAACTAGGCAGTTATGGGTTAAATGTATAGTCAAGTTTTCAGACTATCCATGGTTTACATTACAACCCATCTCCATGATTTACTTAACTAGAGTTATTATAGTAACAAAGACTTTTATAGTACCCAAAAGAAGAAAAACATAGTTAACAGAGGATAAAAGAATGGGAAGAAATGGCATCCATCACCAATTGTTAAGGGACCTCTATCCATGCAGAATGACTACATTTAAATACAGTTTACCTCCATCCTCTCTACTCCTCCTTCAAGATTAATCTTAAGTGTCACTTCTTCTAGGAAGCTTAGGACTTGTTTCCTTTCTCAGTTTTCCTTCCCCATTTCCTGTCCTTTTCCTGGCCCTCCTCAGTTCTCCTCACAGCATATTTTCACAGTGTGAACTTCTCTTCTACCTCACTCTATACCCTTAAGTGCTCAGATCAACACTGTCAACAGAAAAAGTGTTCATCAAAAATGTTTACTGAATGGTTTCATGTATGAAATTTAGGAATTTAGTCTGAGAGGTCCACCAAAAAGACACCATTTTGCTGAATGTGACTTTTACTTAGGCTCTCATCAAAGAAATAAGCCGCCTAAAGTCCAGAATCGTCATGACAATTCAGAGCAAGTTCCAAAGAAAAGAACAATGATAATTCATGTTGACAAAAAAAGATGATAAGCACTACCATTTCCTTTCATAAAAATCTGTTCCAGGACAAGTTACTTAAATGGGCAGATTTTGGGAACCCAAGGTATCCTTTCCTGAAGAAGAAAGGTTTCCCCCAAAGGTTTCCATGGCATGGAAGAACCTCGGGTAAGGTTTTGATAAGGGACTTGTTACTTTATAAATATGGTTACCTAAATCTGTTTTTCTTTTCTTTCTTTCTTTCTTTTTTTGATACCGTACCTGTAGGCAAATATATAATCATACAGTTTCTTTCTGGAACCACATTTAGCCCAAGAAATTCTAAGTTCTCAAGTTTTAACAGCGTACACTGATCTGGGTGACCCAGTGAGATAAGAATCCCTATTTCCAGCTTCTAGATACTGATAAATTATGGTTGAGTTAACTGTCACGAGGACAGACAAAATGCACAACAAATATGCAGAGACTTGGTGGGTGAAGATGCCCCTAAGGGTAAGGGCTAACGGTGGCTCAATGAAGGAGTGTCAGAGTCAAGGGAAACTGCCAGCGGTTCCCAGGAAGGTGGTGACAGGTTAGGTGCACAAGTGAGCTAGCGGGTGGAACGTATGCAGCGCACGGACTTGTGGCTGAGGGCAGCCTGGGCACATGAATACATGACTGGGCAAACCAGATTTTTTTGAGAGTAGGGGGGTGGGGTAGGAGTAGGGGCTCAAAACAGGAGCAGGAAGTTTGCAGAACAAGCAGGAAAACAGATAATCAACTTTGGCAACCTCCAGAGTGAGGGAGTAGGGCAGGAGAATGAGGCGCAAGGAGAGGAGCTCGGGGAGCGTGGTGGCGAGAACCAAAACCCAGACAATGACACGCATGACTGACAAACGCCGCGGGTAACTCGGCTGCAGGAAGCACAGGGGAGGCCTAGGGTGTCGCAGCTGGAGGGCCCCGACCCGGCAGGGCAGGCAGCGGACGTGGCATTGGGGTCCCGGAGCTACAGGGAGGCGACAGTCAGGAGCCACGGGGTGCGGCGTGAAGAGGCAGGTGTCTCTGACTGGGGCGGAGGAGGAGTTCCCGGGGCGCCGGTAGCGTGAGGTTTGGGAGACCCGTGCCCAGGCAGTCTTACCCGAGATCTTCCAACGACTCCAAGATGTCAGTCTCCATGAGGTCACACTCCATGCTACTGTGGTATTCAAATTTCCGAGTCGTCAGGCTCCCCTCTTCGCCGGTAACTCGTAAACTCGCGCATGCGCTGCCTTCCCGGAACTTCCAAATCGACAGCGGGCGCCTCAGCCGCTGCACTGCGCATGTCTGGAGCGTGCGCAAGAAACTTGGTTCCGCCTGCCGTCCCGCCCTGGCCGGCTAATGGGTGGCCCGGAGACACCGTTTGCACATGCGTATTACTGAATAGTGAAGCTAGCGGCCCCAAGAAGGGCAGGAGGACTGGCTGCGTGGCAGCTGGGCGTGGGGACTAGGCGAGTCGGGGAATGCTCTAACTTCTCCTAATTGGGTGTACGCATGTGCGAATCTTGGGGCGCGGCGGGCGGGGTAGGATCGTCGTGGGTGGGGAGGGTCGTAACACTTGGGTGGGTGCTGGCTGTGAGGCTCGGGAGCTCAGTCACCCTAGTGGGTGTCTGCAGCCTGCTGGCATGTTCTACCTTTAGCTGTGGGTTATGGAGAAAGGGGAAATTCGTGCGCTCCGGTCTAATTCTTTAGCACAAGGGTAGACGGGCCAAATGCGGAAAATGGCCGATAACATGCCATTGTATTTCCTTGTGGCTGTAGTAGCTGTATTTCAGGGTTAGGGAGGAGTCAACTTTCCCTTGACACGAATGTACTCATGAAGTTGTTTCATTCCTTCCCTTTACATTCTTTACTTTGCACCTTAAGCCCTTCCCAGACACTAAGCATCTTATTTTAAAGGGGGAACGGAGGTCAGAGGAGGTTTTCACTCCGTATCAATCTCAAATAGAATAGATTTAGATTCACGCAGTTTAAAGAGTAAATAAATTTTTGTTGTACCGTTGTTGATTTGGCAATATTTGGCAGGGTGTGACACTTGGTTCACGATGGGTTGTGGTTTCTTTGCAGTTACTGGCTGGGTATGTGCTTAGAAATTATTGACAAAATGAGAAAATTTGTTTTCAAAGTGATGGCATATTTAGAAAATTATATTTAACTATAAATTGGTATACGCTGCACTATGTAGGCATTTTTTAAAGAGTTTTCACATTGATACCAGTAGATTTAATTTTGTAGTTCTCATTTTCGTGTCTAATGGATAAATGCTCCCTATCCTTAATAGTACCTTTTAAAATTCCTTATTTTGCACCATCTGGAGTGGGGGGAAGGAATTAATATTTATTCCTAGTACCTAGTGTACCTAGTGTACCTAGTGTGTGCTTGACATAGTGTTACTTCCTTGATCGACATTATTTTATGCAAGCACCATAAGGCTGTGTAAGTATTACTCCCATTTTGCAGATGAGGACTCTAAGGGCTCAATGGCTTAATGGTCTGTAAAAATGGTAAGGGCAATAAGGACCTGGCTCTTGAGACTGAGGTATCTCTAAATCCATATTTCTTCTTATCTGACTAGTCAAATAAGGATTTATAAGCAGGATATGAAAAGATAGGAATATCTAGCTAGTTGAATAAACAACTTATTCAACTTATGTATGCTTGTATATCTTGTGTATAATTACCTTACAATAAAAATGGAATAATTATTCTCATAGGGTTGTTGAAGGTGCTAAACAAAAAGTAATTCTTAGTGCAAAATCAATTTGGGGGGGGAGTTTTCATTCTTGACTCACATTTCATTGTAAGTTATAACAGTATTTGTGAGTGAACAAATGATGACTCCCCTAAATATATTATTCTTCTCTACCTAATGCAAATTGTTAGAGTAAATGGAGTGTAGCCAACACAAAGTTTTTTTTATTATTTAAAATAATTCTATAAAGGACTACTGCAATGAAATCAATGCTTTTAAAAGTAAATATTGCCATCATTTCTATAGGATCTACTAGGAATCATTTGCATTTTGTTTTGAAAAATTTTTTTTTTTTGTATTGTAACCTGGATATCTAAAGACCTTATTCAAGCTGAATTATATGAAAAAAACTCTGATCTGGGAGTTAGGAACCCTGGTTTTTGCCTCAGTTCAATATAAGAAAGAGTTCTCTAACACTTAGAGTTGTCTAAAGTCCATCAGATTATCTTTGAGAGATGAGTTTTCTGTTTAGAAGGTGTTCAACTAGAAATAATGAATAATCTTAGTTTACAGTCCAGCCTTTCCAAATATTCTTGTAAAGAGTAAAGAGAAAATGTTTTATACTTGTGAAAAAAATGTAATCGAGAAAATTGAAATGAAAATGACTTTAGTTTTCAGAGGAACATCTTTTTATGTCATAATCTTAAAGAGGATTATAGGCAAAGTTTTGAATTATGTAGTAGTTAAATTTTTATGCAGCTGAGATTCTTAAGAAAGTTACTTCTAAAATTCATAGAAGGGTAATTTTTATAATGGCAAGTAAGTTGGTACAAACTTGAATATAAGATTTGTCATTTGTCATAGAATGGTTTCTCAAAGTTGATTAAACAGGCACCTAAAATAAATAATTTTTTCCTCAATTAAAAGTCTGAAAAAATATATAGGGACTTCCCTGGTGGCGCAGTGGTTAAGACCCCATGCTCCCAATGCAGGGGGCCCGGGTTCGATCCCTGGTCAGGGAACTAGATCCCACATGCATGCAGCAACTAAGAGTTCGCATGCCACAACTAAGGAGCCTGCAACTAAGACCCAGTGCAACCAAAATAAATAATAAAATAAATAAATAAATATTAAAAAAAAAAATATATATATAGCACTTTCCTGTTTTAATGAATTTGCCCTGAGAATGACTCTCCAACAAGGAGAAAGTAAGAAAGACTCTAGATTTGCTCATGTTGCTTATGAAATTAAAGTTTGTGTATGCTACTAAAGTCCTTTTCAGCTTGCATAGTGAAAACAGTACTTTTTCCTCCCTAAATATTAGCATGTAGAATTAATCTTGTAGGGTCTCAAATACTCTTATAGGCATGCCTCGGAGAGGTTGCAGGTTTGGTTCCAGACCATGGCAATGAAGTGGATATTACAATAAAGAGAGTCACATGAATCTTTTGGTTTCCCAGTGCATATAAAATGTATGTTTAGGGCTTCCCTGGTGGCGCAGTGGTTGAGAGTCCACCTGCCGATGCAGGGGACACGGGTTCGTGCCCCGGTCCAGGAAGATCCCACATGCCGCGGAGCGGCTGGGCCCATAAGCCATGGCTGCTGAGCCAGCACGTCCGGAGCCTGTGCTCCGCAACGAGAGCGGCCACGACGGTGAGAGGCCCACATAACGCAAAAAAAAAAAAAAAAAAGTATGTTTACACTATACTGTAGTCTATTAAGTGTGCAGTAGCATTATACCTTAATTTAAAAATACTTTATTGCTAAAAAATGCTAACCATCATCTGAGCATTCAGCAAGTCATAATCTTTTTGTTGGTGGAGGGTCTTGCCTTGATGTTGATGGCTGCTGACTAGTCAGAGTGGTGGTTGCTGAAGGTTGGAGACCTGTGGCAATTTCTTAAAATAAGACAACAAAAAATTTGCCACATCAATTGAATCTTCCTTTCACAAATGATTTCTCTGTAGCATGTAATGCTGTTTGATAGCATTTTACCCACGGCAGAACTTCTTTCAAACCTGAAGTGTATTGTTTCAAACCTTGTCATTGCTTTATAGACTAAGTTTATGTAATATTCTAAATCATTTGTCGTCATTTCAGCTATCTTCACAGTCTTTACCAGGAGTAGATTCCATCTCAAGAAAACACTTTACTCATCCATAAGAAGCAACTCCTCATCTGTTAAAGTTTTATCATGAGATTGTAGCAATTCAGTCACATCTTTGGGCATCATTTCGAATTCTAGTTCTCTTGCTGTTTCCACCACATCTGCAATTACTTCCTCCACTGAAGTCTCGAACCCCTCGAAAGTCATCCATGAGGGTTGGAATCAACTTCTTCCAAACTCCTATTCATGTTGATATTTTGACCTCTTGCCATGAACCACAAATGTTCTTCATGGCATCTAGAAGGGTGAATCCTTTTCAGGATGTTTTCACTGTACTTTGCTCAGATCCACCAGAGGACTTACTACCTAAGGCAGCTACAGCCTTACAAAAATGTATATCTTCAATAATAAGGCTTGAAATTGAAATTACTCCTTGATCTATGGGCTGCAGAATGGATGTTGTGTTTGCAGGTATGAAAACAACATTCATCTTATTGTACATCTCCATCAGAGTTCTTGGGTGACCAAGTTCATTATCAATGAGCAGTAATACTTGGAAAGGAATCTTTTTTTTTTTTCTGAGCAGTAAGTCTCAACAGTGGGCTTAAAATATTTAGTAAACCATGTTGTAAAGAAATGTACTGACATCCAGGCTTTATAATTCCATTGATAGAGCACAGACAAAGTAGATTTAGTAAAATACTTAAGGACCCTAGGATTTTTAGAATGGTAAAAGAGCACTGGCTTCATTTTAAGTCACCAGCTACCTTAATCACTAACCAGAGAGTCAGCCTGTCCTTTGAAGCCTTAAAGCCAGGCATTGACTTCTCCCTAGCTATAAAAGTCTTCTGGCATCTTCTTCCAGTAGAAGGCTGTTTCCTCTACATTGAAAATCTGTTGTTTATGGTAGCTACCTTCATGAATTATCTTACCTAGATCTCTGGATAACTTGCTGCAGCTTCTACATCATCACTTGCTGCTTCACCTTGCACTTTAACATCATGGAGATGGCTTTTTTCCTTAAAACTCATGAACCAACCTCTGCTCGCTTCAAACTTTTCTTATGTCCCTTCCTCACAGAATTGAAGAGAGTTAGGGCCTTGCTCTGCATTAGGCTTTAATTTAAGGGAGTGTTGTGGCTGGTGTGATCTAACCAGATCACTAAAACTTTCTCCATATCAGCAATAAGGCTGTCTTACTTTCTTATCGTTCGTGTGTTCACTGAAGTAGCACTTTTAATTTCCTTCAAGAACTTTCCCTTTGCATTCACAACTTGGCTAACTGACATACGCGGCCTAACTTATGGCCTCTCTCAGCTTTAGACAAGCCTTCCTCACTAAATTTAATCATTTCTAGCTTTTGATTTAAAGTGAAAGGTGTGTGACTCTTCCTTTCCTTTGAACACTTAGAGGCCACTGAAGGATTATCAACTGGCCTAATTTAAATATAGTTGTGTTTCAGGGAATAGGGAGGCCTGAGGAGGGAGAGAGACAGGGAGGAGCTGGTCAGTGGGGCAGTCAGAACATACACAACATTTATTAAGTTAGCCATCTCATATGAGCACAGTTTGTGGTAACTCAAAACAATTACAATCAAGATCACTGATCACAAATCACCTTAACAAATATAATAATAATGAAAAATTTGAAATATTGCAGCAATTACCAAAATGTGACACAGAGACACAAAGTAAGCAAATGCTGTTGGAAAAATGGTGCTGGTAGACTTGCTTGAGGCAGGGTTGCCACAAACCTTCAATTTATAAAAACACGAAGTGCAATAAAGTGAAGCACAATAGAATGAGGTATGCCTGTTCACTAATAAAGAATGCTTTTTTTCAAATCATGCCTCTGGCTGTGATAGTATACTTTCTAAGCCCTGGCAATTTTTGAAAAATATCACAAAGTTTGAGAATAATATCTTGCCTATATTTAAATTGAGGAAGATATAGATATCTATATATACATAGATATAAATCGTATAGATGTGGATATAGATATATACAGACATAAACAGGTCTTTCCAGAATAAAAGCTCCAAACTTGATTTTTGTTCTTTCCCAAAATGTCTTCAGCCTAGCTGCCATGTTCTGCCAACACATGAATTAGGCACATAGTGAATTACACAGACACTGGTGTAATTTGGATGCAGTAAGAGTTTATTAAACTCTAGCCCAGAAGTGATAAACTAGCATCCATATCAGGCCAGGAGTTGTGTGGGGTTTTGGCCTAAATAATAACTTGAAGAATTTGGAGTCATTATTTAAAAGTTTGGAGATATTATCTAAAAATCTGAATTTCTGGGTTTTCTTAAAAACATAAATCAGATGACTTGGCAGCACCAGGTCCTTCATGCCCAGCAAGGCAGCTGTTCGCTTGGGTTGAGAAGGCTGCCCCTTTTAGATGGGACATGAATCTACTCATTCTTTGTGGTTTCTGGACCCTATCACTCGCACAATATATCATATGCACGTACACCCAGCAATTTACTTTCCCCCCCGAGGGTTTTGAGAAGTTCAGTTTTATTCTTTTACTTCTTAATCATGTTGACCACTTCTCTTACCCTGTCTCTCATAGGGCTCTCCTTCTTTCTCCTCTGCCCATTCTAGTATAGGGGAAGAAAATTTTTTCCTCTACCCTCTTAGTTTCATGAATGGGGCCTACAAATTAAACTGACAAAGACAGATTAACAGGAGAAAAGGCACAAAAATTTTTATTGATGTTGTTATTATTATATACACATATTTTTAAAATGTATTCATTTATTTCTTTATTTTTGGCTGCATTGTCTTCGTTGCTGCACAGGGGCTTTCTCTAGTTGCGGAGAGTGGGGGCTACTCCTGGTTGCGGTGCGTGGGCTTCTCATTGCGGTGGCTTCTCTTGTTGCGTAGCATGGGCTCTAGGTACGTGGGCTCAGTAGTTGTGGCTCACAGACTTAGTTGCTCCATGGCATGTGGGATCTTCCCGGACCAGGGCTTGAACCCGTGTGCCCTGCATTGGCAGGTGGATTCTTAACCACTGCACCACCAGGGAAGTCCCTGTTGTTACTATTATTAATGCTCATGGTGCTTCAGAGAAATAAAGTGAAAACCCCAAAGAGATGGTTAGACTTCAGAGTTTATATACCACTTTAGTGAAGAGCGATACATAGTGAAGAAGTGACTAAACAAAGGGAAAGGAGGTTGAGTTTCTAGGGAGGATAAATTGTGGGAAGGTACATGTATGGGGAAAGTAATGGAAGATCAGCATTATTTTAGTAAGGTTTATTTGTGTAGATTCATTCCACAACTTTCTTTCTTCTTCATGGCCATAAAACTTCCCCAGAGTGGAGATTTATGACACTCCTAGTTTCTTAGAAGTTTCTGCTTTTAATCATTTAATGGAAGCTCTGCAAAGACTTCTTTCTGCATCTGTTGATTCTCAATTGACTTCAGCTCAAAATAATCTATATGCCTGTCAACTGAAAAAATTGCACAACCTAAAAGTTGAGACCTATGTTTTATTCAGCGGACTTGCTGAGGACTTAAGCCCTGGAGACAGCCTCTTGGAAAGCTCTGAGGGACTGCTCTAAAGAAGAAAGGAAGGAGCCAGGGTATATAGGAGTTTTTGCAATAGAAACCAGGTAGTCAGCACATCAAAAGATTACTGTTAATTAAAGAAAAAACACACATCTCAATTTAATGAATTTAGTGCTTTTCCCTGTATGAGAAGATGCAAGAGTCTGGGCTTGATGAAATTACTCCTTTGATATGCACCTCAACTATCTAGAGCCAGTATCCTGTTCTCTTCTATCCTGAATCCCCTCGGGGTGTACCACTGGGGGCAGCTGTAGGGGCTGATGGTCACTACATCCTTTGTTTGCTGATATGGCAGGTGGCATTCTTTGTCTACATGCCACACTCATTATTTTGGGGTGGCACATTCTGATCTCCTTCACTGGTCATATGGAACGTCTGCTCTTCACTTAACACATCTTGCCATGCTACATCTCTATACTGTGTATAAGTTGTTTCCTCTGCCTGAAATCCCCTTTCCCTCATTCTCTGTTTGACAGATTCTTCCTGCCAATCTTTAAGACTCAGTTTGGGGGAAGCCTCTGACTGCTTTAGGCACTCATTCTTTACCTTCCAAAGCTTCCTTAGCATTTTGTCCCAGGTAACATTCCTGTTCCAGGCAAGTGCACAGATGCTCTTTGGTCTCTCTGTTGCTTTGTTTACTTTCTACCCTGTCCTCAAGGCTGAGCTCAGCTTCACTGTGCCACAGAGGTGTTCCTTGACTGTACCAGTTAAAATTAATTTTCCTCTTCTGGATTTCTAAGGTAGTGTGCCTAGCTTGACTATCATAACCATCTGGAGGACTTAAATGGGCCCTGGGCCTCATCCTGAGCCCTGCCTCTGATAAGTCTTATGTCAGTATTTCTGGGGTTAGGTTTAGGAATCCATTTTTCTTGAAACCACATCAGATGGTTTCATAATTAGTCCTTGATAATTTAACATTTCTTAATGTTATATTTTTATGTTGCTTATTTAATATGTTCTGATCTTTTCTATCCAGTTGCTATACAGCCATGCACATCCTACATATTTCTTAGTACACCGATGCATACACAATAGGCATGAAAAATGTAGATTCGTTGATTGACAAGAAAATTTTCCCTTTCTCATGACCAGATTTCGCTTTCTTCTGAAAGAATAAAGTGATTCTTTGCAGGGAATAAATAAGTATACAACAATGAATTATGCTCTGAGCTCTTGGATCATCCTGGAACTCAGTCAATGCCTATTTAAAACTAGGCTATTCTGGTAGGACGATTTGTTCTCTACTGATTTAGATTGTTATTAGCAACTTTGTCTTTCATCCTAGTGTAGTGATCCATTATCATGTGGGGGGTTAGAATCCTCAAGGAGACTTTTCAAGCTCTCCCCTCCCTGCATAAGAGTTCCCATGAGAATAGCAGCATTGTGATGAGAAATAGTAGTGATTGGGAGTGTGCTGTGAACAAAACAGGGTGAAAGCAGGATAAAGGCTATAAATCACTGTCCTAGGGAGAGCCTGTCAATATGGCATTATGATTAGATTAGTGAACTTGAGGCTGATTTTGAATGTCCTCAGCAAATCTTAGTTTCCAGTTCTTTAATAACAGTTATATACTTAATTTCTTTATCACAATAGGATCATTGTTTATAAACACAGTAGAGGTAAGAAGAAACTATATTTTAAGCAGAAGCATTTATATTCAAATCCCTGTGTTGGATTACTTTATGTTTTGGAGAATTTAGGTAAAGTCACATAAATTTGACTCTGAAGAAAAACTTTGGGCATCATTCTAGACCAGCCCTTCTAGACCAGCACTTCTCAATCACCTGCAAGAGAGAATTAAGCCCTAATGCTTAAGGCATCCATTGTGTGCGATAATTTGCTTCTCTCCTCCGTGTCTACAATGCCAGCTATCTGTGTAATCATACTGGAGAAAAGAGAAAAGAGTCACATTTTCTCTAGGGCTCAAGTCTCTCCTTTGCTTGAGAAAGGCTAAATTATCTAGATCCCAGTGGTTTTCAAATTTGTGTGTTTATCAGAATTGACTGGAGGCTTTTTAAAACACAGATTGTCAGGCCCCACCCCTAAAGGTTCTGATTCAGTAGGTCTGGGATGAGGCTCAAGAATTTGCATTTCTAATGAATCTCCAGGTAATAGCTGATGCTACTGGTGCAGAGACCATAATTTGAGAAACACAGATCTAGAACAACTCTGATGCTAGTCAGTAGGAAACGCACACATACACAGCTGAAACAGTTTAGTGAAACAAGACATAACCTTTGCTAGCACCGTTTTGTTTTTTCTTTCCTTTTTTTAAAAAAAGGAAACTCTATTCCCTTTATTTAAAAATGCTGGTTGGGAACCAGTAAATTGATCTTTCAGGTCACTAATAAACAGTGTGAAAAGCAGTGGATGAGAAGTCTGTCTTTTCCAGCTTTAGCATTTCACTCTATGGCTTAACCACCCTCATTTTACAGCTAAGTACAAGAGGCTCCAATCACAAGAGCCTGAGATGGCTACTCACTAAGGATTCAGACACATCTGGTGAGCCTAAGGGGAAGGTGTTTGGGACTCAATTAGCAAATACCTGAAGCTGAAGTCTTGCCTTCGGCATCCTTTAGCAGTGAAAAACCAACATCCAGGCATTCAGCCAGACTGGGTAAAGAACTCACCCTAAGCAGAGGGCATGGCTCTGTAGAAACTTAGTCAGAGACACTGACCAGCATTTGTCCAGGAAGAATGGTTCTGAACATGTTATAGGGCAATAACACCTACACGGACTTTTGACTTGGCTCAAAGGAAAACTGGGCCTAATTCATAGAGTAGGAAACGAGAGATAAAGAAGAACTATAAGGAATTTTTTTTTTAAACCATTATAGGGGTATGACAGACGTTTAGACTACAAAGAAGCTTTGTTAAATGACCTGAAGACATGATGGGGTTGGGGGAGAGGAAAGGTATTTGTTCTTTTCTTTGCTCACTTTATTAATCAGAACTTGGACATAGGAAAATTATGGATGACAACATCAGTAGTATGGGAACAACATCTCCATCAGAAGTGATGCCCGGAGCTATGTTAAGAGAGGAACGGATTGCTACCTGGATTTCACTAATGAGGACTCTCTTCAGACTGAGGATTTTTCTTGAGATTCAGAACCTGTGATTGTTCCCTAGGCTAATGTGCCCTGGGCAGTATATTTATTTAGGAAAGAGAGTTCTCAGTTGTGTGAACTGACCTGCTCCAGGTCAGGAGTAACGATGAATTGATACCTGAACCCATACCCTCTGATTCTCGACTTAGTGCATTTGCATTTTTACTGTTATTATTATTTGTTCGTTTACCTTTTGAGCAGAATGGACCATGGAAGCACAGCTTGTCTCCCATAAGTCCCTGCCTGGGACCCTGACTATCCCTCCATGTTCTCGAATCCAGACCCAACCAGGAGAGCGCGGATCCTGTGAGGGAGCGGCACGCGCATGCGCAGTTCCGTCAGCGCCCCGCCCACGGCATCCGGGACATTTAAGCCTGTGAGAAGAGAGGCTCTCTGAGGCCTTCTGAGCCCCTCAGGAGTGGTTTTTGGAGCAGCGCGTTACCTGCAGGGCGCTCCTGATGCGGAGCTGCGAAGGTCGTTGGAGTCCGACCTTTCTTAGCCCCGCGAGGACACACAGGACACCTGTGGAAGTCAGGTTCCTTAGTGTCTCTTCTCAGCGGAGGGCGGAGTCCAGGCGTTCCTGTGAGATGTAACTTCAGGAAAACAGGTAACTCTGTTTCGAAGCGGGGTGGACCTTGGCATCGCGGCGTGTCCTTCAGAAGTACCTGCTCGTGGCCCAGTGTATTCCTACAAGGCCTGGACCCGGGAACCATCCCAGGGCAGCCTGAACGCTGAGTCCTGCAGCCCCTGACGCGCAGCTCGCGCTGGGGCACCTGCCCTCAGGCACCGGGCTCTCCTGGCCTGTTGGGCAGGGCCTGCCTTCCCCCAGCAGGCCGTCCTCCTGGGGCTGCGGGTCCCCTCAGGCCGCCGTTGATGAGGAGGTTTGAAAGAGGGTTACCCTCAGGTTACCTCAGGCCTGCTGATCTTATTGGACTAGGGGCCTGTGTGACACTCCTTTGGTTTTTAATCTAGGGTGTTTTCCGTAGTAAAAATACTATTCTGATTGTGAGGTAGAATTTATTGTAAGACACTCTGTTAATATAATAATAGATTTTTGAGAAAGCAGAACAGTACCTGACAGAATGCAGATATCTCTGGTGATAGCTCTATTGCAGGAATAGGCCCGCCATGTAAATTCTTTTAGGCAGTTAGACGGGAGGGAGGTCAAAATTTCTTCCTGAGTCTTTTGGGCCTTGATTGTTTTCAGCTGGAAATAATACACATGCTAAAGAGACATTTTGGGGTGGCAAATTTTGTTCCCCTACACCCCCTTTATAGTCGTTTGTTGAATAAAGTCTACCTTACCATCATGACAAGTGTCATGAATAATTTTTTTTCTTTAACAGTACTAGGGTGTGGATGAGCTTTGGAGGCTGGGAGGATGATAATCCATGTTATTCAGTGGTTAACCAGTTGATAAAACTATTCCCTGCTATAATTTTGGAGACTTATATCTAATAAAGTTTAGTTCTAGGGAATAAGATTGGAAAACAGACTATTAGAAGCTTATTTAGGTTTCTGTTGGCTGCATTTGCAAGGTATTATTCGAAAGAGATGAACTCAGTAAAGAATTGCTATGTTTGCAGTCAGCAATGAAAAGGAGCAGAGAAAGTCCTCAAATTCAGGGACTTACTCTTGGAAGAGACAGTTGCTTCTCAATCTCAACTAGAAAAAGCCAGTACTAAAAAGGCTTCTGAGCATTCAGAGCCAATTAAAATTCAGTCTTGTGTCAAGCATTAAGCTCTCCATGTTAAAGCAGTGGAACAAAGTAAGATGTTTCAAAGTAAGCATCCGCCTAAATTGTCTTGCCCAGTAAATCCCTCCAGTGACTCAAGGAAAAGAGATTAAATGTGAGGCGCTCCCCCTGAAGCCTTATAAACAAGGTACATGTGGTTAATTTAAGTGAGAGTGTCTTGAGGGCAAGAAAGCAAAGGAATGTAACCATTCTGAGAACTCTGCCTGGAAAAGTAAAAATAAAATTTGGGATGTAGAACTGACAGGAATCGAAAACAAGAGACCTGTTGAAAGGAGTTAGTTTGGCAAAGGAACCACACACCTGGTCAAAGAAGCTGTGACTGATTTAGACTTAACTACGATCCTGGGTCCTGAACCTTCCATGGACAGGAAGCAGCCTGAGAAAGCTGCTGAATACTCAAGGAGGGGCTTTGACCCAGTCCTACTTCAGGTGTGGCTAAGGAGGATGATGAATAGGAAGAGCCTCCCAGAGGGTGGACCTGAAGGTCATGGAGGCAGTTTCAGGGGCTTCTACTGTGCCTTTCCCACCATAGTGACTCTTATTCTGCACGTCAGAGAGCCATGTGACTCTTTCAGCTGCTGATACATCCATCACTATTCTACACTCAGAGGCCAGGGAAATGAGTAGAGGGAAAACTGGAGGTGGGTTTGACTCCATATGCTTCCACCATAAAGGGCAGTGGGCATGACAGCATTTTGGTTCCCTTCATACTGGTATCAGCTGGGACTCTGTATCTTACAGATCTGGGTATTCCCTTTACTCTATGTATAGTTATTCTGGAATACTATACACTGGAATACTATACAGAAGCAAGAATGTGCAAACCATAACTACACACAAAATCAGTGAGTCTCAAACATTGAAAAACAGAAGCAAGATACAGAGTACTAGTGTGTGTCTATTTATAGAAAGATCAAAAACAGGCAAAACTAATCTATCATCTTTGATATCAAGGTAGTAGTAACCTTTGGGGGGTTAGAGACTGAGAAGGGAAAAAACATGGGCTTCTCAGGAGTTTGTAAAGATTTATCAATCTGTACATCATAACTTATGTATTTCATGTTTGCTATGGTATAAATGTTACTTAAGTCTTTGTGGGTAGATCTACAGCTATTTATTAATTTCTTTAGGATATATACTTAAGAGTAGTATTATAGGGTCATAGAGTAGTTGTTTAATGTTATTAACTACCAAGTTTTCCAAAGAGGTTGTAGCATTTTACATTCTTACGAGGAATAAGTGAGAATTCCGTTGGCTTTACTTCCTTGTTATTGTCAACCCTTGTTATTGTTTGTCTTTTTCACTTTAGCCATTCTGGTAGCTGGTCTTGGTTTATCTCATTGTGGTTTAATTTTTATTTCCTTCTGGGCTAATGGTATCATGCACCTGGATATTTAAAACAGGGTCTGGCACAATGTAAGCATTAAAAAAATATTTAATGAATAAAGGAATTAGATATCAGGAGGTTCAATATTATGCCTTTTATTAAATATGATTCTGTGTCCTAAGCCACAATTCATAGCACAGTGCAACATATGGCTTTTCTTCGTTATTGCATGTGAAGTTCCTAAAAGCAGGGTAGTTTTTTAAAAATTAGTTAATTAATTAAATTTTGGCTGCGTCAGGTCTTCGTTGCTGCGTGTGGGCTTTCTCTAGTTGCGGAGAGCGGGGGCTGCTCTTCATTGCGGTACGTGGGCTTCTCATTGAAGTGGCTTCTCTTGTGGAGCATGGGCTCTAGGCGCGTGGGCTTCAGTAGTTGTGGCACTCAGTCTCAGTAGTTGTGGCTCTCAGGCTCTAGAGAGCAGGCGCAGTAGTTGTGGCGCACGGGTTTAGTTGCTCCATGGCATGTGGGATCTTCCCGGACCAGGGCTCGAACCCATGTCCCCTGCATTGGCAGGTGGATACTTTTTTTTTTTTTTTTGCGGTACACGGGCCTCTAACTGCCGTGGCCTCTCCCGCTGCAGAGCACAGGCCCCGGACGCGCAGGTCCAGCGGCCATGGCCCACGGGCCCGGCCGCTCCGCGGCACGTGGGATCTTCCCAGACCGGGGCACGAACCCGCGCCCCCTGCATCGGCAGGCGGACCCCCAACCACTGCGTCACTACGGCAGCCCATTTTTTTTGCGGTATGCGGGCCTCTCACTGTTGTGGCCTCTCCCGTTGCAGAGCACAGGTCCCGGACGCGCAGGCTCAGTGGCCATGGCTCACGGGCCTAGCCGCTCCGCGGCATGTGGGATCTTCCTAGACCGGGGCACGAACCCGCGTCCCCTGCATCGGCAGGCGGACTCTCAGCCACTGTGCCACCAGGGAAGCCCTGGCATGGTAGTCTTAACTGTTCTCTTTATATCTATGACAGAGTAGTTAAAAGCCTAGGTTCTAGTAACAGACTTACTGGCTCTATCACTTATTATCTGTATGATTTTAGGAAAGTTACATGACTGTTTTGGGCCTCGGCCTCCTCATCTGTACAGTGGGTATTGCAGTAGGATCTACCTCATGGTGCTGTTTTGAGGCTTGACTGACACAATTTATGCAGTGTGTTTAGAACACATAGCCTGGCATATAGTAAGCTATCAGTAAATGTTAGTTCTTTTTTTTTTTTTTTTTGCGGTACGCGGGCCTCTCACTGTTGTGGCCTCTCCCGTCGCGGAGCACAGGCTCCGGACGCACAGGCTCAGTGGCCATGGCTCACGGGCCCAGCCGCTTCGCGGCATGTGGGATCTTCCCGGACTGGGGCACGAACCCATGTCCCCTGCATTGGCAGGCGGACTCTCAACACTGCGCCACTAGGGAAGCCCCTGCATCACTTTTTTAAAAAATTTATTTATTTTATTTTCGTATTCTTGGCTGTGCTGGGTCTTCATTGCTGTGTGCAGGCTTTCTCTAGTTGCAGTGAGCGGGGGCTATTCTTCCTTGCTGTGCGCAGGCTTCTCATTGTCGTGGCTTCTCTTGTTGCGGAGCACAGGCTCTAGGTGCACAGGCTTCAGTAGTTGTGGCACGTGGGCTCAGTAGTTGTGGCTTGCGGGCTCTAGAGCTCAGGCTCAGTAGTTGTGGCACACGGGCTTAGTTGCTCTGCAGCATGTGGGATATTCCTGGGCCAGGGCTCGAACCCCTGTCCCTTGCATTGGCAGGTGGATTCTTAACCAGTGTGCTGCCAGGGAAGCCCCACTTTTTTTTTGGCCACATCGCATGGCTTGTGGGATCTTAGTTCCCCCGACCAGAGATGGAACCCGGGCCCTCAGCAGAAGCACGGAGTCCTAACCACTGGACCACCAGGGAATTCCCATCATTGGATCATATAAAATGCTATGGGAAGAGAAGTCAGAAAAAAATAGTAGCAGTGGAGATGGAGGTGGTTGAATATACATGCTTTCAAGATGGCAGCTTGTGTTATGGATGGTACAGCCTCCTATTCTCAGTGCTACTAAGTTCAGACTTGCCTTCCAGTCTTTCAGTATCCACTAAGTGAACTGTCTGAAATGGTAAAACTGCTGATATATTGAGTTTGGGCTTTTGACCTGTGAGGCCCCTTGAAGTTGGGTCCAGTTTGAGAGGCCAAGAAAAAGATGAACATGTGATGCTCAAACACCTTTTCCAGTCTGTACAACCAACGTTAGCCTCTATTCCAAATGTCAGAATACCAATAGCTAATGTGTTGAAGACTCACAATGTTCCAGGTGCTGTTTTTAGAGCCTCACAAATACTGTCTCACTCATGCCTACAACAACAGTAAGAGATTTGTACAATTATTATCCCATTTTACTAATGAGAACATCGAGACATAAGGAGGGTAAGTATCTCTCAATAGCCAGTGAGTGTCAGAGTAAGAACCGTGGCCAAATGACTCCAGAAGTACACTTCACTGTCTTGCTCTCCATTGGCAGAGAGGTCCTAGAGGAGGGAGTTGGGAGAAAGTCGGGAGGAAGGGGTCGCTAAGGTGAAAGGAACAGAAAAAGATGGGAGCATGGAGATGCTGCACCTGCTTTAGACCCTCAGATCCTGTCCTTGAGAGTAGACAGCTCCCCAGAAGGCCTGGTAGTCTCTGCTGGTTATTCAGAGGTGCCCTGAGAGTGGGATCTGGGTTCCTGGAAACTACTAAGGAACTGAGGCTTACGCTTTCTCCTTGAAAGTGACATTCTTTGGTAAATTCATTCACACTGAGAAAAACCCAAGTAAGGCCACACCTCCTATCTTTGCTTAATGTGTGCCTGTCCTCACCTTGGCCTGTCCTTGCCTAGTTAAAGCCACCTCTTTTGTTTGCATTATAACCTGTCCTTTAAAAAATACTTTGCATTAGCATTTGTCTTAGTAAAGACTGCCTAGTTGTTTTCACTTTGCTAAAGTAATAGAAAACCAGAGCATTGATTCATTTATGCATTTGTTAAGCGTTTACTTAGCATCCACTATGTGGCACCCGAAGATCCAGGGCCTGAGCTACTCTGGTGCTCCCCTCCCTGTCTGTCCGCTAGAGGAGACCAATAGTTATTCACAAATTACTGGGTGGCATTTGGTACTTGAGACTAAAAGCAGAATCTGTCCCAGTAAATGTCTTGGTAGTTTGTCTCATTATCATATTATCTATCATATCTAAAACTATCATATTCTAAAGTGACGAAAATTCTCAAAATTTGTTTGAATTGCCTTGACTTTTCCTTCTGCATTTGAATTTTATGGAACTTCATTTTTTAATTTCACTGATACAAAAAGAGATACTTCAGAATTTGTTTAGTGTTGAAAAGTGATAAAGAAACCTAAGAAACATATATTCTAAATGCAGTTCTAAGATAGATATTTTAATCAAAGCTTTAAAATATTTTGTTAGCCCAGAACTATTGATCATTGACTGCCCCTTCCACCTTCCCTTCTATTGAAATTTTCTCTGCTGTTGCTAAACCAGCAACAGGATCTTGTGTCCTCCCACATCAGTTGCAGTTGACTGTGTGAGGGGAGAATACATGACTTAGGAATAATGCCCCCAAGATCTGTAGCCTCATGTGAAAAGGTGAGCTGGGCCAAGCATTTTTCTCCTTTGTGAATTTGGGATTGGAAAACTGGAGAACTAAGACTGAGCCATTTGGCCATAGAGACAGTGGTGAAAGGATGTGTAGAGGGCTTCTGTGGTGTAGCATGGCCAGGGGGCCTGAAGTTAGGAGAGTGAAGTGAGGAAGCCACTCACTCAGAAGACCTGAAGAGAATAGCTGTTTTCTCATCTTTGTGGATGAAGCTGCAGCTCAGAGAGCTTGAGGTAAATTATCCAAACATGCAGAGCTAATAAAGGAAAATTGTTTGCACAACTTTCTCTTCTTATATCCTTTCTCTTTCTATAAAAGTAAAACAAAACAAAACAGATTAAAAACCCCCAAACCCCCAAACCTGGGTAGTACTGATGAAATAAAATTCTAGGAGAGGAGTCTCCGTCTTTTTTTGCCTGTGATCTCTGTCTGTCTCTTAAAATGCTTAGAGGCCGTGTACGCATATTTTTCTGGTTTATCTAATTTGTATGTCATCCAAAGTAATCTTAGAATTACGAACCTAGTAAAATGAAAGATTAATGCTTTCTTTTCCTTATTTCACTTAGTACTTGCTCTATCCGTTTTTATCCGTATCTAAGACTCTATTCATTTCCCACCCCGTTTCTACCGGTAAAGTTGATATCTACAGCCTGATTTTTGCTTACAGTTCTAGTGAGTGCAAGCATTGCTGTTTAATGAAGGAGGCTCAAAAAGAGGAAAACGAGAGGTTCTTTCTATGCTGCAGCTTCTGGGGGAGAGAGAACTTTCTGTACCATTGAAAGCAGTCAAATCTAATTTGATAAAGCACTAGAAACATTCATTAGACTCACAGTCTTGCTTTTTTGTGTGTAGTAAAGAGATTTCTGTGAATATTAATAATTGTTGCTAACTTGTTTCCTACTAATATAAATCTGCCCTTGGAAGCAAAATTGAAACAAAGGGAACTTGGAAGATTCCAAAGACCTTAGAAAATGGTGCCATATCCTGTGAAAATAACCTTGAAAGAGAAACATGTAATTCAGATAGTTTTCGTACTCATTTTAAAATTTTTTACCCTGGTTATAATGTTGAAATTGACATCTCTCTATTTCCAAAAAGGAAAAATAATTAGAAGATGTTTTTCTCAAATTGGTGGCGCTTTCTTTTCCCTCATGTTGAGGGGTGGGTGGGTATGACTGCTAGTTTTCATCATTTAAAAGTGATGAACAGTTTTATTTAACAGTTATTAGATATGCATAATTTATTAACTCATGATCTTTCTGAAATGAATCTGACCTGTTTCACCTGCTTCAGGAAAAACATCACTTCATACTCTTCATCCTCACATACCTTATTTGTCAAGAAATCAAGTATCTCCCATTGTGGCTTTTTAATGCCCTTCCCAGTTGTCCAGGAACCCTTAGACCAAAGCTTCTGTCTTTCCTCATGCCAGACAGAGAGCAAGGTAGGAAGTCCAGTCAGCCTGTTAGCTGCCTGTTCAGATGCTGTTGCTGAGTTCTGTTGCTGAGTATCTTGCACAGCCTGATGGACTTTTGTCTATTACTTCAGTGATGCCTTTTTTGGCATAGATCCTTGCAAAGACTGAAGTTAGTGCCCTGGCTTGGTCTCCAAGCTTATGTTGACATAATCAGCTGTTTTCCCCACAGCCTAACACTGTGCCTCAGTGGATCCAGATGGGCTCCACAGTCAGCCCCACTCTGTGCTAGGGTCAGTTCCCACAGTTGGCTGAAAAAAACCAAAAATGCAAAACCTAAAAGTCGAGAGTTATGTTTTATTTGGGGACCTTACTGAGGACTGTAGCCCGGGATATAGACTGCCAAATAGCTCTGAGGAACTGTTCCAATGAGGTAAGGGAAGAACCAAGATATATAGGAGTTTTTGCTGAAAACAAACAAACCCAAAACCCATGTAGTCAAACAAAAAGATTACTGCTAATCGTAAAAACCAGACATCTCAAGTTAATGTTTTTGTGCTTTTCTGTGTATGGGAAGATGCAAGAGTCTGGGCTCATTGAAATTATTCCCATGATATGCATCTTGACTATCTAGGGTTGGTATCCTGTTTTTCTCCATCCTGAATTCCCCTCAGGGTGTACCATCACGGTGGCTGCAGTGGCTAATGGCTTGGTGGTGGGCAACATTTGTTGTTTACTGGAATGGCCGGAAACAGTCTTTCTCCACACCACACTTTGCCTTTTACTCAAACCTGCTCTGCTGACTACCAGCTCAGGCTCCTCATCCCCCCATAGTGATTCCGCTTTGGGGCTCTTGATATCTTTTCCCACCAGTGGACTACACGCTAAGCCACTCTGATCTACCTGGGTCATATGGGGCTTACATATCTTCCAGGGGTCTTGGGATCCTTGAATAAAATTGTCAACTTCTCCTGAGTGCTACATACAAAGGGGTCTTGGGTGGGAGGGCCTTTATCAAGCCTCACAGGTTTCTCCCAGCACTTGGCTGCATGCCTGCCTTTTACTTGCATCACAAAAAGAGCTACCATTCAAATGAGAGCACACTTAACAAGACAGTCTGCTCCTAGATAAGTTGTTCCTCAACTTTGGATCCGGAGGCAGCTGCCATAATTTAAATGTTTTCCTCATCTGAGGCACCAAACACCTTGGCCATGTGCTACCAATAATAGGGGATTTGAGGGCATGCAAAAGGAGGCATGAACTTTTGAATTTGTGTGTATTCATGTTGAGAAGAATTTTCCCCAAATTCACACCAAAACAAATTGGACCTCTGTCCTCTACCCTCTCATGTTTAGTTCTGGAGGCTTGCAAATTAAACTGACAAAAGACATGAGCAAGAGGAAAAAAACCATGCATACTCATGGGAGTGCTCAGAATGAGTAACTCAAAGGGGTAGTTAGAATTTGGGGCTTATAGACCATGTTAATATAGGAAGGGGAAAAAAGCATTGGGAAAACAAATGACTTCTTAGAAGGCAGGCAGGAAAAAGGGAATTTATGGAAGACAAATGACTTTTTGGAAAGATAAATGGGCTCTTAGGACAATAGATGGGAGATATACTAGTTTTGTGACAAGATCTTGTTGGGTGTAGTACCTACTCTTGAGTACTAGTCTCAAGATTGGAGTTGCCCCCAGGGAAGGGATTGATGACAATCAAGTTCTTTTGGAAGTCTCTGCTTTTAGGCAGATGACGAATTTCAGGAACTTACATGCCTTCAACTCAAAATAATTTTTATGCCACAGTGGCATATTTTGGTATGGCATGTCCTGATCCCTTTCAAAAAGGATCAGATCATTTGGGCATTATAAAATATAACTAACTTAAAAAATATAGAGAGGATAATTTCCTGTTCCTTCGAAGAAAAATATAATTCACTTTAAGAAAGTTCAATTAAAACCCCCTAGAAAGTCAACCATAATTAATTTTAATCTTAAATATATGTTCATCATGTCGACTGAAAAAAATGCACAACTGAAAAGTTGAGAATTATGTTTTATTCAGCGGACTTGCTGAGGACTGTAGCCCAGGAGGCAGCCTCTCATATAGCTCCGAGGGACTGTTCTGAAGAGGTGAGGGAGGAGCTGGGATATATGAGTTTTTGCAACAAACACCAGGTAGTGGGAACATCAAAAGGTTACTGTTAATTAAACAAAAAACATCTCAAGTTAATGAATTTAGTGCTTTTCTAGGTATGGGAAGGTGCAAGAGTCTGAGCTCATTGAAATTATTCCTTTGATGTGCACCTTAACTACTGAGGGTCAGTATTTCTCCCCTCCGGGTGCACCGTTGGGGGCAGCTGCGGTGGCTGATGGCTTGTTGGCCACATCTTTTGTTTACTGATATGGCAGACAACATTTTTAGTCCACAGTCACAATGGGTCTTGGACAAAGGAGCTTTACGACTTAGAATTTCCTTTACTGTGAAACCTCAGCCAGTAGCAGGAATAAATTCTTATGTCAGTGGACCTTGACTGATATCTCTCACTGGTCAATTCCATGGTGCCTCACAGTATAGGAGAGAAGAGGGGGCTGACTGGTGGTCCACGTGGCACATTGGAAGTGAAAATGCAGTTGCCTCACAGGATAAAAGCTTGATTTCTTGCTTTTAATTTTTGTACTCCTTGATTTTTAGTTTTTAGTCATTAACATCTAATAATATTTTTCCTGCTTGATAATTTTTGTCTACTTGATATCTTACCAGGTTGGTTTATTTTAGTCTCTACCAAGAACTGGATGTATAATATATTTTTTAACCTAAAAGGTAAAATTTAGAGAAAGTATTGTTTTCAAGTTAATTGTGTGCCTGTGGATCCAGAGAAAACAAAAGATTAGTTGACTGAACCCTAATGAAGTGGAAAATATGTGTGTTTTGTATTAATAACTATGAGCCCCAGAGCCTGTGTGGACACTTGGTTTTTATTCTTTGCTGCAGCAGGTACTCAACAATGGCTTTGGAATAGTTTCTTTGTTCTGTGGCCAATGAAGTTTTCCTGCCAGTGGCAGATGGCAATTTATTTTTAAATTGACCTGGACAGGGATACCTTTTTTTTTTCTTGGTTCTGGTGATGATTTTGGGAAGACAGACCTCTATGGAATGTTAGTTCTGGCAGGTTGGATTTTTCATGTAATCCTAATTGGAAAAATTGGAAATAATTACTGAAAGTAGACCAATAAATACTTCCCACAGGGGAAAGATCTACTCAGAGTTGTTGTTAATGATGTCAAGGTCTCCAGCATCTTCTATAGCTGATGATGGTTATAAATTCAGACTTCTCTCTTGTGCCTTATCCTGATAGATATGCTTTGAAGCCCCTACTCTCGTTGCTTCCACAAGGCCCTAAACATTCTTGCATAACTGGTATTTCATATTTATGTTTCCTTGATGACTCTCCTGAGCCAATAACAGCATCTGCTCCCACAGTTTGCAGGGCATTAAAACAAGAGCTCCTCTCAGCACTCTGTGATCTATGACGGACGCTTCTTATCGACTGCATTTTAATAAGGTTCTCTCTGTGCTTCTAGGTAGCAATGTTTTCTACATTGTGGCATTGACAGATAGAGGCTCTCCTCAGCTCTGTTCAAAAATTCATAAGACAATTAGTTTACAGCTTGAAATAATACATTACATTTTCTTTAGTCAGATTTGTTTTTATCAAGAGAGGAAGATTTGCTGTTTGCCTAGGAAGGACTGAATTGGTTCTGTTCTTTGTTAAAACACTGAATGACACTTTGGCAGTACCTCTGTGTGTGTGTTTTATTCATTTTTAGATAAGAAGAAATTTACTATGTAACTTATGCTACATAAAAACTTTTATATAAAACAATTCTGTTGATCCAAGCTGTGCTTTGAAATGATCATTCATTTTATGGGAATTTTATTTCTGGAATTGACATTCATAACCTCATATTAATTTACTTCTTATAAAGTTATTTCACAGCACTGAAGAAATAAGTCAGAGAAAGAAATGATTTAAGTATGTACATTTTCCCAAATGTATCCAAGAGCCATTGTTTGAGTATTGCTGTGGAATCTTATATAACAAAGGAATCTTAAACTATTCATCTTAGAAATTATCTTAGGGTAGTGTTATAGACTGAATGTGTCCACCTCAAATTCATGTGTTGAAATTCTAACCCCCAATATGATGGTATTATTAGATGGAGCCTTTGGGAGATAATTAGGTCATGAGGGTAGGGCCCTCATGAATGGGATTAGTGCCCTCATGAAAGGGACTCCAGAGAGCTCTCTTGCCCTCTTTCTTCCATGTGAGGACATAATAAAAGGCTAGCAGTCTACAACCTGGAAGAGGGATCTCACCAGAACCTGACCAAACTGGCACCCTAATCTCATGCTTCCAGTCTCCAGACTATGAGGAATAAACTTCTGTTGTCTATAAGCCACCCAGTTTATGGTATTTTGCCATAGCAGCGTAAATTGACTAGGAGAAGTAGCGTTTCCCTATGTTTTTCACAGAACAGTAGTTTAGAGACCTGCCAGGTTCAAAGAGAAAACATGGTGAGGAAAGCACATGGTCCAAGAGATTTATAAAGGTTAAAAAAAAAATAGAAAGCTTTCTTTATTGTAAGATTTCACACCCCCTTTAAAATGTTAATGTGGATCGGTGTCTCCAAGAGACAGTTCAGTTATAGTGCTTCCAAAAGTTATTTGACCACAAATTATTTTTTTCCGATGTATCCTTTTGTGAGGTTCATGATTAATCAAACACACATGGGTCTAGTGTGGCGTTAGTGCCTCAGTGGAAGAATATGAACCCAGAAGAGGAAACTGATCTACCCAAGATGTACCCAGATGGTGAAGTGCTGACTCAAGGCTGGAGCCAAACTCTCTAGTCTCTGTCTCTAGTCTCTGTTTCCATGACTCCCCATTGGCTCCACCTGGTTATGCTCTCCGACATGAAGACCACAATTAGAGTAGTTCCTGTATAATTTTTTTCATGACACGCTTTTTGCAATATACATTAAAAAAAAATCACTTTAGGCCAGAAGGGAGTGCCAGGATATTTTTAAAGTGATGAAAGGGAAAAACCTGCAACCAAGAATACTTTACCCAGCAAGGCTCTCATTCAGATTCGATGGAGAAATCAAAAGCTTTACAGACAAGTAAAAGCTAAGAGAATTCAGCACCACCACACCAGCTTTACAACAAACGCTAAAGGAACTTCTCTTGGCAAGAAACATAAGGGAAGAGAACAAAAGAGGAAGGAAAGAATAAAAAAATCACTTCATTTTTTAGAGCAGTTTTAAGTTCACAGCAGAATTGAGCAGAAGGTACAGTACAGAGGTTTCCTATACATCCCCTGCCCCCACACATGCATAACCTCTTTCACTATCAACATCCCCCACCAGCGTGGTGCATTTGTTACAATAGGTGAACCTACCTTAACACTTCATTATCACCCAAGTCCGTTGTTTACATTAGGGTTCACTCTTGGTGTTGTACGTGCTATGGGTTTGGACAAATGTATAATGACATATATCTAAAATTATAGTATCGTGTAGAGCAGTTTCACTGCCCTAAAAATATTCTGTGCTCCTTCTGTTCATCCTTTTCTCCCCCCTAACCCCTGGCAACCAATGATCTTTTTACTGTCTCCACAGTTTTGTCATTTCCAGAATGTCATTTGGTTGGAATCATACAGTAAGTAGCTGTAGGAGAGGAAAAACTGAACTTTTTCCCCTCTACCCTTCTAGGTTCTCCAGCTGGGGCTTGTAAATTAAACTGACAAAAGATAAATTAGGAAGAGAAAAACAAGTTTATTAACATATGCATTGTGCATACACATGGGAGCCCTCAGAAATGAGAAACTCTAAGGTGTGGTTAGAATTTGGGCTTATATATCATCTTAAACAGAAGAGCAGTAAGTTTTTAGAGAAGTGACAAGACAAAGGAAAAGGACTTTGTGCTTCTAGGGTGGCAAATTGTGGGAAGGCAAATATGTGGGGAAATTAATGGAAGATAAAGACTAGTTTTAGCAAGGTTTGTTATATAGATTCCTCTGGTGCTGTCTACAGTTTTCTTTGGTGATTAACTTCTGTCATTCCTGGTAGAGAGGGGAGGAAATTTTGGATTTTGCCCATTCTCATAGGTGTATGGTCCTTATATAATTTTAAAATTTTATTTTAAATTTTCTAATAGGGGTTTAACATTTAAATAAAGGTAAAAGACTTAAAAAAAAAATCAACCTTTTGGACTCACCCCTTCCTAATCCCCAGTCCAGTTTCCCAGAGGCAAACACTTTTAACTCTTTTGCCTGTTTCTTTTGGTATCTACCTCCATAGTTTAAAACAATACTGCAGTGTCTTAATATATTAATTCTGTACGTTATCTTTTCATTGCTTATTATGAGAGATGAAGATTTAACACTTTGAAGTAATGTTTTTCCTCAGCCTAACTTCGTTGCTCTCTTTCACTATTTGTTTTTATTTTCTGTACAGTTTTTTTGGTTTATCGTGAAGTTAATAACTGTTGATTTTTCATTTGCTTCGTTTTTATGTACATGCAAATATATAAAAATATTTATATAGATATATTTTCACACACCTGCATACCATATATACACACAAACATACATAGGAAAAAGTGGAGAGAGAGGAAGAGAGAGAGTGAGAGAAGGAGGGAGGTGTTACTGAATTGAATTTTTGTCCGTTTGCCTGCCTTTCAGCAAAGCAAATTTACTGACACCAGGTTGTGCAGCGTTTATTGCAGGGCCCACCAAGGGGAACAGGCAGCTCATGCTGAAAAGACATGAACTCCCCGGTGGCTTTCAGGCAAGGGTTTTTAAAGGCAAAATTTGGTGTGAGGGCTGCAGGGTGCAGGACTTTCTTCTGATTGGTTGGTGGTGAGATAGCAGGATGGTCTTTAGGGATCTTAATCATCAATCTTCTGGTTCCAACCAGTCTGGGGTCTGTGTGCTTGTGCTCAGCATGTCCTCAACATCTTCCACCGGGGTGGGGTCTTAGTGCCTGAAGAGCAACTCAAAGATTTGTGTCATATTGTTATGTATATCCCTTGAGGAGGAATTAGGATGCTGAACTATTGTTTCTTGACTGTTTTTCCTTTGTTTCTGCATTCTCTCACTTCCCTAATTAATAACTGCTTGAGTCTGCTCTTTGGAACTCAGGGAAAGCCTAGGAGACTAAAGCCACTTTCTACAAACAAGAAATGGGGGACATGGAAGGACTTTTGTACCCGGTGGGCTCTGTAAGGTCCTGCTTGGTTTCAGAGGGAGGAGTAAGAGAGATCTTTTCAACCACTCAGGCAGATAGATATATGTAACTTCTCTTAATACAATTTTGCATATGGACAAGCTCATCAGATAATTCACCAGATTCTCTTTTCTCTGGAGACATTCCTTAAGCCCACACATTTCCTGTCTCTAGGCCTGGTGTACAGCCATCCTCTAAGAGTATTCTCTGTCACCCTTTTATATCCCTGTTTCATGGATACTAAGTCTGTTTCTCGTTTTACTTATTTTGGTGAAGAACATTCTTTAGCCTGTCTAACAAATATCTTAAATTTACTCTTGTACTTGATTAATATTTTGGCTAAGTATAAAAGTCTAGGTTGAAGACAATTTTCCTCAAAATTTTAAAAACATTGCTTCCAGATTCCATCATTGTTTTTGAGAAGTCTAACTTAGTCATTCTAATTTCCAAACCTTTATAACTGACCTTTTATATATATATTTTTTTCCCGAAAGCTTTTATAATTTTTGCTTTAACCTTGATGCTCTGGAATTTCACAATGGCATACCTTGATTGTGGCTCTTGGTAGCCTTTTTTTTTTTTTAATTGTGGTAAAATACACATAACATAAAATTTACCATCTTTACCATCTTTAAGTGTGGTGTTCAGTATCATTAAGTTCAATCACATTGTTGTGTAATCATCACTTCCTTCCATCCACAGAACTCTTTTCACCTTGCAAACTGGAACTCAGTGCCCATTAAGCAGTACCTCGCCATCCGTCACTCCCCTCAGCTCCTGACAACTACCATTCTATTTTCTGTGTCCATGAATTTGACAGTTCTAGGCACCTCATTGTATTAGTCAAGGTTCTCTAGGGAAACATAACCCATAGGGGGTGTGTGTGTGTGTGTGTGTGTGTGTGTGTGTGTGTGTGTGTGTGTGTGTGTGTGTGTGTGTGTGTGTGTGTGTAGAGAGTAAGATTGAGAGAGATTATTTTAAGTAATTCACTCACATGATTGTGGGGGCTGGCAAAGCCAGCTGGTGGGAGGTGTGGGGAAGAATTGATGTTGCAGTTTGATTCTGAAGGCAGTCTGGAAGCAGAATTCTTCCTTCCTCGGAAGAAGTCAGTCCTTATCCTCCTAAGGCCTTCATTGGATTGAATGAGGCCTACTCACATTATGGTGCATTTAATCTCGTCTAAAAAATACCTTCACAGCAACATCCAGACTATTTGAACAAATATCTGGGTACTATGGCCTAGGCAAGTTGACGTATAAAATTAACCATTAATATCGTATAAGTAGAATCATACAATATTTATCTTTTTGTGTTTGGCTTATTTTACTTAGCATAGTATCATCAAGGTTCTTCCATGTTGTAGCGTGTGTCAAAATTTCCTTCCTTTCTAAGGCTCAGTAATATTCCTTTGTATGTATATACCACATTTTGTTTATCCATTCCTCTGTTGATGGACACTTGGGTTGCTTCTGTCTTTTGGCTATTGTGAATAATGCTGCTATGAACTTGGATGTATTAATATCTCTTCAAGTCCGTGCTTTTAATTCTTTTGGGATATATACCCGGAAGTGGAATTGCTGGATCATGTGGCTGTCATTTGTTTTTAATTTTGAAATCTTGTTAGTTGGATGTTAGAATGCTTACGTTGATTCTCTAGTTTTCTTATCTTTTTTGTCCTCCCATTTGACTTTGCTTTTTATTCTACTTTTGGGAAGTTTTCCTTTACTGTGGTTTAAAACTACTCTTCTCTCCTTCTAGTTTCCTTTTCCTTCTTCTTCCTTCCCTCCCTCTCTTCCTTCCTCCCTTTCTTTCTTGCACTTCATCTAAATATCTTATGTTGAACACGTACTGCTTTGGAGTTGAATCATGAAGCAATTTTATTTTTGTCTACTACTTTTCTTTTATTATTCTGTGGGGCTAGTTTTTTCTTTGCCCTTGAATGAAATTTAAGGCCTCCTATAACTTTTCTCATTATTTTCAGATAACCAATGATGCTTTCCAGTCCCAAGTCATAGTAAAATGTTTAATCTTGATTTAAAGTTAAATCTTTCTTTCTTCAGCTTAGGCTGCTGTAGATGGGAAATTTGAAGTCAGGAAAGGGAGGCTATATATAGTCACTTCTTTCCTCCTTTAAACCTGGCACTTTTATTCCTTCTCCCCCCATCGTTCTAATCACATTTTCTGATCTCCATCCCTATCCAGGGTAGGAATCCTGTGAAAGGATAGATGGAGAAGGAATTAGAGACCTGTCTATGGTGACATTAGGGTCAAGGTGTGTGGTTTCTTATAGGTAATACTTTCCTATATGCTTTTATGAGAAAACATAATCATTATTATTCTTAAAATTAAGTAGTCTATATTTTTGCAACCTCATTAACAGATATAAAATGTTAGTATTTAATACAACATAATACGTCACTTCAATGATGTTGAATCATCTTCTGGGACCCCTTCCACAGAATCTCCACAATGCTACCTGTCTCCAGGAGGGTTGACCTCATCCACATCCTCCACTACAGCTGTGCCCACTTCTGTTTCACTCCTAACAGACTGTACTGTGGTCATCTGTTTCCCTCCCAGACAATAAGCTCCTTGAGAGGGCTGATTATCTCTCCAGGGCCTGGATTGTAGCGTTATTAAGGAAATTTCTGTCAAATTGAAAATTCAAAGGGTCAAAGATTCAGGAAAAGAATCCCCCAAAGTGAGTGCTGATTCCAAAAGAGAGGCTGTCTGTCTTTTTGGGAAGCAACATTTCCTACCCTGGATTATGATCCCAGGTCCCATCCTTTCCTCCTGCTTCAGTGAGTAGGGGAGGGGCTGACAGTTTTTTCTTCTGTAAGCTCTGGGCTGCCTCCAGATAGGCAACATCGCCAAGAACGTTTTCCTCCTAATAAGGAAGTTCTTATTACAATGATCATGCTCAGATACCTAAAGCATTGCTGGACTCTGACCTACAGAAACACAGGGAATTACCGTATTGTGAAAAAAATCAGTCTGAAAAAAAAGATAATGAGATAGGCTTGTTTGTAAATATTTGGTTCACCTTTCTGAGAGACAAATCTTTAAGCCATAAAAGTGTACAGTATGTTTTATGGGTTTTATCTTCCTTTATAGGTCTATAAAATCAGAGCTTTATTGGTGTGAGCCCTCTGTGTGAAATAAATGATAGAGAAGGAGATGATCATTTTATTTCATGGTTGAGACAAGATGTGTCGGGCTTTATTGCACCTAATTCCCCAATGAAAGGAGGGTTTTAAAGTGTATAGTTGTTAATTCTGTTTGGCAGATATGAGCTGTAAACATGTTTTAATCTGCTTTCTCTCCTTATTAAATTAGAAGTTTTCAGTGATTATAGGTTTTTACTTCTCTTGTGGGGAACTTGAAAATAATTTTTTATATCTATCTTTCCTATTTTTCTGATACATTTGCAGTGTCACCTGGAGTGACCGGGGATACAGTATTAATTAGTTTCAGCATATCACGACTATTGGTATAAATGGCTTTTTTGGCTTGAATACAAAGATTAGCCATCCTCAACATTGTCAAAACAATGATTCCTGATAACTCCAACCAGAGAAGAGCTCTTCCACCTTGGTCCTGTTCTCTTTCACTTTTTGTCTGCACTTAAATAAAGTAAATAAATAAAGTTCCTTTACTTGAGAGGCTTATATAATAACATAACTAATTCCTGCCCTCTTTATCCCTTCTGTTCCTGCAGATGGGACTGCCTAACTGTGACTAATATAGGACAGAAAATTGATTTTACTTTTCATACCAAGTCTGACAAATAGTTTTTGGCTTTGTAGAGCATTGAGCCTGGAAGATGGTGAGGCCACATCTAGACTGAATATGAAACAGTGCTACAATTGGTTAGAGATGCCTTCCCAGATTCAGGAGTGGGATCCTAGTCACAGCTCACATTATTAGATTACAAAAGAGTCGGGGGAGGGGGAAGAGAGTTGGATTTTGTTGAATTTTGAGGCAGGTTAACATTTCATAGGAGCACCATGAGGCCAAAGTTACCCATTAGGAATGGGCTTCAGTTTTACTGACAGATAGCCTCATTTCTCCCTTCTGAATTTCTCTAAGCCATCTCCACTTTCCAAGTCAAAAGCACTCAGTCAAAGTAGAACATATAGCCATGCTAGGAGACCTTACATCAGAAATGCTTTAGAGGAAAAGGAGCTCACATACAATGGGATATCTTATGGCAAGAGCCTTCACTTCATCTCAAACCACACCATGAAGTGGGCAGTCCAGTGAACACAGGCTACTGAAAGGTCTGGCCCAAGCTTGCATGCCTTTTCTTTTTTAAAGAAAGATGGGGTGGTGGTTGGCATGAGAGAGAGAGAAAGAGAGAGAGGGAAGGAGGGAGGGAGGCAAGGAGGGACGGAGGGAGGCAAGGAGGGAGGGAGATATGCTTTGGAAAAATAGGAGTATTGGTTTAAAGCTACTATCTACATTTGTGAGTTTTTTCTTTTTTCATTTTTTATTTTGATTTCTTAGGGAAGCTTTGGTCATTTACTGAACAGAGAAATAAATCCAAGGCAAGTATGACCTGTTTCTTCTAGTTTCATAAACTTTTTCTCATAGACGGACAAACTTAGTTTGCTTGCTGGCTCGTGACCCCATCTTTCATTAGTTTATACTTCAGTGAATACCTCATATTTTTTCCTTCTCTTCCTTGTCCTTATGCTTTTGCTCATTCTGCCTCCTTTTCCTAGAATGCCCTCTCTCCCTGCCTGCTCTTCAAGCTACTTCTTCCTGGGTCCATCCAATCTACCACATCTCTGCTAGCATGTTAAAATTTAGCTCAGGGATTGCCTTATCTGGATCTCTTCCTTGTTTCCCACTGTGGCAGATGTTGATTGCTTCCACACATCCTCCCTTCTATCCACCAAATGACACTCTGATTTTTTAACATCGGGGTGGCTGGGCCTCTTCCTGGATCCAGGGGTTGAATTTTGACTGCATTATGCCAATAGTACTAATTCTTTTCCCCTTATAAGTGACTGTTTTGGGAATGATCAAGTGATGCAATTCTAATTACCAACATGTGAGGGAAAGGTCTGCTGGGAGCTTCTGGGAAAGTATATCTCACTCTTCAAAAAGGATCCAAAAGTGATATTCTCCCTTCTAGTCTGTGGATGTTGCTGGTGAGGAAGTGACATGTGGAGCTGTGGCAAACACTTTGTGATCATAAGGGGTCAGGCCTGAGGGCAAAGGCCAATAGAATGGAGGAACAGAAAGATGAAAACAATTGGAATGCTAAGGATACCACTGAGTGGCTGACTTAACCACCTGGAACTGTCCTTCCAGACTCCTTGATGTGTAAGATAATAAATCCCTTTGTTGTTGAATCCAACTTAAATTGGGTTTTCTCTCATTTGCAGCTGAAATCATCCTTACTGATACCCACTACACCCCTCATCTATGCTTCTTTTAGGACCTTGTGCAGTTTTCTGTCATCCACTTTGTAGCATGTATTAGTTTGTTAGTTACCACATTTTGTTTATCCATTCATCAATTGATGGACATTTGAGTTGTTTCCACTTTTTGGCTTTTTTTTTTTTTTTTTTTTTGCCACACTGTTCGGCTTGCAGGATCTCAGTTCCCTGACCAGGGATTGAACCCGGCCACGGCAGTGAAAGCCCAGAATCCTAACCACTAGGCCTCCAGGGAACTCCCTTTGCTATTATGAAAAATGCTGTTAAAGCACATTTGTGAACAAATTTTTGTGTGGACATGTGTTTTCATTTCTCTTGGATATATTATATCTATATATATTATAGGAGATTGTAGAATTATAGCAATTGTAGAATTGCTGGGTCATATGTAATTTTATGTTTAACATTTTGAGGAACTGCCAATCTGTTTTCCAAAGTGGGAGATTTTAGAATTTCTCTGGCAGTGTAGGAGGATTCTAATTTCTCCACATCCTACCAACACTTGTTATTGTCTGTTTTTGTTTTTTTTTTTAAATTTTAGCTATGTTAGTGGGTGTGAGGTGGTATCTCATATGGTTTTGAGTTGCATTTATTTCCCTGATGGCTAATGATATTGAGTATTCTATCATGCTGTTTTGATTACCTGTTTCTGTGCCAGTCATCAGTGCTTACTGTGTGCCAGGTACCTAAGTACAGGTACACGAATGGACCTGAATCAAACTTAATTGTAAGTTGGGGATACAATACTCATACAGTTATTATTAGGACCAAACAATGGTTCACAGCTTGGTCATTAGAGTAAATCAACTTAGATTCTAATCCAGATTCTGTCACTTACTAGCTGTAACTTCATATATTATTTAATGTTTCTTAGCTTAATTTCTTCATATGCAAAAGGAGGAAACGGTTATCTATGTCTCCATACTGTTGTAAGGATTAAATGAGAAACTATAAGAACTTTGTTTTTTGCAAGAATATTTTTGAGCACAGTGCCTGACACATAATCATATAATCACTGAAAGAGAGGCAGCTCTTCCTTAATAAATAGATGTCAGTTCTTGTAGTAGACTGTGCAGTGCCACACCTAGACTCCCTTTACTGCACCCACCCATCCTCTTGCTCTATGAAGTTTGGCTGCTTAGAACTCACTGCTGCCCCTTTTCTCTGGAGAATTGCCCTGGCAGAGTATTGCCCAGGAACTTAGCCCTACATAGCCCACCCACCCGCAAAGCACACAGCCAATGATTGATCCTTCACACAAAAGGTTCTTGGGTGTGATTTCTACTCCAGAGCTCTCTCCCCATGCATCAAGTGAAAGTCAGTCTTTGCCTGAGACCACATACTTGCTTGCTCTTTTCTTTCCAGCTTCACTCTTAGCCCTGCATACTTTCCCTGAGTGCATTCCTTTGACAAATCATGTATACCCCAAACCTGATCTTCCATTCTGCCCCTTGGGAGCCTGTCCAAGACAGCACCTTTGCCCATCACCCTAGTGCCCCTTATCCAGCACCCCTACCTTCACCTTTTCCCTTACCAGCCCTCCATGATGCTCTCACCCACATTCCACTGCCAAGAGAAGGGGAGAAGTAAGTTATGAAAGTGTGAAAAAGATAATAAAAGAAAAAGAAGCAGGAACTACGGAGAAGAAAACAAGGTTTGAAGAGTTGAGGAATGCAGGAGAGAGGAGAAATGTTGCCATACACATAGGGAAGATGAGTAAAATAAATTCAACAACAATATCAAAGTCTATGGCCCTGGTATGGCAGGACAAAATTCTTATTTACAGTCCTCTCACAAGCTCCTTTCTAAGAAGGATTATCCTAAAAATGGATTTTTGTTTTAGGAGATTAGCTGATGCATGTGAAGATGAGAAACAGACAGGAAATAAATTACTCTGCATAAAATAGGAAAGCTGGGACTTCCCTGGTGGCACAGTGGTTAAGAATCTGCCTGCCAATGCAGGGGACACAGGTTCGAGCCCTGGTCTGGGAAGATCCCACATGCCGCAGAGCAGCTAAGCCTGTGCACCATAACTACTGAGCCTGCGCTCTAGAGCCCGCGAGCCACAGCTACTGAGCCCATGTGCAGCAACTACTGAAGCCCACGCACCTAGAGCCCATGTTCTGCAGCAAGAGAAGCCACCACAATGAGAAGCTCACGTACCACAATGAAGAGTAGACCCTGCCCGTCGCAACTAGAGAAAGCCTGCACGCAGCCACGAAGACCCAATGCAGCCAAAAGAAAAAAAAAAAGAAAAAGAAAAAAATCAGAAAGCTGGGCTGCCAGGGAGGCTGGAGGATGGGGGAAAGAGTGTAGAGGGGAAAAATGATGTGGTTGGTGACTGATGGGATTAAAACAGAGGTCATTGAAGGTGATTTTTATTTTAATGTTTTTTTTTTTTAACCATAGGTGTTCAGTGTAAAACAACCTTCCAGTGTTCTCCAAGAAATAATTAACAAACATCTGTTTCTCAGTGTGCTAGGTAGAGGTTGATCTATTTTTGGAACAGTGAGTCCTGATGCAGGAAGAGGGACTGCCCCCAGGGAGCCAGTCTCAGGGGTCACAGCTGTACACCTTTCCTGCTTCTAAAGAAAAATTTGGAGAAAGAGAAGAGACTAATTGGGAGATTGTGCATATGTATTTCTTCCTTTAATGGAAATTATTCACTAAAATAGCACCAGGAGAGAGGAGGATGAAGACAAAGAGGCAAGGGGCAATACAGTAAAAATCCCCCAAGCAAATGCTTGCATGTTTCATTGGGTTGCTCTAGGCAACCTGAAAATTTCCGTGAATGAAGATTCTGGTGTTGTTCCATGACTTGTATCTATCTTGTATCTAAAATTTTTGTTTTCACCATGATTTCTTAAGTCCTGTTATACACTAGCATGAGGCATCTGTCCACAAAGTTTTGGATGAGTCCTGCAGCTCCAGGAAGAAAAGAGAGTGGCATGAGGACTAAGTCTGTCTCTCTTAGAAAGCTCTCCTGCAGCCCATTTAGTGTCTTTTGCTTCTAATTTGTAGGTGAGAACAGGGTCAGCTAGCCCTAGCTTATGGGGATATGAGAAGGTAAGTATTTTTAACTGTCCAGCCTCTTTGGTAGAGGATACATACAGTAGAGAAGCAAGATGCTAATGGCCTTTGGGTAGCAAGTTTATTCCATCTGCCAGAAAATGGTACAGAAGTCATCAGGAAAGTGAATAAATGTGTGATAACTGACTTAACCTAGCAAAGAACCTTCAGCCTAGGTGCCCTCAGGGAGGATCACCCCTGTCAAAGAATATGGAGAATTCCCACACACAGAAGGTTGAAATCTCAGAATTTAGAGAACTTATGCACTATAAAGGTGGGGACGTGGGGAAAAGCTGAAGATGGGCGGCATTGCTGGAAATACATATAGTAAGCAAACTGCCGAAATGGCTCCAAACATCCCCTACACACACACGGAAGAGTTTAGTTTCTGGAGACATTCTTTGAGACAGCATGGAGACCACGTGAAGTCTGCATTCTGAAACATGGGACCCTCATCCATCTCCTCGCTCCATGACCCCAGAATACTGGAACCAGGGGGATATACCCCAGAAAGAAAATGGAAGGATTCTTCTCTGAGGAAATTAAGAGCCCTGGAGAAAAGACTTTTAGACACTGACATTTGGCTTTTAATCTCTCTGTGGTCTCTACCTCTGGGCAAAAGCTCTGAGTCACTGCTCCAAAGCTGGGAGTAAAGATAGTTGTCCAGTTCATTCACAGTGAAGCCCCCACTTTATGAGCTGTGCTCTGGGTGAGTCAGTAACCTTGGCTTTTTGGTTTGTTTCTCCTGACATGGAACTGCAGCCCTATGAGTGGGTGAGGAGTGTTGGAACCTCAGTATTCCTGGCCTACTGTGCTTGGGGTAGACCCTTCACCTTGCTTGTTGGAGGAAGGGCACCCTCAGCTCTCAGGTGCACTCACCTAGAATTGAGCCTCGGCTACAGGGAGCGAGCAATGCTGGCAGCATCCCCCTTCTGCAGAGATACCATGGCCTCTGACAGAGAACTGGGGGCACAGGGACCCCTGTGGGCCTGGCACACCTACCCAGAGTAGAACTGTCCTCATGCTGTTTGGGGATGAAGGAGGGAGTGGGTCATGGCTCGAGCGCCACAGACTCTCACTGTTCTTATCAAGATTTAGTAGATTTTTGAATAAATGTTTCTTCATTTGCTATATGTCCTTAGGGCAATTTCAAGAGATTTTCAGATGGTTGTAGTTTTATACTTTTCACCACTTAGGTTTGTTTTGCTGGGGAGTAGGTCTACCAAGCTCCTCACGTCCCAGTTCTGGAAATTGTCCTCCATTTTGGTGGTTGGTAGACATGCTGGAGGGACTTGTTTAGAGCATCCACAGCTCTACACATGTGGAGGAGACATGATAGAGGTAGTTTATTTTTTTTAACTTTTTATTTTATATTGGAGTATAGCTGTTAATGTTGTGTTAGTTTCCGGTGTACAGCAAGTGATTCAGTTATACATATACATGAATCTATTCTTTTTCAAATTATTTTCTCATTTAGGTTGTTATATAATATTGAGCAGAGTTCCCTGTGCTATACAGTAGGTCCTTGTTGGTTATCCTTTTTTTTTTTTTTTTTTTTTGCTGTGCGCGGACCTCTCACCGTTGTGGCCTCTCCCATTGTGGAGCACAGGCTCCAGACGCGCAAGCTCAGCGGCCATGGCTCATGGGCCCAGGCACTCTGCGTCATGTGGGATCCTCCCGGACTGGGGCACGAACCCGTGTCCCCTGTATCGGCAGGTGGACTCTCAACCACTGTGCCACCAGGGAAGCCCCTCCATTTTAAATATAGCAGTATGTACATGTCAATCCCAAACTCCCTAACTATCCCTTCCCTCCCACCCTTCCCCCCTGGTAACCATAAGTTTGTCCTCTAAGTTTGAGAGTCTGTTTCTGTTTTGTAAATACGTTCATTTGTATTATTTCTTTTTAGATTCCGCAAATAAGTGATATCATAGGATATTTTTCTTTCTCTGTCGAGGCAGTTTTTTTTATGGTGGAGACATAGAACTCTGAACCTGAGTTCCTTTGCCTCTTTCCAGACTTAGAAGTCATTGGGCAGATGGTATGGATGTTACAGTTCAGCTACATACTATAAATGAATGTGTGGGAACAAGATTTATTAATAACGAATGTTCTCAGTCTTCTCCCACTCTTTTACTAGCTAAAGGTGATTTTGTCTTTCCTCACACAGATTCTTCCCTCCCTTTAGAGAGGAGATTTCTGTGTTTGTCAGCCTGATTCCAGGCTTTTAAAATTATCTAGAATTGGGAAAACTGGTAAAGAAGGATAAGCCCAGAAAGATTAGAGGAAAAGGAAAAAAAGGAAGAGGTTAAGAAGAGCTGGATGAAAGTAGGAGTAGGAGAATGAAAGTGTGTGTGTGCTGGGCATACCTAGCTAGTTGGGTGGAGAGAGAGTTTGTTGGGGTGGGGAGATGAAAGAATTGGCAAGAAGAGGAAAAGAAAAGAGACTGACAAAGTTTTGCTTTCAGTTATGGATGGATTTTCTTTCATGGTCCTTGACAGATGCGAGGAAGGTTTGTAATACTATTCTAATTTTGTTTGGCTGGTGATCCATAGTCCTCTATATGCAGAGACTGGTCTATGTATAGCCCTTGTTCTTATTATATTTTAATAGGTAAACACTAAATATACCTCTCCCCTGCTTCCTTATTAGATTTCTGCCAGTGGTACTGATTATAAAGAATGCTGATCTTTATATCAGACTCAGGAGAAATGGAGAGAATCATGTTCTGTCTTAAGAAAAGCATCTGATTGTTCTACAGTTCTAATAAAGATATAAAACTTAAGACATATGTATTTTTATTTCATTTATGTATTCAATTCCATAGTTATATAATGTGTGTTTCATTAATAGCTCTTAAAACCGAGGTTCTAAGATGCCATCCCAGCTAAAAGAATTCCAACCAAAAGGGTATGAAATGACATTCTGCCCATATTACTCAAGAGAATAAATGCCATTTAAGGAGTAAATCAAGAGCTTTTTCTGGATTATGTCACTGGCTGATATGGGGGTTGGTGGGGAAGGGGTAACAGCCATGAAGGACTCCTTCTATTTTACAACTTAGATAACTGAGGATGGTGTTGTTTCAGTAAGATATGAGTGTGGGAGAAACACAGTTTAGGGAGGTAGAAGAGATGATGTTCGGAGTTGTTGGGCTCCTGGTGTTTGTGGGACGTCGAGGTGTACATTTAGTGGGCAGGTAAATATATAGATTTGGGCTTAGGGGATGCTTGAGTGGAAAATACTGATTTTTGAAGTCAGTAACATAATGGTAGCAGTAATATACAAAGGAATAAATACGATGATCGAGGGAGGAAGTGAATTTGTGGTACAGGAGTCATCTGGGCAGAAGACAGAAGGGACAGAATGCTAGAGTGTGGAGAGAGGAAGAGCATCAAGCATCAGGGACTGAAAAAGCATTAAACAGAGCAAAGTATTTCAGGAACTCTGGGAGGACAGTAGTTTGAATGATCTAGTCTGTTCTCCCTCTTCTTTCATTTCTCTGGACTCAAACCATGCCTTAGTTCTACTATACTTAACAGACACCAGCTGGTTGATAGCTCTTCTGATTGTGGCCCACCTGGTGTCTTTGCTCACAAGTGATGGTTTAGAAATCTTGCCAAGGTGCATGTTCAGAGTACCATGCGCTTACCCTCCCGATATGCAAATGGTTCACTCTGAAGCTTGAGAGAAATGCTCAATGAAATGGTTACTTTCTGATAACTCCCCCCTTTGCCTGACCCTCACCACAAAGTAATCTCTCTGTAGCCCCATTAAATCCCTCAGTCACTTCAACCATTAGTTCCACTGATTCTCCACACTTACGGTTTCCTCTTAAAATTATGTTCAATTTGTCTTATCTTCAGTGAGAGGTTCTTAACCCTGCCTGCACCTGGGAAGACTTTAAAATACTGATACCCAGGTCATATCTAGGACCAGTTTAATCAGAATCTCTCAGAATAGTGCCTGGATACTGGTATTACTTAACGGTCCCTCAGAGATTTTAAGGCGTAGTTACAATTGAGAACCAGTTTCTTAAACCTTTGCGTGGACGTAGTTCCAAGTTATATGTCCAAATAGTGACCCTATCCTTGACTAGATAAAACTGGCTATTGACCGTCTTGCCCTTCAGGAATGAAAATATAGCATCACATATTCTGAATTTGAGGAAGTACCCTTTCCATATATCAATAAAACTGGGGGGAAAAAAAAAAGAACAGAGGAAACACCCTCTGAATGTAGTTGTTATATTGATCTCAAGTTGGTACACTGCTTAGAAGAAGCTGAGCTCACGGGACAAGATGTTCTTGCCTGAATAAATCTTTGGCTCCCTGAATTCCTGCTGTCTTGGGGACATCCTTGTATTATTTCACCTCTGTTCTAGGGTGATGCCATTCAAGCTTTAAAAATCATTTTTTCCACCAAATAATCTTTTCAAATGAAATTTTTTGCAGAAGCTGAATGTAAAGTGTACTTGCTCTAGTTGAGGCAAGGATGTGGGAAGTTTTCGCTTGGCTATTGGCTCCTCCTGAGCTGCCCTGAGGCACTTCTGCTAACCCTAGGGTTACCAGAAACACAGATTGAAAATCACTATTTTAAGGTGATAACAGCAATATAGAGGACCAAAGAGCAAAAGATAACATTAGACGTAATGACCTGGCCTGTAGCAAAACAAGGCCACTTTCACTGAGTAGTTGTGAAAGGATCCCAATCTAAAATGGAATTGGAGGATGTGAGATGCGTAATCTCATGTATGTACCCACAGAAGAATGGAATTTAAGAACTGAGAGACTGATATCCCATAAATACCTGATTTCCAGAAGACCCAAGACTTATCTTCTGACCAATCAACATCTGCTAAGAATCTCTTCCCATCCACAAACCAATGAATTTACTCCTTGGACTCCGGACTTTTCCCTCTTTACACACCATGCTCATAAATACAGCCCACCCCAAATCCTTAATGGACTTGACTGTAGCTTGCTATCGCATGCGTTTGCCGAATTGCATTTCCTCTGCTATCCCTGAATAAACTCAATTTCTGGTAATTAGACTTTGCCTCAGTTTACCTCTTTATTTAGGTTGACATAGTCAAGGCTATAGTACCCAACATGCTCAGTGAGAATGCTAGGTGTAGGAGAGGCATCAAAGAAAGGAAACAAATGCAAGAAAAGTAGAGGAGGATAGCAGGGTAGTGTGAAGATTGAAAAATCACATTGTGACTCAAAAAAAAAAAATCACATTGTGAGAGATACAATTGAAAGAACTGGAAATGTTTAGTTTGAAGAGAAAAAATGTGGTAACTCTTCAGATATTTTTAGGACTGTCACATGTAAGCAGGAAAGCAATTCTATGTGGCTGCAGAAAGTAGAACATGCACCATTGGGTGGTAAGAAGCTTCAAGGGAAAATTAAATTTGGTTCAATTCAAGAAGTAAGTTTCTCACAGACAGACTCACAGACATAGGAAACAAATTTATGGTTACCAAAGGTGAGAGAGAGGGAGGGAGGGACAAATTAGGTATATGGGATTAACAGATAGAAACTACTGTACATAAAATAGATAAGCAACAAGGATTTACTGTATAGCACAGGGAGTTGTATTCAGTATCTTATAATAACCTATAATGGAATATTAATCTGAAAAAAATGAACCTGAATCATTTTGTTGTACACCTGAGGCTAACAATATTGTAAATAAAATACAAAAAAAGTTTCTAATATTATAATGGGCCCTGCCTCAGAAGTTAGCAACTTCCCAGTGCCTGGAGATGTTGAACCATTTGACTAGATGACAAAGTCATTTGTTTACTCCTTCCATCCCTCTTTCCCTCTCTCACACACTCGAAGATTCACATTAAGTAAAATTACAATTTTCATCAAATAAAATTAAAATGTGAGTACCTGGAACTTCCCTGGTGGTGCAGTGGTTAAGAATCCCCTTGCCAATGCAGGGGACATGGGTTTGAGCCCTGGTCTGGGAAGATCCCACATGCCGCAGAGCAGCTAAGCCTGTGCACCACAACTCCTGAGCCTGCACTCTAGAGCCTAAGGACCACAACTACTGAAGCCCACGTGCCTAGATCCTGCGCTCTGCGAGAAGCCACTGCAATGAGAAGCCCGTGCACTGCAACGAAGAGTAGCCCTTGCTCGCCACAACTAGAGAAAGCCCGCACGCAGCAACGAAGACCCAATGCAGTCAAAAATTAATTAATTAATTAAAAAAAAATTGAGTACCTATGTATGCCACACTGAGACAGGAAGGGGGCAGGGCACAACCTTTAAAAGAATGACAGCCATTGAGGACATGACAAAAACTAGTTAGAACCAACTAGCTCCAAGATGGCAGACGATTGACTTCCACTAGACCTTGAGCCTCAGTATACACTCACTGTAATACATCAGCAGCCTAAATGACACACTCCCAGGCACTAAGACAGTTCTGAGGCCATTCCATAAAAGGCCAAAAAGTGGGTGGTGGTCCATTCCTGGAAATCTCTGCCTCCTTCCCCAAAATAGTTGGAATAAGCCTCCTACTCATTAGCCTGTGAAATTACCCACCCCTATAAAAAAACCGACACCCCCGTACCCTGGCACCTCTCTCGCCTTCGGAGATGGCCCACACTCTCTCTTTGTAGTGTTTCTCCCATAGCCTCTCGCCTTCCGAGATGGCCCGCACTCTGTCTATGGAGTGTGTATCTCCCTGAATAAACCTTCTATCACTTTACTATGGCTCGCTCTTGAATTCTTTCTTGCTCGAAGCTAAGAACTGACACTTGGTGGCGTCCCAGGGGCTCGTCTGGGACCTGGGATGTGACCGTCCTCTCCGGCCCCACTTTCTTTCTTGCAACAACACAAGTGGTTCCTAACTGCAGTGTTGACAGAGAGATACATCACAATTAGCTGTGAAGTGTCTCACAAGGAATCAGTTTCTATTAATGTAGTACTAAAGCTTGTAAATGATTTGCTTTAAAATGAATGACACATTAGAATGGATTCAGTGTAGTACCTATACTACGGTCATTTTGATTCCGCATTCTGTGGTAAATATTTGAGTTAAAGAAAGATGTGGGTTGTTTGCTAAAGTGTCTAAAGTTAATTATAACCTTTGTCATAACAAATAATTATAACTTACAGTAAGTGTAAGCTATCCTAGCTATCCCAGGTCTAATAAATAGAACTTTTATTATTAATGTTTGCTTAGATTCTTTTGTTGAGGTTGTAAGAAGTCTACTAACTATACATACAACAATATCTTTTTAGAAAGAAACTTAAAGTTTCCCTGAATCAGAGCATAGAGTTTGTTAGTTTCCTGTGTTGTGGAAGAGAATCCACTAGATGGTACTGTTACATAAATGATCATACTTGGAACAATACACTGAAATTTTCTTCTCCATTAAACAACTGCTCACTGAAATATTTTGTTTTTCAACTCAAACTATGCCAACTTGATTAATAGTGTAGCTTGGTCTAAAGTGAGGAAGTAAATTTTCACTATTAGGATTTATGGTAAGCTCCTTGCAAAATAAATAAGTAAGGTAATCAATTAGTAGTCTTCTAGCAGTTTGTATGCATGGAAAATTGTGCATCACAACATGCTATATTTTGTATTTGAAAATGAGCTCCTTTCAGAAACACATTTTGGTGCTTATGAGAAGGAAATTGCATTTGGTATGCATTTAAAATTTCCTGATTTATAGATGGCAATTTATTGATTATTTGGTGTTTACAGAGTTTTGCCAGGAAATCAACCACTAATCTGGGAAAGTCTAAACATTACACACTATGCAATTAGAAGCAGATTTGATTTAATGGAGCAGCTACATGGAAGCCTCCTTGTACTATTTCCATGGAGTTCATGCTCTGGAATCTACCTTGGAGTTGGGCCATTTGAAAGCAAGCCATTTTGATACCTAAGTATCCTTGGAAGTAATCCAAGATGAACCTGCTTCATATAGAGTTCACTTTATAGTATCGTTATAACAATGAATCTCCAGATCACCAAAGTATGAATTACATATGGAGAGTTCAAAGGCTTGAATGGAAAAGATAATTCTATATTTGTATTAAAATCAGCAATTAAATATATCATCAGTAAAGTCACTACAGTTATTTAAATACTGAGAAATGTACTTATAGTGAGTTATAATACAGTAAATAAGATAATATTACATTTTTTCTTTAAGCTAAGTGCCTCTAATTTAGGGGTTCTTAACCTGGTCCATGGTCCCTTGAGTGTTCATGGATAGAAAATAGGGGTCTAGGAGCTTTGAGTGGAAAAACTACAGTTAACTAAAATTCAGCATTTTCTCTAATTACAAATGTAGACAACAAATTATGGAAGTATTATCAGAGCCCGTGCTTTCGACATCAACAGAAATAACAGTTATCTTCATATCACATTACAGTTGTAGCATCTTGAAATATTTTTCTTATTCATCACTACTTTAAAGTTATGGTGATTATTAGACTGTTAGATCTTAAGATGTTAATAAATGAGTTACTCTATAATAGTTTAGAAATATTTTAATTGCCATATTTTAGTATAATTATTGTCCTTTATAATCCTATATATTTTACTTTATGCATTTAGAAATATTATTCTGACAAGCAGTTCATAAGTTTTACACCAGACCACCAAAGGGGTCTGTAATACAAAAATGTTCAGAAACCTTGCTCTAAATTGTGCTTTGAGATAGGACATTCTGGAAAAGCTGCACATCGTTTCTCTTCCTTAAAAAAAAAAAAAGCATCCTTTGGACTGTACCATTTAAGGGTACTGAATAACCTAAAGGGTGGGTGACCTTGAATAGTATCAGAATCAATGATTACCCTTCCATTTAGCTATAGGAATTTAGAAGGTGACTATTTCAAATAAGAGAATACTCAGGATTTCAAAATTTGTCAGAAAGTAAAACTTTTAAAATGCAGAGCAGTAGATTCTCTACTTTCTGTGGCAAATGGAATTGAGAATTGAAATAAATAGTGAGGAACCTGGTTTCTTAGTACTCACTTCCCCTGAAACAATTCAGAGGTTGAGGGACTAGACTGATGATTAAGTTCTCAGTTAACACACAGGTCCTGGTAACCTCAATAAATTAAGGAACATTTAAGAAACAGGAAGAAAATTTCTTCCAGGAAAAGAATTAAAAGTTTGTGTGGTAAAAAATATAATACAATATCCTAAAACTATAAAATTGAGAAGAAAATCAAACTATAATGAATAACAGTAATTTCAAATTATTTGAATTTGGTAGACTCATCAGTAAATGTTATATCTGTAGACACACTTCTTACAGACATAGTAACTACCAGTTGTGACTAATACCTTAAATGTGTCTCCTTACACATTGCCCACTTTTAATTCCCATTTAACTGTGAACCTTGGCAAAGGTTTATGTGACTAATATGTCCAGTGTATTCTCCCAATTCTCCCCATTTCTTGCTAAAAAATGTCAGTTTAGATTGAACAATATATTTAAAGAGAATTTTAAGAACTCAGAGGAATTGAGGGAAGAAGTGAGAGATTTATTATTTGTCTACTTGGTAGAAAACACTACAGCACTTTTCCTCAGTCTTGTAAAGGCTTTTTACATTTTATTTGTTAGATGTGAATGATAGTCTCTGTGTTTAAAGAATGACTGATGGTGCTAAGTGCTCCTCATTCTGCACCGTTTACCAGTGGGAAAGTTAGAGCTTCTGGGTGTGGGGTCAGTGCCCTTCATCTGGAAGGATTTTTTGCTGGAGGAATCCAGGCATGAATGCATGAATACATGAATGCAGGCTCATGCCTGTTATTTTGTTTTAGGAGGCCTCCCGTTCATCTGCATGTGGAAAATCAACAGGTCTGCTGCTAGGACCCTGAACTCTCTCCTGCTCAGCTAAAGGTTCACTCACTGGGAAGAACTGTTTCTGCTCCCTCAAGCTTTTCCCTCGTCTCTCTTAGAAGCTTGTCTCCTCAGTGCCTCAGTGGCACCACTGTTCCTCTGACATTGCACCTCAGAATCAGTGTTAACTTTTTATTTATGCCACTCTGTGCACTCAGTCCTTAGATCTTGATCAGATAGGGGTTTTCCACTTCTTAATCTATATTGCCATGTTAATTCTCCAGTCCCTGGTCATTTCTGACCTCACATGATATATAAAATGTGGCTATAGACCATTGGAACTGATTTTCCTTTGTGGCTTCTAGAATTCAATCTTATCACATTAGCTTAGAGTCATACCCTGCATCATTTTCACTTCGTTAATCTCTTTTCATTCAATACTAAATGGATTGCCAGCCATCTTGTCACTGAGATTATGTGACAGTTATGATTATTTTAATCCCTTAAATCCTTCAGTGGTTCTCTGTTTTCCTCTTCTTTATTAATGTGTTAGTTGCAGTCAACATTTGTCAATATTATTTTCTTCATATCCCAAGATACACTTTCCTGTTCTTTCTGTACCCCTCAGAAGTCTTTTATTTGTAAGCCATTTGTTTAAGCTTTCTCCAATATCTTATTTCCATAGTACTCTAGAAACATGACCTCATATTCCAGATTTTAATCTGTACCTTTTATAAAGTCTTTCTCAATTATTTAGAAGAAAATGCAGACTAAAAAGCCTCAACCAGTTAGGGTATTTATCCTCAGTGCTAACACTTCTGTTACATACAAATGAGGATTCATAATTGCAACCATTTCAAGAAAGGATTAAGTCACCTATAAGTGTTTGAGTGGTGGCCTCTTCATGTGCAACTGGCCCTACCCCATGAAATATTTTATCAAAAACTAGAAAGGTGGTTTCTGAAGCTAAAGTTAAATCTTGCGAAGTTGAGCTACAGAACACATCCACTGGGTTGGCTAACAAGGAATCATTCTTTTCATACACTTTTAATCTTTAATAGCTTCTCTACATCCAGTTAGACAAATAATTCAACAGTGAAAAGATGTGGAATTTTAGAAAAATTTTGAAAACAATTTGGTTAAAGTATATTTTCAGGGCTGGTGTCTTACCTCAGACTGCTCTAACAAAATGTTATAGACCAGGCAGCTTAAACAAAAGGTATTTATTTCTCAGTTCTGGAAGTTGGGAAGTTCAAGATCAGGGTGCCGGCAAATTTGGTTCCCAGGGAGAGCTGCTCCCCGTCTTAGAGAAAATCACTGCCTTATTGTGTGTTCACATGGCCTTTCTCTCAGTCTTCCTATTCTTGTAAGGACATTAATCTCATCGTGAGGGTGGGACCTAATTTAAACCTAATCACCCCAAAGGCCTCATCTCCAAATACCATCACAGAGGATGTTAGGGCTTCAACATATGAATTTTGTGGGGACACAAGCAAAATTTACTATGGGCACATAATCAGCAGGACCCAGTGCAAGATGAAAATGTGAAGGAGCCCTTGTTTAAAAGCAAGAAAAGGGAATTCCCTGGTGGTCCAGTGGTTAGGACTCCACGCTTTCACTGCCAAGGGCGGGGGTTTGATCCCTGGTCTGGGAACTATGGACCCTGCAAGCCGTGAGGCGTGGTCCCCCCTCCGCCAAAAAAAAAGAAAAAAACCCAAGTAAAAAGTGCCATTGGAGGTACTAAAATATAAAACTTTCCCCTTCTGCAGTCTCTCTTGACCTGTCATCGTGTCTTTTTCTTGCTACTTAATGTCACAGTCCCTTGAGCATGGGGATACTTGTTGGTTGAGTGCAGATCCTCACAGGTGCCTGGGACCGCACTACTGGCTGCCAGGCTCTCCTTCTTGTCAGCACTAGACCTCCATGGGAGATCAATCTCCCTTTCCCATGGGATTGCTACCTTAACCAGCAGTGGACAGGTGATCCCTAAGTGATTGTATGTGTCACACTGGGATGTGCTAGGTGCCTGGATAAGGGGTGAATGAGAAGGTTGCCCTTCTTGTCTCCTGCTAAGCTTGCTGTGGTGCTGCCAGCCTGGAAAGGGGATGGCCACCACCATGCCCTTCCCTGAGAAAAGGGTGTATGTCCTCTTGTACGCATCACCCTGAAGCCCCCCATGCCCACACCCTGGCCCACTGGGAGGTTGAGTGGGGCCCAGAACACCATGGAGTCAGGAGATGGGCAGCTGAGAACCCATCCCAGGGAGGCAGGGGGCAGCAGGACTGCCCCTGAGCCAGGCCTCTAGATCCCCAGGCTTGTGCTGCATTGTCCCATTGGACTTCACTTACACAATACAAATTCAAAGATAAAATTATTAAGAACTTTAAGACAAAGACTGCAGTGCCTTGAACTCCAAACAGGGGGCCCTTCTGGATGTGTGCCTCTGTGCTACTGTACTGGTCACACGCCCATGGAGGTGGCCTTTCATGCAATCCCTGAGACGTGGCTGTTATGTAGTATAATGTTTAAGATCAAGCTAGTAAATCCTCTAAGAATTGGAAGGATAGCATAACACTGTATCACTCCTCGTGAAAGGCTATGTGCCATTCATTGTCTCTGAACCCCATAGTATCCACTAAATTAGCATATGCAAAAAGGTTATTCATTGAACATTGATACATCAAGACAGTGAACCAACAACAGGATATAATCCAAAATTAAATGTTATCAAGGAACATTCATTTATCAGTATAATTTATACTTTAGACAGACATTTCAATTTTGCACACATGTGTTCCCATATTGGAGGCTCTCTTTACAAAGGTACCATTTAGATTATTTTTCCTCTGATAAATTCATCAGTATGTAGGAAGGAGGAGCATTCACAGATAGAATCCACAAGGAGGAGCTCTGAACTCATTTAAGCATCAGGATTTGCAGTTTCTATCTCAGAGTGTATTCACGAGTAAGATTGTCTTGAAGTACATAATTAGTTCCAAGGCAGAGTTTTATCAGCTGAGTCTTTGGGGAATGGTAATGTGTAAACACTTATTAAAATGTTGTGGTGGGAGGGGGCATAATTCTGCATAAGTCAAATTAGACAGGTACAAACAAAACCAAAGGCTTCCTGCCCTTGGGATTATTTGTTCTTTGGTTGAAGATACATACCATATTGTGGATTCTCATCCATGTTAAGAGATAGCAAGGAAAGAGTATGGACATTTTTGCAGTTTACAGTTAGCTCTGACAAATAGAGATATAAACCGTGCAGCTCTCAGAATATGGTATTTTTCCCAGGGCATCTCTGCGGGGTGGGGTGGGCAGGGAAAGTTATTGAGTTATGTTTCTATATATTGAGTTCTCATATCAGGAAAGCATGAATTAAAGTGTATTGTGGGATGTCTTGTACAAATATAAATAAATGGATACATAAACAGTATACTGTAAACAGATGAGACAAAGCAATAGAAATGAAGGCTTATAAAGTGTATTGGATTGTAGACTTTGTTTTCCTGTCTCTATTTTTAATCTATATAAAGCCTCCAAGTCTCTTGAGCCAGCTGGAGAAATTAAGAGTAAGTGTCATATTGAGTCAGCAGTATGTTGGGACAATGGCTGGTGAAACTTGAAAGGCGGAATCATTCCTTTGATCTTTCTTCTTGGTGCTCCAGCCTGGCTTTGGGATAGGGATATATATTGATACTTAGTAAAACTTGGCAAGCTCTACCTTGTGTGGCTAAATACTCATGACTTGGTTGGTTCTACACAGCTGGAGAGTTTGGATGATTTTTTTTTTTACTCTTGTTGTAAGGTTAGTAGAAGTGAATTGGGAAGGAGTGGTATAGTTTGACTGGTACTTCCCCCAAAGAAAGGAAAGTTGGATTAGACTCACAGGGTGAAAAACTAAAGAGGTCTTTCTTGGCAAAATAAAACCACCTACCCTTCTATCACCATTTCTTTACCTTTTATTTTTCACCATCTAGCTTTGTGTTGTGTATTTATTTGCTTTTAATGTGTTCCCCCCACTAAAATATGTGTCATTCTGAGGACAGGACTTTGATTTGGTTTAGATTTATCCTTAGAGTGTAGAACTGTGCATGGCACAAAGTAAGTAGGTGCTCAATAATTATTTGTGAAATTAATAAATCAGTGAGTCTGTAATGTCACATGATTTATCTTTTTAAATTATATTTTATCATCTTTTGATTGAGATCAAAATCACGATGTTGTAATGCTGCTCCTCCTTTGATATAGGGAAATAGGGAAATTTTCAACGTTAACTAGGCTGATAATTAAGGTTTCCTCTACTGAGGGAGTCTCCTATATCTCCCTACTTGAAGTGGGGGCCTGCAGATCAGCAGCACGTGGGGGCCCCAACCCAGTGCTATTGAATCAGAATCTGCATTTTCACAAAATGCCCAGGTGGTTTGTATGAATAGTAAAATTTGAATGGGTGATTCCACAGAATGGGCCTTTAACCAGGCATGTAATTAGATGAGAAAGTTTGGCTTCGATTTACTCCTGAGCAAAGCAAAAGAAGAAAGGAGGCTGCAAATGGGATGAAATGGAATGTTTTACAGTGCCTTTTACTCTTTCTGCCTTTATATCATCCTAAATACTTCTATATCAAGTCCTTTCAACTGTAAATCTTTGTTGGTGCTTTTCATTTCTTTTCCATCTTAATTTTTTTTCCAGGTTTCTTATGTTGTTATAATTTCATCTACTATGTCATAAGCCAATAGAATGCTTTGTATTTCACATATGAATGCACTTCTTTCAAATAATGGCCTGTCCTAAAAATCTTACCTCTCTGTGTATAAATATTTTCTTCCTCAGCTTTCTTAGATGTCAAGAAAAAAGTCCATATTATAAGTGAGATTCTGTCCTTCAAGCAACATTTTATAAAGGATCCTTTTTCATCTTTGGACCGTTGCTTACAGCAGTGCCCTCCTTGGGCTTGGGGTCTCTTTTTTAGTGGCTTTTCAAGTATTAACTGACAGTGCTTGAGTGAGAGTTATGTTCAGAAACTAGGTGCTGTGTATTTTAATAAACATTACCTGAACTGTATCCTCAGGAATGGTTAACTTCTTTTTTTTTTTTTTTTTTTTTTTGCGGTACGTGGGCCTCTCACTGTTGTGGCCTCTCCCGTTGCGGATCACAGGCTCCGGACGCACAGGCTCAGCAGCCATGGCTCACGGGCCTAGCTGCTCCGTGGCATGCGGGATCTTCCCGGACCAGGGCACGAACCCGTGTCCCCTGCATTGGCAGGCGGACTGTCAACCACTGCGCCACCAGGGAAGCCCAGGAATGGTTAACTTCTAATGGATATAATTGAGAGTCAGACAGAAGGTCACTCTTAGAGATTAGGGACAGGAAAATGCCAATAGTGGTTTGATTTTTTTTTTTTTGGTTACAAATGTCCTGGGTCAGCATTTTAAGATTTTTGTGTTAAGTGTTAATACATAGAATAAATTATCTTCCTTCCCCCATTGCTACCATCTTATCTCCACATTGAAGTTAGATTCCTTGATGAAAGAAAGTTTACCTTATAATTTCCTCTGGGGGTTATCTAACACAGTATTGCGCACTTCATAGTGTTCAGTACAAATTCATGATTTGAAATTTGAAAAAAGAAAGAATTAGCTGCAAATAGAATTGTGAATAAGCAAAAGATCTAATAAGACAAATAAGCCATGCATTTAGTAGACAGAAGCACAAATCGAAAGGGTGGTTTATGGTGTTTTCTATGGACATTTTAAAGTTGCATGAATCACTATAATTAGCAATCATTAGAAATGTTTTACATTGTATAGCCAAAATATCTTTAATTTTAATATGTATTTAGGGTTAACTATAGAACTGGTTATCTGTTTTCTTTTGGAAGCTATATTCATGCATTCATCTAGGTAAAAATTGATAATGCCAAGATAGCATCATTTTGCTTCATTCATATTCCCTAGTGATGATCATACCATCTTTCCTCAGTTGAATAACAAAAACCAGTTTCTTTGTTCCGTCTTGAAAGGTGATATGAAATGAACTCAGCCTGCCTTTGTTTGTCTATATCCTGTGCTGAATTAGTCTTAGTGAATAATATAAAGTCAGGACAGGCTCTCTTTTCTAGCTTTTGGTGGTGCTGACATACACAGAAACACAGTGCTTTATATTTTGCAGGTTTAAGAGAATACTATGTGGAGTACAGCCTCACAAAAATAAGGTTATACAAGTTTGCAGTAAATTAAACAATGCTGACATGGATGTGATAAGATATAGGTAGGCAACATCAAACTGTTAGGCTTACTGTTGTAGTTTATTTTTGAACTGATGCAAAATGTAAAGTACCCAATTTTCATGTCATTGGATTCTATTCTATTCTAACTCGCCCCCCCCCCGCACCAACCCTGTTTCATCAGGTCCTTAGGTATGTTCCAGTTTAACCCTGCCTGTGCTTACTATTTATGTTAGGTATATTATGTATAATTATAGATACAAAGTTTGACCCAATTACACTTTGGGGCTGATAAGAGAAAGTCTGTGATGTAAATGAAACTCTTTTGGGCAAGTTTTCATTAAAAACAAGTCCCAAAGCTATAGCAGAGGAAAAGCTATTTGAATTTAGTTTTTCCTTTTCCTCTTCCTATCTGTATTTACTTTTTCACTGCTGAGAAATAAGAGAGATCAAAAACAAGTGTGTTTGAATTGCTTTTTCCCCACCTAATATGGTAAAATCAAAAACCAGAATATCAAGGATCACAACGGGATGAAAGGGCTTGGTACCTCCTAAGCCAAAGAGAATAGGAGGGGGCCTAGTGATGTAACTTAGGGTCAGGAAGGAAAGAGATGGTGTTTTAATATAATATGATCTAGGAGATCACTTCCACATTAGTGGAGTAAGAACCCTTGAAAATCCACTCCTCTATAAAAAACAATGAGAACATTGACAAAAATTATCAAAGCCTTAATCAAAGGCTTGCAATAATTTGAGGACCATTTATTCAAGAAAAATGTTTAAATGTTGGTAAGAACAGCGAGCTTTGTGTTGTTTTGATTTTGCCATATCCTATCCCCCTCTAACTGGCCTTGAAATCATGGTAGCCAAGAGAATCAACAGCAGCCTAGTAGTTACTGGGAGGGACAGAACAGGTTTGAAGATTCTTAAAAAACCCCATTCCCAGATAAGTGTCATCATATGGCTTGTCTGTCAGTTCCCTGGAAACCTCCTTGGCAGGGCTTGTCTTTATGTGACCTAACTGGTTCAATGCTAACAGCCTTTTCCTCTGAAGCATTTGTTGAATATAATCAGTGACAATTATTTAGAATTGCAGCTGCCTGATGTGGGCCACACAGGAACCTGGTCAAAAACGTAAAAGGAAAAGCTGGGTAATGAGATGTTCATAGGGGTCTTTAAAAGGATCTGACATATTCCTAGGAATCTAGAAGGCCACACACATGCAAAGCTGTGTGCATGTCTAGGAATAACCTGAGAAGGCTCTTATGTCTCACTTCTGGTTGACCTGAAGTTCTGCTCAAGCAGGAAGTGAAGACTAAGGTAGTAAACTACCTGCCTGGCATTGAAGGCATAACCCACACAGAACCCCTTAGCAAATGCTAGGAGACTTATTGGTTCTAGATATTTAAGAAAATCTCTATCCAATTGTTAGCTGATCCAAAGCTAACTGAGCAGAGACATCAGTGTCCACACCTGACAAACAATACAAATTTTATAGAATTAGTCCAGGAAACCTGTTAAACAAACAGCAACAGCAAAAAACCTTGGGGAGAAGATCTGATTTTCAGAGTTGCCATATTATTTAAAATATTTAGTTTTTGCCATAATATGTTATTTCAAGGCATGCAAAGAAAAGGAAAGTATGGCCCATGAACAGGGGGATAACAAATCAATAGTAACTGACTCTGAGGAAGCTCAGATATTATTAGAACACCATAAATTACTAGACAGACTTTAAATCAGTTGTTATAAATATGTTCAAAGCACTAAAGGAAACTTTATCTACAGAATTAAAGAAAAGTATGGGAGTAATGTCTTGTCACATAGAGAATATCAATGAAGAGGTAGAAATTATAAAAACGGAATAGAATATCTGGACTTGAAAAGTACAATAATTGAAATTAAAAAAAAAAAATCACTTGAGCTCAACAGCAGATTTGACCTGGCAGAAGAAAGAATCAGAAAATTTGGAAATAGGTCAACTGAGATTTTATAGTCTGACAAACAGAAAGAAAAAAAAAAAAGAATAAATAGAGCTTCAGAGATATGGGGAGACCATGAAGTATCAATATATCAACAAATGCATAATGGGAGTACCAGAAGGAAAGGAGAAGAAAAAAGGGGCTGAAAGAATGTTTAAGGAAATAATGTCCAAAAACTTACCAAATTGATAAAAATTATTAATCTCCACATCCAAAAAGTTTAACACGGTCCAAGTGGAGTAAATTCAAGGAGATCCACATCTAGACACATCCTAATCAAACTGTTGCAAGACAAACACAAAGAGAGACTACTGAAAGTAGTGAGAGAAGCAGCTCATCACACACAAGAGGTGTTCAATATGAATAACAGCTTATTTCTTAGAAGAAACCAGGGAGGCCAAGAGGCAGTGGTATGACATATTCAAAGTGGTGAAATAAATACTGAGAGAACGTGTTGCTAGCAAGCCTGTCATACCAAAAACACTAAGGGGATCCTTTAGGTCAGCAGTCCCCAACCTTTTTGGCAGCAGGGACTGGTTTCATGGAAGACAATTTTTCCATGGACTGGAGGTGGGTGGATGGTTTCGGGATGATTCAAGCACATTACATTCATTGTGCTCTTTATTTCTATTATTATTACATTGTAATATATAATGAAATAATTATATAACTCACCATCCTGCAGAGTCAGTGGGAGCCCTGAGCTTGTTTTCACTTGCCACCCACTGATAGGGTTTTGATATGGCTCTGCAAGCTATTGATTTATTATGGTCTCTTTGCAGTCAATGATAAGCTACTAATGATAATCTGTATTTGCAGCCACTCCCCAGTGCTAGCATCACCACCTCAGCTCCACCTCAGATCATCAGGCATTAGATTCTCATAAGGAGTGTGCAACCTAGAGCCCTCACATGTGCAGTTCACAGTAAGGTTCTCACTCCTATGAGAATCTAATGTCGCCGCTGATCTGACAGGAGGTGGCGCTCAGGCAATAATGCGAGTGATGGGGAGCGGCTGTAAATACAGATGAACCTTCACTCGCTTGCCCGCTGCTTACCTCCTGCTCTGTGGCCCAGGGGTTGGGGACCTCTGCTTTAGGTTAAACAAAAGGACCCTGGAAACTAACTTGAATCCACATAAAGAAATAAAGGGCACTGGTAAGGGAAATGATAAAGATTAGAGATTTAGAAATAAAAGAAGTAGAGAATAGAAATCTAATAGAGAAATCAATGAAACGGAATTTTTTTTTATAAAGATCAAGAAAATTGACAACCTTTAGCTAGACTGACCAAGAAAAAAAACGCCAGACTCAAATTACTAAAGCCAGATATGAAAGAGAAGTCACTACTGACCTTAAGGAAATGAAATGATTATAAGGGAATATGTAAATGACTATATCCCAACAAAAACTAGATAGCATAGACGAAATGGACAAATTCTTAAAAAGACACAAATTACTGAACTGACTCAAGAAGAGAAAGAAAATTGGAAAATACTTATAACAAGTAAAGTGATTAGACATTTAATTTAAAAACTTTCCACAAAGAAAATTTCAGGCTCATGTGGCTTCACTGGTGAATTCTGCCAAATGTTTAAAAGGAGTGAATACCACTCCCTTACAAATTAAAATATAGAAGAGCGAACACTTTCTGTGGTAGGTTAAAAAATAGCACCTCCCCCGCCCCCGCCACAAGATATTCATGTCCTAATCCCTGGAACCTATAAATGTTACCTTTCAGGTAAAGTCTTTACAGATATGATTAAGTTAGGAATCCTGACACCAAGGTAGAGATTATTCTAGATTATGTCAGCCCAATGCAGTCATAAATGTCTTCATAAAAGAGAGGAAGAGGGAGGGAGATTTTAAACAGAAGAGGAGAAGTCAATGTGACAATAGAGGCAGAGATTAGAATGGTGCCAGCCACAAGTCAAAGAATACTGGTAACTACTTGAAGCTGAAAGAGGTGGGGAATGGATTTTCCTTTAGAGTTCCCAGAGTGAGCATAGCCCTGCCAACATCTTGATTTTAACTCAGCAAAACTGCTTTTGGACTTTTGACCTCCAGAAGTTTAGGAGAGTAAGTTTTTGTTGTTTTAAGCCACCTGTGTTGTGATAATTTTTAACAGAGCTATAGGAAACCAGTATACTTTCCAACTCATTTTGTGACGCTGGTATCATCCTGGTGCTAAAACTGGATGGAGACACAGAAAAAAGAAAACAAAGACTGATATCCCATGTGGATATAGATACATAAGTGCTCAGCAAAATACTAGCAAATTGAATCCAGTAATATAAAAAAAAAATCATACAACATGACCAAGAGGGATTATCTCAGGAATGCAAGGTTGGTTTAATATCTGAAATCAATGAATTATAATACATTAATAGAATAAAGAACAAAACCCACTAATCAACTCTCTAGATGGAGAAAAACATTTTGACAAAAATCCAGTAAAAAATCCAAAAAAATAGGATTAAAGGGGTATTTCCTTAAACAGATAAAGGATAACCATGAAGAACCCACAGCTAACATCATATGTAATGGTAAAATGCTGAACATGTTCCCCTTAAGGTCATAAGCAAGACAAGAATGTCTTCTCTTGCCATTTCCTTTTTTTAATATATTTAAAAAATATTTATTTATTATTTATTTTGGCTGTGCCAGGTCTTAGTTGCAGCATGCGGGATCTTTAGTTGCAGGCATGTGGACTTCTTAGTTGCGGAATGTGGACTCTTAGTTGCAGCATGCATGCAGGATCTATTTCCCCAACTGGGGATCGAACCTGGGCCCCCTGCATTGGGAGCATGAAGTCTTACCCACTGGACCACCAGTGAAGTTCCTGCTCTTGTCATTTCAATTTGACATTGGATTGGAAGTTCTAGGCAAGGTAATTAGGCAAGAAAAAGAAATAAAAGACATCTAGCCTTTTGGCCAGAACTGCCATCTTCCAGTAATTTGCCAACATGGCCAACACAGAAGGAAAGAGGAGAGGCACCTGCTCTATGTTCTCTAGGTCTTTTAGGAAATATGGAGTTGTTCCTTTGGCCACATACATGTTAATCTATAAGAAAGGTGACATTGTTAGACATCAAGGGAATGGGCACTGTTTAAAAAGGAATGCCCCACAAATGTTATCATGGCAAAACTGGAAGAATCTATAACATGTGTCCCCAGCATGCTGTTGGCATTGTTGTAAACAGACAAGTTAAGGGCAAGATTCTTGCCAAGAGAATTAATGTACATATTGAGCATGTTAAGCGCTCTAAGAGCTGAGATGGCTTCCTGGAACATGTGAAGGAGAATGATCAGAAAAAGAAGGAAACCAAAGAGAAATGTACTTGGGTTCAGCTGAAGCACCAGCCTGCTCCACCTAGAGAAGCACACACTGCGTGGCTTGTGGAGTCTTAGTTTGACGGCAGTGAAAGCACCGAGTCCTAACCACTGGACTGACAGAGAATTCCCTAGAGAAGCACACTTTGTAAGAACCAATAGAAAGGGCCTGAGCGGCTGAAACCCAATGAATTCATGGCATGACAGGTCTAAAAAAAATAAAAGATCTCTGGACTGTAAAAATGTTTTTCTTAATTGAGTTAAAGTGTGGTGTCCACACCCCCAAAGAAATATTTAAAGCGCACTTTGTATCCTAAAAATGAATGAATGAATGAGCGAATGAATAAACAAATAAATGATATCCAGATCGGAAAGGAAGAAGTAAAACTACATCACACCATATACTAAATTTAACTCCAAATGGATCAAAGGCCTAAATGTAAGAGCTAAAACTATAAAATTCTTAGAAGAAATCATATGAGTAAATATTTGTGTCCTTGGATTAAGTAATGGTTTCTTAAATATGACACCAAAAGTACAGGTGACAATAGAAAAAGATAGACAAATTGAACTTCACCAACATTAAAAGCTTTTGTGCTTCAAAGGGCACCATCAAGAAATTAAAAAGATAACCCATAGAATGGGGGGAAATATTTGCAAATCCTATTTTGATACAGGGACTAGTATCCATAATATAAAATTATCTCCTATAACTTAAAATGACATGGCAAATAACCCCCCAAAAAATTAGTAAAGGATTTGAACAGATATTTTTCCAAAGAATATATACAAATATCCAATAAGAACATGAGAAGGTGCTCAATGTCATTAATCATTAGGGAAATGCAAATCGAAACTACAGTGAGATACCAATTCTCACTAGGATGCCTATAATAATAATAATTTAAAAAGGAAAATAATAAGTGTCGGCAAAGATGTGAAGAAATTGAAACCCTCATACATTGTTAGTGGGATTGTAAAATGGTACAGCTATTCTGGAAAACTGTTTGGCAATTCCTCAAAATGTTAAACTTAGAGTTAACTTATGATGCAGCAATCTACTCCTAGGTATATACCTAAGAGAATTGAAGACATATGTCTACATAAAAACCAGTACACTAATGTTCACAGCAGCATTATTCATAGTAGCTGAAAAAGTGGAAACAACTCAAATATCCATAAATTGATGAGTGGATAAACAAAATGTGATATATCTGTACAATGGAATATTATTTCACAATAATAAAGAATAAAGTGTTGATACATGCTACATCATGGAAGAACCTTGAAAACATTATGCTAAGTGAAAGAGGCCGATCACAAATGAGTACACATTATATGATTCTGTTTACATGAAATGTTCAGAATAGGCAAATCCATTGAGACCAAAAGTAGATAGGTAGTTGCCAAGGGGTGGGATAGGGTGGGATGAGGAGAGTCTGCTAATGGGTGTAAAATATTTTTTTATGGTGATGAAAATGTTCTGAAATTAGACAGTGGTGATGGTTGCACAACTCTGAATATGCTACCAACTTCTGAATTATGTACTTTAAAAGGGTGATCATATTACATACATTATGTATGTAATATGATCTAAATATTATACTAGGAGGATGATAGCTAACTTTGATATAGACCTATGAGGGATATGGACAAGAGATTAATTCTTATAGTATTAGATAGCATAGAAACAAGCTATCAAAAACCCCAAATTATTCAGAGGTGATCAAAGAATACTAAAGAGAAGAGGAAAAAAAGCAAGATGCCACTTCAAGGTTTCTTGTTCCCTCACCCAGGACTCAGCTTTCCCTTCTACCCAGTATCACAAACTTGTGCACATGGGCCTGTGCAATACAATATTTATAAGGTGAATATTCAACCTGTTGCTACTCACATACCCTAACCGTATACTTTCCATATTATTCTTTACCGTTCTTTTTTCTTTTAACATCTTTATTGGAGTATAATTGCTTTACAATGGTGTGTTAGTTTCTGCTTTATAACAAAGTGAATCAGCTATACATATACATATATCCCCATATCTCCTCCCTCTTGCATCTCCTTCCCACCCTCCCTATCCCACCCCTCTAGGTGGTCACAAAGCACCGAGCTGATCTCCCTGTGCTATGCGGCTGCTTCCCACTAGCTGTCTATTTTACATTTGGTAGTGTGTATAAGTCCATGCCACTCTCTCTCTTCATCCCAGCTTACCCTTCCCCCTCCCCGTGTCCTCAAGTCCATTCTTAGGTCTGCATCTTTATTCCTGTCCTGCCCCTAGGTTCTTCATAACCATTCTTTTTTTTTTGTTTTTAGATTCCATATATATATATGTTAGCATACGGCCTTTACCATTCTTTACACACATGTAGTCAATCTCAAGACTCATGAAAGAAACTTCTCCCTTTTTATTCTGAATTCTTGTGCACTAGCAAATGTTTTAGAAGTTTAAACAATATGTCAACGTATTTTATAGTTACTTTAACTGAGAAACATAACTAGATTTAAAAAAACAGGACATTTTCCTTTTCTAAATTCTCTTTTATATCAATCAGGGTTTAGTGAGAAAAACAGAAGTTACCCTAGGTGTCTTCAAGATTTTCAAGGAGAAAATAATTTTTTTCAGGGAATTAAGTACTTACAAAATTGTAGGAAAGGTCGGTATAACTGAATCACTTTGCTGTACACCTGAAACTAACACAACATTGTAAATCAACTATAATCCAATAAAAATTGGATTAAAAAATTGTAGGAGGGGCTTCCTTGGTGGCGCAGTGGTTGAGAGTCCGCCTGCCAATGCAGGGGACACAGGTTCGTGCCCCGGTCCAGGAGGATCCCACATGCCGCGCAGCGGATGGGCCTGTGAGCCATGGACTCTGAGCCTGCGCGTCCGGAGCCTGTGCTCCGCAATGGGAGAGGCCACAACAGTGAGAGGCCCGCGTACTGCAATTAAAAAAAGAAAAAAAAAATTGTAGGAAAGGCCAGAAGAAGAGAAAGAGGAAGTGGGGGATCTTCGAGAAATGAGAAAATTGTAGGCAGCTGCTGCCTACATTCCAGCTGAAGCCTGATGGTAGACCATAAAGTCCAAGAAGCAAGCTGTTGTTGATGCCACGGCTGCAGGAGTCTGAAATGCTGTGTGAGGAAGAGTAGATTCTGCCTCCTAACTGCCTTCCAAATCTTATGCAAGTGCTTGTTTTTGATGGAATCTCAGATGGAATCCTACTAGCAAGAGATTCTGAGAAATGTAGTTCCCAAGCTTCTAGCCCCTGCAGTACCAAGAGAATATGTACAAAAGAGTGCTGGAATGTTACTGATCGATAGCCAGTATGACATGACTTCAGAAGCCAAAGCACTGGTCAAAATGAACTTTGGGTGAATGTTGCTTTAGGTTTAGCAGTTGACTCTTTGTTCTTTTAAATACTAGAGAATTTACTACTGCATTTCTGCCTTATATTATATTTCTTATGTCTCTGGCTACCTGAATTAAACCCAGAACATATTTGTCTTAGTGTTTCCTTTCTGCTGTAACAAGTTGCCACAAACCTTAGTGGCTTCAAACAGTACAAGTTTGTTCTCTTACTGTTTTAGAGGCATAAAGTCTGAAATCAGTGAAAAGTCGAAGTGTCAGCAGGGTTGGTTTCCTTAGTAGGCTATGGGGGAATGAGTTTCCTTGCCTTTTTTAGCTTCTGAAGGCTGCCTGCATTCCTTTACTTGATTCCTTCCTCGAATAACTCTGCTCTCTTGTTTCCATCATCACATTTCCTTCTCTTCCGTCGTCAAATGTCTCTCTGCCCCACTCCTATAAGGACAGTTGTGATTATGTTTAGGTCCCACCTAGAAAAGTCAGGATAATCTCTCCATCACAAGAATCTTAATCACATCTGTAAAGTTTCTTCTGCCATAGAAAGAAACATTCACAGGCTCCAGGGATTAGGACCTAGATATCTTTGGGGGCCATTGTTCAGCCTACTACAACATTTACAAAATACGTGCTTTTCTTTTTAAAGACACATCCTTATTCCTATTTTGTGCCAGTACTTTCCTGTCCAACATGTAAGCTACCAGGCTTATCCCATCACTATAACTTTGGATCTGTGATTTTACAGGAAGGGTACTCTGGCATATATTGCTCTTTCTGTGATGATCCTTGTTTATATGGTGCTGAGTACTTCAACTTTACAGGCACAAAAGGCTCTGGGGCAGTGGATGCATTAAAAAGAACCCTTGGGGCTTCCCTGGTGGCACAATGGTTGAGAGTCCGCCTGCCGATGCAGGGGACACGGGTTCGTGCCCCAGTCTGGGAAGATCCCACATGCCACGGCGCGGCTGGGCCCCTGAGCCATGGCCGCATCTGGAGCCTGTGCTCCGCAATGGGAGAGGCCACAACAGTGAGAGTCCCATGTACCACAAAAAACAAAACAAAACAAAAAAACCCTTAATTCTTTCAAATGTCATATTCTAATTTTGCGCCAAAAGAAGTATTACCTGTTTTCTGCTAAACGCTTTACTTGTTCTGCTTCTGGTTGATTCTTGGCTCACACATCCTGTTTAGTGGTGTCATGACTTTATTTGCTGAGGCATGGTCTACAGCTGTACTATAGTTGGAGCCTGGTTAAAGGACTGGGAGCAGTTCTGGGCTTTTTGTTCCTCAGGACCTAAAATGTGTTCCTTTGTTCCACATTCTTGGACCTTGCTTAACAACTTGGCCCCAATTTTCCCAAGGAAGGATTCTAGTGCATTTCTCTCCTTCCAGTTTCAGTTCTTACAGTTCTTCTATTGGGGATGAGGGTTCCTTTCTGAGGCCTCAGTCATAAAGACAGGAGAGTAGTAGATGGATCTCTGTGAACCTTTCTATCAACTGACCAATGATTTCACTCAGATTACATGAGAAGACTCTTTATTAGAGCAGGCTTCTATTTCCAAAGAAGAAAGATGACATAGAGTAAGAATATGAAATATGGGAATTCCCTGGTGGTCCAGTGGTTAGGACTCTGCACTTTCACTGCTGAGGGCCCGGGTTCAATCCCTGGTAGGGAAACTAAGATCCTACAAGCTGAGTGGTGTGGCCAAAAAAAAAAAAAAAAAAAAAAAGTCTATGCAATAATTGGAGGTGAACAGTGGCAAATGCCAAATAATATCTCAGTTTTGGGGAACTGTACTGTCTCTTTCATTTGAACATGGAGAGAATAGATGTTCTAGAAATACAAAGTAAATTATGCATGGTCTGTATATAGATGAAAAAAGGCCCTGAAAAACAAACTAGAATTAATAACCAATTCCCTGCACTTACTTCTTGTTTTCTTACTATATTACCATTCGAAATGGACTAATGTAACCTACTAATCTTAGGTAGAATTGCTGATTTTCTAGGATAGTGAAGTAATTAGATAGTTGTTTTTATCATAGTTTTTATTTTTGCCCCTACCTGAAATAGGGTAAACAAAGGTCTCATTTATGTCAACAAAACACTTTATGAAGCTGGGTAAATGACAATGTCAATAAACACTTGAAGATTTGCTTCCAATTCATTGTAAATAATTGAGGTGACAAAAATCTCATATCAACAGTTGCTTCCTGAACTAAAGCTTTGGATTAAGTAAAATGTACTAGCACACAATTTTCTTGCATCCCTATCTCACCAGTTTTATCCTGTAGTAGCAAAGTGACATCCAGACAACACAAAGATTGGCAGCAGTTGGAAAAGGAAAGACCTCTAGTGTTTGGTTATACAGTTGGATACTCGCCAGCATCTAACATCAGACTACTTTTTGCAAAATCGCCAATCTATTAGCCAAGTTATCCAAAGCTACAGACACAGAGGGGTCACTTAGGTGTGAACCTTCCCTGTTAAAGCAATTTTTTAAGGGCCAGCAAGGAAAGGCTTCAGTGTGGAGGATTTCCTTTGTTCTATGAAATAATCAGATATGCAGGAATGATCCTTTATTTACACAGGGAGTTTCTAACAGTAGATTCTGATTTTGCTATTGGGGCTCCTATTTCTCATTTATCCTAAGAGAATTTGAAATTCAAAAAGAAAGAAGAAGAACTGTGAAAAAGCAGAATGTCTTGAATATGCTATTGATGTAAAGATTAACCTTTAGAAGAGGGCATCTGCTATGGCACGGCTCTATGTAGAAAGTCTGTTTACAAAAGAAGGCATTAATCAAGACATATGAATCCATTTATAATGTCTTTGCACTGTTGCAAACTTCAGAGTGAGCTAGTGAGGGAGACAGCTGAAGCCTGACAGCTAATTTAAACCCGAGGTCTTCACTGTCCAGAGATTTATCAGAGAGTCAAGCAGCCAGTATAGTATCCTTTATGACTTGTATCTTCTCCGTTTTCAGAGGTAGTAAATGAAAAAGACTGAAAAAGGAGGTGCCATCTATTGCAGCTGTGTAAAATCACATAAACACCGTGCCCTGGGCTTTCATTATAACACTTTCTTCTTAGCTAATTACTGTCAGCATTAAATTACAGAGTCAGGAGGCCCCACTCAATACCAATTCATTCATTTCAGGACACAGTTTGGCAGAAAACCTGTAGTGAAAGGCCAAACCTTTATCCACTAAGCCTTTTATTTGTGATTAAACAAAAGTCTTGACAAGTAGTATAATTTGCATCAAGCAGGGCTACACCAAGGGCCGATTAATAGTTTTTTTAAAAAAATAAAAATCAGCTCTAGCCTCTAGTCCACTTGACAGGATTTATCATTTTGCATATCAAAAGGCACAACGGTGGTCAATTATTTTTTTCCCAGTTCAAGCATTGTACCTTTCATCCAATGAGTAACATGACTTTTAAAAAATAACCGTAACCTTTTACACCCATCAGATCTAAGTTGTTGTCTTTTAATACTGTACTGGAGACGTGAGATTTTTGGTGGTATTGGTTTTTATAATATGTTGACTGGAGAGATTTACTATCCTAACCCTTTTACTTTTTATTTATTTATATTTTGAATTTTATTTATTTTTTATACAGCAGGTTCTTATTAGTTATCTATTTTATCCATATTAGTGTAAATATTTCAATCCCAATCTCCCAGTTCATCCCACCACCATCACCCCCCACCCCGCTTTCCCCCCTTGGTGTCCATAAGTTTGTTCTCTACATCTGTGTCCCTATTTCTGCCTTGCAAACCGGTTCATCTGTACCATTTTTCTAGATTCCACATATATGCATTAATATACGATATTTGGTTTTCTCTTTCTGACTTACTTCACTGTGTATGACAGTCTCTGGGGCCATCCACATCTCTACAAATGACCCAATTTCGTTCCTTTCTATGGCTAATATTCCTTTGTATATATGTACCACATCTTCTTTATCCATTTGGCTGTTGATGGGCATTTAGGTTGCTTCCATGAACTGACTACTGTAAATACTGCTGCAGTGAACATTGGGGTGCATGTGTGTTTTTGAATTATGGTTTTCTCTGGGTATATGCCCAGTAGTGGGATTGCTGGGTCACTTGATAATTCTATTTCTGGTTTTTTAAGGAACCTCCATACTGTTCTTCATAGTGGCTGTATCAAGTTACATTCCCACCAACAGTGCAAGAGGGTTCCCTTTTCTCCACACCCTCTCTAGCATTTGTTGTTTGTAGATTTTCCGATGATGCCCATTCTAACCGGTGTGAGGTGGTACCTCATTGTAGTTTTGATTTGCATATCTCTAATAATTTAGCAGCTTTTCATGTGCCTCTTGGCCATCTGTACGTTTTCTTTGGAGAAATGTCTATTTAGGTTTTCTGCCCATTTTTTAATTGGGCTGTTTGTTTTTTTATTATTGAGCTGCATGAGCTATTTATATATTTTGGAGATTAATCCTTTGTCTGTTGGTTTGTTTGCAAATATTTTCTCCCGTTCTGAGGGTTGCCTTTTCGTCTTGTTTATGGTTTCCTTTGCTGTGCAAAAGCTTTGAAGTTTCATTAGGTCCCATTTGTTTATTTTTGTTTTTATTTCCATTACTCTAGGAGGTGGGTCAAAAAGGACCTTGCTGTGATTTATGACAAAGAGTATTCTTCCTATGTTTTCCTCTAAGAGTTTTATAGTGTCTGGTCTTACATTTAGGTCTTTAATCCATTTTGAGTTTATTTTTGTGTATGGTGTTAGGGAATGTTCTAATTTGATTCTTTTACATGTAGCTGTCCAGTTTTTCTAGCACCACTTACTGAAGAGGCTGTCTTTTCTCCATTGTATATTCTTGCCTCCTTTATCAAAGATAAGGGGACCATATGTGTGTGGGTTTATCTCTGGGCTTTCTATCCTGTTCCATTGATATATATTTCTCTCTGTGTGCCAGTACCATACTGTCTTGATTACTGTAGCTTTGTGGTATAGTCTGAAGTCAGGGAATCTGATTCCTACAGCTCCGGTTTTTTCCCTCAAGATTGCTTTGGCTATTTGGGGTCTTTTGTGTGTCCATACAAAATTTTAGATTTTTTTCTAGTTCTTTAAAAAATGCCATTGGTAATTTGATAGGGATTGCATTGAATCTGTAGATTGCTTTGGGTAGTATAGTCATTTTCACAATATTGATTCTTCCAACCCAAGAACATGGTATATCTCTCCATCTGTTTGTGTCATCATTGATTTCTTTCATCCATGTCATAGTTTTCTGAGTACAGGTCTTTTACCTCCTTAGGTAGATTTATTCCTAGGTATTTTATTCTTTTTGTTGCAGTGGTGAGTGGGATTGTTTCCTTAATTTCTCTTTCTGATCTTTCCTTGTTGGTGTATAGGAATGCAATAGATTTATGTGCATTAAGTTTGCATCCTGCAACTTTACCAAATTCAGTGATGAGCTCTAGTAGTTTTCTGGTGGCATCTTTAGGATTATTTATGTAGAGTATCATGTCATCTGCAAACAGTGACAGCTTTACTTCTTCTTTTTTGATTTGCGTTCCTTTAATTTCTTTTTCTTCTCTGATTGCTGTGGCTAGGACTTCCAAAACTATGTTGAATAATAGTGGCAAGAGTGGACATTCTTGTCTTGCTTCTGATCTTAGAGGAAATGCTTACAGTTTTTCACCATTGAGAATGATGTTTGCTGTGGGTTTGTTGTATATGGTCTTTATTATAATGAGGTAGGTTCCCTCTATGCCCACTTTCTGGAGAGTTTTTATCATAATGGGTGTTGAATTTTGTCAAAAGCTTTTTCTGCATCTATTGAGATGATCATATGGTTTTTATTCTTCAATTTGTTAATGTGGTGTATCACACTGATTGATTTGCGTATAGTGAAGACTCCTTGCATTCCTGGTATAAATTCCACTTGATCATGGGGTATGATCCTTTTAATGTGTTGTTGGATTCTGTTTTCTAGTATTTTGTTGAGGATTTTTGCATCTGTATTCATCAGTGATATTGGTCTATAATTTTCTTTTTTTGTAGTATCTTTGTCTGGTTTTGGTATCAGGTTGATCATGGCCTCATTTAATGGGTTTGGGAATGTTCCTTCCTCTGCAATTTTTTGGAAGTATTTGAGAAGGATGGGTGTTAGCTCTTCCCTAAATGTTTGCTAGACTTCACCTGTGAAGCCATCTGGCCCTGGACTTTTGTTTGTTGGAAGATTTTTTTATCACAGTTTCAATTTTTTTTACTTGTGATCGGTCTGTTCATATTTTCTGTTTCTTCCTGGTTCAGTCTTGGAAAGTTTCACCTTTCTAAGAATCTCTCCATTTCTTCCAGGTTGTCCAGTTTTTTGGCATAGAGTTACTTGTAGTAGTCTTTAATGGTGCTTTGTATTTCTGTGGTGTCCATTGTAGCTTCTCCTTTTTCATTTCAAATTTTATTGATTTAAGTCCTCTCCCTCTTTTTCTTGATGAGTCTGGCTAAAGGTTTATCAGTTTTATCTTCTCAAAGAACCAGCTTTTAGTTTTATTGATCTTTGCTATTGCTTTCTTTGTTTCTATTTCATTTATTTGTGCTCTGATCTTTATGATATCTTTCCTCCTACTAACTTTTCGTTTTGTTTGTCCTTCTTTCTCTAGTTACTTTAGTTGTAAGGTTAGATTGTTTATTTGAGATTTTTCTTGTTTCTTGAGGTAGGCTTATATAGCTATAAACTTCCCTCTAAGAAGTGCTTTTGCTGCATCCCATAGGTTTTGGATCGTTGTGTTTTCATTCTCATTTGTCTCTAGGTATTTTTTGATTTCCTTTGATTTCTTCAGTGATCTGTTGTTTATTTAATAACGTATTGTTTAGCCTCCCTATGTTTATGTTTTTTACATGTTTTTCCTTGTAATTGATTTCTAATTTCGTAGCGTTGTGGTCAGAAATGATGCTTGATATGATTTCAGTTTTCTTAAATTTACCGAGGCTTGATTTGTGACTCAAGATGTGATCTCTCCTGGAGAATGTTCCATGTGCACTTGAGAAGAAAGTGTAATCTGCTGTTTTTGGATGGAATGTCCTGTAAATATCGATTAAATCTATCTGGTCTATTGTGTCATTTAAAGCTTGTTTTTTCTTATTAATTTTCTGTCTGGATGATCTGTCCATTGGTGTAAGTGAGGTGTTAAAGTCCCCCACTATTATTGTGTTACTGCTGATTTCCTCTTTTATAGCTGTTAGCATTTGCCTTATGTATTGGGGTGCTCCTGTGTTGGCTGTCTATGTATTTATAATTGTTATATCTTCTTCTTGGATTGATCCCTTGATCATTATGTAGTGTCATTCCTTGTCTCTTGTAATAGTCTTTATTTTAAAGTCTATTTTGTCTGATATGAGAATTGCTACTCCATCTTTCTTTTGATTTCCATTGGCATGGAATATCTTTTTTCATCCCCTCACTTTCAGTCTGTATGTGTCCCTGAGTCTGAAGTGGTCTCTTATAGACAGCATATATATGGGTCTTGCTTTTGTATCCATTCAGCGAGCCTGTGTCTTTTGGTTGGAGCATTTAATCCATTCACACTTAAGGTAATTATCGATATGTATGTTCCTATTACCGTTTTCTTAATTGTTTTGGGTTTGTTTTTGTAGGTCCTTTCTTCTCTTGTGTTACCCACTTAGAGAAGTTCCTTTAGCATTTGTTGTAGAGCTGGTTTGGTGGTGCTGAATTGTCTTAGTTTTTGCTTGCATGTAAAGCTTTTGATTTCTCCGTTGAATCTGAATGAGATCCTTGCTGGGTAGAGTAATCTTGGTTGTAGGTTCTTCCCTTTCATCACTTTAAATATATCATGCCACTTGCTTCTGGCTTGTAGAGTTTCTGCTGAGAAATCAGCTGTTAAGCTTATGGGGCTTCCCTTGTATATTATTTGTTGTTTTTCCCTTGTTGCTTTTAATAACTTTTTCTTTGTCTTTAATTTTTGTCAGTTTGATTACTATGTGTCTCAGTGTGTTTCTCCTTGGGTTTATCCTGACTGGGACTCTGTGCTTCCTGGACTTGGGTGGGTATTTCCTTTCCCATGTTAGGGAAGTTTTCAACTATAATCTCTTCAAATATTTTCTTGGGTCCTTCCTCTCTTTCTTCTCCTTCTGGGACCCCTATAATGTGAATGTTGGTGTTATTAATGTTGTCCCAGGTGTCTCTTAGGCTGTCTTCATTTCTTTTCATTCTTTTTTCTTTATTTTGTTCCGCAGCAGTGAATTCCACCGTCTGTCTTCCAGGTCACTTATCTGTTCTTCTCTGCCTCAGTTATTCTGCTATTGATTCCTTCTAGAGTATTTTTCATTTCAGTTATTGTTCATCTGTGTTTGTTTGTTCTTTAATTCTTCTAGGTGTTTGTTGTTTAATTCTTCTAAGTCTTTGTTAAACATTTCTTGCATCTTCTTGATCTTTGCCTCCATTTTTTTTCCGAGGTCCTCGATCATCTTCACTATCACTATTCTGAATTCTTTTTTCTGGAAGGTTGCCTATCTTCACTTCATTTAGTTGTTTTTCTAGGGTTTTACCTTGTTCCTTCATCTGGTACATAGTCCTCTGCCTTTTCATTTTGTTTATCTTTCTTTGAATGTGGTTTTCATTCCACAGGCTGCAGAGTTGTAGTTCTTATTGCTTCTGCTCTCTGCCCTCTGGTCTACCCTAACCCTTTTAAATTCCATTATTGTACAATTCATCATGCAGGTGGTCAGATAAAAATGTGTTTTTAAGAAATGCAGAAGGGTTTTAATCTGCTTATGATTTTCTGGGATATAAAAGTCTATAAAGCTACTAACCTTCCTGGGGGTTAGATTTGTTTTATTTTTACTATCTAGCTGTCATTCTTCAGACTGCTTATTTAGGAAAAAGAAATAAAAGGTACTAAAGCCCAGTGTATATGGATGACAGTTTGGTATAGTTTCTTAAATAAACTGATTTTCTGATTGTACAGAAATAAGATTGAATGAGAAATTCAAAATCAGCATATCTTAAACTCGGGTAGAGTGATATTATTAATCCATAAGAATCTGATTCTTCTCATCTTCTCTGCTTGGGTTTTAGGACATAGGAAATGGTTTTGGTGAAAACCTTTGTTGTTGCTTTCAGTGAGTAGTTCTTGTGGCCTTAATGGGGTCAGAGCCTACACTAGGCACCTTCTCACTTATGACCTATTTATTTAATTCTCACAAGGATGGTGGGAGTTAGGGGTAATCTCCATTTTATAGATGAGGAAAGTCAAGCTACAAGAAATTATATATCTTGCTCAAGATCATATTCTGCTAAGAGGCAGGGCTTGAATTCAAGCACAAGTGTCCTATCTTGAAGACCCCTGTTTTTCCTGCTACACCATTGCCTCTTCTGCACATTGGAATTATCAGTAGGGGAAGATTATATTTCTGTTGGGCTCATCATTACCATTAGCAATGGTCAGTGTTTAAATGCAGTGCCCCTAGCAAAGTTTCTGGAAGAATAGCCTTCTCTTTATCAATTGCCAAACCAAGAAAACTCTAGTGTTCTTCAGTTCATAGACTGTTTTGGCAGTGTTTACACTTGTGAACATACAAAACAAAAAAAAGAAGCACTTGAGGAGACTATAACTGAAGTGAGTGGGTATGGAAATATCATGGTTTGTGGTGTCCTTAAGATTTAGATGCCTGAGACTTGCAGGGATTGGGGCCTGGTAGTTACATTTGTAATACAAATAGCATCATAGGTAAGTGTCTGCAGTGCTTTAGTCCTGCCCCTTCTGTCTCAGGGCTCAGTGAAAGGTAACCTTTTGACTAAGATGGATTCTATTACTGCAAAATAGTTCCTAACAAGGCATTTATCTATGTTACAGATATGTTTTGTGACTATGCCATTCTTCTAAAACTAAGTTAGAAAGAGATAGCCTTTGTGAGTGTCTACAAAATGCTTGGAACTGTGTTGGATGCTTAGGGAGGGATCAGCACTGAACAGGACACAGTTTCTAGAAGTACTTCTATAGCAAATGGTAGTGCAGTTGGACAGCAAAAATAGGCAGATGTTACAGCGATAGGTGTAATAATAAAAAAGTACGCAACATAGAATAGAGCTATTAAGTGCGTTTTAGGAAATCTGGGTATAGGAGCTGAGGAAGGCTTTCAAAGAAAGTGCCTTTAAAGCATAAGAAATGATTTTCTAGGCAGAGGAAATTGCAGGTTCAAAGACAGGCAAGAGGATGTGAAACAGCATAGCCAAAATGCTGTGGGTCCAGGGTAAGAGAAGGTAGGTAGAAAGGTTTTACAAGATAGCAGAAGAGGCTCGTGGCAGGTCATGAAGAGACTTGTGGATCATGGAGCTCAGACATTTGAAGGCCACTGAAGGGCTTCAGCAGGAGATCACCATGATCAAATTTGTGGTTGGGAAACATCAGTCAGCAGTGTGGGGACAGATTTCAGAGCAGCAATATCAGAAGCATGGAAACCAGTTAGCACCTCATGCTGCGCAAACAGATTAAGGAAGCACTGGCATTCTTAAATAATTCCTAAATTTGGCTGTAATGTTTAAATATTTTTAAGTGCCTTAAGTGATCAACTTAGATCTTTAGCTGGCTTCCCTAGGGAAACAGCAGCAGAGATGGAGATCTGCATATAGAAGGTACATTGGGAAGTACCATTAGCATCAATACCTGTAGGGGAGTAAAGGATGCAGCACTGGGCAGAGGGAGGAGTTGAGCAGTGACGCAGTCACGCAGAGCCAGTTCATGGGGTGTTCAGGAGCTGGTTGGCCCTTAAAGGCAAGGGAGCTAGATCTTTATATCTCTGAGGCCAGTCATTGGATATAGACTGTCCCCAGGGACGGGGGAGACTCTTGTGGGGTGGGCAGTTCCTGGAGTGGGACTCAGCTAAGAACCATCAGTTGCAACAGTCTGGCAGCTGGGGGAATGAGTGCTCAGATGAAGCAAGGCATCCACTATCACTAAAGATGTAAATATTCTCCTGAGAACATTCTTGTAGAGTAATCATGCTCAGAGAACAGCTCTCTTAGGCCTTTGCACTTGCTCTTCCTCTGCCTGCAGTATTCTCTCCCCAGCCGTTTTGTGTGGCTGGATTTTCTTGTCACTTGGTTTTTACTTCTAATACCTCCACCAAAAAGGCTCTTCTGTTCACTCTCTATAATCTGCTCCAAGCCCCAACAGTCACTGTCAAGGACGTCATCCTGTTTTCTTTTTCTTTATAGCAGAACAAGATGAATACAAATCTCCCTATCTGTCTCCCCACTCCTAAATTGGGAACTCCAGGGATCTGCATCCCCTGCACCCAGAACAGTAGATGCTCAATCAATCTTTGCGAAATGAATAAATAAAAATTAAATTTAAGAGAATGGATATCAGGAGAGGTGGAATTTTCCAAATGAGGGATCCTGAGGAATTCTTATCTTTTGCTTTTGACACTGGTGGGACTCAAGTCCAGGAAGAGGGTTTGTGTCTTATCACTCTTCTACGGTTTTCAGTCACCCACAGAGAACTACTGGAGAATATCTCTTGATCATGTTAAGATGGATAGGCCTCTGGCAAGAGCTTAGCTCTTAGATCTCACATTGGGTATCATTTTTTTTTTTTTTTTTTTTTGGTCTCTGGGATGTTTGAGGGCTTTTATTATTCTAAAATAAAACTATCTTAGAGGAACATAAATTATCTATCAAAGAGACTTGGAATTTTAGCATAAAAATCACGTGTGGAATTTCTGCAGAATTGACAAGCCGTTACTCCTCTATAATCACCTAACCCATTTTCTTTCAAATAGAAGCAAACTGAAAAATGTAGTAATTTTCAAGTGTAGAGGCAAAAAGACACTTAGTACAGCTTGAAGATTCAAATTATTCTGGAAACAACACTGCTGTACTTGGCTTTAATTTGAACTTCAGCTCTTAGGAACAGATTTAACATCTAGCCTCATGACAACTGCTGACTTTAGAAGGGCCTGTGCAGGGCAAAGCATAGAGGAAAGAGACTTCTTTTCACTTTCTTTTGATTTCTTCTGCCTGCTTCATCCATATCACTGTACCTTATATGGTGATCCTGTCCGGGAAGCACTTACTGTGTTTGTTCGAGAAGAATGGAAGGAATCTTTGGAAGTCATTTATTCAAGTCCTTGTTACTAGCCAGGAATAAATGGACATCAATAACATAAATTCACTTAGCTATATTTAAATATTTAGATTCTTTACTAAAATGTTCGGTCTTCTGATTCAATTAAGAGTTCAGAGAAGAGACAGGAAAGTGTTTGGGTAGTTATCAAAGGTGCTGAGGGGCTTCCCTGGTGATGCAGTGGTTAAGAGTCCTCCTGCCGATGCAGGGTACATGGGTTCGTGCCCCAGTCCGGGAGGATCCCACATGCCGCGGAGCGGCTGGGCCCGTGAGCCGTGGCCGCTGAGCCTGTGTGTCCGGAGCCTGTGCTCCGCAATGGGAGAGGCCACAACAACAAGAGGCCTGCGTACCGCAAAAAAAAAAAAAAAAGAAAGGTGCTGAGGATATTTAGGGCAGATCTGCAGTATCTTCAAGCAGCAGAAAAGAGAGTAAAGAACCACAGAGTAGAAGTGGGGCCAATGTGGATGCAGATTTGGCTTTATTAAAGGAATTCCCAGTCAATGATTAGAGAAGCTCAAGGTAGAAATGGAATGCCTCAGAATGTGGTGAATGCTCAGTCCTCTAAGTGTTCAAAGAAACCATGGATAGCTTTTGCAAAAGAGATTCCTGAAAGAATTCAAGAAACAGAAGCAAGATGATCTTGCAGCCTTAAAGTTCTGTAAGCACAAAGAGAGTGACTTTTTATGATTTTGTGTCACTAGGTGGTTCTTTTTTGCCATAGACGCTCTACACGTTTTTATCATAATTGCTATTCTCTTTGAAACCAAGCTTTCCTTTTGACCTCTGCATCTTCCCAGTCACTTAAATCTGAAAATCTGAGTCTAAATAAATACAGATCAATCTCTCTCTCTTTCTCGTACATATCCCTCCCTCATCCTCAGCCTGTTGGTTTTTTAAGTTAAAATAGTCTTTTATTCAGTCTTTATTTTTATTAAAGTTATACATGCACATGTAGCAGCAGAACCGATCCTAAACTGGCCCTATTCTGTTTCTAATAAGATACTGAGTTGCTTTTCAGAGACAACAGAACAAAACTGCAAGTCAGGCAGCTGAAGCATGGGCAGAGGAGAAAATTTTGACTTCAAACAACACCCGGAACCAAAATTTCTACCCCCCACTCTCCCCCAAGAGGTCAAGTTCCAAAGACGTCCAATAGAAACCTGCCCTGCCAGCATTTCCACATACCAACCCTCCTTTCTGAACTCATACAAGTTTGATGGAACCTCAAATTGAGGGAACAGATTTGAGCCATACCCCCTGTCTCTTTGTCTCTCCACCTTGCAATAAAGGTTTTCTTTCCTCAAAAGCCAATGCCATAGTATTGGCTTATATGCATGTTGGGCAGCAGGCCCTTTTCTCAGTAATACACAGTTCAAGAGTTAAATGATTTTTTTTGGCTGTGCCATGAGGCTTGCGGGATCTTAGTTTCTGACCAGGGATTGAATCCTGGGCCCCTTGCTGTGGAAGTGCGGAGTCCTAACCACTGGACCACCAGGGAATTCCCTAAGAGGCAGATGATTTTAGACTTGTGAAAACAGCAAGAAAACCTACTCTTTATTTCCTCTGTCTATTTAAACTCTTTTGGCTCTTTCATCTGGTGGGTATATATCATTATACTTCTACATAGCAAGTTCATATTTCTAGCTCTTAATTTTTCAGATTTAGGAGTGATATGTTGACTTCCCATGATAAGGATTTAGTTCTTTCACTACTTTCACCATCTCTTCTCTCATCTCCTCCCTCATTATATTATAACTTAGGTTAAAAGCATTATTCAGTCTTACGTTATTATGACTATTTGAGTTGAAGCATACAGTACGCACTTTCCTTCCCAACTTTTTATTTTCCCACAGTTAATAATTATGTTTTTTGTGTGTATGTTTTCTTTATTTTCTTTGTACATACTCATCATTAATTCAACCCAAAGCTCTTCTATATTTTTCTCAGTCTCTTCTCAATTCTTTCTTTAGGTGTATCAGTTAATTTATCAATTTCATTTTCTTGAAGAAATGTTCTCCTAGAATCTTTTGGTTGTTTTGACATGCTACAGTCTGAACTGGTTGCCTCTACAGCTGGTGCACAGATGACTTTCTGAGATTTCATGTTCTCTAGTGATCCTTATCCTTCATGGAAAGAGCCCCCTTTTTGCTGTATCCCATGTTTTCATCCTTCTTGGTTGACTCCCTAATTTTGATGGAGTCATTCATTATCTTCCAGAGAAAGGGTGCTTGGGGTGAAATTTTTTGAGACTTATTTGAAGACTTTGAGAAGAAAATGTTTTTATTCTACTCTCATACTTAATGGTAATGTTTGGCTGGGGGAATTCTAAAACAAATTTTTTCCCCAAAATACTTAATTGTAGGGTTTTCAAGGTTAATGTTAAGAAATTAAAAGCCATTCTGATTCCTGAGACTTTGTATGTGTTTTTCTCCCTCCCACTCCTTGGAAGCTTGTAGGATTTTCTTTTTTCTCTCAGTGTTATGAAATTTCACAATGATGTCTATCTTTATTTGTTGTGCTGGCCTCTTGGATTGGCCTTTAAAATCTCAAAAATGATGACCTTTAGTCTTGGCTGTTTTCTTGAATTATTTCTTTAACAATTTCTTCCCTTCTGTTTTCTGTTTTTTCTTGTTGAAAACTCTACTATTTGGCTGGTGGATCTCTTGGACTATCTCTAATGTTCCTGTCTTCCCACTCATGGTTCTTGTCTGCTTGTCTTTTTGCTCTCCTCTCTGGGAGATTTACCCATCTTCATTTTCTATACTATCTGCTGAGTTTTTCATCTCTACTATCACATTTTTAATGAGTTTTGCTTTGACTCTCCTTTTCTCTTTTTTGTTGTAATAGCATTCTGTTTTTATTTCACGGATATATCTCTTTATTTCTCTAAGTTTATTAACATTAGTTTTCTTCCCCTTGATCCTTGAAGAGTTCATTTCTTCCAAGTTGTTTTTCTTAATTAATTAGCTAATTAATTAATTTTTGTTTTCTGTCATTCATGATAGGTACTTTTCTCATGTATCTAATAATCCTCATATGTAAGAATAGGAAATTAGACCTGATTAGAAAATCTCAGTGCATGGTTGGTGATTGTCATCTATGGGATGCACCACAGGATGTTCTGGCTGGACATTTTCATTGAAGGACTTCTCATGTCAATATCTGTAGCTTCATTTGGGCTGGTCAGATTCACCAAAAAAGAATCTTTTCATCTCCTGTTTGGAGGATATTTGTTTGTTGTTACAATTCTGGAAGCCAAAATGGGAAAGAGAATTTTATATCTTAGCGTTGGATATGTAAAGATTAATTTTATACCTTCATGTTCAGTATCATACTCCTATTCTTATTTGTGTCAGAAGTCCTCCATTGTGAAGATCCTCTATTTTACCCCTTTCAGAGAATAAACCTCCTTTTGAAGGGAAGAAGGGCTTTTGGTGATCTGTTTTTCAGATAGACTGCCAACCAGTCCTCTTACTTTCAACTCCATTTCTAGAAGTACCTGGTGCTGCCAATTCCTGAGCCTTTGGGGGATTCCGTATTATAAATAAGCTTGCTTCAATCTACCATTTTACCCAGAAATCTCATTCCTGTTATTACTACCTCAGAAATCTCTCTTTTATCTATACTCTATTCAAGGTCACAGTCAGTATCTCTATTATGTTTTAAATGTATGATAGCAGTAGGTTTTAAAAATAACTTTGTTTTCTGTGGTAATATTAGCATAGGCTTTTTATTGTCTTACCTTCTTAATCAGTGAGCAGCCTAAATTTCACTTTTACATGTCACCTCCTGCTTGTAAAATGGCAGTGTCTCACTATGTCATTAGGTACCGATTTTTATCCTCCCTTCCAGGCTTTCTGCAACAGAACCATATCTTTCTGGGCAAGTATTCCATTGCACCCTACACTTAACCCAGTAAGTTTGGATTCCTTATGGTCCCTTTCCTGCTTTATGACTGTCTAACTCTGTGTCATTGCTTCTTACTGTTCTTAGAACCTGAAAGTCCCTGCCTACCCTTTTCTGATGATCACAATCTTACTTTTCCCTCACCACTCATTTCCAGTGTTACCTCATTCATGTGATCTTTATCTTAATATTTATTCATTTAATCATACTTTTGTTGAATCAGTATATATTTATTGAGCTCCTACAATGTACCAGGCAAATGCTAGGCTATGAGGATAGAAAGGAAAGCAAAGAAGACATTGTCTTTGCCCTCATGGATCTTATAGTGCAGTGGGAACAGGATAGAAGCAGGAGTTAGATGTTACATAAATAATCGCACAATAAATATATAGTTATAAGTTGTGATGGATATTATGAAAGAAGAGTATGAAGTCTTATGAGAGGAACTAATTGTCTCTGGGAAGTCAGTGAAGGTTTCCATGACTAAGTGATAATTGAGCTGTGAGTGGAGGATGAGGTAGGGGCAGAGCATTCTTGGTAAAGGGAAGAACAAGTGGAAATGTCAGACGGTGTGAAGACTAAGGAATGTTCAAGGACTTGAAGGAAGGCCAGAATAGCAGACAGCAAAGAGAGAGTGGGAAAGTGGTAGATGGTGGGTCAAGAGAGTTAGGCAGGGGCGAGCTACAATAAAACAAGTCCTTGTAGTCTAAGAGCTACATCAAACAAGGCCTTGTAGTCCAATTTAAGGAATTCGGGCTTTACCGTAAGGGTAATGAAAAGTTTCTGGAGTGGTTTGAGTTGGAGAACTTACGATTAGATTTGTATTTTTACCAAGTCACTCCAATTGCTGCATGCAGAATATATTGGGTGGGTCCAGAATAGAAGCACGGAGACTATTCAGGAGGCAGTTATAATTCATACAAATGGGACATGGTGGTAGGTTGAACTCAGTTGATGGCAATGGTGATGGAAAGAATGTTTGAGAGATATTTAGGAGGTAAAATTGACAGGACTTCTTGTTGGACCTTATCAGATGTGGCTGAGAAGGGAGGAGGAAGAATCAGGAAGGATTTTTGAGTTTCATGGCTTGTTCAATAGGGAAAATCTTGGTGCTGTTCACTGAGATGGGGAACAATTTTGTTTTCTTTTAGGACAGTAAAGAACAATGCCAGGCAGAGTGTGCTATCTTGCATGTGTTTCATCTTCCTGCACTAAAATATGAGCTTGCTGAGGAAGGGAATATGCATTAATTATCTCTGTTTTTGTTGCCCCTCCCAACTTGTCCCCAAAGTATTCAGCCCAGTGTTGATACCAGTGGAAGAGAGAAATAATGCTTGACCCTGGTTTGGGGAACTGAAATATGACTGAGAGTTTGCACTTTTTTTTTTTTTTTTGCTGTACGTGGGCCTCTCACTGCTGTGGCCTCTGCCGTTGCGGAGCACAGGCTCCAGATGCGCAGGCTCAGCGGCCATGGCTCACGGGCCCAGCCGCTCCGCAGCATGTGGGATCTTCCCGGACCGGGGCATGAACCCGTGTCCCCTGCATCGGCAGGTGGACTCTCAACCACTGTGCCACCAAGGAAGCCCTGACATATTTTTTAAATGTAATTTTGTTAATATAGAATGACGGAAATTTTTTGGTCCATGTGTGATTTCCCCCCCAACATATAAATATTTTGAAGTCATCAGGGGAAGACATTCTCACAATTAAAGAGAAACTTAGGGAATTCCCTGGCGGAACAGTGGTTAGGACTCTGCGCTTTTACTGTGGGTGGCACGGTTCGATCCCTGGTCGGGGAACTAAGATCCTGCATGCTGCATGGTGCAGCCAAAAAAAAAAAAAAGAGAGAAAACTTATAGGTATTTAGGTAATACATAAAAGACCCTAAGAAAAAAGTCTTAAATCTTACAAATATTTCTTCCCTGAGTGCAAATCGTAGTTAGTTTAGTCTTCAAGAACTACTACATTTTCTAAAACACAAAGCCCTTTGTTAAATCTGTGAGTGCAGATGAAGAAACTGTAAGGACATCACCTTCTGTGTTAAAATTGATTGTTGAAAAGGCTATACACTGGATCAGATTTTTAATTTTGATGAAATTGGTCTCTTAATGATCTAAATCTGAAAGAGAAATTCCTAAGATTTAAGGAATAACTATGATATTGGGTGAAATGCTGTTAAACCAGACTGTGAAGGGTCTAAGCTTTTACTCTACTTGCAATCTAATATGTTAACCTGCCACAGGATATGTATACCTTATATGTGTGTGTGTATAGTATATGTGTATATATATATGGGTGTGTATAGAAGAACACAAGACCCTTGGGTCAGAGGTGCAGATGGTTTATTACTCACAGCAGAAATAGCCAGAGCAACATCTTGTATCACTTCCCCATCCCCCAGTTCCCCACAGGGAGATGCAAATGAAGGCCAGATACTGCCTGCACATACAGTGGGTTTTCATTACAGGAAACAAATCTTGAATTAGGAGACTGAGCTTTTATCACAGTTGCTGATGACCTGTCCATTCTCTCCACTGGAGAGCTATTACTCATATCCCTGGAACATATTTAAATGTTCTCAGGGAAGAGAAGGGGGACTTCACTATTCTGGAATATCTCTGGGGAAGGAGGTGTTCTCTATCCTGGATTTGCTAACCAGTCATCCCTGAACAGAGCTTGTCAGTGCCCTTTGCTCAGAAAGCCTGGACTATGTAAGAAAGTAAGGAATCCATGGAGAATTATCTTGTAACAAATGCCAGTGGATATTTAACTGTGGTTAGTATTTGTATTGGATTGATATTGGTTGTGTTATTGCTCTGCTTACAAAGTTGCACAGGTTTAGCGTGAACTCTTCCAAATGTAATTTTCTCCCATAAACTCTCTAATTTTTAGTGCATAATTTTACAGAAAATAAAGTTTAGCAGGAACACATCATCATAGCAACAGTGTCTATTACCTTCAAATCTGGAAAGAAGATGAAGAGTAGATTTATCTTTTCCCTCCTCTGACTGGAAGTATTGGAATGAGGAGAGAAGAGTAAATGGAAGAAATGTGAGGAAGGGAAGGGTCCAGGATTTCATATCAATTGGAGAGACACTCTAAGACCTAAGAATGTCCATTCACTTAGAGGTAGATTTACAGTGAAGGTAATAAAATTTAAGCTTCAGATACTCCCATTGTTATAGGTCCTTTCCAATGCCAGAGGATGTGCCCTAGCACAATCATTTCACATTATCTTGTGTTTCTGTAAAATTTTCAAAAGGAACATATTTTAACTGCAATCAGTTAAGAGAGCTGCTTTTCCCGCTCTGGCTTCTCCTTGTGTTGCGTAGCAGTGGAGTGGCCAGTGATTTTTTCTTGTGTATGTGTGAATTAGTTAAGGGAAAATTGAACTGAGGATATAATGAGATTAGATTTAGTGGGATATATTTAAGCAGTTTGCAATATCTATAAATATTTATGTTATTGTTAGCTGGACCAGTGTAGAAATTGCCTTCAGGAATACTTCTACCTTCTGCTGTGTAAGCCCAACTGGAGTCATTTTAAGCAATTACAAAGCCAGAGGCCACATGATATGAGAGTGTCCTATGGTTTAACTGGTACTGGAAATATGGGGCTGCTGCAGGAGAAACAAGATTTGAAAAATTTGGAACCAAAAGCCAGAAGATGTAAAATGCTTCAAATATGGTAGCTTATATATGAAAGAACTTTGATAGAGAATCCCAAATTTGATAATATTCCCCCAAGTTTATATATTACCAAGAATGAGTTTTGAAGATAAAAGAAATTCTCAATGATAAAGCTATCAATAATAAAAGAAAATTTTGATAAATATGCTAGCAGAGACTAAATTATTTTTCTAGTGTCTCCACAGAAAATGATTTTAAAAAATTGTCATCATATTAAGAGGTGAAAGAAAGACTGTGGCCAAAAATGTAGGGAAAAAATAGAAGTGTGTAGGCAGTTAATTATTAGCTGTTATAATTCTAAATATTATGATTTTGTGGTATTTTCTATCCTTTTAATACCTACAAAGTTTTGGTTTCTTTTTTCAGTCTAAATAAAAATTCATGTTCATAATTAATTTTGTACCATAACTTTGTATTCTTTTCCTTAAAGACAGTCCCTCAAATTGTATAAATTTTATGTTCCACAAAACCCAGGTCTACCCTTGATCCTCTGCGATGTGCTGTCTCATGTCCTTCAATCTCCTTCTCCAAATAGATGGAGTGATCACTTTCAGAAAAGAGAGTGGAGCTCATGTATTCTTCAAGAGACTGTTCATAGCATCAGCTGAGCTCTTTCTTGTCTTTTACTCACCCCACTACCTGTGTGCTGTGACTCAGTCTATGATTAAGCATGAGATATCCAGCTTTGAAGTTACAGCTGAGGGGACAAAAAAAACAGTAACCCACACTATATCAGAGAAAAATTTTTGGGACAAAGCAACTCAGATTAAATATGAATAGCATGAGAAGAAATGACAATGCAACTATGAAAACAGATTTTAGCAACAGTAAAAGCAAGCATGAACAAAAATAAAAAGGAACAAACAATAAATTCAGTCTGGAAGATACCATAACCCAGAACAAAAGAAAATTCCCCACAGTGCTCTGTGTTATTTAGCAACTTAATAGAAATGACAGTCATGTACTATCTCAGGGAAGGGTTGATAGATACCATAATGAGGATGCTGTGGAGCACATAAGACAAATTAAGGACCAAACCAACACATCACAGAGCCAATAAAGTGATTAGAAACATCAGGAAACAGACTAGCATAGGTGAAAATAAAATGCTGATGTAGACAAAAGGCTTGAGATAACCATAATGAATGTAGATGAAAAATAATAAGATATTTAAGGATTTAAATGTAAACTAATAGACACAGAGCATAGGCAAAGACATTCAGTCCAGTGCAAGGATGATGGATGACCCTGAAATGCATAATTAAACAAATGGAACTGAAAATGTATTCAGAGACTGATATAATAGAAGAAAAGTTCCATGAAATAAAGAAAGAACTGAATGAATAAATTGGAGAAAGATACTGTGTTCTAGGAAAAAATAATAAAAAGCAATTGACATCTAGACGTAACCTGGTTAGGTTGAACTTCAGGGATAAAGAGAATTCTTAAGGTATCAAATCAAAGTAGAAAAAGAATATCACATACAAAGAGAAAAATTACATGCTGTCTTCAAGGTTTTTTAGTATAACAATGAGTACCATATTGATAAAATAGTGGTCTAATATTACAATATTCAGACAGGTTGTTTTCAAGGGAAAGGAAACATACATTCTCACTAGTGTATCAAATACTTCAGACAATAAAACACTCATGAACCCTTTCTAGAAACAACTGGATGAGATTAAAGAAATAGAACAAAACCAAACCACCTGTGGTAGGCAGAATAATATCCCCCTCCCCACCAAGATGCCCACGTCCTTACCCTCAGAACCTGTGAATATATTACCTTATATGGCAAAAGGGACTTTGTAGATGCAAGTAAGTTAAGGATCTTGAGAGGAGGAGACTGCCTTGGATTATCCTGGTGGTCCCAATGTAATCAGAAGTTTCCTCTTACATGAAAGAGGGAGATAGGAGTGTCAGAATCAGAGAGATACTTGAAGATACTATTCTATTGACTTTGAGGTTGGAGGAACGGGCCATGAGCCAAGGAATGAAGATAGCTTCTAGAAGGTGGAAAAGGCAAGGAGATGAATTCTCTCCTAGAGCCTTCAAAAGGAATGCAGGCCTGCAGACACCTTGATTTTAGCCTAGTGAAATCCATTTTGCACCTCTGATGTACAGAACTGTAAGATAACAAATTTGTGTTGTTTCAAGCTTTGTTCGGTAATTTGTTACAGTAGCAACAGAAAAATAATATACCACCAAGCCAACCAACCAACCAAATAAAGACAAAGAAAGAAATCTCCCAGAATTTAGGATGGAGCCATCATGGTAAGAGGATATGGTAGTGAACATTGACTACCTTTGAATATGGAACTAAGACACATTAACTCTAGAAATTATGGTTTCAGGATAGACAATAATTGTATGGTCTGTTGATGGATTAGTTGACATATTAGCTAGAATGTAGTTAGGATACTATAATGAGAAACCTAAAAGTGATTTGGCTTAAATAAAATAGAAATGTTGTTTCATTCTCACAAAATTCTGGGTAGACAATTCAGGGCTGGTTTGGTGGCTGAGGGTATTGGGGTCCCAGGCTTCTGCTTTGTTATTCTGCCATCATCAGCTTGTGGCTTTCATCTCATATTCCCACATGGATGCTTCAGCAGCCACCGTCAGGTCTGCGTTCCAGCCTGTGGAAGGGTGGAAAAGATATCTAGGCAAGGCCAGTTTCCTTCTCTGTCAAGGCTTGGCCCAGAAATTGCATACATCACTTCTCCAACATTTTGTTACCCAGAATTTGATCGGTTGGCCACAACTACCTGCAAAGCGGACAGGGAAATGTAGTCTTTAGCAGGGATGTTTTATACTCAGCTCAAACTTATATTACAATTGAAAAAAGGGAAAATGGAGATTGGGGAAGAAGAAGCAGTTTTTGCCACACTTGATAATGTAAAAATAATGATATAATCTGAGCCAAAGAGTGAGGAGGGAAACAGAAGGTGTTATGATCTGCTTACCACCCTCACATTTTTATAGTAGGAAGTCAGTTCATTGGAAGCATCTAAAGTTGAAACACATATTGAAATTATTTCAACTTAAAGCTTTTCATAATCACTTTTTGACCTGAGAGAGTTTTTTTTGAAATACTTCTTATAGTGGAGAAATATTTAATATTCAGGAATACTTCAATTTTACTTCATTTATTTATTTTTTTGTTAAATAAAATTTAAAATATTTTTTAAAGTTAAAATAGCATGCATATTATGATCTCATTTTAATAAAAGTCAATCAATCTTTCTGCATATAAGAATAGACAGACAACTAGAATAATATTCACATAGTGTTAATTATGGCTATTTATAGGTGGTGGGATTTTAGGCAATTTTTTCTTTCTGTTAGACTTTTCTGTACCACTTTAATTTTCATAATGAGCACACATCATTTTAAACAAAATGATGAAGTCTTTGTTCTTAACGAAGATACAGTCATTACTAATGTGAGGAGGAAGGGATTTTTAAACATTTTATAAGGAGTATCATGAAATGTCTTTAATTAGTGCAATAAGACAAGCTTGAATTTCTGAAAATCTCTTTAACAACTCTTCTTAACATATTAATTATATTTGCTGTTTTATATATCTCCTTTCAGTTTTCCTGTCATGATTAGCAGTAAACCCCTCAAACTCAAAAGTGAACATTTTTAGATAGCAGTAAAGTGGAGATGTTTTTATTCTAGAAGTTCTTGCGGGACTTCCCTGGTGGTCCAGTGGTTAAGACTCCACTTCCACTGCAGGGAGCGAGGGTTCAATCCCTGGTCTGGGAACTAGGATCCCATATGCTGTGCGGTACAGCCAAAAAAAAGCGTAGAAATTCTTGCATAGGGAAGGATCTCCAAGAAGCAGAGGGTGTGGTGATAGCTGTGAAAAGAAAAGGACTCAGACTGAATTCTGTGGATTGTAGAAAGAAAGGGACAAATCCATGGATCTACCCTGGAAATGGTAAGAGAAAGTCAACCCTGTCGCCCTCTAAGAGCCACACCCTTACCTCAGAGCTCCTGCTACTCAGAAAATGGTGTTTCCTACGTATAACCTTATCTTGGGGTTATTGAGTCATAGCTTATTGGATCAGGAGTGGGCACTTAATCTAGGGCAGGCAGTACTTCAGCTGGCTGTTGACAACCTAGATGATTTGGCTTGAAGATACGATGTGTGCAATTTATGAATTATGCTCACTTCACTGATTGGTTTCACATGAAGCAGACTCAGAGGTGATCAAAGTAGAGGGAGGTCCTCCAGGAGCGATCTGGAGATGTACATCTGGGAAAGAGGAGGGAAAAGGAAGGGAGGAGAGGAAGGGGAAGGGAAGGAAGAGAAGGAAGGAAGCAGGAGTGGGCATAGGGAGCAGTTGAATGGTGATGCAGTCTCAGTGCAGGGCTCAGCAGATACTATAGGGAGTTCTGTACCTGGAGTGACTCTTCAGAGATGTCCTGAATCAGGACAAGAGGACTAGGCCTTTATCCTCTCTAAGTGCCAGCTGCTCAGGAAGGGGACAGTGCCTTGGATGAGGCAACTCTCTTTAGCTGAGGCAATCTGTGTATCTCTGTGGGGGGCTGACGGCTGGGGACTGTCTGCCAGCAGCACTAGCTGTGGCTAGGGGAAAAATCCCTTTATTTTGGAAGGGGATCTGGGTGACACCTCCCAGTATTTGTCCACTACAGTGCTTTTCACTTTTTTGCTGGCAACCAGAATCTCTGTTTTGGGATTTAAAGTAGGTAATGTGTGCGTTATCATTGTCCATGGAAGAGAGTGAAAGTCATGCTGAAGAAGGGGCCAGCAAGGCCATCAAGAGGTGTAGGGAAGTTAATGTCATAAAACAGAAGCTGTGAGGGACTTCCCTGACAGTCCAGTGGTTAAGAGTCCACGCTTCCAATGCAGGGGGTGCGGGTTCAATCCCTGGTCGGGAACTAAGATCCCACCTTCCATGTGGTGCGGCCAAAAGAACAAAAAATAGAAGCTGTGAGCACACAAGGAAGAGCTTGAAGCAAGGCCAGAGAGCACAGAATGGTGTCACCAGCTGGAGTTAGGATGTTTGAACTCCTGTGGCTGAGCCCTTAGAGACACCTCAGCTCCAATGTGGTTCCTGATTTTCTATAGATGAAATTTTCCTTTAGATATATAGGCCCAAATCTGAAATTCCGTGGTGACCTAAGTATACATAATTCCTTGTAGCTTGATCTACATAAATGCAAGGAACTCAGAACCAGGATATATAGGCCATCCTGTCTTAGGGTTCATTTATCTTTTTCACCATTTCTTAATAATAGGGCCACAAGTTGTGCAGGATGATGAAAGGTACAGGTCTACATTTAATGGTCTTTTATCACATTGATCTTGTGCCACTTCTGTGTTCCTGCCCCATGTCATTTATTCCTACATTACACTGTGTTCTGGAACAAAATATTATCACATTAGGTATTTAGTTAATAAGTACCCTGGAAGTATTTAGTTAAAGAAATGAGATTGAGCATTATTTGTTATTGACCTTCATAATAATATCAATAATATAAACATTTATTGTGTACCTATTACACGTCAGTGACTATGCAAAGGGCTTTACATACATTATTTCAATTAACACTCGAATATCATATAATAGGTAAGTTCCCCCCTGCCCCCCACCCTTTTTGCAGATGAGGAAACTAATGGTTAGGGGATTAAACGTCTTGTCAGAGGTCACAAGGCTAGTAAGTGGTACAGCCAGGAGTTAAATCAGGCAGCTTGCCTCTAGACTATGTACGTAATTATACACTGCTCTATACTATAGATCTAAAGGATTGTAATCCTTATACCCCCAGTACTGGGCATTTGATGGAGTAATGGGTGGTGGTCTGCCAAGCTCTGTTCTCCTCACCCAGGGACTGCTCTTTCTGAAGTTCAACCCTTTGAGATCCCTTTTTCAGGCTTCTCTCACAGCTGGCCTCTTTTAAGGGGCAGAAATATCACAAGACACCAGACACATGAACTAATTCTCACCAAGATATTGGATTGTTGAAACAGTTTAATTCTGTAAAACCAACCTCAGATACTGGATGTCTGGGAGCCAAGGGTACACTGAAGACAGGAGACCAAGTTGAAGCCACCACAGGCAAATTTCTCTTAGAGGTATTTTCTCTCCCACTGACCCTGTGTAAAGAAAAGCTTGTGCGTAGTATAAACTTTAGAGTGCACAGAAAATAACACCCAGAGTCGTGCAGCAAATGGCAGCTGAATTTTAAAAGCTGAAATACAATCCAAACAAGGTTTATTGTACTTATTTTACTTATTTTGTAAATCAACATATTAAACTCAATAAAACATGGTCAAATACAGTTTTGGGAGAATGGCGGTGTTTCTGAGCTCTGTTTCAACTTCTTACTGTCAGTTTTCTTTCATTGCTTTAAGCAAGAACCTTTAGGTGGTAGCAGCACAGTAGTTTCTTTGTTACCTTGAATGCTAAAGCTTGTGCTGCGTGGTTGCCTAGCAACCCTTGTCTCTTTTGTGAAAAGGTATTTTTGTACTGTGCAATGCAAAATTTTGTATTTGTATTTATTGGCGACTTAAAATGAGATTCTTATTTCTGTGTTAGAATACAGCAAATTCCATGTGGATCCATCAAATCTCTGAGTAGTAATTATGAGACAGTGAAGCCGTATTTGGTGAAACGACAAGCAATAACAGCCCCACAATCATAAAGACATTTCAAAATCCTGCTGGAAAGCATAAAGGACTCAAAGAATGTTCAGTTCTAATGGAACTGCATGTTTCTTATGAAATGTTGCTTTTTTAATATATAAATTATTAGTGCTCTCATGGGCTAAAGGTACTTTTATTGAAGATATTATCCTAAAGTTGCTTATCACTTAAAGTTATAGCAATAAGATGCAAAACAATATAAAACAGGTATAGAATATTTTTCATTGTTTTTTTCCAGAATTTATGAACATGATGATTTGCCTTTTTTTTTTTTTCCTCTCACTGAGGAAACTCTTAGGCGTTCATGTGATTTACATTCTAATTTTCATCTTTGAACTTGTCTTTCCTTGGTCTCTCAAGGGTTCTGAAGGTTGATAACCATAAGGCTCGAGAACTGAACCTCTATAAAGTATTCATGGAAGAAGCCATGGTCTTTTTTTTTTTTTTGCGGTATGCGGGCCTCTCACTGTTGTGGCCTCTCCCGTTGTGGAGCACAGGCTCCGGACGCGCAGGCTCAGCGGCCATGGCTCACGTGCCCAGCCGCTCCGCGGCATGTGGGATCCTCCTGGACCGGGGCACAAACCTGCGTCCCCTGCATTGGCAGGCAGACTCTCAACCACTGTGCCACCAGGGAAGCCCCATGGTCTTCTTAAAGTCAGGAGAAATTAGATTCTGATCTGCAGAGATAATCTTATGGCAAATATTTGGCTGCTACAAACATATAAGTTAAGTTTGTGTAAATAGTGAAACCCAAATATAGAGTTGAAGTGGAGTTTAAGGTCTTCATCCATGCAAAAGGTTCCTAATTAAGTAATGCCAGGATCAAATAGAAGAATATTTTTAGAAATTAATGTGATCCTTTTAGTAACATGGAGTTAGTATTAAACAATGCTCAGAAGATTTTAAATACTCTTACGTTTGTCAAGACTTTGGTATATGATGGGTTATATAAATAACCAAGTTAAGCAGGTTCCCTAAATGGCCTACCCAAATATTCTGTGGTGGAGGGGAGAAGCAATGGACCATTCGTTTGCTAGTAGCTCCTTTGGAATGATTTCTCATCTGCAATGTAAGAATTTTATTTACTATACCTTCTAAAAGTAAGACAGGATTTGAATAAAGATGTAGAGGGAAATTCTGTTCCTGCAGTCCTGACCCAGAGTTTGCAATGAGCTGGACTTGCCCTTTAGGGGCTGTCTTACTGGGGGCCAGCCGCAGAAAAGATTCAAGAGGGTACCAGGTAGCAAGAAGGTGGCTAAGTTAACTGATATATTAAAAAGACCTGAAGTTGTTGCTTATTTCATCATCATCTAATCTGGTGATCAACATACCCATGATTTAGGCAAACCGCGAGTGCATGTGTGTGTGTATATGTGACCTTTTGCTTTTCCTTCATTCCCTATTTTCAGGTTTTGAAATTAAAAATTTTTTCTCCCTTTATCCTGCTCTAGATGTTCATTTTGACTAACTCTTACAGGTATGGAAGTGTGTGTGTGTGTGTGTGTGTGTGTGTGTGTGTGTGTGTGTGTGTGTGTGTGTGTGTGTGTGTGTGTGTACGGGCATGGCTAGAGTGAGGTAAGGATGTGAGCTTACTGTGTAATTCGAAGCAGGGTCCATCCCTACTTCCTGTTGAATTGACTTATGGACACAGTATGTCTTTGCAAAATTATATCCGTAGGAAGTGTGGGTGAGGAAGGATCTTTTAAAATATATATTTATTTACTTATTTGGCTGTGCCAGGTCTTAGTTGCGGTGTGCGGGGTCTTTTTTCTTTCTTTTTTTTTTTTTAGTTGAGGCATGCAGGATCTTTAGTTGTGGCATGCGAACTCTTAGTTGCGGCATGTGGGATCTAGTTCCCCGACCAGAGATCAAACCCAGTCCCCCTGCATTGGGAGCGTGGAGTCTTAGCCACTGTACCACCGGGGAAATCCCGAGGAAGGGTTTTGAATTTGAGAATTGCCTGATTTTTCTTCCTTCACACTTAAGTAGGGGGAGCCCTGTATGTGGCAAGTCCTATTCATGGAGTCAGTTGTTCTTTTGTATCTGCATCTGTCAGGGAGGAGGAACTGCTCCCTACTTGTTACTAGCAGCTGTGCCGCCTTTTCAGAGCCATGCATGAATAAGCATGGCATTGGAATCCAGTTCCTTTTCCTTTCTGTTCTTGGAGAACAGAAAAGAACTAAGAGTCAGTTGAAATTTCCTGGTCAAATGTGCCTCAATATTAGTTCCTGAATTTCATGAACTCATTGGCTCTTCCATAACTGACAGGTGGACTTCAGACTTTCAAGTCTTTCCACTTTTTATGTACGTCTTAGAGTTCTCAGGGGAGATCTTCCTTGTTCTGCCAAATTGACCCTTTTGTTCCTTTCTGCTACGAGACTAGTCTGTGTCATGCTGTTGCTGTCAAGATACCTGCAGTGTGATGAGATGTTACTGCCCTGCCTGTCCAAACTGGTGGTCTCCTGCAGCCACCATGTTGCTTAATAATCCCTTCTGTTGGTGTTGATTCCCTCCGCAAGAGTCCAGCTACAAAGTGTCTTGGTCCTAATACTGTTGCACCATCCTGGCAGCTTGCTCAGACCAAAGGAATTGTAGTAGACTGCTGTTTATGTTTATCCAGTTTCTTATACTCTTCATCCTACCATTTATTTCTTTGTGGACCTACCCCGCCCTCTTCCATGTGGTCTAGTGGGAATGTTTATCACAGTGCTTTGCACACACATGGCCTACAGTTGTCTCCATGATGGAAGCTAGGATGAGTTGACTCAGTCTCCAGGAAATTTGCATCTTGCATAGAGGGACACATTGTTGGAAGGAAGTTGTTATTCCAGTGGTATTGCCTCAAAGAGACTGACTATCAGATTTTGACAGTGGTCCTGGAGCTACTCTGCTTTCTGTCCTTTCTGGCTTTAGGTGGATCAACTTTCCTTCTATGGCTAAGATATCCAGAGTCTGTTTTCATTGCTTAAAACCAATTAACTGTTCCTGATACCACAGGAGAATGTTACCTCTCTGATCACTTAGGGTTAGTTGCAACAGGTTAGTTGGCCTTTAAGGAGTTAGAAGATTTAATGACATGCCTATTTAAGTTATGACTACAACTTCTGTCTTTCCAGAGGATATGCTGATTTCTTAGGTGAGTGCAGTGCGAGGCTCAGGTAACATCCAAGTGCTATAATCAAGATAACTGCTTCCATCTAACCCCAGGTCCTACTATTGAGACTCTCTTGAACAGTGGTTCTCCACTGAAGGCACAATGTCCAGTGGGTAGTCACCTGAAGATATGTGACTTGAGAAAATATGTTCAATTCTAGGTCCATCCATGTCTCTACAAATGACCCAATTTCGTTCCTTTTTATGGCTGAGTAATATTCCATTGTATATATGTACCACATCTACTTTATCCATTCATCTATCGAGAGGCATTTAGGTTGCTTCCAAGTCCTGGCTATTGTAAGTAGTGCTGCAGTGAACATTTGGGTGTATGTGTCTTTTTGAATTATGGTTTTCTCTGGGTAATGCCCAGTAGTAGGATTGCTGGGTCATATGGTAGTTCTATTTTTAGTTTTTTAAGGACTCTCCATACTGTTCTCCATAGTGGCTGTATCAATTTACATTCCCACCAACAGTGCAGGAGGGTTCCCTTTTCTCCACATCATCTCCAGCATTTACTGTTTGTAGATATTTTGATGATGGCCATTCTGACTGGTGTGAGGTGATACCTCATTGTGGTTTTGATTTGCATTTCTCTAATGATTAGTGATGTTGAGCATTCTTTCATGTGCTTGTTGGCAATCTGTATATGTTCTTTGCAGAAATGTCAATTTAGTTCTGCCCATTTTTGGATTGGGTTGTTTGTTTTTTTGATATTGAGCTGCATGAGCTGCTTGTATATTTTGGAGATTAATCCTTTGTCTGTTGATTCCTTTGCAAATATTTTCTCGCACTCTATGGGTTGTCTTTTTGTCTTGTTTATGGTTTCCTTTGCTGTGCAAAAGCTTTTAAGCTTCATTAGATCCCACTTGTTTATTTTTGCTTTTATTTTCATTACTCTAGGAGGTGGGTCAAAAAAGGTCTTGCTGTGATTTATATCATAGAGTGTTCTGCCTATGTTTTTCCTCTAAAAGCTTTATAGTGTCTGGTCTTACATTTAGGTCTTTAATCCATTTTGAGTTTATTTTTGTTTATGGTATTAGGGATTGTTCTAATTTCATTTTTTTACATGTAGCTGTCCAGTTTTCCCACCACCACTTATTGAAGAGACTGCCTTTTCTCCATTGTATATTCTTGCCTGCTTTGCAAGTTGCAGGATACAAAATTAATGCACAGAAATCTCTTGCATTCCTGTACACTAACAACAAAAGATCAGAAAGAGAAATTAAGGAAACAGTCCCATTCACCAATGCAACAAAAAGAATAAAATACCTAGGAATAAACCTACCTAAGGAGGTAAAAGACCTGTACTCAGAAAACTATGAGACACTGATGAAAGAAGTCAAAGATTACACAAACAGAGAGATATACCATGTTCTTGGATTGGAAGAATCAATACTGTGAAAATGACTGTACTACCCAGAACAATCTACAGATTCAGTACAATCCCTGTGAAATTACAATGACATTTTTCACAGAACTAGAACAAAAAATCTTAAAGTTTGTATGCAGACTCAAAAAACCCCAAATAGCCAAAGCAGTCTTGAGAAAGAAAAACAGAGCTGGAGGAATCAGGCTCCCTGACATCAGACTATACTACAAAGCTATGTTAATCAAGACAGTATGGTACTGGCACAAAATAAATATTGGTCAGTGGAGCATGATAGAAAGCCCAGAGATAAACCCCACACCTATTGTCAACTAACCTATGACAAAGGAGGTGAGAATATCCCCTTAGGTTTTGGTAAGTGTCTGATTGCTCTGTCACTCACTGCACTTTTGATTCATTCATTGACCAAAGAAATGTATGGAAGAATTTATCCTAAAAAGCTTTAGGTATCTGGGTTTTTAATTTCTACCTCTTTTACGGATTTCTAATTTTATTGCATTCTGGTCAGAAAATTTGTTTTATTAAAAGTTGTATTGAGGTTTCCTTTAGTACATAACTATATTCTCATTAAAAAAATATTCCCTGGGTCCCCCGAGGGATTACTGTTGTTTTTTTAAGGACTCATGAAGAATTTATAAAGTTTGATTATAGTATAGACCAGAAAAGCTGAATGATAACAATAAACAAGGATAATGACATATTTTTTTCTCAATCTATACATATTACTCTATTGCCTGCTGGCATTTAATGTTGCTGAAAAGTATAAATTTATCCTGATTTTTTTTATTTTGCAGATTCTCTATTTCTGCCTGATTACTTATAGACTTTTTTTAAAAGTGCAATAGCTTCACTTTGTTTCTAATAATGTTACTCATAATTTTTACTTATATGTGTAAATCCTTTCAATCTGCAGCTTCCTATCTTCTTTTATTTTAGAAAGTGGTTTTCTATTACACTCAATATTTTTCCATTCAGCCTACTCTGCATTTTTCTTTAGGACTACAGTTCAGATGCTAGATGTCTGTTATCTTTATTTCATACCTATCATTTTATCTCTATTCACTTTTACGTGTTTTCCCTTTGCATTCTATCTTCTTCCTCAAGCCAGTCCTCCACATCACTGACTGTTTTTACTAATACTGATCTTACTTCCTACTGCCACTAAAGTGGTTTTCATTATGTGATGCTTTTTAAAACTAATCTTATTTTTCCTCTTTATTTTATTTTATTTTATTGTCTACCTCTTCATTGATCTCATGAGTCTCTTCCTTGATGTTAATTTTTGTGAAGTCCATGTCCTCTTTGATTTTCCAAGACCTTGAGAAAATCTTACCTAGAAAAGTTTTCTGTTCTATAAAGAAGTGTTACTTGGAATAACTGTTCTCCCAATGTCTGTTCTTCATCTTCCTTTTGCTTGTTGGAGCTTTTTCTTCTTTCTCTTCCTCTTTTTTTCCCTCCTGTTCTTGTTTTGGTGTAAACTCTGCACAGGTGCAATTGTTTGAAACTTCACATTATTCATTCCCTCTGAATGGGGCAGCTTTCTTTGACCTGTTATTTACTCTAAATCATTCTTCTCCTACTTTATTTGGGAACTTAAAAATTATGCCACTGGACTCTGAGGTGGAGCGTTCAACTCTGTTTAATTCTTCATCTGCTTGAGGGACAGAGGGACAAATAAGGAGTCTTAATTCTGGTGTGTTGTTTTCACATTCTTTGCCATTGTATATGATGAATCCTCTGTCCTGGGGCCCAGCTCCCCTTGGTTTCTGTTCATTTTACACTTCAGGGTCAGTGGTTCACTCTGTAGGAGGCTGGGTGAATAGGAATCCGTGGGACTCATTGTTAAGACCTTTTGTTTGTTGGTGTAGAGTGACATTTAATTAAGCCAAGCAGAACTTTTGGCTTATGTTTATTGTTCCTCCTCATCTGCAGATTTTTTCCTTCTTTTTTAATATTATTTTTAAATTTAATTTTTAGTTTATATTGGGGTATAGTTGATTTACAATGTTGTGTTTGTTTCAGGTGTACGGCAAAGTGATTCAGTTATACATACACCTATATCCATTCTTTTTCAGATTCATTTCCCATATAGGTTATTACAGAATATTGAGTAGAGTTCCCTGTGCTATACAGTATGTCCTTGTTGATTATCTATTGATATTTTATATATAGTAGTGTGTATATGTTAATCCGAAACTCCTAATTTACCCCCCCCCACCTTCCCCCTTTGGTAACCATAAGTTTGTTTTTGATGTCTGTGAGTCTGTTTCTGTTTCGTAAATAAGTTCATTTGTATCATTTTTTTAGATTCCACATATAAGTCATGTCATATGATATTTGTCTTTGTGTATCTGACTTACTTCATTTAGTATGATAATCTCTAGGTCCATCATGTTGCTGCAAATGGCATTATTTCATTCTTTTTTTTATGGCTAAGTAATATTCCATTGTATATGTGTACCACATCTTCTTTATCCACTCCTCTGTCGATGGACATTTAGGTTGCTTCTGTGTCTCGGCTATTGTAAATAGTGCTGCAATGAAAATTGGGGTGCATGTATCTTTTTGAATTATGGTTTTCTCTGGATATATGCGCAGGAGTGGGGTTGCAGGATCATATGGTAGTTCTATTTGTAGTTTTTTAAGGAACTTCCATACAGTTCTCCATAGTGGTTGTACCAATTAACATTCCCACCAACAGTGTAGGAGAGTTCCCTTTTCTCCACATCATCTCCAGCATTTATTTTTTGTAGACTTTTGGATGATGGCTATTCTGACCAGTGTGAGGTGATACCTCATTGTAGTTTTGATTTGCATTTCTCTAATAATTAATGATGTTAAGCATCTTTTTATGTGTTTTTTGGCCATCTGTATGTCTTTCTTTGGAGAAATGTCTATTTAGATCTTCTGCCCATTTTTTGATTGGGTCGTTTTTTTGTTTTTGTTTTTTGGTACTGAGCTGTATGAGATGTGTATATATTTTGGAGATTAATCCCTTGTCCATTTGCAAATATTTGCAAATTTTTTTTTGCAAATATTCATTTGCAAATATTTTCATTTGCAAATATTTTCTCCCATTCTGAGGGTTGTCTTTTCATTTTGTTTATGGTTTCCTTTGCTGTGCAAAAACTTTTAAGTTTAATTCAGTCCCATTTGTTTATTTTTGCTTTTATTTTCATTACTCTAGGAGGTGGATCAAAAAAGATATTGCTGTGATTTATGTCAAAGAGTGTTCTGCCTATGTTTTCCTCTAAGAGTTTTATAGCATCTGGTCTCACATTTAGGTCTTTAATCCATTTTGAGTTTATTTTTGTGTATGGTGTTAGAGAATGTTCTAATTTCATTCTTTACATGTAGCTGTCCAGTTTTGCCAGCACCACTTATTGAAGAGTCTGTCTTTTCTCCACTGTATATTCTTGCCTCCTTTGTCATAGACTGATTGACCGTAGGTTTGTGGGTTTATTTCTGGGCTTTTTATCCTCTTCCATTGATCTATATTTCTGTTTTTGTGCCAGTACCATACAGCTTTGATGACTGTAGCTTTGTAGTATAGTTTGAAGCCAGGTAGCCTGATTCTTCTAGCTCCATTTTTTTTTTTCCCTCAGGGTTGCTTTGGCTTCCAGATTTTTTCTTGCATACATAGCTTGCTCAGAAAAAAAAGTATAAAACAGCCCCACTTCTCTGGCATATAGATATTGCTCAATAAATATTTGTTGAAATAATGTATGCAGTTTCTCCTAATGATTGCTCACAACTCCTGTCCCCATTTTTACAAGCACAGGATTTTGGGTAGAACATGTTAGGACTCTCTTACTTTTTTAAGGGTAATCTGCATTTTTCTTAATAGGTGTGGATCAAGCATACTTGGTTGGTTTCTATACATACTTCTTTGACTTAGTTTGAGTTTTCTTGCACAGACATTCATTATGGTCTCTGTTATGATGTTTTCACCATTTCCTAGTTTCATCATGGGTGACATTTTTCTGGCTCTATTTTTGGTTGTTGTTATCATTCATTTCAGTGAGTTTCTGAGAAAGGAACTAAATAAATACGCATTCATTCTATCATCTTTTAGCAAAAATTATCAAGTTGTTATTTTAAAACAAAGCATAAATAATGAAAAAACTGTTCCCCTGGGACATGTTTAAAAAACTGTTTGAGATAGATGTCACATTTCTAAGTCTCCTTGTTGCTAATAGTCTGCTCTTCTGATTTCTGCCATTCCAGAATTCATGAGGTCCTCAAAGCATGACTATTCAGCAGGTTTTTGACTCATTTTTAAATTTTGACTTTTGGGACCTGTGTTTCTGTGACATGCAACTGTTCTTTCAGCTTTTTGACCGAAGCCTCTTAATGCCTTGGGTTTAGCTAGTTTTCAAGTTGTTACCTTTTTTGCATCCTCACTCCCAGTTTCCTGGATTGTATCCCCAAGTCTACCATTTCTCATGATCTGGGTGCAGAGCTTACTTGGAAGGATGACCTACCACTCCATATTTACTTATTCTGTTTTTTTAAAATTTTCATTTTATTTTTTTGCATTACTTTTTTTATTAATTTTTTTCCAGTTGATTAAAGCTACCATTTTCCCCAAATGGATGATACATTGTTTCCTCATGGTTTGATACAGCCATATTCACATAATAATATTTGTTAAGAATTGGTTTATGATTTCAGTGTCTGAAATTGTCCACCTAATATTTATTTTTGCATTTACTTTCATGTCATTGGGAACAGGAATGATAAGGCCAGAGCAGTGTTGGCAGCAAAGTGGAAGAGTCATATCCTTGATTCCAAGGCCATGCTTTGGGACCTGAGGGTGGTGGAGGCTCCTGGAGCAATCTCTGCCCAGGCTCTGTGGGGCTCTCTCTGCCTGTTGTGGATTAGGGCCCCCAGTTCCAGCCTCGGCTCTCTCTCCTCTGCAGTTTTTGTCATCCCTAGCTGGGTTCTCCTGCCCTCTGCCCTCCATCTTGTCTTTCCACACCACCTCATCATGGTGTCCTTTGCACTTAGCTCATTCTAAGGACCTAGACGCACAGTTTTGTGTCTGCCTTCACCAGCTTCCCACAGGTATGAACAGACAGGCTGGCCTTGTCCTCAGGCAGTCTATCCTTTGGTAGGGACCATGGTGGGGGGGATGTCCAAAGGAAGGGGGAGGTGGTTCAACTCTGTGATATCAAGAGAGAGATTAAAGCACCTCTCTTCTATTTCCTTCTCTGGGAAGTAACGCACCCCTCAACCACTCTCTCAGAGTTTATGATCCCTCTTCTTTGGGGCTTCTCAGCCTTCTATATTTTCAGCTAGCACAGCCCTTACTACAATGGCTTGGGGTCATTTGTCTGGGGGTCATTTTTCCATGATCTCTATCCCAGTGACCATCAAAGAATCTGGCATAGAATTATAATATAATTGAAATATTATAATATAAATGAAATATAAATGTTTCCTGGATGAATGAATGGCAGAGACCATCTCCATCCTTTGGAATCTTTTGCCTTTAGGAGGCTGACTGAGGCACTTAAATGGAGGAGGAGGAAGAGGTAGAATATTTACGGTGGGAAAATCAGGTTGTATTTCATCCAAAGTGTCACATCCAGAGGTCTCAGCCTGAAGTCAGCCGAAGGCATAGACATAAGGAATACCCAGGAAAGGGATTTCTGATTATGGGGTTCTGGGAAGGTGAAGCACATGGGCTTTGAGGTGAGTTAGGAAGGAGGGGGTGAGATGCATGTGGGGTTGCGGTTATTGGCTCTGAGAGGGCAAGGAATGGTGACAGGAGAAAGGAGCCTCCAAGCAGGAGGTACACAAGTTGCAGGCCAGTAGCTCTGTCTGATTAAGTCACCTCACCTCTGATTAAGTCTTCTCACATAATTACCATTTCTTTTTTGTAGTGAGAACATTTAAGATTTATTCTCTTAGCAACTTTCAAGTATATAATACAGTATTGTTAATTGTAATCACCATGCTGTACATTAGATTCCTCAGAATTTATTCATCATACAAATGGAAGTTTGTGCCTTTGAACAGTATCTCCCCATTTCACCCATCCCCTCATCCCTGGCAACCAGCCTTCTACTCTGTTTCTGTGAGTTCAGCTTTTTTATATTCCACAAGTAAGTGATATCATAGAGTGTTTGTCTTTCTCTGTCTGACTTGCTTCACTTAGCATAAGGTTCTCAAGTTCCACTCATGTCCTTGCAAATAGCAGGATTTCCTTTTTTCTCATGGCTAAATAATGTTCCTATATACATATATCACATCTTCTTTATACATTCATCCATAGATAGACACTAAGGTTGTTTCCATATCTTGTGAATAATGATGTAATGAATGTAGGAGGGCCAATATTATTTTTGAGATCCTGTTTTCATTTCCTTTGGATATATACCCAGAAGGGGAATTGCTGGATCCTTTGGTAGTTCTATTTTTAATTTTTTAAGGAACCTCCATACAGTTTTCCACAGTAGCTGCACTAATTTTACATTCCTGCTAACAGTGCAGAAGAATTCCCCTTTTTGTTAATCACTGTGTTCTGAATTCACAGCTTTTTAAAAAATTTATTTATTTTATTTTATTTTATTTATTTTTGGCTGTGTTGAGTTTTTGTTGCTGCGTGCGGGCTTTCTCTAATTGTGGTGAGTGGGAGCTGCTCTTCACTGCGGTGTGCGAGCTTCTCATTGAGGTGGCTTCTCTTGTTGTGGAGCATGAGCTCTAGGTTGTGGGCTTCAGTAGTTGTGGCATGTGGGCTCAGTAGTTGTGGCTCCTGGGCTCTAGAGTGCAGTTTCAGTAGTTGTGTCACACGGGCTTAGTTGCTCCGCGGCATGTGGGATCTTCCCAGACCAGGGCTCCAACACGTGTCCCCCACATTGGTAGGCGGATTCTTAACCACGGCGCCACCAGAGAAGTCCCCAGAATTCCCTTTTAGTCACAACCTTGTCAACATTTTTTTATTTCTTGTCTTTTTGATGATAGTCATTCTAATAGGTGTGAGGTAGTATCTCATTGTGGTTTTGATTTGCATTTTCCTGATGATTCAGTGATGTTGAACACCTTTAAACGTACCTGTTGGAAAGATGTCTGTTCAGCTCCTCTGTTTTTCAATTACATTTTTTGGGGGTATTGAATTGTGTTTATATATTTTGGATATTAACTTATTATCAGGTACATGATTTGCAAAAATTTTCTCTTATTCCATAGGTTGCCTTTTCATTTTTTTGATGGGTTTCCTTTGCCTGTGCAAAACTTTTTAGTTTGATATAGTTCCACTTATTATTGTTGTTTTATGATTATTGTTATTTTTGTTTTCATCGCCTTTGCTTTTGGTGTCAAAACCAAAAAATTATGGCCAAGACTGACATTAAGCAGCTTACCCTCAGTGATTGTTTTCTGGTTTCAAGTCTTACATTTAAGTCTTTAACCATTTTGAATTGATTTTTGTGAATGGTATAATATATGGATCTAGTTCTAATTTTTTTGCAAGTGGAAATTTTTTTTCCAGTTTTTGCTGCATCATTTATTGAAGAGACTATCATTTTTCCATTGGATATTCTTGGCTTCTTTGTCATAAATTAATTGAAAATACATGTGTGGATTATTTCTGGGTTTCCTATTCTGTACCATTGATTTATATGTCTATTTTTATGCCAGTGCCATAATGTTTTTTTTTTTTTTTTTTTTTTTTTTTTGCGGTACACGGGCCTCTCACTGTTGTGGCCTCTCCCGTTGCGGAGCACAGGTTCCGGATGCGCAGGCTCAGCGGCCATGGCTCACGGGCCCAGCTGCTCCGCAGCATGTGGGATCCTCCCGGACCGGGGCACGAACCCGTGTCCCCTGCATCGGCAGGCGGACTCTCAACCACTGCGCCACCAGGGAAGCCCAGTGCCATAATGTTTTAATTACTATAGCTTTGTAATGTAGTTTGAAATAAAGAAGTGTGATGCCTCCAGTTTTGTTCTTTCTCAAGATTTGTTTGGCTATTTGGGGCTTTTTGTGGTTCCATACGTATTTTAGGATTGTTTCTTCTATTTCTGTGAAAAATGCCATTGAAGTTTTGATAGGATTGCAATGAATCTGCAGATGGCTCTGGGTAGTATGGACATTTTAATAATATGATCTATGAATAGGAAATATTTTGTCCTTTATTTGTGTCTTCTTCAATTTTATCTTATAGTTTTCAATGTACAGATCTTTCATCTCCTTGTTTAAATTTATTCCTAAGTATTTTATTGTCTGATGATTTGTAAATTTCTTAATTTCTTTTTCTGATAGTTAATTAGTGTATATAAACACAACTGATTGTTGTATATTGATTTTGTATTTTTCAACTTTTCTGAATTTGTTTATTAGATCTAACAGTGTTTTTGGTGGAATCTTTAGGGTTTTCTATATATAATGTCACCTATAAAGAGAGAAAATTTTACTTCTTCCTATTGGATTTGGGTGCCTCTTATTTCTTTTTCTTGTCTAATTGCTTTGGCTAGGACTTTCCATGTACTGTGTTGATTAAGAGTGGTGGGAGTTGGCATCCTTGTTTTGTTCTTGATCTTAGAGGAAAAGCTTCTAGCTTTTCACCATTGAGTAAGATGTTAGCTATGGGTTTGTCATATATGGCTTTATTTTTTTAAATTGTTTTTTATTTTTTAATTTTTGACTGCACCACGCAGCATGCAGGACCTTCCCCAAGCAGGGATCAAACCTGTGTCCCCTGAATTGGGAGCACAGAGGCTTAACCACTGGACCGCCAGGGAAGTCCATATATGGCTTTATTGTGTTGAAGTACGTTCCTTTTATACCCAGTTTGAGGGTTTTTTTTACCATGAAAGTATGTTGAATTTTGTCAAATGCTTTTTCTGCATCTACTGAGATGAATATATAATTTTTGTCCTTCATTTTGTTAATGTGGTATATCACATTGATTGATTTGCTGATGTTGAACCATCCTGCATCCCTGGAATAAATCCCACTTGATCATGAAGTATGATCCTTGTAATATACCGTTGAATTTGGTTTGCTAACATTTTTCTGAGGATTTTTGTGTCTGTGTTCATCAGGGATACTGGCCTGTAATTTTCTTTCTTTGTGGTTTCCTTGTTTGGTTTTAGTATCAGGGTAATGCTGGCCTTGTAAAATGAGTTTGTAAGTCTTCCCCCCTCTTCAGTTTTTTGTAAGAGAGTGAGAAGGATTGATAATTTTTCTTTCTTTCTTTCTTTTTTTTTTTTTGTGTTACGTGGGCTTCTCACTGTTGTGGCCTCTCCCATGGCCAGTGGCCATGGCTCACGGGCCCAGCTGCTCTGCGGCATGTGGGATCTTCCCGGACTGGGTCACGAACCCGTGTCCCCTGCATCGGCAGGCGGACTCTCAACCACTGCGCCACCAGGGAAGCCCTTTTCTTTGTTTTTTTCTTTTTTTGATAATTTTTCTTTTAAAGTTTGGTAGATTTCACCAGTGAATCCATCTAGCCCTGAGCTTTTGTTCTGTTGGAAGATTTTTGGCTACTAATTCAATCTCCTTACTTACAAGAAATACATTTCATAAGGCTATAGCTGCCTTAGATAGTGATTTCTGTGATGGATCTGGGCAAAGTCAAAGTCAATTGAAAACCTCTGGAAAGGATTCACCCTTCTCAATGCCATGAAGAGCACTCATGATTCATGGCAAGAGGTCAAAATATCAATATGAACAGGAGTTTGGAAGAAATTGATTTCAACCCTCATTTGTCCCATGATGCTAGGAAGCCTCATTCCTAGGTCAGGTGAGGATTTTGTTGATAGGCCATTTATGTGCTATATTTGGATTAGGCCCTGTTAATAACCTAAATATTCTCTGGATCATGTCTTACTAGTCTACTATGATTCAGGAAATGTTTTCCCTTGTTGCTTCTTTCTATATCTAGAGTTGAACTATTACAATTAACTTTATATAAAGCTATATATTTGATCAATTGCCTCAAGATGTTTAGCCATCATTAGTTTTGTTGGAGACCTGGTTACACAAAAAAGAAACAACAATCTTTTAAGATAGGCTGGATATAAATAATATAGCTAATAACATTAATAAGGTCCTAAGTAGGGATTTAAGCCATGAGCTTCCAGAACCAAACCAGATCCTTAAAAGATCACCAAGACTAGGAAGTGGCTCTCTTAAGGCAGAAATTTGATTTTTCATGTGGATCTTTAAATATGTTACATTAGAGGATTAGGTGGTGTGAAAATGCAACATTCAGTTTGAATTATGGTACCGGTGCCTCCTTGAGATGCTGTAAGGATATGGAGGGCCATGTGATTTTGTAATACTGCTTTTCTCATCATAGAGACCTCAGAATTCAGGTCTGAATTGGCCTGATTACTGCCATTTAAGGCCAGTTGGGTGAATTTTGTTAAGGCTTTGATGTGGGCAAATACATCTTCCAGTCCTACTGAAGGCAGAAAAATAGCTGCTAAATGATCATAGCAATGAAATACAGAACTTTTGATCCATCAGGCTTGTGTTAATGGTAAATTTGCCAGTCATTTCTAAATTGGCATGCGTGTGGTCTTGAGCCCAGGGGAATTCTAGGGTACATCTTCCTATCCATCGTGGTGGAAGCCAGGGTCGCAAATTGGTGCTGTAAAGCCGTTGAATTCCATTAGATACAACCCAGTATATTTCCGTTTGCCTGACCCAGGCTGTTCCATAGCATTCGTTACCTTTAAAAGAAATGATATGTTGGCATATTTCATAAGGGACCCAGCCTAATTTTCTAGTGTTTTTAGGCTGATTACCTTTAGTATGATTTAATTGTTCCCACCATGGAGGGGGAGGGGATTTAAAATTAAATGACCATAGCCTGGTGTTAGCCATCTAAATCTATCTTAAAACCAAGGGAGAGTCTCTCTTAATAATTGAGAAATTATATTCTTTGACTGAAATTTAGCTCATTGCACTGATTGAGCTTGAGTAACTTTATTTATTTTTATTTTTTACTTATTTTTTAATTTTTTTGTGGTACACGGGCCTCTCACTGTTGTGGCCTCTCCTGTTGCCGAGCACAGGCTCCGGACGCGCAGGCTCAGCGGCCATGGCTCACGGGCCCAGCCGCTCTGCGGCATGTGGGATCTTCCTGGACCGGGGCACGAACCCGTGTCCCCTGCATTGGCAGGTGGACTCTCAACTACTGCGCCACCAGGGAAGCCCGAGCTTGAGTAACTTAAAAAGAAAATTCATATTTATGGTCAGTGTCAGAGTGAGTATGATTGATTGGCCAAGTGAGGGGATCCCATGTAGTAACATCAGTAGTGGCCCAAAGAGAACTACTTCTTCTGAAATAAATTTTCTAAGGGCCATCCCATCAGAGCCTTGGAGAGGAGAAATCCACAAATGTATACCAGGAATACTGGACATAGGTAATTGACCACAGACTCAACAATTGGGTTGATTTCTAAAATTTGCAAAGGGTTGTGCGCATAATAGAAAAACATTGATTCATATGCAAAAGTCCAAGAAATAAAGAAAACACTATAAATAGTCATTCAGGTCAGGTCTGGCATCTTGAGATACCTGTCTACTTCTGATGCTGTCTTCTTCTTGTCCTGTTTTGTGTGTCATTTCTACTCTGTTTGACTATTGTTTTAAGGTGAGTTTGAGGTCAACAGTTCTCTCTATAGATCATTCTGGTGCAGTGGCCCTTTTTTAAGTGGGAAATATAAATCTAAGAATTAATTCCTTTTAGTTTCTCTGCCCATGAGCTAGTTAAGTGTACCTGATAGGGGTCCTTCCATCTAGGATGGAGAGAGTGCTTTATTTTTATTTATTTATTTTTTTTGTTTATAGAAGCTTTATTCATAATTGCCAAAACTTGGAAGCAACCAAGGTGGCCTTCAATATGTGAATGGATAAATTATGGTACACCCAAACAATGGAGTATTCAGCATTAAAAAGTGGGCAATTCAGCCATGAAAAAACATGAAAGAATTTTAAATACATTTCCTGTTGTGAAAGAAGTCAATCTGAAAAGGCTACTGTATGATTCCAAATGTATGACATTCTGTAAAGAGGCAAAGCTATGCCGACAGGAAGATCAGTGGTCTGGAGCTGGGGGGAGAAAGTATTAAATAGGTGGAGCACAGAACATTTTTATGGCACAGTGAAACTATTTTGTATGACACTGAAATGATGAGTATGTCATTATACATTGGTCAAAACCCATAGAGTGTACAACACAAAGAATGAACCCTAATATAAACTATGGGCTTTGGGTGACAATGATGGGTCAATGTAGGTTCAACAACTGTGCCTCTGGGGGGCAGGATGTTGATAGTAGAGGAAATGGGGTGGGGAGGAGGGGTGGTATTTGAGAATTCTGTACTTCCTGCTCAATTTTTCTGAAAGCTTAAAACTGCTAAAAAAACAAAAATCTATTAACTAAAATAAAACCAAATTACATTCTATATAGCTAGTACTTGAAGCAGCAGTAACAGTCATTTTTTGGTAAACCTCAGTACAGAATCCAGACATTCCCATCTGTACTTAAGGCATCAGGCAACATTGAGGATGGCGAGGACAGAGCATAGCAATCATTGGGATGCAAGTCACTTTAACTGTGGGCTCTCCATCATTTATCTCTCTTTTTTTTTTTCATGATTACTAGTAAGGAGTTTGAATCATAATCAAAGACTTCCCAACAAACAAAAGTCCAGGACTAGATGGCTTCACTGGTGTATTCTAACAAACATTTTTTTATATTGAGGTAAAATTGGTATATAACGTTATGTTACAGGTGTACAACATAGTAATTCGATATTTGTGTACACTACAAAACTGATATAAGTCTAGTTACCATCATTACCATACAATTACCCCCCTTCACACATTTCATCCACACCCCACCCCTTCCCTTCCGCTAACCATTTATTTTGTATTAAGACATGGCCCATCTAAAAGCAACGATGTTGGTATGTCCAAACCAGGTTTCTTCCTCTTCCCCATTGCAATTAATCTTTTCATAATTTTCTTATTCCCCTTAGCACATTCGGGACATAACATATTATCTTCCAGGTCTGGGGATGGGAAAGTGCAGGCAGGTAACATGAAGAGAGAAATCATCCTCCTGGGAGTGTTAGGCACCCAGGTCTGACCTGCATGGAACTGCAGGCGAACCCATCCTTCTGTGTCTGCCAAGAGTGGTCTGCCATGGACCACACACCACCGGACACCGGAAGCTTGCGGCAGAAAGGACTCAACAGAGGTAGGCAGGGGACGTGAATTTACAGCCTTAGGTTGAACAGCTCTTGCAGCAACTCTTGACCATGCTGCCAACATGGCTGCCTGAGCTGAAGTTATCACTTCAACCATGTTAGTCCTTTCCTCATTCTCACTCATCTTCCTTTTCTGAACACTTGCTGTCTTGGTCACCGTCTTGTGTTTTCCTGGACATGACTGCAATCTGGCCTCCCGTGATGATTCAGGAATATACTGATCTTTTTCAGGATAAGCATGTTTCTGGAGTCTCAGATAAACCTCTATTTTCTGACCATCGGTACTCAAATTAAGTTGTTGGCACCATTTCCGCAAAGTATCCCGACTCACGTTGTTAATTGGAGGCAATATGGTTGGCAAGGGATAAATAGGTTTACTACAACTAGATTTTGGGCAAGCTTTGAACTGTTCATCTGTTTGAGGAGGATGAACTTGGTCATCTGAACTCAGTGACTCCACTTTGACTTCTGAAGTTGAAGAAACACTTGGTTCCATTAGATGGTCTTCAACAATTTCCTCATTGACTGGAATCAATGTAAGAACCATATTTTCTTCACCTAAGACCTCTTCAAAGAAATTCTTCTCACAATTTGGGTGTGCCATTCCAAGGAACTCTCAGAGAAAGGCAGAGCCGGCAATGTTAAGGATATCTGCAATTTAATCCTCTTAACCTCGAGAGAGTCTTTTAAATGATGCCTTCCAGTAGACATAATCTGTTGGTTGCAGTTCGTGGAGCATTTTATCTTCATCCAAAAATAGGTTACTAGGATAAGCTTCAGAAACAAATTTAGAATGTCCTTTTAGTAATTCAATTAAACCATACAGTAATGCAACATAGTAACAAGGAGCCATCTAGGAAGTGAGTCTTAGGCAGTAAATTCAAAACCTCAAAGACAGTTAACAACATTAAAATTCAATACCCACTGAAATGTAATTTTTTTCTCCCTAAAATTACCCTAATTTCTATCAAACACAGCCAAATTAAGACTAGTTTATTTACAAAATAAGTCTGGTGTCAGGAAACTTGGCCTGGTTATTTATATGTGTAATTGATCATATAGGTTCTTTTAATATTAGCTTTGTTGGAATGTTTCATGAGGAATCTCTGATTGAACTTTAAAAGGCCGTTTAAGGCCAGAAAATCCATGCCAAAGACTTTCCATCAGATTCCACTTGCAAAATCTACAGATTTGGATGGGTTCCTCTCTTCTAGAGGTACCCCAAATATCTTACAATTCCCGCACCTGCCAGGAAGTGGCTTTCCTTATTCATCTGTTAAGGCTGCTGGGAACCCTGTAAGCAAAGTACTAAGTTGTTTGTCCAAGGGGCTTTATGGCTCCATAAAGTCTGCCTTAGTTCTTTAAATCTGCCTGGTCACATCTAATTTTTGTATATTCTCCAGCCAAAGCCATGGTAATATAACCAATTTTTCCAATTATGTCCTGTTATAAGGAGAACAGATTCAATTGAACTTATGCAAATAATTATTGCCATTAAAATAAGAATACTCACTAAATAAGTGTTTCAAAATTCTGGAGGGATAAAGTAGAGAGAAAAGATAAACGTTTCAGTTCAGCCTATGAAGGTCTGTAAGTCATATTTAGCTTAAGGGGAAAGGTTTCCTTATATCCAGAAAACAAAGATTAAAGCCAGTAATATTTCAGACAAAGTCATAAAAATTATCAGTCAGCTGTATGTAACTAATTCTTGTTGATTTCTATCTTCTTTTAACAGTTTTATGAAGCCATCAGATTTTCCATTAGAATGCTTTAATTTTCTTACCCAGTTCAGTGGTATGATCTGAAAGTTATCAGAAACCTGTATTTTTCTTCTCTCTATGAATCTTCTTGAAGATGAGGCATTTTTGTAAAAACATCAGAGTAAAACAGTAACTGTATATAAATGACAAAAGACAAAAAAAAATGCACAATTGAAGACCTGATTACAAAGCAGTTGTCAAATTGGTTATTTTTGTGATGTACGATATTAATATAACTAGAATTATGACTAATAACATTATACCAGGACATATTCAAATTTTAGAAATTTCATGTATTTTCTAGAACATTTATATCCATGGCATTTACTCATACAATATAACCTAAAAAGGTTTATTGCCACTCCTTTGACAATGTCTCCATGTAATTTAGCATACCAAATAAGCCTAATTAGTTTAATATCTCTCAATGAGATGTATCAGGTGCCCTTTAAAGCATCCCAAGTTTAGCTAGAGGTCAAAAGAACTTCATTTAGAATTTGATTTGAGGAAGTTTGTCAAAGATATCAATAAGTTTTAAAAACACTTGGTTAAATAGGATCAGAGGTCACTGTGAAACAAAACTGTGACTGCAGTGGCTAATGATTTGATCCTTCTTGATCTGGATGGTGGGCAGCATTCCGTGTTTTACAAAGACTTCAGTGGAGGAAGTAACTGCAGATGTGGTAGAAATAGCAAGAAAACTAGAATTGGAAGCAGAGCCTGAAGATGTGACAGTTATTGCAATCTCATGGTAAAACTTGAACAGATGAGGAGTTTCTTCTCCTAAATGAGCAAAGAAAGTGGTTTCTTAAGATGGCATCTACTCCTGGTGAAGGTGCTGTGAAGATTTTTGAAAGGACAACAAAGGATTTAGAATATTACATAAACTAAGTTGTTCAAACAGCAGTAAGGTTTGAGAGAATCACCTCCAGTTTCGAAAGAAGTTCTACTGTGGGTAAAATGCTATCAAACAGCATTGCATGCTACAGAGAAATTGTTCGTGAAAGCAAGAGTCCATTGATGCAGCAAATGGCATTGTTGTCTTATTTTAAGAAGTTGCCATAACCACTCCAGCCTTAAGCGACCATGAGTGTTATTAGATAATGGTTAGACTTTTTTAGCAATAAAGTATTTTTAAATTAAGGTACGTTTTTTAGATAGTGCTATTGCACCTAATAGACTACATTATAATGTAAACCTTCCTTTTATATGCACTGGGAAACCAAAAAATTCATGTGACTTGCTTATTGCAATATTCACTTTATTGCAGTGGTCTGGAACCAAACCCTCAATATCCTGAGGTATGCTTGTATTTTCTTTCTCTTTGTTTTAATTCTCACTTGTTTCATGCATTGTTCTCCTGACCTTGGTGAGCCTGTTTATTACCATTATTTTGAACTATCAGGTAAATCACTTATCTTCATTTCATAAGATCTATTTCTGGAGTTTTGTCTTGTTCTTTTGTTTGGAATATATATTTTTATTTCTTCATCTTCTTTGAGTCTCTGTGTTGTTTTTTGTGCATTAGCCCCCTCTCCCAGTCTTGACAGAGTGGTTTTTTGTAGAATATGAACCTCATCAATCAGCTGAGCCTGAGTTTTTACTGTCTCTCAAACCTTTGTGATTGTCCAAGCTATCTTCTTTGTTCTTGGAGCCTTGCAGTAGTGGAGAGTGTGCCATGACCTGATAGTGTCCAAAAGGGGAGGATTGCAGTCAGCACCTAGTTTCAGGTTGATTGGAAGCCAGACCCTCAGATAGCAGCTGGGAAAATATGTAGTTAGACCCCTTCTAGGGAAACACTGGGAGGTGGGTGTTTTTACACTTGCCTGGATATATAGCCAGTCATGGGGGAATGTCCTGTGCTCATTAAGAAGTGCCTCTTTGTTTGATACAGTCCTGTGGGACTTCTGAATGCAAACACTTTTGACTATCAGAGGCAGGAATTCTAGGGGCCTGTCTCTTGGGCAGCAGCCACAAAAACTGGAACATCAGATACATTTACAAGCTCCTTCTAGTGAGATACAGATGACTTGCAGCAGGGTATAGGGAAAAGGCAAGGGAGGTGTTCATGTGCTTTCCCAGTCTCCAGGGAGAGTGGCAGTCAGCACCTAGATGTGTGCTAAATTAGAAGCCTGACCCTCAGGCAGCTGTTTTTAATATATACAAATAGTCCCTTTTCAGGGCAACACTGGGAGGTGGATATGTTTTATCTGCTCCCTCTGCGCTGAGCCTGAGGGTATAGGCACACTGAATCCTGGAGCCAGTTAAGAACTGTTTCTTTGTTTTCTGTAAACTTGTGGGTCTTGTGGATAAAAATTGCATTGGATTTCAGAGCTAGGTGTTTTGGGACCCCATCCCTTAGGTGAGAATCTTAAAAGTTGGGATGCTAGATGTTGAGTCCAAACCTTTTGCTCCTCAGGGAGAAGCTGGGAGTTGGGAGTTCCCTCCCAATTTTATGGTGTTGTGCTGGGGGTTGGGGTTGATGACAAGTTTGTCTCAGTCTTTCCTACCTGTTTTGATGTGGGTATTTTCTTGTTTGCTCCATGTGTAGGAGTTGCTCAGCTAGCTTTTGGATTTCTTTCAGAGGGAATTGCTCCGTGTGTAGCTGTACATTCAGTGTGTCTGTGGGAAGAAGGGAGTTCAGGAGCCTCCTGTGTTGCCGTCTTGGACTGGAACTAGTCATGGGCTTTTCTGGAAGTGTCCCAGACAGCTGGGGAATCTGGGTGCTCACTCACATGCCCTTACTTTCCACTGGGGGAGAAATCGTGGTCTGAGAAGGTGTCACTTGGCACTGAGTGGTACCACGTTGGGGGAGGTGTAACATGGGTACTGTTCCTCTTACCCCCTCCAGTGTGTCCAAACTTGTATTTTTTTGTTCCAACAGTAAGCTGAAACTTTTCCACTGGAAATCTGGACTTCCACAAAGATTCTTTCATTCGTGGATGATTATCTAAGACAGTGTCTTCCTGGGGCTCCCAGACCACAACCTAGAGGATCAGGAGCCAGTTCACAGGCCACTGCAGGGTCTGTGGCTGGGGTCCAGCTCTCTGTATGCGTATTATCCCATATATGGGTGGGTGAGACTCCTCCCAGTTTCCTTGGAGTTCAGTGCTGGGTTCCACAGCTCCTACAAAGGCACTTTTGTTCAAGAATGGATGCCAAATTGTTGAGCAAGGACACACTGAGGGACGTCTTATTCAGCCTTGTTGCTGAATTTACTCCCCTGCATTTACTTAAGTTCCCTTGAAGTTGACCCAATCCTGTTTTTTTATAGCTACAGGAAAATGACTTTTGTAGAAGGAAGTTGCAAAGGACAGATGTAACAGATACAGAGACCTTGTGGAATTTTGTTTAAACTGATTTTCTTACCAAAATTCCTTGAATGTGAAAAGCACAACACAGACCTCATTCTTTATAATCCTCATTATCCAGTGAAAATAAAGTCTTATTAATATTGAAAGGAGGAGTACATTGGGGTTTCCTTAATTCAATCTCATTTGTATTTAGAGTCTGTAGGCATGTAGAGTGATATATAGAGTTGTGACCCAGTGCCTAGGTTTTCTTGAAGAATTTGTCAATGCTTTTATCAGTGATTTTAAGTTAACCATTTTACTTATCTATTCATTTTACTATCTATCTATACTCTGATTGCCTGTTTATGGAATTGGAAACTTTAAATACCATGATTTTTGTAACCTAATAGAGGTTGTGATGATTGATGAGATACTATAAATTCACCAGATGTCCTCATCCATGAAGAAAGCCCAGCATTCTGCATACTTGACTAGAATTTCTGATTGTTTCAGTTTAGTAATGAACCAGAATTTCTGTTTCCTGTTGGTAGTCAGCCCAAGAGGAAGTTACAGATTTTCCAGAAAAAATGAGACTGACAAAATGGTGGGAAATTGGACATTAAAAAATTTAAGTTATGGTATCCTTTTCAAGATAACATGTTTTGGCCAGATTAAGTTACTTAGCCAAGTAACCTAAAAGATTCTTTATACTTTTTTTTTGTTTGTTTTAAAACTCTTGTTTCAGATTTTTTTTTTCCAGTTTAAGTTTTCATGTCACTCAGTGATGAGAGTATTATTCTGGACTTCCAATTAAAGTCTGAATTCATAGTAATCAGAAATTGAAGAAACCTATGCATTTCTGTATGTGTGTTTTGTTTTTCAATTATGTTTTTTGTTTTCATTTTATAGGAATTACAATGTTGTACTAGATATTCTCTCTGCCTGGAATGCTTTTATTCCATGATCATACCTGGTTGGCTCCCTATTATCATTTAGACTTTAGAGAAACCCTCCTTGACAATCCATTTAAAATAGTTATCAATCACTGATCACTCTCACTTTTTCTATTTCAGATCTCTGCATAACACTATGGCCATTGGGTATTTCCCTTCCCTTCCCTCTTCTTCCTTTTCTTTCTTACATCCTACCTTTCTTGAACTCTCTAGTTTTAGATGTCTTTCCTTGTTTAGATGTCTCCCAGCATCATTTAATGTTTGAATGAGTATCTGAATGAATGAACTACTACATCTTTAGGAAAGATGTTTCCCTTTATACAATCCCTTATGAAAGTTTTTAATAAGTTCCTTCTCATTGAGATTGTTTGCTTTTTCCAAATTCATGGCTTTTCTCTTGATTCCATTCTTGAGTCCATCCTGAGCTCAATTTCTATCCTCCTTTTTGTTATTTTAACTGGGCACATCTAAAATATTATTATTTCAAAAGAGTGGATGTAATTCTTCTCACATAACAGAAGGGAGTAACTCAAAACAATGACTAGTGAATTATTTTTTGAGTTTTGGATTATATTATATTCTTTTAGCAGTTCACGTATTCAGGTGATAAAGTCATGCTTAGTATATGCTGGGCACTGAGGATATAAAGATGAGAAATGCAAAGCACTTACCTTGAAGAGCTCACGTATTGTTGGGGAAGGTAGACTTATAAACACATAATTTCATGAGTTCTAAAAGATGTCATAGGACATATGCATTATTCTTAATTATTGCATGGGTGTTTTCCAGGAAGGTGAGAACAAGGAGAACATTCTCAAGCACATGCCCAGTGGTTTCTTAGGCACCAGATTCTACCCAACTCCAGATCATTCTCCACACTGATCCTTACCCTGTGCAGGTACTTTTAAGCAATGAGGATGCTGCTTAGCAGTGTCTGGCATATGGTACACATTCAAAAAATATTCAGTGAATAGATGAATAACTTTCCCCTTTGGGTAACAAGGATCCATCAGAATTTTCCTAGTGGGGGGTATATACATGAGTAATGTTTTTTTTTGAAAGAATCTCACATTGACATGTGGGTGGAAAAAGAAAAAAAAAAAAGCTCTGGGGAGAGCTTGGTGCCAGTGGGGCCTGCTATGATAATCCAGGAAGGAGTCAATGATTCTGGCTCTCCTTGGAACATCTGAGCAAAGTGCATTGGCAGCACATATGCAAAGTGGGAACGGGGTGTTGGAACAGTTAGCCACATGCTAAAGGGAATGTCCAAGGCCACTGAGTGAGGGCTGAGCGGCAAGGCCAGGACTTTAACCCAGGTCATTTCCTTCCAAATTCCATCCTTTATCCACTTAACTTTTTTCACTTCCCTTTATCTGTAATTAAGTCTTGTTAAATTAATTAAGCAAGGAGGCCGTTAGACTGATGTACCTTTAATGCCATGGAGGTCTAGGTAAGAAAACTAAAATCTAAGCCTGTAAATATCTCGAGGTTATGAAATCAAAACCCAAGGACAACCAGTCACAAACAGCAACTGGGCTTTAAGCTGTAGCCAAGCAATGCTTTCCTGCTGCCTTTTCTGTATGAAGGTCTTTCCCCAGGCTCGTCTTGGTGGAGTGCTCCTGACCACTTCCTGTTTGGTGCTGCCTGATTTGGGTCAGTCTTTGCTCACAGACTCTTAACGTTTTTAATATGCCTTAGTTTATCTTTTAACAGTCTCAGCACTTGCCTTGCCAGTCAATCTCTCTTAGATTCGTATAGGTCCTGCAGGAACTGCTGTTTCACTGTGACTCAGCTTTTCTTACAAATCAGAGGTACAGGAGTACATGGCATCTTCCCAGCTCTGTTCATAGAGCTGCCGATAACAGCTCAAAGGGAAAGGATGCAGACCTGGAGAAAGGAAGGAAAGAGTTAGAATCCAGGTTGTATCCAAACCCGAATCACTGTCCATGTGCATCAAGAAAACCAGCCCGTATTTTCCCTCCTCCTCCAAGATAAATTCAGAAATAATCTGCAGCTGATTTTCAGAAAGGACTCTGAAGATGGGCATGTGAGAGGTCAGTGCAGAGAACGAACTTGAATGGACTCTCTCTTTGACATCTCATTTTAAAGTCTCACTTCCCATTCTTTTAATTGAACAGGACTCTTTTGATCAGCATTTCAATCTCTCTTCTTTCCCCTCCTGCAGCTATGTATTGTGTACAGCAAACATTTATAGTTGTTAGCCATTAGTTGGCTTTTACTACTGATTATTCTTCCTTTGTTACTTTTTTTTCCTTTGAAAGCTTCATTCATTACTCCTGCATTAAAAAAGCTCGGCATGAGTAAAAACCACATAATTCTCCCCCTTTCTAACTCTGTGAGAAGCCAACACCAGAACAAGTTGGGTCCATCTTCTGTGGCTAAAATGACTTTTGAAACTTGTGGCTATGCTTAGGGTACTGAAGCAGGATGTGCAGAGCATTGGAAGAGGGCCATTAGTCAGTGAGAAAACTTCCCTGGGCAGGTAGGCAGGGAGGATCTGGAAGGCTGAATTTTTGTCTTTGTTTTTTTCCTGTTGGATGCCAACTACAAGTTACAAATTGGGTACGAATTCCTTAACCTTTGGCCAGCAGCACTCAATTTCACATCTAATTTATATGTAAACAAAGTTGCAAATTTGACTTAATTATATTTCCCTCAAGTTTTTCCACCTTATTTTGGGAGGGATGGTTTTGTTTGTGATTTATTTCACTCTGGTTAACTCTTGACATTCTGGAATATTCTGCAGCATTTCCCAGGAAATTACAACCTGTAACAACAACCACCCAGTCTGCCTGATCTGAGCACCAAATTATAGCCTCACAGAGTGTTGCTTAGAGCTGAAAACAAGACCTTGAAGACCCTGAATCAAAAATTATGTCTCCATTTGAAAAATAGTAATTAGTAGCACAGTCTTCATCAAAAAATTTAAGGTAAGAGAAATGAGAAAGAATTAAGTGAAGGCAGATATGGCTCTGAGAGGTATCTAGAAGCCTCTACCAATAGAAAGAAACCGAGAAATAAAATATTGCCTGCCATATCAGTAAACAAAGGTTCTAGCCTCCACATCACAGTTCCCTCGAAGGTGAGCCCTAAGGGAGCTCAGGAAGGAAGCAAAGAATGCCTGCCATCTAGCAGTCATCAGCCTGCAGCCACCCCGATGGTGCAGCCTGAGGAAACTCAGGATGAGAAAACACAGGATACTGGCCCCAGATAGCTGAGGTGCATATCAAGGAAATGATTTCAGTGAGCCCAAACTCTTACATCTTCCCATACATAGAAAAGCGCTAAATTCCTTAACTTTAGACACTGTAATCTAGTTTTCTTTTATTAACAGTAATCTTTTGTTCTGACTACCTGGTGTTGTTGTGAAAACTCCTATATATCCTGGCTCCCCCCTTGCCTCCTCAGAAGGAACAGTTTTCTCGGGGTTTTCTGAGAGGCTGTCTCCCCAGCTTGAAGTCCTAAAAATGTCTGCCAAATAAAACAACTCTCAACTTTTAGGTTGTGCATTTTTTTTTCAGTTGACAGAATCTGTATTATTTTCCCATTCTGAGGAGAAGACAACTATTTGCTTCTGATGTGGATTTAGGCTATAGTTTGTTTTTCAAACTCCATTCTCAAGGAAGAATCCTCCCAAAGTCAGCCTGAGTTCTTGGAATCTTCTGTGTTGGTTGCTGTTTTAGTTTCCTAGGGCTGCCATAACAAATTACCACAAACTGGATGGCTTAAAACAACAGGAATTTATTATCTCACAGTTCTGTAGGCCAAAAGTCTGAAATCAAGGTGTTGGCAGGGTCATGCTCCCTCCACAGGCTCCAGAGAAAAATATTTCCTTGCCTCTTTCCTAGCTGCTGGTGAATACCAGCAATCTTTGGCCTTCCTTGGCTTATAGATACAGACATTCCTATCTCTGCCTCTGTTTTCACATGGCGTTCTCCTCTGAATCTCTGTGTGTTTTTTCCTCTTTTTGTAAAGACACCTGTCATTGGATTTAGGGCCCAACCTAATCCAGTTTACCTTTATCTTAACCAGTTATATCTACAAAGACCTTATTTCCAAATAAGATCACATTCTGGGGTTCTGGGTAGACATGAATTTTGGGGGGACACTATTCAACCCACAACAGTTGTTCACTGATTTAAGCTAAGTATACATGATGCCAAATGTGAGAATTTTGATCACATGCCTGGAAGTTTTGTTTATTCAGTCATCTAGTTTTGACATTTTGAGGATGGAGACCCCTAATTTTTAGGGATACTATCAAGTTTGGTAGATAAAACGCATCCTTTGATTCACATGTGGACAGTGTCCATGCCTTTTCCATGTGTCTAGCACAAGCAAATAACATATTGGAGCAGTCAAGGCAGAAAGGACTAAATCCAGAATGCAGGAGGATAGGTTTGAATCCTCCCTGCTAAGGGTAGTGCAAAGAAGCACCCTCCTAAGCCCCAAAGAGGGATTTAGGCTAAGACCTATATCATCATTTTCTGAAAGTCCCTCTTACCTAAGTTTTGGCTTGTAATTGAGTTTTTAGAATTGATATTTAACATATGAATTACACTTTCAAGATCCAGTGGAAAGCCTATGTATAGTTGAAGTGGAATAATAGCCTCTTGCATTTCACACTAGGAAAGAAGACCTATCTGGGTGTTGCTAAAATATTTTAGTGATATACTAATACAGAGCTATTAAAATTTATTCATTAAAAGAATCCAACCTTGAGCGAGTGACCTGTTAGTGCTAATGCTATTCCTTTCTATTTGACCCTGTTCAGCAACAACTGATACATTCTGGGAAAGTAGGAGAAAAGAACAAAGGCATTGAGCTACTTTCTTTCCAGATTTCTTAACTTAATTTCTGGTCTTTAATTAGCCTCTCACCCTCTCTTCTGCACATGCAGACATCTAGTTAATAGGGTTAAGCTGATGATAACAAGGGAAAGTTTTTACAAGTAATGAAGTTCTTGAAGGTGTTGCTGAGGTATATGGGTTATGGGAGGTCCTGAACCTTAGGGAATATGGAAGACTGGCCTCAATGAGAAAATGTTGGGAGTCAGAAAAGTGACTTCCTGGGAAATAGCAGATGGATCAAGGCACAGTGGACATCAAGAAGATTAAAGCCCAGAAACCTGATGAATCCCAAGATGGACATACTGAGATAGTTACATTTAACCTATGTCTTGAAGGCATTCAATGAGTGTTCAATCTGCAGTCTTCCCTAATAGCAACTCTTTCTCCACATCTGATAAGTTTATGCAGCTATGCATGGGTTATCCACAGGGAAGTGGGATAAATGATAAAGATAAATAATTATAACAGCAGTTTGCTTTATTATATTGTAATAAGGAGACATCATTAGTAAGAGTTTGTTGATTCCTGGATTATCAGTTGCTCAAGCTGACTGTGATTATTCTAGGGTTTTGAAATGAATTATGAATTCTTTTCTTTCTGAGAACTGACAGGATATGGATATTCTTAAACTGTCTTTTCTCACTATCCCAATTTTCCTTAGTAGAATAAGGGAGGAAGGAGGAGTTGAAAGGCTACAGTGGTAGTCCCAAACTGCCTTTCCAAACCTGAAATAGCACCATTTCTAGAGTGTGGTCTGTCTTCATTAAAGTCCCTTAGAAGAAAACAGGATATGGATTTTGCAAAGAAATTATATTTTTATTTTTCTTCCCATGCCAATCACTTTCAAGTTCACCATATTTCTGGATTGTATTTATTAGTCATTCTGTAAACTACATTAGCTAATTTAGTAAATTTAGTAGATTAGTTAAGAAAATAAAACATAAATTCATCAGTGCAGTTTCAGTCATCATAATGTTGGCAGTTTCAAGCATCATAATATTTGTACAGTATGAAAAAGATATCAGATGACTTGCTAGGATTATCTGCTTTGAAGAGATTTATTAAATTTACAATTATCTTGCTTACAACATCAAAATTAAATTAATTTATTCCAGATTCTTGGAAATTGACATATTTGTAAATATATCATTTTTGTTTCTAGGCATTTATTATAGATATTCACCCCACAAAAGGAAAAGCACTTCAGGCAAATAATTAGTTCAAGCCATAATACAATATTTCAACCTAATTTTCATTTATTTGTTAACGCAGTGTTTTTTTTTTGAGAATGTACTATATGTCGCTGACTGTTCTAGACACCAATGATACAGGGGATGAAGCAAACCCTACCCTAGTACTAGGGCTCATATTCCAGTAAGGTGTAGTCAGGGAGACAGACAGTAAGCAAAAACAACAACAAATATATACATTTCAGGTGCTGTCAAACTATGTAGTACCATGAAAAAATGGGAAGCAGGGTAGGAGAATGGTGAGTGAAATGGGATGGTGGCTTTTCAGAGACTTGAAGGAGTGAGAGAGTGAGCACAGAGAAGAGGCGGACTTATTGTGAAGCAAATGAAGCTTAAGCTTCAGGAACTTTCACTTGCCAGAATCTCTGGGAGTGATGGGAAGTGCTGGGAACTGTAGATTGTTCTTACAGGGAGGGGAAACTGGGTTGCCATCAGGAAGCTTGTGTATGTAAGCATTTCTGTTAGAATGCTGAAGATACCTCCAAAGAGATTGAATGATTACTCCAAAGTAATCTCTGGAGCTCCAACGATTTCCTGTAATTTCTGTTCTCGTTCTAAATAACTATTAACCTAATTTTGTATTTGTGGTTTTATTTCTTTTTCTAAGAGAGCATTCCCTGACATAATTATATAAACTTCAGGTCCCAACCAAACTTTATCCACTCCAGACATGGGAATCACAGGGCAAGAGGGTGGCAGACAGGAGCAACAGGGAGGCCTGTGCGTGTGTCTGGAGCTCAGCCTGCAGGAGGTGATAGGGATGAGGTCAGGGAAGTAAGGTGGGCGTGTTGGTGGGGGTGTAGGAATGACAAGCCTCTTTAAGTACTTTCGGTTTTATTCTAATTAAGTTGTAAAGCTAATTAAAATTTAGATCAGAGGAATTACTGGATCTGGTTTATATTTTAATCAGATCCTTTTAAAAGAATTACTTCTGCTGCTCTGTGGAGTTCAAGTAAAAAGATGCAAGAGTAGAAGCAAGGAGATCTGGCAGGAGGACACCAGAAATCTAGCCAAGATGTGACAGTGGTTGGGGTTATGTTGGTAGTAGCAGAGGTGGTAAACAACGCCAGGATTTGGGATATAGTTTTAAAGCAGAGCTGAGAACACTTGCAAATGCATTGGATATAGTTAATAAGGAAAAGAGAGGAGTCAGGTAACATGCCAATGTTTTTGGTTTGAAAAAAGAATGGATAGAGGTGGTATTTGCTGAGCTGGGGACTTGAATCAAGAGTTCAGCTTTGGAGATAGTAAGTTCAAGACTAGACATCCAAATGGAGATGTAAAGTCGATGATTGGGTATATGTGTCTATCACAGTAATCATGTCATTTAATCCTCAATGTAACCCTGTTATGTAGGTGTCATTATTCCTGCCTAAAATTTTTTTAAAAAGGTGGTTTAGATGTTATCCAATATCATCTAACACTGTATGGCAATTCTAAGACTTGAACTCAGATCTTGGTATCTGATCTCTTGTTCTTCCCATTGTATTATCTTTCTTCACCTATTCAGAACTCCTTTTTTTTCTCCCTCTCTCTCTTCTTTTTTTATTTATTCATTCATTCAGTATATACTTATTGAACCACTCTCCAGTGCTAGGTATTGGGATTACAAACATGAGCAAGACATGGTCCCAGCCTTCAGCTCACCTTATGATCTTAGTAACTTCTTGGATATATTAAAGTGTAAAGGAAACAGAACCCAGTTAAACTGGTAACTTGACATTTCCTTGAGTCTAAGTAAGCATAAGTTTTAAAAAATAGAATTCATAGTAACTTTATTGGGAAAAAGCAAACTCTACTAAAATTAACATAAATTTCAATTTTAAGACACTGACTTTAGATAGAACATATAAAAATATATCTTAGAATTCTGAAAATATAGTGCATATAGTTAACATTTATTGGGCCCCTATATTCTAAGTCCTGGTGTGCTTTATTTCATTTACTCATCACAACAAACCTTTGAGAAAGCTGCCATTATTATTAATATTAATATTTTACAAAAGAGGAAACTAGGTGTAAAGAGGTAAGTGTTCATTGGCAAAGCTAGAAACCAAACCCAAAGTATCTGATTAAAAGGGGTCATTTAATCATTTTGCTAAACTGACTTTAAGAGTCAAGACTTGGGTTCTAGCCCAGATTTGGTTTCTAAATTTGGGATTTCTGAAGTCCTCAAAACTTAGCATCCTTACTGGTAAAGTTAGATTTGAAAATCTCTGGGTATCTTATATATGGTACTAAGATTGTAACTATAGTAACTACATTTTATTATGAGATAAACTCATTTAGAAAATGACTAGACGGTAAATAAAGTATCATTTATTCAATACCTACTATGTGCCAGGTTATTAGGTGCTTTATATAGTTTATATACTTCAGTAATCACAATAGCCCTGCAAGGTCAGATTTGTTATATGTGTTATAGGTGAAGAACGAATAATTTGCTGAAGGTGAAACAGCTGGTCAGCTTTGGAACTTGACCTAACCCAGTTCTGAATCCAAATTCCATAGACTTTACACCATTTTAGTTTCTCTCCAGAAAAGTAGGGATCATCTTAAATGCAAAAACTGTAAAAAATGTCAACTCTCAGAAAAAAACAGGACATTTTTGGAAGTGTTGGGTGTAGTTAGCAGAAGAGCTTGTTAAAATGTGGACTTTTTTGCCACAACTACAGCCTAGTTGAGAGAATCTCAAGTAACTTAATGTCTTTGTCTGGCAAGCTTTTAGTAGAAAAGAACCTGCCAAGATTCATTCATTAGTAGAATCTAAAAATCTGTAAATTTGCCTTTTCCAGACATTTTGTATAAATAGAATTATACAATGTGAACTTCCATAGGAAGTTCAGCTATCATTGATATCATATTGTGTAAATTATCTTGCAGGCATCAAAATGTTTAGGAAAACAGTCCCACTCTGAGCCTTCTTGGAAGTCTATATAACAACTTTAATTGCTTAAAGGGCCACTTATGAGCATGAAGTATACTGATATTTATGTATATCAGTATTCCTAATTTAAAACATAAACAAAAGAGGAAAGAATAGTATAATGATCCTCATCACTCAATACCTAGCTTCAACAGTTATCAGTGTATTGCCGATCTTCGTTCATATATAATTCCCTATAGCCTGCTACTTGCTGTTTTTGTTTTTCAAAGCTTTCTTGAGGCATAATTTACATTCCATAAATTAATCCATTGTAAATTTATAATTCAATGATTTTCAGTAATTTATAGACTTGTACAACCATCCCCATAATCCTGTTTTAGAACACTTCTGTTACTTCAAAAAATTCCCTCATGTCCATTTGCTTTCAATCCACCTCTTATGTATAGCCCCAGGAAACCACTTATCTTTCTGTATCTAGAAATTTGCCCTTCCTGCGTATTTCTTTCTTTTTTTAATAAATTTATTTATTTGTTTATTTGTTTTTGGCTGTGTTGGGTCTTCGTTTCTGCGTGCGGGCTTTCTCTAGTTGCAGCAAGCGGGGGGCTACTCTTTGTTGCTGTGCTTGGGCTTCTCATTGCAGTGGCTTCTCTTGTTGTGGAGCATGGGCTCTAGGCACTCGGGCTTCAATGGTTGTGGCACATGGGCTCAGTAGTTGTGACTTGTGAGCTCTAGAGCACAGACTCAGTAGTTGTGGCACACTGGCTTAATTGCACCGTGGCATGTGAGAACTTCCCGGACTAGGGTTCAAACCCGTGTCCCCTGCACTGGCAGGCGGATTCTTAACCACTGAGCTACCAGGGAAGTCCCGTGCATATTTCATATAAATAGAATCATACAGTGTTTGTTCTTTTGCATCTAGTTTCTTTCACTTAGAAAAATGCCATTAAGGTTCCATTTTATATTTTAACATGTTTGTTGAGTTTTATTGCCAAATAGCATTGCATTATATGGATACCATATTTTGTTTATCAGTTCACAACTTGATGAACTTTTGAATTGTTTTCGGTTTTGGGCTATAATGCTTCTAAGAACATTTGCATACAAGTCTTTACATGGACATAAGTTATTTCTCTTTGGTACATACCTAGGCATGGAATTGTCAGGTTGTATAGTAAGTTTATGTTCAACTTTTTAATATAACTGCCAAACTCTTTTCAAAATGGCTGCACTATTTTACACCAGTTAACCAGCAGTTTATTATAATAGTTCCTTTACATTTCCATACAAATTTTAGGATCAGCTTGTCTATATCTACAAAATTTGCTACATGGATGGCATTAAATCAGCAGGTCATTTTGCAGACAGTTGACATCATAACTATTTTGAGTCTTCCAATTCATGAAACAAATATGTTTCTTCACTTATTTAGATAAAGTTTGATTTATTTCAAAAGTGTTTTGCAGTTTTCAGCATATAGATCCAATTCATGTCTTGTTATATTTATACCTAAGTATTTCATTTTTGAGGAGAGCTGTTGAAAATAATATTTATAATTTAAATGTTTTTAAAATTTAGAGTTTCAGTTGTTCATTGCTAACATATAGATGAGGATTGAGTTTTGTGTTTCGACTTTGTATCTTACAAGTGTTGGGACTTTTTTTGTAGAATTCTTGGGATTTTCTACATAGACTTTTATGTCATCCCATAATAGGAACAGTTTTATTTCTTCCTTTCTAGTTTTTTATGTCTTGTATTTATTTTATTGTTTTATCACATTGGCTAGAACTGCCAGTATGATGTTGAATAGGAATGAATAGAGGGGACATCTTTGCCTTGCTCCTGATCTCAGGGCAAAACAAAAACTGATTCTTTCTTTTTTGCTTCCTTCCTTCCTTCCTTCCTTCCTTTCTCTTTCTTTCTTTCTTTCTTCCTTTTTTTCTTTCTTTCTTTCTTTCTTTCTTTCTCTTTCTTCCTTCCTTCCTTCCTTCCTTCCATCCTTCCTTCCCTTCTTTCTTCCTTCCTTCCTTCCCTTCTTTCTTTCTTCCTTTCTTTTTTTTTTTGCCTCACTCTTCTTTTTTTTTTTTTTTTTTTTTTTGCGGTACGCGGGCCTCTCACTGTTGTGGCCTCTCCTGTTGCGGAGCACAGGCTCCGGACGCGCAGGCTCAGCGGCCATGGCTCACGTGCCCAGCCGCTCCGCGGCATGTGGGATCCTCCCAGACCAGGGCACGAACCCATGTCCCCTGCATCGGCAGGCAGACTCTCAACCACTGCGCCACCAGGGAAGCCCAAAAAAATCTTCCTTATTTTTCTCTGATTATAAAGAAAGCCAGGGCAGTCCACTGGTTAGGACTCAGCACTTTCACTGACATGGCCCCAGGTTAAATCCCTGGTTGGGGAATTAAGATCCCGCAAGCCACGTGGTGCAGCAAAAAAATAAAAAAATTAAAAAGCTGAATAATAAAACATTTCAGAAATAGAAAGTTTTACTTTCAGGACTTGATGTCTCTTCTGTCTAGGGTTAATCACTGGTAAGCCGCTCCGCGGCATGTGGGATCCTCAAGGACCGGGACATGAACCCGTGTCCCCTGCATCAGCAGGCGGACTCTCAACCACTGCGCCACCAGGGAAGCCCTTTGCCTCACTCTTGTAATGAACAGAGCAGGACAATGTGGTCGGTGGACATAGGCTGAGACACACCAGGCACTGGCTGACCTGTGTGTACCAGTGCTGACCACGCAGAATGGGCACTGAATTCCCTATGTTGTTTGTTGTGTTGTTGGTTTTTGTAGATGCCCTTTTATTAGACTGAGCAAATTCCCTTTCTTTTCTTTTTTTAACATCTTTATTGGAGTATAATTGTTTTTTTTAACATCTTTATTGGAGTATAATTGCTTTACAATGGTGTGTTAGTTTCTGCTGTATCAAAAAGTGAATCAGCTATACATATACAAATATCCCCATATCTCTTCCTCCTTGTGTCTGCCTCCCTCCCAACCTCCCTATCCCACCCCTCTAGGTGGTCACAAAGCACTGAGCTGATCTCCCTGTGCTGTGCGGCTGCTTCCCACTAGCTATCTATTTTACATTTGGTAGTATACATAAGTCCATGCCACTCTCTCAATTCATCCCAGCTTACCCTTCCCCCTCCCCGTGTCCTCAAGTCCATTCTCTAGTATGTCTGCGTCTTTTTTCTGTCCTACCCCTAGGTTCTTCAGAACCTTTTTTTGTTTATTTTAGATTCCATATATGTGTGTTAGCATAAGGTATTTGTTTTTCTCTTTCTGACTGACTTCACTCTGTATGACAGATTCTAGGTCCATCCACCTCACTATATAAAACTCAATTTCGTTTCTTTTTATGGCTGTGTAATATTCCATTGTATATATGTGTCACATCTTCTTTATCCATTCATCTGTCGATGAACACTTAGGTTGCTTCCATGTCCTGGCTATTGTAAATAGAACTGCAGTGAACATTGTGGTACATGACTCTTTTTGAATTATGGTTTTCTCAGGGTATATGCCCAGTAGTGGGATTGCTGGGTCATATGGTAGTTCTATTTTTAGTTTTTTAAGAAACCTCCATACTGTTCTGCATAATGGCTGTATCAATTTACATTCCCACCAACAGTGCAAGAGGGTTCCCTTTTCCCCACACCCTCTCCAGCATTTATTGTTTGTAGATTTTTTGGTGATGGCCATTCTGACTGGTGTGGGGTGGTACCTCATTTTAGTTTTGATTTGCATTTCTCTAATAATTTAACAGCTTTTCATGTGCCTCTTGGCCATCTGTATGTTTTCTTTGGAGAAATGTCTATTTAGGTTTTCTGCCCATTTTTAAATTGGGTTGTTTGTTTTTTTAATATTGAGCTTCATGAGCTGTTTATATATTTTGAAGATTAATCCTTTGTCCGTTGGTTTGTTTGCAAATATTTTCTCCCATTCTGAGGGTTGTCTTTTCGTCTTGTTTATAGTTTCTTTTGCTGTGCAAAAGCTTTTAAGTTTCATTAGGTCCCATTTGTTTATTTTTGTTTTTATTTCCATTGCTCTAGGAGGTGGGTCAAAAAGGATCTTGCTGTGATTTATGTCAAGGAGTGTTCTTCCTATGGTTTCCTCTAAGAGTTTTATAGTGTCCAGTATTACATTTAGGTCTTTAAACCATTTTGAGTTTCTGTGTATGGTGTTAGGGAATGTTGTAATTTGATTCTTTTACATGTAGCTGTCTAGTTTTCCCAGCACCACTTATTGAAGAGGCTGTCTTTTCTCCATTGTATATTCTTGCTTCCTGTATCAAAGATAAGGGGACCGGGCGTCCCTGGTGGCGCAGTGGTTGAGAGCCCGCCTGCCAATGCAGGGGACGCGGGTTCGTGCCCCGGTCCGGGAGGATCCTACATGCTGTGGAGTGGCTGGGCCTGTGAGCCATGGCTGCTGAGCCTGTGCGTCCAGAGCCTGTGCTCCGCAATGGGAGAGGTCACAACAGTGAGAGGCCCGCATACCACAAAAAAAAAAAAAAAAAAAGATAAGGGGACCATATATGAGTGGGTTTATCTCTGGGCTTTCTATCCTGTTCCATTGATCTATATTTCTGTCTGTGTGCCAGTACCATGCTGTCTTAATTACTGTAGCTTTGTAGTATAGTCTGAACTCAGGGAGCCTCATCTCTTCAGCTCCGTTTTTGTTTCTCAAGATTGCTTTGGCTATTCTGGGTCTTTTGTGTTCCATACAAATTGGGAAATTTTTTGTTCTAGTTCTGTGAAAAATGCCAGTGGTAGTTTGATAGGGATTGCATTGAATCTGTAGATTGCTTTGGGTAGTATAGTCATTTTCACAATGTTGATTCTTCCAATCCAAGGACACTGTATATCTCTTCATCTGTTTGTATCATCTTTAATTTCTTTCATTAGTGTTGTATAGTTTTCTGCATATAGGTCTTTTGCCTCCTTTCGTAGGTTTATTCCTAGATTTTTTTTTTTTTTGTTACAGTGGTAAATGGGAGTGTTTCCTTAATTTCTCTTTCAGATTTTTCATTATTAGTGTACAGGAATGCAAGAGATTTCTGTGCGTTAATTTTGTATTCTGCTACTTTACCAAATTCATTGATTAGCTCTAGTAGTTTTCTGGTAGCATCTTCAGGATTCTCTATGTATAGTATCAAGTCATCTGCAAACAGTGACAGTTTTACTTTTTTTTTCAGATTTGGACTCCTTTTATTTCTTTTCCTTCTCTCATTGCTGTGGCTAAAACTTCCAAAGCTATGTTGAATAATAGTGGTGAGAGTGGGCAACCTTGTCTTGTTCCTGATCTTAGTGGAAATGGTTTCAGTTTTTCACCATTGAGGACGATGTTGGCTGTGGGTTTGTCATATATGGCCTTTATTATGTGGAGGTAAGTTTCCTCTGTGCCTACTTTCTGGAGGGTTTTTTTTCTTTTTTTTTTTTGCGGTATGTGGGCCTCTCACTGTTATGGCATCTCCCTTTGCGGAGCACAGGCTCCGGACGCGCAGGCTCAGCGGCCATGGCTCACGGGCCCAGCCGCTCTGCGGCATGTGGGATCCTCCTGGACCGGGTCACGAACCCGTGTCCCCTGCATTGGCAGGCAGACTCTCAACCACTGCGCCGCCAGGGAAGCCCATCTGGAGGGTTTTTATCATAAATGGATGTTGAATTTTGTCAAAAGCTTTTTCTGCATTTATTGAAATGATCATATGGGATGATCATATGGTTTTTCTACTTTAATTTGTTAATATGGTTAATCACATTGATTGATTTACATATATTGAAGAATCCTTGCATTTCTGGGATAAACCCCACTTGATCATAGTGTATGATACTTTTAATGCGCTGTTGCATTCTGTTTGCTAGTATTTTGTTGAGGATTTTTACATCTACATTCATCAGTGATACTGGCCTGTAGTTTTCCTTTTTTGGGATATCTTTGGTTTTAGTATCAGGGTGATGGTGGCCTCATAGAATGAGTTTGGGAGTGTTCCTCTCTCTGCTATATTTTGGAAGAGTTTGAGAAGGATAGGTGTTACCTCTTCTCTAAATGTTTGATTGAATTCGCCTGTGAATCCATCTGGTCCTGGGCTTTTGTTTGTTGGAATATTTTTAATCACAGTTTCAATTTCAGTTCTTTTGATTGGTCTGTTTGTATTTTCTGTTTCTTCCTGGTTCAGTCTCTGAAAGTTGTGCTTTTCTAAGAATTTGTCCATTTCTTCCAGGTTGTCCATTTTTCGGTATGTAGTTGCTTGTAGTAATCTCTCGTGATCCTTTGTATTTCTGCAGTGTCAGTTGTTACTTCTGCTTTTTCATTTCTAATTCTACTGATCGGAATCTTCTCTGTTTTTGTCTTGATGAGTCTGGCTAATGGTTTATCAATTTTGTTTACCTTCTCAAAGAACCAGGTTTTAGCTTTATTGATCATTGCTACTGTTTCCTTCATTTCTTTTTCATTTATTTCTGGATCTGATCTTTATGATTTCTTTCCTTCTGCTAACTTTGGGTATTTTTTGTTCTTCTTTCTCTAATTGCTTTAGGTGTAAGGTTAGGTTGTTTGTTTAAGTTGTTTCTTGTTTCTTGAGGTAGGATTGAATTGCTATAAACTTCCCTCTTAGAACTACCTTTGCTGCATCACATAGGTTTTGGGTCATCGTGTTTTCATTGTCATTTGTTTCCAGGTACTTTTTCATTTCCTTTTTGATTTATTCAGTGATCTCTTCGTTATTAAGTAGTGTACTGCTTATCCTCCATGTGTTTCTATTTTTTACAGATTTTTTCCTGAAATTGATTACTAGTCTCACAGTGGTGTGGTCAGAAAAGATACTTGATACGATTTCAATTTTCTTAAACTTATGAAGACTTGATTTGTGGCCCAAGATATGATCTATCCTGGAGAATGTTCTATGAGCACTTGAGAAGAAAGTGTGTTCTGTTGTTTCTGGATGGAATGTGTTATAAATATCAATTAAGTCCATCTTGTTTAATGTATCATTTAAAGGATGTGTTTCCTTATTTATTTTCATTTTGGATGATCTGACCGTTGGTGAAATTGGGGTGTTAAAGTCCCCTGCTATTATTGTGTTACTGTTGATTTCCCCTTTTATGGCTGTTAGCATTTGCCTTATGTATTGATGTGCTCCTATATTGGGTGCATAAATATTTACAATTGGTATATCTTCTTGGATTGATCCTTTGATCGTTATGTAGTGTCCTTCTTTGTCTCTGGTAATAGTCTTTATTTTAAAATCTATTTTGTCTGATATGAGAATTGCTACTCCAGCTTTCTTTTGATTTCCATTTGCCTGGAATATCTTTTTCCATCCCCTCACTTTCAGTCTGTATGTGTTCCAAGGTCTGAAATGGCTCTCCTGTAGATAGCATATATATGAGTCTTGTTTTTGTATCCATTCAGCCAGTCTGTGTCTTTTGGTTGGAGCATTTAATCCATTTACATTTAAGGTAATTATTGATATGTATGTTCCTATTACCATTTTCTTAATTGTTTTTGGTTTGTGTTTGTAGTTCTTTTCCTTCTTTTCTTTTAACTGCCTGGAGAAGTTCCTTTAACATTTGTTGTAAAGATTGTTTGGTGGTGGTAAATTCTCTTCGCTTTTCCTTGTCTGTAAAGGTTTTAATTTATCCGTTGAATCTGAATGAGATCCTTGCTGGGTAGAGTAATCTTGCTTGTAGATTTCTTCCTTTCGTCACTTTAAATATGTCCTGCCACTCCCTTCTGGCTTGCAGAGTTTTTGCTGAAAGATCAGCTGTTAACCTTATGGGGATTCCCTTGTATGTTATTATTTTTTTTCCCTTGCTGCTTTTAATATTTTTTCTTTGTATTTACTTCTTGATAGTTTGATTAATATGTGTCTTGGTGTGTTTCTACTTGGGTTTATCCTGTATGGGACTCTCTGTGCTTCCTGGACTTGATTAAGTATTTCCTTTTCCATATTGGGAAATTTTCAACTATAATCTCTTCAAATTTTTTCTCAGTCCCTTTCTTTTTCTATTCTTCTTCTGTGACCCCTATAATTTGAATGTTGGTGCATTTAATGTTGTCCCAGAGTTCTCTGAGCCTGTCCTCAATTCTTTTCATTCTTTTTTCTTTATTCTGCTCTGCAGTAGTTATTTCCACTATTTTATCTTCCTGTTCACTTATCTGTTGTCAGTTGTTCTGCTATTGATTGCTTCTAGAGAATTTTTAATTTCATTTTCTGTGTTGTTCATCATTGTTTGTTTGCTGTTTAATTCTTTTAGGTCCTTGTTAAACGTTTCTTGTATTTTCTCCATTCTATTTCCAAGATTTTGGATCATCTTTAGTATCATTACTTTGAATTAGTTTTTAGGTAGACTGCCTATTTCCTCTTCATTTGTGTGATCTGGTGGGTTTTTATCTTGCTCCTTCATCTGCTGTGTGTTTCTCTGTCTTCTCATTTTGCTTAACTTACTGTTTTGGGGGTCTCCTTTTCTCAGGCTGCAGGTTGGTAGTTCCTGTTGTTTTTGTGTCTGCCCCCAGTGGCTGAGGTTCGTTCAGTGGGTTGTGTAGGCTTCCTGTTGGAGGGGACTAGTGCCTGTGTTCTGGTGGATGAGGCTGGATCTTTTCTTTCTGGTGGGCAGTTCTGCATCCAGTGGTGTGTTTTGGGGTGTTTGTGACCCTATTATGATTTTAGGCAGTCTTTCTGCTAATGGATGGGATTGTGTTCCTGTCTTGCTAGTTGTTTGTAATGGGGTGTCCAGTACTGTAGATTGCTGGTCGTTGAGTGGAGCTGGGTCTTGGCGTCGAGATGGAGATCTCTGGGAGATTTTCACCGTTTGATAATATGTGGAGCTGGGAGGTCTCTGGTGGACCAATGTCCTGAACTCGGCTCTCCTACCTCAGAGGCACAGGCCTGACACCTGGCCAGAGCACCAAGCCCAGTCATCCACATGGCTCAGGATAAAAGGGAGGGAGGGAAGGAGGGAGGGAGAGAGAAGAAAATAAAATAAGATAAAGTTATTAAAATAAAAAATAATTATTAAAAATAAAAAAGTACTAGAAAAAAAGAGAGAGCAACGAAACCAAAAAACAAATCCAGCAATGATAACAAGCATTAAACACTATACTAAAAAAACAAACAAACAAAAAAAACGGACAGACAGTACCCTAGGACATATCAAATGGTAAAAGCAAAGCTATACAGACAAAATCACACAGAGATGCATACACATACACATACACACTCAGAAAAAGAGAAAAAGGAAAAAAAAAAAATATCATTGCTCCCAACGTTCACCGCCTCAATTTTGGGATGATTAGTTGTGTATTCAGGTACTCCAGAGATGCACTGTACATCAAGTTGATTGTGGCGATTTAACCCGCTGCTCCTGAGGCTGCTGGGAGAAATTTCCCTTTCTCTTCTTTGTTCGCATAGCTCCTGGTGTTCAGCTTTGGATTTGGACCCGCCTCTGTGTGTATGTTGCCTGAGGGCGTCGGTTCTTTGCTCAGACAGGATGGGGTTAAAGTAGCAGCTGATACGGGGCTCTGGCTCACTCAGGCCAGTGGGAGGGAGGGTACGGAATGAGGGGCGAGCCTCCGCGCAGAGGCCAGAGTGACCTTGCAACAGCCTGAGGTGCGCTGTGTGTTCTCCCAGGGAAGTTGTCCATGGATCACGGGACCCTGGGAGTGGCAGGCTGCACAGGCTCCCGGCAGGGGAAGTGTGGATAGTGACCTGTGCTTGCACACAGGTTTCTTGGTGACTGCAGCAGCAGCGTTAGCGTCTCATGCCCGTCTCTGGGGTCCGTGATGGTAGTCACGGCTCAAGGCCGCCTTTGGAGCTCATTTAGGCGGTGCTCTAAAACCCCTCTCCTCGCGCACCCCTGTTGCTGTGCTTTTCTCCGTTGGTCCGAAGCTTCCTCCCCTCTACCTGCAGTCTCCGCTAGTGAAGGGGCTTCCTAGTGTGTGGAAACTTTTCCTCTTTCACGCTCCCTCCCCAAGGTGCAGCTGCCATCCCTATTCTTTTGTCTCTTTTTTTTCTTTTTTCTTTTGCCCTACCCAGGTACGTGGGGAGTTTCTTGCCTTTATGGGAAGTCTGAGATCTTCTGCTAGCGTTCAGTAGGTGTTCTGTAGGAGTTCTTCCACATGAAGATGTATTTCTGACATATTTGTGGGGAGGAAGGTGATCTCCACGTCTTACTCCTCCGCCATCTTGAAGGTCTCCCTCCCTTCTATTTCTAATTTGCTAAGAGTGTTTATCATGGATAGTTGTTTAATTCTGTCAAATGCTATCCTTGTTTCAGTTGATATTGTCACATAGTTTACTTTTGTACACTGTTTATATGGTGGATAATGCTGATTTATTTTCACATTTTAAACCAGTCTTGCATTCCTGGGATATCCTCTGTTTGGTTGTGGTACTTTTTTTCTTTTTTTTTTTAACGTAGCTTGATTCTATTTGCTCATATTTTACTGAGGATTTTTTGTGTCATGTTGGCATTGGTGGCTGTTGATATTTTTCTTTTTCCCTTGCTGATTGGATTTTTCTGGTTTTTCATATGTAGAGAAATTTTGGATTGTATCCTATGCATTTGAACATTATGGTATGATACTGTCTTGTTTAAATCCCATTGAAAATGTTGAAAGTTTTGTTTTAGCATGCAGTCAACCCAGTTCAGTACAGGCTGCAAGTTCCAAATAGTTGTGGTTTCAATATCGCTATTTTTTTTTTTTTTTTGACCACTCTGCACAGCTTGCGGGATCTTAGTTCCCCAACTAGGTATTGAACCTGAGCTCTGGCAGTGAAAGTGCTGAGTCCTAACCACAGAACTGCCTGGGAATTCCCGCAGTTCTATTTTCAAAGCTTTTCTGTATATGCACTACTGAGTGGTCAGTGCGGGATTTGGGCAGTGGGTGTGGCCTGTAGTTTAGGTCTCAGTTTTTGGTATGCTAATTAGGGTCTGACCCTTGCATGCAAAACGTGGGATTGAGTCCAGAAGTCATGAACAACTTCAGGGGGTTGCTTTTTGGAGCTCTTACCTCTCTGTGATCTCCCTGGTACCTACTGGCTTCCTGGGTTTCGCTTCTCAGTCTTCAGGCCAGTTATCTGTGGCTGCAGTTACCCTACTCTTCTGCAGACATCCTGGGACCACACCTGCCTGCATCTTAAGCTAAGCAGAAGAGGACAGAGAGAGCAGAGTTTGGCTTCTCACTCTCACCCTTAAGCAAGGGGATTCCATCTTTGGGGGACCATGTCTCCTCCCATTGGAGAAGAAGTTTTCTCCCCCTCATTGTTTTAGGAGCTTGTAAACCCCTGCTACCTTGACTGGGGCTGTGACGGGGTTGCATTGGAGCTGGTGGAGCAGAGCCAGGGCCCACACAAGGTTGGTGTGTGTATCATGGTGCTGGTGAGTGACATGTGCTTCCTGCTTGTGCTGTGAAATGTGCGGGAGGTGCACACAGCCAAGTGCACGTATGCCATGGTCCTCTACCATGATCCTCTCTTCTGTGGTTTTGATTTGCATTTCCCTAGTGACTAATGATATTGAACATCTTTTTATGGGCTTATTGGCTATTTATAGTCTTCTTTGGAGAAATCTCCACTTAAATCCTTTCCCCATTTTAAAATTGATTGTCATTTTGTTATTGAGGTATATGGGTTCTTTATTTTTCTGGATACAATTTCCTCATTAGATATGTGATTTGCAAATATTTTCTGCCATTTCATAGGTTTTTTACATTCTTGTTTTTTGGTTTTTTACTTTCTTTTTTTTTTTTTTTTTTTTTGTGGTGCGTGGGCCTCTCACTGTTGTGGCCTCTTCCATTGCGGAGCACAGGCTCCGGACGCACAGGCTCAGTGGCCATGGCTCACAGGCCCAGCCGCTCCACGGCATGTGGGATCTTCCCAGACTGGGGCACGAACCTGTGTCCCCTGCATTGGCAGGCGGACTCTCAACCAGTGCGCCACCAGGGAAGTCCGGGTTTTTACTTTCTTGATTGTATTTTTTTATGGTATATTTTAATCACAATTTTTTTTTTTTGATGAAGTCCAGTTTATTTTTTTTCCTTTTGTTGTTTGGACTTTTAGTGTCATATCTAAGAAACTAATGCCTAATCTAAGGTCATGAAGATTTGCCTGTGTGTTTTTTTAATAAGAGTTTTATAGTTTTAGGTGTTACATTTTAGTTGAAGAACAATTACTAGTGTTTTTTATATGATGTAAGGTAAGTGTCCAACTTCCTTTTTTTGCATGTGAATATCCGGTTGTCCTTGCATCATTTGTTGACAAAAACTATTCTTTCTACTATTGAATTGTCTTGGCACCTTTGTAAGAAATCAGTTCACCATAAATGTGAGGGTTTATTTCTGGGCTCTCAATTCTATTCCATTCATCTACATGTCTATTATTATGCCAGCACTACACTGTCTTGATTACTGTAGTTTTGCAGTAAGTTTTGAAATTGAGAAATGTGAGTTCTTCAACTTTGTTTTTCTTTTTCAAAATTGTTTTGGTGGGAATGTGTTTTTACCCTAGGATAATATATATTTAAGACTTGAAGTTTAAAGAAATGACAGGCTTGGATATTTGTGATTCTTATTCAGGCTGTACATTTTTTTCCATCCTGTGCTTTCCAACTAAACAATTATACCCAAATGCTATTTATACTGTTAAAAATGTGCTTTGCCAGCCCCATGTGCCATAGCAATTTTGGGCCCACTGACTTTACTCTTCCTGCTAATCTCCATTCTTAAATCTGCCTAACACATTACCTTTGGATTCATCTCCTATTCTGGTCAGCCCCAGATGAATTTTTGAGCTTTAGATGTGATTTTCTATGTATGTATTTTCAAACTGAGCTTGTCAACATACTCAGACTCTACGTCCTTCTGTGTACACTCCTGCTGGAATAGGGTCATTCCCCACCTCGATACCATGCCCTGGCATCATAGGGACCCTCTGGACAGAGTTCTAAGCTACGTATTGGTATTCTTTCTTGTGGTTTTGTGCCTAAGTCCATGCCTAGTACTAATTGGATGTTTAACTCTTTCCAACCAGTGGGGAACAATTTTGGTGTTGAAGCAACACAACCTTGTATGTGTGTGTCTATGTAGAGATGCTATATTTAGTGCTCCTTTTTGGGTTAAATGGATAGGCTAATTGAATAGATTTATGCTAAGCAGTTAAGCCCTTTACATGAAGCAGTTAATTGTCTTTTATAGTCTCTGAATCTTTATTTTGACTTTGATTTTTAAACCAACAATACACAATTAGGTTTTAACCCATTTTCAATGAAATGCTAAAAAATGATGGAAAACACATATGTCAATTCACTTGGAAGCTTGTGTGTAGCTTTAACCTAAGTGATGGCTCCCTAACCTGAAAACAAAAAGGCAATTGGTCTCACTTAACGCTGTGACATATTCACAGGAGGTAATCCAACCACTGGATTACTGTTTACTGCTTACTGCTTTGTAGATAAGAACCTGTGGGACTTGGAGAGATTTATCAACATTCGAACTATATAAACATACTCTATGCCAATTCTAGGTTATATTTATATTTTAGGTTGATTTCCCAAGAAGCAAGAGGTTCAGCACTTGTACCAGGATGTTTCCATGTTTCTTTTTAAACCTGGAATCCCAGTTGCTTATTGTTTGCAGAGGTCAATTGCATTGTTTTTCGAAATGGGAATGGAAAATTCTTCCGAATCCCTACGAGGTCAGGTCAGGTTCTCCCTGAAGGTTGTTTAAGAGCCCGAGTTTCAGTCAATTGCATGAATAACTTTTTTGATTGTGCCAGGATCAGGATGTTTTTATCTGGCTCAGTGCTCTTTCGTGGGCTCGTCTGGACAAATATAACTAATGTTTTTTTTTTTTTGCGGTACGCGGGCTTCTCACTGTTGTGGCCTCTCCCGTTGCGGAGCAACAGGCTCCGGACGTGCAGACTCAGCAGCCATGGCTCACGGGCGCAGCCGCTCCGTGGCATGTGGGATCTTCCCGGACCGGCGCACGAACCCCTGTCCCCTGCATCGGCAGGCGGACTCTCAACCACTGCGCCACCAGGGAAGCCCTAACTAATCTTTTTAAGTGAACTTACCTACTTGTCCTTGAATTCTGAAGATGGAACTGAAAAATGGGCCAGGCTGTGACTGAGTAACCCTGTTTCTAATATTAATGGAGAGAGAAGTGTTACATGCCTTAGCAAGGCTGCCTTTAGAGATGAACATGTCTGGTTCTTTTTTCTTAATTTAGACTAAGTCATATAGCTCTTTGAAAGCTTTCTGGAGAGAGCCTCTGCCTAGGCTGTACTAGCCATTCTTTGCCTTCTCCTGCCTTCATTATTCTTGTTCTTTAAAAAGAAAAAAAACAGGTTATATCCTTTAAAAAGAAAAACCCACAAAGTCTCCATATCTTTAATTTGCACTCTGATTCTGATTTGACAAGTGGCAATCTGGTTTTTACTCCTTTGTATCCTTTCTTGCCATTTTAGAAATAACTGAAGTGATCACAAACACAGAGGAAGCCTCCTTAGGAGAACTGACTCAGCAACCCTCTGCAGAGAGAAAAGGCTATTTTCTTCCTCTTCTTCATTGTGACCAGGGCAACTCAAATTATTTGTCCACAGGAAAGGCCCTGGCTTCCTGGGAGCTCTAATGGGCATGCCAATCAATATTTCTTATACTAATACATCACACTCTTGGTAAGGAATTTCAACAGATTTTCTTTCTCTAAGGATTCAGTTAATAACATTTATACAACACCCACAGCATGCAAAGCATGGTACTGGATATGGGAAAAGAAGGCAGAGAATCCCAAGGAATTGTTCTTGCTCTTTAGGAGCTTAGTTGAGAGAGAGATAAGTATGTTAATTAAGGTTCTCTAGAGAAACAGAACCAATAGGAGATCTATATCTGTCTATATATCTCTATCTATCTATCTTTCTATCTAACTATAGTTGACTCTTGAACAACATGGGAATTAGTGTTACCGACCCTCTGCAGAACCTGTGGTTCTGCATCTTCATGTTCAACCAACTGTGGATCCAACTACAGTAGTACTGTAGTATTTACTATTGAAAAAAATCCACCTATAAGTGGATGCACACAGTTCAAACCCATATTCGAGGGTCAACACTGTGTGTGTGTGTGTGTGTGTGTGTGTGTGTGTGTGTATGGAGAGAGAGAGAGAAAGAATGAGAGAGAGAGATTTATTTTAAGGAATTGATTGGCTCACATGATTATGGAGACTGTGAACTCCCAAGCTAGAGACCTAAGAAAGCCAATGGTATAAGCTGCAGCCCAAGTCTGAAGGCCTGAGAACCAGGAGAGCCAATGATGTAAGTTTCAGTCCAAGGGTAGAAGACTGATGTCACAGATCAAGCAATCAGGCCAGATAAGTTTCCTCTTACTCAGCCTTTTTGTTCTATTCAGGCCTTCAACTGATTGGATGACGACCACTCACATTAGGGAGGGCAATCTGCTTTACTCAGCCTACCCATTCAAATATTAATGTCATCCCAAAACACCCAGAATAATGTTTGCCCAAATATATGGGCATTCCATGGCCCAGTCAATTTGACACATGAAGTTAAATGTAGACAGGGATGTGAAAAACACCAAATAATTTATGGATTTGATAAGCACTGTTTGAGGTCATGCTCAAGTGCTGAGTGATGTTAATCAGAGGCTGTTTGCCACCTTCTCAAGAATATGATGGAGGTCACGAAAGATAGGACAAGGTAGTAACTAGAGTCTCTTTGAAATGGGTCATGCAGGCATGGCAAGGATAGTCAGTGAGTTCGCCCTGGAGCAGGAATCTGAGGAAGACCAGAGGCTAGGGACTAAGCTGATTTAGAGAACAAAGGTGGCAACAATGTGGTCAACTCACACCTCTGAAGTTAGGAGAGTCAGACGGAAGAGTCCAGGCTGCAACCACACTGGGACTCTCAGTAACAGGACTGCATCAATGGGCACTTGCTGCCAGCCAAAGACTTTTTTTTTCCTTTTTTAACCAATCTGTCCAGGTCTATCAAGGGGTGTCTGTTTATTGAGATCAAGTGCCTACTTTCTTTTAGGAACCCTCTGATACTTTCCTCAAAGAGTTAATTATGAGGCAGAAGGAAAACTCAGTGAGAACCAGATGCAAATTGGCTCCACTGAAAACTTGGAGGTCTTTTGACCTATAATTCTGTACTTGACTCAGCATGAGATGTAGTGTAGTTTGGATTCAAACAGTTTACATAGGACTGTAGCTTGGGCCTTCAGGTGACAGAGACATAAGTGGCAGGGCAGAGTGGGGTGTCACAAAGCAGCTACCAGGAGAAAGTGGTGTATTAGAGTATATAGTATGAAGAGGCAGGAGCTGAGGGAAACTTACAGAAGTCAGAAAACTGTGGAGGCTCAGCATGGTATAGAAACATGCAGTTTTTAGAGTCTGGGGTAAGGAAATCAAAACTCCAGAGAATCAGGATGTATTCAGAGAAGTCAAAATGAGTTAAGTATCAATAAAAAAGGTCCAGGCAAACCAGTAAGAGGAGACAAAGTATATAATTAGTTTTTTTATGCTGTATAACAAATGACCACAAACTTAGCAGCTTAAAGCAACACACATTTATTATCTCACAATTTCTGTGGATCAAGAGTCTGGTCATAGCTTATGTCCTCATTTCAGGGTCTCACAGACTGCGGTCAGGGTGCTCCCAGAGATGCAATTTCATTGGAGGTTTGAGGTCCTCTTCCTAGCTCACTGGTTGTTGGCAGAATTTAGTTCCTTGTGGTTGTACGACTGAGGACCTCACCTCCTAGAAGCTGCCCACCATTCTTTGCCATGTTGCCCTCTCTATAACATGGAAGTTTGCTTCTTCAGGATCAGCAGAAGAACATCTGCTGCTGCTACTTGTCTCTTACCTCTAGATCTTTTTCTAAAGCGCCATGATTAAATCAGGTCCACCTAGGATAATCTCCATTTTGATGAACTCAGAGTTAACTTATTAGGCACCTTAATCCTTAATTATATTTGCAGAATTCCTCCACGTTTGCAGTATAATGTAATCTAATCATGAGAGTGACATTGATCATATTCACAGCTCCCACCAGCACTCAAGGGGAGGGGATTATACAAGGTGTCTACACTAGGGGCCAGGAATCTTGGGGGCCATCTTAGAATTCTGCCTACCACAATGTGTTGTTAGTAAATCCAGTGTGATCCTCTGACCTTGAGTTTAAGAAACAATTTGGCTTCTCCAAGGGCCTGTTTATGTATTTTCTGTGAGGGTAATAGTGATTATAGCCATGGAGTCTGAGAGAAAGTAAGTAACCGATTATACCTCCGATAGGGCCAGAACGTGTTTAGATGATGGGAATACAATTTATAGGTTTTTGCTGGGATTTAAAAAAATGTGATAAAAGTTGATCTGTTGAAGAATAGTCCATCTTCTCTAAGATCTCTTTAAAAGGGAAACCTAGGGGTCTGACATATTCTTTAGAAGTTTTTTAAATAATCCAGCTCTGAGGAGAATCATGGCTGAACTTGAAAGCTCTGGGAAGAAAAAGGTAAGGTTAAACATAAAAGACACATTTTAAATTAAATCTATATACATTGGGGATGGGTTGGATTTTGAGAGAGTGCAGGAAAGTGAAAAGAAATAGGAAATGTCTCTAGGGGTATAAAACAAAGGAACTAGGATGGAGATACTGATTTTTTTGTTCATTTAATGAATCTTTGGGGACTGTTATGTGCAAAATAATGTGGGAGAGGGGTATAAGGATATGATTTTTCTCTTCATGAGCTTAGAGTATTATAGATGAAGAGGGAGTAGATGAGGAGTTCCTCGTATCAAATGCAGCTGGAGATGAGGATGGAGAAGAGATGTAGGTCATGAACATTGGCATTCTCAGTGATGTGGCCAGAAGTACAGAAGACACATCTCAAAAGGTAGTGGAAATAACTAGAGGATACCCATTTGAGAAGCAAAACTGGAAAATCAGTAGAGAAGAAACAAGTATTGTATAGAAGACAGTAAAAGCAAAAAATTTCCTTTGGACTTTAGAAACAAGGCATATTTAAATGACACTGTTGTTGTTATTATTATTAATAATGATAAAGGCTCTAAAGTAATTTGAGCTTGGATTTAAACAGGTGTCCATGGTAGTGGGTCTCCTATCATTCTATAAAGAGTGCAGATGTTCATCCATATTCCGAATGGCTGACTGAGAAGGAGCCTTAGATGTTTCCTAGGCCAGTCTATCACCATGTAGGACTCCATTTTAAGCATCTGGGTGGTCAAATGCCTCTAGAGGAAGGAAGCTCACAGTTTTCAATTTAGACCATTTTGTTGTTCTATTAAGTCTTCATTCCTGACTTAAGAAGCTTACTTTTACAATAGACATTTCCTTATTGAGTATACCTGCATTAAACTAGGAAGAAGAATTCTAGGGGCCCATCTTTGGGAAAAATACTCATTACAGCACCGTTTCTGGGGGTGGGGTTGGGGAATAAAACTGAAGAGCCTATCGATTTAAGGATAGCAGCTCTTCCAATCCAAGGATCTCTGCTCCTTTTCATAGGCTTTAATCAAACAAGAATCTTCTTTAGGATATTGACCCTTTCCCTTTTATCCTCAGCTTATGAAACTTGTTGGACTCCATCTCTTAATGACAACCACTGGTCTCATATCCTATATGTGGGTAATGACTATAGGAATCCTATAGTCTATATTTTATCTAATTGTCTAATTTTAAATTCCCAATTCTGCATTCTCTCTCTCTTCATATGACCCATGTGTAATACTTAGTGCTGTCTTAAAGAACATGTATTTTTATGTTATATATCATTTTATATGTCTGTGAAATGCAATCTTGTTTTGGGAAATGAAATGCTATTATGATATCTAAAATCTACCACACTCAAAGTTTAGAATTATTAATAGAAAACTGCTCTAAAAATACAAATGCACTTTATTTTGCAGATTTTTTCAGAGTTGCTGAGTACTTTAATTAATGTCAGTTAATGAATCTAAAATTGGGTAAAAATATCAAGTGAAAAATGACAAGGAATTAGAATATGATTCTGAAGTATTATTTATTGTCACTGTTACGTAGTGATATTTTGCTAAAGTTTGTATGGAATAAAATGTGGCTCTTGTACAGTATATATCAGAACGCTAGTGCAATTTTGGAATTTCCATAGAGAATGATGACTTGAAAAATGTATGTTAGCAAGTACCAATGTACTTTATGACAAACTGATTAGTACTAAGTAGTAATGATTATATTCGACAACTCTAGAGCCTACTAAATTATAATCTCCTAAAGGCAGGGATCATGTCATATTTAACTTTGTTTCTTCCACGGGACCCAGACAGTGTGGTTCCAGGAATTAGTAAAAAATCATTTGTTGCATTGTGTATTCATCTTAAAAACCAAGTTTTTACTTCCCTAAGAGGATATCATGAGGTAAAAGCTTAGGCTTGAGGAAAACATAATGCCGTCCCTCAAATCGAAGACATGGCCTAGTGGGGTCTGGCCAACCAAAGCATTGTAAGAACCTTCTTGTTTCAGCCAGGAGGAATTCTAACTTCTGTATTATTTCCTAAGGGGCAATAAAATTGTGCTGCTGAGCTTCCAAATCTCAAAGAGGAGGGAGCTGAGTAGGACATAATGAGATGCTTTCCTGTGCCCCCAAAGGCTCCAATATCAGCTTCTGTTTGGCTCACCAATCCCATCCCATGCTTTCCTCCCACTGACTCACTCTGCCACTGTCCCTTCTGCCTCAAATACTGTTACCCTAAATTTTTGCCTGGCCAGACCCTTATCATCATCCTTGCCTCAACTCAAATGTGACTTTCTTGGAAAGGCATTTTCTGGAAATCCTAATAAAGTAGGACTGCCCACCTCTACCAGTTCTCTACCTATTCCAACTCTTTTCTGGTCCAATTCAGAAAGGAAGCTGCCTCCGACTCCATATCTGAAGAATCATTACCTAAAGAGCCTGATTTTGACCCTTACTTCAGGGAGCTCAGTGAATTCCAAAGGATCTCGCCAGTGTCAACAACTCACCTTATCTGACAAGGATGGAAAAGAGCATGGATGTTATAGGCAATCCATCATCACCCTGGATAAAACTGGTCACCTTCTATTCCTTTTTATTCTTTTATTGTGTTTATGACACTATTCCTATAGGAAATTCATAATTATTTATTTGCTTGCTGCTTTAATGTTGATCTGCCCTTGACAGATAACCAGGTGAGCAGAGATCTTGTCTATTGTAGTGACTGTTGAATTTTCAGTCTAAAATAGTGCCCAGCACATGTAAATACTCAAATATTTGTGCTATATAGTTGAATGATAAAGTGGCCCCATTATGAAATGATTACATATGTGAGGACTAATTTAGATGACATGTATATATACTCAGGCTAGCACCTGATACAGAATGGGCAAGCTATAAATGTATGATCTCTCCAGCCTTCCTTATGAAGGAGGGTCAAGATCTCTTTGCAAGTGCTACTTGAGCAGCACTTAAATTCAGGTATCACAAAGTTGATTAAGCTTTTCTTACCTGTTTATTTAAACACCAGATAATCTACAACAAAGACCCTGCGCTTTCTCCACTCTTGACAACTACCTATTTTTGTAATGATTCTTTGACTATATTTTGTAACTCAGAGATTTCACAAAGTTTGAGTATCCTTCCTCCTTAATCAGCAATTGTTAATGAGAATATTATTAAACTATAAAATTAGGTTGACAAGAATGAGTTTTATCTTAATCAGATAGTCTTTATGCTCATTGTATTTCATACACTTTATATTCTTAGATAAAAATTGGTGTACAGATATTTGTATATGTCACAAAATTAGATTATGACTTATCTGCTATATCAAAATAACTACATATCAGTGCTTATTGGCTATATCTGCAAAAATTGGGCCGGCCTGATGTTTTTCTAACAATGAGGTTTGTTAATTAGCTCAGCTGCATACAGATTGGTTAAGCTTGCACACAGTGAATTTATGCCCATTGATTCCTTCTAGTTCTAATTCAGAAAGGGAGATGCCTCAGACTCCAGATCCAGAAAATCATCATTGAAAAGGTCTGATTTTGACTTTCAATCCAGGGAGTTTGATGAATTCCAAAGATTTTTGCTAATACTGTCAATTCACTTTAACTAGCCAGGACGAAAAAGAGTGTGGATGCTGTAAGCAACATCACCACCCTGGAAAAAACCTGAAGAGTCATTCAACTTATTTGGAGAAAGCTAGAGTTCCCCTGCCTGTGCACAAAGAGCAGGAAACATCATTGATACCCTAGACCCTTCTCTTTCTCTCTTTTTTATCGTATAGAGCCCTTTGAAAGGTTTCTGTGCAGGCTTCTACCTCCCACATTTATGTGCTCTAGCCATTGCTAGCAGTTGGAGCTTTTTTCTCCCTACTGTTTGGGGACTAGCTTCTCTCTGCTTCCATGAGGAAGAGGCTCAGGGTTTCTTTTTTTTAGCAACTGCATTCCTGGAGCTTAGACTCCAGCCCAGGCTCACTGACCTATGTGAGGGAGTAAATCTACTACCTCAGTCCTAAAGGGCTATAGCATCAGTGCAAAGGACCTAACATGATGTCAGGTTGAAGGGCAAAATCTATAATTCATTATTATGTAGAGTGGTAGATCATCTGAAACCCACATATATGGATTACTTATATAACTTCAGTTTTCATAATGCAAATTGGTTGTAACAGGATTGAATAATCAAGGGGGCACTATTTGCATTCCGAGGACCAGTGTAGGTTATAACTTGAACCTGCTTGGAAATTAACATTGTTCCTGAAGGAGGGGGTATGGTGGAGCTGTTGAGTTCTTTGAGTGTGTTTGTGCTTTTTTTTCCACAATACTGAGTGATGAGAAAGTGGAAGAAGCTTGTGCTAATGAGTGGGTTGGAGATGGGAAAGGAGGGACACCAATATGGGCCACAGATATGTGCTCAAAGGCAGCAGCATTTGTTCAGGGGTGTTTTGATTCCATAGCTATGAATAAACACTCCTGTTAGAGAAGTAAGACTTATCAATAGTTTGAAACCCCCTACTCCCTAGTCCCTTTCTGACATTGATTTAAAAACAGAATGCATTAAGTCCCTGTGTGCCCAGCCTCAGGGACATACTGGCAAACTAAAAGTTAATTATATTCAAACATAATTTTTGGTAGTCCATGTTATTTTAAGAGTCCAAGTTTATTTAGAAACAGGAGGTTGTTTTAGAGCCACAATTCTCTCATTATAGCAGAACAGACCATGTTTCTAATTCTGAAGCTCCCCAAATGCGTTCCAGTTTCCTGTGGAAACTTTATTTTCTTTCTTTCCTTCACTTTTAGTGTATGTTCTTGACAAGCATCAGGTGGGCACTCATCATGGTCTAGAACTCTAAAAATGTCTGGAGAGAAGGAGATAAAGAAGGTCCAGTTCTTTCCTTTATGGAGCTGACAGTGAATTAAAACTATAAGTGATAAATAATGAGTTATACCATGATATGATAAATGCAGGTATGGACATCTGCCTAAAGCCCTTCAGAGGGTAAGCTACATGCTACAGAGCTAGGAAAGCTGTGAAGGAATCTCACCAACACAAATGAGATAATAATATTTAAATTATAGGTTTGTTTTGGGAATTGAGTGAGATATTCTATCTAGAACACTCAGCACATGGTAATCCTTCACACCTGTTAGTTATTATGATGATTATGATGACATAACTTTGCTTCCAACTAACACTTGAGGTAAATTTTATTTACAACTGTCTTAACACCCCTAGAATGTTGAACAACTGCCTACTTTCTTTTTCTTCACTCTCTCCTTTAAGAAAATGCTTCCATGTCTATTTTTCTTCTTTTCCCACCCTAGAATACTTGTCTATCAACTTGACTAAATTAAAACAAAAGATCTAAGACAAGAATGTGGTGGGAAACGGAATTGCGAAAATGAAGGCAAATAGAAATTAGAAGATTGCAATTCTACACGCATCTTTGCCTAACCACAGAGGTCGGAAAACACATACAGAAATTGCCTATAGAAAGCGAATGTTTCTCTTCTGCTGTATCTGAGAATAATAAGATCTGTCAGTGGGGACTGGCTTGGATTTTCCAGCCCATGAATTGAAAGCATGGGACAAACATCGTTCTCAGCATGTCTGTTGTTCTTGAGTAGGAGGACAAGTGGGTTTAAAACAGTAGAGTTTATTTGTACTTACAGGCATTTTTGGGAAAGGTACTTAATATAATATCCAAATGCAACATATAAAATATATTTTTCTAGGGTCAAAAAATGTAGGGATAGCAATGTGCATGGTAGATATAAGTAGATACCATCTTTGAAAATAGTTAGGGCAATAAGAAACTGAAGATGAGCAAATACAGGTGCAGTCTTACTATATTTTTATGACACTTAGTATTCCACTTTTCTGAAGAGTTGAAGATGGTTAAGGGACAGTATTGTATAGAGGTTAAGGATACAGACAAAGTCTATCATTAACTATGGGACCTTCAAGTATCAGCTTCTTCATCTCTAAAATGAGAGCAAAATCAGTTATTATATCACAGAACCATGAGGATTAAATTGGAAAATGCTCTTAATGTGTTATTTGCATACAATAAGCACTCAGTAGATTTTTTGCTATCACAAAATGAGCAGGTAGCATCTATAATTATTGAATAACATCAGAACATGATGTGGAGCACCCATTTCTAAAGACACAGTACCTTATTGTAATATTGTTCTGTTTCACTTTTCAGCCTTTTTGAGGATAAGGAATAAACTATGATAATGTTTCTGCATAGCTTTTTACCTTAGGAATCTCTTTGTTTTTTGGCTGCTTGGTTGTGTTCCGTGACCTGGGGGGCCCATGACTTTTCTCATTACTTCTAACACGGAAGTGTCACCTGGCACTCAGCCTGCTTTAAATGTGCTAGGCGGGTCTGGACCCTGTAGCTCATTTGGGTCTGTTATAAAAATCAACACTCCCTCTGCAATCTGCCTCGAGGAGACCAAGCCAACAGAAACACATGCTGCCTGCCAATATGGGGTTCGACCTGGCATCTGCACAGAAGGAAATTTCTCTGTTTGCACCAGGTTTTAGTGGCAGTATGTCATTGGGTCATGTTATGCCAAGTTACTTGGGAGCTGAGCTGAAAGCCTGTGCCACACCTGCCTGCCTCTTCAGGTAGTTGGAGGTGTTTATCAGGACAGCTAGTCTCATTCCTTATATGTGAGTTGGCATTATACAGGAGAGAAGCTTCTAGAAGTGGCACTTCTGGAAGTAAGTGGCCAGAAGTCTGGAAGGAAAGAATGAATCCTGGATGATATACTGAAAACTGTTGACCTCTGACAAGTTTTTTGTTGTTTCAGATTGATCTGGCTAAGTTTGCAGAATGCCCTAAAACTTCCAATTCATCTTTCACCTGTCAGTTAGCTGTTGCCTGAACACATTTATTATGAGCAGTGCCACTGTCCTGTTTTACAAGGACTTGGAGTGACTAGTGTCATTAGCTCTAAGTGCTCACAGGGGTGGAGCTTTAGCCTGGGCTAATATGATGAGCTGGGGTGGCTGCTGAGATGATGGGGCACGTTTTAAGCACCATGTTTTCAGCACGGGCCCTATGACATTTTAATTTGTCCAGGTACAGATTCTGAATTAGTAATTTTAACTGAACTGACTTGCCAAGTCATTCAAAAAATTAGGTCCTGATACTTTTTTTGTATTTATTTTCTTGGTTCTCTGAATCAGCCAAATCAATTTACTGTGTTACTCCAAAAAAAAAAAAAAAAAAAAAAAAGCACAGTGGCAGTTGCTTATGACAGTCAAGTGGAAAACGAAAAGAGCAGAGGAATCCAAGCCTCATTTTCTCTGTTAGGAAAATACAGGTTTTAATACCAGCTTCATAAGTTTTAATAAGGTAACTTGGGTAAGGAAATATTTGACAAAATATGTAAAAGTGCTTCTTGCCAAGTCAGCACATTTCCAAAATGGAACTCATGTTGGTGAGAAGAGTTGGATTGGTGTTGGATTTGGAATCATCTGGCTAGAAAGTAGGGTTGAAGCTATGGGAGTGAAGGAGGTCCTGGAGGAGACAGAGGGTTGTGTATGAGTGTGGAGATGGAAAGAAAGAGAGAGAGAGAGACAGAGAGAGAGAGGAGAGAGAGAAGGAGAGAGGGAGGGAAGGGAATGGAGAAGGTGGATAAATGAGAGGAGAGATGTACAATTTAGAAAAGGTGAATGAGAAGATCCTTTTTATCTCATGGGATGGGACTTAGCTGCTGGTTACCCTGATCTTAGAACCTCAGTTCCCATCACCATCTCCATCCCTATTTCCAAAGGGAAGCTTTGCCTCTCTGCAGTTGCTATTTTTTGGAGCTTTCTTATTCCCCCTCCCCATGAATGTGATTTAAAAAAAATTAGAGTAATTATATGAACTGTAGTAACAAAAGGAAGTCCAGAAATGTAAGAATACTGAACCAAGACTACTAACATGTTTATTTTCTTATGATAATTTTGCTGCATGTTCAGGGTTGATAGCAATAGATATATGCAGTAAGGGTGCAAAGCTTGTTTTCAGCTGGCATTCATTCTTATTGGTTGGTGCCAATAGTACAGATTGTTAAAATGTTATAAAAGTCATTTCTGTCTGTATTTAGCCCAATGACCTCCCATTCCTCCTCCATCCAAATATAAACAAACCATCTTCTTAGCTTTTCCCAGGCCTCTTTCTAATAATACCAGGAGCCATCGCCTAGGGTGATGTATGTATATCAAAGACATCTTCATGCTCTAAAATAAATTCTTAAAATTTCAACTTATTGTTTCATTGAAAGAATGTAAATCCTGCCAACTTCCATAGGAAAATACACTGTTTTCCCCCTTTTCAAAAATAAAACATTAAGTTGGAAGATAATCAAAACCTTGCGTATGAATTAATGTTGGAAGTATGTAAGACAACACCTATTTTGCAATTAGTATCTCTAGAACTTGTAAGAATTAGAAAGGATTATAACAGATGACTTAGTTTGTAAAACAAAGGAGGCAAGCACTTACCAACATTTCTTTTTTTTTTTTTTGCGGTACGCGGGCCTCTCACTGTTGTGGCCTCTCCCGTTGCAGAGCACAGGCTCTGGACGCGCAGGCTCAGCGGCCATGGCTCACGGGCCCAGCCGCTCTGCGGCATGTGGGATCTTCCCGGACCGGGGCAGGAATCTGTGTCCCCTGCATCTGCAGGCAGACTCTCAACCACTGCGCTACCAGGGAAGCCCCAACATTTCTGATGTATGCATGATGTCTAACTGGAAAGCTTTGAGTGAAATTTGCCTTAGAGTTCTTTGGTGTCCTTAGTAGCTAATGGGAAGTTCTTTATCAAGCTTTATAATAATTTCAGTCCTGTGTGTGAATGCCAGATCCATGGATGTATATTGCTGTCAATTTATTTTCCCTGCTTTGTCCATACCTCAAAAGGGTACCTTGGGAGGCTGAATAATGGCCTCCAAAGATATCCAGATACTAATTTCTGGAACCTGTGAACGATTACTTACATGGCAAGAGGGACTTTGCAGATATGATTAAGGATGTTGAGATGGGGAAATTATCCTGGATTATTCAGGTGGGTTCTAAATGTAATAACACATGTCCTTATAGTAGAGGGGGAGGAGAGATAGAGATAGATAGATAGGGAGAGATTGAGATTTGACTACAGAAGAGAAGTTGCTGATGTGATGATGGAAGCAAGAGGTTGGAGTGATAAGGAAGGGACATGAGCCAAGGAAAGTAGGAGACTTCCAGAAGCTAGAAAAGGCAAGAAAACAAATTTTCCCCAAGAGTCTGCAGAAGGAAACAGCCCTGCCTAATTTTAGACTTCTGATCTCCAGAACTGTTATAAAGCTGTGTTATTTTATGCCAGCAGGTTTGTGGTAATTTGTTACAGCAGTCGTGAGAAACTAATACCGGCAACCTTTTCCTTTCCCCTTAAAACGAGCATCACTGCCAGGGACCAAAAGATTTGTGTAGGGAAGTTAAAGACACACAGAAGTAGGGCCATTTTCAAATGTGCTGTCATGGAGCTTCTCTAGGGACAGGTTTGGTGTATGTCATTAATTTTGGAAAGTTCTTCATCATTATTACTTCAAATATTTCTTCTGTCCTATTCGCTGTTCTGCTTTTCTAATTATATGTGTGTTATTCCTTTTGATATTGTAACACAGTTCTTAGATGTTCTGTTCTTTTTTTATCCTGTATTATTTCTTTTCTATTTCAGTTTGAGAAGTTTCTATTGACCTGACTTGAAGTTCACTGATTCTTTCTTCAGTTGTGCTGCGTCTAGTGAAAAGTTCATCAAAGTCATTCTCCAGTTCTGTTACTGTGTTTTTGATTTCTAGCATTTCCTTTTGGTTCTTTCTTAGAGTTTCCATGTCTCTACTGACATTACCAGTCTGGTCTATTGTCTACCTTTTCTGTTAGAGCCTTTAACATATTAATCATAGTTATTTTGATGTCCTTGTTTGATAATTCCAACATCTGTGTCATATTTGAGCCTGGTTCTGATGAGTGCTTGTCTCTTCAAAGTGCTTTTTTCCTCATCTTTGGCACAGTTTGTAACTTTTTGCTGAAAGCTGGATATGTTGTATGAGTAATAGGTACTGAGGTAAAAAGGTTTTTAGTGTGAGGATTTGTGTTAATCTGGCTAGGAGTTGGGCTATGTTTAATGTTTGTTGTAATTATAGGTAGTAGAGGATTCAAGTTCATCTGGTGTCCTTAGTTTTAATCTCTTCTCTTCGCTTTGGGGCTACTCTGCGTTGCTTCTGAGAAAGAGTCTATACACTGCAGCTCTTTCAGCTTCTATCCACTGTTATTACACTGGAGGCTTATTGATGTGTTGGTAGCATGTGGAGGAGAGGGTTTCTTCTACAAACTTCTGATTAAGCTTATCTTCTAGTTGGGTGTGTCTGGGGGTGGTGGTGGCTTTCACAAGTACCTGTTTCTTTCCTTTTTGGGGTGGCAGTTTACCCTGTGATACCAGTTTTCTGATGGGTTCAAGAAGAGTTGTTGATTTTCACTTTTCCACCCCCGCTTTATTGAGATATAATTGACACATAATATTATGTAAGCTTAGGTGTGCAGTGTATTGATTTTCTACTTACATATTGCACAATGATGACCACCAAAGCATTAGCTAACACCTCCATCCCATTGCATAATTACCATTTCTTTTTTGTGGTGAGAATGTTGTTCACTTTTTCTTGTTGTGAGGATAGGAGTAATGCTTCCAAGTTGTTTATATAATGTTGGAGCTGAACTAAATGTATCTCAGGAGCCTAATTAAAAAGGCAAAGATAATGCCTCTTCCCTCAGGAGTAGGTGACTCCTACGAAGCCCTGAATTTCCTCACAAACTTAACTTTTAAGATTCCATAGCAGATGGGACGTGGCCATGTGCAGGTACATTTGATAATGTGGCGAAGGTGGGGTGGAGAGTGGGGAGGAGGGAGATTGGGGATGGGGTGGAGAGAAGGATCCATAACTTGACTGCCTGCAAAGAAGAACTGGACAAGATGGCAGCATGAGTAAAGAGTGTCAGCAAGTGTTGCTGGCTTTTCTCAACTCAAAGAATGAGGAAATGCAGTAGGGAATGATGAAAGGAAAATGTGAGATGGGGTGAAGGGGGCAATTACAAAAGAGGGCATCACCAAAGTTGACAACCATTGCTTACTGTCTTCAAAGCTTTTCATTTTGCCACTCTGCTGCCCCTTGCGGGGGAATCCTTGGGAACTGTATGGTGCAACTATAAATTTTACAAAAATTCAGTTTTTGAGCTAGAGGGAGGGGATATGGGGACATATGTATATGTATAGCTGATTCACTTTGTGATACAGCAGAAACTAACACACTATTGTAAAGCAATTATACTCCAATAAAGATGTTAAAAAAATTAAGTTTTTGAATCTGTTTAATAAATGTCTATGTAGGCAAAAATAATTTTCCTTCTGTCTTTATACTAGCAAATAGTTTATTTTCTGGTCTTCTCATATCTTCATTGGGAATGTATATTTTATTGATCATTTTTTTCAAGGTTTCAAATCTAACAAAATCAAATCTAACAAAAAATCTAACTAAGATTTTTGACTCTGCAGTTCTGCACCGGCCATTAACTAATTGTTTGATCTTAGACAAGTTATTTAACTTAAGTAAGCTTTAGTTCTTTATCTGTAAAATCTGGATAACACATATCTTACAGAGTATTGTGAGGTTTCAATGAGATAATTTATGTAATAAATTTGGTTAGTGCTAGGCACTGGACTGGTAAATAGTGCATGCTAAATAATGAGTAGCTATTATATTATTATAGTTTCTATTGTTATGTCTTATTTTTTTCCCTATGAGGAAACCCTGATATGATCTAAAAATGACAAGACCTCATTCCTAGATTTCTAAAAAATCAGTTAATATGATTAATTCTAGTATAGTTGTCAACATTAAATATAAATTTTATTTTAATAAATTTATTTATTTATTTATTTATTTTTGGCTGCGTTGGGTCTTTGTTGCTGTGTGCAGGCTTTCTCTAGTTGCGGCGAGCGGGGGCTACTCTGTTGTGGTGCAGGGGCTACTCTTCATTGCGGTGTGCGGGCTTCTCATTGTGGTAGCTTCTCATTGCGGAGCACAGGCTCTAGGCGCGTGGGCTTCAGTAGTTGTGCCACGTGGGCTCAGTAGTTGTGGCTTGTGGGCTCTAGAGCACAGGGTCAGTAATTGTGGTGCGTGGGCTTAGTTGCTCTAAAGCATGTGGGATCTTCTCAGACCAGGGCTTGTACCCGTGTCCCTTGCACTGGCAGGCAGATTCTTAACCACTGTACCACCAGGGAAGCCCAGTTAATACAAATTTATGTCGTATGTGTACAATACATACATACGTGTGTATATATGTGCATGCTTGTACATGTATATTTGTATATATATTCAGATACACACACACTTGTGTTTGCTTAGAAAAAAGTCTGGAAGAACACATAAAAAACTGTTTGCACTAGTTATTACTGGAGAGTAGAGATAGAAAATGAGGAAGAGAATGAAGAAAGTTTTACTTTTTATCTTATACTCTTTCATTCTGCTTAAAATTTTATACCATAAACAGTATTACTTTTTTTTTTTTAATCTTAGAATATTTCCTTTATTTCAGTGCATGCCAGATACAGGTCCTCCCCTAAGAGTCATAATTTCTGTGAATATATTAAAGGCTCAGAGAATTCCTACTGTAAATGAAAGTGTAATTTTGTTTTACCTTTTATTCCAAACGTATTTCACCATAGGATCTAGAATTCTGTTTTCTTGGAAGAACATTTACATTTTGAGGCCCACCAGTGTCCTACAGGACATGTTTGGGAAACTGTTCTAGGTTGATGTAGACTAAAATAATATTCAGAGTACCACTTGATGCCTTCTTAGTCTTTCCATTTCTACTTGTTATTGTCTTTTGTGGTACTTCTGGATAACCGTAAATACAATTTTGAGTTTTGGGGAGGTTTAGATCTTCCCATAAAAATACCTTATTCTTCATTTAGAGCACAATGAAACGTTCTATTTTTTGAGGGTAATTACCTGTCATCAAAATATCCAATGTGTGACACTCTCTAAAGGGGACTTATTGTGGTTCTCTCTTTTTTTCGGTATTTGTTTTCATTTTTATTTTATAAGTAGTTTGTAACAATTACAGAAAAATCAGAAAATACATACCATAAACATAAAGAAGATAAAAATCACCTATCTAGATTGAGAAATCTTATCTTTTTAAAATCATTTTTTAAATTGAAGTATAGTTAACTTAAAACTCACTTTGATGTCTGATGTATATATAGTGTATGTGTATATACATATATGTATATAGTGTATGTGTATATATGTATGTAGTGTTAGCATTTTCATACCAGTGAATCTTTTCCCTTGCTTTAGAGTCATTTGAGAAAAAGTATCTAGTAAATGGTATCATTTTGTAAAGGAAGAAATAAAACTTGCATGTTTTTATAAACAATCTTTGAACTATACAGATATATAAACAAATAAACAAGGATTGCAATATTTAAGTTAAATGTTTTAATAATTATGCTGTAAAATGGGTTTTATTGTGGTAAGATGAGTGGGAAAACAGTCTTCCTATCGCGGTGATTTAAGTAAAGTGCACAGAATAAATATCAGGAACTATTCTGGATATGCTGTTGGAAGCTTCAGCAGAAGGAAAGTGTTAGGGACCAAATGTGATTTTTCATGTTGTCACACTCTTGACTTGAGGTCTTATCAAGAGAAGACTGTGGAGACTTCCTTAGGGCATAGAACACAATTCTGTGTTTTATCAGAAGGGACACAGTTCCTTTCGGTTGTCTGACCAAATGCTTCATATGCAAGTTCAAATATTTCAGGAAAAAATAAAATACCCAGTTAACACCCTCTTCTTTTAAAAAGAGAAAAACACAGCCTTTGGGGTATTTTAGTGAATATGCAGCAAATGCCGTCCTTCTCTTTTGTCACGCACTCAGGATCTAGATGTAAGCACCCAGAACCCCTCTTTCTGTAAGCCTTTCCCAGGCACTAAGGCTCTTTGCATACTCCAATGGGACATGACACCACATAAATCTTGAATTGCATTTTGCATTTAGCTCACATAGGGATGGACTAAATTATATCAAAACAGGTTTTCTGGTTCAATGTTGATGATCTGAGCCATGAAAGACATGTTATCAGCACTGACAGTTTACATTCCTCACCAGATAATAAACACAAGCCCAAGAGTTAAATGCTAATGCTGCCCTCCAATCTGTAGTTTTAGAACAGGTTGTATTACTGAGAGACTAAAGTACTGGGGATATGTGAAGACATACACTTTGTTTGATTTCATTGCTCCAGACCGTACTGCCAGCTCTGGGTGGCTGACCCTTAAATGTGTTCACCTCATCAGAAAGAGGGGGTGGCAGGGGTAGGTCAGAGTGGGGATGGATGAACTTTTTCAGATTTATGTCTTCTACTAAAAACATCCCCAGAGCGGATAACTGCAGGCCATGTGTCAGTAGCCTTATCTTTCAAAGAAGAGCAGCCTATAGTACCCTAGACTCAGAGCTAGAAGGGCCTTTAAGATAATGTAGACCAAATCCACCTTCTTATGCGTGAGGAAACTGAGACCCAGACAGGTGATATGAGTTACCTAAGGGCATAACATTTCTGATAAAATAAATCACATTCTTTGTTATAATTACTGAATATTTATTACAAGATAATTAATTTATTTTATTTCTTGAGTATTTCAAATTGATACATGCTATACTTATAAAGACATATAAATCTTTGTCTATAAATCAGTTGGTTGGAATTTAATATCCTCCCTCCTATTTATTTATTCATTTGGTAGTGAATTTAGTCTTACCACTAAATTGTATGTCCTATATGGTATTGATGAACTGTTTTGGTTTCTTAACTGGTTATTCAGTTGCTTTGTAGACAAATATCTTCAGTGATCAGTAGGATGCTAAAGGGTGATCCATGGGTTGGCAGACCACAGTGCACTCCATGATGACTTGTCAGTATCTACTTTGAAACTGTATAAACCTATCCCTCATCCTCACAAAAATCCTGCAAACTGAGTTTTCCCCTCTGGTGTTATAGACTTTTAAGCTTAGAAAATTTAATAACTTGTACATGGTCACACTCTTAGAGGTTCTGATAGTCTGCTTGGTCTGCCATAACAAAATATCACAGACTGGGTAGCTTAAACAACAGAAATTTGTTTTCTCACAGTTATGGAGACTAGAAGTTCAGGATCAGGGTGCCAGCAGTGTTGGTTTCTGGTAAGACCTTTCTTTTTGGCTTGCAGATGGTCACCTTCTAACTGTCCTCATACGACCTTTCCTCTGTGTGTTCATGGAGAGAGAGATCTCTGATGTCTCTTTCTCTTCTTATAAGGACACCAATTCTATCAGATTAGGGCCCCACTCTTATGTCCTCATTTAACCTTATTATCTCCTTCAAGGTCTTTTCACCCAGTACAATCACACTGGGGTTAGGGCTGCAGCATATGAATTTTGGGGAGACACAATTCAGTCTAAAACAGAAATGGTAGAGTTGGGCTGTGAACCTGAATCTGCCTGACTTCAAAAGTCATGTTTATTCTGTAATACCTGCAGATTCTTAGTGTGTGAAATTAGTATAAAAAGTGGCAACAGTAGTATTTTTCTCCTGTCAAGTTAATGTATTTGTACCATAGTTCAGAATTTAACTCCACTGTGATCTTCCCCGCTGCTCCTGCCATGGTTGGTGGGAATGTCTGATAAGCCTAACTAAATGGTACAAAATAAAATAATCCGACTATCACTGATATACTTTAGCTCCAGAAAAGAGATTTCTTCTGGGTCTGTGAGTGCTTGTGTGTTGCTTGTGTGTTGATCTATCATGTCTGGTTCAAACTCCAACTATCAGAACTTGGCAAACAGGTGACACCATTGACTCATTCCAAACAAGTACAGTCACTTAATATTGACTCTATCCATACAAATATGTATTGAGTGCCTACTATGTGCTTGGTGCTTTTCTAATGGCTGGGGATGTGGCAGTGAAAAAGACTGATAAGATCCTTGTTCTCATGGAGAAGACAGGGGACAGTAAGCAGAGAAATAAGAATTTCATACAGGATTGATGCTCTAAAGAAAATGAAGTAAGGTAACCGGATAGAGGGCACTGGGGGTGGGGTAGCATTAGTTTGGTGCTCAGGGAAGGCTTCCTTACTATGGTGACATACAAGCTGTATGATAAGGTGTATTGGTCAGGGTTTTCCAGAGAAATGGAACCAATAGGATGGATGGATAGATAGGTGGATGGATAGATAGATAGAGATTTATTATGAAGGTTGGCTCACGTGTTTACAGAGGTTGAGAATCTGCCATCAGCAAGCTGGAGGCCCAGGAAAGCTGGTAGTATAATTCTAGTACAAACTCGAATCCTTGGCAACCAGGGGAGCCAGTATTGTAAGTCCCAGTCTGAGTCTGAAGTCCCAAGAACCAGGAGTTCTGATGTCCAAAGGCAGGAGAAGGTGGATGTCCTGGCTCGAGCAAGAGAGCAAATTCACCCTTCCTCTGCTTTTTGTTCTATTCAGACCCTGAATAGATTGGGTGATGCCCAGTTGCAGGTGGTGACCTTTACTCAGTCCACCAATTCAAATGCTAAGTTCTTCCAGAAACATCCTCACAGACACACCTCAAAATAATGTTTTACCAGCTATCCGGAAATCCCTTAGCTCAGTCAAGTTGAGGCAAGATGACCATTATAGAAGGTGTTAGTCATGAAAACATTGCGGGGTTAGATAGTCCAACCAAAGGAACAGTAAAGTAGAGGCTCTGGGTGGGAAACTGTGATTTGTTTGAGGAACAAAAAGCCAGTATGGCTACATGCCATGAACAAGCAGGGTCATGTACCAAAATGAGATGGGAGAAGTCAGTAGGGGCCAGTCGCAGAAGGCCTGACCCAGTGTGCAAGGGAGGCTGGCATTGATTCTCAGGGCATTGTGACTTTCTTGGCCTGTGTCGTGCAGGAGAGTAACATGGTCTGATTGGCACTGGCAAATAATAATTTTGCAGTGTACATACCACTTTCAATGATTGTAATTTTGTGTCTCTTCTCACAAAGATGCTTCTCATGAGCATCTTCCTGTGAGGCAGAAGGGAGCAATATAGTCTGTGGAGTGATCAATTTAAAACCAGTTTTTGAAGAATTGCTGTACTATTTATATTAATTAGATTATTTATATTAATACAGAAAGTTAGACTATTTATATTAATAAGGATCTATTTAAGCTTTGCTTATAGTTAACTCATGTCTAGTGTGTCAAGAACCTTGGCCACTTGTTTGTCATTTCCCCTCTGTTTCTCCACTGTTCAGATAATCTGGATGATGTTCTCATGAGAAGTGATATACAGCTTCCTTTCTTACTGACTCTTTTCCTTCCCTCCTTCTATCTACCCTTCTCTCTTTCCTTCTAGTGAAAAAGGCATTCTGCATTTTCTGTCAGTAGGTGCTCTTTCCTTCATGCAAATTCAGCCTGTTCCAATTATATTTTCTGGGCACTGATTTCATTGTCTGCTTATAAACTCCCCCAGTTATCAGAATTCAAAAGCGACAATGGGAGGGAAATCGGAACCTGGCAGATGAATGGGAGGCTAGCAGATATTTGCTGCTTGCCTGAGGTAGCTGTTGTGAGCCAGACTCACCCACAGAAGTCTGCTCTTGGAGAAGGGGCTATGTCGCCTTCACCTGCTGGTACTCATCTGTTCTGGTCTTTGTGTTTTGATGACCAGCTGACCTGTTGTGGGACAGCTGGTGTGGTTTGGGGATGTCTGTAGCTGTTAATGTGGCAGGCTCCCAAAGAGCTGCTGATGGCTATCAGCATCACCCATGTGTGAGCAAGGAGAATAAGAAAGCAGAGGTACAAGACAGGAAAACCAGGGAGATCAAAGGAGTAATGGGGACAGGATGAAAAAAAGAAAAGTGAGAGGCAGTCAAGCTACGCTGTAGATGGTGGGAGGTTTTGAGGGCATAGAAGAGATAATTCTAATTTAATATGATGAAATAGCAAACAAACACTGGAATGCATGATGACAGGGGTAGGGGAGAGTGACAGGATATGCTCATTTGTGCTTGTTCACTGATTTGTCCATAAGGCTGAGAGCTCAACTCTTCTCTGGAAGTAGGCTGCGTGTGCTAGCACAGACTTCTAGAAGGGATCTCTGGTTCTTGGTAGCAGCACAGCATTAATCAAGTGCTATTTTATGGGGATCATCACTGTAAGCATCTGAGTGCCCTTCTTTCTCCTGCAGGAGCATATGTGAACCTGGACAACATACCCCCAAAGCACATCAGCCCTGAAGATAGTCGTGGAGGCTCTCTGTCTTTTTTTCTCCTCTTACTCCTTCTTCCTCTTCTTCTTCTTTCGGTACCATGTGCCCCTATGTACCAAGTCACCTTGCAGCGCAGGTGAAGTATAAATAGAAATCCATAGGACTACAATGGAACCTATTAATAATGAAATACGCTACTCACATATTAAATAACAAATGTGGTACAGCAATATATGTGCTTTCTTAATTAATATATTAAATAATGAGATCTAGTGATACATCTGAAAATTTCCATTATATTGAAGTGGTATGAACCTATTTTGAGATATCTGGATCATTTGCAATATAATATGAAAATATTTATGATTTCTATTGGTTATATAGTCACAAGTACCATTGATTTTTTTTTTTTGCTTATTCATAATTTAAACCATGCTAAATTTCAGTCAGATGTTAGTAAAATATAAAGATTTAATTTTTTTAACCATTCAAGGTCACAGACCTCCTATTTTCTGTTCACTGGTCTTGGGTTAAGAGTTAAGAATCACTGCTCTAGTTGGTCCCTGAAGTAGAGAGATTAAGTGGCCAGCCTACCCATCCCCAAATTGGTAGGATGTACTCTGATTCTGGGTTCTTTCCATAGAGTTTAAAACACCCCTGAGGAAACAGGATAATTTTAATGAAGCCTAGAGCTTTATGTATTCTGAGGGTATGCTGGGGTAATCAGTACAGAACTGGACATTATCAGAATCACCTGCATTAAGGCTCAGAATCCATATAGTCTTCTGGAACTGACCTGCTTCCCCATTGACCCATAGTCCTAGCCTTAGAAGAGACCACCTGAAGGGTCACTGTGAGCTGAAATAATTTGCACATGTGCATCATAATGGCACCAGGGTGGTCCCAATGGCAGCATCCCAAACCAGAAGAACATTTATTCACACATCAAGGTAATTTAGAAGAAATAACATTGACTTTCTATCTATTGGGATGATTCTTGCTCTGGGCTAGTTTTCATTTGTAAACATCAGGCCATTGTAACCCACATAATATTAGACATGAAGCAACAGATACTCATTTTGGGATATGTTTAACGTGTTACATCGGGAGTACGCAGTATTGCCAGAATGAGTGATTCATTTCCTGCCTAGGATGTCAGAGCACCTTCCCACGGTCTCAGTGCACAGAGGAATGATGGCCTCACAGAGGGACTGCAGACAAGGGACCTCAAGTTGAAGACACGGAGTCTAGGTCTAAAAAGCCAAGACTGATCTATATTGTGGGTCCTGGAGCTTAAAGAGAGCATTTTATTACAGGAGCTGCTCTAAGGGGTTACAGAAAGGACTCCAGAGCAGATTCTGTTACAGTCTGCCAGTAGTTACTCATGGCAAGCAGAGTAAAATCAACCTCATCTAAGATGGAGGAGGCCTTCTGTGCTCTAGGTTTGCCTTCCCTTGGACCTCATCCTCTTCTCCTCTGTCCCTTTTTCACTGTTCTCCGGCTAAATTCTCTTTCAAGGCCTTGCTCTGGCAGTCCTTCTGCTCGTCCTGTTTTTCCCCCTCCTGCCCCTTCATTAACTTTAGACCCAGTTTCCTGTCATTCCCCACCCCACTCATTCTACCAGAACCAACTTAGTCTCCTCATGGAGAATGTCTCCCCACTCTGTCCATGAGGACATTCCTTCTTCAGATCTTTGAATTTGCTCTTCCCACTGCCTAAAACTTTCCCCAGATAGTCACCTCACCTTGCTCAGATCTCTGCTCAGTTGTCACCTTCAGGAAAGCCTTTCCTGACCACCCTATTTAAAATGATCTCCTTCCCCTTTGCCCCCCATCCTCTCTGCTTGATTTTTTCCCCCTCTCATTTATCTCCATCTGATATTCCTTTATTTATTTTTGCTGCCTATATCTAGAATATAAGCTCTATGAGGGCAGAGATTTTTGTATTTTGTTCGATGCCATAGCCACAGTTCTTAGACCAACGCTTGGCACATAGTAGACATTCAATACAATTTTGAACACATGAATCTTCTGCCATGTGCCACCATTGTTTAGCTGTACAGGATGGGAGGGTGAGATAGTTCTGGAGGTTTGGCTTCTCCTTACACAGAGTCCTAGTCACCCCCACCAGGTTTATAACCACAGTCTGTACCCCGCTCTCAGAGGTATTACAATTTCTGAGTCTTTCCAGGCTCCTGACGTGAGAACAGTCTTCCTTTCTTTTGGCTCTCAATCCTCTATTATCTAAATAGACCTTTTCCAAACTTTCTAAGATCTGCAAAGTCAGTTACCTCTTACATATTTTCTTACAAAATTTTGTAGTCCACTCTTGTTCTCCTGTCTTCTTGACCTATCAACTTACAGCTCTGCCTAATCAGAAAAATTGCTGTATGCTTCAATGCAGAGAAAATGACAAATACAAATATTCTGGATTTTTTTTTTGTTGTATGGATCTGAGATGGTGTACTCAGGAGGAAATGAGATTCCTGGAGAGTTCAAATAGGTTGTATGATTGTGTGTGCGAGACGTCATAGAAGAGACAGAAGCCTGGATGTGTATTTGGACTAGATTATCTTTTTGGTCACTTTCAACTGTAGAAGTCATGATTCACTGATTCTGTGAAATGCTCTGAACTGCTAATATAAAAGGTGCTATGGATACAAAGAGCATCATTATTAGCTCCATTTTTTGAAGTGATGTTATAATCTTTGTTCATTTCCAGTTTTATTATTCTCTTGAGCTTAGTGAATTTTCTCACCAGTTTCCCTTTTGTATTATCACAATATCTAACAACTTTAATCAGCCAATTTGTCTTCACAAAAATTACATGCGTGGCTGTCTCTATTCATAGCACTGTTTTGTTTTTTAAATCTCCATTCAACCATAGCCTCCCTCTCATAGAATACCCAATATGTATATTCAGTTTCAGTGTTTTGGCTTCCCCAAAAGTCCCTTATCTGTTTTCCACAAACATGACTAGCTTTAAATACCATTTTCTGAGAGCATTGTTTTTAATCATTCCATATTCACGTGGAACTCAAATGTAGCTCCATTATCAAGTTTCAAAATTAACCAGAATTACTTAATGGAATCTTTAAATAGATTGTTAGAAGAAATTTTATTCCCTTGTGTTATTTAGTCCCATGCTCCTATTTTGTCAAGAAATATATTTCCTTTTACCTGGCCTTGTCAGACTTGATTATTAGACAGGGAGTGCATTAATAAGATAAAAATCTTAGTCAAGATTAGAATCTTATATGAAGCTCAGTGTTTTGTCTGCCTTGGAATTATCTAGAATATGGCCATATACTCAGTTTTAAATTGGTTACATTGCTTTCTTGTTGGTGAACATTCAGCCTTATTGCCACAAGGCTCAAGTTCTCTGGACTTCTGATAATCCATCTTAACAGAGTTTATGGTATTCATTTCTTATCTTGAATTGGTTTTTTAAAGTTTGTTTTGGGAGATGATGATGCTTGCACAAATTTCTAAACACCAAGGCCATGATCTCCTAGGGGGCTGCACAGTAGTAGTTGGGACCTTTTAGACCAGACAGAGAAAGTCTATTTTCATGTTTTGCCTCTAAAAGCACAAATGCAAGCTGGCCAATGAATTCATCTTTATTCCTTGTAAAAGTCAGTCCCAGGCCAATCAAAGGAATGCTGAAAGTACAGATTCTTTTTGAGGTTCCATTTAAAAATGATATTTGTTTGATACAGAGAACAGATTAGTGGATACCAGAGGGGAAGTTGGGGGAGGGCAAAATGCTAAAGGGGGTCAACTGTATGGTGACAGATGGAAACTACTTTTGGTGGTGAGCGTGGTATAGTATATACATATGTCGAAATATAATGTTGTACACATGAGACTTATATAATATTGAAAACCAATGTTACTTCAATAAATAAAAAAGTTTTTAAAAAGTGAAATTGATTTATGTGAAAAGTATCAGTATATGGTACCTACCTCTAAAATCTTTTATTTCATTTTGAAATCAGAGGACTTGCCTTTTGTCAGCCTCCATATTTTCTCAAGACTTCCCCTCAGATTATAGCATGTGTTGGGGTTCTAATTCCTGAATCTACTTCTCATAGACATTCTGCTTAATATTACTGAACTTCAGTTTATGTGCATGAGAAATTAGATTTCTAATGCCTATGTTTGTGTTGTTAAAGCAAATAAAATATAGCCAAAACTAAGATGAAATAATTTTAGAACTATCCATTATTTGGTGTTATGTTTCTCTGCTTCTTCCATTGGCATGAGTAATTTATATCTATCTGTGTATTAGTATTGTAGACAGACACTTTATAGATAAGAGACTAGGAGAACCTAATTACAAGCTTTAATCTGAGAATGACTGTTTAATTACTCAGATACTCAGTTTTTCTATTTGCCCACAGAAACAGCCAAATATAGGCATATTTAGCTCTAACAATGGCTGTGTTTCCCTAAATTTGCATTTAATCAATTGCTGGCAAATCAAATCATATTTCTAGTACATGGAGGTAGGATGTGGAGGTGGCATGCTCTTTAAAGAAAACTTTTTATGAATTAAACAGCTAACTCCCTAATGCACCTGCCTTTATAAATTTGGATTTTTTAATAATGGGTTTTGGTGAAAGAGTAATTCAGGTTTTATAAATGAAGTCATATTTCGAATGTACTACAAGAGCATTCTTTTAAAAACTGTTACTTTATCTTGAATCCTTCTATGAATATGTTTTCTGATTCATTTCATATTTATACTTTTGACAAATTTTGATTTTTATAAATCAATTTTAGTTTTTTTTAAAGTGGGGGACAGCTGGATTACTCCTCTTTATCCTACAGATGCATAATATAGGGTAATTGGTTAATATCCACAGCTTTCTAGAGAGATGAATAAAACATTGAGCTCTGTATAATTGAGAGGATATTTCCTCTCTCACCTTTTCTCCTCACATGCAGGTGAGTTTGTTGTGGTTGAAAAATTGGCAGGGAAGTGTTACTGGTTAATTTCTCTGTCTCAAGATAGAGTGTTCTCTTCAAGATACATTTTTATTTTATGAAAAGAAATAAAAATAATTCAAGTAGAAGTAAAAGAAAACAAGTACAATAGAAACTTGAAAATTACAAATTTATTACAAATAAAAGAACTAGCATAGGAACAAAAAAAAGTCCTGAATTTTCTGTAATGATTAAATTTCTTTTTAAGCCTGGAGTACAGTAGTGAGAACGAACACACACTTTCCACTCTTCCATCTCTTGTATGTTTCATTTTCAAGCATAAGGAACTTCTGTATCATCTCTGAACTATTCTAGGAAACTTTCAAAACTTTCTCAGTCCCTGATGTTCAGCCTTACCTCTCCCTGAACCCCTTCACCACCCTCTCTCCCTGGTGTGCTCAGGCACACACACACAGACACCCAGACACAGGTATCTCTGCTACTCTTTCTTACTTGGGTTTGTACCACATTTTCACTGAGTTCTCTAAGTAGGTGATATTAACTTTCTTCATTGTGCAAATGAGGAAACCACTGGTATCCCAGGCATTTCTCAATCTTCTGTTTGTAATATAAGATGTTTGAAGGTTCTGGAAATATTGCAACTGAGATGAGGATCTTCCTTTTTTGCTGCCTTAGCCTTGTGTGGGCTTAAAGGTGGCTCTTGAAAGCAATGGATGTTCTCTACAGGGAAAAGGCTTTAACTTAAGAGCAAAGGTCAAAGAGTTGACCCTCTGTACTCTGGTTTCAGTCCCTTGCTTAGGCTGTGAGGCATATTTAAGGACTGAGAAATCTGGGTTCTGGGTCCTCATTTCTAGAAACTGATCATTATCTTTTTATAGAATATTCTCATGCCTAAAAACCTTGCAGGCTTCCATCTGATGCTCCTTTCAGGGAACTGTTTAGACCTTGCCCAGGTATGGGGACTCTTTAGCAGTTCTTTACTATTGTGTAGGAAAGTAGGCTCCTGTTAGATTGATATCGCCTCCGTCCTGTAGGTTATAGTGTCCTCAGTTTATATCAGCTGATGGAAATGCCTCTGGGTAAATGAATCAGCTAGTAAGGCTACTGTCATTGACAGGAAAAGACCCTCCCTCCGACCTGCCAAAAATAGAACATAAAGGGTAAGAAATTTTCTGATGGCACCGAGGTCTAGGGAATCTTTGAAGCAGAAATCTTAGGGATCCTGCTTAGCTACTGGCTCAATATGGGACCTTGGGTAAGTTGCTTCTCTTTCTGGACCTCTAGTCTAAAAATAAAGTAATTTTGTCACTAGGGAAATAGCTTATACCTATTGACATTTTTCTTTGTTTTGATTGTTTTTAAAACAGCTTTGAATTTATTGAGATATAATTCACATACCTACAATTCACCCATTTACAGTTTCAAATTAATGTTTCTTAGTATATTCATAGCATTGTGCAACCGTCACCATAATCTAATTTTAGAACACTTTCATCCTCCCTCGCCCCCAAAAGAAACCCTATACCCATTAACATTAAATCCCCATTTCCCTTCTGTCTTCTTCCCCCAGCCCTAAACAACCCCTAATCTACTGTTTGTCTCTATACATTTTCTTATTCTGGGCATTTCTTGTAAATTGATTTGTACAATATATGGCCTTTTGTGACTGGTTTCTTTCACATAGCATAATGTTTTCAAGTGTTAAACATATTGTAGTATGTGTCAGTACTATATTCATTTTTATGGCTGAATAATGCTCCTTTGCATAGTTATATCACATTTTATCCATTCATCAGTTGATGGCCATTTAGGTTGTTTCTGCTTTTTGACTATTTGTACTGAGATAAAAATCCTCTATCACATATATGATTTGCAAAGGTTTTCTCCCATTCTGAGTTGTCTTTACACTTTCTTGATGGTATCATTTGCAGTGAAAAGTTTTAATTTTGAGGTAGTCAATTTCTATGTTTTTTCTTTTTTTACCCACCTTTTGGTGTCATATCTAAGAAACCATTGCCTAACGCAAGGTCAAAACATAAAGACTTACTCTTTATGTTTTCTTATGAGAGTTTTATAGTTTTAGCTTTTATATTATGTCTGTGATCCATTTGTTTGTCTTTCATTTCAGAGTTGACCTAAACACTGAATAATATCCTTGGAAAGAAATGGTCAAAATGGCCCAACTCCTAGTAGAGCCAAATAATGGAAAAGTTGACAAGGATTGCAGTATGTGCTGAATATTGTTTCAAGCAGTTGTATCATGATTCCATGCTCCCATCTATGTTTTCTTTACTTATACCTCTGCTATGGTACGTTTTAATTTTAATTTTGTTCTCTCACTTTGCTGGTCAATTTAAGAAATAGTTTCCATATTCAAGTCTGGAACTGATAGCTAATGGGTACTGAAATAAAGCATACCTTGTTGCTATTGCATTATTATATTTTTCTATGATTTTTTTGCTCTTTAGTCTACTTACTACCCAAACCCTAGTCTTTTATCATCCTCTAAAATCATTTTCAGTTTATCATTTTCACATGACTATAAAATGTGCCTTTTCCTAATCTCTTTAGTTTCTCATTTTTATTATTATTTTCTGGACGATATTTTTTAAATCCTTCATTCTTTGACAGGGATTAAAAAAAAAGATAATAATGTTGTTCCATATAATTATTCTGCAGTATTTACAGCTCTTAATATGTTAAACAGCAAAAGATTTATGCTTGACCTTTTCAGATGAATATCAACTGGGTTAAATTTACTAATTAGCCAATGATCTGACCTCATTGGTGCTTCCAGCTTAGTGATCCCCACCCCCAACACATAAAGCTCAAGTGTTAATCTGAACAAGAGAATGAGAAAATTAACTACTGAAGACATTTAGTAATGGTCTGGCTTTCCAGTATTAGCCATATCTTGCAAATCCTTGACCTCCATGTTTCTTTATAAAGTTAGTCACACATGTTATTAAGGGAGCTCTTGGACTGTTACCTTCACTTCTAGGGAAGCAATTATCTCTACTGTACTTAGAGAAACTGTATCCCACATAGTGGTCCTACTCCCTAGGAAATAATCTGCTGGAATTCAAAATACAATTACCACACTTGAACACCTTCCTATATCCTGTAGCTGACCATTGTTAATGGCATCCAATTATTCATAGCAATCAAGCAGCTGACCTTGATAAACAGATCACAGCAATGGGTATTTGACAGTCAGTATGCTGGCTGGGCATAATAGGAGGAGACAATGTCATATCCTGGTCGTCTTGAGCGAAAACAGCATGTCACTGACAGACTTATCAGAATACTATAATAACTTGATTGCAAGATTTAGCATGTCATTATTTTAAAAGCATATATTTAGATATACTGGCAGGAGCACAAAAAAAATATTGATACAGGTAAGCTTGGCTTTTGGGAATCTCTGGCTTACCTGACATCACTGCTAATTAACTGCATGACCTTTGGTAAGTCATTAGGTTTTCTAAGTTTTAATTTCCTCAATTCTAAAATGAGGGCATTTTGCCTACTTTCAAGGTTAGTTGTGAGGATTAAATGATATAAAAATTATGAAACCATCAGGTAAGCAGAAATTGCCCCATCATTGTCTGTTCCCTGTCCATAGAGTCAGCCTGAACCCCAGCTCCAGCAGAGGTAAAGGGCATAGCATAAAAGCCTTTTTATTCTTCACCAAAATGCAGGATAGGTTCTGACTCTCACATGAATGCTGCTTTTTTATTCTGCTTTCTCCACAAGCCCACAAGTCAAAGGTTTTCTTTGTTGTGCGGTGGTATTAAAGTGTGATATTTGTTCGTGGTGAAGGAGCCTAAACATAAAAACTGACATAAATTTCCAGGTGGTTGGCTTTTGACCCTTCCATTTCCTTGACTGTATTTTCCCCTTGAGTTGGCATGATGTATAAGAGTTCTGATCCAGCTGCAGAAAGGAGCAGATTGTTTACTTATGGAAGTACATTTATTCTCTCACGTCACTAGGGGGGTGATTTTCACAAGGGATTAACTTTATGTAAATTTTGGGCTATGTGATTTGAAGGGGGATGGAGAAATTCACACAGTTTATATCCACTAGAGGGTCATTGGCATGTCTAATTCAAAGTGGCCAGAGAATTCCTTCATTATGTCCTACTTCCTTGTCTCCATTTGAGATGCTCCAGTTTCATTTACATCCCAATAAGAAAAAAGTATTCCATACTTTTATAAGATTGCTAGAGTAAAGATAAAAAAACTCTTTAGAATTTCTTATACACACTGCTTATCAGTGGTCGATATGCAGTGAGTTAATTTGCCATGAACACTCTGAAGCATCAAGCAAAATCTACTAAGAGAAACAGGAATTTAATTTTAGAGAAGGTGGCTAATAGTGTTAGATTAGCCTGGAACATAATTGGGAATTGTGAAATAGCTTCTATTTTTGCACTCCAGGTGGACCATATGCTACGTAAGCAGGTAAAGGGAAACAAGGGATTTAGTGGTGGCTCAGGATTCTGGTATATTCAGCCTGCAAGGTTGGGCAGTTCAGAAAGTAGCCCTGTCTGCTTTGTAGGCAATAAAATGCCAGGTTAAGGGCATAGTGTTAAATCCTGACAGACTGAATTTCAAATGTTAGTTTTTCCACTTTATTTATTAAAATTTTTTAAATCTGAGAAATGACAGTAACTGTCAGGACTTAATGAAATCATAAATGCACTACTATCTAGATGCTAAGTGTAGTGAGTTGCATAATAATCCCCCAAAAGATATGTCATGTCCTAAGTCTTAGAACCTTTGGCTGGGACCTCATTTGCAAAAAAGGATCTTTGTAGATGTAATTAGGTTAAGGATCTTGAGATGAGACCATCCTAGATTAACCTGGTGGGTCCTAAATCCAAAGACAAGTGCCCTTATATGAGACAGAAGATAAAAGACAGACACACCGAAGAGGAGACCATGAAGACAGAAGCAGAGTTTGAAGTGATGCAGCCACAAGCTAAGGAATGTCAAAAGCCACCACAAGCTGGAAGAGACAGGAACAGAATCTCCAATAGAGGATCTAGAAGGAGTGTGGCCCTACTGACACCTTGATTAAAGACTTCTGGCTTCCAGAGGGCACACAGCAGAAGCAAGAAGAACTACAATCCTACAGCCTGTGGAACGAAAACTATATTCACAGAAAGATAAACAAAGTGAAAAGGCAGAGGACTATGTACCAGATGAAGGAACAAGATAAAACCCCAGAAAAACAACTAAATGAAGTGGAGATAAGCAACCTTCCAGAAAAAGAATTCAGAATAATGATAGTGAAGATGATCCAGGACCTCGGAGAAAGAATGGAGGCAAAGATTGAGAAGATGCAAGAAATGTTTAACAAAGACCGGGAAGAATTAAAGAACAAACAGAGATGAACAATACAATAAATGATAGGAAAAATACACTAGAAGGAATCAATAGCAGAATAACTGAGGCAGAAGAATGGATAAATGACCTGGAAGACAGAATGGTGGAATTCACTGCCATGGAACAGAATAAAGAAAAAAGAATGAAAAGAAATGAAGACAGCCTAAGAGACCTCTGGGACAACAGTAAACGCACCAACATTCACATTATAGTGGTCCCAGAAGGAGAAGAGAGAGAGAAAGAACCCGAGAAAATATTTGAAGAGATTATAGTTGCAAATGTCCCTAGAATGGGAAAGGAAATAGTCATGCAAGTCCAGGAAGTGCAGAGTCCCAGGCAGGATAAACCCAGGGAGAAACACGCCGAGACACATAGTAATCAAATTGACAAAAATTAAAGGCAAAGAAAAATCATTAAAAGCAACAAGACAAAATGACAAATAACATACAAGGGAACTCCCATAAGGTTAACAGCTGATTTCTCAGCAGACTCCACAAGCCAGAAGGGAGTGGCATTGATATATTTAAAGTGATGAAAGGGAAGAACTTAAAACCAAGATTACTCTACAAGGATCTCATTCTGATTCGACAGAGAAATCAAAAGCTTCACAGACAAGCAAAAGCTAAGAGAATTCAGCACCACCAAACCAGCTCTACAACAAATGCTAAAGGAACTTCTCTAAGAGGGAAACACAAGAGAAGAAAAGGACCTACAAAAAACAAACCCAAAACAATTAAGAAAATGGTAATAGGAACATACATATCGATAATTACCTTAAATGTGAATGGGTTAAATGCTCCAACCAAAAGACACAGGCTGGCTGAATGGATACAAAAATAAGACCTGTATATATGCTGTCTGCAAGAGACCCACTTCAGACCTAGGGACACATACAGACTGAAAGTGGGGGGATGGAAAAAGATATTCCATGCAAATGGAAATCAAAAGAAAGCTGGAGTAGCAATACTCATATCAGATAAAGTAGAGTTTAAAATAAAGAATGTTACAAGAGACAAGGAATGACACTACATAATGATCAAGGGATCAATCCAAGAAGAAGATGTAACAATTATAAATATATATGCACCCAACATAGGAGCACCTCAATACATAAGGCAAATGCTAACAGCTCTAAAAGAGGAAGTCGACAAAGACACAGTAATAGTGGGGGACTTTAACAACTCACACCAATCATCAAGACAGAAAATTAATAAGGAAACATGAGCTTTAAATGACATAATAGACCAGATAGATTTTATTGATATTTATAGGACATTCCATCAGAAAACAGCAGATTACATTTTCTTCTCAAGTGCACACAGAGCATTCTCCAGGATAGGTCACATCTTAGGTCACGATCAAGCCTCAGTAAATTTAAGAAAATTGAAATCATTTCACGTATCCTTTCCGACCACAATGCTCTGAGATTAGAAATCAGTTACAGGGGAAAAAACGTAAAAAACACAAACACATTGAGGCTAAACAGTACGTTACTAAATAACCAAGATATCACTGAAGCTATCAAAGAGGAAATCAAAAAATTTCTAGAGACAAATGACAATGAAAACACGATGATCCAAATCCTATGGGATGCAGCAAAAGCAGTTCTAAGAGGGAAGTTTATAGCAATACAATTCTACCTCAAGAAACAAGAAAAATCTCAAATAAACAATCTAATCTTACACCTAAAGGAACTAGAGAAAGAAGAACAAACAAAACCCAAAGTTAGTAGAAGGAAAGAAATCATAAAGATCAGAGCAGAAATAAATGAAGTAGAAACAAAGAAAACAATAGCAAAGATCAATAAAACTAAAAGCTGGTTCTTTGAGATGATTAAACAAAATTGATAAACCCTTAGCCAGACTCATCAAGGAAAAGGAGAGGACTCAAATCAATAAAATTAGAAATGAAAAAGGAGAAGTTACAACAGACACCACAGAAATACAAAGCATCCTAGGAGACTACTACAAGCAACTCTATGCCAATAAAATGGGCAACCTGGAAGAAATGGACAAATTCTTAGAAAGGTATAACCTTCCAAGACTGAACCAGGAAGAAATAGAAAATATGAATAGACCAATCACAAGTAATGAAATTGAAACTGTGATTAAAAATCTTCCAACAGGGTTTCCCTGGTGGCTCAGTGGTTGGGAGTTTGCCTGCCGATGCAGGGGACACGGGTTCGTGCCCTGGTCTGGGAGGATCCCGCATGCTGTGGAGTGGCTGGGCCCGTGAGCCATGGCTGCTGAGCCTGCGCATCTGGAGCCTCTGCTCTGCAGCGGGAGGGGCTGTGGCAGTGAGGGGCCTGCATACCGCAAAAAAAAAAAAAAAAATCTTCTAACACACAGAAGTCCAGGACCATATGGCCTCACAGATGAATTCTATCAAACATTTAGAGAAGAGCTAACACCTATCCTTCTCAAACTCTTCCAAAAAATTGCAGAGGAAGGAGCACTTCCAGACTCATTCTATGAGGCCACCATCACCTTGATACCAAAACCAGACAAAGATACTACCAAAAGAGAAAATTACAGACCAGTATCACTGATGAATATAGATGCAGAAATCTTCAACAAAATACTAGCAAACAGAATCCAACAACACATTAAAAGGATCATACACCACGACCAAGTGGGATTTATCCCAGGGATGCAAGGATTCTTTAATATACGCAAATCAATCAATGTGATACACCATACTAGCAAACTGAAGAATAGAAAGCATATGATCATCTCAATAGATGCAGAAAAAGCTTTTGACAAAATTCAACACCCATTTATTATAAAAATTCTCCAGAAAGTGGGCATAGAGGGAACCTACTTCAACATAATAAAGGCCATATGTGACAAACCCACAGCAAACATCATTCTCAGTGGTGAAAAAGTGAAAGCATTTCCTCTAAGATCAGGAACAAGACAAGGATGTCCACTCTCACCACTATTATTCAACATAGTTTTGGAAGCCCTAGCCACGGCAATCAGAGAAGAAAAAGAAAGAAAAGGAATACAAATTGGAAAAGAAGAAGTAAAACTGTCACTGTTTGCAGATGACATGATACTATACATGGAAGTCCTAAAGATGCCACCAGAAAACTAGTAGAGCTCATCAGTGAATTTGGCAAAGTTGCAGGATAAAAAATTAATGCACAGAGATCTCTTGCATTCCTATACACTAACAACGAAAGATCAGAAAGAGAAATTAAGGAAACAATCCCATTCACCATTGCAACAAAAAGAACAAAATACTTAGGAATAAAGCTACCTAAGGAGGTAAACGACCTGTGCTCAGAAAACTGTAAGACACTGATGAAAGAAGTCAAAGATGACACAGACAGGTGGAGAGATATACCATGTTCTTGGATTGGAAGAATCAACATTGTGAAAATGACTATACTACCCAAAGCAATCTACAGATTCAGTGCAATCCCTATCATTCAGTGCATCCCTATCAGTCTCTATTTCTGCCTTGCAAACTGGTTCTTGTGTACCATTTTTCTAGATTCCACATATATGCATTAATATATGATATTTGTTTTTCTCTTTCTGACTTAACTTCACTCTATATGACAGGTTCTAGGTCCATCCACCTCACTACCAGTGACTCAATTTCATTTGTTTTTATGGCTGAGTAGTATTCCATTGTATATATGTGCCACATCTTCTATATCCATTCATCTGTTGATGGACACTTAGGTTGCTTCCATGTCCTGGCTATTGTAAATAGTGCTTTAGTGAACATTGTGGTACTTGACTCTTTTTGAATTATGGTTTTCTCAGGGTATATGCCCAGTAGTGGGATTGTTGGGTCATATGGTAGTTCTATTTTTAGTTTTTTAAGGAAGCTCCATATTTTTCTCCATAGTGGCTGTATCAATTTACATTCCCACCAGCAGTACAAGAGGGTTCCCTTTTTTCCACAACCTCTCTAGCATTTATTGTTTGTAGATTTTCTGATGATGGCCATTCTGACCAGTGTGAGGTGATACCTCACTGCAGTTTTGATTTGCATTTCTCTAATATCATTGACTTTAGACAGTTTAAGTATAATGTGTGTTGAAGAAGGTGTTTTTACATTGAGATAATTAGGTATTTTCTTAGCTTCACGGACTTGTATATACAGTTCCTTTTCCAGGTTTGGGAAGTTCTCAGCTATTGTATTTTCAAATAAACTCTCTGCTCCCTTTACCCTTTCTTTTCCATTTGGGATACTCATTATTCTTATGTTGCCTTTCCCGGAGTTGGATAATTCTTGTAGTTTTCTTCATTAAAAAAAAAATTCTCTCTCCTCTTTTACCTGAATCATTTCTATATTTCAGTCTTCAAGCTCACTGATTTTCTCTTCCATATGGACTACCCTATTTCCAGTGCTTTCTGTTGCATAATTTATCTCATTTACTGAGCTCTTTAGCTCCAGAATTTCTGTTTGGTTCTTTTTGTAGAGTTTCAATCTCTTTGGTAAAGTATCCCTTCTGTTCATTAATTTTATTCCTGAGTTCATTGAACTGCCTTTCTGAGTTTTCTTGTAGCTTGCTGAGTTTCTTCATGACAGCTATTTTGAATTCTCTATCAGTTAGATTACAAACTTCCATGACTTTAAGTTTAGATTTTGGAGAATTGTCATTTTCTTTTTGTTGTACCGTGTTACGATGATTTTTCATGGTGCTTGATGATTTGTTCCTCTGCTGGCACATTTGAAGTAGCTAACACATTTTTTTATTTAGGCAATGATTTTTAAATTTTGATTCTAACAATTCAACAGCTTGGTAATTACAGGATTTTCTTTTGTTTTTCAGTGGGTGGTGCTATAGCTCAAGTTTTTGGTTTCTCTTACCTGAGCTGCCTCTGGCTGTATTTCCACCCTCTACCACTTCTGCCCGAAGTTATGCCAGTGCACTCATCATCATCACTGTTTGTGCCTCTGGGGTCACTGGTGCCCTGCTGCTGTCAGTGTTGCTGCTGTTGCTGGTATTGTTGCTGGGTTCACCAGTATGATGGGGGCCTGAACAATGTCCAGGGTTGCAGAGGTTGTGGCTACTGACACCATAGCAGGGGAGGAGAAGTGTGTGTAGGGAGCTGGGTGCCTCTGCCATGTCTGGCATCGTGGGATTCTCAGGTGTCACAGCTGCAGGCAACAGGGCTGGAGTCATGGGCACTGCTGCAGCTGAAGGGACTGGGTTGTTGGCCCTGTGGCTGCTACTGCCCAGTTCCCTGTGGCTACAAGTGCCTCTGTGGCAAGGAAGGTAGAGTTGTGTGCTCCACCTCCCCTGCTGCTACCAGGTTCTCTGGGTTGTGGGCTCAGCTCCTGGGGCCTGGGGGCTGGGATCATGGCCACCACCTCCACTGTTCCCCGGTCTGCCTCCTTCATATGTTTCAATCCAGACACCTTCAGATGTGCAGTTGTGTGGGTCCCTCTGGTGTCTTTGTGTGCTGGGCAGAGGAGATTTTGTTAAGTTATGGAGGTTGTCCTGTCCTAGTTGTAGCCTGAAGGGGAGAGACAAAGGGAGTGTCTCACGCTGCCTTGATGCTGATGTCACCAATCACTAAAAACTTTTAAAAGAATACTATATGATGGGCATAGTGAACAATATGTATAGACCCCAGCCTCACTGAGTGTACTTTTTAGTGGGGGATACAGACAAATAGAAAATAAATTCTCACTGCAGTAAGTGCTGTGAAGAAATCTCTTTGGGTTTTGGGACAGAGAAGAATAAGGTGGATTAAATAGGGTAATTGAGGTGGTGAGTTCCCTGCAAGGAAAGAAACAGGGAGAAAAGTGGAGACACTGTTTTTGAGCAAGTGACTGAGTCTGAAGAACTGTGGCAGAAGTTTTAGAAAGAAAAATGGAGATGTTTTTGTAGAGGGCTTCTGTGTTAAAGAAAAGTGTTGACTTTGAAATTTGACTTTGTATTAAGAATGGGAAACAGAACACATTTCCATTTGCAGGAGTTGAGGCCACAAGGCAATTTCCTAGGTGTTCTAGGGCAGGGGTCAGCAAACTTATTCTCTAAAGGACCAGTTAGTAAGTATAACTTGTGGGCTATATGGTTTCTGTTGCGACATTTTGACTTTATGTTATAGCAGAAAAGCAGCCATAGACAATATGTAAACACATGAAGCTGGCTGTGTTTTAAATTTCATTTATTGGATGCTGAAATTTGCATTTCATATAATTTTTACATGTTTTGAAATATTTTTCTTTTTTTCTTTTTACAACCATTTAAAAACATAATAATCATTCTTAGTTCTAGAGCTAAGAACAGGCAGAATAGGCAGGCAGTGCACATAGCACATTAGTTGTGGTTTGCTGACCCTTGTTTTAGAGTGAAACTTCTGTTCTTACAAGGAACGGAACAACTTTCTATGCCTAGAAATCCTGCCTAGAAAGCAGCAGCCAGCAGGCAGGAATAGACATTGATATGGGGAAGAGAAGACCTCTCAGGAACAATGTGATATCTCTGCATAATTCTAAGTTCTTGCTGGTCTGATAAACATGGGGTTGAATTAAAAATGATTTTTTTTGCTTCATAAATCAACATTTAATGATAATGTTTTTTCTTGATGTTTCAGCTATAAAAGTGCAAATTATGCATGAAATTGATGTACATTATTCCATAATGAACTAATGTAGAAAAGCACATTAGTATTTATGCTGAAAACAAGTCATTCATAACTATTAAGACATTTTGAAATGGAGACCCATGTTCCTGAAAACATGAATGACTGGAAATTGGGGCCATTTGGTTATGACCAGGGAGATGGAGCATTGTATTCCTACCACCCTACTTGCATTGCCTAGTTGCCTTTATGACCATAGATTTTAAAATGATGAAATACATTTCGTAAAATTTCTTATTCCATGTTATCATTTCCTGAATGAAAATGAATTGTGCATTCCTATATAATACTGCATTTACAATCTCCACTGTACTTGGGGATCTGGAAATATGCTGATAAACAAATGGTTGTGAATTTGAATTTGTCAAATGCTTTGTGGTTTCAGGTGCCTTATTATTCAGAACTCATGGGTACTGCACAAATTAAGTTTAAGTTATGGCTTCTCAATTCTTAAGCATAGGCTTTCTAAGTTCCTTTAAAACCTCATGTTTTAGCCATACTGATTCTATTTTGGCGCTCACAGAAAGTACATTCTATTGTCAATAAGTTTTTGTATGTTTAACATTAAATGTCAATTTAAGTGGAGGCACTCTATACAGATCATAGATTTTTAGAGCTTAAGGAGGCCTCAGAGGTGACCTAGCCCAACTTCCTCATTTTATACCTGAAGGAAATAATGGGGAAGTGACTTCATAATTCATTAGTTTTACCATTAGCTGTAGGTAGTTTCTATTTCACTCGGTAGTGAGCTCAGCTGTCCTCTGCACACTCAGAAATACTCTCTCAGCGGTTTGTAGAGGGGACAAAATCATTTCCAGCCTCTCTGATAGTCTCTGTTTTCCTAATAAACATATCTGGGGAGATCAGGAAATCATAGTGGGTTGTCTTAGTAACTTTCTTTTCATGTAGCCCATGGCTTTGGACCTTGACACTAGGAACTACTTCATGTAATATTGTTACCTTATTAAGAGAGTAAGTGAAGAATGTGTACACTCGCCTTTGGAAAGAGTGGAAGCAAAATTATTCTAGAGGGACCTGCTCTGTAAAAGAGGCTTGGTGGGTGTTCTGTAGGTATTAAATTAGACTAGTGAGTAGCTGGTCAAGTGGCTAAGGCTAGTGATGGAGTGGAGGTGCATGGGTGCAGGAAGCAGTAGTCAGTAACAAGGTTTCTGGTTGGTGAAGGACAACTGAGGCACTCTAGACAATGGTCAATATTTGTCTTTAAGAAAGCAGCAAATAGAAATCTATACCAACTGCAGAACTGAACCCTAGATTTGGGGCCAGGATTCAATTCTTGGGAGAAGCTCTCACAAGATATACCTGTGTCCTCAGGGGGATGTCTAGAAGAACAGAAATGAGACTTTTTCAGAACTTGGGAAGGGGAGGCAAGAGAGGAGCCCAGAAGTCTTGGGGGTAAAAGAAAGGCAATGAGAAAGGGGAGGGAAAGCAGTTAAATGATTTAAGCACATTTTTCCTCTGTCTGTTTGGGCTCAGGGAGTGTGAGTTCTCAATGAAGTCAACTTTATAGAGATAACAAAGGCAGAGTTGAGGGCAATGACCCAGTCCACCTCTGTCACTCCACTGTAGACCATACTCAACAGTTGTGCCTGATCCCTTGTCTGCCTTCACATGGGCTGTTGGGCATGACAGTGCTTACTCGTTCTCTAGAGATTTTTGATTAGGAGACTTCTGTGAAAACAAATTCTTCATAAAATCTGGAGATAATCAATAGTCTTATAACTGCTTTTATTGTAGAGGAAAATAGACAATAATATTGCATTTAATAATTATCTTTTACTAATATGGTAGAGTTATAGCAATTTACATGGCCTTTTATGTATTTAAGTTTACACTTATAAGGGTTTTAGACTTTCAGCCCATGATTTTTAATCTTTGGTGTAGTTCTTGTTTCAACATTTTATGAAATTAGAACTTTAACACTATTGATATTTATAAATAGCTGAATCATTTAAAAGATATATGAAATTTAATGTCCCTTTAAATCACATTGAAAACCTCCGTCTCTGTGGTAGAAATGGTCTGGTACTTTCCTGATTCATTGTTGCTCATAGTAAGTGAGCCTCTCCACCTGATTGCTGTGTTTTTCCTGGTCTTAGTTCTGCTTCTGGGAAGGTTGCATATTTCAGAGGATCTTAGGTCAGCGTAAAGCCCAACTTGCTGTTCCTTTCCTTATTAACCAGGCTAGCCATATGTGGATCCAGATGAAGCTTCATGTACATAACAACTGTGTGTACTTATCTGCTCAATAATTGTACTTACATTTCCAGGGTTGGATCTCATTCTTTTAGGGTCCTGGCTAATCTATTTTGTCTTGGTTTTGCTCGCTGAAATGTAGTTGCTTTAGGTGGGTTTTTGACTTTGACACTTATGTAACTCTGGGTCTAGTTTCTCACCTGTCATCGTAGGTTCCTCCCTGAATACCTGGAACCTACTTTCTATTTTTGAGCTCTAGTTCTATACAAATTATGGACATGGGGCTTGAACTGCACAATTAATTTTCTTGACCTGCTTTTTACTTTCTTTGCCTTCTATAGTGATTGACAAACCTCTCTCTTATCTGTTCTTTTAGGTTCTCTGAGCTCTGATTCAGCCTTTCTTTAATCATTGTTCCCAAATCATTCATTAACCTCTCTGTGCCAGTGTCTTGATTCCTTTACCCCTCCAGCGGTTTTTTTTGTTTGTTTTTTTTCTTCTTTTTTTTCTGGTTCTCTGGGCTTCTTAAGAACCACATATCAATACCTCTTCAATACTTTTGACTTTGATCATATATATCCAAGACTTTCCACATTCTTTGCTATCTCAATACAAGACTAGATGTCAATGCCGGATGCCTTCTACATTAAAACCAAAACCAAACCAAACCAAACCAAAACAAAACAAACCATATATACTTAAAGAAAACATAAACAGCACCATTCCACCACTGGATTGGTAAAAAAAAAAAAAAATCAGGCTGTATGCCTACGTAACCTAATATGTATTCATGTTGTAGCTCGGCCAGCTTTATTTTGATAGATTATCTACCCTAAACAGAAATACTTTTTGTAGAGCTCCATATACAACATGAAAAACAACCTTGAGTTATATTCATAACTCCCATTTGAATTAGAAAGGAATCTGACTCACCAGTACTCTTCTCTTCTTTGAGGTGGCTCACAATTTCCTTAAAATATTTTAATTATTTGAAAGAATATTCTAGGACTTTTTATTATTTATTGCTTTTGGTATGACATGAACACAATGCCTACAACTGGTTTTCAGAATATTCGAGTTTTGATCACTTATCTTTTGATTTATTGGTTTAAAAAATTTTCCTCACTGAGAGGCTTTCTTTCATACATTGTGAGATATTACTTGCTTTGTAAAATAACCTGGAAGAGAAAATAGAATACTAATTTTTAAAATCCAATTGATGACATTATTTTTAGTTGGATTTTGTCATCAAGTAGTATGAGATAGGATTCCTTAAGCCTATTAAAAGACTTCTTCCAAAAAATTTTATTTTTAAAACATGAAAATCAATATAAACTTTATTCAGTCTTTAAAAATTATTGCAACCTGATTTATGATCAACATATAGTTTATCTTGGTGAATATACCGTGTGTACTTGAATGCATATTCTTCTGTCATTGGAATATTTTATGAATGTCAATTTATAGTTATTTAGTCTTCTATATCCTTACTGATTTTCTGTCCACTTATTTTATCAATTACTTAGAAAAGAGTTTTGAAATATTCAAGTATTTATTTCTCCTTAAATAGTCAGTTTTTGCTTCATTTAAGTTCTACTTTTAGGTGCATAAAAGTTCTACTTTTAGGTGCATTTAGTTTTTGCTTCATTTAAGTTCTACTTTTAGGTGCATACTTTTAGGTGAATTGATATTTGTATCATTAGGATTCCTTTATCTTTACCCTTGGTAATATTTCTTGTTGTAAAGTTTACTTTGTCTAATATTAATACAACCACCCCAGATGCTATAGACTGAAGATTTGTGTCCCCAAAATTCATATGTTGAAACATAATATCTAGTTTGATGGTATTTGGAGGTGAGGCCATTTGGAGATGGGTTAGGTCATGAAGGCTCCACCCTTATAAAAGATTATAAGATTAGTACCCTTATAAGAGGATCCAAGAGAGCTCCCTTGCCCCTTCTGCCAGGAGAGAGCACAGCCTTCTGTAAACCAGGAAGCATGCCTTTACCAAACATGGAATCTGCTGGCACCTTGATCTTTAACTTCACAGTCTCCAAGACTGTGAGATAAAATTTCTGTTATCCCAGTTTATGTATCTATTACAGCTGCCTTAACACACTAAGACACAACTTTATGATTAATATTTGCAAAGCACGTGTTTTTCCATGAATTTACTTTAAATCTATCTATATCTTTATATTTGAAGCTTTTTTTTAAAAGATAGTATATAATTGGGTCTTACATTTTCATCCACTCTGACAATGTCTGCTTTTTTTTTTTTTTAAAGAAGATGTTGGGGGTAGGAGTTTATTAATTAATTTATTTATATTTGCTGTGTTGCGTCTTCGTTTCTGTGCGAGGGCTTACTCTAGTTGTGGCAGGTGGGGGCCACTCTTCATCACGGTCCGTGGGCCTTTTACTATCGCGGCCTCTCTTGTTGCAGAGCACAGGCTCCAGACGCACAGGCTCAGTAGTTGTGGCTCATGGCCCTAGTTGCTCCACGGCATGTGGGATCCTCCCAGACCAGGGCTCGAACCGATGTCCCCTGCATTAGCAGGCAGATTCTCAACCACTGCACCACCAGGGAAGCCCAATGTCTGCTTTTTAATTAAAATGTTTGGACTGTTTATATTTTAGGAAAATATTGGTTTAAGATTGGAGGGTTGTAGTTATTTTTTTCTCAAATGTTTGATAATACTTGCCAATGAGTTTCAGTTTTGTTAGTTTTCTCTATTGTTTGTTTACTTTATATACCAGTTGATTTACACATTTATTCTTTCCTCCCTTTACTTATTCTGAGTTTAATTTGATCTTATTTTTCTTGTTCTTTATAGTGTCTTAGATCATTGATTTTAAATGTTTCTTCTCTAATATAAGCACCTAAAGATATAAATTACCTTTTAAAGACTGTCCTAATTGCATCCCACAAAGTTTAATATGTTGTGTTTCCCTTATAATGCAGGTCAAAATATTTTCTATTTTCTTTTGTGATTTTTTTTTTCTTAGGCTCATGTCTTATTTACAATTATATTTCTTAGTTTCCAAGTATTTGGGGATATTACAAGTATCTTTTTGTTATTGATTTTTTAATATAATTCTAATTTAGTTTGAAAATGTATTCTTTATGTTTTCAATCCCTTGAAATTAAGGCTTGTTTTTTTGGCTCAACACATGGTCTATATTGTGAATGTTCTATGTGTGCTTCAAAAGAATGTGAATTCTGCAGTTGCTTTATGTAGTGTTATATAAATCCCAATTAACTGCTTTCACCTAGTGTTCTTTAATTGTTTGATAGTGTTTTTCACATCTTCAATATTCTTTGATCCTTGTCTCATTAAGGCATGTCCCTCAATCATGTTTATTATTATTCCTTTACTTGAAGCATTCTTTGTCTGATTTTTAATATAATCAGTCCAGCTTTATGTATATTGTTTGTGTGGTATATATTTTACCATCATTTTATTTCCAACCTATCTGCATATTTATATTTAAATACATCTCTTATGGAGAGCATGTATTTGGTCTTGATTTTTTCCCAGTCTGACAGTCTTTGCCTTTTAATTAGAATGTTTAGATATACTGTAATTTTGATATGGTTACATTTAAGACTACCATCTTACTTTTGTTTTTCTATTCTTTCCCCCTGTTCTTTGTTTTTTTCCTCTTCTTCCTTATTTTTGATTAATTGAATATTTTCTACTCTTCTATTTTATCTTTCTATCTCCTTATTTTGTTATTTTAGATGTTGCTGTAGAGATTAACATATACATCTTTAACTTACCACAACTTAACTTGAGTTAATATTATTCCATGCTATGGACTGAATGTTTGTGTCCCCCCAAAATTCATATGCTGAAGCCCTAATCCCCCCAAGTGATGGTATTTGGAGGTGAAACTTTTGAGAGGCAATTAGGTCATGAGGGTGGAACCACCATGATGGGATTAGTGCCTTTATAAGAAGAGACATGAGAGAGATGATTCCTCTCTCCTCCTCATGTGGATACAGCATGTCATCTACAAACTAGGAAAGGGCTCTCATCAGGAATAGAATTGGCCAGGACCTTGATCTTGGATTTTCCAGCCTCTAGAACTGTGAGAAATAAATGTTTGTTGTTTAAGCCATCCAGTCTATGGTATTTATTATAGTAGTCTGATCTGACTAAGGCATACCCCTTCATGTATAATATAAGGATATTACAGTGCTATGTTTCTATTTACTCCCCTTGTATTATTTTTCCTATTATTGTCATACCTTTTACTTCTACATGTGCTTAAATCTCCTAATCCACTTCTATTACTTTTGCTTTAAACAATTTTTTAAATAAAGTAAAAAAAGTCTTTTTTTTATATTTGTCTGCATATTTACTATTTTCAGTGCTTTTCATTCCTTCTGATAGATCAGAGATCTGCACACTTTTTCTATGAAGGGCCAAAGAGTAAATATTTAAGGCTTTGTGGGCAATACAGTCTCTGTTACAACTAGTCAACTCTGCCATTGTAGAGTGAAAGCAGCCATAGTTAGTTTGTAAGCCAATGATTATGACTGTGTTCTAATAAACTTTTAAAGTGAATAATAACATTTGAATTTCATATAATTTTCAAAGTATTATTTTTTTGATTTTTTTCCAACCACTTAGATGTGTGAAAATCACCTTAGTTCATAGACCAACCAAAAACAGGTAGTTGGTTTAATTTGGCTCACAGTCATTAAGGTGTACATCCTTAATGCTAGAATCATTAAGCCTCAACCTGAAGGCCATCTTGTAACATTTTTTGCAGTGCAGGTCTACTAATGACAAATTTCTTTTTTGTTTGTCTGAAAATCTACTTACAATGTTTTCAAAGCCTTAAATATGTACTCTTTGGCCCTTCACAGAAAATGTGTGCAGACCTCTGATCTACCAGAAGGAATGAAAAGCACTGAAAATAGTAAATATGCCGGCAAATATAAATACAATTCTAGGCTGACAGTTTTTGTTTTACAATACCTTAAAGATATTATTCTGTTGTTTTCTGGAAAGTTGCATCTCTGTGCTCTGTTCCCTCTGCCTGAAAGTGAAATCTTTGTTTGGTCCACAGCTGCAGCTTGGAAAGGTAGAATACTGAAGCAAATTCAAAACTCACCTTGTGCATTTCTCTTCTCTCAGGAACACAGTCTACATTGTCTTTTGTCTAGTGCCTAAAAAGTTGTTTTATATATTTTCTTCAGTTATATATTTCTTTTTTACAGTAAGAGTAAATCCCATTCCTGTTATTCTGTTGTGGCTGATCCAGAAGTCTTTTGAATATGTTCCAAACATAAGTAGTGGTTAGTTTATGTTATAATCATAAAAAGTCATGTTTGGGTCCTGAGAAATATTTAGTATTTAAGAGTAAATATTTTGCTCTATAATTAACCTCTTTCTCACTCTGGGTTTTCTAAACTTTTTTTTTTTTAAATAGGAACCCTAGACATTTGGACCATGGGGTCATAGCAAAAACCTTATCTTAGGCCATGAATCTTGATGGACATAACCTCAACCTATCAATATTTGTTGAGTACCATCTATGTATAAGATACTGGTAGGCCTCAGAATTGTTACTCTTGCAAACTCAAATATTATAAAATAAATCATGATATAATATCACTTTTTGAAGAAAAGTTAAAGAATAATGTCACAGAAACAAGATTCCACAATTCTAAATCATTGGAAGTTGATCTGAAAAATGAGTGTTTTCTGAAAAACAAAACAAAACACTGAGAACTGAATTTTAGTCCTAACTCTTTTGGAATGATATTGTGCAGTTCACAATATTTCCAGGCATTGCTTTCTTCCTCTGTGGTGCTCAGTGATCTTTAAGTTCTCTTAGATATCTAAAATTTGTGATTCTTTCTGCATGTCCTTGTGTACCATTTGTACCTTTCTTCTGTCTCATGCAATTAGGACATAAATAGAAGAGCATAACGTTTTTGAGATTCTGCATACTGAATATGATTTTTTTTTTCCTTTTTTTTGCGGTACACGGGCCTCTCACTGTTGTGGCCTCTCCTGTTGCGGAGCACAGGCTCCAGACACGCAGGCTCAACGGCCATGGCTCATGGGCCCAGCCGCTCTGCGGCATGTGGGATCCTCCCAGACCGGGGCACGAACCTGCGTCCCCTGCATCGGCAGGCGGACTCTCAACCACTGCGCCATCAGGGAAGCCCTGAATATGATTTTGATTTTTTAAAATACGAAATGTTAGAGTGCACTTAAGTTGCAAAAAATGGTTTTCTAAACATAATAGCTAATTACCTTACATGTATGCTTTTATGTGTCCTCTGAGTCATATCTACTCTCAGTAGCTGCTGACAAAACAGGATTTTACTGCTGAAAGAGCAGCAGATCTAATACTGCTGCAAAAGAGCAGGCTGAATATTATTTTGCCTTGGGTCATCAATAAAATTCTAGTCATGCTCTGATCCTACACTTTTTTATTGTTCCCCATGATACATGACAGGTAAAAGAAGACTTTACTTTTTCAGGCATTGCAAAACTTAAATGAAGTATTGGAAAATACCTAAAAAGTCACAAGTCTTAGAGAGGTTGGAAAGCTTTCTCCCTGACTTAGTGACACACGCAAATTGGTGTATTTGTTAGGGTAATGCTGAGTGCTAGAACAAATACACCCACATATAAAGTGGCTTGCAATAATAGGAGTTTGTCTCTTGCACATGTAGTAGCCTCTGGCAGGTGAACATGTGAGCAGTGCAGGTCTCCTTTTTGTGGTTGTTTTGGACCCCGTGTTGATGGAGGCTCTGCCATTATTCAGGGATATAGGCAGATAGGGACTCTGTCAACACAACATACCATGTCCATGGCTGCAGTAGTCATATCCATTCCACTTAGTCAGAAGTGGGGAAAGAGCATGAAGAAGTTCATGAGAGGTTTCTGTGGGCTATTCTTCTTCAATTCCATTGGCTTCATCTATCTAGAAAACAGAAGGAGAAATACAGAACAGGAAATAGAACCCAAACTGTCTGACTCCTGAGCCCATGCTCTTAAGTCTTCTACACTATCTTTTCTGATCTTGAAGCTACTTGTCTGTCTTAGTCCATTTAGGCTGTGGTAATTCTGGAAGCAGAATTCTGAATATGGTTTAGGTACCTGGTAATTTTTCATGCTTTATTTTGTTGTAAAAATAGTTTGGGGGGAATATAACTGATGTGCTCAATGGGAGTGATTTTGCTATTTTTTAATTGTAGTAAAATACACATAGCAAAATTTACCATCTTAATCCTTTTTAAATGTACAGTTCAGTGGTGTTAAATACATCCATAATGTTATGCAACTGTCACTACCATCCATCTCCATAGACCTTTTCATGTTATGAAACTGAAATTCTATATCCATTTGACAATAACTCCCCAATCTCTCCTTCTCCCAGTCCCTGGCAACCACCATTCCACTTTCTCTCTCTATGAATTTGACTACTCTAGGTACTTCATATAAGTGGACTCATATAGTATTTGTCTTTTTGTGATTGGCTTCTTTCACTTAGCATAATGTCCTCAGGTTTCATCCACGTTTTAGGATATGTTAGGATTTCCTTCCTTTTTAAGGCTGAGTAATATTTCATTGTATATATGTACCATATATTGGGTTGCTTCCATGTTTTAGCTGTTGTGAATAATGCTGCTATGAACGTGGATTTATAAATATCTCTTCAAGATCCTGCTTTCAATTCTTTTGGGTATATATCCAGAAGTGGAATTGCAGGATCATATGGTAATTCTATTTTTAATTTTTTGAGGTGCTGTCATACCGTTGCTGATAGCAGTTGTACCATTTTACATTCCCACCAACGGTACACAGGGATTTTTTTCCATGTTTTTTAAAAAATTAAATAATTTAATTTTGGCTGTGTTGGGTCTTCGTTGCTGTGTGTGGGCTTTTCTCTAGTTGCGGCGAGCGGGGGCTACTCTGTTGTGGTGCATACACCTCTTATTGTGGTGGCTTCTTTTGCTGCGGGGCATGGGCTCTAGGTACGCGGGCTCAATGGTTGTGGCTCGTGGGCTCTAGAGCGCAGGCTCAGTAGTTGTGGTGCACGGGCTTAATTGCTCCGCAGCATGTGGGATCTTCCCGGACATTGGCAGGCAGATTCTTAACCACTGCGCCACCGGGGAAGTCCTTTCCATGTTTTTTAAGGGAGGGTAGCTATGATGTGATAGTAAGTGCATCAGCTTTAGAGACAAAAACAAAATGAATTTTAGTCCCTGCATATCATTCATGTGACTCAGGACTGTATGATTCTTAATCTCTCTGAATCTCAGTTTTCTCCTTTTTAAAAAATGCCTACTTCACAGGATGCTGTGAGATTAATAAGATAATGTGTGTAAAGGCCACTGGAACTGTCAAGTGCTATAAAAGTGTGAAATATTTATTATGATATATTTGAATATTGAGAAATAAAAATCTGCATTTTCTTTCCTGATCCTGTACATATGTGTGCACACACATGGACATAGTGTCACTGAGGATTTCTCTATAGGGCTTACTATTTACAACACATACTGAGTTTCAGTAAAAGTTAAATTTAATGCCAAGGATAATAATCTCATGGAGAAGAGCTCCATTTTATACCATTAGCATAAGAATATCAATAGAAAAATCCCTGCTGTGTATAGCTACACCTATTAGCCAGTAGTGTGCTATGCCATAACTTTCCTTTCTGAAGGAAAATATTTAAGACCCAGGGAGTTGTGTACAGTCACTATGACTGACTTAGGTGGATTTAAGTAGCTTTGGCATTTAGTATCTTTGTGACAAAGGCCAAGTTCCTATGTCTCTGAGCTTCAATTTATAAGTTTCAAAACTGAGGGAATTGGAATAAATCATTAGGGGCTTTTCCAGATTTGAAAATCTCTGATTCTAGGGTCACTGTGTGGTTGGTCTAATATGATCTGATTGTTAACTCCTGTCAGTGTTCTTGAGTTCAGGTAACATAATGGGTCCAGAAGCAATTCATTAAGAAAGTAAAGTAATAATAGAAGTAAGAATAATTTCTACCAAGCATGAGAGAAATTTCTCAAGTCCAATAAAAGAATGACTTGTGGTTGGATAAGATCTGATAATGTTTGTAGTCTTTGGAAGAAAAATTATATAAAAAATGGAAGACTGTGATTATTAGTATGCAGTTAAGAAAAATAGTATAATGTCCTAGAGTAGTTCTGTCCAATAAAATATTGTGCAATGATAGAAATGTTCTATACTAGTGCCACCAATATGGCAGTCATTAGCCACTATGTGTCTATTAAGAGCTTGAAATATGATTAGTGAGACTAAGGAACTGAAAAATTTGAATGTTATTTAAGTTTATTTAATCAAACTTAAATAGCCATATGTGGCCAGTGGCTACTTAACTAGAGAACAGTTATAGAGAATATGATCTGTTCCCTGAATTATAAACTTCTTTAGGGCAGGAAATCTGATTCTTCATCTTGCTATGCATTCACTAAAGCCAACACAAGGAGATCAATAAATAATTGTGTCAATAAAGGATGTTCCTTAAAAAAATGATTTGTGGTCAAGTATATTTAGAAAATACTGTATCTTCTATCACTTTTTTTGAGATTTGTAATGCACAATAACACATTAAATTCTTTGACAAATTCTCTAATAGATATATTTTGTTTTAAATCTACATCTTTCAAACTTATTTCACTACAGACTTCTTTTGTGTGTGTGTGTGTGTGTGTGTGTGTGAGAGAGAGAGAGAGAGAGAGAGAGAGAGAGAGAGAGAGAGAGAGAGAGAGAATGAATATCCCATAGAACACAATTTGGGAAACAGCTCATTTATTGAGAGACATGGGGCTTGGTTGGTAGAATACAGGACCACCTATCAGATGGATGAGCTCACTCTGTCCAGGTGCCTAGATGCTTCTCTCTATATAATATAGATGGAAGATATTGATGGAGTGAAGGGTTTGGAATAGAAACCAGAACATAGGCATCTAGGAAACTGGGATAGAAAATATTTAAGAACTCAGAACCCTCTGTGGAACTGGGGAAGGAGGCTTGTATCTGGAACTCCATGTGAGAATGGTCTTCATAAGGTGAATACCTACTCCCTTGAGAAATACCGTTTCTGACTATTGAAAGTAATGTATGTTCTTAATGTTTGTTGTTTTTTTGAGTCCTTAGGGATCGTTTATTTAGATGCTTTTTCTATTCCTTTTGGAGGAGTGTCAGCTTTAAACCTGAATTTGGTATTTAAAGTACTAGGATTTCCCTGAGAGAGATTTTTGAAATTTATATTAAAATGAAACACACAAAACCTCCAATCCTTATCCTTGGGTTTCCATGATTGAAATTTTGGTTGGAGTTGGATCACATTTACCTAAAAATCAGATATGGTTAATATCTAATATAAGGAGCAAGAGGAGAAAGATCAAACCTTCTTGTTTATCTAGCTTTGTATAATCCTGAGAGTCTATGCATAAAAGTGTGAGTGAGAAGTAGAGCTGTCTGAAACTACCTGGTATAACACATTTTTTCCAGAGAGTAAAAATACTTGGTTACCTCTTGATTTATGAGGCAATGAAATATTCCAGCACATAAATATTGACGCTGAGACCCATGGGATATAGGAGTGCTAAGCACATTTGCAAGACATAAAGACCAAAGCTAAATGAAGTTACATCTTTTCCTATAAAATGCAAGCTGTCCCTCAGTGGATTTTACCATCCTGTTGATTTTATTTCCTCCATCTTTATAATTGGAGACATCCTGCCAACCTGTTGAAAACACCGCTAGTATTTCTTCCTGAAATTTAGCCAACCTACTAATTATCCTTAAAATTCTGATTAGGCATTTGCCCCTAAAATTAACACATCAGTGAAATACCAGAATTTTGAGCCGGAAGCTGAGAACAGGAAAATGGCTAAATAAAGCCACTAAAAAAAACAATCTATAGGAACAATTTTCTGACATGAAATAGATTTTTAAAAATTAAAAATATTATATTTCATTTAACTTGCCTTGGAGCAGGAAGAATCTTAATTCTGCATATTGAATACAGCTGCCCTAACATTTATTTTTTATCTGCATGGACAGGGGCACCATGGAAACAGGGCAGAGGTTAGCATATACAGATGCAGATGCTGGTAGGTGTATAGATGTTAGAATTCTCTTGTAGAAGGTTGCATAAAATAAGTCGGGGACATATTGTGTTGTATCCCAAGGATTGGTGGGGAAAAATGCATTTCCCAATCAGGCCCTGCTTTTCAGCACCATATAAGAATCCCCTGGGAAGCCATGAAGCTTTAGAAATCTTACTTCAGTTGTAATTATCTCTCTTCTCCCATCAGATCATATCGTCCTTCAGAATAGAGATAATAATAATGAATGTATTCTTTAAACAAACATTTATCTCAGGTCTGCTAGATTCCAGGTATTGTTCTAGGTATTATAGTCGTGGTTCTTGCTTTCAAGGAGTTTATATTCTCTTGTTGGCGGAGAGACAAACAATAAGCAAATGAGGGGCTGAATATATTTCAGATATTCACAAGTGCTGAAAAATAAATGAAACAGGTAGCATGATAAAGAATGAGGGTAGTCCAGGAAAGCCTTTCTGAGAATGGAACTTTAGAGCCGGGACCCAGCATGAGGAAAGAGCCAGTCACAAGAGGACAGATTGAAGTAAGAGAAATAAGTACAAATGTGCTAGAATAGGAGAGTTTTAGTTTTCAAGGACAGAAAGAAGATCAGCAGGCTGGCTGGAGTAAAGGATCTGTTGGGAGAGTACAGCCAGATTACATAGGGCCTTGAAGGCCATGTTAACACTGCTGTTTTGCTGAGTGCTTTACCTGCATGGTCTCACTTTGCAAAACCACAACTCATTTAAATTTCAACTTTGTCTCTTCCTCTGTGATGTGAACAAGGCAATGATGGTGACTCTCACCACTTCTATCCCATGTAGTACTGGAAGTCCTGGACTGAACAGTTAGGCAAGAAAAAAGAAATAAAGGCATCCAAATTGGAAAAGGAGATGTAAATTTATCTCTGTTTGTAGACGACGTGATCTTATATTTAGAAAACCCTAAAGACTCCACCAAAAAAAAAAAAAGTTAGAACTAATAAAAAAATTCAGCAAAGTTGCATGCTACAAAATCAACATGCAAAAGTCAGTTGCATTTCTATACACTAACAATGAACCATCAGAATGAGAAATTAAGAAAACAATCCCATTTACTATGGCATTACAAATAATAAAATACTTAGGAATAAACTTAACCAAGGAGGTGAAAGACTTGTATTTTGAAAACTATAAAACACTGATGAAAGAACTCAAAGCAGACACAAATAAATGGAAAGACATCTCATGTTCATGGACTGTAAGACTTACTATTGTTAAAATGTCTATATCACCCAAAGTGATCTACAGATTCAGTGCAATTCTTATCAAGGTCCCAATGACATTTTTATAGAAATAGAAAAAACAATTCTAAAATTCATACGGAACCACCAAGGACCCCCAAATAGCCAAAACAACTTTGCAAAAGAACAAAGCTGGAGGCATCACACTTCCTGATTTCAAAATATATTACATGCACCATGGGAATGTAAATTGATACAGCCACTATGGAGAACAGTATGGAGGTTTCTTAAAAAACTAAAAACAGAACTACCATACGACCCAGCAATCCCAGTACTGGTCATATACCCTGAGAAAACCATAATTCAAAAAGAGTCATGTACCGCAATGTTCATTGCAGCTCTATTTACAGTAGCCAGGACATGGAAGCAACCTAAGGGTCCATGGACAGATGAATGGATAAAGAAGATGTGGCACATATCTACAATGGAATATTACACAGCCATAAAAAGAAACAAAATTGAGTTATTTGTAGTGAGGTGGGTGGACCTAGCGTCTGTCATACAGAGTGAAGTAAGTCAGAAAGAGAAAAACAAACACTGTATGCTATCATATATATATGGAATCTAAAAAAAAAAAAAAGGTTCTGAAAAACCTAAGGGCAGGACTGGAATAAAGACACAGACGTAGAGAATGGACTTGAGGACATGGGGAGGGGGAAGAGTAAGCTGGGACGCAGTGAGAGAGTGGCATGGACGTATACACACTACCAAATGTAAAACAGATAGCTAGTGAGAAGCAGCTGCACAGCACAGGGAGATCAGCTCAGTGCTTTGTGACCACCTAGAGGGGTGGGATAGGGAGAATGGGAGGGAGATGCAAGAGGGAGGAGATTTGGGGATATATGTATATGTATAGCTGATTCACTTTGTTACAAAGCAGAAACTAACACACCATTGTAAAGCAATTATACTCTAATAAAGATGTTAAAAAATATATTACAAAGCTACAGTAATTAAAAGAGTATGATACTAACATTAAAATAGACATATAAACCAATGGAACAGAAGAGAGAGCCCAGAAATAAACCTTTACATATATGGTCATCTGATCTTTTAACAAGGGTGCCAAGAATACACAATGGGAAAATGGTGTTTGCAAAACTCGATACTCACAAAAAAATGAAATTAGACCCTTACCTGTGCCATACGCAAAAAGAACTCAAAATGGATTAAAGACTTGAACATAAGACTTAAAACTCTTGGAAGAAAACATAGGGGAAAGGCTTAATGACATTGGTCTTGGCAATATTTTCTTGTATATGATACCAAAACACAGGCAACAAAAGTAAAAACTGACAAGTGGACTACATAATCTAAGAAACTTCTGCACAGCAAAGGAAACAGAGAGAAAGGGTAACCAGTGGAATGGAACCTGTGGAGAAATAATTTGCAAGCCACATATTTGATAAGGGGTTAATCTCCAAAGTATAAGGAACTCCTACAACTCAATAATAAATAATCTGATTAAAATATGAGCAAAGGATTTGAATAAACATTTTTTCCACAGACAACATATAAATAGCCAACAGGTATAGCAAAAGATGCTCAACATCACTGACCATCAGGGAAATTAAAATGAAAACCACAACGAGATATCACCTCACACCTGTTAGGATGGATTTTATCAAAAAAAAAAAAAGATAACAAATGTGGAGAAATTGGTATCCTTGTAAACTGTTGGTGGGAATGTAAATTGGTGCAGCCACTGTGAAAAAAATTATGGAAGTTCGTCAAAAAACTAAGAATAAAACTACCATATGTTTCAGCAATGTATATATTCAAAGGGATTAAAATCAGTGTCTTGAAGAAATATCTGCACCCCTATGTTCATTATATTGAACATCTGCTCCATGTTCATGCATCATCGTTCACAAATGTCAAGACGTAGAAGCAACCTAAATATCTATCAATGAACGAATGGATGAAAAAATGCAGTATACATACAATGGAATATTATTCAGTCTTAAAAGAAAATCTTGTCATTTGCAACAGCATGGATGAACCTGGAGGACATTATGCTAAGTGAAGTAAACCAAACTCAGAAGGACAAATATTATATGATCCAACTTATCTGAGGAATATTGTCAGACTCATAGAAACAGGGAGTGGAATGGTTATTTCCAGGTGATGGGGAGATGGGGAAAAGGGGAGGTATTACCCAAAGGGTAGGAAGTTTCAGTTATACAAGATGACTAAGTCCTAGAGATCTACTATATAGCATAGTGCATATAGTTAACAATACTGTATTGTATATTTTAAAATTTGTTAAGAGGATAGATCTTATATTAAGTGTTCTTATCATTTTGCCATGACTATCAGGAAACTCAAATATAAATTTAATTATAAAAAGTACAATGACCACAGGAGCCTAGGTATATATTAATTTGTATCTCCCAGTAGCTGTAGGCTTGAAATTTTCCATTTCTATTTTAATACTCATACCTTATATGTGTCTTTAATTGCAGTACCCTCAAATCCTTTTCAGACAGGTAAAGCATTATTTGTAAACTAACATATGCTTAATAAACAACCATCTGCAATGGTAATAAGCATTTTCTCATTCCTGTAGTCATAATTTCAGTTTCATTCTTTGGGGTTTTTAGCTTTGTAACTAATTCCCATTATCCTTTCACCAATTATTTGTGTGCTGCCCAAATTACCTCAGATCCTTCTATCTACCCTTCCAAGTTGTGTAGACTTTCTTCTAGTTGTTTATATCAGGATTCTCTTGGAAAATTTCTCTATGGCTGCTAGGCGCATTAACAGTTTACACAGAACTGGAAGTACCTGGGAGTTCACGTCCTTCTGGAGCGGCCCTTAGTCAATGACCGATTAAGGCCTAGCTCCTTTACCTCCAGTTGGGATGAACTATGATATGTAATTTATACTCTAGAGCTTTTAGCTCCAGCAGGCTGAAGCTGAGGCTGGTGGTGAAAGTGAGGCTAGGACTTCACATGGAATCACACCTTTGCATGGCTTCTTCACCTCTGTTGTCCTGCTTTCCTCATTTCCTGACTGGTTACTCTTGGGAGCACTTCCTTAATAAATTTCTTGCACATGAATTCTCCTCTCAATGCTTGCTTCTAGTGAACCTGATACCAGTTATTGAGTTTGGATCTTTACACACACACACACACACACACACACACACAGACACAGTCTTAGAACACTGTAGAAGAAAAGGGCTGAATATTAATATTTTAATTAAAGCATAGAGACATTCAGAGTAGAACAACATAACTATCCCAATCCTAGGGTAATTAACAATAAGTCCTTACTGGAAGAACCAAACTTCTTCAGGGATCTTTTTTTTTTTTTTTTTAACATCTTTATTGGAGTATAATTGCTTTACAATGGTGTGTTAGTTTCTGCTTTATAACAGAGTGAATCAGTTATACATATACATATGTTCCCATATCTCTTCCCTCTTGTGTCTCCCTCCTTCCCACCCTTACTATCCCACCACTCCAGGCAGTCACAAAGTACTGAGCTGATCTCCCTGTGCTGTGCGGCTGTTCCCCACTAGCTATCTACCTTACATTTGGTAGTGGATATATGTCCATGCCTCTCTTTCGCTTTGTCACAGCTTACCCTTCCCCCTCCCCATATCCTCAAGTCCATTCTCTAGTAGGTCTGTGTCTTTATTCCTGTCTTACCCCTAGGTTCTTCATGACATTTTTTTTTCTTAAATTCCATATATATGTGTTAGCATACTGTATTTGCCTTTCTCTTTCTGACTTACTTCACTCTGTAGGACAGACTCTAGGTCTATCCACCTCATTACAAATAGCTCAATTTCGTTTCTTTTTATGGCTGTGTAATATTCCATTGTGTATATGTGCCACATCTTCTTTATCCATTCATCCGATGATGGACACTTAGGTTGTTTCCATCTCTGGGCTATTGTAAATAGAGCTGCAATGAACATTTTGGTACATGATATTGTTGATGAAGATATAGTACCTACAGTGGGTGGAGTGAGGCAGAGTGGTGGCTTTGGAGTCAAACAGATATTAATGTGAATCCTGACTATGACACTCATTAGATGTACAACACAGTATGTCTGCACACCTTAGTTTTCTTATCTCTAAAGTGGAAAACATAATACCTACCTTGTAGGAATGTTGAGATGATTAGAGATTGTGATGTGTAAGACAATAGCCTCAGTAAGATGTTCATTCTCCAATTAAACCTACATTTTTAGAGATGTAGAGGTAACATTTTATTAAAAGAGAGATAAGATTCTTAAATACAAAGAAGAGAAATCTCAGGGTGGATGGGAGTGAGATAGGAAAACCAATGGAAAGTCATTAGTAAGATGCAGAAGAGTCAAGGCAAGAAAAAGATTAAAAAAAAAAAAGAACCATTCAACTAAGATTTCTTTTAGTTGTTAATTAAAGGAAGGAGATTAAAAGAGAAACTAGACCTTAATATCTGTCTGTTCACTGTTGAATTTAGTATAGTACCTATCACAGAGAAGGTTCTTCCTCTAAAATAGGATCTCCTTGAATAGTGTTTAGAATTTGTTGTCTAAACCTCTTGCTCAAATTAACCTCATAGTAAATCTTACATAGCTCTTATTCCACATGTGGATTCAGTCATTTCCAAAACACAGCAACAGTAAAACTTTTAGTGCTTTTTGTAGGGTATCTAATTAATGAAAGGTTTAAAATATCACTCTGGTTAGATATCTAAGTTATGGGGATGGTACCAGATCATTGTAGTCAATATCCTGGAGTCTGGAACAGGCACACCAGGATATCAGCAACTCGTGTAGAACATTATCTCAGCCAGGACTATTTATGTTTGGACATGCTGCTATTTACAAAGTAACACTATTAATGAGGGCTAATTCAATTTAGCTGTTCAAAACAATGGAACATTTATTTGTCTAAATAAATTTGAAGAAATATTGCCAAAGAAATAAGTGAAAGATTCAAGCTTGCTCATTTGCAATGGAGTGATTGTTGAAAATGATAATGGGAATGACAGTTATAAAACTAAGTCCAATGAGAGAAGCTGTGAAACTATGACCACAGGGGAAAAAAGTTTGTTAGGAACACTCACTTCTGGGGACAGTTTGGCTATGGAGGTGGAGTAAAATAATGGTGAGTCTGACTCTGGACACATTTAATAGGAAACATAGCATACTCTACCACCCTCCCCTCCAGATGAAACAGATGGCTCTGTGGGGAGCATATAGTCCTGGAAAATATCATGGGAAGATACCATTTAAACAGAGGTCGGAGAAAGAGACTACGACCAAATCACTATCCTCATCTTTTTGTTTATTTCATGGGTAGACAGTAACATTCTTTCACCGTGTGCTTGCTATGAAATTTTGGAAAAGGCATATGGTGATATGTCCAATCCAAAAGAACTATGATTCAATTCTCATAGATAAAGGAGATTAGCAAAGAGGCAGCCTCTGTATATTTATGTGGATTAAATACCAAAGCCGTGGAAATAGTTATAGGATGACTAAGCTAGCCAGTCTCGTATGATGTAATCATTCTATTGGGAGACATTTTCTTGAATCTTTGCTAATTGTACTAAACATTAAGAGAATTACCACAGTTCCCTTTGAAACACTTCTGTCCAAAGGAGAAGGAAGAGAAAGCTCAAGTAGTTGGGACGAAAAGAAATGGTAATGGGTGATAAAGCTTAGTACAAACCATTTTTGCGTTAAAATATAGGGAGTACCAAAGTATATTTTAGACACCATTCATTAAAAATCAACTTGGGGGAAATAGTTTAAAGTTTTCCTAATTGAAAACAGATTCAGTTACAGAACAGGAATAATCTCTGAGTCTCATTAATTCAATAAGAAAGTAAAGCATATGCTTCTAATAATGCAATATAAGATTAGCCATCATGCGTATAATTGCGGGTATCATATCAAATTCACTTTCTTTAATTATGTGTATTCACTTCTCTTTAAGAATGAGAATTCTAAGCTTTTCCACACAAATGTATTTATACTTTCAAACCAATTAATGTAAAAATGATCCTCTAGTTGGGTTTCAAAATATTGAGAAAATCTTAACCTGAGTCAATGAATGTCAAGAAACTGCTTTTAAATTAAACATGTGAAAACTTTTAGATTTTTTGTGTTTGAAAATGCTTATACTTTGGAATGAAATAATTCATGTAGCTAGACAGAAAGCATACCCCCACGCTGTACTAAATTTTGTTCTGAGCTACATTGGTTTATATTGTATATACTTTCCAGACTAAAACTATTCATCTTGTGCTACCATGAATTCATGTGTGTGCTGAAATAGCATTTCTGTGAGAGCTAGTAGTTTTCTAGTTGTACCATGAAAAACATTGATTATGCATTACGAAGAATCAGCAATAAAAACAAATGGATAAACTGGTGTAAAATGAGTGTTGTTATCTGATTCCTTTAAGAAAGCCAAAAAATGCTATTGGCTCTCAGCTATGTAATCCCTTAAAAACTGTACTCAGGACAATCTGGCAACTCCTATAACTCAGTATAAAAATCTCCATAAATAGAAACATAGGACTTTATGCTTCTTAGGCATAAATAGTTATAGAATGAGAAAGGGTGGGGAGACCTTTTAAGTGCAGATAGCAGGGTGGAGATGGACACCCTGCATCTCTTTTCTCTTTCTTCTCAGAATTCTTTCTTTAGTAAGAGAGATATGATATATGCAACTATGAAGAAAAAATGCACTGACTGAAAAAACATTCAGCTTTTTTTTTTTTTTTTGGTGGTACGTGGGCCTCTCACTGCTGCGGCCTCTCCCATTGCGGAGCACAGGCTCCGGACGCGCAGGCTCAGCGGCCATGGCTCACGGGCCCAGCCGCTCCGCGGCATGTGGGATCCTCCCGGACCGGGGCACGAACCCGTGTGCCCTGCATCCGCAGGTGAATTCTCAACCACTGCGCCACCAGGGAAGCCCAAACATTCAGCTTTGACAAGAGCAAGCTTTAGAACAAAAAGATGAGAACAAATATCTAAACAGACTTTAAAGACAACATTAAGCAAAGTGATTAAAGAAGTTTAAAATCTTGTTTTGCATTTGCTGGAGCACATTAAAAAAATAAAATACCCCTCTCTCCCTTGTTCTTATATGCTTGTCTTCCAAGCAAAAGATAGGAGGACCAAAATGAGTAGTTAACTTGGATTGACCTTCGAACAGCTGCCCCATTAAACTTCAGAGGGTGTGCATCCTCATTGTTGCAATCAAGTGACTATAGCTAGTGCTTCTGTGTGTGTTAAAGCTGAAGAAGTACTTGAAAGAGGTGACTAACCCTTTTTGGGATCTGAATCAACAAAATGTGTGATGCTCTTACATGAATAATATTGTCATTTGAAATATAAACTTTATCTATTTCTCTGCCCTTTGAAAAAAGGTGAAACTAGTCATCTTGATTTTGCTTATCTTATTTATTGAAGCTCTGCCAATATTTCTGCAGAAGAAAAGAGATGCATTGACAGTTCTCTATTACAAAATGCATAAATAAAATGTTTTGGTGTCATATAGAAGTTTAAATATTGAGAATATAATTATACAATTATGGTTTAAGGTTTTCACATTGATTATCTTTAGAGAGAGTCTGGGATAGAGAGGGTTAATGGGCACACTGAAATGAGCAGAGAAAATGCCACTGCAGGTGTTTGCTTTAACAGGGTGTTGATGGAAAGCCAGGGTGACCTAAGTAGGGACATAAGCAAAAGAGAGAAAGTGTTGAAGGGGCTAGTATAAAACACAAGTATGTGACCATGTCATGCTTTAATTCCTAGAATTGTTTTGGCTTTTCTTGTTTGAGAATGCTGCTTTGCTAATTTCTGTATAAGCCCAATTTGTATTTTATGAGGACAGGGCAATTAGAGTGGAGATTTCAGAAAAAGAGTTATTTAATCACACATAGGAAGCTACAAATTCCTTATTTTCATTTGACAAACTTATCAGGTAAAATGAATTACTTCTCTAGGTTTTCTTTGTCTATATTCTTTAACTTTATATACTAGGAAATTTATAAGATATACACATACAATAGCAGAGAGACTAGTGTAATGAACTCCTATTTATCCAGCCTCCAAAATTATCAGCTTCCCTGCCAACTTCCTGGCTCCTCTCATCTCCCAGAGTATTTTCCAGCGAATCTCAGGCATTATGTCATATCAACTGTTATATTTCAATATACATCTCTAAATAATAAATTCTCTTTTAAAATATATCTACAACCCCATTGTCATACTAAGAAGTGCTACATCATATTTATAGTACCATAAATAAATAATTTCTTAATATAATAAAAAATCCAGTGTTCAGATTTTTTATTTCATTTTTTAATGATTTGTATGACTCAAATAATGGAATTGAAATAATGTCCATACATTACAATTGGTTAGTATGTTTCTCAAGGCCCTTTTAATCTATAAGATTACTCTTTCTGTTTTACTTTCTCCTTGCTTTTTTTTTTCTTTTTTGGTTGTTGTCATAGCAACTGAGCTGTTTGTTTATAGGGTAGATTTTGCTGATTACATTCCTGAGGTATTGTTTACATGTTTCTCTGATCCCTATGTCTTCTGGAAATTGTTGGTTAGACCTAGAAACTTGATTAAATTTAAGTTTGATATTTTCAGTAAGACTACTTCCCAGATGTTACTGTTTACTTTCATAAGGATGTACAAAATCCTTATCCTGTCTAGTTGTTTCTTTCTGTATGTGTGATGTTAGCAGCCATTGAAGATCTTTATCTAGATCTCTGTTTCTTTCTTTATCTAGATCTCTGTTTCTTTCATTACTTTTTTTTTTGGTGGTATGCGGGCCTCTCACTGCTGTGGCCTCTCCCGTTGCGGAGCACAGGCTCCGGATGCGCAGGCTCAAGGCCATGGCTCACAGGCCCAGCCACTCCGCGGCATGTGGGATCCTCCTGGACCGGAGCACAAACCCGTGTCCCCTGCATCAGCAGGCGGACCCTCAACCACTGTGCCACCAGGGAAGCCCTCTTTCATTCCTTTCTATGAAAGATTTGGCTACCCTGAAATACAGCTCATAAAGTCAAGGCGGAACAATTGCTAGACTCCATCCCTTTAGTTATCAGTTAGTGTCATTATAAATTCATGGATTAAATCCATTTGATGCATCTTGACCCACAGTGCCACTATCCTTACTGATAGAAGATAGCCTTCGGACTTGAATAGCTTTTGGACTTGAACTACAACATTGCCTCTTCCCTGGGTCTCCAGCCTCCTGGCATTCCCTGTAAATTTTGGACTTGCCAGCCTCCATAGTTCTATAAGCCGTATAAGCCAATTCCTTAAAATAAATCTCTCTTTCTCTCTGTTTCTCTGGAGAACCCTGACTTAGACAATTGTTAAACAAAATTTGTTTTAATTCAGCAGAGTCTTCCTGAGTGTCTGTTGTTTCAGGCATTCCTTCAGGTGCTGAATATACAACAGAGAAGAAAATAGACCATCTTTTATTGACCTCCTGGATCTTAAATTCTTCTGTTTTCACCAATTAATTACTTCTTTAAAATGCTTTGAGGCATCACTCCTTTACTATTTATGCTATTTGTTCAGCATTTTAGTTCCACATGGTAGACATATAATTATTATTTTGCACAGTCAATATGTGTTTAGAATCACTCAATTTATTTGCTTACTCTTTCTACTCCATATAAAACAATTCTTCTGGGATAGCTTTCCTTTTCTGGAAATACAGCTTCTAAAAGTTCCTTCAGTAAGAATCTCTTGGTGGTAAATTATCTGACCTTTATTTAATCTGAAAATATCTTTTTTTTGCCCTCATTCTCTAAGGTTTTGATATTTGTATAACTTTAGGTTAAGAATATTTTCTTTTGGAATGAAATAATGCCATTTGCAGCAACATGGATGCAACTAGAGATTATCATACTAAGTGAAGTAAGTCAGAAAGAGAAAGACAAATACCATATGGTGTCATTTATATGTGGAATCTAAAATATGACACAGATGAACCTATCTATGAAACAGAAACAGAATCATGAACATAGAGAGCAGACTAGTGATTGCCAAGGGGGGAGGATTAGGGGAGGGATGGAGTAGGAGGTTGGGGTTAACAGATGTCGGCTTTTATATACGGAATGGATAAGCAGCAAGGTCCTACTGTATGGCACAGAGAACTATGTTCAATATCCTACGATAAACCATAATGGAAAATAATATATAAAAAAGAATGTATATGTATAACTGAATTACTTTGCTGTACAGCACTAATTAGCACAAGATTGTAAATCAACTATACTTCAATAAAAAAGAATGTTTCTTTTCAAAATATTGTAGCTTTATTTCCACTGCCTTTCAATTATTAAAAAACAGTCAGTTGTGTGTCTTTTCTCTGGCTACTTTCAAGACCTTCTTTTTCTCTTTGCACTGTGATGTGTCCTAAAGTTAGATTTATGTATACCAATTGGCATAAATTTTTACATCATGGATCTGAGGGTTTATGTCTTTCTTTTAGTCTGGAAAACTATCAGCTTTCTCATTTGGAATACTACTTCTATCTCTTCCTCTCTTCTCCTTCTGTAACTCTAATTATATCTATCCTATACCTCATCACTTTATTTTCTCTGTATCCTAATGTATATTTCATATATTTTATCTCTTTATCTCTCCATACTATATTCTGCAGACTTTTTTTGGCCCAAGTGGGCCAAACCTTGAGGTTTTTCAAATTTTAGGGGAAACATTCTGTCTCTCCACATGTCTCCAAGTTTGCATGCTGTCCGTTTCTTTGACATTGGTTTATTTCTAGCTCATCCTATTTTTATTTCCTATATCTATTTCCATATATATTCTGTGTGTGTGTGTGTATGTGTGTGTGTGACTTCTTGTTAGATTTCCTACCATGGATAGGCTCTACCTTTTTTTCTACTGTCACAGTGTCCTAGTGAGGTTTCACAATAAGTGTTAGACCCCAGTGTATCAACGTTCATATCCCCTCAGGTACTTACATTCTACATAGGAAACCACTGCTTTGGAGAATTCAGAGTCAGTAACAAGTTTTAAGTAAGCAAATGCCTTGATTTTACTGTATTAATAAATTATGAACATTATGAAAATTACACAATGATTAAAATAGCATGAAATAAATCATACAGATAAACATCTTCCTTCCCCAGTGAATCATCTTGAAAGTCTATTTAGATGTGCACACCTTGCTTTACACAATGGAAGTTCAAAAACAATTTTTAAGCAGGGGATATGTCATGATTAAATTGGTACTTCAATGAGATCATCTTGGGTGTGGCAAGGAGAAGGTTGGATTAGAGCAGTACTCAACTTTGGCTGTCCATTAGAGTTACATTGATAGCTTTAATAAAGTTTTGATACCTCAGATATTTAATTAATCTGGATTGGGGCCTAGGTGTCAGCATTTTTCTAAAACAACTCCCCCAGGTCATCCTATTTTCAAGCCATTGTTCAGAACTATGGAGCTAAGGCAATGTAAATGGAGGAAAAGATTTAAATTTAAGAGATAATTGTAAGACAGAATTGTGTGATCTGATAACCAACTGGGCATGTGATAGTGAAAAATGAAAGATAACTGAGAATTTTAGCTTAGATGACAACACATGCATGAGAAGCCAACTTTTGTGTTACTATGTGTTAAAGTAAGTGCTAGCTATGTGTTAATTTAATCTTCACAGCTGTGGCAGGGGCTGCTATCTGTTCACCATTTCTCTTTCCTTCTGTATGTAGAGCTGGACTACATTCCCCAGTCTTTTTTTTTTTTTTCCTTAAGCCATGTGATTGAGTTTAACCTAAAGGAATGTGGGCAGAAGTGATACATACCATTGTAGGTCTGTCCCATAACAACAAAACCTCCTAGGAAATTGTCTTCTTTCTCTTTTATTTTTTGTTTGCTAAATAAGGCTGATGCTCAGGGTGTGTTTATTACGTCATATCGTCCTTCTTTCTTGGGTGCCTTAATGAATGCATAGAGAAGAGCAGAGCATCACAACTTTTACTTACCAAATCATTGAAATTGAGGTGAGATAAATTTTTGTTGCCTTAAGCCACTGAAATTTCTAGGTTTGTCTGTTACAGCAGCTAAGGTTACCTTTAATAATTCTATAAGATAAGTGCTATTATTAGCCTTACTTTTCAGATAAATGTAGCAGAGAGAGTAGGTTTTCATGGAAAGACTTTGAGATGCCTGTATTTCATTCAAGTAAAGGTACTTACAAATATAGGTGTGAAACTTATGATAGTGGTCAATGTGATAAATACATTTGTGAGTCATCAGCATGCAGGTGATTGTTGAAGCTATGGAAATGAAAGTGATCTCTTGAGGAGACAAAGCAGAGAATAAAGGAGGTGGACTAATGATAGAATTTAATACTAGTAATATTTAAAAAGAGGATCTATTGTGGGAGACCAAGAAAAAAGTTAGAGGTTAGAAAAAAATGAGATGGAGTATCATCAAGAAAATCAAGAGAAGATATACCTTTAAAATGAAAGGTCTATCATAGTGACAAAAGATACAGAGTTCAGTTAGCTAAAAACCAAAGAAAAGGCCACTTATTCAATTAAGTGGTGAATGCTGACCTTTATAAAAGCCCTTTCAGGAGGTTGGTCAGATTGGAAGTTGAATTAAAATCATTTGACACGTGATTCAAAGAGAAAACTTGTGGGTGATATATGTAGTTTATCTTTTTAAGATGTTTCGCAGTAAGGACAAAAGGTACCAAGTAGAATAAGCATTTTGATCCCTGGGTCAGCTGAACACCAGAAAAATGAGATTTGTGACAGTAGGGTATGTTTCAGACCAGTTTCTTTGCTTTGAGAAATTTCTACATGTATTAGAGAATAAATGAATCACTTTTATTTACCCCAATGATATTTACATATAAATATTAAATGTAAATGGAACTATGTCTGAAAAAGTTAGCACCTTGAAGGCAGGATGATATAAAATTAGGTAAAATTAGGTAGACTGAAACAAAGTGGCCCTCTAAGAATTAAGTTTAGGGATTAAAAAAATATGGACAGCATCGTGTTGTAGGAAAGTAGAGAATAACTAAATATGTTATTTAGCCAGGAGAACAGGAAAGAAAGAAACTTGGAGATGAATCATACATGGTGATGACTTGCTAATATAGTATTGATATTATACAAATCTGATTCATATTTAATGAACAAGGGTTAAAATCCATGCTTCTTTTCGTACTTTACTTGTCTCAGGCAGGAATGCTGTATTTATATTGAGAATGTAAAGAAATATTAAGAAAAAGTGTTGTCCCTTTGTCTTGGACCAAGGACTTTTTTTTTTTTTTTTGCTGACAGTAGTCAGAGATCAGACTTAGCCAGATCAAATTTTCTCAGTGGCTGAGAGGAGGAACAGCTAAGCAGGTCAGTTTCTAGTAGCGGAATTGGAAGTATGTGGTAGGAAAAGATGAAGCCAAGGATATCTTCAAGCAGGTATGTGTGTTGAGTATGGAGTATCTGGTGTCTTGAATTTGGTGTTCTTGAAATTATTTGTTGTTATCTTCTGCTCTTTTCTGTTGTTTTCTCTTTTTCTTTCTAAGTACATATTTTTTATATGCATTTGGTACTGGGGATATGAACTCAGGATTATACTTTCCCTCCTAGATTAGGAGCAATTTGAGGGCAATTTTTTAATCAGAGTCTAGTTACATTGAAGCATAATCAGTGTACAATAAATAAAATTATTAGGCTTTCTAATAGTTCTCCACTGAATTGGGAATGAGGACAGGCAAGAACAAATTTTCCTGAGGAGCTGAGGCACAGGAATGCAGAACGGTGAAATTTGAAGTAATCTGAGCAAATCTGACACAACCTCTCTATATCTGCACTCTATAGTACTTGTATTTCAATTCAGTTCTAAGCTCACTGAAATTACTTTTAATGTATCCTGTTTCTATCACAGAATTTACCAACATTAAAAGGAGGCATCAATCTCTTAAACTGATCAATCTTCTTAAATTCCCAGGATCTGGGAAAAGTTGTTTGAAAATAATTATGTGATTTTAATATATTGTTTGTAGGTTTCATTCATTCATTCATTTATTCATTCAACAGATATTTTTAAGCATCAAATATGTGCTCAGTTATATATCAGGTTCTAGAATTACAGTGGTAAGCCAAGGGCCTGATCTGTGCTCTATCGAGGCTTATAGTCAAGTATAGATTAATCAAATGCTCATGCTGTTTGAAATGGTATATAATTAAATGGAAATTAATGTTTCTAGGGGCCGTATAATGATAGAAGCTGATCTAGACCTGGCTTGTGTGTATTGAGGGGAGAAGGGGATGTACTGGGAAGGCTTTTCAGAGGAAGTGGTGGCAGAGCTGAGGTCTGAAGGCTATTATTTGTTTATGTCACTGTTTTTCCATTATAATATTTTTTTTTACCATGAGAACATATGATCTACTTCACAATGAGGCCATTGGCTTTATGAAACCATTTTAAGTACACAGAGGGTAGTGAAAAGCAAGGGCTGCCTGTTCCTTGCTGTCTCCTTGCATTGCAATAAGAAAATTTTGTGCATTTGAACTGACTGGGTTTATATCCTGTTGAAATGGACAGTACTGGTGCAGGCACACAGATAAGAGAAATAAGTGTAAATGACCATGAAATGCAAGGGGTTGTCTTGAGAAGAATGCTCTTATTTTATACTCTGAGATTGTAGCTTAGATGTGGCAGTGGAAGTAAGAGACACCTTTTATTTGGGGACTTCTCTGGAAGTGCCTGCTTGTTGTAGAAATTCACCTTTTCTACTAGTTGTAAGATGCAAGAAAAATTGTTCAACCACTTTTGGTCTGCTTTCTTATTCACAAAATTGGGTTAATAATTCAGTGTTTTCTGAGCACTCTTCTATACTTGAGCTGTGAAATACAATACACATTTTATTTATGATGGCCAATGGATACTGCAGTATTTATTGAGTGGGAGCAGATATGGAGGGTACTAAACTCATGACAGATGTTTATTCATGTAACATTATGTACATATTACTGGCTAAAATACAGCCTCAAAAATTGAAATTTATACATGAAATTGGAAAAATATATATAAACCATGCATATGAGAAAGGTAGTAGGACATTAAAACATTGTGAAGATCATAGACTTTGTCTGAGCCTCAGTTTCCTTATCTGTCATAGGGGGATATTAGTAACAGTGAATAATAATAGTACCTTCCTCATAGAGTAGTTGTGAGAATTAAATGAGGTGATTATTTTGATGTAGCAAGCTCTGGTTCATATTAGCCAATATTATGAGGGTTTTTAAATCTCTTTAAAATGTAAAGCTCAGTTTCTTGAATGAATGCAACAGGGAGTAGGTGGAGATGTGCCAGAGGGTACTAGGAGTCACAAAATAAATGTAAGATATCTTCCTGAAGTATATATTTTGTTGACATTTACATTTTAATATTTTTATATGGAACATAAAAACATTCTTTTGAAATTTTTAGATAAAGAGAAATGCTTCAAAGAAATATGCTGCCCTTGTGGGGTGGCGTAAGGGTTCAGACTGCAGCTCTGGAGCCTGGGAATGTGCATCCATTCATTTCTTTAGGCTGGGGTTCGTCAGTGGCAATGGTTAAGAATTGCTCGTCAAAAGACTTAGCTATTGTTGAAAGATGCAGAAGTAAAGACACTTCTTGTTCAACCACTGATTTCAGTAGATTAAAAATCAAGAGGATTATATGGATTTGTCTTTGCAAATCCTAAAGTGATTTTCTGGATTTGGGAAGAATGTTGACATGTTTTAACTTCGCCCTTAACTGAGAAATGTTCCCAGCATCTTGCTCTTTTAAGTAATTGAAAACACTGTCAACTCAGATTGCCTCTGAAAAAGGCAAACTAAGGTGTTTTCAGAGACACTAAAATATGATATGTCTCACATTTATTTTGGTAAATATCTTGATTTCCTTATTTACTGTGAGAAAAAGAATTTGGCAAATTTTCAATTCTGAAATACATAGTTCTTAGAGAATATACTGTATATTTTCTGCCAAATTTATAGAATTGTCAAAACCTAAATCTGTGCTTCCTTATTAACATTCGGGTGTTATTTTAAAAGAAACCCTGGACTTAATTAAAACATAGGCAGAAAGAAAAAAAAAATATATATATGTATATATATATATATATATATATATATACACACACAGAATAGATTTTATGTCACATTTCACTTGTGTAGCTTCTGTATTGGGAGCTTCATGTTTAACTTTTTTATTCTTTTAAGTGGAAATTGGTGGCCATTAATTGGAGGAGGAGTTGTGAGTCTTGTCTTTGGGGTTTTGCACATTCATTTCTCTTGTTTGGGAGGATCCCTTCCTTTATCTTTTGGGCTAATTCAAAGCCCACTTTGGCTGTTGCTTCCCCTATGAAGCTTCTCAGACCATCCACCCACCAGAATTGATTATATCTTCATCTGTGCAATATTTTGAACCCACTAAAATACAGAGCAGTGATTTCCTTACATATCTGTATTTCCTATGATTTGAGCTCCTTTGTTCAGATTCCACATCTTCTTAATCTTATGAATTCAGGCATGTGAGAAGTCTTCAGAACCTGTCTATTAATTGAAATTGACCCAAAGAAGGGTTGCTAAACACTAGTAGCCGGTGGAGTTGAGAATATAGAAGATGTCCACAGAGGCCTTCTGGAGGTATTAAAAGAGCCACTTGTCTCACAAAAGTACCTCTGAAGCAACAACAGGGCCTCAGATGGTAGAAAAGTCCAGAGTTATACCAGAATATATCTGTTCCTCCACAAAAACTATGTTGGGAAAGGATCAGTATCCAGGAGTATAGACGGGGCACCTTGGGGATGAATTAAGTCAGCTTTTATCAGCCTTCAACTTGTGAACCTATAATATGGCAAGTAATTATGTTTATTACTCAAGTAAATTGTTAATCAAGTAATTTATTAATTAAGTAATCTATAAGCCCTACAAGCTATGAATCTATAATGTGACAATTAATTACATATTCCTTAATCAAGTGATTTTCACTCAGGTCTGTGGTAGTTGCTCTGAGTAGATTGGGGATACGGAAGAATTATAGGCCAGTTCTCTGGCATGGAATAGCTTCAACTCAGTGAGGGGCAGGCAAAGCTAACATACCTGGAACTATAGGAGACAATATAAGCCAGTATAACAGGATGAAGAATGGGATGTATCTTTTTGTTGGAAATTAACTAATACTCAAAAGCTGAGGATATCAGGTGACAAGTATGCTCAAGTTCTAAAAGAGAGATGCTGTCCCCTTCACTGTCAAGCCTTGAGATGACGGCAGCCCCAGCTGACACTGCGAATGCAGTCTCCTGAGAAACCCTGAGCCCTGCTGTGCCCCAATTCCTGACCAAGAGAAGCTATGAGATAATCAGTTTTGGTTATTTTAAGCTGTTAAATATGGGAGTAATTTGTTCCTCAGCCATAGATAATTAATACAGTGTCCTTTTAAAAAGTAAAAACACAAGGCCCTCAGAAAAATAAGAGAGAGATGCTAGACAAGTTTTCGTAAGATTTGAAAAGATACAGCGAAACTGGACTATGAACTTTAAACTCCCATCTTTTACTTGGAGCTGTAACAGAAATCTAGAGATTCCTCTGACAGGAGATTCTTTGCAGAGGTTTGTGACTCAATCACCTCACCTAGGGGACACAATCAAGTTGGAGAGAATCTGTAATAAATATCAGCGGGAATCAAGAGAATGTCTCTGAGAGATTAGGGGTGTTTTCCAGAAGTGGAACGTGGCATACAAAAGTTCCCAGATGTTTGAACTATAATAAAAATATTTTGTGCACTGGAAATGGATGGATTTATACCCTACTGAAGTGGACAGCTTGGGGAAAGGACAAATAGGAGAGAAATGACACATGCAAAGTCCATGAAATATAGGATAGTGTAGGGAGAAGGGAACATGATGCATTTTCTGGAAGAACATGACGTTGTCCCCTTTAGCTTTGTGGAGAGAGCAGCTGATTCTGGAGTCTGGCTTGAAGTCAGGAACTGGGTGGAGCTTCTTCCTTCTGTAAGGCAAGAAGGGAGAGGTGTGCTTCCTGAGCCAGAAGGCCGTACTCACAAAATCTGGTGGATAAGAGGGGGTGAGTTTCCATGGGAGGGGTGTATGCTTAGGATAGTAGTGGTGTTGGACCTTGCCCAAAGTGTTGCCTGCAGGGAGCCGACTTGCGCAGAAAGAGGATATGAGAGAATACTGTTGAAGGCTGCAGTTGGATGGCTGCCAACAGACATTAGGCAGAGAGGGCATAAAACATGTCAAGATTCCTAAAGGAAGTAACTCCAAAGAAGCCATAAAAGTGCCCCCCAAGAAAGAACTAGCTTGTGCACCTGCACCACAGAATACCCTAAATTACAACAATGCTCATCAAAGAAGATATTGCTTGAATCATCTTCTTTCTGTATCTGCCTCTGGATGGGTGACAAGCTGCAGAATGATTGAGGAAGATGTGGGGCAGGGAGAGAAAAAGAAGAAACCTTCTAATGTTTGAAGGTGACGTGGAAAGCAGTATGATTTGCCCAAGATACTGCATAAGATCTAAGAAGGGAGAGCCAGAAGAGAGTGTTCGAAATCAGTGGTGGGTGTCTAGAGCCCTTTCTATATTTATCCTATTGAGCTGAGCCCATTCAAAAACATGCTTCTACACATTTAATTAAAATTTAGGTAGTATTGGAATGACATAAGAGCCGCGGATGAAATTCCATATGGATGAATGGTTGGGAAGGCCTCAGGGAGGGGCTGTGACTTTACCCAACTCCTAGAGTAATGACTGAGAAAGAGCAAAGAGACAATTTTATTGTTAATATTTTTACATATAAATATTACTTCTCCACTTTTTACACAAATGGTAGCATGCCATATATACTGTTTTATGTCTTGCCTTTCTACAGTTAATGTATCTTGAAGGTTTTTTCATACCAGTATTTATCATTCTTTTATCATTCATTTTTATGTATACATCTTATTCTATTGTAGGACTGTACTGAAATTTATTTGACCAATAAATTTTGATTGATGCTTAAATTGTTTCCAGTCTTTCTCTATCATTAGCAATGCTGCAGAGAATAATCTGTAAAAGTTTAAGTGTAGAATAAATTTTTAGATGTGGAATTGCTGCATTTTAAAAAATAAATGTTGGCAGGTTGCCCTTCATGAAGGTTGCATGGGATTTACACTTGCACCAGCAATGTGTGAAAGTGATTGTTCTGTATTCACTCACAAACACTGAATGTTGTGTTTTTAAAAAAATTTTATTGTAGTATAGTTGATTTATAATATTATATTAGTTTCAAATGTATAGCATAGTCATTCAATATTTTTATTTTGTAATGACTTTAAATGGATTATAATCCCTGTGCTTTACAATATATTCTTGTTGCTTATATATTTTATACATAGTATTTTTTGATGAAATAATATATTTATTGAAGAAAATAAAGCACCTCATTAGCTGGAAATGAATGATAATTTTGATTTACATTGTATTTGTCTTGTGTATTCATAAAACTAGTACATTTTGCTGACAGTTTCCTATACCCTTTATATGAGCTGAAATTAGCTTATGAAAAAGAGATAATGATGATCAGTAAATCAATGCTCAATTTTAATTCAGGTTGCATAAATAAAAGAAAGATGGCATAATATGCTGTTGTGCTGGTTTAGTTAATGTTTCTCTTCAGAATTATAGGAATTGTGATGATGTTAGCAGTGAAAACCTGTACACTTTTCTGAATCTAACCAAAATGAATTCTATTTTGTTAGTTTTGTTTTGCACCAAACTGGCTCTCAGGTGATTGATTGGAGGAGGCTGGGGAGACCCACCTATTCCAACCACAGGGATCACCTTCTATCAGTCTATGGATGCTCCATTACAACTCTTCCTCCAAATACAATCAGCATTATTGGTCCAGTCTGATTTTCTGCATTGTGTTTGGAGAGATTGTTTTTGTGCACTCCACCACTCAAGTATGGCTTAGGACTCAGGACAGACTTAGGTGACAATGATTCTTGTGTTATATTTCACAGTATTCAGATCTAGTCCTTCAGCCCCTCCCTCCTATATCAGTTTGGCTCATAAGCACCTTGTAGATTTCACTTGCCTTGCTTGTCCCCCAGGACCCATGGTTAGTCATTTCAGTGTTTCAACATTTCTGTTACCTTGCTAATCTCTAGTGTTGGATCACCCCGTTATCTGCTTTCTCCACTGCTAGGTAACCAAGCTGTGTTTCAGAAAGCCATGACAATTTTTGGAATGAGGTCTGTGCAGCATCACGCTCTCTCCTCTCAGCTATGTCCTCAGTGTGTCTTACTCTCCTATTTATCTCTTACAGACTTTCTAGAATATTTCTGAGAGCAATTGCACCAAATCTTTCTTGCTATTTTTCAAACACTTGATTACTCAACCCCCCCAGCATAGATGACTTGCTGTACTTTGAGATCACATATGTCCCCTGTTTTAATGCATTAGCAGTCCCCTGTGGACTTTCTCACCAAGTCCAACTTCTTAGCTGCATATTCAAGACCCTTCATGCTTTGGCCCCAACATCCATGTTCTTGTGTGTGTATCTGAGGGTTTCCAGTTTTGCTTTGTTTTTTAATTGTGTTGTAGATGTTTTACAATGTTGTGTTAGTTTCTACTGTACAGCGAAGTGGAGTTCCTTGTGCTGTACAGCAGGTTCTCATTAATTATCTATTTTATACATATTAGTGTATATTATACATAGTATTTTGTATCTCTTAATCCTATAGCCCTATCTTGCCTCTCCTGCCCTTCCTTTCTCCACTGGTAACCAATAGTTTGTTCTCTGTATCTGTGAGTCTGTTTCTATTTTGTTATATACATTCATTTGTTTTATTTTTTAGATTACACATATAAGTAATAACATAGAGTACTTGTCTTTGTCTGACTGACTTCACTAAGCAGCATACTCTCTAGGTCCAAAAATTTCGCTTTTTTATGGCTCAGTAATATTCCATTGTAATTATATATCACATCTTTTTTTATCCTTTCATCTGTTCATGGACACTTAGGTTGCTTACATATCTTTGCTATTGTATATAATGCTGCTATGAACATTGGCATGCACGTATATTTTCAAATTAGTGTTTTTGGCTTTTTTCGGATATATACCCAGGAGTGGAATTGCTGGGTCATATGGTAGTTCTATATTTAATTTTTGGAGAAACCTCCCTACTGTTTTCCATAGTGGCTGCATCAGTTTACATTCTCACCAGCAGTGTATGAGGGTTTCCTTTTCTTCACATCCCTACCAACGCTTGTTATTTGTGGTCTTTTTAAGGATAGTCATTCTGAAAGGTGTGAAGTGATATCTCATTGTGGTTTTGATTTGTATTTCCCTGATGATTAGTGATGTAGTATCTTTTCATATGCTTACTGGCCATTTGGATATCCTCCTTTGAGAACTGCAGTTGAGTTTTTAAAATCCATTTTCTATTTTTTTATTTTATTGATTTGTAGGAATCCTTTATAATTCTGCACAGTAGTCCTTTGCAATATGTATGTACAGCAAATACCTTTACACATTCTGTGGCCTGCTGTAAGAGTTATAATAATCTTTTGATATGCATTGTCTTCTAGAAGCTTTAAAATTATACCTTTCACATTTAGGTCTGCAGTTCATCTAGGATTGATCTTATTTTGGGGTGTATAGTGTAAGGTAGGGAAGGAGGATTTTTTTTTCATATGGATATCCAGTATACCTGGCTTCATTATTAAAGAGATTTTTATTTTTCCATCACACTAAAGGTGTTACCTTTTGTCATTAATTATGTGTTTGATCATATATTTGAGGGTCTACTCCTGGATCCTGTTTCTGTTCCACTACTTTGTCTATAATTACACTAAGACGCTCTGTCTTAATTATTAGAGCTTTATAATAATTATTGATTTTTGGTAGTATAAATCTTCCAGTTTTATTGTTTTTCTTTAAGATTGTCTTGGCTATTTTTGGCCCTTTTCCATATTCATTTTTAAATCAACTTGTCAGATTCTACACACAGTGAAAGTAAGAAACCTATTGAGACGTTTTGGGGATCACATTGAAACTGTAAATAAACATGGTGAGAATTGACATGGTTATGACATTGAGTCTCTCAATTCATGAACATTATCTATCCATTTAATTAGGTCTTCTTTAATTTCTTTTGATATTTTGTTGTTTTCTATGCAGAGTTTCTGTATATCTCTTGTGAAATTGATACCTATATACTTGCTATCTTTTAAGGCCAAAACATTTTAATGGCATTTGTTATAAGTTTCATTTTGTATGTGTTTGCTGCTGTTTTTGGACTCCAATTTTTATCTTTCCAGCCCTATGAGATGTGTAACACGGCCTGAATTCTCATCTTCTTAGCATTGCTTTCTCTTGGACTTCTTTGCCTCTCAATTTCTGAAGCTTAGCTATTGGTGGGGAAGAATGGGTCTGATTGTTGAGCTTACTTCTCTGTGTTTACCTTTGCAGAGCTTGGTCTTTCAAGTCCAGACTGCATTAATAGCTCTGAACTCCAGCTGTTTTCTCAGTAGTGCAAGAAAATATCAAATCTTTGTTTTAAAATGAGTAAAAACAGGCACAAGCAAATACTGAAATTAGTGAAATTAATGAAAAATTAAGATTAGTGAATTAATTCATTGTAAACTCTGTGAAATTAAATGTTAATTTATATTCATTTTTGAATTTTTGAACAACCTACTCATAGTTGTTTTGCAGTCTTTGATAACTTTAATTACAGAGTATTTTAGGTATTAACTAAAATCATTTTTCTCCGTATATTGAGTCTAAGTAAAAGAAAACCTTCAAACGAAACAAAACAAACTTTGCCCAGCTTCTTCCCTTCTTAGCTACTGGTCCCTCTGTGGTTTTACACCCTGTCCATTTGTGTCACTTATGAATTGATAAGTGCCTTGAGGGTAAAAAACAGCATAGAATTTAAGGCTCACCTAAATGATTTTTCCTTCTGTCAGGAATCTTGTCTTGGTACCTCTTCAATGATGTCAAACAGATTTAAAAAAAAAATTTATCCATATGTTCTACTTGTTCTCAGTGAGAAGTGGAATATCTCCTGATCTTTATTTCTTATTTTGCTGTTCACTTGAGTTTTCTCATTTTTAGCCACTCAATTATATTTTATTTTATCAGTTTTATTGTTTTTCTCAAAAAAATTAGTTCTAGATTTTTTAGTATTACTACTATTTTACTAATCCATTGAATGCAGTATTTTCCTTATTAATTTTTTTCTTTTGCTCTCCTTAGATTTATTATTTTTTGTTCAGTTTGTTTCATTTCTTGAGTTAAATGTATATATATGCCTGTATGTTTTAATTTACTTACAGTAATTCAATATGTATATTTCATGTACTTATAGGAAATTGCTATATATATAAACCTATAAATATTTCTCTAAGACTGAGATACAACTTATAGGTATTAGTATGGTATATTCTTATAGCTATCTATAAAGAAATACTGCAATTCAGTTTTAATTTTCTCTTTGACATTGTTCAAAGAGAGTGGGTTTTTTTTTTCATTTTCAGATTGTATGAACTTTCTATTCTTATTTTTATTTCTAACTTTATTATGGCCAGAGAATTTGGACTATTTCTGCTTTCTAGAATTCATTGAATTTTTTTGTGGCCTAATAGCTTCGTGAATTTTTCATGGATACTTGAAAGAAAGCATAGTCTCTGTATCTTCATTTTCTGCTTTTAATATGCTTCTATTTCTTCCTTGAATATTCACTAGTTTTTGTGAATATTGATACTGTCTTTTATAATATATAGATATTTCTACTATTATAGTTTTATTGAGCATTGCAACCTTTACTATTTTAAAACTTTCTTCTTTTTTAATCGTATGTTATGTTTTTTGCCATTTATTCAATCAGTGTGATACTTAGATCATAGTTTCTGACTTGTTTTTATAGTAATTTATCAATTCATTTAAAAATTTTCTAAATTAACATTTCAGGTTTGATTTACGTTTATAGTGTATATTTGGTTTTGCTTTGTGATCAAATATGGAAAAATTTTTCTTACAATAAATGAATACAATTTTTTTTATTCTTACTGAAATAACAAATATGTTTCATCTTAGTTTGTCATATTTTATTTTATATTTTTATAGCTTTTAAAAATATTTCATGGCTTGCTCTGCTTTTTCCACTTTATGTTTGTGCTCCTTCTTGTAATTAGAAAAGTCTATATTTTTTTGTGGTTGTCTCCCATAAAACTATAATTTTATATGATAGTCTTATTCTTTCTGTAGACAATATTTAATAATTTTCTAATATGATTAATTATAAAATTAGTATGATTTTCTACTTTCCTGACTCTTCTCCACCTCCTAATTTTAACTATATGATATTTCTTAATATTTACTTTTGGTTTTATCAGGTAATCTTCTTCTATTATTGATTTTTCTGATTTAACTATTTTTGACCTCCAACTGTTAAAAGTAAGTCAACATCCTTATATTACCTGCCATCTTTATTTCACCTTCCTTCTTAACATTTTGCTTGTATACTATTAAGAGCTGTAATATCCTTTTCTGTCAGCAAAACTCCACAGTTGTTTTAGTCTTAGACCTACAGTTACATAGATGTAACTCACTGATATTTCTTCTGCCACTCTCTCCTGTCATCTTTTTGTGGCCTCTAGAAAATTCATCCAGACAGCTTCATAGGAACAATATTCTTCATGTTCTTGCTGTTATTAATATATTATCAAACTTGATTTTTAGCCTTTTGAACACAGACTTGTGTTGAAATACTAATGAGGAAACATGAATGACGTGTTTGGTGGACACTTTTTCTTCTTTTGTTCCTGCCACACTCTGCCTCTTGCTGTCTACCCGGTTATAGGGGCAGGGCTCTCAGAAGACTTGTTTCTGCAAAGTGACTTTACGTCTCTTGGCAACGGGTGAATGGTCTTGAGTAGGCACCAGACCCAAGTTCAGTCAGTCAGAGTCCCATCTATAGACATTTGGGGGAGAGAAGATGATAGAGATAGAGATAGGGACAGGGACAGGGACAGAGAGAGAGAGAGAGAGAGAGAAAGAGTGTCAGTCTTTCTCTGGTGGCTGGACCTGTAAATAAGGCTGTTGATACCCGGTTTATAGCTAGTAAATGGGAAAAGCAGAGATTAAAAAAATAATAAATGGGGCAGTAGTACAGAGAGATGCAGAGCTAAGTGAGGAGGAAGACTTCCTCGGTTTCCTATAGATTCTAGTTTATGCTTCCAGTTTGTTCCTGAGACCTGCCTGCTTCTCTTGTTTCCATGAAACATCTTTATAACCTTATAATAAATTCACCTATTTTACTGAAATAGATTTTTTATTTGCAACTATAATAAGCCGACTCATACCCTGAATGTAATCACAGATCACAGTCCACCCAGCTAAAAAGAGTAAGAAAAACTAGATTAGATTACGCTTTCTTATCCTGCAGGATATTTTCAACTGTAGAGTCACCATGTGAATTCAAACAGACTCTTTATTAGCTAGCTCAGTTTCCAGATTAGATCTGGTTTAAGTACCAGGAACTTATGGCTGGTCACTATAATACAATAGTGCAAAATTAAAAGCAACTGAGAGGTCCAGTCATTTGTATTGGTAGTGGCTCATTAAGTCAGCCACATGAGCTGCAGGCAGGTACATCTGGATTCACACAGCTTGCTACTCTTTCCCTTCAAATCTGCTGTGGATATCTATGCTTGCAGCCCAGCCATTGGCTGATCTTAAAAGCAGTCTGATCAAAAAGCACACCTCACCAGATAGGGCTATTTCTATAATCCTCACAGTCTATAATCCAAGGCATAGCAGCAGGGTCGAAGTATCCCCAGGTAACTCAATATTCTCTTGGTACTTTGAAGAGCAGCCTGAACTTCTTAAACTTCTCCAGAATTGTTGGGGACATGGTGGAGGTGGCTGAGGGAGGAGCTATAGCCTTAGAAATCATCCCAGTCAGGCATCTTGGTAATGTGTAGGCCTGTTCAAAATACATACAAAAATGTAAAGCTTAATTAGTTTTTAGCTTAGAACTTGGTTGAAAATTTCATTTAGTCTTTTTATTTCTTTCCCATTATTGAGACAACAAGATATTTTATTTAACAGAAAATAAAATGAAACAAAGAAAAAAGTCACTCAGAGTTCTACCAACCAAAGAAAAACACTGTTAATTCTAGCATTTTGGTAGTTTTTCTTTCCAGATTTTGTTTTTAACTTTTCAATATATTTATTCTTTCATTTGCTTGGCATAATGTTGTATATTTACAATTCCGAATCTATTTTTTATCCATGAATTTTCTGTATTATTATAAACTCAATGTAAATATTTTCAAGGGCTTCATAATATTCTGTGAGATGGATATCACATAGTTAATTAACCATTGCTTTGGGACATTAATATTTCTAATTTGGGGATTTTTAAATGTTCCAATAAATCTCTTTTGTATAAAATTTTTCATATATGTAGAATTTTTTTGTACATTAAATCTTCAGACATTTCTGCTCTGATGTTGAATATTTTATCTCTGGCAGTATGTCAGTCTCTCACCTTGGCGCAGCTTCCCTTTACATTTGCAGGGACTAGACCTGGGTCTGTGAACCGAAGGGGGCCCACAGCAGGTCTGGGAACGCTGAACTTGAACTGCTCATTTGAATGAATCTGAAATCTGGTTTGATCCTTTTGTTTTCACCTCACTGCATCCCAAAGATGAGAACTGGCTGAGAACGTGCCCAGATTTGGCTCTGCCAGCTGGCAAGGCATCCCCAAATAATAGGAGATTATTAGAATCCTGCCCTTTTCCAGCGAGCTTTTATCCACATTCATCTTTCTGTTGTGCCAGTTAGGTACAGTGGTTTTCTTTGTATGCACCCTGGCAGCCCTATCCATATAGATTTGGGAGGAAAATCTCACAGAATGTGAGATCCTTTTAGATAACAGGAGTTTTGTTAATTTTAACCCAAAGATACTTGTGATGGCAGTGGGGCTGTGAGTGTCAGCTGCAGGTAAGGGCTTAGTTGCTAGGCTGCCTGTGTGGAACTTTGCAGATACTCCATTTCTTTCATGGCTACAGTCTTATTGAGGTCAGCAATTGATGTGAAACCAAAAAAGGGAATCAGAGACAGGGCTTCTAGAAGAGATGACATCATGAGTCCAGTCCTTGCTTTGGGTGCCTTTATATGGCTCTGCTTAATTCCTTTTTGCAGAACTGGGGGTGGTGGTGGGCACTGCCCCTTCTCTGTTAGCAACCTGAACACTTCTAGTATTAGTAATTGAAGAGATATTGATGGATCTTGGGAAGGGGTTAACTTCTTTCCCTCTGGTTATTGTCATCAGTGGGCAGGGGGACATACTCAGGTGGTCAGGTGGTGTGTGGGAGCTGAAATTCCAGGTAAGAAATAGTTGTCTTCATCTCAAATAGCACCTCTACCTCCATCCCTGGGCCTAGGATACTGGGTTATTTCTCTGCTATTGCTCAAAGAGAAATGCCAGTATATTCCCATGGTGTGTGTATTTGTGTGTGTGTGTGTGTGTGTGTGTGTGTGTGTGTGTGTGTATAATTAATGAACTATTGCAACATGTTAGCTGCTTTTTTTGCCAGAGGGAATCTTATAGTATTTTATAAAATACTAGAATTTTAGAGCCAGAAGACACCATAGATATCCATTAATCTATGGATTAACCACGATAATTTTTTTCTTTCATTTTTTTTTTTTTTTTTTTTTTTGCGGTATGCGGGCCTCTCACTGTTGTGGCCTCTCCCGCTGTGGAGCACAGGCTCCGGACATGCAGGCCCAGTGGCCATGGCTCACGGGCCCAGCTGCTCCGCGGCACGTGGGATCTTCCCGGACCGGAGCATGAACCCATATCCCCTGCATCGTCAGGCGGACTCTCAACCACTGCGCCACCAGGGAAGCCCTTTTTCTTTCATTTTTATTGAGATATAATTATCATAGAGTACTCTATAAGTTTAAGGTGTACAGCATAATGATTTGACTTACATATATCATGAAATGATTGCCACAAGTTTAGTCAATATCCATCATCTCATATAGATACAAAATTAAAGAAATAGAAAAAAATTTTTTTTCCCATGATGAGAACTCTTAGGATTTACCCTCTTAACAATTTTCAGATATAGCATACAGCAGTGTTAATTATATTTATCATGTTGTATATTACATCCCTAGTACTTATTTACTTTAGAGCCATAAGTTTGTACCTTTTGATTGCCTTTATCCAATTCCCCTTCCCCCACCCCACTGCCTCTGGTAGGTACAAATCTGATCTCTTTCTCTATGAGTTTGTTTGTTTTTTAAGTATAATTGACATACAATACCATGTTAATTCCTCAGGAAAGCGATGCAGAGCAGTTTTAGGGATTTTTCCAAAGCAGAAGAGGTATTGATTCAGCCCCGCCTACAACCTGGGTATTCTGGCCTCAGCCAATGGTCTTTTCATTACAAAAAGCCTATTTTTGTAGTAAGAGAAAATGTTTTTCTGTAATTTTTTCTTTTTTAGAACAAAAATACTTTGCTGAGGCAGGAGAAAGAATAACACAAAAGATTCATTATTATTACTGTTACTATTTAGCATACTACTTTATACTTGTTATTTTTAAAAAACACTTTACTGATGTATAATTAGCTTTCAGAAAACTTTACGTAATGAGTTTGGAGATGAGACTATACCTGTGAAACCATTACCACAATCTATGCCATAAACATATCTATCACCTTCAAAAGTTTCCTCCCCCCTCTTTATTTATTATTATTTTTGTAAGAACACTTGACAAAAGTTCTACACTCTTCAAAATTGTAAGTATACAATACAGTATTGTTAACTATGGGCACTTTTAACTATAGTCTGTGTAGTAGATCTGTAAGACATTCATCTTGCATAACTAAAACTTTGTAACCTTTGACCTCCTGGCTTGCCCCTCTCCCTAGCCCTGGCAACCACCATTCTATTCTCTGCTTCTATGAGTGTGGCTATTTTAGATCCCTTAGATAACTGAGATCATGTAGTGTTTGTCCTTCTGTGTCTGGCTTATTTCACTTAGCATAATGTCCTCCAGGTTCATCTATGCTCTTGCAAAGAGCATGATTTCTTTTATTGTTAGCCTTCTTTTTTGTGTGTATACACATTTTCTCTGTCCATTTATCTGTCAATGGACATTTGCTTTGCCTCCATGTCTTGGCTATTCTGAATAATGCTGCAAACTAACATGGGAATGCAGATATCTCTTCAAGATCTTGATTTCAATTCCTTTGAATATATACCTAGAAATGAGATCTCTGGATCATATGGTAGTTCTCTTTTTAATTTTTTTGAGGAACCTCCATACTACTTTCTACAGTGACTGCACCAATTTACATTCTCACCAACAGTATATGAGAGTCCCTTTTTCTTCATATTTTCACCAATACTTACTTTTGTTTTTTTTTTGTTTTTTTGACAATACCCATCTTAACAATTGTGAGGTGGTACCTCGTTATGGGTTTGACTTGCATTTCCCTGTGATTAGTGATAATGAATGATGATGAGCACCTTTTCATATACCTGTTGGCCATCTGTATGTCTTCTTTGGAGACATGTCTGTTCAGCTCCTTTGCCCTTTTTAAGATTGGTTTAATTAATTAATTATTTTTTTTGCTATTGAGTTGTAAGAGTTCCTTGCAAATTTTGGATAATAATCCTTTATTAGACACATGACTTGCGAATATTTTCTCCCATTCCGTTGGTTACCTATTAATTTGTTGATTGTTTCCTTTGCTGTTCAGAAGCTTTTCACTTTGGTGTAATCCCCCTTGTCTATTTTTGATTTTGTTCCTTGTGCTTTTGATGTTATATCCAAGCATTCATTGTCAAGGCTGATGTCAAGAGCTTTTTCCCTGTTTCCTTTCAGGAGTTTTATGGTTTCAAGGCTTATGTTTAAGTCTTTAATCCATTTTGAGGTGGTTGTTAATAGAGTTATCAGTGGAAAAACAATATATATAACATGATAACTATGTCTTTGTTGAATGGATATATTGAGAATCTCTGCTTTGCATATATCATGTCTATTTATTTTGTTGAATGAAAAGATGGATACAAAGCAGGACTACAAAAGACTTGATGCATCCTCCTGAAAACAAGTAAATTATAATATTTTATCCTTCTTAAGGTTTTTTATTCTTAATTTTCTATCATGTAATATTTTTCTTGTTTATTTTCCTTTCACATGTGTGGGGGTTGAAGAGTGATAAAAATGTTTCACATCCCTTTGGGCTCCTTCTTTTCCAGAGTTCTGCCAAATGTCCACTAATGAATTCAGTGTAGGGCAGGAGTCAAGAGACTTGAGCTGTGTCTGTTGAGTTTGGGCAGGTAATTTCATCTGTCTGGGGACTTTCTACCCCTTAGGTATAAAATAAGTCATTGTACTAAAGACGCATGTAGTTCCTCATAACTCAAAAATTCTATGTCTTTAGCTTTATAATAAACATATATTGCTATGAGAGCTTGGTACAGGGCACTTTGCCTGGGCTTTATAAGCAGTTGTCTGATCAAACTTCTGTCATAAATGAATAATGGGAATCAATGAGCATTTATTTAATGAGTGGTTTATCCTCCTCCACTTCTCCCATCCTCTCAAAATGTACAGGTATATTTAAATGGTTGCACAGGAATCAGAAGAATTCAATATAGTGTTTTGTTGATTAGAAACAGAATAGTCTAGAGCCTGACAGACTTGTGTTTGAGTCCAAATTCTTCTCCTCATTCATGTGAATTACTTAATTCCTTTGAGGTTTAGTTTCCTTGTCTGTAAAACAGAGATGGTTATATCCCTTCATTGGATCATTAAGAAAATTAAATGATATAGTGTGTAAAGTGCCTGGCATATATTGAGTATCAATAAATCTCTATTGATTTTCTGCTCTTTGAATTTCAGATTTACCCTTGAGTAACTACAGAAATCATGCTACACACAGGTGGCAGTTGCTGGCCATCTCTGGTGTGCCTTAGCTTGGAGGTGTATTACTCTGATTTCTGCCTCCATTTCACATGTCCTTCTTTCCTGTGTGTCTGTGTCCTGATTTCCCTCTCGTTATAAGGGTCACAGTCACTGAATGAGGGCCTGCCCTAGTCCAGTTTGACCTCATCCTAGCTTGATTACATCTGCAAAGGCCCTATTTCCAAATAAGATCACATTCACAGGTACTGGGTTTTACTTCTTCCTTTCCAATCTGCATTCATTTTGTTTCTTTTTCTTGCCTTATGATAGTAAATAGAACCTTAAGTACAATGTATTAGAGAAGTGCTGAGAGTGGTCATTCTTGTATTTTTCGTGATATTTGGAAAGAGTCTATTTTATCCCTATTAAGTATATTAGCTCTAAGTTTTTGATAGATGCCCTTTATTTGGATTCAGGAAGTCGCCTTCTATTGCAATTTGGCTGAGTTTTTTTTTAAAAATCAGGAGTGGGTGTTGGATTTTAGGAAATGCTTTTTCTTCATCTATTAATATAATCATGTATTTTTTGGTTAAAATAATGAATTATATTGATTCTTAAAAAATTTTTATATTGATTCATAGTTTGATTGTCAAACTAACCTTTCATCCCTGGGATAAATCTCATTTGGTAATAATATATTATCCTTTCTGTATATTGTTGTATGTTATTAGTTAAATTTTTATTTATTATAGAATATTTGCACTAATATTCATGAGGGATATTGGTCATTAGTTTTCATTTCTTGTAATGACTTTGTTATGTTTTGGTATCAGACTAACAGTGGCCTCATAAAATGAGGTGGAATGGATTCCCTCTTCTTCAATTTTATGGAAGGGTGTTTATAGAATTGATATTATTTCTTCCTTAAAAATTTGGTAGAAATAACCATTGAAGTCATCTGGGCTTGGGGTTTATTTTGTTGAAAGGTATTAGCTACAAATTTGGTTTCTTTAATAGGTATAGGAGTACTCAGGATATCTGTTTCTTCTTGTGTGAGATTTAGTAGTTTGTGTGTTTCAAGGCATAAAGTTTTTCATATTTCCTTATTGTCCTTTAATATCTGTAGAATCTATAGTGTTGTTACTTCTTTCATTCGATGCTGTTAATTTGTCTTTTTTTGCCCCAGTTTGTTTGAGTAGAGGTTTACCAATTTAATCTCCAAGAACCAGTTTTTGGTTCAATTTCATTTTTCTATTTTTTCTCTTTTTTTCTATTTCATTCATTTTTACTTTGATATTTATTATTGCTTTCTTTCTAGTTACTTTGAGTTTAATTAATTTGAGTTCTTGTTTTTCTCAATGCTTAAGGTGGAACTTTAAGTCATTGATTTGACTCCATTCCATCTTTTCTAAAATAGGTGTTTAGTGCCATGAATTTCCTACTAATCAATGTACCACAAATTTTGAGATGTTGATATGTTGTGTTTTCACTTTGACCCAGTTTAAAATACTTTCTAATATCCTCTTTGATTTCTGTTTTGATCCATAGGATATTCAGAAATGTGTTTTTTAGTTTCCAACTAGCTTGGGATTTTCTTAAGCTCTTTATTTATCTTTATCAATCTATTATTGATTTCTAATTTGATTACACTGTGATTAAAACAACATACTTTTTATGACTTGGATCCTATTCCAGTTATTGAGACTTATTTTGTGGCCCAGAATATTGTCTATATAGGTAAAAGTTCAGCGTGCACTTGAATGTGTATCCTACTGTTGTTTGGTGAAGTATTCAGTAAATATTAATTAGTTAGGTCAAGTTGGCTAATGGTATTATTCACATCTTTAAAATCTTCACTTATTTTGTGTCTATAAATTATTGGAAGAGGGGTTGAAATATCCAACTGTAATTGTGGGATTTTCTGTTTCTCCTGCAAGTTCAATTAGTTTTTGCTTCATATATTTTGAAGCTCTGTTTTTAGGTGCATAAATATTTAGGAATGTTATACCTATTGATTAATACTTATAATTATTATTATCTTCTTTATCCCTACTAGTAATTTTTGCTTTTAAATATACTTTGATATTAATGTCACCACTCCAGCTTTCTTTTGATTAATGTGAATATGGTATATGTTTGCTCATATTTTTACTTTTAACCTATTTGTTTCTTTATATTTAGGGCATGTTTCTTGTAGCAGTATACAGTTGTGTCTTTAAAAAAAGTCTATCTGTAATTATTGATATGTTTTGGTTTAAATGGATCATCTTGCTATTTGCTTTCTGTTTGTCTCATCCATTTTTTATACTTTATTTCCCCCATTATCTTCTTTTTGTTGGATTAACTTAATATATTATGATTCTGTTTTACCTATATTGTTGACTTAACTAGATAGAGCTCTTTATTATAGTATTTGCTAGGTTTTATATTATATATCTTTAATTTATCACATTCTAACTTCAGGTAAAATTATACCACTTCATGAACATTTTATGAACTTTTCAATGGTATACATCTTTTTCTCCCTGTCCATCTTTTGTGGTTATCCTCCCTGTCTAATTTTACAACGGTTATAAACCATGTTTATTCTTTTTTTTTAAAATTTATTTATTTTATTTTTGGCTGTGTTTGGTCTTTGTTGCTGTGCATGGGCTTTCTCTAGTTGCGTCGAGTGGGGGCTACTCTTTGTTGTGGTACGTGAGTTTCTCATTATGGTGGTTTCTTTTGTTGTGGCACTCGGGCTCAGTAGTTGTGGCTGGCAGGCTTAGTAGTTGTGGCTCATGGGCTTAGTTGCTCCGCGGCATGTGGGATCTTCCCGGACCAGGGCTCAAACCCATGTTCCCTGCATTGGCAGGCAGATTCTTAACCACTGCACCACCAGGGAAACCCCAACCATGTTTAATCTTACTATTATTTTTGTTAAACAATTGTCTTTTAAAATATATTTAAAATAATAATAATATATTTTCCCATTTTATTGCCATTTTTAGTGCTCTTTATTCCTTGTGTAGATCTTTATTTCTACTTGGTATCATTTTCTTTCTGCCTGAAGGACTTTTTAAAAAAACATTTATTGTAGTAATGATCTGCTGGTGACAAATTCTTTCAGTTTTCTGCATAAGTCTTTATTTCATCTTCTTTTTTGAAAGAAATTTTCACTAGTTATAGAGTTTTAGATTGACAGATATTGTTTCACTGGGTTTTTGCTTGCATTTTTTCTAGACAAGAAATCAGCTGTCATGCTTATTTTTTGTCTCTTTGGATGTAATACAACTTTTTTTTCCCTCTGACTAATATTTTTTCTTTATCACTGATTTTGAGCAGTTTAATTATGACATACCTTGGCATATTTTCTTCAGTTTCTTGTGTTTGGGGTTTCTAAAATTCTTGGCTCTATGGGTTTGTAGTTTTCAGCAAATTTTAAAGAACTGTAGCCATTATTTTTTTCAAGTAGTTTTTTCCACCACTTCCATCATCCCCCAAACCCAGAGACTCCAATTATACATATATTAGGGCTGCTTGATTTTGTCCTACACTTCATGGAGGCATTGTTCATTGAAAAAGCTTCTCTTTAGTTCATTTTGGGTAGTTTTATTGCTACGTATTTAATTTCATTAATATTTTTTCTTCAATGTCTAACCTGCTCTTAATCTTATCCAGTCTATTTTCATTTCAAATGTTACATTTTCTCCTTTAAAGGTTTGATTTGGATTTCTTTCTCTCTCTCTCTGTCCTCTCTACTTAAATCTCTGAATGTATGATATATAGCTGTAATAACTTTTAATATCCTTGTTTTCTAATTTCAACATATGCATCAATTTTGAGTCATCTTTGATTTATTACATTTAAAAATTTATTTTCCTGTTTTTTTGGTCTGGTAATTTGTTACTGGATTCCATCTGTTGTAAATACTACATTGGTGTTTATAGAAATAATTTTTTTTTAATTTAGAAAAAATACTTTTTTATTACTATAAATATTCTTGTATTTTGTTCTGGAATACATTAATTTTGAAGGCTTTGGTTTCTTCAGCTCTTGCATTTACTTACGATTTGTTAGGTGTAACTGTAGCAGTGCTCAGTCTAAGGAGAATCACTCCACTAATAATACAAGACCCCTCTTTGTAGTCTACCCAAAACTCAGTGAATCATGAGGGTTTTCATTTTGGCTGGTGGGAACAGACACTATACGTGGCCTTGTGTGAGTGTTGGGCATTATCACCTCTAATCCTTTTGTGTGACTCTGCTCAGCTTCAGGAAGTTTCCTCACATACACTTGCTGATTATTACTCAGCTGAACACTGAGGGGTCCCTTTGCAAGCTTAGGAATTCTTTCTCTGTATATCCTTCTTCTCTTTGGTGCGCTGTCCTAAGAACCTTCTTCACAGACTTTTACCTCTATCTCCTCAAGTTACAAGGTACACTCTGCTCTGCTTAGATACCCTCTGCTTGCACCATGATTTGAAACTTTCTTAAGGAAGTAAACTAGAGCAACTATAGATATCACCTTACTTGTTTTCTGTCTTTCAGTGATCACTGTCCTTTATTGCCTGATATCCCATGTCATGAAAACAATTTAAAAAATATTTTGTCATTTTTGTTGTTTCAGGCTGGTGTGTACATCTGGCCAGAAGCAGAAATTTTGAGTTGTCTTGAAACCTTAGTTAAATACTCTATGGATTTTTTTTTCAACTTCTCTATGCTTATATCAAATCTCCCAAATAAGACAGTGAACTCCTCTAGGACAGGGGATTCATCTTAAACTTGGGCATGTTCCCTGTAACACTGTGTAGTTTGCTGTAAATTTTAAAAGTTACTGGTACAAGGGTAATGACTGCATAGGAATTATTTGCAACATTCTTTCTGTCCTTGTCTATCACACGATATTTAATAATGTCATCTTGAGTATATTGTTATCTGTGCTCCTCTGACGGAGGAGGAGGGTTGAGTCAGTCTGGCTTTGAGTGAAAGTAGGAGTTACAGGGCCTGAGACCCTGGGTTGTAAACGAAATTTACAACTGGGTAGAAAAGTTAAAGACCAAATGTTGAGTGAAAGTCAGGAAAAGGAAATACAGAGGAGCCCAGTGACTGGGATTCCAGTGAGGAGCCAGAAGTATGGAATCTGGGAACAAGGATAAAGGGGGAAAAAAGCAGTCCTGCAAATATCCTGAGGTATGTGCTGGATGATATCCATTTGAATATTTTAAAAAAATCACCTGGTATAGAAATGGTAAAAAGAGTGAATCTGGCATAAAGAGACAGAAGTTTGATGGAAAACTCACTTGATGCACATTAACTCTAACCGGTTCCTCTCCCAATTCTGTTAGTGTGGCTCTTAAACCCCACCATCCTGCTTATTCAGAGAGGTTTCCTGGCTCTGTTGCTTTATAACTAAGATATTTGTAAACATAATAAACACTCCCACAAAACATCCGTCTCAAAATTGGTTCCCTTTCTTCATAAAGGAGCCAGAAATTCTGATATGATCACAATAAAAAGATCATGCTGTTTGTTATACTAAGGGCGTTTCATTACCTTAGCAAGTGTTTTAAATGAATAATAAGTTTAAAACTCAAATAGAGTATTATAAGGTAATATCTCAAAACATTTCAGAATTATTTGCTCTTTGTTCAGATACTATAGCTTCTAGGTAGAGCAATGTCTGATAGGCCTTACTCAATATAACCATAAATTTCTGTGGTTTCTACCCACCCATCAGATTCCATAAAAGCCAGATAAAAATTCCTGAAGATCATTTAAAATAATAATAGAGCTATGTCCTGGCACTATGATGAAGGCCATGCAATATATTATCACATTTAATACTTGCAATAATGCTATGAAGTTGGTATTGTTATTATTTCCATTTACTAGAGGAAAATCCAGTATAGAGAGTTTAAGTAACTTGTCCAAAGTTGCTGGTTTTCAGGAAGATCAACATCAGATCTGTTTGATTTCAAATTTCTTAATCACTGTTCTGCATGATTTTCTCTCATTCTCTCTTTTGTCTCTTTTTTGGAGGGAAGGACTGAGCTACAAATTCAACAGGCTTTACATAATACCAATTTATCATTATTTCACTTAGTCAAAAGGTGCTATAGACTTAATGTTTTTGTCCCCCCAAATACATTTGTTGCAACCTAATCCCTAGTGTGATGGTGCTTGGAAGTGAGGCTTTGGGGAGGTGATTAGGTCATGAGGATAGAGCCCTCATGAATGGAATTCATGCCCTTATAAAAGAGACCCCCATCAACCATGTGAGGACATAGTGAGAAGATGGCTGTCTATGAACCAAGAAGTGGGCTCCCATTAGACACCAAAACTGCTGCCACCCTGATCTTCTTCCAGTTTCTCAGAGCTATGAGAAATGTCTGTTGTTTAGGCCACCTACGCTATGGTATTTTATATTTTGTTATAGCAGCTCAAATAGATCCAAGGCTATTCTAGAATATGTTCTTGGAATTCATCAAAAAGCCCTGACTTCTTTGTAATTAAAGAGTTTGCTTGAATTAGGAGTCTCTCTTCCACTCTCTGCTACTACCTTAAAAATGTATTCCAAGATAAAATGGCACTGTCTACCCATAAAAATTCATAAAACACAGTAGGTTTTCTATATTTTTGCTACTGTAAAATTCAGGTTAACTTTCCTTTTACTGGAACTCAATGCAAACGGAATATTCATGATTTATTGGGAGGGAGAGAATTTATCTGGAGGTTGTGGGTATTCCCTCACAATGACTGATAGGGGGCAGCAGAGGGCTTTACAAGTGAGCATGGCTGAGGCCAGATGAGAAAAGCTTTCCTTGAGTGTGTTGGGAGTGGGAATAGAGAGAGTGGAAAGGGTTATCAGAATAGAGAGGGTGGAAAGGGTTATCAGAAATCATGAAAGGCAGGAGAAAAAGGAATCAAGTCATGGGTGTAGCTAGGCCAGGTAGGAGAGAGTCAGAGAAATTGCCAATTAGAGTTGAAGATAACAACCAGTTAAATAGACAAAACCCCATCTGCAGGGCTTTCTGTCTAGTCCTATCCAGCTTCAAGCTATGAAGAACTATAATTACAGATTTAAAAAATCTTAGGTGGTACCAGTCACAATCTTATATACTTTATATTTGATATTATATTTGTTGATTATTTTTATTACATTTATTTGTTATATTTGTTACATTTATTATTTCTCATGAAACTATCATAAATTCTTTTTTTTATTTGAAATACAACTTCATTCTGATTCTAAATGAAAAGGAATGGGAATGACAGTAGAAAACAAGATTCTACCCCTGAATATAGTGATGTGACTGTAACAGTCTTATATTTGAAACTCAAGGAGGAAACAACTGTGTTGCAAAACAGCTAAATATGCAGGTCCAAAAAATGAAGGTTTTTTTTTTTTTTAACTGCCACATTCACTCCGAAGCCCATTCATCTCCTTTAGCATCCCAAAGATTAAGCACATGTTCTGCTTAGCTATATAATAAAGTGGCAAACACACTGTACCACTGACATCACAGAACAGTTGCCTATAAGACTAGACTTTGGACTCTGGGCTCCAGCTTCACTCTCTCACATGTCATCTTCATCTGGGAGAGCAGTTGTCTGAGCAGCCTCTAGATGATGCTTAGACCGCACTGCCAAGGCTGGGTCCATGACCACCTCTGGCGGGGTGAGAGCAGGCATGGCAATGAACTCCAAGTTAGGGTCTCTGGTCAGTTTTATAGCAAGCCAGAGGAAGAGCTTTTCAAAGTTGTGGTTACTTTTGGCAGAAATGTCATAGTACTGAAGATTCTTCTTTCGGTGGAAGACAATTGACTTTGCCTTAACCTTCCTGTCCTTAATATCCACTTTGTTGCCATACAACATGATGGGGGTGTTTTCACACACTCGTACCAGATCTCTATGCCAGTTAGGCATGTTCTTGTAAGTAACTCTCGATGTTACATCAAACATTATAATGGCACAATGAGCTTGGATATAATAGCCATCTCTCAGTCCACCAAATTTCTTCTGACCAGCTGTATCCCATACATTGAACTTAATCCGTCCTTTGTTGGTATGGAACACGGGGATGGACCTCAACACTCAAGGTAGCTATATAATTCTCAGATTCACTAGTCAGATGACGTTTCACGAATGTATCAGTAGTTTTTCCAGTACCACCATCACCAACCAATACAAGTTTGAACTGAACTTGGGGCTCTTCTTGGGCAGCCATCGTGATGTTACTTCCAGAAACATCTCTGTGCCCTTCTGACTGAACTCATAAATTCTTACAAAAATCCTATGGTGGGGATTATCCAAATATTACAAAAAAAGAAACTAAGCAAGTGCAGAAAATTTGGGGTTAGATCTTAAGGCTAATCTAATCTCAGATCATAGGCTTTCTCCCTTAAATTCTCAACAAAGTGACAGTTTTCTTCCAGTAAAAGATTATTTCTGCACCCAGGAAATTTGAAGAAAATCAATGCAGCTGTATTTTAAAAATTCCAAGTTCCCTTTATAAATCTATTTTTTGTCTAAGCAATATTTTTTTAAAAAAATTTTATTTTAACATCTTTATAAGCAGTATTCTTTAGAATGCACTTATTGGAATGAAAATCTTTCCTTGGAGATTTGTAGTTCTTTGGGATACCGTTCAAATAATTTAATTATCAAATTATCTGAAGGTAATAAGAGAATAGTAGGTATTAGACTAGGGAGTCCCTCAGTTGCAGAGGTGTATGTGACCCTGAGGGCTTCAATTACTTATAGAATTGACACTTCCTCTCAGAAGCTGTTATATTACCACATAAGCTTGATTTATGCTAAATTTAGATAAAAAATGAAGCAGCCATTATATGTGCTCAGATTATTATGAGGCTGCAATAATTTATATACATTGGTTTGTATTTAAAAATTCTAACATGATTTAGAAATTAATATTTAGACGTTTGTTTTCCAGCATAATTCTAGAGGAGGGGCCAGAACTGTGAAACCAGTATTCTCTCATGATTTGATTAAAATAGTGAAATCAGAAAAATTCTACAAGAGCAAAAGAAAAAGGTGATCCTAGCATTGGTATAACAGAATGCCTTTCAGGATGCTCTACCTCATCTCAAAATAGCCTGCAGAAAAATGAAAAATACATAAATAAAAGGATACATAGGGCAACCAATAACAGAATATTGTTTTCTCTTATATTGCGTAGATGTGTCCATTTTATGCGTATATTGTAGAACTATGCCTAGGCTAGTAGGCATAGTTACATACCTATGAAATTAAGGCTATGTAAAATTATTGGATAGAATCTTTAAACTTTGAGACTCTAAGATGGTCTTCATGATTCCTGCTTGCTGATATTCATGCCTTTGTCCATTCCCATGCTCTGAGTATGGATGGACTTGTGACTTGCTTCTAACCAATAGGATATGGCAAAAGGAATGGACTATGACTTGCATGATTATGCTACATTATTTAAGAATCTGTTTTGCTAGAGAATTTCCTTATTAACTTGATGAAATAAGTAGCCATATTGAGAATGTCCATGTGGCAAAGAACTTAGGTAAGCTTCACTCCAAAGGCCATCAAGGAGCTTGACCTCAGTGCTACAGCTGCAAGAAAATAAATTCTGCCAACAACCTGAGTGAGTCTGGAAGTAGATTCTTCTTCAGTGAAGCCTAGATGAGAAAACAGTCCTGTTGATACCTTGATTGCTGCCTCAGAAGACCCTAAGAGGAGGACCCAGCTAAGCCATGCCTAGACTCCTAGCCCCCAAAAACTGAGATGATAAATATGTGTTTTTTTTAGGCTGTCAAGTTTGTAGTAATTTGTTATTCAATGGTCTATCTAATATATACTCCATCTAGCTAATATTAGTCTTACCTCTAATTACTCTCATATCACTTTGTTTAAATCTTTAAAAAAATTCACATAATAGTTGTTTACTTTTAATTAATTATCTATCTCCCTTCCCCTAAATCTCTTACTAATTTTGTAACCTCTGACAAGTCACTTGAATTCCCTGAAGCTCCGTTTCTCCATCTATAAACTGAGTTTAATCATACCTATGCCCCCAAGGTTGTGAGGGTTAACTAGGCTTGTGTTTGAAAGAAGCCCTGTATGATGTTTTAACTCCTGTCTTTTCAGACTCTTTCTAGATAGAATTAACTTTAATCATGATTCATTCTGTATGCCCTAGATTTTGTTGCATATCAGGCCCTAAAATCTTGGCTTACGCCTTGGATTCTTGTCTTCTGGTCTATCTGGCTCTCTGAGTGGACAACAATGCTTGTTTGTCTCTGACTGCTTTGTTGCAGCTCATAAGCTGAGCTTATTACACAAGAAGGGTGGTGGTGGCCAACAGTCTACAACAAATGAGAATTTCAAAGCTGGTTTTTTAAAAATATACTTTGGTGCTCTTGGAATAGGGTGGTCACACCCGGCCAATTCCACTACCCTCTTCCTACTAGATAAACAAAACATGAAATTTCTCTTCCTGTAGCATTGAGTCCACTGGGAAAAACATGAACACACTGTGCTTTTGATTAGCTGGAGAATGAATTCTGAGCCTGGGCTGTTTAAAAAAGTTGGGAGCAGATTCTCAGCACCTGCAAAATGGTAACAAGTTTCCTGGATAGTTGTGGTGGCTTATCTGAACATGAGTTCCTTACAGTACCCCGAAACTACCAGTGCCTTCAGGGCCTCCATAAATAAGTGCCTGGTTTATAAGTTTGTATCTTCTGATATAAATCCCATGCTTTGTTACCCTCTGAAAAAATTGTATGTGAATGAAATGTCACAGAATTATAGAAAGTAACTTAGCAATAATCTAGCTAGCATTTTTAATACTGTACTCTCCGCTGTGCAGAGTGCTTGATAGTGTTTCATTTAATGTGATCCGACTCACTCGTCGTACAGATGGAAAAATCTAAACAATTTGGTTAATTGGCAACTTTCATTTATAGCATGTGCTCTACTTCATCATAGTGTTTATATATGAACAACTGAGTACATAAATTACATTTACATGGCAGTTTGAAAGTAGGCAGTGTAATATAATGGTTAGCATCCCTGGCCTTTGGGTGATACAGATTGGGGTTTGAATCCTGGTCTGCTGTCTCCAGCTGTGTGCTATAGGATGAGTTACTTAACCTCTCTGAACCACTATTTCTCCATCTGTATCTTGGAGATTAAAATGCTACATCGGCTTGTTACATGAATTAGATAAAATTAAGAACGTGAATGTAAAATTAAGAATCTAAGTGATTGTGTAGTAAAGTGTGCCGTAAATGATAGCTATTATTATAAAGTACTTTCATATCAATTAAACTTCATGTAATAGATTATTACTATTATTATCATAATCTACATTTTATCTTTTAATATTATCTTATTATTTTACACTTTTTGCAAATAAGAAAATGAAGTCATAGAAAAGAGGTAAATGCTGGTCAGGTGTTCTGTGATATTAGGCAAGAGCTGAGACTCAGATTGAGATGTACAGACTTCAGCTCTCAAGCTGTTTCCTATTCTGCAATGCTGTTTCTTTACAGTAAGTGCTCTTTCCATTCAGCTGAGAACTTAGCTCCCTGCTTAGGCTATAACTCCTTGAGGGCAGGAATTTTGCATCTCCAGGGAAACCAACACATAGGCCTTCAATAGATATGTTTAGTTTATAAAAACAAGTTAACACACAATTCTAAGGAATATGAACTCTTAGTACAAGATAAGTCACTTGTCCCTCAAACTGAATCTCAAAGGCAAAAGCAAGGCAGTTATCACAGAAGGACAAAGTGCAGCATGAACTACCTAGAGATCCAGGACAGGGCATCATTGCTGGGTAATTACTTTGTAGAGGTAATTATATAGGCCATATTTGCATATATTAGCCTAAGGTGGTGTGTGTGTGTGTGTGTGTGTGTGTGTGTGTGTGTGTGTGTGTATAAAAGCCACATTTTTCCTCTTTTCTGCCCCCACCGAGCACAGTTTCAGAATTTGGTGTTCATAAGGATATAGGGCTTTATTGATTAATTACTTCACCTAATGAGTATTTATTGAGTTTCTAATATGTGTCAGACACTGTATTAGACCCTGAGGACACAAAAATCAGTAAAGCTGAGTCTTTCCTTATGGAACTCATAGTAGGGAAGAAAGATGAAATGTTAACTAGAAAAACATATTTGTGATAACCTACTATTGAGATTGAGGTAAGCTCAAGTTGTTCTTAGAACACGTAGCAGGGAGATTCTGATTAGGACCGGGAGGGTCAAAGAAAACTCCTTGGAAGGAATGATAAGTGAGCTAAGTCTCAGAGGAGTTAACCTGAATAGGAAGGAAAGGTGTCTATTAAATACCACATGCTCAAAGACATGGAGATTTGAATCATCAGGAGCAGTTCTGGGAAATACAGGTGATTCAGAGCATAACTCAGAGGGAGAGGACCAAGGCCATAAATATAACTGGTGAAGTAATCATGGGCAGATCTTGAAGACCTTATAAAGCACTTGAAGGATTTTGGACAATAGTTTAAGGCATTTAGAAACCATTAAAGCTTTAAGCAAGGGAGTGACATAATAATATTTGGAAAGATGACCCTAATCATTTGTGCAGAATAAGACTCATGGGCTGATGCTGTTGGAAGGAGAACCTTTAGGAGGCTGTGGAAGTAAACCAAGTGAGAAGTCGTAGCAAGGACCTGGTCACCAAAATATAGGGCAGAGGAAGGAGAGGAGGACGCTGCAGACGACACCCAGACTTTGATGCTGGTGACCGGGGAACGGTGGTATAATTCACTAAGGAGTAATGAGGAACAGACTTTAGTGGGCCACAGGGAGCGTTTGGTTGTGTGGATGTGATAAGAAGGGAAAGGGGAAGAATGGATAAGGATATTGGAGGGAAGCAGTGGTATCACTGAAGCCTGAGCTGGAGAAAATAATGATGTTAGGGGATGATTTATCGCAGCAAATAGAAAGAGGGAGGTGGAAGAGAAGGTAAAATAAGGACTAAAAAGTGTTAATTGGATTTAACAAATATCAGTTACTAGTGACCATGGTAAGAACAGTTTCAGAGAAGAGCAGGAAGCCAAGAAAAGATGGTTATATGTTTTTATTTGGAGGGAAAAAAGCCTAAGGATAGCATGGAAGTCATATTAAAGTTGTCTTCCCTCTGGGAACATGGTAGGATTTCATTTTCTCACACCCTTTGAAGTTAGAGCTATGTGACTTGGTATTGCTAATGAAATGTAAGCAGATGTGACATTGTCACTTTGGGGTGGAAACAAGCTGGTGTGTAATTTTCTACCTTTCCTTTTCCTGTCTCAGAGATCTGGAAAGCATGTGTCAAGATAAATTTCCCATTAGCCTGCTTGAAAGACTACAATGAACACAGTATCCCAGGTGACCCACATTGAGTGTGTAACATGAGCCAAAGTTCAGTTAATGTTGATTTCTCTATCTCTTGCATTTTGCATTGCATCTCAGCTTTGTATCCACCAATTTCCTTTTTTCTCTTTGGAGTTATTTACTCTTATAATATAGAAAGTGTACTATGTGACCCACATGTTCCAGTACCCAGAACAGATTGGCTAGAGGCTCTGTGTCCCAGTTCCAACTTCCCATAAGAAAGAATTTGATTGGCCAAGCTTGGGTCAGGTGATCACTTCTAGCTCTAATAAACTTTACCACAATATGGAAGGGGAAGAGCTATGTCATGATACATAAGTTGTGATGGGAGCACGACTCACTTCATGAGAAGAGGTATGGCATAATAGATGGTATCTTTGACATCTCCAGTACAGTTATGAGACTTCAGTGACTGTATCTTGTGGAATTAAAGGCACTGGCTCACTTCAAATAGGGTAGATGCAGTCTATAACCGTATCTAACCAAGGGTCAAAGAGGAAGTTCCCATACTTTCAGTACCAATGTTCAATGCCCAGTATTTTGGGTGGGGTGTGGGTGGGAGTTGGAGGAAGCTATAAATCTCTCTGTCATATGCAAAACCATCAGGCCAGAGGGCCAATGGCTCCAACAAGAAACAAAGGTGTAACTCGTAAGTAGGAGGCTTCAGACCAGCTCTGGCAATGGCTGCACTTGCACATAAGAGGAAACATACCATAAAAGATCATTATTCTCATCTGAGGGCAAGTTATTGACTTATTGGGGAAGAGGTATTCAGTAGATGGCAGATCCCCAAATCAAAAGGTCTTTAATCCAAGCAGCTGTGAATGATGCTGGGGATAGCTTATTGTAAGGCCACTATTAACTTTAAACGAGTATGATGTCTCCGTTTCATAATATCAAATTTCTTGCTTGGTTAAAAAGCTAAGTGAAACAAATCTTTTCATAAAACTTTCCTTTAGTGTATTGTGGCTGACAAACTTGCAAGTAGGCAGTTTGTGAAAGATGATGGGGTTTCCGGCAGAGATGTTTTCTGAGATTCCAAGTGTGATCTTGGACCAACAGAAATATGATGAACTTGGAAAGTAAATGGAATCCTTAGTTCTCCATGTATTTCTAATGCTAGAGTTTTGTTGCCATTTGTACAACTGGACAACTTTTTATTTGCCTTAAGAAGGGGATACCCATGAAGGGAAAAAAAGTGAAACTCTCACCAGTGTTATAAACTCTGGAAACTCAGGAAACTCTCACCTGATGTGAAATCGTAGCTTCTTTTTCCAAGCCAGTCAGGAGCAGAATTAATTTGCCTCTGATATTCTTGTGGCCATAATCAGCACAGCAGGCAAAGGATAAAACTGAAGTGGGCAGCAGACTATTTCCCTCCTCAGAGCTCCGTCTTCATATGATGGGACTCAGCTCTATTTCTGGCCTCTCAGCCATTGATCCTGCCTGAAATCCGAACTCATGGCTTCTGCTCATAACCACTCTTAGCAGGGTATATGCTCAATGGCTTGTTGATTAACAATAGAGGGGAGTAAATGTCTTTCTAAGTTTATGGTAATGATTGCCTTCTACTGGGTAGGACTAACTTCTGACCTAGACCTAAAGTATTTGCCCAATAGTATCTTGCTGTTTTCCAGGCATGATACCTGAGGCTACAGTCTGGTTTAGATTTTTTTATGAAATCCAATCAATATAACATATTTGGAGGTTGGCAGGGGCTACAAAAGTTAATGGAAGGATTTTAAGCTTCAGATAGTCATAAATGCCAGATAAACCCAAGGTTCTACTTGACTATGCTATGATTGGGAGTTAGTACCTGCTGAGTGTTAACTTGGAAAGCAGCCCATCTAAAGCAGATCAACCATGTGGACCTGAGGCACAGTAATTGGAGAAGTGCTGGACTCTCTCCCAGGAATGCCTTTAGTGTTATCTTTTGCCATTTTAGTTATTGTTTTTATGAACTATCATATATATTTTTATAAATAAATAAATAAAATTGTATAAAAGTGGACCTTTTCCTTCCACCGAAGATGCAAACTCCTAGAGGCAAAGGAGCATGATTTTTATTTCTAGGGTCGTCTACAATACCTAGTAGGTGTCTGAAAGGATGCAGATAACAAGATGCCTGTGAGAGATTCTGTGAGGCAGACTTTTACTTGGTTTCAAATGCTGTTGTTTTTGTCTATATTTGCTATGATTAGTTAATTGGCTCCATCCAGCTCATTATCCTGCTTTGGTCTCTAAATAGTGTGGTGTGTATGACTGTTTATATGGCCTTATAGACTCAATATCTAAATGACTTGAGATAATTGCATTTCCGAGCTTCATTTTACAGATACATAAATTGAGACCCTGGGTAGAGTGAAATCAAAACCCAGGTTTTCTCATTTCCATGTCTGTTTGCTTTTTCCATGCCCTTGAACCCATTGCCTTGCTCTGCCTTCATTTCTTCATGATCTCTGGTTACATGTCTAGCTTTGATCTTGACTCAGTCTTGACCTGGGATGGAATCCCTGACTCTCCCTTGACTTACTCTTGTCCTTTAAACCTGGCCTTTACCTTTGATTTCTAGATTTCTAGATTTCTAGCTATTTTCTTCCTCTGCTGTGCCCTGAGTTTAGTCTGACACTGGGGATCTGCATATATTCATGAGCTGTTATCATCTGAAAACACACACCCCAAGGCTTTAACACAAGGAGAATCAGGAGGGCTGCTGAGCAAGGTTAGAAATGCCTTGCACCTGCCTGGAGTTAAGCAGGTGGAATGATGACCAGCAAGGCTGCAAATCACCAGGCTGCACCCAGCCCTAGGGCCTCTGAGGAGAGTTATAACTTAAAAAAGCATTAGAAGCCCTGAGGCCAGCTGTCTGTTCTTAAAGTACTCCAAGGGTGCTTTTAGTATTTTAGAAGAAGGGAGAACTTTCTAGGAGGGAATAAGTTTGCCACTCACAGATGGAAGCAATTCTCTAAACCAAACCCTGGAAAACATTCCGGTGATTTATCAGCTTAATAGCAGCTTCTTTCTCTCAGCAGAATTCAGAAAGGCTGAATAAGACTTTGACTCCTAATTTAGGGAATACAGTATGTACAATGCTTAGTTTTAGTGAAATGAAAAAAATGGAGCTATGTATTATCATTGTTGCTGTTATTATTATTATTTATTGAAAAGTATTTAAAGAATAGTTATTTACCATGAGAGTCATTGTAAGGCCAACTTTTCATTGAGAAGAGACCCAAGTAATTTCAATAGCCAAACTCTGGGCTGCTTTTAGCATCCAAAACAGCAACCTTCCTAAAAAGCATTCCTCTCTGTCAGATTAGTTTATCAGATCAGCTGGCAAAGAGCTAATCTGGCCTGCTTCTTGCTACTCCAGGCAGCCTAGAGGCAAAACTGAGACTAGGAGGAGACTAGGTGGACTTGGTTAAAGGTGGAGTTTATTGAAGTTTCTTTGTGATGAAGGGGAGGAATTCTTCTCTAAAAGAAAAAAGTGGGGCTCTGGGCTACTGGACTAACTTGACCAGACTGGTCAATTCAATTCAAAGAAATGCTCCAATTGGTCACACAGGTTGTAAATAACCAGGAAATGTAGGCAAAATAGTTTAAAATTTGTGCTTGTTAGGATTATCTGGAACACCTGATCTTGAAGTCGGATTCTATCAAAATAACTAAATGTTAGTTATATATAGAATTATAAATGAGACTCACTGAAATGCGTTCATTTGTCTGTTTGCCAGTTATTTCTTGTTTACCATTTAGGTGGGGAGAGGGGAAGAAGCATCAACTTGCAATTGTTAAAAGCATACTGGAATTTCAAAAAGCCATGACTCTTAAATTCTCTCCATCTTCTCTTTCAGTAACTCCTTATCATCTTAATTTCATGGGTCAGATGTTAGGATGAGCCCGAATTGCAGGTGCTACTGAGAAGGAAATGGCTAAATGAATAATATTTTTTACTGTTTAATATTTATTGAATCCATCTATTTCTAATTACAATATTGTGTTTCATCTCCTACAAGACTGCTTTTGCACGTGGAGTGAGATGACTTGTAACATATACTGCCATTATTATCAGGGACTTCTTATAGTTATCATTGTTGATTTAAAATCTTAGCAAACTGCAGTACACAGAAATCTGAAATAAAATGAACATCTGGTGACAATGTACCTTTCTCCTTGATTGAAAAAGTTCCCTATGAAATCTAGTGTTATTCATAGCATATACCTTCATTTGCTGCTAAACAGAGACACACAAAAATATAATATATCACATTTTAATGGTAGAAATGTGAAATCTTATAGCATGCACTGTTTTGTGTGTGTGTGTATGTATGGGCACATAATATATTAAATATGTATTAACTATATATAATATATTAAAACCATAATATATTAAAACCCAGTACTGCACATATTGTTTTCAATAGATTTTTACTGGTAAATTGGGAAAGAAGAGTAAGAGGGATAGAGTGGGTGTGTGTGGTAGGCACTCAACATAGGTTTGCTGAGTTGAGTTGGGTGCCTAAGACAGAGTGGCAGGGTGAAGGTCTGAGTTCCAAGGTCTGGGCTGTCCTGAGAAGTCACAGAGAGGTTGGTTGTTTCCTTCTCAGTTCTCACATTCCTAATCTTTCACACTAGTGTATTTCTGGCCTTCTTCATTCTCTGAGCAAGTCTTTAATGCTGTTCTTTGTCTGCTGACAACTTAAGAAAGCCCCCTGCAAAGGAAGAGTGAATCATTAACATGGACAGAGATAAATTTTCCAAGAGGAAAAGGTGAGGAAAGAGAAGAGGAAAAGTGAATAAATAAGATACCTATTTCCCCCTAATTTAATGCACAGGCACAGAGGAAAATTTAGCTGTACAAGTTTTTTTGGTTTTGAATAAGATTTAAATAAAAGCTTTCTAAACCAATAAAGACATATATAAAATTCCTGTTGTCCTCCTTTACAGGAAACTACCTGAATCCTGACAGAAGAGACACATAACTGAAAATGAATTGCTCATTTTGGAGAAATACATTAATTGAATGTATTTGATGCTGTGTAGCCTACTCATTTATTTAAAACATGGCAAAAAGTATTTTAATACTTAGACACACACACGCACGTAGACACATAGAATTTCGTTATCATGTGACAGTCAGGTTGGTTTCCTTTTGTGTTGAAAATGGTTGGAATCCAGGAAATCTCATCTAGTCCTTTTGTATCTTCTAGAATAAATTAAAGAAACTGGAATTGAGCTTCCTAAATGGAACTTCAAAGTAACCCAGTGTTACTCTTAGGAATAATGTCAACAATATCTAACACACAAAACATTGCCCTGTCCATTTGTTTCTTGTGATTCTATGGTAAAAGATACTGCTGAACTAGTAGTATTATATTTGTACATGCATTTATGTTTTATAAATCTATTACCTAAAGGTAATGGATCCTAAATCTAGATTTCTATCCCTAACATTTTCCTAAGTTCTGGAAAGGTATTTCCAAATGCCAAATGAACATATTTCTAACTGTGGTAGGTAAAAATTTTAGGATGGTCCCATGACCTTTGCCTGGGTGTACTCCAGTGACTATGTTACATTACATGGCAAAAGGTTGGTAAGCAGTTGGCTTTAAGATAAGGAGATTATCTAGGCGGGACTAATCAAATCACATGAGCCCTTTAAAAGCAGAGGGTTTTCTCTAGCTCATAGCAGAAGAGAAATCAGAGAGATCTGAAGCATGGGAAGCTCTGTTGTCGGATTGAAGATGGAGGAAGCCAAGGAGCAGAGACCCCCTAGTAGACGGCCTGAATGAATCTGAAAGCGGATTTTTCCCCAGAGCCTCCAAGATAAGAAAAAGCCCAATTCTGGTGAATTCCTTGAATTTTCTCAGCAGAGAATCTAGTTAAGCCTGCCTGAACATCTGACCTACAGACTGTTGCCTTCTGTCTGAGGTTGGGGCCTGGCTGTGGGTAAGGGGTGGACTGGGTTCAGACACCTGGTCCCACCACATCTTGCATGGGGTAAGGCAGTAGCCATCCATGTCCTCCTGGGCTAGGAGCATCACAGTACACACAGATGACTGAGCAGAATCCTCTTGCCCACTTCTGAGTTAGGTCCTGAGAAGCATGGAGGTTGCAATCTTTTGAGGGTCTCCCATCTGCCATTGGTTTGGGCCGTGGGATACAGGAAGAAGATATTGACTGTATTTATATATTATTTGCTAAACAGGATTCCTTCTATTTAACTTCTTTTGCAACTGAAATTTAAACCAATGTTATTGTCTAGTATCAATCACCAGGAAAAAAATGTCAGTCAACAATAATAGGCCCATAATATCACTATAATTTGATATGTAATTGGCTTATAATTTGATCTATAATTCGTTTCTGGCGCTTTGACATCACGACCATTGAGTTTAGGTGCTCAGCCATTCTGATGTAGATTGCACTGTGTTGTGTTGTGTTCAAGTGGGTTTCAACTCAGTAAGTACTGGATTGACTCTAACCTCAGGGTCTTCCTTGTGATCAGTTATGTGGTCATGGAAGCAAAGGGGTTGGGTGGGAGTAGTGGAGGGAACTTGAATTTGGGTTGAGAAACAAGGAATCATATGCAGAACCAAGGAGTAGGTAGAACCCGAAAATACGAAGTTAGTACAAAGAGCTGGAAAAACGACTTATATCAGGGATCAGGCATTTGTGTGTAGCTTCCATTTCCGTCATTAGCATGCTGTGTTGGCTTTTTCAGAGCAAGTTTCTCAGAGTCTCAGTTTCTCTAGTTGTAAAATATCTGTTCTAAATAGGTCAATGGTTGTGAGAACTGGAAAAAATCAACGCCTCTTGAGCTCTATCCACATGCCCTCGCACTTCAAAAGAAAACACTCTATACAGATATGGAAGTTGGAGTTTTTAAATTTAATGGACACGTAGGCATGGAAGGCCTAATTCTTTGATACTTAGAGAACAGCCATTCTGAGGATGCCCTCTTTGGGAGTGTTTAAAGTATTTGATGATTATATAATAATTGATTGTGCTCTCACACTTCAGAGCAGATTAAGTTTCTTTTTTAATTGTTCTCAGTTTAGTTGAGGTGTAATTGGTATACAACATTATATTAGTTTTAGGTACACAACATTATGATTCAATATTAGTATATATTGTGAAATGATCACCACAACAAATCTAGTTAATATCAGTCACCATACATAGTTATAGATTTTTTTCTTGTGATGAGAACTTTTTTTTTTTCAGGAATAGATCCAAGTACACATATAGAAAAATTTTTTAACATCTTTATTGGAATATAATTGCTTTACAATGGTGTGTTAGTTTCTGCTGTATAACAAAGTGAATCAGCTATATGTATATGTATATCCCCAAATCCCCTCCCTCTTGCGTCTCCCTCCCACCCTCCCTAATCCACCCCTCTAGGTGCTCACAGAGCACCGAGCTGATCTCCTGTGCTATGCCGGCAGCTTCCCACTAACTATTTTACATCTGGTAGTGTATATATGTCCATGTCACTCTTTCACTTCATCCCAGCTTACACTTCCCCCTCCCCATGTCCTCAAGTCCATTCTCTACATCTGCGTCTTTATTCCTGTCCTGCCTCTAGGTTCTTCAGAACCTTTTTTTTTTTTTTTTTAGATTCCATATATATATGTGTTACCATACCATACGGTATTTGTTTTTCTCTCTTTCTGACTTACTTCACTCTGTATGACACACTCTAGGTCCATCCACCTCCCTACAAATAACTCACAGTTTTGTTTCTTTTTATGGCTGAGTAATATTCCATTGTATATATGTGCCACATCTTCTTTATCCATTCATCTGTCGATGGACACTTAGGTTGCTTCCATGTCCTAGCTATTGGAAATAGTGCTGCAATGAACACTGTGGTACAAGACTCTTTTTGAATTATGGTTTTCTCTGGGTATATGACCAGTAGTGGGATTGCTGGGTCATATGGTAGTTCTATTTTTAGTTTTTTAAAGGAACCTCCATACTGTTCTCCATAGTGGCTGTACGAATTTACATTCCCACCAGCAGTGCAAGAGTGTTCCCTTTTCTCCACACCTTCTCCAGCATTTAATGTTTGTAGATTTTTTGATGATGGCCATTCTAAGCAGTGTGAGGTGATAACGTCATTGTAGTTTTGATTTGCATTTCTCTAATGATTAGTGATGTTGCACATCCTTTCTTGTGTTTGTTGGCAATCTGTGTATCTTCTTTGGAGAAATGTCTGTTTTGGTCTTCTGCCCATTTTTGGATTGGGTTGTTTGTTTTCTGATATTGAGCTGCATGAGCTCCTTGTATATTTTGGAGATTAATCCTTTGTCAGTTGCTTCGTTTGCAAATATTTTCTCCCATTCTGAGGGTTATCTTTTTGTCTTACTTATGGTTTCCTTTGCTGTGCAAAAGCTTTTAAGTTTCATTAGGTCCCATTTGTTTATTTTCATTTTTACTTCCATTTCTTTAGGAGGTGGGTCAAAAAGGATCTTGCTGTGATTTATGTCATAGAGTGTTCTGCCTCTGTTTTCCTCTAAGAGTTTTATAGTGTCTGGCCTTACATTTAGGTCTTTAATCCATTTTGAGTTTATTTTTGTGTATGGTGTTAGGAAGTGTTCTAATTTCATTCCTTTACATGTAGCTGTCCAGTTTTCCCAGCACCACTTATTGAAGAGGACACCTTTACTCCATTGTATATTCTTGCCTCCTTTGTCAAAGATAAGGTGACCATATTTGCATGGGTTTATCTCTGGACTTTCTCTCCTGTTCCATTGATCTATATTTCTGTTTTTGTGCCAGTACCCTACTGTCTTGATTAATGTAGCTTTGCAGTAGAGTCTGAAGTCAGGGAGCCTGATTCCTACAGCTCTGTTTTTCTTTCTCAAGATTGCTTTGGCTATTTGGGGTCTTTTGTGTTTCCATACAAATTGTGAAATTTTTTGTTCTAGTTCTGTGAAAAACGCCATTGGTAGTTTGATAGGGACTGCATTGAATCTGTAGATTGCTTTGGGTAGTATAGTCATTTTCACAATGTTGATTCTTCAAATCCAAGAACATGGTATATCTTTCCATCTGTTTGTGTCACCTTTAATTTCTTTCATCAGTGTCTTATAGTTTTCTGCATACAGGTCTTTTGTCTCCTTAGGTGGGTTTAATCCTACGTATTTTATTCTTTTTGTTGCAGTGGTAAATGGGAGTGTTTCCTTAATTTCTCTTTCAGATTTTTCATCATTAGTGTATAGGAATGCTAGAGATTTCTGTGCATTAATTTTGTATCCTGCTACTTTACCAAATTCATTGATTAGCTCTAGTAGTTTTCTGGTAGCATCTTTAGGATTCTCTATGTATAGTATCATGTCATCTGCAAACAGAGACAGTTTTACTTCTTTTCTGATTTGGATTCCTTTTATTTCTTTTTCTTCTCTGAATGCTGTGGCTAAAACTTCCAAAACTATGTTGAATAATAGTGGTGAGAGTGGGCAACCTTATCTTGTTCCTGATCTTAGTGGAAATCATTTCAGTTTTTCACCACTGAGACCGATGTTGGCTGTGGGTTTGTCATATATGGCCTTTTTAATGTTGAGGTATGTTCCCTCTATGCCTACTTTCTGCAGGGTTTTTATCATAAATCGGTGTTGAATGTTGTCGAAAGCTTTCTCTGCATCTATGGAAATGATCATATGGTTTTCTCCTTCACTTTTTAATATGGTTTATCACATCGATTGATTTTCGTATATTGAGGAATCCTTGCATTCTGGGATGACCCCACTTTATCATGCTGTATGATCCTTTTAATGTGCTGTTGGATTCTGTTTGCTAGTAGTTTGTTGAGGATTTTTGCATCTATGTTCATCAGTGATATTGGTCTATAGTTTTCTTTTTTTGTGACATGTTTGTCTGGTTTTGGTATCAGGGTAATGGTGGCCTTGTAGAATGAGTTTGAGAGTGTTCCTCCCTCTGCTATATTTTGGAAGAGTTTGAGAATGATCAGTGTTAGCTCTTCTCTAAATGTTTGATAGAATTTGCCTGTGAAGCCATCTGGTCCTGGGTTTTTGTTTGTTGGAAGATTTTTAATCACAGTCTCAATTTCAGTCCTTGTGATTGGTCTCTTTATATTTTCTATTTCTTCCTGGTTCAGTCTTGGAAGGTTGTGCTTTTCTAAGAATTTGTCTATTTCTTCCAGGTTGTCCATTTTATTGGCATATAGTTGCTTGTAGCAGTCTCTCATGATCCTTTGTATTTCTGCAGTGTCAGTTGTTACTTCACCTTTTTCATTTCTAATTCTGTTGATTTGAGTCTTCTCCCTTTTTTTCTTGATGAGTCTGGCTAATGGTTTATGAATTTTGTTTATCTCCTCAGAGAACCAGCCTTTAGTTGTATTGATGTTTGCTATCGTTTCCTTAATTTCTTTTTTTTTTTTTCTGATCTGATCTTTATGATTTCTTTCTTTCTGCTAACTTTGGGTTTTTTTTTTTGTTCTTCTTTCTCTGATTGCTTTAGGCATGGGGTTAAGTTGTTTCTTCAGGTAGGATTATATTGCTATAAACTTCCCTCTTAGAACTGCTTTTGCTGCAACCCATAGGTGTTGGGTCGTCATGTTTTCATTGTCATTTTTCTCTAAAAATGACAATCAAAACAAATCAAATTATTTTGATTTCCTCTGATTTTTTCAGTGATCTCTTGGTTATTTAGTAATATATTGGTTAGCCTCCATGTGTTTGTATTTTTTACAGATTTTTTCCTGTAATTGATATCTAGTCTCATAGTGTTGTGGTCGGAAAAGATACTTGATATGATTTCAATTTTCTAAAATTTACCAAGGCTTGATTTGTGACCCACAATATGATCTATCCTGGAGTATGTTCCTTGCACACTTGAGAATGAAGTGTATTCTGTTGTTTTTGGATGGAATGTCCTATAAATTTCAATTAAGTCCGTCTTGTTTAATGTTTCATTTAAAGCTTGTGTTTCCTTATTTATTTTCATTTGGGATGATCTGACCATTGGTGAAAGTGGGGTGTTAAAGTCCACTGCTATTATTGTGTTATTGTTGATTTCCCCTTTTATGGATGTTAGCATTTGCCTTATGTATTGATGTGCTCCTCTGTTGGGTGCATAAATATTTACAATTGTTATATCTTCTTCTTGGATTGATCCCTTGGTCATTATGTAGTGTCCTTCTTTGTCTCTTATAATAGTCTTTATTTTAAAATCTATTTTGTCTGATGTGAGTATTGCTACTCCAGCTTTCCTTTGATTTATTTGCATGGGAATATCTTTTTCCATCCCCACACTTTCAGTCTGTGTGTGTCCCTGGGTCTGAAGTGGCTCTCCTGTTGATAGCATATATATGGGTCTTGTTTCTGTATTCAGCCAGTCTATGTCTTTTGGTTGGAGCCTTTAATCCATTTACATTTAAGGTAGTTATCGATATGTATGTTCCTATTACCATTTTCTTAATTGTTTTGGGTTTGTGTTTGTAGGTCTTTTCCTTCTCTTGTGTTTCCTGTCTAGAGAAGTTCCTTTAGCATTTGTTGTAAAGGTGATTTGGTGGTGCTGAATTGTCTTAGCTTTTGATTGTCTGTAAAGGTTGTAATTTCTCTGTCGAATCTGAATGAGATCCTTGCTGGGTAGAGTAATCTTGGTTGTAGGTTTTTCCCTTTCATCACTTTAAATATGTCCTGCCACACCCTTCTGGGTTGCAGAGTTTCTGCTGAAAGATTAGCTGTTAACCTTATGGGGAATCCCTTGTATTTGTGACTTTTCCCTTGCTGCTTTTAATATTTTTTCTTTGTATTTAATTTTTGATAGTTTGATTAATATGTGTCTTGGCGTGTTTCTCCTTGAATTTATCCTGTATGGGACTCTGTGCTTCCTGGACTTGATTTACTATTTCCTTTCCCATAATAGGGAAGTTTTCAACTATAATCTCTTCAAATATTTTCTCAGTCCCTTTCTTTTTGTCTTCTTCTTCTGGGACCCCTGTAATTCGAATATTGGTGGCTTAATATTGTCCCAGAAATCTCTGAGACTATCCCCAATTCTTTTCATTCTTTTTTCTTTATTCTGCTCTGCAGTTATTTCCACTATTTTATCTTCCAGGTCACTTTTCCTTTCCTCTGCCTCAGTTATTCTGCTATTGATTCCTTCTAGAGAATTTTAAAATTCATTTATTGTGTTGTTCATCATTGTTTGTTTGCTCTTTAGTTCTTCTAGGTCCTTGTTAAATGTTCCTTGTATTTTCTCCATTCTATTTCCAAGATTTTGGATCATCTTTAGTATCATTACTCTGAATTCTTTTTCAGGTACACTGCCTATTTCCTCGTCATTTGTTTGGTCTGGTGGGTTTTTACCTTGCTCCTTCATCTGCTGTGTATTTCTCTGTCTTGTCAATTTGCTTAACTTACTGTGTTTGGAGTCTCCTTTTCACAGGCTGCAGGTTCATATTTCCCATTGTTTTTGGTGTCTGCCCCCAGTTGGTAAGTTTGGTTCAGTGAGTTGTGTAGGCTTCCGGTGTTGGGGACTGGTGCCTGTGTTCTGATAGATGAGGCTGGATCTTGTCTTTCTGGTGAGCAGGACCGCATCTGGTGGTGTGTTTTGGAGTGCCTGTGAACTTATTGTGACTTTAGGCAGCCTCTCTGCTAATGGTTGGGGTTGTGCTGCTAGTTGTTTGGTATGGAGTGTCTAGCACTGGAGCTTGCTGGCCATTGAGTGGAGCTGGGTCTTAGCCTTGAGATGGAACTCTCTGGGAGAGGTCTTGCTGATTGATATTACATGGGGCTGGAAGGTCTCTGGTTTACCGATGTCCTGAACTTGGCTCTTCCACCTCAGAGGCTCAGGCCTGACACCCGGTGAACCAAGACCCTTTTGGGAAGTCTGAGGTCTTCTGCCAGCGTTCAGTAGGTGTTCTGTAAGAGTTGTTCCATATGTAGATGTATTTTTGATGTATTTGTGGAGAGGAAGGTTATTTCCACATCTTACTCCTCCACCATCTTGAAGGTCGTCTCTGAGATTAAGTATGTTGAACTAGAAAAGTGGAACATTTGTATGTTTGCACTTACTAGGATTACAAACTGGGGTAAACAGGTACCTGGAGCATTGGATTTTCTTAAAAAATAATCTTTGAACAGAGGTGGTTTTGGCTAGATGATCTGACTCTTTCAACCTGCCTTTAGATGATCATAGTCTGATAATTTTCTGTACACCTGGACTGTTGTTTATTAATATTGTACAATCCGGGATTATAATGTAGTAGTCTTGATAATAACATTGTCTGATATAAATGTTTCCTATCTTATTTATGATAAACTGGCAAGTTTCTGCATCTCTCCAATTAGTGAGTTTAGAAGTAGAATTTTTTTGGATAACACCATGAGGTTATCTGGGTTATAAAATTTCAGAGGTGGGTCATTTTAACAGGGCAGTAACCCCTTGAACCATCATATAATTGCCATTACAAGGAATATATCTACATCTATGAGGGGAGGACATAGGTCCCTAAATTTATATAAAAGCTTTCTTTTCCTTTCTCTTCTCATTTAATATTACATTTTCGCCTTGATTCCTTCAGACTTGAATTTTGAACTCTGGCCCACAAAGAGGGTATGATGTCTTCAAAAAATCACTGTACTAGGCTGTTTCAGATTGTGCCCTGCCTTAGAATTTGTTTGGTGGGAGGTTGTTTCTTTAAACTCTTTGTTGTCCTATTTGAAATTAATATACTGCAACACTTGTTAATATGGCTGGACCTTCCATGGTTTTAATTTGAATCACTGAGTTATTTAAAAGATAGCAGAGAGTAACTTTCATCCCTTCGGTGGTGTGCTAAGATTAAATACTTACTTTCTCGGGCCTTAGCAGCCAGTCTAAGTGAGGACACTGCAGAGGAGATGATGGATAGAACAGAGAAGCTGCAAACATCTATGACACCCCTGAAGGTGAAATTCAGCAAGCTCCTGCTGCTACAGTTTCTAAAAGTAAATACAGGATTTGGCATTGCTGAGACTTATCTCTACTCAAAGAACTCAAAAGATTTGAGGGGAAGGGGAAGGCCGGGAGTTGGAACGGATGCCAAGGCAGCTGGAGACAGACCCTGAAATAAGTAATGGTACACTATGTAGTTACTGAACGTGAGGGTGCTTCTATGCATCATGTTTTTAAAGGAGTAATTGATTTTTATTGCTACTAAGCCTGAAATAAACAAGTGATTTGATTATTTTGTCTAAATTAATTGGTAATGAATCAATTAGCAACCATTAAATTCATCCAATCACTTAGTTACTAACTGGTTTATAAATCCACCACTCCAGTAAAAGGGGTATGTCTACACACAGCCTTGGAAACTCAATGTCCCAGAAAAAGGGGTTTTCAAACACATATTTGTCTTTTAGCTGCACATGCTTATGACTCATATGTCTGGTATCTTTTATATCTTGTTCACTATTTTAAAAATGGATTGAATAACTAAGGCTCGTTTTAACACAGAGAACCATTCCTGGGAAGAGAGAGTTATAGATATCTAGCTATAAGGAAGTACCATGTTCCTATAGTTCTTGAGCTTGCAACAGTGTAAGCAGGTTTAAAGCTAGTGTTTACCCTCTTCCCTTTCAAAAAAACAATGTATCAAGTCTCATTCTTTACCTCTGTACATTTGAAGAATGATCCATCTAGCAGCTTATGTCTTCTACCAAGTGCTGTGCCACACAGTATCTAGAGACCACTACCAGAGATGTAAGCACAAGTTGGGAATTGGTTTGAAAATTCCCTTGCTCAAAAATGAGACATGAGGCCTAGAGCATGAGCTTAATAGCTTACATGTCCTTTCTACAACCTCTAAGGCTATGGTTATGGAGTAGCCTGCACAGAAGAGTCTATCTTCTTCCCTTGCTAAGTTTAGCAAATGCTGAAACATTTAGTAGAAAAAACAAAAGCATAGGTGCTTTTGATTTTATCAGGAAACATATTTTGACAGTGAAATATTAAAATCTTCTAATTAAATTCAAATCAACTTCCAAGAATGCTTATAGTATTAGGATAGGTTAGACTGTGCTTCAGGAATAAATAAATCCTGGTATCTCAGTGGCTTAACATATAAACATTTATTACTTGCTCAAGCAAAATCTTCTGCAGGCTCAGCAGTTCCTTCACATACCTTCCTTCCAAGTGGTGACTCAGGACTCCTGATTGTGCCCATCTTGTTGCAGCTCTACCATTCAACATGGGGCTTCCTGGTTGCTTCAGCCATGGAAGAGAATTTAGAGGGTAGTTCATGGACTTTTCACTGCTTCAGCTCTAAAATAACAGGTGACATGTCCCAGCATAGTTTACTGGCCAGAACAGGTCACTTGGCCCCTCCTAACTGCAAGGTCCCTGCAAAACAAGATCTGTCTTAGGTCTTAGATACAGAGCAAAACCAGATGTTAGTGAGCACTGTTAATGTCAACCCCACCTACAGTGTGCCGCCCACTTTGTTAAGTGGTGAGGATAACAAAGATGAGTGCAGTGGAGTTTTCCAATTTAAGAAACTCATAATCCATTGGTTTAAAAATATGCTTATGAGATTTTAGTGCAGTATCCATATTAACAAAATAAGACATTAAATTGACTATATGGAATGGTTTCAATTATTTAAAAATATAATCAGAATCATTAATTCAAAGACATGAATATCACAGTATAAATAAATAGTGGCCTTTAAAATCTAAAGCTCAACATGAAATTAGACATTTATTAAGACTTTCATTTCATTATATATTGGCTACCTGTACAACGTTGGCTTCATGCAGTTTAATGGAATTGGGAAAGTGAAATGAAACCAAACACAAATGAAAATCCTTCTTTGTTAGTATTGAACTGCTTCTGATTCTAAGGAGGAGGCAACTCAATATGTACAAGAATGTGCAGGATTTGAGAGACCAAGCTGAAACTTATTCCTAGTAAGTGGCTAGGCAGATAGAGATCCCCAAGAAGAAATGAGGGATCCTAGAAGTAGAGGAGTTTCACCAACTGACAGAGGCCAATTTCATCTCATTTTGCCAGTTGGATAACTTATAAAAAGGGAGGACCTTTGTCAACTCTTTCCCCCTTTTGAATGATGTGTTAATCAGAATTACAAGTCCCTCAGGGACTGTTTTCTTTCTTACCCTTTTTAGAGTTGTTTTTTCCTGAAGGTAAGAGTAAAACTTGCTCATCAAAGAAAGCTTAGAAAGTACAGCAAAGGCTTAAAAAAAGGAAATAATTATTCTTAATGCCCTTGTTCAAGGATAACCTCCATTAACATTTTAGACTTTATATATTTATTTTATTTTATATCATTGAAACCGTACCTTATAGTAATTTGATGTCTTGCTTTGTTAATAGAGATACTGCCTCCTACTTACATTTCATAAACATATTTTTTAAATGTGGGATATCACTGTGTATTCAGCATTGAGAACCACTGCTCTAGCACAACCATTTCCCTCTTTTTTGACCTATTTTCTGTTTTCCCAGGCCCAACATTTTATCCATAGCCATGTCTAATTCCATTCTCACCTGTCAGAGAATACTAACACCCTACACAACCACAGCTGACATTTTATTAACATTACTCAGGGGACCAGCTTAGAAAACCTATACATTCTTCCACATTAAGAAATTGATTAGCTGTATTATACCTCAGCCAGTATAGACTGAATTCTGGCTGCACATTACAATTACTTGGGGAGCTTTGAAAAAATCAGAAACAAAACAAACACCTCTGCTCATCACCAACCCCTGGAGATTCTGGTTCAACTATTATGGGATGGGGCCCCAGTCAGTGGTATTGTTTTTCGTTTTAAATTTATTTATTTTACTTATTTATTTTTGGCTGCGTTGGGTCTTTGTTGCTGCACGCAGGTTTTCTCTAGTTGGGGAGAGTGGGGCTACTCTTCATTGTGGTGAGCGGGCTTCTCATTACTGTGGCTTCTCTCATTGTGGAGCACGGGCTCTAGGCGTGCGGGCTTCGGTAGTTGCGGCACGTGGGCTCAGTAGTTGTGGCGCACGGGCTTAGCTGCTCCGTGGCATGTGGGATCTTCCCGGACCAGGGATCGAACCCGTGTCCCATGCATTGGCAGGCGGATTCTCAACCACTGCGCCACCAGGGAAGCCCAGTGGTATTGTTTTTATTTTATTTATTTATTTATTTTATTTTTGACTGCGTTGGGTCTTCGTTGCTGTGCGCAGGCTTTCTCTAGTTGCGGCGAGCGGGGGCTACTCTTCGTTGTGGTGCGTGGGCTTCTCATTGTGGCTTCTCTCATTGCGGAGCATGGGCTCTAGGCATGCGGGCTTCAGTAGTTGTGGCTCGCAGGCTCTAGAGCGCAGGCTCAGTAGTTGTGGCACACAGGCTCAGTAGTTGTGGCTCACGGGCTCTAGGGCACAGGTTCAGTAGTTGTGGCGCATGGGCTTAGTTGCTCCGTGGCATGTGGGATCTTCCTGGACCAGGGCTCGAGCCCGTGTTCCCTGCATTGGCAGGCGGATTCTTAACCACTGCACCACCAGGGAAACCCCGGTGGTATTGTTTTTAAAGCTCTCTGGTAATATGTAGCCAGTTTTGAGAACCACAGAACTTTCATAGGGCGAGAAGATCAGCAGCCATGAGAACACATAACCCTAAGGCACAAAAGATCAATAGCTAGATCTTACCCAGTCCTGAGGATTCTTTGAACAATGAGAAGTATTTCTTTGCACATAGCAGAGTGGGAAATTGGACATAAGTATCAATAATGAGTGTGATAATGAATAGTTTGCCTGGCTGTGCCAAAGGATGTACATGGGAGAGTGATGGGAAATGAGATTTGTGAGGAAGAGAAGTAGACACGCGGGGTCAGGCAGTATAGTCTCAACTACAAGGCCAAAGGCTCTTAGAAATGAGATTTACTAGACAGTTGGGAGCTCTCGTAAGTCCCTGAGCAGTATAATTTTCAGACATCTAGTGCTTCTTAAATTGTTTTCTGCTTCTAAATCACCTTATCTAATCACACGTTATATGTCTATATAAGTGTGCCATTCCACTGTTGCTTATGTGTATGTAGTATATTTGGTGTATTAAACCACCATGCCTGTTGGGGTATAACCATTAAGCAACTATATATTTATTCCTCTGTCCCTTTAAAAATATTTGATGGAGCTAGTTCTTTCCTTGCTTCTGGATGAAAATCTAAGTGGTCCATGACTACTCTAGTAAGTTCTACATAATGGGCACTATCAAAAGCTGGCTCTGTCCTCTGGATCTGGCATGTGTTTAATCCTTCCTTTCATAGGATACTCAAATATTCTTTGGTGGAAACCTTCTCCTACTACTGCCAAGTTACTGCAGATCCCTTGATAATAGCAAATATTTCTTTATTCTGGCTGATGACTTAGTCCTTCCACAGGCAGGCACTAGAAATCAGGTACTGCCTACAACTTCTCTCTGCTCAAGTCTGTTACCCACTCAGACAGGACTTAATAACACTCAGGCTCTCTCTCCTGCATGACACACATCTGGTCCATGGGAAATGCTTATGTGTGTTCTGTGCCAACAAACTCTGGGAGTTTGGGCTGAACCCACTCATCCACCATTACTTTGACTTGTCAGTAGTGGCTAGTCTGCTTGCCTTTGGACTGTTACATTTGTAGGAAAGAGTCATACATCAGGGCCCAAGGCCTTGTAACTCTGGGGAATAAGTGCTCCTAAGTGTTCTGTTGAAGCCCCTCTCATCAGTGTGAGGTGAGAGGGCCAGCATTTCCTTACTCTGACTTGGGATGGAGGGTGGGATTCACTCCACATTGATGCTTCTTTCCAAAAATGCCTCCTCAGAACTGCTGAAGAAAAATGTATTAATCACAATTAACTAAATAATTCACTGATGCTACTTAGCCTGAACGGTTCTACTTAAAGTTACCCAGGTGAGAAGTGGCTAGATTGGAAACCACACTTGCCTTTATGATGATCAGTTTGGGATTCATATTTAAAACTACTGATTGTTTTCTCTGTCCTTGGCATATTAATGCATCTTCATACTTATGGCTCATTACTCCTTTTGGCAGTCTTATGGGCCTCTTATTTCACTTCTGTTTCAACTGCTGTGGTAAATGACTGCCTGCCTGTCCCCCCAGAGGACCCCAAAGCAAATTTCAGGCATGCCCCATAGCCTGATATTTAAAATCATGTTGCTCAAAACATACTCTCCAAATTTCATAAAAATCTGTCAAGCTGATTTTGCTTGATGTAGTAACAGAGATATGTTAAAACATATATGAACATATTTTTATTTTTATAGCTATACATACATGCAGTTAAAAATAAATAAATATTAGGTAGTAAATTCAACTGGCTAAGGAAAAGAGTATTTTGATTATGTTGTTGGAATAGTTGGGAATTTGAATGGTATTGTTTCTCAGCACTGCTGGAGGCTGGGGGATAGTAAATTTTCTCAAATACCATTTAAGTCTCTGTGCTCCTTGCTGTTTGTCTTGCCAGGATATCATAGGTCTTGATGGATTTGTTATGTGCAGTTATGCTTGGCTGATTGTTCCACCTCTTTGATCGTCCCACTAGGCTGTCCTTTGGAAATCTGCTGTTAGCCTGGGCCTGCTGTGTTGCCATGTGCCCTGCAGCTTTCATCTGATAAACAGTTCTGTTTGTTTGCTCTCCTAGGTGCCTACTATATAAATTCGAATTAGAATAAAAGGTTTAGTTTTGACCTTCCCAAATTGCTAAATATAATTGTGTCTTTTTATACATCTTGACTATACTAAAGGCCCTGCTGAACAGACATAATCCTTTCAGAAGGGAAATGAGTTATTTGACTTCTTTGGAAGTTGTAGATTCATTTTCATTTTTGCTGTAGTAGCCATTGTTTATTTGAAAATTTTCTTGCAGTTTATTAAAGTGAGCTCTCTCTGCATTTTGCTGGAGAACTTAGCTCTTCCTGACACAAATCACTGGGGGGGTTATTTTTATTTATTTATTTTGCTATTATTTTTAAATATTTAGTGAATCACCAGCAGATTTTATAGCTCACTAAGAGGTTTCAGAGTTTCTTCTGCTGAAGCAGTGGGTTATAAACAAGATGTAATTTTTAAAATTGAGATTCCAGTACAGGTAGAGTTGAGAGTTGTATTAAATTTAGTAGGAGAAAAAACAAAGCGGGGTTAACTTCAACATTTACCTTTTGCAGGCATCTTTATTACTCTCCCATCATCTGGCCTCTCTCTGGGAGAACCTCCGGCTCTTGGTGGCAAGTACTCATTCTGTATGAAGAGGTTATCTTCAGGGAATGGGGGCATCCCCTCTTCTTATTAAAGTCCTGGGATCTGAACATTTTTCCTGGGATCTGAACGTTTTTCATCAACAGATGGCTTAAAGTTTGTGTACTTGATACAGAGAGGTGTTACTTAACTCTCATTTTACTTCTCAAATTTCTAAAATTAAGTGTTCTTAAAGGAAAAGAGGTGTAAACCCTAGGGTTGTAGGTTTAGTATATCACAAGCAAGATATTTCTTTAATATTTTTATCTTCAGAAGTCCTATAACATTGACATTCAAATATATATATATGTATACATATATATAACATTTGTGTTTAATGTAAACAATTTATATGTAAAATTATTTTCCCCTAGGCAACCTTTGAATAAAATTAATAATTATTCCTGTTCTGGGTAGAAATTCAGTGTGGTCTGGTTCCTTTATTCCTTCCATTTTACTCTTTCCTAGGCGATTAGAGTCGTTATGGCTTTTCTTTCAGAGGATATGTTGTGTGATGATATGTTGTGTCATCTTTCTTCCACTCTAGTAAGTATCAAGCTGTACTTGATGGAGCTCCTATTATGTCTTTATATTTTCCCCATGTTAGCTCTCTTTAGGGGAGGGCTAACTTTGCTGCATATACAACTGCTGTCTCTGACAAAGATGGAATTCAGTGCCCTCATGGTCAGCATTTATTTATTTTTTAATACAACCTGCCTCCTCTTTGTTCTTCCCTCTCTCCCAGCACACTTTGAGGCTGGCTCAAATGCTTTCCATTTGCTACAAATCCCTTTCAACAATTTTATCTTCTTTACCACTTACTTCCTCTAGAAATACATTGTTCATTTCTTAAAGATATGTATAAATCTTTTAGGTATGATATTTAAAGCACAATAAACGTAAGCCTAGGTGCTTTCTGAGTGAATTAACTACTAAAGCTTATATATAGAGCTATGCATGTGCGAGTGTATGCAAATAGTGAATAGCAGTCAGAATATTATTGTCACCAACCATACTGATAATTGAAGATTCCACAGATGGTGTGTCAGATTCTCTTGTCCCTTTGCCAAGCATTCTTCTTGGTCCCTCCCCAATCCCCTCTTTTTTGCGTTCATCATTCTAGCTTCTAGGATCTCTTAGAAGAAGCAAAGATGTTGTCAATACAACATCCAATACATGCCAAAAGGAACATCTTTTCTTCCTGCTGTTTTGCTTCCTTCCTTTTTATTTATTCTTCCTGTTTCTAGACTATGCATACCCTGTTAATAATCAGCAGTAACCCATTAATACTCATGAGGTAGGTATGCAGGAGAAAATTTAATTGGCATCATTCTACACTTGCAAACTGAGAACAGGGATGGGTTTAAATCACTCTAGATGAAGAACTAGAATCTAAACTTATTGCCATTGACTCAGGGCTATTCCTTTCTCTCTCCTTTGCAATAGCACTTCAAAGTACACCACAGCACAGATTTCCAGACATAAATAGAATACTTAAATTAGAGCTGTGACCTGTCTTTAATAATAAACCAATAATGAAATACTGACCAGAAAATCACCTAATTACTGAACATATATGAAATTTCCACTTTACTGCTTGGATTTGAAGGGACAAATTACTTTAGATTTGAATCCTATCCATTTAGCTGGAATTATGTCCAAGCTGTAGGTTATCCCAAAGCAATGGATACATAAGTAACTGTATATCTCAGAATACTGGTTAATTTTTATAACTTCCAATTAAAAGGTTTCTAGTCTTAGATTTCATAGGATTTGGTTGGAAATGATACAATAATCAAAGCTTCTTTTTGTTATTCTATAGTTTCCTTGCATTCATACATTCAACCAACACATACTTAGGGCCTAATATATGTCATATACTGTTCTAGGTGCTGTAAAAATTACTTACTGAGTGAACGTGTTTGCAATTTTGCAATTCAGCCATATTTGGAAAATGGATCTAGAAGAAGTGAAGGTAAAGTAAGGTTAGGATGAAGTCATAGATACAATATCTCTCCATTGCAAATTACAATCATTCCTTTTCATTGTTGTTTAAATGAATCATAGAATTTTGGGGATGCATGGAACCTAGTCTAATCCCCTACCATGTAGAGTAGAGAAAACTGAGTGTGGGCAGATTAAGTGGTATGCTCAGGATCACAGAGCAAATTATTGGCAGCTGGATCCAGCCCAAGATTGCTGAGTGTTAGGATTGTTAGGAACATGTGCATTTTAGCAAGACCAGGGAAAACCCTTAGGCTTCGTGAAGTCATTGATGACCCTGAATCCAAAGGTATGCCTTCTGCCTTTTTAGGAAAAGAAAAAAAATCTCACATCGTTGTCAGGACCCTAGCTTTCAAATTTGGTTAGTAGATTCATTGGTGCTGATTGGCCTGTTAAATATAAACAAATAAATAATTACTTTTTTCATACAGAAGTTAAGGAGATGGTATTTTGGACCATTTTTCCATCTAAGACAAAATTGACTTCTCCTTGTGTGGCCCTTCGGTTTCTCTTGTCACTACTGAACAGAGGTAGCATGAACATCACAGAGACTGAAAGCTGTATGGAACATTAGGTACCATAATTTAACCTTTTCATTTTACAATTGAGATAACAAAGCCTAAATAAAGAAAGTGACTTGCCAGTGATGTACAAATAGCTAGAGGCAGAGCAAGACATCTTGATTCTTAATTCTAAATTCTTCTGCCTCCTTATTTCATGTTCTGACATTATTTGGTAGAATATAAGAATCTTGTTTCATAGGCAATAAAGTGTTTATCCTTCCTTTGAAAACAAACTTTCTGCTAGCACTAGAAGATGATTCTGTGTCTGTTTGTATCCACTCCTGGGTTTCTGGGGTATTTTCTTCCAGCATTCTGAGGCATAATATGCCTATGGTTTCACAGAGAGTGACCAAATTTCAATAAAATTTGCTCTGGATGGGCCTTGGCTTTATTCCTTTAAGTTCTTAGAAAGGTGGTGATTGGGCTGGGCATTTTCTATAACAGAAAAATAAGCTATTTAAAGAGAAGTTCCTATGCTACTGACAGTTTCCTTTTCTTTCCAGATTTGGTTCATTCTCTTAGGCATCTTATTGTAGAATTATATGAGGGATGTATGTGTATATATCTGGAAAGTTTTACAGATATTTAAACAGAAGAAGCATGAAAATTCTCTCCTGACAACAAACCCCTCAAATAATCACCCCTTAAAAATAAGTTATGGCTGAGTAATAGCCATGGCTTTCATTGTCTACAATGGACATCCATTAGGAATCTGGGGCACAAGGTTGATGGATCATTGCTAGCAAGTAGGAGGACTCTGTTAATCATTCTGAAGGGTTCCAAAGTTTATTTGAAAGTTCAGTTCATGGAGAAAGAAGGTCTTTGTGAAGCCCTTTCTATAGTTGATGAAAGTTCAGCCACTGCTGGTATACTGGGGATAACATGATAGATTTGCTTCTGGTATCTACACCCTCACTCATTTGCTCTCACACCTTTACTTCTCAAGCCAAAATGGCCCATGTCCTTGTTTTGGATAAGCCAATATAAAAATTCATGAAAAAAAAGCTGCATGCCTATTCATCTATATTAGGTAACAAATCCCTGCTCCCAATCAAGGAAAAGAACAACCTCACTGAATTTTCTTATTGTTCAGACTGCTTTTATATATTCACAAAATGATAAATATTTATATAACTTTACATCATGACCTGCTCTGTCATATTACACGTACTGTGTACCGACCTTCATCTTTCTTAGTAACACTCTATTATTTGTGTTGTTTAGAGATCTAACTCCTACCGTTTGCCCCATTGGTCTCACCCAGAGAGAATTTGTCTAGCCCCTGCACCCCAATCTTGATGATATCTTGGTTCTCAGCACGAGGAAAATCCGAGAGTCACCAATGATCCACTTAGAAAATCTTATTTTTTATCTACATGTTTGCTGATAAAAACAGAATTGCTCAGAGGAGCAGGAAGATTTCTGTGGTTCTATTACTACCACTGCCTTGGAGTTGTGTAGATTTCTAGTTTCCATACTTCACTGAATCCTTATAAGACTCTATGAGTTAAATGAGACAAATTTTCAGTCATAGTTTCAGGTGAAGAAATTGAGTCTCATGAAATAAAGTGACAGCAAAAGTTACTGAGACACTTGGTGATGAAAATAAGACTGGAGAACAGATCTAATTTTTGGTACAGAACTTTTTCCTAAAGCATCCCAGGTCTCTATGTTTTCTCACATAAAGATTCAAAGTTTGTTTCCGTATAAGCAGCCACAGAATCCTGAGCCTATGAGCGAAGTCAGTGTATAATATAAGCCCCGTGTATCTGACCTGTGACTATTTCTGCTAGTGCAGCTGATAATGATTGTCACTGATAAGGTAAATGATTGAGTAAAGCCCAGGAAATCTCTAGGCCATGTAGGTATTTTTTATTCATAGCTTGAGGCTGTGGTGGGAAAGCAAGAGAAGGTAATGAACGTTTATTGAGTGTCTCACTAGGTACAAATTCTGTGCAGGTGCTTTACCTATGAGCATAGCAATCCTCTCAGGGAGTTAGACATTTTCTGCATTTTCAAAATGAAGGATGTGAGGTTCTGAGGAAGAATCAAGATCTTGCAGCTAGAAAGTAGCACATGCCGGTGAATGCATTGTGGTTAACCAGAGTCTTCTTCCGTAAGTAAAACCCAACTTCTTCATCAGAGCAAAGATATTCTAAAAAGAGCCAGATATTCTTCTGTACTGTAGCAATTGAAATAGTCAGTTAACAAAGCATGGTATGGCATGGGGAGACAGACCAGGATTGAAATTTTAATTTAATAAATTGTACTATATTATTATTACCATCAAACTCGATACATTTCAGTGTTTTTGGTCTTCTTTATCCTTTAAGGAAAAAATACATTTCATTTCACTTAAACTGGTATTCTCTTTCAGTCACAGAATCTTTAACCATGTATTTATGTGGTATTACACTTATACATTTACATATTTTAGTACCCAAGGGAGTCCTGGGAATTTCAAGTTTAATATAAGATGAATTTTGGAATAGAGACTATATAATACTTATGTCTCCAGACATTCTCTGGAGACTTCTAAGTGGGGGGAAAAAAAAAAACTATTTCAAAGTTTCCAAACACATCTAAAAAGTGAAATCCTGTTGATAAACCCTTTGGCTAAATTCCATGAACCGAAACTTTTGCAAACGAATCTCATTGAAGTTTTATTGAAAAAAAAAAAAAAAGGAATTCCATCAAAACAACAATAACAACTGAATCAATTCCAGGTCAATGCTAAAGACTATGCTTAAGAGAGATGGTTTTGATCATTTAATTTTTTAAATGGAAATATGAGCCTAATGAAATTTCCTCACATCCAGCCTCTGCTCTTGGCAGTGAAATATCTCTACAGATACACTTGTCAACATAATAACTGGCAGCATTTTTCTTTCATCCAAAGAGGTAACATTTGCAATTACTGATGAGATCTGGAAAGATCTACTAGATGAGCGGCTAACCAAACAAGGTCCTAGGGGTAAAGGCTTTTCTAGATGTACTGATAGAGCACTGTCACAAAATGTTGGTTTATTTAGTCCTCTAATTAACATTTACCTATGAGCATAGCAATCCTGTGTGAGAGTTAGACATTAGACATTAAGTTCCTGGGTGCAGCAGTTTAAAGGTGGGAATTAATCCAAAGTAGTTTTGCAGTTATAAAGCTGTATATGGTTGAGAAACTGATAATCATTTTCCTGATTTTTTGCCATCTAAAGCTGTGCTTAAGAGAGCATCCTTTTTGGGGTTGGATTAAGGGATAGTTGGAGCATAGTGTCATCACACTGACATTTCGTAATTCTTTTTGGTAAGCAATTGAATTCACAGAGTCCAAATTTTAAATAAGTGCTTCAAGTATCTTGATGAGAATAATGGCAGTCATTTTGCTTCAAAATATTCCTTAAAACTGTCATTGTTTGCAGATGACATGATACTATACATAGAAACCCTTAAAGATGCTACTGGAAAACTACTACAGCTCATCAGTGAATTTGGTAAAGTTGCAGGATACAAAATTAATATACAGAAATCTGTTTCATTTCTATACATTAACAACAAAGTATCAGAAAGAAATTAAGGAAATAATCTCATTTACCACTACATCAAAAGGAATAAAATACCTGGGAGTAAACCTAGTTAAGGAGGCAAAAGACCTGTATTTGAAAACTATAAGATGCTGGTGAAAGAAATTGAAGACCACACAAACAGATGGAAAGATATGCCATGTTCTTGGATTAGAAGAATCAATATTGTTAAAATGACCATACTACCCAAAGCAATCTACAGATTCAGTGCAATACCTATCAAATTGCCAAGGACATTTTTCACAGAACAAGAACAAAAACTTTTTAAACTTGTATAGCAACACAAAAGACCCAAATAACCAAAGAAATCTTGAGGAAGAAGAACAGAGGTGGAGGAATCATGTTCCCTGACTTCAGACTATACTACAAAGCTATAGTAATCAAAATAGTATGGTACTGGCACAAAAACAGACATATAGATCAATGGTGGAGAGCCCAGAAATAAACCCACACATTATGGTCAATTAATCTATGACAAAGGAGGTAAAAATATATAATGAAGAAAAGACAGTCTCTTCAATAAGTGGTGCTAGGAAAACTGGACAGCTACATGTAGAAGAATAAAATTAGAATATTCTCTAACACCATACAAAACTAAACTCAAAATGGATTAAAGACATAAGACCAGATACTATAAAACTCCTAGAGGAAAATATAGGCAAGACATTCTTTGACATAAATTGCAGCGATAACTTTTTTGGATCCATCTCCTAGAGTAATGGAAACAAAAGCAAAAATAAACAAATGGGACCTAATTAAACTTAAAAGCTTTTGCACAGCAAAGGAAACCATAAACAAAAGGAAAAGACAGCTATGGAATGTGAGAAAATATTTGCAAATGATGCTACCAACAAGTGATTAATGTCCAAATACAAACAGCTCATACAGCTCAATATCAAAGTAAAACAACAAACCACCCAATCAAAAAATAGGCAGAAGATCTAAATAGACATTTCTCCAAAGAGGACATACAGGTGGCCAAAAAGGACATGAAAATATGCTTAACATCTTTGTTTAACCCAGTTTTCTCAAGAAGCTACAAAATGTGTATTATGTCCATTTGGAAGGGAAAACTGAAGCCTAGATATTTTTAACTTACCCCATATCACCTAGTTAACAATGGCAAAGCTAGTATTGGATCCCAGTTTCTCTGACCCCAAAGGTCTTCATCCTTCTGCCAGACCATGCTACACCCTAGTGCTGATGTCCTCAAAGTATGCTGACCTGCCAGGTTTTTTTTAATTGTCAGAATATCCTAGGGGATGATTACACTAGCAGATTGAACCCCCTTTCTATCCAAACAGCAATACTCTGATAGCAAAGTGATTTTTAAAAAAGCCATAAATGCAGAGGAACAAAGAGAATATAATAGGAATTTGGAATACAAGAAACATTTGGAATACAAGAAAGCAGACAGGCAAGTGGTAACTGCACTAATCAACCAGAAAGATCTGGATCTAAGAGATCATGAGAGGAGCTGGAAGTCAACTGATAGCTGATAGTAAGCCCAGCCTCTGCCTGAAGGACCATCTTGAGAGTTTATACCATTCACCAAAGCAATGAAGTGCTGGAATTTTTAGAGCAGCTCAGGCTTTCAACAAGTAAGCAAGAGGTTAAGCTGTAAATTTTGGATTTTGAATGCTCTAGAATTTCCCATTTCTGTTTTCAGCTATGGAATAAAGGAAGAAACAGAGAATTAAAAGTTCCTGTGGTATAGATACCAACAACCAGGATGATCTTGGGTGTGTCATTACTTCTCTGGGTCTCGATATTCTGAAATATAAAAGGAAAAGACTACACTAAGCCACCTCTATGATCCCATTAGTACAAACATTCTGTGATCCTGAAGATGTAATCTCTGTTTCATAGGTCTGCATTTATGTCAAGGGAAATGTCATTGTAAGTTTTTTATCATCATAGCAAAACCATAAAAGTAGCAGATGAGCAGTACATTTGTATATCACAGTGTAACCAGTCATCCCTCAATTATACAAATCTTATTGAAGAAATGACAGTCAAAAGCCTCTCCATATTCAAGTATAAAAAATCTATAAAATTATATTCAACTGGTTAGCAGCCTGTGTCTGAGTTTTTAATAGAGTTATATTTCTTTACTGTGTTCAAAGAGGACTTTTCTACTTGAATATAAGAGATGGGGTACCTCATTTGGCTGCCCTTTCTAAACTGTGGGCTAAATTTATTAATGCAGTTCATGACTTCTCCCCTTTATTTATTTCATTAAGCATGGTTTTTATTTTCTCATAAGCCAATATATATTTTGTTATTATGGAAATAAATATCAAGTAGGTAGGAATGAGATTACAGATTTATCCCACATAAAGACAATGTGACAGATGAAAACCTGCATTTAAAAAGAGCTATATCAATGTGAAGTATTCACTTTCCCCAGATTACTTATAAATATATTTTTATTCCTCAAGGATTATATTAAAGAACATTTAACACAATATTCATTCATTCAAGTAAACAAATTCAAGTTATTCACAATTTTTAGGATTTTATTTCTTGTTTAATTAGGTCATCTTGTGTGGTTTAAGCAACTTGAGTTTTTTAAAATAAAAGAATTAGTAAAATTTCTGCTTGATGGTAGTAATTACATTGGATTTGTAGACAATGCAGAATGAGGGGACATACAACTAAAAGAAAGCTAGAAAGGTTATAATAGAGGAAAAAAACTAATATGTTTCCATCTAAAACTTCAACTGAACTGAACAGATAAGAAAAAAATACTGAATGGACTAAGAAAAATGAATACAAAATCCAAATAATGGTCTGATTTTGGAACTTAAGGATTCCATGTGTCTTTCATTTACATAATCTCATTCTCTCTCTCTCCACATATATATATATATATACATATATATGTATCGGTATCTCTCTCTCTCTCTCTCTCTCTCTCTCTCTCTCTATATATATATATATATATATATGTGTATCTCTGTATATCTACACACACACACACACACACACACTCGAGTTGGGAACACTAGATTAATTCATATTTTGTTTCCCATATTGGAGAAACAGATTTGGAAATTAGACCTTTAAAGATTTTGCTATACTACAGATTGAAATAGATTGTTCATTTGATGATACTGAATCCCCAGTATGACAACCTTTATCATGACCTACTTTTCTATGCAAATGAATTAAAAATATTGAATAGTCTTTGTGTTAGGGGCCAGGAGGACTCTAAAGATGAAAAGAAAAAAACTGACATTTATTTGGCACATACTATGAGCTAAACACTGTGTTAGTCAATTTGTGTGCAAGGCTGTTAATATTATCTGTATTTCACTGAATTAGAAATTGAGGCCTGAAGAGAACCTCTAGCAAGTATAGCATCTGGGCCTCATACCCAACCATCAGATTTAATACATCATCCCCTGTACTACACTGGCTCCCTAAAATACAGTCCTAGTCTGTAAGTTGCTTATCAGGCATTGTTTTCTCAAAATACTAGACAAGGGAATATAATACTTGTGGAGCATGGTAACTGACAGAAGGGATATAGAAATGTTGTTGGAGGAGATCAGAGTAGGGAATGAGTGTATTTACTTAGTGGAGCAACAGGAAACTCTTCATGTGAAAGACAGTATTAGAGATTGCTTCCTAAGCAATAAGAAAATTTTGACAGTTGGAGATGGGGGTAGGAACATTCCAGAAGAAAAGAAGTCAGCTAAAAAGTTACTTATGCAGAAAGTACAGAGGTAATCGTGGAAAAGGAAATTAGCCAGTTTTATGGGAGTCTTTAAGTTAAAAGCCAAGGAGTCCTTAAATGTCAAAAGAGACTGAAAGTGCAGACCTTAATTAGGAGGTAACCATAATAGACTAAATATCAATACATGTGGGTCTTGGCAGCCACTGGATATGGTGGTGTTAGAGAGGGAGATGACGACAATGATTCAAAGATTAGGATCGAAATGCTATCATCATCATATTATTGTTATTATTATTGCTAATAGGAAAAAGAAACCAGAACTAGTAAAAATCTTCCTGCATGAATATATTTGTGTTGCTTTTATTTTTGAATCCTGTTCTCCTCTAGGACACATATCCCAAGCATAAACAAACATAACAGTTTCTAGCCCTCTATGCCATATGTGGACATATGGACCAGATATGATCCCTGGACCAGAACCTAGGTTCCCAGGCTGTGGCACACAGTACTGGGATATATAGGTTACCAGCGGTGCATCATTCCATCTCCAAGTCAATCAAGAGATCGATTTTCCCCATGAGGGCTACCCTTTCTTTCTTTTTTTTTTTGGCTGCGCCTCAAAGCTTGCAGGGATCTTAGTTCCCCCACCAGGGATTGAACCCGGGCCCTTGGCAGTGAAAGTGCAGAGTCCTAACCACTGGACTGCCAAGGAATTCCCAGAACTACCCTTTCTTAATTGTGGTAATTTATGTATCTATTCAATTAGCCCAATATTGTTTTTTCTTTCAGTATATACATTTTTTTCAAAAATCTGCTAAGTCGTTAAGACTTAAATAAGTTATTTGGACCCAACTACTTAATAAACAGAACTGTTAGGTTTTTTTTGTTTGTTTATTTGTTTGTTTTTTTCCTCTTGGCGATGTGAGAAAAATTACTGAGATATTAAAGGTGCTGTAAACTTAAAGTTTGAGGACTACAAATGCACAACTCTGTATATAGTACTGGGCAGAGTATGAGTGCCATTAAATAGGACAAGATTTCTTTGAATCCCACTCCCAAGAATTTTTTCTCCACCCCACATCAGCTACCCAGTTCCACGGTCATATTTTAGATCTTGTCATCAGGAATAACTGTACCATTCCAGTGCCCCATTTTCAACCATTTTCCCAGTGGGACTTCTCTTACTCAGTATCTTTTATATACATTATTCTTTACTGTTCTCTTATGCTCACTTCCCTGCTCAGCCAGCTTAGAATCCATGCAACTTTTCCCAACTACAGCCTCAATTCTTTTCTCTTCACTTTTCCTGTCATACTTACTTGACAATACCTCTCCCTCATTAAACCTAACTCTCCAGATACTTCACCTCTGCACCTGTGCATCAAAGTGTGGCTGGAGAAAAAGACACAATCATGCTGCCTAATCAATGTTAAATTCTCAAACACATCATTGACGCCTCATGGTAAGCCTAATAAATTCACCTGATTTTCTGAGATGACTCACACCTTCTTCCTCTTCCCCAAACTCTAATACTCTTTCTCCAATCCTTTATTCCTTCCTTCACTGAAAAAATAGAATCTCTCAAAGTAGACCTCATTTTCCCTCCCCAAATCTCTTACTATACCTGCATCCACATCTCTACAGTCTTTTCCCTCTTGTTTCCTGATTGAACTAGTCCCATTCTAACCTACAGCTGCTGTATTTGTATATTAGATATCAGTCTTTCTTGCCTATTTAAGGGCTTCTCTTTTTTTTTTTTTGCGGGGCCTCTCACTGTTGTGGCCTCTCCCATTGCGGAGCACAGGCTTCCGGAGGCGCAGGCTCATCGGCCATGGCTCACGGGCCCAGCTGCTCTGCGGCATGTGGGATCTTCCCAGACCGGGGCACGAACCTGTGTCCCCTGCATCGGCAGGTGGACTCTCAACCGTTGCGCCACCAGGGAAGCCCAGGGCTTCTCTTTTGCATCTCAATATTTTCTTTCTCTTGTTGATCACTCCCATAAATATAAAATCATGCTATGCAGTATTTCATTTTCAGATATAGTAAAGGACCCATCTTTAATCAAACAATCACCCCGTTTGTCTGCTCCTTTTTACAGCAAAACAAAAACTTGTCTCTACTCATTGTCTCTTTCTCATCTGTCATTCTCTCTTTGATCCACTCCAATTCTCCAATTAGGCTTTTGTTTACACCATCTACCAAAATAACTCTTATAAAGGATACTGCCATTTTGCCAGGCTCATGGTATGTTTTCAGTTTTTATCTTACTGTATTTCTCAGTAGCATTTGGCATTGATGATCATTCCTTTTATTTAGAAACACTTCCTCACTGGTTTTTGAGGTCCTGCTCTTCTAGCTTTTCTAACATCTCTTTCATCATTGTCTGTCTCATCCGCTACCAAAGAATCTCTGTATGGAGGGTTTTATCTTGTTTACCTGTATCCTCAGTACCTATAACAGAACCTGGCACATAATACTAGGGGCCCCAAAATAGAGATAAGTGTTTTAGATGGAAAATTTAGGGAAGACAATGAAGGCAGTGCCTTTAAACTGGACCGGATTGGGCAGGATTTCATCAAATATTTTATTTTGAAGTGTTAGGGGAAGTAAGTTAGAGGAAAAAGCATTAGCGAAGATGCAAATTTAGAAATCATTGGCCTGGACTTCCCTCGTGGTCCAGTGGTTAAGACTCCGTGCTTCCACTGCAGGGGGTGCAGGTTCGATTCCTGGTCAGGGAAATAAGATCCCACAAGCCCTGCAGTGAGGCCTTTAAAAAAAAAAAAATCATTGGCCAAACTTTGGGAATAATGACTTGCTTTCCAGTCACACTGCAGTATGGGGGTTAGGATTTCAACTTTTAAATCTGGGGGGACACAAACAAGCAGTTCACAATAGACATCTATACTGCATCCGGAGGCAAGTGTACATTCAGGCTTAGGAACAGTTGCCTTGCACATGGGTGACATTGGATACAAGATGTGTGGATAGATTCTTTTATTTATTTATTTTTTATTATTTATTATTTTATTTTTGGCTGTGTTGGGTCTTCGTTGCTGCACGAGGGCTTTTCTCTAGTTGCGGAGAGCGGGGGCTGCTCTTCCTTGTGGCGTGCTGGTTTCTCGTTGCCGGTGCTTACCTTGTTGTGGAGCACGGGCTCTAGGCAGGCAGGCTTCAGTAGTTGCAGCACTCAGGCTCAGTAGTTGTGGCTCACGGGCTCTAGAGCACAGGCTCAGTAGTTGTGGCGCAAGGGCTTAGTTGCTCCGTGGCATGTGGGACCTTCCCAGACCAGGGCTCGAACTCATGTCCCCTGCATTGGCAGGCAGATTCTTAACCACTGAGCCACCAGGGAAGACCCAAGATATGTAGATAGATTCTTATTAGAACATAGTGCATTGATGCAGTGATGCTTTTGCAGGCCATATTTGAAAAATGAAATTATTATTCATGGCAATCACTAATGCTAGGCCTTTTCAGTAGAGGGCACTGGAGGGGTATCTAGGAACATGTCTTCCAGTTTCAGTGCTATTTATCTTGGTCGATCAGTGACTTCCTACATAGTTTCCCCAGGAATCCAGTGGGCAGTTCCCAAGTAAGCCCCAGTGGGCAGCTCTCTAGCAAGTCCTTTGGGTGCTCCAGTGGGTGTCTTCCATGCAAATCTAATTGACACCCCAGTGAGTGGTTATTTTCTTGCTTGCCAGCCTCAGCCTGCAGGAACTTAGCAAACTTGGCCATCTCTGGGGCCATAGCCACATCTTCCAGTGAAATCTGAACCTCAGCCCTGGTGGAGCTCATTTCTGGGCTTGTTTCTTCCTTGGGCACTATCCTTCAGCCCTACGGATAGTGGCTGCATCTCATGTTTATTTTCTTGTATTCTTTAGTGTTCTTTTACCTTTTACTAGTAAAATGTTTATTCTCTTTGTACTAGTTAGTAATTCTTTACAGTTTCCCTGATTAAATTACTGGTGTGGTTTCTGTATCCGGTTGGGTTCTTACTGATAAATGATTATTCCATGTATAATGGATATCACCCACATGTAGCAATTGGTAAATTCAGAATGTGCCTTTTAAATGCTAATATATTTTCCTTTCTAATTACCAGCAATTGGTCATCATATGGCAGAATCTACATCCAAACTTAGTAAAAAAAAAAAAAAACCCTCAATTTACCCAAGTATATGTTGAAATGAAAGCAAAGCACCATAAAATGTCAGTTGTCAAATGAATTTGAGAAGCATATGAAAATGTTTTCTTTTCTCTTTTGCAGCAGACATGCTAATAAAACAAATATTTGAATGACAAATCATAGAATAACATGAACTTGAGATTTAATTGTGATCTGTTGAAACTGCATTATCCAAGTCATGATATGGAAAAACAAAAACAACAAATAAAATATGTTTTGTCAAACCTCTGTGTCTAGAGTAGTGGAGAGAAATAAAAATACTGAGCCAGTGTTATTTGAAAATACGGAACCAGTTCTTGGGGAAATTATTGGCTTTTCCAGAGATAATTCTATGGTCTAGACCAAGGAGTGACCAATTAAGGCTGCAGGTTGACCTCCTTGCTTTTGCAAATAAAATTGTATGAGAATACAGCCATGGCCATTCATTTACATTTTGTCTGTGGCAGCTTTTGCTTGACAATGCACAATAGAGTAGTTGTGACAGAGACCAAATGACTCCACAAAACCTCAAATATTTATTATCTGTCTCTTTAGGAAAGTTTGCTGACCCTGCAGGACGTGGGATCTGTTTTCGCCATTGAGGCTTGAAAGCAGCTAAATAAATGATTGTGACTAAGTTCCAGTAAAACTCTATTTATAAAAACAGGCTACAGCCCAGATTTGGCATATGGACTTTCATTTGCTGACCCTTATTGTAGAGCATAGTAGGTATGCAATAAATATTAGCTGAATAAATTTTTTTTTTTTTTTAAAGATTTATTTTATTTATTTTTTTTTGGCTGAGTTGGGTCTCCGTTGCTGCATGTGGGCTCCCTCTAGTTGCAGAGAGCGGGGGCTACTCATCGTTGCTGAGCCAGGGCTTCTCATTGCGGTGGCCTCTCCTGCCGCGAAGCACGGGCTCTAGGCGCGCGGGCTTCAGCAGTTGTGGCTCACGGGCTCTAGAGCGCAGGCTCAGCAGTTCTGGCACACGGGCTTAGTTGCTCCGCGGCACGTGGGATCCTCCCGGACAAGGGCTCGAACCCGTGTCCCCTGCATTGGCAGGCGGACTCCCAACCACTGCGCCACCAGGGAAGCCCAGCTGAATAAATTTTAAAAATTGATTTAAAAAATTCTAATATTGCCAACATATTCTGTTCTCTTTTTCAGAGTGTGTGTGTATCTAGATGATACTTGTGTGACAACTGACCACTGGCTCTGATGGATGACTTATGTAACCTCTGGAGAGTTACCTACATTGTGATCAGAAAGTACTGTGCCCGTGTGGAAAACATTGCAGTCCTGGGGCTAAAGATAAATTTCATGCTTGATAAAAAACGACCAAAAGGTAAGGCTTCTCTCTGGTGTGCTGCAGTCTTCAGTCTTCTGTTTTTCATCCCCACTGGCAACTCAAAGCTGTCCTTAATCTATCATATACCTCTTGAGTGTGTGCTCTGGGTTCACTGTCATGATGAAAAACTACTCCATGAACTCAGCAGAGGAACTCCAGATTGAATCTCAGCTGTTTACATAGCTTCTGAAGAAAATGTCACCCAAATATGGGAAACAATCCAAGAGGCATTTCGAGTATTTGTTTTAAACTAGAAATATTGACACTGGTACATGTTTTTCTTGAAGCTGTTTGTTAATTCTACAAATCCAGGGAGGCAACTTTCACTAGCCAGTTTGAGATTACCTAATTTGATGATGCTACCTCCGTTATCTCATGCAAACCTGCCCGGGCACCTCTATCCTACTGCAAGTAGCATAATCCAGGCCCTCATACCTCTTCTCTGAATTGCTGCCTCCAGCTCTTCATGTCTCTAATTTGTTTCACCTTTCTCAGCCAGATTAATCTTCCTGAAGCACAAATTCCATCACATCACTATTTTTCTCAGAAACCCCAAATGATTCCCATATGCCTGGAGAATAAAATATCGTTTTAGCCAGTCAACAGCCTTCGGTTCCATTTATCTCTACCACTCCCTACCCCTTCTGCTTACTCTCGACTACTTCCTTTCATGGAGGGTTGCCAGATAATAATATACAGGATACCCAGGTAATTTGAATTTCAGATGAGTAACTTATTAGTATGAATATATCCCAAATACTGCATGGGAAATATTCATACTATAAAAATAATTCATTATTTATATGAAATTTAAATTTAACTGGTATTTTTATTTGCTAAATCTGGCAACCCTACTTCCATGCTTGCTATATTTACCAGATTCAAATATATTTTGTTTTCTATATGTACCTCATGCTTTTCAGTTTTTCTGATTCTTGTCAGAATTACCTCCTAAATACCTAGACGCCATAAATAAAATATGGAGCCCATAACTGTTCACTCTCCTAAGTCAACATGATGTAGAAGAAAGGATAAAAATGAGACATACTTGGATTAGCATTATGACTTCAAGTTGGCCATCTCTGTGACCTTTGGACCAACTGCTTAGCTTTTATAGGCTTCATTTTCTCCATCTACACAATGAGGATCATAATACCAACTTTAAGTGATTATTTTAAGGTTAAGTGTGTAATTTTATAAAATCTTTCTAAAAATATGTGGTTCATAGGAGGGGTTCAATAAATGACAGTACCTTATCAACTTTCTTCTTTTATCAGTGCTTCTTAAACTTGAGTAACCTCAAAGTTCCCCCAATATATGGATTCCAATGTAAGAAACACTTTATTAACTAGTTAGGTGGTCATTTCCCACCTTACACATAAATACTAATCAAACTTAAGCAATGAAAGTCTGAGCAAAGCATGGTTATTAGAGGTTTATCTAGATAATCTAGAATAAGATATATTTTTCAACTCAACAAAATACAAAGACAATATTTAAACACTATCATAAAGAACTTCAGGAGTCACAGGAATACACCAGTAGATCCTTATTAGAGAAACACTGCAGTCAGTCTTATTTGTATATATGCTTTACTCTCTACTAGACAGATTGTCCTTAGGCCACATATCTGGGTTTTGTTTCTTTTCCATAGAGAAGTCTTCTGTAGAGCAGAAACTTATATTCATTAACTGAAAGGCTGATTGACTGAATATATAAATATTGATCTCAAATTCAGAAGTATAGGCTTTAATGATGACTTATGTGTACGTTTAGCAATACCATTTACATCCAAGGCCTGTTTTTTTTTTTTTTTGGCTTGTGGCTTGTGTGATCTTAGTTCCCTGACCAGGGATTGAACCCATGCCTTCAGCAGTGAAAGCGCAGAATCCTAACCACTGGACCGCCAGGGAATTCCCCAAGACCCTTCTTGATGGTGTATCTGTACCACCTCTTCTGTATAGAGACTGGGTTATGTGACTTTGGCCATGGTTTGTTGGACATCTGACCTGGCTGGCGTATGCTGAGTCAACCAGATTTTGTCTCACAGGATGTGGGAATTGTTGTCAATCTCTGGTGGGTATTTGAAGTAAAGTGCTGTCTGCCTCCCATGGGGCATCTTATTCTACTGGGAGAAGCATATAAAATTATTCTGCAGAGGGTGATATTAATGAGGCAGCCACTGAACTGGGGCTTAAGAGAAATTGCAAAGTAACCTGTGACCCAGCTTTCCACTACCTGATTTAGTCCCTTATGGAAGTAAAGTGCTCGTAACGCCTATTTTTGTTGAGAAAGTTTGAGGCTATTTTTTGTTATTCACAATCAAATAACCTCTAATGAAAGCACTCGGGTCAAAATTGAGTACATCTTTCAGGACAGCTGCATAGCGTAGTGAGGGTCACCTGTGGGCAGTGTGAATTTTAGAGCTGGCTGTGTGCATGTGCTCTTTCAAGGCAGAGGAAGCTAAAGGAAAGCAAGAGGGAATGGTAGACAGGTGAGAGAAAGGACCACCGATTGGCTAAGTGAATATCAAAAAACTTGGGGAAATTGTCTAATGCAATTCTTTACTAAGTCATAGTAAATGGTGTGCACCCTCTCCTTCATTTTCCTGTGACATGTTCAGAAAACCTATAATATTCACTAAACTTTGGATGAGTGTGCCTTTTTTATGATCAATGTGCAAGACGAATATGTTGGGTGGCAAGATTGATACCTGTTTTGACTAAATGTAGTAGTGGAGCCCAGACTTGGATTTCAAATATGCTGGGCTATTGTTTCAGTTTTCATTTGAAGAAAAGGTTTCATAGGTAAAAATTTTCATAAAACAGGCGTAATAAAAAGAGCCTGAACAAAGAATTGAAAGGTATGGGATAATGTTCAAGATGCCTCACCTCTTCGTTATGTCTCATGTCATATTACTGATAGAGTAATCCTGGAAAATATTAGAAGATTTTATGAGTTCAAATATTATCAAGAGAATGAAAACAGTTTATAAACCACAAAGAGCTACAAAGGTTAGAGGCAGTATTAGGTTTACAGTTTAGATTATGAGCTCCTTTTCTTTGCTTCTGTTTCCTAATATCCAGTGCAGCAATCATAGTAACTTAGGAGGTGCTCATAAATTGATTGTTGAAGAAATGAACCTAGGCTTCAGAATCACATATGTATTTTATATACATACAAATAAATCAATCTCAAAGCATTCATTGACAAAGAGAATGCAAACTGTCCTTGTCTACTAGGGAACAAATGATAGGAAATAGCAACTGAATTGATTTAGGTTAAAGTCACATCCCAATAGTGAGGATGGTAGCAGAGGAAGTCGAATATCCCTTCCCTAGAGAGTCTAAAGAGATTGGATTTTGTTCTCCTTGGAGCAATTTAAATCTGATCTTGATGAACTTGAAGATCTCTCAGTATCTTTTCTATCCCTTTAATTTTAGGATTAAAATGAATCTGAAATCTTCTTTACATCTGGGACAGCGATTGATGTCTTCTGTATAGGCTTAGATAACTCTGATTCAGTGGGACGTGTCCAAAAAATGCACTGCAGCATATATGTCACTTGGTTGGTTTCTCATTTGGCATATTTATCATAAGAATTTCTGGTATATAATTCTAAAAGGCTTAAAACAATCTGTAGGCGTTTTTACCTTCAGTGAATCACTCTGAGGGCATATAGCATGTTCCTTTAGGTCTTTGATGTGAGTAATAGAGAGTATATGTAACTTAGTGCTCTTGTGACTAATTTCATGTAGGTTGCTTTTATTTATGGAACAACATGCATGAATCACTCCATGTAGTTCAGTGGCTTTACATAAATATGTAAACAATGCATCCCACTTTCTGACTGATAGTTTTTAGAATAATGGTAACATGTAGACCAGAAGATATAGCATCTATACAAGTTTACTTCATAGTTTTTCTGGATGACTTTTGTTCTTAGAACTGCCTTCAGTTTGGGGCAAGGCTCTGAACTTTAGAGGGCTCCATGTATCACACAAACACAGAGTACATTTATCTAAGAGTATGTGGTTATTTCTGTCACTTGGGATCTAGAACTCATACTGGCATAATTCAGTCTGAAACCATGAGCATCTATTCTCATGACCAGCACCATTCTCACCTCAGGAAATCACTTCTCCACATCTTGCCCTATATTTTCAATATAAAAGGTAGTCATATCCAAATGTTATAAAGATTTGTGAGACATGATACTGCTGGTGTCACAGATGGACTGTGCTTTAGAAATCAGAGAGAATTTGAGTGCAAACTTACACAGATGAAAGAAAACACAAGTAATTTGCATCAGTCTGGGTTTGATCAGGAAAACAGAACCACTCTAGGTGTTGTGAGAAAAAATATCCATTAAAGGAATTAAGGTTGCCGTGATTGTGGAAACAGCTGAGGGAGTGAATGTTGGAAGTCTGTAGCTTGAAGGTGAGGGAAATAGTCACTAAGGACCTCAGCTGGAGGCTCTAAAACATGTTATTCTTAAAGGATTGCCTGGGAATTGCTGCAATCTCAATTGGGAAAGTTCCTACCAACTAGTGGGCTATCATGAAAATATGGATGCATCTGGAATGCTTGGGAAGTCAATGAATATCCTCCATCTACCCATGAATCTTGTTACCACAAACTCCAAAGAATAATGATTTCTTCTCCATTCTGCCTGCACAATATCACACAAGTTTCTCTCATTGGTAGTCTCTAACCCAGAACCATACAAAGTTCAGGCTCCTAAAAAATGTAGTTCCAGGCTACTCCTCTGCATTGCATAGGAGGGCAATAGGGGCAGTGTTGAATTGACAACCGGCAATTCAACACAATCACCCCTTTATCAACTCAACATCCAAGTGTAACACTTCTCCTTAAATATTTAATTTATGAACAAAGACAAATATAATGTGTTTCTTCCAACTAACATGATGCACTTAACCTTAATTCAAGTACAGACACATTCATTTTCCCCAAAGGGAAGGCAGAAAGGCTCATATGCCACTTTATTTCCGATAGTCCATGACTTGAATATTAAAATATAGAGTTGACCACTCTGAGCATATTTTATATTCATAATGGAGAATATAGGGGAAGCTTAATTTATGCAAATATATACATATCAAAGAATAAAGAAAATACGGACAGTTACTAGCCCTTTTTTTCTGCTTCTTGTCACATGGCCATAATTGGTATTTGTAACTTTCCACTTCCACTATCTATAATCCCTTTGCCCTCAGCAAGTGTATCATAGTTTTTTGCCCAGTGGGGACTCAGAATTGGTATCCATGTTGCTGATAAATTGCTCCTTCAACAGTGGATATAACTATATCAGCAATGGGGAATGAAAAGTCATATTTTTGAGCCAATACATAATTTCCAGCCATGGTTGATATTCGCAGAATGGAACGTTTTGCCCATCTAATTGTTAAGTGTCTCCTCTGCTATGTTTACTCTTGTATTGTTACATGACACACAAATATCCCCCACATTTTGTGCCCATTCTGAAAGATTCATCCACATACCTCTTCTCCTAAGCAGTTTTTCCAGTTTTTGAATCTTGTCCTTTTCAAATCCCTGGTCATTCAGCTAAATTGTTAGTGACTACCTACAGATAAGTGTAGATTTACAGTTTTGTTTTTCAAGTAATCTTATCTTTGAGGCTACCTAACTTAAAATTCTAACTGCTCAAAATTCTGCCTGCAAGGAGGATATCCATTAAATAGCATCCCTTCAGTACTACTACTGCCATCTATTTCCAAATAGTTTCAGATTATCTTCTGGAACCATTTGTAAACCATGCCCAACTAGTTTCCCTTCTCAGTGAAGTGGTCATAGTGGAGTTTTCATGAGGCCATTGTATGAGGTAAGGGAGAAGAGGCAATGCAACATGAGTAGGCACCATGAGAATCTAAATCACTAGCTTGTGGCAGCTTATATTCACCTTTCTTCTGGAGCCCAGTCTTGCACATACCACTTCCACTTGATGATGGACTGCTGTCACCCACATCAGTCTTTATGGCCTGGTGGTTCGTGTAGCATTCAGCTTATGAAGAGCAGTTCACTTTACATAGTAACTCTGTGGCCACAGTCAATTATTCAGGGCCCAGTGTACAGGAAAATGGTTTTCTGCAGAAAAGAATACGATTTATTCTAGAATCCTAGTGTCTGCATGATAATTCATCACTAGGGTCCTGTCAAGGCCCCGTTTACCATCTCTGTCACAGATACTTCGTGTTCCACTGAGGCTGCTGCATCATATGGCACAAGTGGCAGAGAGGCTTACACAGCAGTGTGGAACAACAGTAGAGCCTGTTCTTTGGGCTCCACTAAGAACTAGAAATTTTACAAGTTACTTGGTAAATGTGTCCAAGCAACCTTCATGACCAAATCTGACATACTTTGCCTTAAAACTCAGATGCCCAATAGGCCTTGGCGGTAGTGGATACCAGATGTACCAACTTGTCCTTCACCTCAGAGCTGATATATTGACATGTACTGGAACTCTAGAAACCTTACTGAAGTTACAGAACCCTAAATTACTGAGGGGTTTATGTCTTATGCTTTGCATACATGTGTTTTAACAACGTGTCTGGGGTAGGGATTAGAAAAATTTTTCTGTAAAGGGCCAAATAATAAATATTTTAGGCTTTGTAGATCATACAGCACTCTCTGTCACATGTCCTTCTTTTTTGTTTGTTTTGATTTTTTACAATTATTTAAAGATGGAAAAAAAGTTCTTAGCTCATGGGCTGTGCAAAAAGAGTCTCCTGGTAGTTTGATTGCTGCTTTTAGGCAATACTTCCCAAACTATCTGTGGTATGTTTTTTTTTTCTTTTAAAATTTCCAATCCATTTCAGACTGCCATTTTTGTAAAAAACAGTAAAAATGAATAACTGAAAATAAAATTATAAAGCCAGAAAATAAAATTTAATTTTTTAATATTAGGTTCAATAGGCATAAAATTGTGTGGTCAACTTGCTGTAAAACTAAATTCTTAGTCTAAATTTCTGTACTTAACTCATTGAAAATTAGCAACATACAATTTTCAAATCTCCATTGGTATGCAGACTATACTTTGAATAATACTGATCTAGAGTATTTGTTACTTTCTGCTCACTAGGTCAGTCAGCATTCAGTGAGTTGAACTGTTGTCATTATCTGTGGAATGGCCAAATAACCCAGTTCTTTATAGCCTAGATTAAAATAGTAGGCTGGAAAGTTAATATATTCCTAAAAGAAGGGAAAGCAATACACTATTCTTTTGTTAAAGGAATAGGGAGAGAGAGAAAAAAAATCAGATCGGTAGCTGCACATCAGGTTATAGAGATTGTGTTGATTTGCTGGAACAAATTTGTGTTGATTTGATGCCTTTATATTAATTTATGATAAACTACTGTAATTCTCAAGCATCTGGCTTCTGCATAGTCCAAATAGGTGAGTTGAATGGGTATGTGATAGGTATAACCTCCTCCAACATCTTTCAAGTCCTTGACAGTGACATTAATCTCTGTAGTCCCTCTGGGAATGCAGTATTTCTTTTGGTTTTACCACTCCTTGTCATGGACTACCAGTGTCTTATTATCCAGTGCCAATGGGGTCTTTTTTTTTTTTTTTCTTCAGTGGGATCTTTTTAAGATAGAGTTATGTTACAGCTGGATTGGGACAGATCTCTACTTATCTCTGGGAAATCTGGAACTCTGGTGTTGACACTTAGGCAAGATTAAGATGAGGTAGGCTAATTAGTGGTCTTTAATGTGCTGTGAAAAGTTCAAAATTCTCTTGGTGGAGGCCAGGGTCAGCTTTTTTACATTTTTTAGGGATATTCATATTGATGACTTAACCTTGGTTTAGCCAGTTCCATAGCCAGGCTTTGGCTATGTGATGAATAGAGTGTAGAAGACCCCTCTGGAAACTCTTGCCTGATCTCTCCTGAAACTAGAGTCCTCATACATAGCCAGATCATTGTGGTTGTTTGAAGTCCAGAAATGAGGCTCCTCCTGTGCTGTTGAGACAGGAACCTGGGAAGCTGTGCCTGGAAGTGTCTCAGCCCCTGATGCTTCCTGCGCTTGCTTTCTTCCTTCTACCACGTGCTTTGTCTTTTCATATACTTTAGGTGAGTGTACACTGAGAAATCTCAATTCTCCAACCTTATGTAACCATTGTAGTGTCATTGCTATCTTTAATTAATCAAAGAACCAATTCCAGGTCTTATTCTTAAGATTCTATTATCCTAGAACATTTTCCATAACAACAGCATACTATCTGGATTCAATCAGGAAAACAGAGCCCCACTAAGTAATATGGGAATCAGGGATTTAATATAAGAGTTAGGGCATCATAAATGTAGACAGATTTGTAGTAATGAGGGATGGGGAGCATGCAACCAGAGGTCACAGTTACTGACCACCACTCATGGGGGTGTTATTAAAAATTACTGCCATTTTTAGTATTTGTTGAGAAGATTCTTACTGAGGGGAAAAGATAACTATTTGTATAATTTTGACTTCAAATGTTGATTACTAGCTCTTAAATATGTGACATGTGGGCCTGTGTTTGTAGTTTTATCTGGGCCCCACAAATGTTAGGGATAAGCCTGCTTTTTCTCATGATGCTCTCTTGTGATCTTTTCTTGACAAAGTCTTTGCTTTGCCTAAACTTCAGGTTCATTTGCTGTGTATTCCTTACCTATCATATCTGACCAACTCAAAATTTCCCTTTACTGTAATGGTAATCAGCTCTTAGGCTTGTAGGTCATCTCCAGGGCTTTATTCTAGCCTCAACATTGGGTCCTGAAACCAATATTATTAAGTTTGTATTAACTCAATGGAGTATCATGTTAGTATCATTATTGTAGTATATTTGCATTTAATACAATAATGACTTGGTAAAAATGGAGATGATTTAAGAGCTTATTTAGTCCTATGGTTGAAATAGGAATAAATATATATAATAATAAAGGTGTATGGGGTTTCCTGGGAGTGGGAGTTAAGCATTATCAAAAGAAAGTTTGAGGGTGATTTTGGGCTCACCCCTTTCACCCCCACTATTCAGTCAGAAATATTTTCCTTTATCATATTTGTTTACATTTCTTGGTAAGATTTTGTTTTAAACTAGCTTTCTTAAATTTAAAAAATGTTTAAAACCCATGGATTTAATCCAAGTCCTTATTTTATATTTGAGGAAATTGAGGTCCACAGAAATAGATGAATTTGCTTAAGGCTACATAATGAAATAATGGCAAACCTGGGAGTAAAACCCAGGTCCCTAGTCCCTGACTATGCTCTTTTCAGTTTTCTTACAAGTGCTTATATTACAGAGATCTTGGAACTCTGGGAGCTCTCTACAGAGAAACAGAAAATGCTATGATAGCTTGTTTTACTTACATACAAATATAATTTCATGTTAATCAAATAATGTTTATTATACTCTAGTATATATGAATAGAAGCTGATACCAGATTCTCTCTCTCTCTCATGTTCCCTCTTTCTCTCCCTATCTCTCTCTATCACTGTGTCACATAAACACACACGAGAAAAAATAACTTTAAAACATTTTATTTTTTCCACATGATTATTTCTCTCAAGTTGGGAAAATGTCATTTTAATGGCAGGACACCTACATGTAACTGGAGAAACACCACTCTTCATGGATGCAGTTGCAGAATTTGAGAACCTGGTACCACTTCATGCCACCTTTCACACACATTTTCTAAGGTTCTGATTTTAAAAGTTAAAGCTAATGTTTTGCATATTTTAAATTGGCATGCATTTTATATAATTACAAATAATTATTTTATTTCCTCTCAAAAAGCTTGAGGAAATGGAGTTTTGACATCTGGTCTGAGATTTAAAATGCATCCTAAAAAATTTATTCCTTAATCGCACATCTCTGAGTTTGACCTTCAGTTGAAAAGTGTAAAGATGCGGAGGACAATATTCAAATGACTTGCAAATTTATGATTTAAAAAAAAATCCTGATCTAGTAAGAGTATAAGTTTTTTCTTTTTTTTTCAATGTTAGCCTTTATTTTATTTTATTTCATTTTTATTTTTAACATATTTATTGGAGTATAATTGCTTTATAGTGGTGTGTTAGTTTCTGCTGTATAACAAAGTGAATCAGCTACACATATACATATGTCCCCATATCTCCTCCTTCTTGCATCTCCCTCCCACCCTTCCTATCCACCCCTCTAGGTGGTCACAAAGCACTGAGCTGATCTCCCTGTGCTATGCAGCTGCTTCCCACTAGCTATCTGTTTTATGTTTGGTAGTGTATATATGTCCATGCCACTCTCTCACTTCGTCCCAGCTTATCCTTCCCCCTCCCCGTGTCCTTAAGTACATTCTCTATGTCTGTATCTTTATTCCTGTCCTGCCCCAGTTTCTTCAGAACCATTTTTTTTTTCAGATTCCATATATATATGTTAGCATACGGTATTTGTTTTTCTCTTTCTGACTTCACTCTGTATGACAGACGCTAGGTCCAGCCACGTGACTACAAATAACTCAATTTCATTTCTTTTTATGGCTGAGTAATATTCCATATGTGCCACATCTTCTTTATCCATTCATCTGTTGATGGACACTTAGGTTGCTTCCATGTCCAGGCTATTGTAAATACAGCTGCAATGAACATTGTGGTACATGACTCTTTTTGAGTTATGGTTTTCTCAGGGTATATGCCCAGTAGTGGGATTGCTGGGTCATATGGTAGTTCTATTTTTAGTTTTTTAAGGAACCTCCTTAGTATTCTCCATAGTTTTGTAGTGAGGTGGATGGACCTAGAGTCTGTCATACAGAGTGAAGTAAATCAGAAAGAGAAAAACAAATACCATATGCTAACACATATATATGGAATATAAAAAACAAAAACAAAAAATGGTCATGAAGAACCAAGGGGCAAGACGGGAATAAAGATGCAGACCTACTAGAGAATGAACTTGAGGACACGGGGAGGGGGAAGGGTAAGCTGGGACAAAGTGAGAGAGTGGCATGGACATATATACACTACCAAACATAAAATAGATAGCTAGTGGGAAGCAGCCGCATAGCACAGGGAGATCAGCTCAGTGCTTTGTGACCACCTAGAGGGGTGGGATAGGGAGGCTGGGAGGGAGGGAGATGCAAGAGGGAGGAGATATGGGGATATATGTATAGGTATATGTATAACTGATTCACTTTGTTATACAGCAGAAACTAACACACCATTGTAAAGCAATTATACTCCAATAAAGATGTTAAAAAAAAAAAGAATTTGGTGACCAACTGAATATGGTTGTCAAGAGAGAACTATATTGTATTAATGCATAAAGGACAATTTGGAAAGAAAAAGAGAGAAGGAGAAGAGTGAAACAACATCAGCAACATCAAGAAAAGAGTTTGGGCAAGCAGTTATTGACCAAATTTAAATTTATATTTCCTTAAATGTTTTCAGTTTTAAAGTCTCTCTTCAAAAATAAAATTTAAAATTGAATATATCCTCTCTAATCCTCTTCTCTTTCCAGTTTTGTTTTCTTCTATTCTGATTCTTCTCATTTTCACATCAGTTTGACTGTATAGGAGAGAATTGTTCAAAACTAACATAACAATCATTGAATTAAGTAGCATATCCTTACTCTTTTAAATTTATTTTTATTTATTTACTTTATGTTTTTTAAAGATTTTTTTGATGTGGACCATTTTTAAAGTCTTTATTGAACTTGTTAGAATATTGCTTCTGTTTTATGTTTTGGTTTTTTTGGCCATGAGGCATGTGGGATCTTAGCTCCCCAACCAGGGATCAAACCCACACCCCCTGTATTGGAAGGCAAAACCTTAACCACTGAACCACCAGGGAAGTCCTGTTATTGCCTTTTAAAATGCAATAAAAAGTTGATATGTTGTCCCTACTTAAACTCATACACAATTTTGGGGAAAAAATAAGAGAATTTTACTTGCTTGAAAGAGGCCCATGAAAAGAGACAATCCATAGTATTTCAGCACAAATTATTACTTGGGAGTCCCAATTCAAATTGCATAATGTTTGTTCTAGATTTGATAGAAACCATAATGTTTTGATAAATGAAAAATACAGATCTCCTTGTTTTTGATTGGTTTCACAATCTCTCCTTTTCAGTTCAGCAAATACTTATAAAAGACTTTCTATGTGAATAGCCTAATTGATCCTATGGCAGATAAAATAATAGCAAATAATCCCAGCATTTTTTAGATTCCTTTGTCATGAAATTACAGAGGCCATCTGTTCTTTTGGATGCCTTGGTAAATCATAGCTGGTATTAGGAAGGTCCTACTCATGGCCCATCTTGGAAAGCACTCTCTTTAATTGAGAAATGCAAAGCTTTTCAGACTGAGGAAATGTAGGGCAAATTTTGGGGTTTTTTTCTCCTCAAATTCCTTCTTTTGGTCTGTCATTCCTTTGAGGTACAGATTTGACTAAATAAGTTTGCTTTGTGATTTTTCCCATTCAGTATCATTAACTTGGTTTTATCAATACAATAGGTTAGAGACGTGTGATTTTCCCAGTTGTACCTGTAGTGCATAGGAATGGATATTGGACACATGCAAATCTTGCAATTAGCTTCATATTCTCTAACCAGCCAATCTTTTCACCCAGCAAACTAACTTGTAAACCGAGGGTGGGGAACCTAGGTAATGTTTGGTTGTCCTGTGGTTATCTGGACAGTGCTTTGTTTGCTATAGAATGCCCACTACTAAGTCAGTGGGCAAATTAGCAGGGATGTTAGTACAACATTTTTCTCCATGTAAAGCATGGTTTCCTCCTTGAGAGACCAGAAGTATTTCTAACACTGTGAAGTGTTTTTAAAAAATTTTTTTTGTTTTTGTTTTTAGGTGACAGCTTTATTGAGACATAGTTCACACAATATTTAATTCACCCATGTAAAGTATACAATTCGATAGTTCTTAGTAAATTTACCAAGTTGCCTAATCATTACCACAATCAGTTTTAGAACACTTTTATCACCCTGCAAAGAAACCCTGTATCTCTTAGCCATTAAGTCCTAACTAATCTCCTTTCTGTATCAGTAGATCTTCATATTTTGGATATTTCATACAAATGGAATCCTATAATATGTAGTCTTTTGAACCTGCTTCTTTCACTTAGTGTAATGTTTTCAAGGTTCACTCATGTTGAAGTATATATATCAGTATTCCATTGCTTTTTGTGGCCAAATCATATTCTGTTTAATGGATTTATCACAAATTCTCCATTTATCAGTTGATAGACATTTGCATTGGTTCCACCTTTTGGCTATTATGAATAATGCTGCTCTTCATTACAAGTTGTTGTGTCATATATTTTTATTTCTCTTGGATATATACCTAGGAGTGGAAATATTGGGTCAAGTGGTACCTCTATAGTTATTTAGACAGTTATGAGGAACTCCCTCAGTGCATTCCAAAGTAGCTACACCATTATATTCCCATAGTTGTGTACGAGGGTTCTGATTTTTCCACATCCTTGCCAACATTTGCTAGTTTCTATCTTTTTGCTTACAGCCATCCAAGTGGATATGAAGTGATATCTCATAGTGGAGTTTTTCTTTTTTCTTTTCCTTGATGACTAATGATGTTAAACATCTTTTTATGTGATTATTGGCCATTTGTATTTATTCTTTGGAGAAATGTTTGTTTAGATCCTTTGCCCATTTTCAAATTGGGTTATTAGTCTTTTTATTATTGAGTTGTAAGTGTTCTTTATATATTCTAAAACGAGTCCTTTATCAGATGTATGATTCTAAAATATGTTCTCCCATTCTGTGGGTTATCTTTTAACTTTCTTGATGGTGTCCTTTGAAGCACAAGAGTTTTTAATGTTGACAAAATCCATTTTATCTTTTTTTTTCTTTTGTTACTTTTGCTTTTAGTGTAATATTTAAGAAACCACCAAAGGCAAGGTCATGAAAATTTACCCCTGTGTTTTCTTTGAGGAGTCTTATAATTTTAACTCTTACATTTAGGTTATTGATACACTTTGAGTTAATTTTTCCATATGCTGTGAGGTAGGGGTCCAACTTCATCCATTTGCATGTGGTTATCCAGTTGTCCCAGCTCCATTTTAGTACTGTGCAGTTTTTATGGGTCCTTCTCAGAATTTCATTAATTATCTGGCTATCAGTTCAATTGAATTAATTGATCAGATTAGTCAGTCTGGAATATATTTGCCAGATTTTTTTTTTTTGTGTGTGTGTGTGTGTGGTATGCGGGCCTCTCACTGCCGTGGCCTCTCCCGTTGTGGAGCACAGGCTCCGGACGCGCAGGCTCAGCAGCCATGGCTCATGGGCCCAGCTGCTCCGCGGCATGTGGGATCTTCCCGGACCAGGGCACGAACCCGTGTCCGCTGCGTTGGCAGGTGGACTCTCAACCACTGTGCCACCAGGGAAGCCCTGCCAGATATTTTATAATTTAGGTAATTTTTCGAATTTCTTATAAGGCAAGGTTTGAAAATGGAAGGAGATGATGCAAATTTTCTTCATTTATCAGATTTGAGTGAATCTATTCTGAAAGGTTTTGCTCATTCTTTATTATTTAGGGCAGATCTCTTCTGGGATGAGGTGCACCACTGAATGGCATTGAGTGGATCCCTTTCTATTCATAAGCAGCATGATCTAAATGAGGTGATCTGAACCTGCCTTTTCAGGCATTTTATATCATGCTTTAGTCCCATTAACCCAGAATAAAGATTGATTTATTTACCATGGCTTATATCTTATAAATAAGTCATAAGAGTTGGGAGTGGGGGCATATATGTGTGCTAAGTTATTAGGAGACATATATATTGTGTTTCCCTGGGGATCCACGGGGGAAAATATTTCCATGGCTAAAATAGCTCAGTTTTTTCCCCAAATAGGATGCAGGTTGTACGTTTCATAGATATTATGATTACAAGAACTGTGATCCATAGGAGTTCCCTGTGTAGTTTGACTTTCCAAGCACAATACCCTTGGCTTGGTATGATTGTGGAGCCTATTTTAGTAGGGAAAGATCTCAAGTAATTTCTTATAAAATACTTTCCACATGGAATTCAGCATAATCTGCTCAGTCATGTGGTCCTCAGGCCATAGGGATTCTCTTACCATGAAATGGAAAATAATCATTATTTCTTTAGAGATTAATAAAAGAATGAACCAGCTGTAAGAAAACAATGTCTGAATAGCAAAGTGTGACTAGGGGTAAACTTATAGCTCTAAGCAAAATGATCATTAGGAATTCATCTGAGCAGTAGATCATATTAAACCAGCACAAAGTAAAGAACAAAGTTAATCAGTGACAAGGAAAGGAGAAAAAAAATTAGTGCATGATTATCCATACTTCCAGTCATGGAGTGTGACACAAAGGACTTTGAAAAAAGCTATCCACATTTGAAAACTGTCTGCTCGATCCAGGGATCTTAGTATAGGTGTCTACTCTTGTGGATCATCTGCTCCTGAAGGCTTTTTAGTTAGCTTTCAGTGAAATTCCTAGCATAAGTAGAGATTCATTGGTAAAATATTTTATTTGTATTGGGCTCAGTTCCTTGAAGTTTAACAGCAGTAAGAGTAATTAAACATCCTAAAATCATACCTCATAACTAAGTTCTAATGTAGATATATGCTGATGTGTTTTCTAATAGGTCCACTAACTAGGTTAAAAATCATGGAAAACATCTATTGGGTTTTCTTTTGGAAAGCAAGCTTATAGTCATGGTGCTGAGAACCTATTATACCAATCATAACTCTGATATTCTCCTCACCCCCCCACCTCCAGGAAAACAGGAGATATGTAAGGTCATAGTATATGACAGAGAATTAATTTTTGTTTCTTCCTGTGATAGATTCTGGTTTTAGTGGGTATTGAGAAAGTTTGTGGAATGGGTTTATGGGTCTCTATGTGCATTTTGATTTTTTTGTTTAGAATATACAGAATGGATCTATAGTTCTGTTCATTTATAGGTCAGAGGGAGCTTGTTTATGCATGGGGTTGTTAGGAGAAAGGAAGTGTAAAGATACAGAAATTATAACCTAGTTTATAGTGTCATTATAGCCCAGCTTTATCTAGTTCATTAGACTTTTTAAAGTAAATTCTTTCTGAAGTGAACTGAATTTTGCAATTTCATTTACACACACACACAAAAAAAACTCTACCCAGTAATTTAACCAGAGTAGAGTTGTGTAGAAGAAAAATATACTTTTAAGTTCTTTCAGTTAGAGTGTAATGGAGATAGATAAGGGCTCAGAGACAGAATCAGGCAAATTTGAAGGGGTGGTAGAAATTCCCAAGGACAATTATGCTCTAATTTACTCTGGGGGACCACTTGAGGGTAAAGTGGAGCAGTTTTGTGGAAGGAATGGAACTTACATCCAATAGAAATGTCAAGGTTTGCCTTAAACAATTATGCTAATAAGCTCATTTTGAGTGGCTAAAATAATCACTGAAAAAAGCTATGTGTGAATCTATGCCTGAAGGAACCTATCACTGGAGTCCCAAGCAGGACATGTCATTAGCCTTTTTAATCTCTTTTGAGTCTTCATAGGCTGTCTTTTTTACAATGTTACAAATTATTTCTGGTTTCTTGTTATGTGCTCTAAAATTTAGAGCACAAGGTGGACCCTTTTGAAAAGGGAATTTGTTGTTTCCAGTGCTCTTGGTCATCTTCACTCTATTTAATTTGCAGTGCTGTAAGATTTTTCCTTTTCTTTTATTCTTCTAAGAGTCTTGGTAGTGCTCAACTATTTGTGGTAATTCCAGATGAGCCACTTGCCAATCTCAAATTCAACCAATCATTTTATTATTTCTGATTATAATCCAGATATGGTACCAGAATATTGTTTAGAAGTACTAGTGAGACTTTTTCTAAAGTACTCAGTTGATTCAAGACTCTTTTACCTATTATTCTTATTTATTTTTATTTATTTATTTTAAAGCCCAGGACATACCACTCACGGCTGCCGGGGTGGGTGTAGCCGCCTGCCCCTTGCCCAGGATGCCTGGCTCCTGGTCAGTGGGTTGGCTGCAGCTCACTGTGCGCCCTTATAGGTTTGAATACTTTGTCCAGTTAACCGTAATAGGGAAGATTTCAGGAATGGCCTACAGTAATTTTCTTTTCAATCTAATTATTTGTTTTATCCAAGTCCCCTGGTATGATGGTTCATTAGGTGTCCAGTCTACTTTGAGTCATTTTTTCCCCTCCCTCTGATATGGTAACCAAGAATCTATTAAACTGATGCAAACCTGGAACCTAGTGTATGGAGCTAACAGTATTCTAGATTTCTCTTTACATTTTTGCTTGTTGCCTGTAAACTTGTGAAATTATTTAACTATATTGTGAAGCTTAGCATGGGACGAGGTTTAAACACTTGAAGAGGTGAGCAAGTTCTTACTGGGTATTGAAGAGAAATCTCTTTTTTGCTAAGGGTGTACTCAGCTACTGGAAAGGATATGGGATTTTGTGAAAGTATGGAAGGAACAGTAGCTAAATGTCCTTTGGAACTGCCATGGCTAAGGAAGCTGAAAAATAATTTCAAGTCCTCTTCATAAGAGACTTTATCCTCAGTAAATGTCAAAGGTAGGGGAAGATATGAGTGTTAGGTTTTTCCTGAATTTTCTTTAAGATGAACAGGGAATCTTGTTAAAAAAAAAAAAAACCTACATGAGACTCATATTGATATAGAGAAGAGTTACTGTACCAATCAAAGAAATAGGCTCATTAGGCATTTGAGATTTTGTTTACCTTGAGTTCAAAAGCACTCCATAAGTGAAGGATTGTGTTAAAGGCACAATTACTAACTGTAGATCACAGAAAATTTGGGTTGTCTCAAGTAAAGGAATGCCACTTAGCTAAATACAGAATTGTGATATAAGGATAATATATTAAGTGATGGAGTTCAGGAACCCTATCCCAAAATACGGCACTTTGGCATATTGCATATGTTAAGCTGAAGGAATTTGAGAAGTGGCATGTGCAAGAAGGACTTTCTGACCTTCCCCTGAATCAGGGCCCTCATATGAAAGGTAGCCTCATATCTTTTCATGACTTTCCACTCTTCATCAAACCTAACATAAAAACGCTCAGAGTTAACCATTTCTTCAGGTCTTCATTTTCTTACAAGTGCTCCCGTGTCACATAAAACTTATATTAAGCAAATTTGCATGCTCTTCTCTTATTAATCCGTCTTTTGTTATAAGGGCCCCAGATGAAAATTTAGAAAAGTAGGAAAAAAAGATATTTTCTCTCCTGTACATAAGCAAACTGGGGTTTTAAGGTAAGATGGGGCATGGGGGCTGGGGAGGAACATTTAAGAGTTAATTATTCCCACAAACACAAAAAGACAAATATAGTCAACACAAGATAATTTGAAGATTTCCTCATCAGCCAAAGCGTAGCAATGTCAGTGGTATAGTATAAGACATAAGATATCTTCCTCAGTCATATAGTTGAAGCTGACCTACAGTCTTTTTACTGCAGCCCCTGTAGCCTGGTTGTTAAGAAACCTGAGTCACCAGAGGTTTCCTGGAATCCTAACAGACATATAACCAGAACAAAAGAGTTACTACTTCTTAACACTTTCTTCCAGTGGAGAGGACCACATAGCCAGGTCATCAGAAAGCCATGAACCAGAAATAATATAATCACACACTCAGGGATACAAAGTTTTCTAGCAGTGAGGTGAGACTCACCCAAGGAGATCATGAAGAGCAGCCTGGGTATAAAGGATGGTTTGCCCTTCCCTGGTAATGCAGGCCAATCGGCTCCGAAGGATTAGGTCTCAGAAGGACTTCAAGAACACTGTTAAACATTTTTTAGAAAATAATTTGGGGAGGGATAGAATTTTTATTTGTATGCAAGAGATATAAACTTTAAAAAGGAGTTCATGACATAGACTAATCACTATTTAGGGCTAACCTTACTACACAGCAGTCCCAATTCTGATTGGATAATTTGGGTCAGTTTTGATAGAAACCATGAGTTCCTATCTTCAACAACAAATACTACAATTTTCTGATTTTCCTAGGCAACAGTATCTTGGGTAACGTTCCTTCCATCTATGGTGACTTCTGCATGGCTAGTACTCAGAAGTTCCTGCTATTCATGGCCTTTTTTTTGAAAAGTAAACCTTTTGTTATTTTAGAGATGCAAATCTCTTCCTGAGTGAGAAAAGCATTTAACTCAGTTTATGCAGTTCCCTAGATTGAGGGCAAAACATCTTTTTTTTTTCATTATCCTTTCCCCCCTCCCCCTTATTTCCCTTTCCTTGAGGCTGAGAAGAGAAATATAGAGGAAACATATTTTCATGGGTTAGTTTTATAGGGAGCTGGACCTAGACAACCAAATATTATAGATTAAGCATTTTTTCCAAGTCTCAAGTTTATAATGTACTAGAATGTGGAATTTAGAATAAACACCAAACTAGGATTTAGAACTTTTAGATTCTGGCCTTAGTTTTACCTTTATGAGCTGTGTAAACCTGGATAAAACTATTCCTGCTAAGTCACAAGTTGTTTATCTGTAAATAGAATAATATACTGTTTCTTCCAACTCCAGCTGAGGATTGTGAGATTCAAACACATTGAAAACTGAATATTATAGAATATGAGTTGTTATCATTCAGTTAAAAATATAAAAGGACAATGCCAAGACAAAACATTTGTAGTGTCAAAGTATATAATGAGAACATTTACAAAATAAAGAAATCCAAATAGCCAGTAAATATATGCACAGATATTCAATTTCATTACTAATAAAAATGCAAATTAAATCAGTAGAGAGATTTTTTTTTGCCATAATCAGGAAATCAGAAACATGCAAGATGATGAATGTGTAAGTGTATTGACTTTAACATTAGAAGTATGTACAAAAAAATTGGGGACAATTTGTGTGATCAACAATAAATTAAAATACATTCAATGAATATCACCTACTCCCATTCTTGTTATAGTCATTGATAAGCTCACTTGTCACTACCTTCCATTCCTTGTGATCTCTGCGCTCCTGGCTCTCAATTCTCCTGAATATATTTCCTTTATATTTCTTTTTAACTCATTATCCTTATGTATAACCACTCCAGCCCTGACTTCTCAATTCCTTGACTTCTCCTCCAGTGATCTTTTCTGCCACAGTAATTCAGTTACACACTGTCATGGTCAGCTCCTACAAAGAGTGGTTTTTCAAATTAGAGTAACTGTATCTTGGGACACAAAAGCCTTTCCCAGGGAATTCTTGGGTAATTAAAGAAAATCACTTTCCAAATTCTCAACATTCATAGGTCCCCTTTCCTGAAATAGATTAGTTTGAGAATGAGCTTGTGGTGTGCATCATATCAGTTATCCTCTTATGTCTCCACTTCTGCAATTACCTTTCTCCTATTTTACCATCTGTATTAATTTCTTATCACTGCTGTAAAAAATTACCACAATTGTAGTAAAGTAAAGCAACAGAGATTTAATATATTATCATTCTGGAGGTTGAAATTCTGAAATTGGTTCTTTTGAGGCTAAAACAAAGGTGTTGGCACAGCTGCATTTCTTCTGGAGGCTCTGTGGGAGAATCTGTTTCCTTGTCTTTTTTGGCTTCTGCAGGCTGGCCACATTCCTTGGTTCATGGCCCCGTCCTCCAACTTCAGTGCCACCGGTATAACATATTCCATTGCTTTCTCTGACTCTTGAAACTCTTGCCTCCTTCTTAGAAGGGCACTTGTGATTACATTGACCCACCCAGATAATCTCCTCATCTCAACATTCTTAATTTAATCATGAGTGCAACATCCTTTTTCCATCTAAAATAATACATTCACAGGTTCCCGAGAGTAGGACATGGACATTTTTTTTGGAAGGGGGTATTATTTTGCCTGCTAACCATTCAACCAGAATCTTATTTTAGTGCATGTCTCCTGGATGTAAAATTTTCCAAAATGCCAAATTTCGTATTCTAAATATTGATGATTGACTCTTAAGACTGCAAACAGCACTTTGGCGCTGTTTCCCACCAGTTTCCTGCCTTCAAAAAAGAGGTTAATAAATTAGTTTAAATTATTTATTTTAAATTATAGATTTCTATATAAGTTCAGATATATAATTCTAGATGGGTTTAGTTAATTGAGCAGAATTAATATCACTATAACCATTCTTCTTCTATTTTCATCTAATTATTTACATAAATAAGTTTTCTCAATGCTTAACTATGAAAAATGAACAAATAAAAATGTAATATATTTGATGCTAAACCTCCTCCCATTCTAATAACAAGCATAGCTAGCCCATGGAAACAATACTTTTTTTTAAAGCCTATCTGTCTTATTAAGAAATGTGTTTTTATTAAGATCTTATATTTTATACTTAGTAACTATAAAATTTTGTGGCATACTTACAATGCTTTGATCAATTTGCTACTACCAATAATTACACAATAACTAAATCTAGAAAAAATTTTAACATAAATTAATTTAGAAACATTATTTTGCAGAAATGTAAATAGACTAATAACTTTCAAACATAAAAACAAGCATCACTGAAATAAAATTCTGTGGGAGGAGTAGAATAAAAAAAGATGGAAAAAAATGATGTAAAATAGTTATCTCTTAAAAAGGAACTGACCGAAATGGGAAGGAAATCCAAAAAAGAGGGGATGCATGTATATGTATGGCTGATTCACTTTGCTGTACAGCAGAAACTAACACAACAGTGTAAAGCAACTAAACTCCAATAAGAATAAAATAAAATAAAATAGAGGACCTTATTTACATTTTTAATATGTATGATGGTACATATCAAATGACTATAAGCATATTCTATAAATTACATTATTAAGTGCTGTAACATTTGAATTTTAAAATTCTAATATTTACAACATGCTAAAAAATTACATTCTTTGTATCTCCTTGAGCTTCCAATGAGAAATTATATATCATCCCAAAATTTTTCATTACCAATGAAAAATGAAACCTTTTCTAAAACCCTACACAATTACTTTTAACTTTGACATTTACTCCTTCAAAACCTTGGATCCAACAATATTTTCACATTATTAGGTCCTATAGTCCATTGTTCATACGACTTTTTCATTGCCCTTAAGCCTGCTTAACCTTTGTCCCATCCTTATACATTTCCTTTATATGCCCTTAGTCTTTTGTCCATTTTCATCATACTTGAAAAACAATTCAACTTTGAAGTTATGAATAAAAATCATATTTCCAACTATACTGAGTATGTGCTTCCCAACTGAGCATAGCTGGTAAAAAAAAAAGAATGCAAGCAAATACTGACTGGTCTCCCTTTATATTTAATATTTATATTAAATGTATATTAAATGTATATGGACTAAATGTTTTCAATAGAAGCAGGGGTCATAAGACTGGATAAAAAAATCAAGACTTAATGTGTTGCATATTTGAAAGTTGCTAAGAGAATAGATCTTAAAAGTTCTCATTACAAGGAAAAAGAATTGGTGTCTATGTATGGTGACTAATGTTAACTAGACTTATTGTGGTGATCATTTCACAAATATTGAATCATTATGTTATACACCTGAAACTAATATAATGTTATATGTAAATAGTACCTCAGTAATAATAATAATAAAGACAAACTATATGCTATTTGGAAGAAAACCACTTTCAATATAAAACACAGACAGTTTACAAGGACATGATGGAAAAAAATATTCCATATAAACACTAATTATAATAAAGTTGGAATGACTATATTAATATAGAGAAATATAAAAATTTTATTCGGAATAAAGGGGGACATTTCACAATGATAAAAGTTTCAACGAATCAGCAATATATAACAATCAGATGTTTATGTACCCAATAGCTAAACATAAACATTTATGAAGGAAAAGCTGATAGGACTGAAAGAAGAATTAGGCAATTTTGGAATTACATTTGGAGATTTCAAAATTTCTTTCTCAGTAATTGATATTGTAAGTAAACAGAAAATCAGCAAACAGACCTGAACAACACTATCAACTGAGTTGAACTAATTTCCAGTATTAAACACTCCATCCCAAAATACAGAATACTGTTTTTTTGCTATTCTAAAAAATGTACATGATAGACCATATTATGGACCATAAAACCAGTCTCAATAAATTTGAAATTATTAAAATAACACAAAGCATATTCTCAGACCAAAACAGAATTAAAATAAACATCATTAACAGAAGAATATTTGGAAAACGTCAAAAAATTATGCCATAGAGTTTTAAATAGCCAATGAGTCAAATAAGAATTGAAAGTTGAATATGTGAAGTTAATGAAAAAGAAAACACAACATAAAGCAGTGCTTAGATGGAAATCTATGATTTTAAATGTTTATGTTAGAAAATAAAAAAGGTCCAAAGTTAATTATCTAAGTTTCCAACTGAAGAGGCTACAAAAAGAACAAGTTAAATCCAAAATAGATAAAAGAAAGGCAATAATGAAGATAAAGTGTGAAAATCAATCAAGAGTAATAAGGGAAATCAATGAAACCCATACCTAGTTTCTTGAAAATATCAATAAAATTGATAAACATCTGGTTAGATTGAGCAAGAAAAAAGATGACATAAAATACAATATCAGTAATAAAAAAGACAGCTATATATTTTACACACATTAAAAGAATAATAAAGAATATTATTAAACATTTTATGTAATATATTAAGAAACTTAGATAAAATAGGCAAATACCTTGAGAGGACCAGGATAACAACATTGACTCAGGAAGATATTGAATGCCTATGTATTCTAGAAATCACCTCCAGTCAACATCTGACATCTCTTATTTCCTGTTTTCACTCATTTCCTGATACTCTCCTTGGTTTACTCCATGTCAACTCCATTGACCTACTAGCAGTTTCTTGAACATGCTCGGCACCCTCCTGCCCGAGCTGCAGCACTGTGCTCCAGATTTCTGCTCAAATGTTACATGATCAGTGACATCTTCTTTGAGAACCCTAAATAGTTATCTCCCAAGTCCCCACTATTTCCCTATCCTCCTTATCTTGCCATTTATTCTTTGTGGTACTTTTCACCATCTTACAATAAATATTTGTTGATGAGTATATGAAAATATACAAAATCTTACACAGCATTTAAACATTTAGTGTGAGAGGAAAGTTCTCAAGATACATTGATTAAGAAAAATGATATATTGCAATGCCATTCCCCTGTATATTCTCAATTTTGTCAATAAATATTATGTATATATGTCTGTATGTACAGAAAAGGATTTATATGCATTCACCAAGATCTTATTTCTGTGAGGAAGAATGCTAGTGGATTTAATTTTCTTCAGCTTTCTACAGTGAATGTTTAGTACATTATAAATAGGCAAAAATAACTTAAATACAAATGAATTGACTGAAAAAAAAGTGGCCAAGAGGACTCTTCAGCTTAGTCCCTCTCTGACACATTTGAAACACGGGGATATTACAGGGACTGAGTTCAGAGACTTGAAATAGCAGATGTGTCCAGAGAAGGCATTCTAGAACATATACTGCTGAGCATGTACTTATTCCGAAGGAAATGAACAGCTTGTTTAAATATATGGCTAGGCTCTTCGCATTAACTTTGATATATTATTTTGATATATTATTCATGCCTCAAATGTGCTTCTTCCTGTTTGATATATTAACTTTGATATATTATTCATGCCTTAATATATTAACTTAACTTATATTAACTTAATGCCTCAAATGTGCTTCTTCCTGTTTTCACCAGGGCTCCAAAAAACCCCCAAAGCCTTAACGCCAGCTAAATTGTTTTCACTTCTAAATATATGTATGTAAAAAAATTCACCAACTACAGTTAAACTAGGTGTTATCAGCTAATTATACTGTCAATTTTAGATTAACAGGTACTACGGAAAGGTGGGAAAGTCTAACAACCCATGGATCAGAAAAGTGTTTTATTTTTCTTTGTCTTCTGAAGAATCAGTGAGCATTGTTCAAAATTGTAACATCATGTATATCCTGAATAGAGTGAAAAAAAATTTAAATCAACTGAGTTTATTCACATAATTTTAAAATGCCTCAACCATTAAAATATTCATTAGACTCCACTATTTAGAGTTAGACTTATTTCATTCCTAGTTGAGTTGTTTAAACCCCTCATTCATTTGGTTCTGTAATATATAGTATGAAAAGTACATCACAAATTCATGTATGAATCAAAACAAATGAGTAATGTTTATTTACTACAGCACCAGCCACAGCATTTGACATGTCTGTAGTGTTCCAGGAAATAGAATTTCCATATTTTTGGGGGGAAGACTCCTTGGTCTAATTCTTACAGAAACATACTTTTCTTTGAAATTTTGCTGACCATTTTTTCTAACAAACTGATATTTGCTATGTAAACCCTCCACCTTTGCTCTGAAGCCTCATGGAACCTTATACACTTAACTCTTGTTGTTGGTTGCCTACAGTTGCAATATCTTTTCCACGAAACTCACATGTCCTTCTGCCACAACTCTCCCTTCTCCCATTGATTTTTGTATCTGTGTCTGAGGGGAGGCTCCTGACTAAAAGTATACAATTAGTCAATTGTTAGAAGTAATGAAAATAAATATATTGAATTTCTTGTCCAGTGTTGATTAGGAACCTAATGAAGCTTTCAAAAGCCTATGGGAAATAAGGGATTAGCTCTTGGCCAACAGACCTTGGAAGGGAGAAGTAACTTCCATTGGCAGTTGGAACAGATGGCATCTTAAGCATGACAGATTTCCCACCGCTCCAAGTAGAATCAATATCCAGGAGCATGAATTAAATTAGCTGGCAGTGGATGAGAAGTCTTCCTATTAGTTTGATTTAGGTATGGGTCGATTTCCATAGTTTTGCCGTGATACTTTGTTTCAGTTCATTACTTTTAACCAGATCCGATAGCAACCATCTCAAGGATTCTGTGATGATTAGGTAACTGAAATAAGCATGAGACTGGAAAGATTTTAAAAGAAAGAGCAAAATAATTGACATGGCCAAACTACATCTCCGTGTTGGCTTTCCTCCTCTGTGGATATTCAGATAAGGCAATTTCATGGGCAGCACTCTTCTGAGCAAAAGTTGTAACGTAGATGGAGGATGATGGGGATGTATATGGATAAGATACTGATATTTATCATGACCTTACTTTATGCTTGGTGTTTTCCAACTGGAATTCTTTTAATTCTTGTGGCAGATCACTTGGATAGTGACAAAGTCTAACCTCAAATCCATGTTTGAGTCCAACATCCATGCATTTTCAAACTTTCAGCTACATTATATTGATGGTTGGTCTTCCATTACCATTTAGCTCTTTTCTTAAACTCAACATCCTGCCTGAGTCCATTTTTAAAGTCTTTTTCCCCAGGAAAGTCTTTCCCCAGGACATAAGTCCTTCGCCTAGGATGCACTGACTAAATATAAGGGTCAATTGCATTTTGATTGGGAAACCCAGTGACATAATTCAAAGAAATGAATTCCTAATGGCAAATTAATAGGTATTTATTCATTTACCATCCTAATATAAGAATTGACTATTCACCAAGCATCTACTATGTGATAAATACAGTGTGCTGGGTACTGGAAAAATAATAGTGAGCAAAAAATGACAATTTTTGTTTCTATGGGGGAGAAAGACATTAATCAAACAATCACATAATTACATGTAAAAAATCAAATTTCTGAAGAGTGATATGAAAGAGAATTAAAGTATACCTATAATATTGAAGGCTTCTGTCACAGACTGGGTTCACAGAGTGTAGGGAGTTTATTAAAAAGTATTCTTGAGGTCAGCTCCTGTGGAAGGGAAGGAAATGGCAGGATAGATCAGAGGGAAAAGTTGGGTTATGATGCAGGCTCAATGAAGGCTTCACCTGACATACTGAGAACCCTGAAGCTAGGATGACCCTTCAGAGTTGCCTGAAGTTGGGATGAAGGACCAGGTCCTTATATCCCATATCAATTAGTCATTGGATTTGTGTTGCTTTGGAAGGGAAGTATTTTGAGGACAAAGTATAATGTGTGAAAATGGATATAACTTTTTTCTAAAAATTTGACTTAGGTGGGAAAGAGAGCGATAAGAGTGATAGCTAGAGGGCAATGAGGGATGAAGTGAGAATTTTATTTTCCAATAAAAGAAGCTTAGGAGCATGGTCCTGGTGAGGAGAGACTTTAGGGTATATTGTTGGCAGAGCTGCTTGTGGGTAGGAGGTTTTATCAGAGGTACAGATGTCTCACCACAGAAACAACCTATGTGTAAGCCCTGCCTTGCTCCTTGGTTTGGGTATAAATAAGAATGGTTCACATAGATTTAAAACTTTAAACTCTTTACTTACAGATTGCACTTCCAGCCTTTTTCAAGATATTTACTAGGAGACCTACCTCAGCAAAGTGGAATGATTAAGGTCAAACATAGAAGCCTGGGTCATATGGTAGACATGAGATAAAAGAGAGAATGAGTTTGGCACAGGATATTGGAAACAATCATTTTAGGATCTGGAATCATTCCTCACAATAACAACAAAGGATGTGACTATTGATTGGTGCAGGAGTAGAATTTGTGCCTTTGCTCTAAGTACTGGGAATTTACCTGGTGTAATTAGAACTAGTCAGTATGGCTGTTTCCAAGAAGAGGATTCAAGACACGATAGCTACTGGCGATGGCAATAGGAAGCTCTGTGGTTCAGTTTATCAATGGTCTTACATCTGGAATTGAAAGGTGGGAAAATATGAATTTCAAACTTTCTATGACATTAATATTCTAGATATGTTGGTCTACCATTTAATCACATGGAATTTTGCTATTTCCACTTTCAGTCTGAGTGGTTAATTCTGCTGTTCTCACCAAAACACATTCTTGGGGGAGAACTATGATATGTTCATTCATTCATTTATCAAATATTTTCTCAATATCTATTGTGGGATTGGCACTTTCCTAGTGGTAGAGTACGAAGTGGTTGCAAAAAATGGTCAGAGCAGTCTTGCAGGGGAAGACAGACTTGGTACATAAAAGTAATAAATGGTTATATATTTTTATAGAAAAGGATTCAGAGCAGTCTTCCAGGTATGGTATGGTGGGGAGAGAAATTAATAGATTAAGTTATATTTTGGAGAAAAATTACAAAATATTAATGAATTGAATATGGGATGTTATGGAGAAAAATAAATCTTAAATGTTCCCAGATTTCTGGATTAAGCATCTGGGATGGACTATGGTATCATTTACTGAGAAGTTAAAGCCTTGGGAAAAAGAGATTGAAGGAGGTTTAGTCTACTAAGGATTCAATTGTGGGCATGCTATGTTTGAGATACCTCTGAGCCATCAAAGTGGATATTTCAGGTAGGTAATGGTATATGTGTATGTTTAAAGATAAGAGCAATGATCTGTGTATGAGAAATACATTTTGGAATTGATGACACATAAATGATATATAGTCATAGTAAAGGATGAGATCATTTAGGGAAGAAAACCAAGGGAAAGAAGAGAAAACGCTTTACAGAGTCCTGAGGAACTCCAGAATTTAGATTTGAGGTGGATGATAAAGAGATCTTGGTGCTGAAATGAGAATTCTGGTATGATGACATAATATCTGATTACATCTTCACAGTGACACTTAGGAATAAAAAATAAGAACAGTTTCCATTTATAAAGCACTTGCTATGACAGCCACTCTTTCAAGTGCTTTGTCTACATTTGCATGTATAATTCTCACAGCAAGCTTATATGGCAGGCCCTGCTTTTATCACCCTATTTTATAGTTGAGGAACCTGAGGCCTAGTGCGGATAATTAACTTGCAGGGTCATGTATGGAAACAAGCTTCAAATCCAAGCAATCAGGCTTCAGAGCCTGCATATAACTATGGTGCTATTTTGCCCCTTAAAATGCCACTTGGTTCTCTCCACAATATGGCAGTTTGCTTCTCTAAGGCTGGCAGGTGAATCTTTCTCACTTCCAATCTCTTCCTTTAGGAAGGATCCAGTCCTTTTTATGGGCTCACCTGCTTAGGCCTACCCAGGATAATCCCTCTTTCGATTAATTCAGTGGCAAGTTATTTAGGACCTTAATTACATCTGAAAAATCCCTTCACCTTTGTCATATGATGTAACCTAATCACCGGAGTGAATTCAGTCATGTTCAGACTCACTCATGATCAAGGGGGAGAGATTGTATAAGGTGTGGACAAGGGGTAAGAAGCTTGGGGACAACCTTAGAATTCTGCCTGCCATGGTGACCAGAGTCACCTACAGAGTTGCGATGGATTCAGCCTCCTGATTATACTTGGGGTCATCTGGGCATGATTAATTAGAATGTCAGTCATTTGAGTATGTGGATTGGAAACCACTCCAATCCAAATCACTTCCATTTCAACTTCTCCCAAAGTTGACCACAGCTGCTGTGGAACTAAACTGCAAGACTACACACTGAGCAGTTGCTTTGGCAACCAACACATATTCTACCCCATTTGAACGCTAGTTAAAATGGTCCTTACAATGGCATTGCTAAACAGAATTGAAACTAAAATGTTACAGCATGTCAAAATCCCAGACTTGGCAGAAACTCAAAGAGAATGATTATCTGAAGAGCCAGCGCAAGCTTTTGTACTGTATATAAGTTCACAATCTAGACTCATTATAAATTGTTATTCAAAAGGGTGCATGCCTTCTATCACCATTATTGGTTTACTAACCAGTACCTTATATATATAGCAGGTATGCAGCAGGTATTTGTTGAACTAAATCAAAGTTGCCTTTCCAGAATGGCTATTTATTATGTATCTTAACTGGTGCATACAAAATTTGAATTTCCATGACCCTGCGTTTCCCCAAACCTGCTTTTAAACAGTCTGTTAAAAGTATAAAAACCATCAAATGCCTTTTTATCCAGCTAATTATATTACTGACCAAAATGACCACTGTACCCTTAGAAATCATGTTTATTTGTCAAGCAGTAGGTGATATAATTAAACACAGTATTGTTCACAAGAGTGAACAGCTTACTTTTAGTTATCCAGATGCAAAAAAAAAAAAAAAAAAAAAAAATCGCCCAATAGCTCCGCAGTGAATTGCTTGCTGAAGGTGTTTCATCCTCATGGTGCATAAGAGTAATCCCATGCACAGAAAAAATCCAAGGAAAGCATTGTTATCCTTTGAGGCAACAATGATTGCCCATTGGTCTTGTCAGTCCAGTTCCCAGGACCAATATTTGCCACACTATGTTCTACAGAATATTAGTTCCTTCAGGTGTTAATAAGGGTCCTGACAAAAAGGTTACTGACCAAAATGTTGGGAAATGTAGCACACTTTGCCCTCCCTTCAAGGAACCACAGTGTACATTAGCAGTTGAAAAACTTTCAGCAGTCATGAAGACAGGTGTTTAACCCAGCATTTTCCAAATTAATTTGACCACTGACACTACCTTTTCCTCCTAGTGACTCTGCGGATCACCTAATACTATGTCAAGAAAATAATGTTCCTGGGATACATTTAGAGGAATGCTCTCTGAATTAACAGGGCATTTGATAACAGTGGTTATACTCATTTCCTCTAGGGACAGTTCAAATTGTGGTGGGTAATTTGGGGAGTAAATACTGACTGAGAACTTGTGATGTGTAAGACATGGCACCATATCTCTTTTTAACCTTCAATTATTACTGTAAGAGAGGTAATCTGACTCCTCTTTTACAGAGCAGGTGTTAGAGTTAAAGGAATGTCCACTATTAATATTCACTCCTTTGTACAGAAAAACAAAACTGCTGATGATACAAGTTTACCTAAAAAGTACAGCTTTCATGAAAGTGTTCTACAGAGGTTCTGCAGAGGTCCTTGGAGGAAAATTAAGAGTCTGTTCATGTCCCTAAGTGAGATTTTAAATATCATATGCAGAGATGCATCAATATTTTTATTAGTTAAGGACACTGAGATTGGGAACGAAGAATGAGGTTTGAGGTGGATGCCAGACCCAAGTACCCTCAGCCTTCTGGAATGAGATGGTCACCCCCAGCTGAAAAGAAATGGCTCCGTGGGTGGCAGTGCTCTGAGTCTATCACTTAGATACTTGCTGGATATGTGCCTGCTTGTGAGATTCTTTTAAAATTAATTTTTGTTGGAGTATAGTTGCTTTACAGTGTGTTAGTTTCTACTGCACAGCAAAATGAATCAGCCATACATATACATATATCCCCTCCCTTTTGGACTTCCTTCCCATTCATGTCACCACAGTGCATTGAGTAGAGTTCCCTGTGCTATACTGTATGTTCTCATTAGTTGTCTGTTTTATACATAGTATCAATAGTGTGTATGTGTCAATCCCCATCTCCCAATTCCTCCACCCCAACCCCCTTTTCCCCCTTGGTATCCATACATTTGCTCTCTATGTATGTGCCGCCTGCTTGTGAGATTTTGATTGAAATTGTGCCTACTTGATTTTTCTCTATAAAATAAAGTTCTCAACCAGTCTTTGACACATGCATCAGCAATAGTTGATAAATAGTTTAAAGGTGTTATTTCCCTGAAATGTGCTATAAGTAGAACAATTTACAGAAATAAGTTTTTAGGGAAAAAAACCCCTATAGCTAGCTGATTGAGGACTCTAATATATAATGATATTCTATATTTGAGGACTGTCTTCTCAGTACTATATTTTACATGTTTTTTTGGAAAAATTGCTCTTGTGCTATAACCTGCTGGAGTGATTTTTGAAGAATAATGTGAATAAAAGATGGTTTGTTGAGATTCAGGATTTTATTCGTTTCAGTTAGTAGGGAGAGCAATATTAATATGTCTTAAAATTGCAAAATAAGAAAAACAGGGTACATTTATTTTTTCCATGCGTATGATGTATTGAGTCTTTCTACTTCTCAAGTGTTTCTCAGTTTCAACCATCATGCAAGGCACTGAATCAAGATGGACTTTTAAATAACACACTGTGGTATTAACCAAATACCATTACTATGGAAAGTGATGAAGAGTACTTTAGCTGAATTACTTGTAACCAGAAATGCCCCAGATGCAAGCTTGTTGCATATTTTCTTCAGGCAAATGCCTCAGTCACCTTGTCATTGAATAACTTTGCACCTTAACTCCACACTAATATATCCTGTTCCAGTCAGCTGTGTAAACAACTAAGCACAGAAGGAAAACCCTACAGAACACACTTCACTGCACTCTGGCCACTCTTCCTATCAAGCAGGAATGCATACTATTTTAGGATATTTGCATTTGTATATATAGTATACTCATATACATGAAGTCTCTACTAGTTTTCTATAAAGATTTGTGTCTTCGGAAATCCACTGGTCATCTAGGTGACAGGCTGTATGGTTTTCTCCCATGTCATGATGAGGTATGTGTGTATGTATGTGTGTAGCTCAGTGAGGTGGTTCTTATTCATGGCTGCTCATTAAAATTCCCCAGGAACTTAAAAAAAAAAAACCTGCAACCTGGGTATTAACAGAACAATTAAATCAGGATGTCTGTAGGTGGCGTAAGGTTATAGTTATTTACTTTGCTATCTATTTATTTTAAACTTTTATTATGGAACACCTTTAACATATATAAAAAGTGGGAAAATTATATAATGAACCCACAGGATAATGCACCCAGCTTCTACTAAATCATTGCTAAACCTGTTTCGTCTTCACTCCAGTCAACTCCTCTTTCACTGCCTCCTTCTCTTGGATTATTTGGACATGAGTTCTAGACATCATATAATTTCATTTGTACATATTCTAGTATGTATATAGGTGTGACTAAAAGAAGAGGACTCACTAAAATACCAATTATTTTATCAGAACACAAAAAGCTTAATTTCTTGACATAGTTAAATATCCTGCCAATGTTTACACTTCCCTAATTGTCTCATACTTTTTATAGTTGGTTGGCTCAAATCAGGATTCAAATAAGGGAAATTCATTGAGATTGGTTAATGTGTCTCTTATGTCTCTTTCAATCTATAGATTACCTCCATCTGTTTTTCTTTCTTGCAATTTCAAAAAGAGACTGGCTCATTTGTATTGTGGAGTTTTCCAAATGGTTACAAGTGACTGAATAGCTGTGACTTCATTTAACACATTCCTTCGTTCCCTGTATTTCCTGTAAATTGGTATTTAGAATTATAAACTTGATATAATTTAGATTGGATCACTTTGGAAAGATTATTTCATAGATGTAGTTGGTTACTTCCATCACTAGGCAAAACATTTCTGGTTGTTTCTCTTTTTATGGTATTAACAGCCTTTGATGATCAATGCTTAGACTCACTTTTTTTTAAATTAAGGTTTACAAATGGTTATATTTGAGTTCAGTTATTTATTCTTTACTTACTAGCTGGAATGTTCCTATAATGAGAAGCTTTCCATCATCAATTATTTGTTTGCCCTGAGATATAGTTTGTACAGTAAAGAAGGAAAAAATGCTTGATTTGTTCTCTTTTATTTACTAGTTTTCAAATAATGAAGTGATTCCCTAAGTTATTCTAATAAGGTGTATTTTTATAGTTTTATTATAAATGCCTGAATTTAAAAATATTTGATGTATTTTATTACTTTGTAATTATTTTCCTTATTTATTCTTACATTGTCTTAACAATGGCCAGAGTAGCCTCTTTATTTTAAAATCTGAGACTCTTGGACACTATTCTAGTAGTCTCTGGTAGCATTCTTTCTTTCTGGTATGGAAGCTCATCTTTTTTTTTTTTCTTCAAGTTTTATTGAGATATAATTGACATCCAGCACTGTGTAAGTTTAAGGTACAGCTGAGGGCTCATATTGAACACTCCTGGAAACAGCCATTTCTCAAAGGAGTCCTAGTTCCTTTTATGGAGAAATCTATTTAGAGACACAAATCTGTATTCTAAGAATGCTCATCATTCGTGAATTGCTCATTTTCTAGGTCTTTCCAATAGATAGAGCTGGGAAATGTTTATATATTTTAAAATATAGAAATATGCTGTTTTTTTTCTTTAATAGTTAATTTACATCTGAATCTTCTTTGTTTCATGCCAAAAATCTCAGTTCCTAATTACATTAGTATCAGTACTCATTTATTTATCCCATATGGCACACTGAATTTTCCAAAAATAGCCACAAAAATGTTTCCAGTGCCATGCCATGTGGGCTTCTAGAAACCTGTCACTTCCCATCAGTTGGTAGAGTCTATTTTCCTTCCACTGAAACTGGGCAGGCCTTTGTGTACAACTCAATGAATAGAATGAGACAGAAATGACACTACATGACTTCTAGAAGTTAGGTCATAAAAGGTGATGCAGCTTCTGCTGAGCTTTCTCATGGATGCTCACCCTTGGAACCAGGTTCCAGGGAGAAGTCACCTGTAGGCTTTCTGGCCAACAGCCTCAGGTATGGTCTCACCTGACAGACAGCATTAACCACCAGACTTGTCGGTGAGCCTTCAAATTGTTTCATTTCCCCAGATGACATGGATTGGAGTACAGATAAGTTAATTTCATCGAGAGCTGCCCAAATATTTGGTTCAGGAGCAAAATAAATGCCATTTTTTTTGGTGTTAAATTACTCACGACTTACTGCTTCCAAGTATAGCCCATTCTCTCATCTTTTAAATTTAGCTTTATTAAGGTATAATTAACATAAAAACTATACAATTTAAAGTTTACCATTCCATAAGTTTTGATATATGCTTACCTTGTGAACTTGTCAGCACAAGCAAGAGAAGGAACCCATCTGTCACCCCAAGACTTTCCTCATGCTCCTTTGTGAACTATCTAATCTCTATCTGCTGCCCCTCCTTTTCCCCCAACTCCATCTGTCTCCAGGCTTCCTATTATTATACATTAGTTGAATTTTCTAGAATTTTATATTACTTGAATCATACATTCTATACTCTTTTATTTCTGGCTTCCTTCCCTCAGTATTATTATTTTGAGATGCATCTGTTGTAGCATCTATCAATAGTTCATTCCTTCTTATTTTCTCTCTCTATTTTCTATCTGTTCCCTACTAATAGAAATCTTGAACTTTACTAGTAACTTCTTCCTTCCTCCCTTCCTCCAGCACGTATTTGAAATAATATAACTTCACTCCCAAATAGTATCAAAAGGCAGTCAATAAGCTCATGCTCCTTTTCATATATGTCCGTTTTTGTTCCCCCATTTTATTATAGAAATTGAAACATCACATACGATGCTTTTCCCATTATAGCTATCACTTTATCTTAGTTGTAGGGATGAATGTATATTTAATATCTATCTACTGCCAGATATTATATCAATGTTTCTCTAGTCATTCTGGTTGTCCAAAGATTTTAGTAGAAAAGGTGGTATTCTCTGTTTTTGTGAGGGTTGTTTTAGCTGTTGTTTTCTTGTTTGTTTTGACAGGTTAGTAATAGTTGTGCCCTTCTTAGTTGAAGTTATGTTTGTCTAGATAATACACAGTGGTTCACATTTTCTTTTCCATAAGTATTTTACATGTATTGCTTCACTTTCTTCTGACATAAAGTCAAAATGTCTGATGACAACCTGATTTTCTTTTTCTTACAGATGACTTTGGGGACTGGGGCACACTTGATACCTATAGGACTGTTTGTTTCTTTAAAGTACAATTATTTTACTAGAATACATCATGGCTGTCCTGTGATGACTTTCCCATATATGTGGCACACCTTTTCAATATGAAATTTCAATCATTTTTATTTATCCATTTTTTAACTTCAGGGAAGTGATCGGTAGATTTTAGTACTTATTTATTTATTTATTTTCTTTGCTTTGGTTTTCTCCAGGGACTCCTATAGCAGTATGTCAAATCTTCTTTGTTTATCTTCTACAGCTGTCTCTTCCTCAAGAATATTTTGAATCTTTTTCTGTATTTTTTTTAATTTTAAAACTTTCCTCCTTTCCACTTTCTGTTTCTCTTAAGACATTGTCAATTGTGTTCATTTGCTTTTGAATGTTTTCAATTTTAGTCTTCATTTCTAAAATGATATTTTCTTCTATTCATGTTCATTCCTGAGTTTTGTCCCCTATCCTTTCATAGCTTCCACTTTCCAATAACCTCATTTCTATGTGTTTCTAATTCTCTTTTATGCTGTTCTTTCATAGCTTCTATCACTTTCTTAAAAACATTTTCACTTTTTTCTCTAAAATATCAAGGTAGAGTTTTGCAGATACATATTTGTAGACAGTCTTATTGTATTCTGCTCCTTACTTATTTTTTTTAATAGTAACTTTGTATGGAACTTAACAACACTTTCTCTTTTGCTTATGTTTAGAGAATGTTTCCCTATATTTAGACAGGAAGGGTAATACAGAATAGCTTTTCTAGAGTCAGACCTTTAGAACTACCCTTTCTGTTGATTTCATAAAATGATTTTTTTAAAAAAGAAGCAGCATAGTAAGTAGTTCCTGAGATCTGACTCATTTGTACCCTTCCTCCACTTTCATCTGGATTTTCTTTTTCCTTTGTTCTGTTGTAGCTGTCCTGCTCAATTAGTATTCTCCTCAAGGTGGGCTTGAGGAGAATACTCTTGCATGGGAGCTTCCTTGTATTCATTTTGGGAATTCAGGGCTCATATAGCTCATGCCACATCTAATCTTACAGTGGTCCCCACCCGCACATTCATATGATGCGAGGAAGAGCCCCCTAGTGTCTGCAGCTGCTTCCAGATTGGCATCACACTTTTTAGTGAGTGTTTTGGCATTTTGGGGCTCTCTGGTTGTCAGAGCCATTAGAAGCTGCTTTGCCTTCTTTCTCTTTCTCCCCCACACATGTGGATAACGTTTGTATATTTGCCATTGCTGGTTTTCCTCACTTTCTTACTCATATTTTTGGGTTCCTGTATACTCCTAGTTTTGTTGTAGCTGTTACTTGTGGGTGTTTAGATTTGTTCTTTCAGATTTGGTTGGGGCGGGGGGGGGATTGATTTAATAATCAATTATCCCACTGCCATTCTCCCCAAGTCCTTGGTATTTCTGTTTTATTAGTTTCCCTGGTGATTATAAAGAGGAGCCAGAGTTGAGAAGATCTGAATTCTTGTTCTACCTCCATCACTTTCTGGCAATGTCACTTTTTAAGGTCAAAGAAACTATGTGAACTTCACTTTTTTTAATAAATAAGATGATTACAATAGTACCTGTGCTGTCTTCCTCATAAAATTGGTGTATTATACAAAATTCATATATGCAAAAATTCTTTGAAAATGTAAAATTCTATACAGTCTGTACATTAGTAGTTCATTCTTAAATAAATACCAAAAGCAGCAGCAACCATGCCTTTGATCCACATACATTGTACTATACAGGCATTGCAGTAGTAAGGGCAGTACTTATGTTTCTTACTAAAGGAACCTGAGCTCTTGTGTTATTTTGAGACACTGTTCCTTCTTGGTCCAGAATGGTGGTTCTCAAGGTCTGCCTTGTGTCTGGAAGCTCCGGAGAGAGCTGGAGGTGGAGATTCCTAGGTTCTGATTCAGCCAGCACTGCTTTCCTCTTTTTGTGTTTTATATTGTTCTCCTACACATGATTGTGTATGTAAGAGAGTTCTTCAACAATGACAACAACAACAACATATTGTTTTGGAAGTCCTGGATTTGGTAATTCCTAATTTAGGCACACTGAAGCAAAATTTTATTTCCCCTTCAGTTGCCTGGAACTCTATGCATTTTCTATCAAACACAATACACGCTAGCTCATCTTTAAGCTATCGGTAAAAATATACTGAACCCCCAGTCGACCCACACTACATGCTTATAATACTAGCCTGAGAACACTGTGCTGTTTGCCCTGGTGACTAAGAGTTATATGGTGCTGAAGAGAGAAGGGGATTTTTTTTTTCTTACCAATTCCTGATACGCTGACAATTTCAGGCAAATTTTGGAAATAGTTAAGTTTTAATTTTCCATCAATCTACCTTTCTCTCTGCACTCCACTCCAGCACCCTCAAGCCCTTTTCCTTCTGGCCTCTAATAACTTCAAGGCTATGCCTTTGAACCATTTCAACTGAGAAGCAGAACAAAAGTTTGGGCCTCTAGAGTGATTTGGTGACCTCCCTGGCCATAAACTATAGTCTCCTTTTCACGAAGAAGCTGATCTTTGTCAGCCATTAGAAAACTGATATAATTAAACCAATTCACACTAGTGAATGACTGATGGCCCATAACCACTCCACAGCTATTAATATTTTTAAAATAGGATGCTTGGATTACTAATTAGGGAATTTTAAACACTTGCTACAAAAATGGGGAAAAAAAGCAAAATGTCAGGCCATATCAAAGATGGATTTTGCACAGATGGGCTAATAAGTGGGTAGCTGGGTTAGGAGCACTGCAAAGCATGCAAACTATGCTCTTTATATTTCCAGAAAGTGCCACAATGCAGAAGGTGCCCTTGGAGCTGAGTCATTTACGAGGGTAAATCCATTACACACTTTCTTGCTTTTTACCATGATGCACCTCACAGGTTTTGAATTGGGGCTGCCTCTAGACATGCTTGGACTCTAAAGCAGGTCTGTGGCAGAGACTGCCAGTTGCCTACCCCAACATCCATCCTCTCCTTCTTCCTTAATTAATAGAACTCTGCTATGTTGAGGATGGTAGTGTGTCTAGCCAGAAGCTTATATTTCCCGGAATTCCTTGTCCATAGATTATAGGCATATGTCTAAGATCTGGACACTGAGCTGGAAGCAATGTGTTGTGTGAATTTTCCATAAACACACTTTGAAAGGGAGGGGATGCCCCTTTGTCTTTGCTCCCTTTCCTTTGCCTACTGGCTGGAACTTGGACCTGATCACTGGAGAGGTAGGAACCATTTAGAAAGATAAGAGCCAGGGTCCTTGATAGCAGTGTGAAGCTGAAATAACAACTCTGGTCTACCCATATGTCGACTGCTTTTACTTGAGAGAGAAGTAAACTTCTGTCTTGTTTAATCCTCTGTTTTGCAAGTCTCCATTACTTATAGCCAAGCCTATTGCTATTTCAAGCCCCTAATTCACAATTTAACTACAGCCAGCGCAGTTTTTCCATGTCATTTATAAACAAAACAACTTAAATTCTGTCCTAAAATGTACAGGTTTCAGTTTAAGAATATTTATTCTACCAAGAAATTAACTTTTTGAAGTCATCAGACCTTAGAAATTCTTTCTAGTTCATATCTGAATTACAACAGGGACTCCTGTGCTTAACCCATTGCTTCTCAATCTTCAATATGCATATGAATCATATGAGAATCTTGACAAAATCTAGATTCTGACTCAGAAGGTCTGGGGTGGAGCCTGAGATTCTGCATTTCTGACAAGCTCCAAGTGATACTGATGCTACTGCTGATCAGCACTTCAGATGGTGGACATCAAATCACTTAGGGTGTCTTTAAGTGTGCAACTCTCTTTCTCTGTCCCTTTCCCCTCATCAGAGTTTCTGGAGGTGGGCATCAGAAAGCTAGCTGTATGATGAAGAGACATCATGTAAAATTTTTATAAACACAAAACTTTGAAAGTCATTGATAGGGCACATGCATTGTTAGTTGTAAATTTCAAACAGTACAATAGATATTAATGCAGGCTGGGAAATGAATTTGTTTCTCTTTTTAAGAAGCAATAGTAAATCTCTTTCCTTCTAATTTGGAAAAGATAATCTCTGTTTTTAACCCAGAGTGTACAGAAATAGCCAGGTTTTAAAACTTTCATCATATTTCTTGTCCATGGAGAAATAGAAAAAAAATTCCAGATCAGAGATTCTTTTTGTTTTTGAAATATTGTTCAAGTGTCTGATTGGGAGTAAAGGGGGCTGAAAAACATTCTTTAGGTCAAATTATGCACTCTTACCTTGAAGAGCTATTTGGATTAAAACAGAATCAAAGAGACCTCTGCTATTTTTGATCTTAGAGTGGGTCAGATTTTTTTCAGAATTACATTCTTTATAGAAATTGTGGTCTTTGGGCTATCTCTATGGCCAAATATCAAGCTCTTGAATAGGGAAATGAAACATGTATTTTCAAGGTGAAGTAAAAAATTATAGCAATCATATGTATTAACTCAGGCAAAAAATTTTCTGGAAACATTCAGAAATTCTAAGAGAAATGTTTCTTTCTTGGTTTTTAGTAATTTGTAGGCTTAAACCTGTGTTTTTGTATGTAAACCCCAGTCATGTATAATTATGAATTTCTACAGTTAAGTATTTTCTTTCTGTGTAATTTTTTTCTTTTTATTCTTTCCCCAAAGAAGTATCATTTCTAAAAATCTCCTTTGATTTTAGTTTTAAAATAGATTTTTGATAATGAATTCCCTTTGATTTGATTGAGACTTTATGTATGGTACATTCTATTTCTTTTTTTCACTTCTCCTTTCTCATCATTGTTTCATTAATTGAGGTTTCTTGTTGTTGTTTTCCCACTAGTTTTCTCCCTCTGTTTGGAAGTATATGCTCCATTTTATTCTTTAAGTTATTACTCTAGCTATTTTAACATGCATGTTTATGAAAGTCTAAAGTTAACCGATATTTCTACCTTCTTCCAGATAAGACTTCTAGAATTTTTAAACTATGATCTTCATCCTTACTACTTATATGCAATTGTTGTTCAGTGTTTTATGTTTTCCCTGAATATTGTTTCTCCTGGATAATTACCGTTGCAGTTGTTGAGGTTGAATCAATCACCAATGGCCACTGATTTAATAAATCATGCCTATGTAATGAAGCCTCCATAATAACCAAAAGAACAGGATTTGAATAGCTTCCAGGCTGGTGAACATGTATTGGTGCTGGGGGCTTGGTAACATGCCTGGAGAGAGCACAGAAACTATGTGCACATTTCCCCATACCTTGCCCTGTGAACCACTTCCATCTGGCTGCTCCTGAGTCATATTTGTTTATAATAAACCACTAATCTAGTAATTAAATTGCTTTCCTGAGATCTGTGAGTCATTCTAGCAAATGATTGAATTCAAGGATGGGGTGGTGGGAAACCGCAGTTTATAGCCAGTGAGTCAGAAGCACAGGTACAATAATAATCTGGAGTTGTGATTGGTATCTGGAGTTGGGGGAGCAGTTTTGTGGGATTGAGCCCTTAACTTGTGGGATCTGACGCTATCTCCAGGTAGATAATGTCAGAATTGAGTTAAATTGTAGGACACTCAGCTGGTGTCCAGAGAACCAGAAAGTTGCTTCATGTGGAAATACCAGAACACACATCTGGTAGCCAGAAGTTAAGCGTGTGTGTTATGTGTAGAGAAGAAACACAGGAGTTTTCCCGTGTTCAATTTAAATCTCAATCAGGATTATAATTTTAAAGGATAGGATTTATTATAGTCAAACAACTATGTATTAAAGTTATTCATTGTTTAGAATGTGAGCATAGGCATATTTTAGATTTAAAAACTCAAAAGTCTCTGGGAAAATGAAAGTTTATATGTATATGATAAATAATAGCAATTATCATGTGTGATTCAATACATATTTGACTACTCTGCCCTGGTGAATCTCGGATGTGTTCAATAAATTGTTTCTGAATGTATGAATGAGTTGATGTTCATAAGTCATAGTCAAAGAAAGAAATGATATGTTAGAGACTGTATATGTGTGTGTGTGTGTGTGCACGTGTACACATCTGTGCAAAGTAGGGTAGAAGAGTCATTACTTCTCCTTTAGATTCAAAGAACTGATAGTCATATAGGGACTAGTCTGTCTTTTTTATTGATTGGCCATGGAATCAGCTGGTCAAAACTCTCACCATCTAGGCTATCAGACAAAGCAGGCTTGATATTAAGTCACCTTCCAGGATTCTAACTTGCCTCACACTGTCCAAATTACTGATAAAACCTAGAGTGAGGGTCTCAGCACTGAGTGTTTTCTTAATGGATGTGAAACATAGTAGAGACAATAAACAGCAACAATAGAAGCTAACATTCAGTGAACACTTACTATTTGATAGGCGGGTATTCTTTAAGGGCTTTACTGGTGTTAGCTCATCCCTCAATAATCTTACAAGTTATATGCACTTATTAGCTCTATTTCATAACTGGCTCAGAGAGGTTAAGAAATTTGCCTCAGATCACACAACTGGTAGGTTGGAGAACTTAGATTCTAACCTGGACATTTTGACATCAGGGCAGTGTTCTTACTCCCTACCAGATGCTTACTGCCTGCATCTTAACTCAGAAGAATCAAGACTGAAGAGTTTGAACCACATTGAGCAGTAGCCTTCTTCACTCTAGTCAGTAGTTCTCAACTGGAAGCAGTTTTACCCCTCAGAGGAAATTTGGAAATGTCTGGAGACATCTTTGATTGTCAGTACTTGGAGTAGAGTGAATCTACTGGCATCTACTGGGTAGAGGGAAGGGATGCTGCTAAACATCCTACAATACATAGGAATGACCCTTCACAACAAATCATTATTCAGTCTAAATTGGCATTATGCAAATTCAGAGCAATTCTGCTTTTGGTTAGTAGCTCTCAGCCTTGGCTGAAGATTAGAATGATTTGAGAAGCAACCAGACCAATTATATCAGAACCTCAGAGAGTAGGATATTTTTTTAAGCTCCCTAGGTGATTCCAATATACAGTCAAGTAGAGATCCACTTCCCTAGGGAAATTTGTGCTTTTGAACGTAAGGCGCTCACAAATTCTAATTGTGCCTCCATCTCCATTGATTACGCAGGTGGTTGGTGAGAGAGGCAGGAGTTTCACTTCAGCAGTTTTGATTTTTGAGAACTTTTCTATCTTCTCTAAGGAAACAGGAGAAGAAGGAATCTGAAGAACAAAACTGAATAGGTGCTCATTCTCTATAGAGGCTGCTCTAAAATTGTGTCATTTATTTTGTACTGAAATCTTGATTAACCAGTCCTGGCCAAACCTGATTAAGACTAAGTCCTTGATCTTGATGTCAGTTTGTAAGACTAAGACCTTGCAGGAGGTGAGAGGCTTACCTATTAATATGTGCATGGTAGTGGTAAAGGGATTACTGTAGCCAGAAGGTAGGGAAGCTGAGAATGATAAATCCAGGTGTCTCTCATCTTGTGAAGGCACAGCTTTAGGCAGGGAACTTGAAGGAGGACTTTTGACAGGGAGGTTGGAGCAGGGCCTTATTGTCTGGGGTCTGTACTTTGAGAAGAGTACATGTCCAGATGTGAGCTCTTGAGTGATAGCCACAATGACTCTGCCTACTTCATATTCACCAGGATCTAGAAGGGGGCAGAGATCAAATTTCTGATATGAACTTAAGAGAGCAAACCAGATCACCTAAGCCAAATTATATAAACATTTAGATGTTTTTTGTTTTTAATATTTTAAAATCCCTAAACATTTAATAAAATGAGCTTTACTGTTCTAAGTTTGACCCAGCTGTGCTAAGGGATCTTAAGAGAGAAGATTTCCATGCTTGAATCAGAATATTGAAGGATGAGCAGCACTTTCTAAGAATTGCATTGGGGGGCTGGTAACAGTCCCCCTTAAAATATTTCTCAAAGAAACTGTGAATGCTTCAGTTAGGACTACACCATCCAGACCTTCCCCTGTATCTGGAGGTTCCCCGTTTTAAGACTAAGATTTGTGGTGTGTGTTTTATTTATTTATTTTCAAATTTAACTTATTCCGGAAGAAATACAGCATGGTCAACCCTTTGATTTTAGCTTGTAAGATCCATTTAGGGCTCCTTACCTTCAAAAATGTAAGATAATGTTTGTTTTGTTTTAAGCTACCAAGTTTATGGTAATTTATTGCAACAGCTATAGGAAACTCAAACAGTAATAATGCCCCTCTTCCTGGTAGAGTGGGTCCACTCCTTTCTGACCCTTGCCCATTCATCACAGTAATCTCTGCTGTTATTATTAATAAGACATATGAACACAGGAAGTGTGACTGTCAAAAGGAAGTAAGAACAAATGAGTGAGCATGATATAGTCTCATCAAACATTTTCCAAATTAAATTGTGAAGAATTAACTGCTAGAAGATATTTTTCATATCTGTAATGGTCAATTACATGAAAAGTACCTAAAGATATACAGAAAATTTTGCAGAATGTATTATATGCAGTTATACATGTAATTTAATACATTTAGAACAATAACATTTCATGTAAATATGACTGAAAATTCCAGCTCGTATGTGGGGGAAGAAAATATTTTAAGGCCTGAATTATCCAATTAAACCATAATTTGTAGGTTGCCATTTTGTAATGCCTGGGTACAACCTTGATTTAAAATTCTGTAACTACTCAAATTTTTTCAGATGTAGATTTTCTCTATTTTTCCATAGGCAGAAAAATGGCATTTACTTTTGATTACTGCTTTGGAGAAGAAAAGCATTTTGGTTCTTTCATTTTGTGAATTTATATTCCAGTGTCAGAAATAACATTCAGGGATTTGGAGTCCAGAATATCAGCCAAAGAACAGTATTTGCTGGATGAAATTAAAGGTGATTTTTCTCTGGCAGGGATAGAGAATACATGGTATATGCAGGTAAGACAAAGAAACTGTGTGAGTTAGTGGGTGTTGGTAAAGGAAAAACAGTTGGGAAAATAGACTAGAGTAGCTTATAAGTGACCCCAAAGTATAAGAATTCTGCGGACAGTTTCATGGGTGATAGCATAGCCAATGTAGAGATAAGCAAGCTTAATGATATATTTGAGATTTTGTTTGTCATATATATATATACAGACATACATATATATATCTTTAAAGTTATGTATCAAAGTGACTATATTGTTTTCAAACTCCTACCTCTCACAATTTTAACTAGAAAATAGAGAAGGCTCAAAATGTGTTAAATTAATAATGAGTTTAAAGATATAATTCATTATTGAATGATTACGGGACTTGTAATTTTTTAAATTATCCATTCTCTAACTTTTAGTGGTTCTCAAATTTTAATGTGTGTAAAAGCATTACCCAGGGAGCTTGTTTAACTGGCTCTGATTAGGTGTGTTTGGGGGAGAGGCCCTGGAATTTTAATTTTAATAAGTGATTTTGCAGTGGCTGATGTACAAACTGCACAGGAAAAAGCACGAGGCTGCCCACATCCACCCCATGGACATTCACCTGAAGTTGGGATATAAAACTTGTTGACTGGCAACAGAGAGTGGGGTCCCCACACCAGCAACATGGACATCACCAGGAAGCTTGTGATAAATGTAGAAACTCAGCTCCATCCCAGACCCACTGAAACAGAATCTTTATTTCAATAAGATCCTGGGATTTGGGGGTGGTAGTGGGATGATTTACAAGCACATTAAAGTTTGAGAAGCAATGTTCTCCTGGAAATCAGCCTCTATAACAGTGGTTCTTAATCAGTGGAGTGCCTCCAAGTCCTCTAGGGTGCTCTGAAAAATTACCCCGGTTCCACTTCAGACCCACTGACCCTTCAGTGATACAGGGTCAGGAAATAGCTTTTTAAAAGAGATCCAAAGGTGACTCTGATACACACCACTGGTTAAAACCAGTTGCTCTTTAGGGCTTGTCTGGCAACTCAGAACCTTTGGGATGACAGAAATCACACCAGATCACTCTCAGATCTCAGTTTTGCTTTGCAGTGTGACAGCCTAAAATTCAGAGCTGACATTTTTATTACCTCCTATAGCCTCTGTTCTTTTTAGCTTCCTTGTCCTAGTTGTCACACCGGGAGAACTCAAGGAAGTCAGCGAGTTTTCATCTCTGTCCTGTGTCCTCAGAGGATGGCTGATTTATTCCCAAGTTCTCCTGCCTTTTAATTTTATTTTTTCAGTTGAAGTCTATACTAGTGTAGGTCAGACAATTCATAATTCACTCTGAGACTGTGGAAAGGACTCTGAGGTCCTCATTTTCCTCAGGAATTGAGCAGTAGTTTGTTAAAACTCCAGAGCTGTAAGTTCTCACTTTAACTGTGGTTCTCATAAATATGAAGAAATAATGAAACTTTATTAAAGGACAATCCAGGCATGAATCTTTATTTCATCTAATGGGCCTTGTAGTAAAGTAACTTTTAAGACATTCTGATGCAATTTTTAACTCAGTCATTTATGGGATAGATAGTTTATTTTATTTTATAATTGGAAGGGGCTATAAAGTACAGCCTTAGTTCAGATTGTTCTTAAGGACATACCAATAGATCCTTTGTAGATGGGCTCTGAACCAGTCGAGAACAATCAGATACTTGGTGGTCTGTGGCTAAAGCATCATGTGCTACTTTTCCTGGATTCAGGAAGGGATAAGGCAGCTGGTCTGATTGCTTGTGGAAGTTCTGGTGGCGGAGTTCTTTAGGAATTTCTCTAGCTTGCTTTGTGTTCAGTCCAAACACCAATCCAGCAGCAGAAAACCCTCTTTTTGACTTGTCAGTCAGTCAACATAAGAATAGACTATGTCTCAAGAGGCACTGTGGGGTGAGGTTTTTCTTCTACTGCTTGAATTCAGCACCTTGGAGAAGGTCCTTCTCCTTTTTGTGGGCACAGTGCTGTCACAGAGACTCCTTGTGGCCCAAGCCTTTCACCTGGCCTGCATTTTGAAATAGGACCATGCTTAAGTAAAATGGTTGCTTTCCATGATAAAGCATTTTTGGGCCAAGGAAGCTATTCTTATACCTTTTCAAGTAATCCCTGCTTTGCCCTATCTATTCGGCCCTGTTACGTTCTCTGTGCAAAGAAAACTCACAGTTGAGAGGACATTTACTTCAAGCTGAGGAGTATTAGAGGATACTACTTCTGGTAGATGGTTTCTCTCCAAAGGAAAAGGCCTAATTTGATAAGTGAGAGAATAATAGCCATTGTGCCATCTTGCCATTGAGGGAAGCCTATTTGCCTTGAAATAAGAAATATCTTTCTCAGCAGGCAGTGCTTTTCTTTAAGGATTTTATAACAAAGATAAAAATTGTGATTGGCAAAGTAGTAAACATTTAACACACTTTTAATGTTATATAATAAGCGCAAGAACATGCAAGTAGTAAGGGAACATATTGTTATATGCTGCATTGATTGTTAGCATTTAGCATGAAAAGTAATCCTCACACATGGCTAGTTATGAGGATGAAGTGAGTTGAAGGAAGGAAATGGGAATCAGGATGAGGATCCTGACTTCATAACCAGGGTAGGGATGGAGGCTCGTCCTCTGTGAAACTTCACAATGTACTTTTCAGAGGAGTAAGCCTCATGTACATTTTAGTCAGATTGGAAGATCACTAGTGATTTTGTCCTCATGAAGAAGCACCTTGATTTTCTGAAGCAGTTGTTCAGCAAATTATACTCAGCAGTCTTCTAGTTTCATTCACTTGGACTGTGATTGTGTCACATTATAGTAATTTTTATCAAAGGGTGGACTGACCTGGTACAACACTTTGTGGCAAACGCATCGCTGAATTACTCCTTCCATGGCCACTTTGTGAACAAAGGAAAAAAGAGGAATGCAAGGAGAATTTTGTCATTTTCTAATTTAACATTAGATCATCTTTTGGGCTTATGGAGTGTGCAGCAGACTTAGAGAAACAGGTTACGGATCTCTCTTCATGGTTCAGCAGTGCCAGGCCCCTTACTGCTGAGAGGAGGCATGCCTTCTGTCCCACCTCACAGATTCTCTATGGCCATCTTGGAAAACTCCTGACCCATTGCTTCTTGCACCATGGTGACCGACAAGGGGCTCCTTTTAGTAATTCTACCTTCTCACAAGACCATTAAAGGACAAACAAGAATTACTCTAAAAAATATTATTTCTGATTTCTGTCTTTGATTCTAATCCTTATTTAGGGGTATAGGCCTTTTCTGTCTGTGTAACCCAGAGTGAGTAGAAATGCAGAAGAAAGGTGGAAGAAAGGTGGTATAGTGGAAAGGGAGGGTTTAAAGAGTTAAACATTTAAGTTTGACTAGTTCCCCAACCCATACCTAATAACTAGGAAAAACTCAGAACACAATCAAGGGGGGCATGTCTTACTGTTCATGACAGCATCCCTAGTATAGAATACATGTCTGCCATATGACCCTCTGCAAAGATGTGTCGATTACTGGACTAATTGGAAGATCACCTGAGATACTGTAAGTGAAAGCAAAGACAGACTCAGTGAATGCTGTGTGCTTTCCTCTGCTCTGCTGGTGTGTGGGTGGTAAAAATCATCACTTTCTGTAAATGTGTGTCAGCCATGCAGTGCTTGTGCTCAAAAATGCCAGGATCGGAGGAGCTTCAAGATGGCAGAAGAGTAAGAGGTGGAGATCACCTTCCTCCCCACAAATACATCAGAAATACATCTACATGTGGAACAGCTCCTACAGAACACCTACTGAACGCTGGCAGACGACCTCAGACCTCCCAAAAGGCAAGAAACTGCCCACGTACATGGGTAGGGCAAAAGAAAAAAGAAAAAACAGAGACAAAGAATAGGGACGGGACCTGCACCAGTGGGAGTGAGCTGTGAAGGAGGAAAGATTTCCACACACTAGGAAGCCCCTTCGCGGGCGGAGACGGGGGTGGCGTGGCGGGGGGAGCTTCGGAGCCACAGAGGAGAGCATAGCAACAGGGGTGCGGAGGGCAAAGTGGAGAGATTCCCGCACAGAGGCTCGGTGCCGACCAGCACTCACCAACCCGAGAGGCTTGTCTGCTCACCCACTGGGGCGGGCGGAGGCTGGGAGCTGAGGCTCGGGCTTCTCTCGGAGCGCAGGGGGAGGACTGGGTTTGGCTGCGTGATCACAGCCTGAAGGGGTTAGTGCGCCACGGCTAGCCGGGAGGGAGTCCGGGGAAAAGTCTGGAGCTGCCGAAGAGACAAGAGACTTTTCTTGCCTCTCTGTTTCCTGGTACGCGAGGACAGGGGATTCAGAGCGCCGCTTAAAGAAGCTCCAGAGACGGGCGCGAGCCGCGGCTAACAGAGTGGACCCCAGAGACAGGCATGAGACGTTAAGGCTGCTGCTGCCGCCACCAAGAAGCCTGTGTGTGAGCACAGGTCACTATCCACACCCCCCTTCCGGGGAGCCTGTGCAGCCCACCACTGCCAGGGTCCCATGATCCAGGGACAACTTTCCCGGGAGAACACTCGGCGCCCTCAGGCTGGTGCAATGTCACGCTGGTCTCTGCCGCCGCAGGCTCGCCCCGCACTCCGTGCCCCTCCCTCACCCCGGCCTGAGTGAGCCAGAGCCCCCGAATCAGCTGCTCCTTTAACACCATCGTGTCTGAGCGAACAACAGACGCCCTCCAGCGACCTACATGCAGAGGCAGGGCCAAATCCAAAGCTGAGCCCTGGGAGCTGTGTGAACAAAGAAGAGAAAGAGAAATCTCTCCCAGCAGCCTCAGGAGCAGCGGATTAAAGCTCCACAATGAACTTGATGTACCCTGCATCTGTGGAATACCTGAAAAGACAAAGAATCATCCCAAATTGAGGAGGTGGAGTCCGGGGGCGACAATATAGATACTTTTTGCCCTTTTTCTGTGAGTGTGTATGTGTATGCTTCTGTGTGTGATTTTGTCTGTGTAGCTTTGCTTTTACCATTTTTCGTAGGGTTCTGTCTGTCCTTTTTTTTTTTTTTTTAGTATAGTTTTTAGCGCTTGTTATCACTGGTGGATTTGCTTTTTGGTTTGGTTGTTCTTTCTTTCTTTTTATTACTTAAATTTTTTAAAAATTATTTTTTATTTTAATAACTTTATTTTATTTTATCTTCTTTCTTTCTTTCTTTCTTTCTGTCTTTTCCTCCCTTTTATTCTGAGCCGTGTGGATGACAGGCTCTTGGTGCTCCAGCCAGGTGTCAGGGCTGTGCCTCTGAGGTGAGACAGCCAAGTTCAAGTCATTGGGCCACAAGATACCTCCCAGCTCCATGTACTATCAAATGGTGAAAATCTCCCAGAGATCTCCAGCTCAATGCCAAGACCCAGCTCCACTTAATGACCAGCAAGCTCCAGTGCTGCACACCCTATGCCAAACAACTAACAAGACAGGAACACAACACCACCCATTAGCAGAGAGGCTGCCTAAAATCATAATAAGGCCACAGAGACCCCAAAACACACCACCAGACGTGGACCTGCCCACCAGAAAGACAAGATCCAGCCTCATCCACCAGAACACAGGCACTACTCCCCTCCACCAGAAAGCCTGCACAACCCACTGAACCAACCTTAGCCACTGGGGGCAGACACCAAAAACAACAGGAACTACGAACCTGCAGCTTGTGAAAAGGAGACCCCAAAGACAGTAAGATAAGCAAAATGAGAAGACAGAGAAACACACAGCAGATGAAGGAGCAAGATAAAAAACCACCAGACCAAATAAATGAAGAGGAAATAGGCAGTCTACCTGAAAAAAAATTCAGAGTAATGATAGTAAAGATGATCCAAAGTCTTGGAAATAGAATGGAGAAAATACAAGAAATGTGTAACAAGGACCCAGAAGAACTAAAGAGCAAATAAACAGTGATGAACAACACAATAAATGAAATTAAAAATTCTCTAGAAGGGATCAATAGCAGAATAGCTGAGGCAGAAAAACGGATAAGTGACCTGGAAGATAAAATAGTGGAAGTAACTACTGCAGAGCAGAATAAAGAAAAAAGAATGAAAATAATCGAGGACAGTCACACAGACCTCTGGGACAACATTAAACGCACCAACATTCAAATTATAGAGGTCCCAAAAGAAGATAAAAAGAAAGGGACTGAGAAAATATTTGAAGAGATTACAGTTTAAAACTTCCCTAATATGGGAAAGGAAATAGTGAATCAAGTCCAGGAAGCACAGAGAGTCCCAAACAGGATAAATCCAAGGAGAAACACGCCAAGACACATATTAATCAAACTATCAAAAATTAAATACAAACAAAAAATATTAAAAGCAGCAAGGGAAAAACAACAAATAACATACAAGAGAATCCCCATAAGGTTAACAGCTGATCTTTCAGCAGAAACTCTCCAAGCCAGAAGGGAGTGGCCGGACATATTTAAAGTGATGAAGGGGAAAAGCCTACAACCAAGATTACCTAGCAAGGATCTCATTCAGTTTGACAGAGAAATTAAAACCTTTACAGACAAGCAAAAGCTGAGAGAATTCAGCACCAAACCAGCTTTACAACAAATGCTAAAGGAACTTCTCTAGGCAGGAAACATAAGAGAAGGAAAATCCCTACAATAACAAACCCAAAACAATTAAGAAAATGGTAATAGGGCTTCTCTGGTGGCGTGGTGGTTGAGGGTCCGTCTGCCTGCCAATGCAGGGGACACGGGTTCGTGTCCCAGTCTGGGAGGATCCCACATGCCGAGGGGTGGCTGGGCCCATGAGCCATGGCCGCTGAGCCTGCGCATCCAGAGCCTGTGCTCCGCAACGGGAGAGGCCACAACAGTGAGAGACCCATGTACCGCAAAAAAAAGAAAAAGAAAATGATAATAGGAAAATACATATCGATAATTACCTTAAATGTAAATGGATTAAATGCTCCAACCAAAATATATAGACTGGCTGAATGGATATAAAAGTAAGACTTGTATATATGCTGTCTACAAGAGGCTCACTTCAGACCTAGGGACACATACAAACTGAAAGTGAAGAGAAGGAAAAAGATATTCCATGCACATGGAAATCAAAGGAAAGCTGGAATAGCAATTCTCATATCAGACAAAATAGACTTTAAAACAAAGACTATTACAATAGACAAAGAAGGACACTACATAATGATCAAGGGATCAATCCAAGAAGAAGATATAATAATTGTAAATATTTATGCACCCAACATAGGAGCACGTCAATACATAAAGCAAAACAACAGTAACACAATCATAGTAGGGGACTTTAACACCCCACTTTCACCAATGGACAGGTCATCCAAAAGGAAAATAAATAAGGAAACACAAGCTTTAAATGATACATTAAACAAGATGGACTTAATTGATATTTATAGGACATTCCATCCAAAAACAACACAATACACTTTCTTCTCAAGTGCTCATGGAACATTCTCCAGGATAGATCATATCTTGGCTCACAAATCAAGCCTTGGGAAATTTAAGTAAATTAAAGTCGTATCAAGCATCTTTTCCTACCACAATGCCATGAGACTAGATACCAGATACAGGAAAAAAAAATCTAAAAATACAAACACATGGAGGCTAAACAATACAATACTTAATAACCAAGATATCACTGAAGAAACAAAAGAGGAAATCAAAAAATACCTAGAATCAAATGACAATGAAAACACGATGACCGAAACCTATGGGATGCAGCAAAAGCAGTTCTAAGAGGGAAGTTTACAGCAATACTATCCTACCTTAAGAAACAAGAAACATCTCAAATAAGCAACCTAACCTTACACCTAAGGCAATTAGAGAAAGAAGAACAAAAAACCCCCACGTTAGCAAAAGGAAAGAAATCGTAAAGATCAGATCAGAAATAAATGAAAAAGAAATGATAGCAAAGGCCAGTAAAACTAATAGCTGGTTCTTTGAGAAGATAAACAAAATTGATAAACCATTAGCCAGACTCATCAAGAAGAAAAGGGAGAACACTCAAATCAATAGAATTAGAAATGAAAAAGGAGAAGTAACAACGGACACCGCAGAAATACAAAGCATCATAAGAGATTACTACCAGCAAGTATATGAAAATAAAATGGACAACCTGGAAGAAATGTACAAATTCTTAGAAATGCACAATCTTCAGAGACTGAACCAGGAAGAAATAGAAAATATGAACAGAGCAATCACAAGCACTGAAATTGAAACTGTGATTAAAAATCTTCCAACAAACAAAAGCCCAGGACCAGATGGCTTCACAGGAAAATTCTTGCAAACATTTAGAGAAGAGCTAACACCTATCCTTCTCAAACTCTTCCAAGATATATCAGAGGGAAGAACACTCTCAAACTCATTCTATGAGGCCACCATCACTCTGATACCAAAACCAGACAAAGATGTCACAAAGAAAGAAAACTACAGGACCATATCACTGATGAACGTAGATGCAAAAATCCTCAACAAAATACTGGCAAACAGAATCCAACAGCACATTAAAAGTATCATACACCATGATCAAGTAGGGTTTATCCCAGGAACGCAAGGATTCTTCAGTATACACAAATCAATCAATGTGATACACCATATTAACAAATTGAAGGAGAAAAAGCATATGATCATCTCAGTAGATGCAGAGAAAACTTTCGACAAAATTCAACACCCATTTATGATAAAACCCTCCAGAAAGTAGGCATAGAGGGAACTTACCTCAACATAATAAAGGGCATATATGACTAACCCACAGCCAATATCGTCCTCAATGGTGAAAAACTGAAACCATTTCCACTAAGATAAGGAACAAGACAAGGTTACCCACTCTCACCACTATTATTCAACATACTTTTGGAAGTTTTTGCCACAGCAATCAGAGAAGAAAAAGAAATAAAAGGAATCCAAATCGGAAAAGAAGAAGTAAAGTTGTCACTGTTTGCAGATGACATGATACTATACATAGAGAATCCTAAAGATGCTACCAGAAAACTCCTAGAGCTAATCAATGAATTTGGTAAAGTAGCAGGATACAAAATTAATGCACAGAAATCTATCGCATTCCTATAGACTAACGGTGAAAAATCTGAAAGTGAAATTAAGAAAACACTCCCATTTACCATTGCAACATAAAGAATAAAATACCTAGGAGTAAACCTACCTAAGGAGACAAAAGACCTGTATGCAGAAAATTATAAGACACTGATGAAAGCAATTAAATATGATACAAATAGATGGAGAGATATACCATGTTCTTGGATTGGAAGAATCAACATTCTGAAAATGACTCTATTACCCAAAGCAATCTACAGATTCAACGCAATCCCTATCAAACCACCACTGGCATTTTTCACAGAACTAGAACAAAAGATTTCACAATTTTTATGAAAACACAAAAGATTCTGAATAGCCAAAGCAATCTTGAGAAAGAAAAACAGCTGGAGGAATCAGGCTCCCTGACTTCAGACTATAATACAAAGCTACAGTAATCAAGACAGTAGGTTACTGGCACTAAAACAGAAATATAGATCAATGGAAGAGGAGGGAAAGCCCAGAGATAAACCCAGACACATATGGTCACCTTATCTTTCATAAAGGAGGCAAGAATATAGAGTGGAGAAAAGCCAACCTCTTCAATAAGTGGTGCTGGGAAAACTGGACAGCTACATGTAAAAGAATCAAATTAGAACACTCCCTAACACCATACACAATAATAAACTCAAAATGGATTAAAGACCTAAATGTATGGTCAGACACTATAGAACTCTTAGAGGAAAACATAGGCAGAACACTCTATGACATAAATCACAGCAAGATCCTTTTTGACCCACTTCCTAGAGAAATGGAAATTAAAAACAAACTATACAAATGGGACCTAATGAAACTTAAAAGCTTTTGCACAGCAAAGGAAACCATAAACAAGATGAAAAGACAACCCTCAGAATGGGAGAAAATATTTGCAAATGAAGCAATTGACAAAGGATTAATCTCCAAAATTTACAAGCAGCTCATGCAGCTCAATATCAAAAAAACAAACAACCCAATTCAAAAATGGGCAGAAGACCTAAATAGACATTTCTCCAAAGAAGATATACAGATTGCCAACAAACACATGAAAGAATGCTCAACATCCTTAATCAGTAGAGAAATGCAAATCAAAACTACAGTGAGATATCATCTCACACCAGTCAGCATGGCCATCATCAAAAAATCTAGAAACAATAAATGCTGGAGAGGGTGTGGAGAAAAGAGAACCCTCCTGCACTGTTGGTGGGAATGTAAATTGATATAGCCACTATGGAGAACAGTATGGAGGTTCCTTTGCCATACGGCCCAGCAATCCTACTACTGGGCAAATATACCCTGAGATAACCATAATTCAAAAAGAGTCATGTACCACAATGTTCATTGCAGCTGTATTTACAATAGCCCGGAGATGGAAACAACCTAAGTGTCCATGATCGGATGAATGGATAAAGAAGATATGGCACATATATACATGGAATATTACTCAGCCATAATAAGAAACGAAATTGAGTTATTTGTAGTGAGGTGGATGGACCTAGAGTCTGTCATACAGAGTTAAATAATTCAGAAAGAGAAAATCAAATACTTTATGCTAACACATATATGTGGAATCTAAGGAAAAAAAAAAGATCATGAAGAACCTAGGGGCAAGATGGGAATAAATGCGCAGACCTACTAGAGAATGGACTTGAGGACATGGGGATGGTGAAGTGTAAGGTGGGACAAAGTGAGAGAGTGGCATGGACATATATACACTACCAAATGTAAAATAGATTGCTAGTGGGAAGCAGCCGCATAGCACAGGGAGATCAGCTCGGTGCTTTGTGACCACCTAGAGGGGTGGGATAGGGAGGGTGGGAGGGAGGGAGACGCAAGAGGGAAGAGATATGGGGATACATGTATATGCATAACTGATTCACTTTGTTATAAAGCAGAAACTAACACACCATTGTAAAGCAATTATACGTCAATAAAGATGTTTAAAAAATGCCAGGATCAATTCATTTAATAGCTGGGGGTCCAATCTGTAAACATTGTTATAGATGATCTTATTTACAAAGCAGAAATAGAGACACAGATGTAGAGAACAAACGTATGGATACCAAGGCGGAAAGTGGGTAGCGTGTGTGGGATGAATTGGGATATTGGGATTGACATATATACACTATTGATACTATGTATAAAGTAGATAACTAATGAGGACCTACTGTATAGCACAGGAAACTATACTCAATGCTCTGTGGTGACCTAAATGAGAAGGAAATAAAAAAATGAGGGTATATATGTATACGTATAGCTGATTCACTTTGCTGTACAGTATAAACTAACACAATATTGTAAAGCAACTATACTCCAATAAAACAAAAATAGCTAGGCGTACAGGAGACAGAGTCCAACAGGATTTGGGGAAGAGATGGCAAAGCCAGGTTTTTCTTTCCCTTTATTTTCTCTTCATGTTAACCTTTTTGATTCCTTACCTAACCTTAATTTATAATGACATTTTCTGGGAGGAGACAACTTTAAGCAACTTTACAGATACAAAAAAGAAAAAATAGGAAAAAGGAAAGCACATATAGCTGATTAGTTTGCCTCTTTCTGCTCACTACCATTTTATCATTTTTCTGTTTTTGAGCTGACAGGGTTTCAATCTTTGCAAATCAAGTCTATTAAATGTTTAGCATTCTGACTGGCTAAACCCAGCAGTAGTGGTTACTAGCTGTTCTTCTGCTGTTACTAAGCAATTATTGAAAACTTATTAAGTACACAGAATGAGACTAATTAATGCATATAATACACAAATAAAAATTGGCATTGTAGAAGCACTAAGCAATATTCTGTAAAGGGTATTGCTAATCTGGATTTCTCCATTCTGGGACAAGAATTTTGTCTACAATGGTCTCCCTATCAAAATTACAGAGTTTCTTTAATTAGAACTTTAGGGAGGCAGAAAAACCATTAGTTGGTAGTGAGTTAATGCATTGATTGTGAGTAAATGAAAATAGTACATAATGAACTTAAGCTATCATTTATATTCAGTACTGTGATATATTGGGACTTGATATAAACTTCTAATTTCTCCTCTCTACCAGCTTGATGAAGAGTTTTAGTCCTCTTTAACCTGTCCAGTATTGCAGAGAGGATGGACTTTAGATCTGATTCCATAGACATATGGGGATACTGCCCCAGGTCTTATGCCTGAGCCATTCTGGGTTGAACTCTTATTTCAAAGTCCTTGCTTTTATTTTCTGCTTATGCATGGGCTCAAGCTTTATTTGCTTAACTTTATGACGTTAATTAAGCTCTACAAAATGCTTATTATTAATTTTTTATTCAACTGAAATGGGCTATTCTTGGTCTTTTTGCATGAAGCTGTATTTTCCATTACCATGATTTTAGTTACTTCCAAATCCTGCAAATCTCTCTTCTGAGCGTCAAACCTCCATGTTCAAATGCCTACTGGGATGTTCCATACATCATTCAAACTCGGCATGATTAAAAGTGAGATTATTTTCAACTCCCTCCTACTCCCAGATTGTTCAAATCCAGACTTTTCCATTTCCTGGTATGGGACTTGGGCAGGTCACTCAGCCTTTCTGTGTCTCAGTTTCTTCATCTATAAAAGGGAATAAGAAAAACAATTATCTCATAGACTTAAGGAGAATAAATAAGTTAATATGTGTGCCTTTACACAATAAACACTATATAAACATTAGTTATTGTTATTTTTAAAAGTATTAGTCCCTTGGTGCTCTCTAACTTTGGAAATGGTAGAACATTCACCCAATGGCTCAAGCAGAAAACCTCAACTTGCATCATCCTCAATTTCTCCCTCACCTCCCCCAAAGATTGAGTTCTTTGGCTACTACTTCTTACATATCTCTTGAATCTTCCCTCTTTTCTCTAACCCCAGTACCATTGCATAATCCTGTATTACTGCAGTAGCCTCCTAGCTAGCGTTTTACTGCTTATAATACCTTCTTCATTCCACCTCTCTACACTAAATACATAACTATATTTTAAAAATGCAAATCTGGTTGAATATTGTCCCCACTTAAAACCTTTCCATGCTTGTCATTACCTCTCCACTATCTTTAATAAGGTACACAGAGGTCTAAATAACCTGGCCTCTTCTTTTTTTTTTTTTCCTGCTTCACAACAAATGAATCAGTTATATATATACATATGCTCCCATATCTCTTCCCGCTTGCATCTCCCTCCCTCCCACCCTCCCTATCCCATCCCTCCAGGTGGTCACAAAGCACTGAGCTGATCTCCCTGTGCTATGCGGCTGCTTCCCATTAGCTATCTACCTTACGTTTGTTAGTGTATATATGTCCATGCCTCTCTCTCGCTTTGTCACATCTCACCCTTCCCCCTCCCCATATCCTCAAGTCCGTTCTCCAGTAGGTCTGTGTCTTTATTCCTGTCTTACCCCTAGGTTCTTCATGACATTTTTTTTCTTAAATTCCATATATATGTGTTAGCATACGGTATTTGTCTTTCTCTTTCTGACTTACTTTACTCTGTATGACAGACTCTAGGTCTATCTACCTCATTACAAATAGCTCAATTTCGTTTCTTTTTATGGCTGAGTAATATTCCATTGTATACAGGTGCCACATCTTCTTTATCTGTTCATCCGTTGACGGACACTTAGGTTGCTTCCATGTCCTGGCTATTGTAAATAGAGCTGCAGTGAAGATTTTGGTACATGACTCTTTTTGAATTATGGTTTTCTCAGGGTATATGCCCAGTAGTGGGATTGCTGGGTCATATGGTAGTTCTATTTGTAGTTTTTTAAGGAACCTCCATACTGTTCTCCACAGTGGCTGAACCAATACACATTCCTACCAGCAGTGCAAGAGTGTTCCCTTTTCTCCACACCCTCTCTGGCATTTATTGTTTCTAGATTTTTTGATGATGGCCATTCTGACTGGTGTGAGATGATATCTCACTGTAGTTTTGATTTGCATTTCTCTACTGATTAATGATGTTGAGCATTCTTTCATGTGCTTGTTGGCAGTCTGTATATCTTCTTTGGAGAAATGTCTATTTAGGTCTTCTGCCCATTTTTGGATTGGGTTGTTTGTTTTTTTGTTATTGAGCTGCATGAGCTGTTTGTAAATTTTGGAAATTAATCCTTTGTCAATTGCTTTATTTGCAAATATTTTCTCCCGTTCTGAGGGTTGTCTTTTCATCTTGTTTATGGTTTCTTTTGCTGTGCAAAAGCTTTTAAGTTTCATTAGGTCCCATTTGTTTATTTTTGTTTTTATTTCCATTTCTCTAGGAGGTGGGTCAAAAAGGATCTTGCTGTGATTTATGTCATAGAGAGTTCTGCCTATGTTTTCCTCTAAGAGTTTGATAGTTTCTGGCCTTACATTTAGGTCTTGAATCCATTTTGAGCTTATTTTTGTGTATGGTGTTAGGGAGTGATCTAATCTCATACTTTTACATGTAGCTGTCCAGTTTTCCCAGCACCACTTATTAAAGAGGCTGTCCTTTCTCTACTGTACATTCCTGCCTCCTTTATCAAAGGTAAGGTGACCATATGTGCGTGGGTTTATCTCTGGGCTTTCTATCCTGTTCCATTGTTCTATATTTCTGCTTTTGTGCCAGTACCATACTGTCTTGATTACTGTAGCTTTGTAGTATAGTCTGAAGTCAGGGAGCCTGATTCCTCCTTTTCTTTCTTTTTTAACCTCAACTCCTGCCTTTTCTCACTTTTGGGTCTTTACTGAAACTGTTTCTCATGCCTGGTTTGAAGGGCTCTTCTTGCCCAACTTTTCCTGCCCCCCCCCCCCCCACAGTTTGGCTACCTTCTCATACTTTAGGTTTCAGCTTAGGTATCACTTTTTCCCTTCCAGGCAGGCTTCATAGTCTTTATTAACTGCATGTGGATTATGTATTGCTTTGACTGCTTAACATCTTATTCCCTTGGGGGACTCAACTACAGTACCCGAAATTGATCTATTCCCACTGCACAGGTAAGTTTGTGACTACTTGAATATCTAAGACGATAGACACATTGGTTCGTCCATGGCAGATGTTGTTCTCTGTGTCAGAGAACAAAACAGCAGCAAGACCAGCATACTATATGGAAATTCAGGTTTTCCCAAGTATATCCATAAGGTAGGGAAAGTAGCATCCTACTGTTGTAGGAGTCTGATTTTAGATTGTCACTAGAATGAGCAATCCTAACAAGTTGGATTAACAAATATCAGTTGTTAGAAAAAAGAACAAACTAATAGCATTTATGTCTCTTTCATTGCACTTTACTCTCTCTGAATATAAGGACTTTATATGTCTTGTTTGTCATTATATCTTTTGTGCCTTAGCATGAAACTATCATTTAAAAAATAATTTATAGAATTGATTCTTCCAATTTAGAGTGTGAAGAAACACTAAGAAATGATTTTGTCTAGCGCTCTGATAAAAGTGTAATACTGTCCTTATGTTTGACAGATAAGTCACCTGAAGTCCAGAAATTTACAGACTTATTCTAGGTCACATGGAATCACTTCCCTAATATTATTCTCTTTCTACCACTCCTTGTTGCCACCCAGTTGCATTTGTACATTTGTAATATGTTAATTTGCCTGCATAAAGACTGGAGAAAACTAGCTTTCATATCCTAATTTCAGAGCACTCTTTGTTTGTTAAATCTCAGGGTTGAAAATAAAAGTGGAAGGTAAATTAGAAAGGGAGAAAAATGCCTGTTTTGAGAGTTTGGGCTTTATCCTCTGGGGTGATTTTTAAACTATACTCAGTGGAACCCCTGTCAGGGACCTCAAGAGCTTTGTCTGGACCTCCCACTTATATTTCAATCAGAGAAGTTCCTTGTTTATTTATTTTCCTTGGCTTTATTGAAAGCTTCTTTTGAAGAAAGAAATGTGTGAATAAAAATACATTTGAAAACTATTGCTCCAGGGAGTACTGTAACATTTTCATTCGCTACTCAAACATCGTCTTTGGTTGAACTCTTAAGGTAAAATTTCCTTCTTTTTTGTCTTTGACCAGATTCTCTTAATAACTTTTAGGGTGAGGGTTAATTTTGGATCTATATGTTTAAATAGCTAAATGTTATCAGTTATAAAATGAAATATATATTAGGACCTAAAAATTTATCAACCAGATTAAGAAAAATAGAGTACGCTTTAAATATTCTCTTTCATTTCCTTTTTGAAAAAATATGCAATTGTGGGGAATTTGAAAAATTTCTGTTACGTGTACATTCTTATATTCTCGGGGCTAGTTTAGTGATAAATGCAATTGTTGAGTTAAATGAGAATGGCTAGAAAAACTGCTGAAACTTGAGCAGTAACTGTGGATTAGTTAATGGGAATTTGCCCAGGGGTGGGTGTTGGTAGTCCTAATGATTTTTGGATAGCATTGCAAAAGCTTTTGAAGAATCTTTTAAATCACTGAATCTCTCTATTCTGTTACGATGAGGACAATACACATTGTTATAGATTTGTTTGGTTCTTTACAGTTTATTAAGTACTTTCATGTTTTTCCTCTTCTGAGAGAAATGTAAGGCTCCTTGCAGCTCTAAAATTCTATTACTTTATATTTTATTGATTCTTTTGAATGTTCTTTGAGATTTTTAAAATTCAAAACCAACATATTGAAGGGTTTTAGTTTAGCAGTGATATGACCTTCCAGCTCCTTGCTTTCCTAGAAATTACTTGGATTATGATCATGGAATCTGTTAATGAATAATCTACTAATGAATAAGTAGTGTAGAAATATTCAAAAGGATGCCTTTCAAAAGGACTAATTCTAATATCTTGTGAACAATTAAAATCCTAAGTAGCCAAAGATTACACAATTGTAGCACAAAGTTCCGTTTATCTTTTTCATTTTCTTTAAAGAATTCCAGACTTCCCTGGTGGTTCAGTGGTTAAGACTCCTTGCTTCCACTGCAGGGGACGTTCGATCACCAACCAGGGAAGTTCCGCATGCTGCAGGGTGCGGCCAAAAAAAAAAAAAAAAAAAAAATTCCACAGAACTGGGGAAATGATCTAGTACACATGGAAACTGGTTTTCAGATTGTCATTATCATGGGCAATTCAAAGAGGGTTGAATTACTAAATCTGAATTACACACACACACAATTTGCAACAAAGGAGGCAAGACAGTGGAGAAAAGACAGTATCTTCAATAAGTAGTGCTGGGCAAACTGGACATCTACACGTTAAAGAACGAAATCAGAACACTTTTTAACACCATATACAAAAATAAACTCAAAATGGACTGAAGACCTAAATGTAAGACCTGAAACCATACAACTCCTAGTGGGAAACATAGGCAGAACACTCTTTGGCACAATTGTAGCAGTATTTTTTTTGGATATGTCTCTTAAGACAATGGAAACAAAAGCAAAAATAAACAAATGGACCTAATTAAACTTAAAAGCTTTTGCATAGCAAAGGAAACCGTTGACAAAATGAAAAGACAACCTACTGAGTGGGAGAAAATATTTGCAAATGATAGACTGATAAAGGGTTAATATCAAAATACATAAATAGCTCATATAACTCAACATGAAAAAAACAAACAACCTGATTAAAAAATGGGCAGAAGACTTGAATAGACATTTTTCCAAAGAAGACATACAGATGGCCAATAGGCACATGAAAAGATGTTCAACATCATTAATCACCATGGAAATGCAAATCAAAACCACAATGAGATATCACCTCACACTTGTCAGAATGGCTATCATCAAAAAGACCACAAATAACAAATGTTGGAGAGTATGTGGAGAAAAGGGAATTCTTGTACACCATTAGTAGAAATGTAGATTGGTGCAACCACTGTGGAAAACAGTATGGAGATTCCTCAAAAATGTAAAAATAGAACTGCCATATTATCCAGCAATTCCACTGCTGGATATATATGTGAAAAAAATGAAAACACTAATTTGAAATACTAATGCACCCCAATGTTCATAGCAGCCTTTTTTTACAATAGCCAAAATATGAATGCAACCTAAGTGTTCATCAGCAGATGAGTGGATAAAGATGTGGCATGTATGTGTGTATACACACACAAACACATACACACAATGGAATACTACTCAGCCATAAAAAAGCATGAAATGTTGCCATTTGCAACAACATGGATGGACTTGGAGGTTATTATGGTCAGTGAAGTAAGTCAGACAGAGAAAGACAAATACTGTGTGTTATTACTTATATGTGGAATCTAAAACATAAATTAGTTAAATAACAAAAAAGAAACAAACTCACAAATATAGAGAGCTAGTGGTTACCAGTGGGGAGAGTGAAGATGGCAGGGACAATATAGGGGTAAGAGATTAGTAGGTACAAACTACTATGTATAAAATAAATAAGCTACAAGGATATATTGTACAGCACAGGAAATATAGCCAATATTTTATAACTATAAATAGAGTATAACCTTAAAAAATTGTGAATCACTACATTGTATACCTAAAACTTATATAATATTATAAATTAACTATACTTCAACCCCTCCACCCCCACAATAATGGCCACTGTCAGAAGACAATCTAAATGTTTCTACTAAAACATTTTCTCATTTCTCTAGTATTAGTTTGAGATTATAACCACTTAAAATGAGCCCCAAAAGGAGCTGAAACAATTTGATATAGGCTATTTTTAAATTAAAGGGAATGAACTATAGGATACTTCATTTTTTGCTTAGTTTCCTTTTTAGGGAGGTGTTAAGGATAGGATAGGGCAAGAGGCTGATTGGGAGTGATTCCAATTATTTCTCGTACAGTTTTTTTTTCCTTTAGGAAAAGATTGTCAAAGAAGAAATAGGGTAGCTTAATTCTAATACAGGTCCTTCCTCTAGACATCAGACATGCTCCCGTTCAGATTTTCATGCCTCTTCATGACAACACCTAGAGGAAAAAAATATGTAGAATGACATTTATTGAATGTCTACTATGTAACAGGTGCTCTCTACACTGAGAGTAAAAGGATCCAGTTGCAGACTGTAGATCTAGGTAGAGTCATATTCTTTTCTATGTAGAGCTTAGATGATCCTAAATGGATTTAGATATAGCAATTGTCCATCTTCTATTTCTACACATAAATTTACAGAGGAAAGGGTCTGAGATTCATCTTTTTTGAGATTCACATTTTTTGAAACTAGACCTGTGGACTGGAGTGGCTCTTACTAGACCATCTTGAAGAAATGAGAGGAACAGGAGTTTCAGCCAGATTTGACTCTTGCATCAAGGACCAGAGACTGAGGACACTGGATAGCTAATAATCTGTGAAGCAGCAGACACTGGAACCTGATCCAACTTAGCAAACCTGGAAGCTAAATTGTGACCCAGGGATGCATCTGTGTGAGGACATGGGACTTGCTTAATACAAAAAGTTAACTCTCAGATTCAACATGTACATGGCAGAGACTAGAAAGTCAAAATTACAATTTAATTTTTATGGACCTTTCTAGATGTGCTATCACTGAATTCACAGAGTAAGATGGAAGACTTCATCTTTTGTTTTCCCTTTCGGATTTGTTTCTCAGATACCTCCCATTCTGTGAGCACCTCCCCACATGGAGAGATAATGACATTTAAAGGTTGTACATTGACTATAATTATGAGTTTCAACGTGCACTCTGATATTAAGTTCTAAATCCCATATATTATGGGACTCTGGAGTAATATTTGGAATACACGCTGAGTTTGAAGCAGATTTTCCCTGACTAAGAAGAATACTGGCAAGATATGATGTATTTGTCAATTTGAGGATCTACTGTGGCCTGGGCAAATCGGCTGGGTCCTATAATGGAAGCCAGGCACCAAGAAGGACAACAGAAGGCACTTGGACTGGGTGAATTGGTCACTCTGTTAAGTGTGAGGTATTCTGATTTTGGCAAGAAGTGATATGGAGGCTCTGGTCTCAGGAGTAGTATGCGCAAGACGCTGGCATGAACATGGACTAAGGGTTATGTTTCTGCTTCATTTCTACAGGACATTGGTCATGTTTGCCCCAATGAGCTCTGGTGGTAAAATCAAGAACTCTTATCACACTAGGATGGTGATGTTTTGGGAACCTAAGTGGTACTGCTTTGTGGTCCTCCTTCCAACATCCATTCTTTTCATTCTCTCTTTTAATTAAAACCTAAGGAGCTAGCTCTTTATCTTGGTAACTAATGTGCAAGTAAAGAACAGATTTTTTAAAAAAATCATTCACGTTTATCAAAGAATACTCTGAAGACAGCAGTTAAATATTATTTTTTGTCAATATGAGTAGATTTGGCAAAAGGGAAAGACTGTTCTTCTATCTCAGAATTCTGGTAAAAGAAACACAGAATACCCAGTCAAGATAAATATTTTAGTCCCATTAATTATTTTTTTCCTGTGCCATGAAGAAAGCCTATAGATGGTATATAGTAGTCATATCAACAAATATTTATAATGTTCCTACTTAGCCGCATTTTACAAAGGATTTCAAATATCCTTCTCCTGTAATTCTTAAGTTTTGTACAGTTTTACTGAATGAGGAAAATGGCCCAATTTTGACTTTTCCTTTTTTATGACTTCTAGAAATGACTATTTTGCTGGAATGTGTTCCTAGAAATCAATAATGCTGTGGAACATATTTTCTCATATACAATATTAGAGTTGGGAATCATTTCTTATCCAGGTCTTAGTGACCTACAAATCATACCCATGATCCAAAACATATCATAGAAGCAAGGATAACTAGCCATCACTATAAATATTTAATAGATGACTTTCATTTTTAGAAATAATCTATTTTATTTTATTGTTTACTATACCAGCAGTGTATTTTCATTCTGTAGGTCTATAATTGTCAAATAATGGCAATGTCTTACAGTTTAATCTGTTATATATAATATACATGAAACTCACAAAAGCAGCTAGGTTATAAATTTGGCTACAGCCAATATATTAGCTCAAACATGTTTTTAAACATTTATTTAGTGATAACATCCCTTGCCTGATTTGGAAAGTCTCTTTTTAGGATAATTTAGATGACAGTTCTAGGAAGTTTACATGAATTCCTTTTTTTTTTTTTTTTTGCGGTACACGGGCCTCTCACCATTGTGGCCTCTCCCGCTGCGGAGCACAGGCTCTGGACGCGCAGGTTCAGCGGCCATGGTTCACGGGCCCAGCCTCTCCGCGGCATGTGGGATCCTCCCGGACCGGGGCACGAACCCGTGTCCCCTGCATCGGCGGGCGGACTCTCAACCACTGTGCCACCAGGGAAGCCCATGAATTCCTTTTTTGACCTTAGTTTTGTGCACAAAATACCAGGGACACAATTATTATTGTGGATAAAATTTTGAAGATTCTTTTATTGACAAGAATACATTTGAAGTTAAGGGCTAGTAAAAATAAGAAAGATGAAGATATGGTAATATAAATATTTATTAAGGCATTATTTTTTATAATGAAAAAGTGGAAAAATATAAATGCCAAATGAAAGGATTAGCTAAATTAATTACATTACAAAGGAAAGTTTTATAGATATTAAAACTGATGTTGCAGAAGCATTTTTATTAACATTGGAAACATTATCATCATATGTTATTAACTGAAAAGCATAGATTGCAAAATAATACAGTATAAAATTATATACTGATACACATAGGTTATATAATAAGAAGGCTAGTCAACAATAGAATTACTAATATTGCTTTTTCTGATTGTGTTGTTTTAGTTTTCTTATTTTGCTAGTCTGAATATATGAATAACAAAAAAAATGTTAAAGAATATGTTTTATCCCTGTGATAATAAAAAACAAGAAAATTTAGGACTTATTTCCCAACCTTGAGACCTTTTTGTCATTTATTTTAAATTATGCTATTGGAAATTCCTTGTATATGTATCTTTACATTCTTGAGAACATATTATTTATGGGATGAATTGCTGACAGCTGAGTTATTGGAGGAAAGAGTATTTACAGTATAATTTTTAAGATATAAACAAAAAGATTGCATCCAATATGATATAAGGGGAATTATATGAAAAGAGAATTTATAGAAGCACAAATACAAATGTTCAATAATGATATGAAAATCAAGGCAAATTAAAGTAACATGATTTTAGACTTATCAGATATGTAATGAATTTGATCTATCAAGTCTTGTAAGGGCTTGGGAAACAAGTGCTCTCATGTATAGTTGAAGGGAATATAAATTGGTACAGTGTATTATTTTTTAAATTAAGGAAATGAATAGGGCTGATCTTTCCCTATATTATCTCAGTTTCTTCAAAACCGCATTTTGAACCTACTAAGGCATCCCTCCCTTTATCTCCAGAATAGACAAAGACTCTTGAGAGTAACTTTTATTTTTCACATCCATTTTCCTTTCTCAAAGCTCTCTTAATCTAACTAACTCTGCAAGGAAGGTCTATATTCTACTTGTTCCATAAGGACAGCGGAATATGGATATGCTTTTACTTGTCAGTTTTGCTGTGTAATGACCTTGAAGTGTCAGAGGCTTACCTCATGAACCTCATGGGCTCATGGGTCAGCTGGAGAGGTTCTATTTCAGCCTGCACTTCAGGTTCCATTCTGCTGCATGTGTTTTTCATTCTTTCTTGACCTGGATACCCTGGGCACATTCTTCTCATGACTGATGGTGGGAAGGCAGAGGCAAGGGGCAAGCCAAACTATGCATGCACATTTAACCTCTGCTCCCATAGTGTCCACTAACATTCCACTGGCCAAAGCAGAAAACATGTCCAAACTCAAAGTCAATGGGGTGGGAAATACACTCTGCCTACCCTTAGTAGGACGTACCCCAGATTCATACAGCAAGGGCATGGCATGTGTACTTCTGTATCACACCTGTCCATTTGAATAGCCTAAGTGGTAGGAAGGCATTTGCCCTGCTCCCTGGTGGGTCTCCAGATACACATTTTGAGATCGTACTGGTTTCATTATTGAGGTGGATAAAATTATTTTTCATGCGCAATTTTTATTTGTTAGTAGTCAAAGTTATGAACATATGAAACCATGGCTACTCCTGTATATTTTACCAATCACTTTCTCATAAATTCCTTTCTATTTGATTCTCACAATCACTCTAAGCATTGTTATTTTCGGTACACTGAATAGTTAAATCACTTGGTGGAATTCAATAGTTGGGATCTTTAGCACTGCGTAGCATACCATGTAATAACTCCTGTATGTGACTTTTTAAATTGTCTTTCCCAAGGTCACAGACTTAGTATGTGGCAAAACCAATGTTGAAACACTCGTGTCCTGTCTCCTTCTAACTCTGCCAGTACACATCTTCTTTAATTAGTGTCCAACAAATGGTCTAATTTTTTCCAAAAGCCTCTTCTAAAACCACATTAAAAAGAAATTATCCTAAAGGTGTAATCAGGTTAAGTACTGACCTTATGACTGAAGAGGCTTGTTCAGGTGGCCAGGCACACATGGCTCAGGGAGTTTAGTCACCAGATGCATTTTCTGTGAGAATGGCGATGAATAAATATTTACCCCAAATTTGGCCTAGGCCATTACCTGACTGCTTCATTGCTTTTGCCATTATCTTGCAGCATTTTCATCTCTACTTATTTAATTTAGGAGAAATAAAAATTTAGAAGTCTCAGTTTAATCTCACACAGGAGCAAAAATAGTTGTGCCATATACTACTTTTATTACTTTTGACCTATTCTAGCTAAGATTATAGATTAGGCAAGTTTACTCATCCATCAGTGGAACAGGTGACTGGATTTGTGAAGTGACACAGATCATAAAGATCAGTGAGGTGTTTGTTTCTATTTAAATTACCTTGGAAGGGCATTAATTTAAGTAAGCCTAACCGAAGCCTTATAGCTGGAAAGGATAGGATTTTAGGGTTTCATTTTTAAGAATGCAGTTTAGACTATGATATGAAAAAAGCCAATGATCTCTTCTATGTCAGTGCCTCACAATGTATGTGTTAGGAGGCATTGTTGTTTAGGGAAAAGAGACTGCAAAAGTAAGACGCATTTTTGTTTTCCTAAAACTCTTCCAAAGTAAGAGAAAAAATAAAGTTTCATTTACGGTAGGAAAATTATAATCTTCCACCTATAACTATTTCAGGTTTTTAGGAACTGGAAAATATTAGTACGTTCATTGTTATACCAGTGTCCAAAGGATATCCAAAATGACAGTGACCCAGAATGTGCCTACCTCTAAATAATCTATTTAAAAGGGGGCAATGTGAATTTTCAGGAAATCACTTATTTCCATCTTTGAGCTTGAATGACAACAATGGGAAAAGCCAGGCTTACAAAAAAATCTTATCCTTAATAGTGAAGGAAATGTCTAATTAAGAGATCACCTCCATTGAAGATCCTCAGAAATGCATTTTGCTATTAAATACTCACTTTTCCTTCACAAATGGTATTAAAAGCCCTATGTAAGATGTACGAAGACATCCTTAGAAATGACTGTATGCTAGCAAAATTAGAAGCATGCAGCAGTCATAATAGATCAGGGAGGCTTAGTGAAGGGAACAAAAGCAGCTCAGCAGGAAGCGGACACTTGAAAACAGCAATATAAAGTTTACAGGCATAGGTTGAGGCTTTTAAGAGGTATTTCCATGCTAGGTGTGCTGTTAATCCTTTATTAGGCCATGGAAATGCATTGCACTGAAGAAGCAATTTCTGCAGTTAAGCAAACATCATTTGTTTCCTCACCAAGTCAGTTAAGTAGATAGTTTTTCCTATGTAAATATTTTGGAGGAACTAACTGGCCTTTTATTAAGGATTTTTAGTAGAACTCTCTTCTTACCTCTAGGACCAACTGCAGATATATCAACTCAGCACAAGAGTATTGAGGAGAATAAAAAAGAAAGGTGTTGGGCAATAGCATGAAGAGGGGCAAGAAATGAGAAAGAAACTAAAAATAAGGGTTGGTGACAGGAGCTGGATAAAAGGTTAAAGAAACATCTTTCAGGTGAATGGGCAGCCATAAAAATAGAGAGAAAAAGCTCAGTGAGGTTCTGAGCTGGTACTGGAGCTAATAAATTTCACAATATCTAGCAAAATGCCATACACAGTATGCTATGTGTTCCACATATTCTTTGTTTTTGTTATTTTTTTTTTCATTTTAACATCGTTATTGGAGTATAATTGCTTTACAGTGGTATGTTAGCTTCAGCTTCACAACAAAATGAATCAGTTATATATATACATATGTTCCCATATCTCTTCCGGCTTGCGTCTCCCTCCCTCCCACCCTCCCTATCCCACCCCTCCAGGCCGTCACAAAGCACCGAGCTGATCTCCCTGTCCTATGCGGCTGCTTCCCACTAGCTATCTACCTTATGTTTGGTAGTGTATATATGTCCATGCCTCTCTCTCGCTTTGTCACAGTTTACCCTTCCCCCTCCTCATAGCCTCAAGTCCATTCTCTAGTAAGTCTGTGTCTTTATTCCTGTTTCACCCCTAGGTTTTTCATGACATTTTTTTTTCTTAAATTCCATATATATGTGTTAGCATACAGTATTTGTCTCTCTCTTTCTGACTTACTTCACTCTGTATGACAGACTTTAGGTCTATCCACCTCATTACAAATAGCTCAATTTCGTTTCTTTTTATGGCTGAGTAATATTCCATTGTATGTATGTGCCACATCTTCTTTATCCACTCATCCGATGATGGACAGTTAGGTTGTTTCCATCTCCGGGCTGTTGTAAATAGAGCTGCAATGAACATTTTGGTACATGACTCTGTTTGAATTATGGTTTTCTCAGGGTATATGCCCAGTAGTGGGATTGCTGGGTCATATGGTAGTTCTATTTGTAGTTTTTTAAGGAACCTCCATACTGTTCTCCACAGCGGCTGTATCAATTTACATTCCCACCAACAGTGTAAGAGGGTTCCCTTTTCTCCACACCCTCTCCAGCATTTATTGTTTCTAGATTTTTTGATGATGGCCATTCTGACTGGTGTGAGATGATATATCATTGTAGTTTTGATTTGCATTTCTCTAATGATTAGTGATGTTGAGCATTCTTTCATGTGCTTGTTGGCAGTCTGTATATCTTCTTTGGAGAAATGTCTATTTAGGTCTTCTGCCCATTTTTGGATTGGGTTGTTTGTTTTTTTGTTATTAAGCTGCATGAGCTGCTTATAAATTTTGGAGATTAATCCTTTGTCAGTTGCTTCATTTGGAAATATTTTCTCCCATTCTGAGGATTGTCTTTTGGTCTTGTTTATGGTTTCCTTTGCTGTGCAAAAGCTTTGAAGTTTCATTAGGTCCCATTTGTTTATTTTTGTTTTTGTTTCCATTTCTCTAGGAGGTGGGTCAAAAAGGATCTTGCTGTGATTTATGTCATAGAGTGTTCTGCCTACGTTTTCCTCTAAGAGTTTGATAGTTTCTGGCCTTACATTTAGGTCTTTAATCCATTTTGAGCTTATTTTTGTGTATGGTGTTACGGAGTGATCTAATCTCATACTTTTACATGTAGCTGTCCAATTTTCCCAGCACCACTTATTGAAGAGGCTGTCCTTTCTCTACTGTACATTCCTGCCTCCTTTATCAAAGATAAGGTGACCATATGTGCGTGGGTTTATCTCTGGGCTTTCTGTCCTGTTCCATTGATCTATATTTCTGTTTTTGTGCCAGTACCATACTGTGTTGATTACTGTAGCTTTGTAGTATAATCTGAAGTCAGGAAGCCTGATTCCTCCAGCTCCGTTTTTCATTCTCAAGATTGCTTTGGCTATTTGGGGTCTTTTGTGTTTCCATACAAATTGTGAAATTTTTTGTTCTAGTTCTGTGAAAAATGCCAGTCGTAGTTTGATAGGGATTGCATTGAATCTGTAGATTGCTTTGGGTAGTAGAGTCATTTTCACAATGTTGATTCTTCCAATCCAAGAACATGGTATATCTCTCCATCAATTTGTATCATCTTTAATTTCTTTCATCAGTGTCTTATAATTTTCTGCATACAGGTCTTTTGTCTCCTTAGGTAGGTTTATTCTTAGATATTTTATTCTTTTTGTTGCAATGGTAAATGGGAGTGTTTTCTTGATTTCACTTTCAGATTTTTCATCCTTAGTGTATAGGAATGCCAGAGATTTCTGTTCATTAATTTTGTATCCTGCTACTTTACCAAATTCATTGATTAGCTCTAGGAGTTTTCTGGTAGCATCTTTACGATTCTCTATGTATAGTATCATGTCATTTGCAAAGAGTGACAGCTTTACTTCTTCTTTTCCGATTTGGATTCCTTTTATTTCCTTTTCTTCTCTGATTGCTGTGGCTAAAACTTCCAAAACTATGTTGAATAAGAGTGGTGAGAGTGGGCAACCTTGTCTTGTTCCTGATCTTAGTGGGAATGCTTTCAGTTTTTCACCATTGAGGACGATGTTGGCTGTGAGTTTGTCATATATGGCCTTTATTATGTTGAGGAAAGTTCCCTCTGTGCCTACTTTCTGGAGGGTTTTTATCATAAATGGGTGTTGAATTTTGTCAAAAGCTTTCTCTGCATCTATTGAGATGATCATATGGTTTTTCTCCTTCAATTTGTTAATATGGTGTATCACGTTGATTGATTTGCATATATTGAAGAATCCTTGCAATCCTGGAATAAACCCCACTTGATCATGATGTATGATCCGTTTAATGTGCTGTTGGATTCTGTTTCCTAGTATTTTGTTGAGGATTTTTGCATCTATGTTCATCAGTGATATGGTCCTGTAGTTTTCTTTCTTTGTTCCACATATTTTTATAGACTGATAAAAACTTAAAGTATGATTCTTTCCCAAAGAGTTTTAAAATTATAATGGGAGATTTTTCAAAAGATGGAGTGGCCTTGTGATCTAAAGGACTAAGCTCCAACAAAACTTCCAGAAGGTGGGAGATACATTCAGGTAGGAACCTTGTCTGATCTTCTCCAAATCCTACCACATAGGCTACTTGCAATAATCCTGGCTCTGGTGACTCATGACATATTTTGAACGCCAACATTATTTTGCTAAGAAGTCTTTTGATTTATTCAGTGTAACTCATCAGAACCATATGGCTTCATCAGTGATCAGACTCCCTGAATGACTGACCAGCCACATAGTAGTTCCAAGTCAAACTAAAGAATGCATTCCTCTGGGTACTTTCTACAGTGCTAATACATGGTTCAATTTGCTTGTATTAAAAACAAACTAGCAACAACAAAGCAGTCTCTCAGTGGTAGTAATGGTAATCAGAATTACCAGTTTGTGAACCTGGCTCTACCCTTAGTAGCTATGAGATGTGAGCATTGGTTACCTTCCATTTATTAATTTATTATTTAATATCTATTTAGCTCTTGCTAAATGCCAGGCACTGGCTTAGGGCTTTGAGATGTAATAGTAAAGTGAGAGGGCTTAGCTCCTTCTCTCTAGAACTATTCTGGTAGAATAGTGAACTTAGGTGGATGTAAGAAAATTACACAAATTATATGCAAATTTTATCTTAGAAAAATGGTGATTTTAGTCACCTGAGGATAAATTTTAATATCAGGTTCATCCCTCTCTTTCTCATGCATCCTATAAATTTATGCATTTTCTGTTCTTTTAGGAAGAAGCTGACACTTACTGACCATTTTTATTCTCATCATAGTATCATAGTATCATAGTAGGGTGAAAGGTGGCCTCCCAAAAAGATATGTCCATGTTCTAGAACTTGTGAATGTGACCTTATTTTGAAATAAGGTCGTTACAGATATAATGAGTTAAGTTTCTCAAGATTAGATCATTCTGGATTATTCAGATGGGCTCTAAATTCAATCACAAATGTCTTCGTAAGAGACAAGAGGAGAAGATACAGAGTGGGAGATTATGTGAAGATGGGGGCAGCAATTGCAGTAACACAGCCACAAGCCAAGGAAAACCTGAAGCCACCAGAAGCTGTCTAGAGCCTCTGGAGGGAACACAGCCCTGCTGGCCCCTTGATTTTGGACTTCTGGCCTCCCAAACTTTGAAAGAATAAATTTATGTTGTTAAGCCACCCAGTTGTGGTTGTCCTAAATATCTAATACAGGCCCCTTCATAGATATTTTACATACACTATTATGTTTAATTCTGTCTTGACGCTTTCTGGATGAAATGAGTTCTAAAATTGAGAAAAGGACAAAAGCCCAGAGAGATGAAGAGATTGCCCATATTTTCATGCATAATAATGGCTGAAGATTTGATTTAAACTCATTTCTGTGTAGTTCCAAAGCCCATACCCTTTCTACTCTCCTAGACTCATTGAATTAATAATAAACTCAAATGGACTGTATTGTCCATAATATAAAGCATTCTTCATCAGTCTCATTTCACAGAGCCTACCAGTATATTCTGGACACCAAATATTCAGGTAAAGGCAGGGCTCAGTGTTTATTCCCTATACTATGTTTCTCTATTTTACTTATTCAATTTAATCTTGGAGTTTCTTTTTTTTAAATAAAAAAATATGTTTTCTTCATTGATTTTTATCATTTTTCAGGCACAATTCCCATCCCTCTTTCCCCTTCCTATCAAGCTCACAATAATATAAATGTCCTAACATATGTAGACAATGTAGTCTTTTCTGTAATATCTACTTCAGTCCTGCTGATGATGTGTGATAATTACATATTTTCCCTGAATGTTAAAATGGCACTTTCTTCTTGGTGACTATAGACAATATATAATCTTGTTTCAAAGTTTTTTTTTTTTTCCCCTACTTGAGCTGGTTGCTTGTATTTTTTAAAACACCAAAAGCATAGTAGATCAAGTAGTATTTCCTCTCAGGAACATAAAATTCTTCTAGGTTTTAAAAATTCTAAATAGAAGGTGTTATCCTTTAAATAAACACATGTGAAGTTACTGTCTACTAGAAACTAATGTATTCCATTGCTGAGAAGTCATTTATAGGAACATTTAATGAGAAAAGAATGCATTGTATTTAAAGTAGCTGGTTGTCATTGATCTCTGATCTTGTCTATGAAAGATTTCATCCCAGTAGGGAATTATTTACAGTATCTGAAATTGTGTTGTCTTACCTTAATTTATCTAAGATTTAAAGCAGTTCTATTAGTCTGACACTCATTGACAATGTCCTTTGCTGATTATATCCTATTGCTTAGATTCTTCTCCTCAACTCTTCTCTAATTCATAAAGCTGCTTACCATAGCACTGGGGATCTTTACTGAAGAGGTAACTTGATTAAGTTAAATGGAGGGAAAGGGAATTTTTAACCTACTTATATTGCTTACAGAGGCATAATTAAGTTGTGAGATAAGAGATTTCAGTGACTTCTTAAAAAATCAGTGTTCAAGAAGAATAACAAAGCTTGGAGAAGACACAGTTACAATGCAAAAAGCATTTCAAAGATGGAAAGAAAAACAATTAACAAACTGGCATGATTTGTGATGTGTTTTTCCAGGAATAAGGATGAATTTACTAATGAGTTTTTATTTTTCTAGGTTCTACTTATAGTCAACAATTCAAGTGAGTTAAAAGGCAGTACACTTTGAGAGACAAGGAGAGTTCCTGAGATCATTAGACCACATGCCACTGAATTTCATAGACATCAGCCTAGCGTTAAAGATAGTGAACATGGAATTTGTACCTCACTGGCACAGTGGTCAAACTGATCTGGGTAGACATAAAGAGGTTTTGTTTTAAATTGCAAGCACCTGTGTTTTTCTTTCCTCTTTTGAGAGTTTTTGAGTGGACCCCATTCCTCTTATATATGTTGTTTTGATTTTCTTGCTATATCTATACACTAGTATCAAAGAGAGTTCATGAGTTAGACCTCTAATGGCAGAAAAAAATAAGTCTCTGTTAAAGTCCTCAGAACTTTACCTTTACACCATGGCTATCCATGCCTAGCTATGGTAACTTTTGGATTACTTAGCATTTGTACAATTTTTTAATAATTTTTTTTCATTAAATGCCAAGTATAGGCGAAGACATATTGGAGACTTAGAATAGTTTCATCCCCCTTTTGCCTAAACTGTTTCATGGACACCTGCCCAAGCCACCCTGGCTGGTATCTTCTCTGGCTCACTGCACCTGTAAAGTTCTGGTATTAGTGATCTTGGTGGTGGTGGTAGAGGGAGTCATGGTACTTTGTTAGTTGTTTTAGACTGCTTGGGAATTGCTTCATGCAAATGGATGAAAGGAGAAAAGGGTGCAATTATAAGAAGGAAATGATTCTGCTGTAGTAACCATTCTTTTGCTTCTTAATACCTTGGTAATCCTTGAAGCCTATCTAGGCCTTGAATTCTAACTCCTATTATACATACATACATACATACATATATATATATATATAAATTCCCTTGAAAGTTGAATGGCATTTTCATGGTGTGTACCAAAGGTATGGAAGTGGGGATCAGTTTACTCCTGTGGGGAAGAATATTTTATCCTTGACATTGTTTAGAATTGTGGATATGTGATGATCTTAAAAAGGAAACCAGTTATAGCTGATATTATTTGTATTTCTTTTCTCTAAAGACAATGAACTCACAGTTGGTATGTTGCTGGTGATAAGTTATATAAACATAGAGAAAAGATATATCAGATCTTTTTAAATGGCATATTTATTTAAAGCTGGAGACCTTAGCACATTATGCCTATAACATATTTCAACGTGCAATGACTAAATATATATGTGTTTTAGGGTTTTCTCAAATAAACTTTGAGACCTCAAGCTACCATAGACCATCTGTGGCACGAATCTAATAAAGAGGTTACAGGAAAGGAACGATATTTCCTAAAAGAGCAAAGTTAGGCATTTCTATGGGAGTCCTTGCAACATTTCACGCAGCCAACTGGGAGTTATCTCCTTCCAGGTGATAGCTCAGGTACAAGGAAATGAGATTCACATTGGATAAGTGCCAGAGTCACCCTTACTTAGAAGTCTCATGTTCCAGAAGAGCATAAGTATTTTATCTCCAAAGGCATTGCTTCCAGGGGCAATTAAAGAGCCTTGTCTGGACATGAGTCATCATTATCAGGGAAACCCAAATCATGTGTCCTATCCACATAGGATGTCTCCATCAGGAGTGATTGTTTCTTTGTAGTCCTCCCAGTCCAGATGAGGTCTACCAATCAGGGATCATTTCTACCACAACCAGTATTGTCTTGTGACAGAGTTGACGTTCTACCTTTATCTGATCCTTAAGGAAACAAAGCTAGAGGGTTAATCAAAGATCAAATTCTCATGAAGTAGGGGAAGGGGTTTTGTTAAGCCATTGCCCACGTTGGGTCATAGAGAGTCAAATTTGGCCACTCAAGTCAGTGACCGTGCCTTATTAAAACAATAATTTGTTTTGTCAGTTGGATCATTACCTATTGTTAGACTCAGCTTAGACATGATAGGCAAAAATTTGAATTTTATTTATTCATGCATTATCTTTTTTTCTTATTCTCCAATCTTATTTTTTTGGCTATACATAATTGATTTCATCCTCAGTGCTTCCCAAATAGTATTTTATATGTAACAAAATAGTATTTTTTCTTTTCGTGAATAAAACATATGCTTCTCATAATTTTTCAGAATGACTCATTGGGGTTTTTTTTTCCCCTCTCCTGTAACTATCATAAGAGTTGATACATGATGATCAAAATATAAGATTAGTCCTCAATACAGAGCCCTAAAATCAGTGTGCAAATGTTTAATGCTTTAGGCATATGGGCCTATCCTTGGAATGTTTATCTTTGCACATGCATTTTCTAAAATGATCGTGCTTCTTATAAATATTGTTAAGACAAACATTTTATTTCAGCCTGTTGAGGAAGCAAAGGGATTGTGAAATATTTTCATTGATTTTCCTTCCTACTAGAAGAAATAGAAATTCTTGCATTCCTTTCATTTACAAGTGAATATAACCTTGAGATTCACGAACTCCAGAACAGCGTGTAAGCACAGTGTGATGATACTCTCAGGAAAGCCAGCTCTTATCAAATACCTGTTATTGGAGCTCTGTGCCCACTTTGACACCATAATCCTAAAGATTTAAGAAATTTAGACATGAGGTGTACTAAGAAGATTAAAATATTATGGTAGAAAACGATAGAAGGATAGGAATTATTTAGTCTGAGATAGAGAAAAAGTAAAAAAGTAACCAACCTGACATGTACAAATCTGAACATTTCTAACGTTTATAATTTACTAAAATGTATAATGAAGGGTGCTGTGTTCTCTATATAGAGAACAATTCTCTTATATCCTCCTTATAGTATCAAAAGTAGACCTAGGGTGCATTTCTTGGCAGTGATGTTAAGTAGTTGTAAAATTCGTCTATTATGCTTGCGCTCTTTTAGGGTGAAGTGTATGCACGTTACACTTGTATTGACAAATAAAATTTAATGGAAAGAGATAAATTCAAATCAGAATGGAATATTTTTCCCCTAACTAGACAGCCAACCATTAGAGGATGATGTAAGATAGCATATAATTTATTGTGAAGATGTGATAAAACTGGTATAAAATACATGGCATCAGGAAGTATCTGAAGAAGGTCTGTTCTTCAGATTGACCTCTTCCATCCCTGGGAAAGAGTAAGTAAGGGAACTATGATATGCACCATGAAATACAACATACCATTGAGGTCTGTAATGGATGTCTCCCTACCAGGAATTTGATGTTATAAGTTGTGTTTCTAGGGAATGATAATGTTGTTTTCATTACTCATTTAGAAAATGCTCCATTTGTACAAAATGAGACAGCATGCTAAGATCTTTTCATTTACTTGATTTTATCTGATTAATTCCTTCTTCAATAGCCATTTGATTTTTGAACATTTTTCTGTATTTGTTTAATCACTTTCTTTAATAATTCAACTAACATTATTTCCTACTTATGTATGAGACACCATTTTTAACACTTGGTCATTTGGGGGATAGGAGGAGGATGAATATTTGCCATAACCTCACTGCCAGGATTTTTTTCTTTTTCTTAGATTTTTTTGATGTGGACCATTTTGAAAGTCTTTATTGAACTTGTTACAATATTGCTTCTGTTCTTTTTTTTTAAAACATCTTTATTGGAGTATAACTGCTTTACAATGGTGTGTTAGTTTCTGCTTTATAACAAAGTGAATCAGCTATACATATATCCCCATATCTCTTTCCTCTTGCGTCTCCCTCCCTCCCACCCTCCCTATCCTACCCCTCTAGGTCGTCACAAAGCACTGAGCTGATCTCCCTGTGCTATGTGGCTGCGACCCACTTTGCTTCTGTTTTATGTTTTGGTTTTTTGGACGCAAGGCATGTGGGATCTTAGCTCCCTGACCAGGGATCGAACCCGCACCACCTGCATTGGAAGTGTGGAGTCTTAACCACTGGAACCCCAGGGAAGTTCCATGCCCAGGAATTTTTGATCTACCTTCATTTGTATGCATACATCTACATGTGTGTATTTTGTCATTTGGAATAAGAGGAGAGAGAAAGGGTAAATAAGGAAAATTAAATGATATAAAATTCAAACCAGTGTAAATTGCTTTGGTTAAAAAATGGAGAAAATATTCCAACAAATGGACAGTATTATTGAATAAATTCTCTGATGATATAATTGTGGCCAGATTAAGAAACATTGACTACATACATTATGTAAAAATTAAATGGATTGATTACTTCAGGTTTTAAAATACCCAAAGAGAGGGGTTCATAGGGCATTCTGGCCAGAAGGAAGGAATTTACTAAACTGACACATGGTTTTGTCTTTAATTTTGAACTTTTCAACATTTCTAAGAAGTAATTGAAAAAGATAGAGTTATTTGCAGATGGCTCAAAGATATGAGAAAAAAATGATGATGAACACAACACTTGGATTTCAACTGGTTTTAGTAGGACCCTTGTCATTATTCATTTTTCAACCTAAATGCTGCTTCTTCAGATAGCACATCACTGATTCCCAACCCAAATGACACCTCCATCACTCTATTATATTACTATATTATTCTGTTTTTTATTTTCTTTGTAGATACATTATCTCATATTATTACTTGTTTACTTGTGTATAATTTAGCCCCCCAAATTAGGATATAAATTTCATAAGAAGAGTAATTTTATCAGTGACTTTTACCACTGTATTCTCAAGTGCCTGAGAGGTTTTCAATAAATATTTGCTGAAGAAATAAATATGAATGAATAAATGAATTTATAGTAAAAAAAATTGAAGTTGTATTGAGGTAATTTTAGCTCAAGTCCTAAATTAATAGCATGTGTATTGCATATATACAAAGTAGAGGAAGCTTATGTTGATGTTCTTTCAACTGACTAGTCTTAATTTAGAACTTGCTTTATGAGGAACGGAAACCAAAAAACAATATTATGATTTTAATTGATATGAAGCTTAAAAGGAACCAATGGCTACTAAAATGTGAATGAGCACCATGAATTAAAATATTCTGTCATGGATAAGGGAGATAATAGCCTCATTATGTTTTGGACTAATCAGAAATTTTCTTGAGAATTGTGTTTAAATGAGGCCAGTTAAACTATGCTGTGTTCAGAATATCACTGTCAGGATGATGAGGAATCTAGAAATCGTCTAAATTTGGAGCTGTTTGAGGGGATTAACTTGAAGAATTAGAAGACAGAGTTCAAAACAATCACTGCTACTGAAAAAGTGACGGGGGCATCCTGGAAAAGAGAAAACCAGAAAGAAGAAGATCCAAGTTTTGTGTATAAACTCTGTCCAAATCTCTGGCTGACCCCTGAAATATGCATGTAAAGGGCAAAGTACAAGTAACCTAGCAAAGGACAAAAGATCTGAACCAAGATTTGAAATGCTAACCAAGAGACAGAGTTTGCAATTTGAGTATAGCCAAGTAAACTACAAAAGCAAAAATACATACCAAAACAAAAAAACAACATTCTCCAGAGGAATATAACAGAACCTGGAGTCTCTACAACATACTAACCTGAAACCAACAGACCAACTCTGAAATGACCCAGATGTTCCAATAAACAAATTTTTTTTTTTTTTTTTTTTTTTTTGCTGTACACGGGCCTCTCACTGTTGTGGCCTCTCCCGTTGTGGAGCACAGGCTCCGGATGCGCAGGCTCAGCGGCCATGGCTCATGGGCCTAGCCGCTCTGTGGCATTTGGGATCTTCCCAGACCAGGGTATGAACCCGTGTCCCCTGCATCGGTAGGCGGACTCTCAACTGCTGCGCCACCAGGGAAGCCCAATAAACAAATATTTTAAAGCAGCTATGATAACTGTACTAAAGGTCATAAAGGAAAACATGCTCACACTAACAAAAATTAGGAAATCTAAGTAGAGAAATATAAACTATAAAAAGAACCAAATAGAAATTCTAGAAATAAAAATACTATATACTCAATAATGAAACAGTATGGGGCTTCCCTGGTGGCGTAGTGGTTGAGAGTCCGCCTGCTGATGCAGGGGACACGGGTTCGTGACCCGGTCCGGGAGGATCCCACATGCTGCGGAGCAGCTGGGCCCGTGAGCCATGGCCACTGAGCCTGCACGTCCGGAGCCTGTGCTCCGCGACGGGAGAAGCCACAACAGTGAGAGGCCCGCGTACCTCAAAAAAAAAAAAAAAAAAAAAGAAACAGTATGTAAAGCAACCATACTCCAATAAAAATAAAAATTAATTTAAAAACTAATGAAACAGTAGTATACTTTCAGAATCTCTAGTTGCTTATTACTCCACTCTTAGGAATTTTGGTGGCATTTTGACTTTGTTTGACTCAGTATTTGAGGAATGCTCAAATCTTGTAGACTATTCAAAATTTCTGAATTGACTAAATATACTGCACAAGTGATAATGCAAAACAGCAAATTATTATCTGGCCGATCACTTTTAATCACAATTTCTTATGTCTTTTTTTATTGACTGTGCTAGAGTAAATAGTTTAGGCTCAAAGAGAAGCAGAATCCTTCTTTTCCTCCCTAAATCTCAGTTTTAATAATGGCTATCTTTCAAGTCTGAAGTGATGATAATTTATTTTATGTGGTTTCTGTTTATGAGGAAAAGAAAAATAGATAGTCATAGCTTAAGAGGTTGCCCTCATTCAGATGGACAATCTTAATTTATGGAGTAGAAAAGACGAAAACTTTGAAGTAGAATGAGTCTGCCTATAAGTAGAGATGATCAGATCAAAATTATGAATCTGAACAGTTAGAGCAGTAACTTCTTCCTTGTTGAATGGAAGAGGAAGTGAATATAGAGGGAAAAGAGTTTTCTTTCCCCGCACTACTAACAGCCACAACTACTTGAAAACTGGATTTTACTTCCACTTATATACTATAACTTTTCTCTCCAAAGACATCAGTGTCCAATTAATCTCTGAATCCATTGTCTTGTCTAAATTCCCTACTGGCTTTCCTGGCTTTCAGAACTTTAGTGTTCTGAATCTCATTCTTCCTTAGATGTTGTTTCAATGTATCCCTTAGTAGCCTTGTCTTCCCTGCCACCAACTGTATGCTGTAGCCTTAGATTTGTATTTAATCCTCTGTATTTCTGGCTTATATATAGTTATTACCTAGGAAGACTTTTACATTGCTTTCTTTCATACACTTTCCAACTAAACTTCCAACTAAACTTGCTAAATGAATGGTTTTAAAACAGGAATCTGCAAGCTTCTTCTGTTTCTTGAGCCTCAGTTTTGAATTTGTAACTATCTCTCTTTTCTTGGCTGTCCTGTTTTTCTTTAGATTTTGTCCCTTCTTGATCTCCTTTGATGTCCATCTCTGAGTGGGTCTCTCACTTGTTTTTAGAGCATCCTATTTACCTTCATAAAACTTTACTCAATTTTAAGGCACATTATTTTTATGCATTTGTTGTCCATAACCACCACTCCAACTAGATTGTAAGCACCATGATGTCATAGACAATGATTGTTCTTTTTACCCCATCTCCAGCACACTGACAGATACTGTATTAGACACTCCATTATTAGTTGTTAAGAAAATAAATAAATGCACAAAATATTTTAATTTGAATATCTCTTCTACAGGATTATGAGTTTCTTGAGGAATGTATAGTGTTTTATTTTTTTATATATACCTAGTTTCTATTATCATGCTGATACTTATCACATACTAAACTTTTTGTTAAATAAAATAAAAATTATGAGATAAGAATATGTGTATGAAGAGGGAAGGAGAGAGTAATCTGACTGGGAAATGGTGAAAAAGAAGATTAGGCAAAGAATCTGCAACTACTTAAAGGCAGTTTTATGTTATTCTTTATTTCTAATATGAGAGAGAGGAACAGGGATTCAGGCATACTGATTAAGGTAAATTCACATTTTTACTCATCATAAATATGGCAAATCTCTGTTTTAACATAATGTTTTACATATTTTGCTCATAAAAAGGTAGAATTACTTTTACTCAAAGTTACATGGTAATGTGTACCTCATACCTATAATTAACAAAAGTAGATGGAAATGTAACTTGTGAATTAGAGGGAAGCTGGGGTGGTGGTGTGGTGCTGGTACACATAAGTACTGTTTGGTAAGACCATTTTATTTCTGGGAATATGGCCAAATGGACCTTGTGATTTTTCTGTTTTAGATTAGGTATTTTAAAAAAACATTATTAAAATATATTAAACCCATCACACAATTCAATAATATTTACATGTAAAATAGCAAATTTTAAATCAGAAACTAGGTTATCAGTGAACAAGGGAGTATAAAAGTAGAATTTAATAATTTAGAAGCAGATGATTCTTTTTCCCATTGCCTTAAACAATATTCTGGATCTTCATACCATGAATGAATTTAAATCAATGAAAATATCATTTCTTCCTACTCACTATGAATTTTAAAACTCTTATTCAGAGCTGGGTAGAAATGTTTAGCCCTGTGTCTCAGGAGAACATACTGTCCACAAAGCCTGATTCAGCATGTCTCTTAGGTATTGCCTGCTATCGGTCCTCAGTTCTCAGGTCCTGTCCTGGGACAGCAATGTCTCTGCTCTGGGTCATCTGGACATAATGATTTTATTTACTATGGCCCCCTGTTCTTAGTGTGTATCTGTGATCAGGGGATTAGTCATTACCAGATACAATGACCAGATCTATCACCCAATGTTATGAATGTTTGTGTCCCTATGAAATTCCTGTGTTGAAGTCCTAACCCCCAAAGCAATGATATTAGAAGGTGAGACCTTTAGGAGGCAATTATGTCATGAAGCTGGAGACCTCGGGAGTGGGATTAATGCCCTTATTAGAAGAGCTTGCTTGCTCCCTTTCTGCTCTTTGCCATGCAACGATACAACCATAAGACAGCTCTGCAAACCAGGAAGTGGGCTCTCACCAGGTACCAGATCTCACCACACTTGGACTTCCCAGTCTCCTGAACTGCGAGAAATAAATGTTTGCTGTGTAAGTTGCCCAGTCTGTGGTAATTTATAATTATATCAGTCTGAACTAATGACTAAGACACCCAGTTCCCCAGTATTGTGTCTTCTATTCTGAATTCTATTCTGAATTCTCTACATATCTTTTTCCATGTTGTCAGATTTAAGGGTTTGGATTTTCTTTCTGCTTCACAATTAAAATTTGATGAGCTCCTAACACTTCATGCGTTTGGCTCAGGCAAAACTCTTCTGGAACACTGGACCATCTTGGTTTGTCATCTTAGATGAAGTTGGGATCACCTCAAGCAAGAGGGCAGGCCTGACACAGTTACCTTATCTGTGGGGCTAGCTGTGAGTCTTTCCTTACAGGTCATTAATGGGCAGGCATGCAGGGAGAGCTTCTGCAGAGGGCATACCTACTGACCCTGAGAGTCAAAGAATCTGGAGCTTTGTTTCTTGGGAGTTCAGAGCTCCCCAGACTACTCTTGGTCTTAAAGAGTCAGGACCAGCAAAGATAGATCCGTTTTTCCTCACGAGGGAAGGGATACTCTTAAATCAGTGACCCCCTTTATGTCAGGGACGACTGACATGTTCTCAGGCTGATTTTACTCTTTCGTTAATGTTTATATACTCTTTGACTGAGTCCTCAAAGTAAAATGCTTTCCAAGGCCAGGCAAACAGTGTAATAAGTGAAGGAGGGAGAACCAGAGCAGAGCATCAGGAAAAGAGCTAGGATATGTGACATCGAGATGGGACAGCCACTGTTTAGCCACAGCCCTTTTTTGTTTGTTTTGTTATTGCTTTTGTTTCCTGCTATTTAGTCTTTTTTTTTTTCGAGAAAAGCTATATATCTGGACTTTTATGAGAACTTTGCCAAATTTTAAAAATTTTCATCTCTCTTGCCTTGTTTTTTCTTTCAATTTTATTGGGATATAATTGACCTACAGCACTGTATAAGTTTAAATTGTACAGCATGATTATTTGACTTACATACATCATGAAATGATTATCACAGTAAGTTTAGTGAACATCCATCTCATATATATATGGCATTAAATAAATAGAAAAATTGTTTTTTCCTCGTGATGAAAACTCTTAGGATATACTCTCTTTGTAACTTTCATATATAACATACAGCAGTTTTTATTTTTCATGTTGTACATTGCATCCATAGTATTCATTTGTCTTATAACTGGACGTTTGTACCTGGTGACTGCCTTCATCTAATTCTCCCCCTGCACCCTCACCTCTGATAACCACAAATCTGATCTCTTTTTCTATTAGTTCGTTTGTTTGTTTTTGAAGTATAATTGACCTACAACACTATGTTAGTTCCAGGTGCCCAAACATAATGATTGAATATTTCTATACATTTTTAAATCATCATCATGATATATCTTATTACCATCTGTCATCATACAAAGATTTAATTATTGACTGTATTCCCCACATTGTACATTTCATACCTGTGACTCATTTATTTTGTAACTGGAAGTTGGTACCTCTTAATCTCCCTCACCTATTTCTCTCCCTCCTCACCTCCCTCCCCTCTGACAACCACCTGTTTATTCTGTGTATCTATGATTCTGTTTCTGTTTAGCTATGTTTATTCATTTGTTTTATTTTTAGATTAGACATATAAGTGAAATTATACAGTATTTGATTTTTCTCTGACTTATTTCATTTAGCATAATACCCTCTAAGTCCATCCATGTTGTCACAAATGGCAAGATTTCATTCTTTTTTATGGATGAGTGATATATTTTATTTATATATATATATATATATATATATATATATATACACATATATATACACACACACACATACACAGTGAACATAGGGGTGCATATGTCTTCTTGAACTAGGGTTTTTGTTTTTTTTCTTTTGTTTGTTTTTTGATAAATACCCTGGAGTGGAATTGCTAAATCATATGGTAGTTCTATTTTTAATTTTGGGGGGAATTTTCATACTCTTTTCCTTAGGGGCTGCACCAATTTACACTCCCACCAACAGTGCAAGAGAGTTCCCTCTTCTCTATATCCTCACCAACATTTGTTATTTCTTATCTTTTTGAAAATAGCCATTCTGAGGTGAGGTGATATTTCATTGTGGTTTTGATTTGCATTTCCCTGATGATTAGTGATGTTGGGCATCCTTTCATGTGCCTGTTGGCCATCTGTATGTCTTCTTTGGGAAAATGTCTATTCCTGTCCTCTGCTCATGTTTTTAATTAAGTTGTTTTTTGCTGTTGAGTTGAATGAGTTCTTTGTATATTTTGGATATTAACTCCTTATCAGATGTATCATTTGTAAATTCTTTTTCCATTCGGTAGGTTGCCTTTTTATTTTGTTGATAGTTTCCTTTACTGTGCAAAAGCTTTTTAGTTTGATGTAGTCCTATTTGTTTATTTTTGCTTTTGTTTCCCTTGCCTGAAGAGACATATCAAAAAAATATTGCTAAGACAGATGTCAAACAGCATAGTACCTATGTTTTCTTCTAGAAGTTTTATGGTTTCAGGTCTTACATTTAAGTCTTTATCTATTTTGAGTTTATTTTTGTATATGGTGTGAGAAAGTAGTCCAGTTTGATTCTTTTGTATGTAGCTGTTCAGTTTTCCCAACATCATTTATTGAAGAGTCTGTCTTTTCCCCATTGTATATTCTTGCCTCCTTTGTTGTAGATAATTTTCCATATAAGTGTGGGTTCATTTCTGGGCTTTCTATTCTGTTCCATTGATCTCTGTGTCTGTTTTTGTTGCAGAAATTCTCTGGTTTTAAAATGTTCAGAACTGCATCACGTTAAGAAATTTTTCAGGGTTAAATAAAGCTTGTGGGAAGGACAGACCTGGCCACTAGGTTACCATGTGTGTTCTAGGGGTCTGATACAGATGGAACAGGGAGAATGTGGAGTTGAGTGATCTTCAGGTTTGAGGATAATACTGTTTTTCATCCACTGGACCTCTCAGTCTTGGTCTCAGCCACTCCAAAGTCAGCATGCTATTTTAGCCTCAGAGAAGTTGCTATGCTCTTTGGGGAGATCATTATCCTAGAAACCTGGTATCTCAATGACAAGAAGACCAGCAAATCAGGATGGTAGACTCCTTTCATAGTGTGTAGGTCATTGCTCTGACCTTAAGGGACTTATCTGTGTATCATGTTGGGACCTCAGTAGTGTGGTATGGCATCTAGGTGGATGTTAGAAAATGAAAGTATTTGTTATCTGGTGCTATACAGAAAAAATTGTTGGCCTCTGGTCAAGTCAACCAAATAGAGAAAACACAATGTGGACTGGTGGCTCACTTGGTGACTAGTTTCTGGCCTGACAACAGCTAGCTGTGGTTTAGTGGCTAGTGACTGTGGATTGGTTACTGGTGAATGTAACCTGGTGGCTGGTGACTATGGCTTGGTCATAGGTGACTGTGAACTGGTTAGTATGAGTTGGTGACTGATGAAGGTGACCTGGTGACTGTGGCTTGGCTACCCAAAGGCTCACCTCAGAAACATCAGGGGTACTAGGCTTTGGGTAGCAAGATTAATTCTTCACCCACTCCTACTGTTAAAATACTGCCCTACTTGATGAGCTTAGGCTACAAACTGTAAAAGGTTCAGTTAGGTATGCCTTCAGTAGTATAGTTGTGAGAAATGCAAGGATTGGCTTTCAGTCATTTACATAGAGAAATGTTTTTAAAGGAAATGAAATTTAAGTTTTGTAAAATGGTTTCTGTGTGGAAAAAGCCCAATAGTTCTCTGTTTTTTTCTTCCCTTGCTAAATTGTAGTTAATGTACCATTCCATACCCATTGAGATTTTGACTGCCTCTCTTTATTTTCTATGAATCTTATAAATCCTCTCTTACAATCTTTCTCTTTTGAAAGGCAGATGTACCCTTACCTCAGGATAGTGTTTTTGTAGACATTAATATCCCATAAAGGCTCATTAAAACTTTTAGAATTGGGTTTCTAATAACATTAGTCAAGCAGACTATATATGCAGGAAAACCTGTGAATTCTCCTTAGATTCATCATTTTTTTTCATTATATTAATCATAAAACCCATATGTTCTTGTCTGTACATGGGTAGAGTGGGAGAGTGGAACAGATTGCTATAATATGTATAGAAGGAGAGAAAGTGCAGCTCTGTGGGCATAATGGTATTACAGATGCTAAACTTCTTACATGTGAAGTTCAGAGAAGTTCTTTTTTATAAGAATATTAGTTATAATGCATAAAAATTTTGGAAGCGTGGTCAGTAGTTATGCTGAACATATGTCATGGTCCTTGGAAGACAATGCATCTGTTTTCGAAACTCCTTACCCATCAATGTCAAGCCACATTTTCAATTTTAAAAGATGTTGCTGACAGGAGGGTGCTTCCAGCCATAGGAACTCTAGGTCCCTGTGACACTGAAATCTGTACTTTTTCCAGGGTACACATTTCTACTCCGATAGAGTAAAACTTAACTGTTCCAACATGAACATTTATTTGAGGTCTTTTATTTGTATATAACTCATCAGATCCACTTTTACCCCACTTTTGAATCTTTTTGACCTTACTATACATACAACTTCCATACATACATGCTTTCTGAGCTTGCATAAACCATATCATCTCTCTGGACCTAGAATTCTCATCTGTAAAGTGAAGAGGTGAGCTCTGAAGTGCTTTCCAGTTTGATAGTCTATGATGGAAAGACTCTCAGACAGCATCTGTGTATAGTTAGACAGCACCATTAATAGAGCAACTGAACTGTTTTCCTAAAAGCAGCTTTGGGCTACATGCAATCTTACACCATCCATACCCCATCTTCTATACAACTTGGGGTTAATTACCTACAATAATGAAATAGCTAACTGACAGCTGACCTAACACAGTTATATGAGCTATACCATCTTGGTGTTATTTATTCTCTTAATTAATTGCCTAAATGCATTAGATCTATTGAACACTAAGCAATACCATTAAATGTCTAACAGTTGTCTCCAAGTATGTAACATCCTCCAGCAATAGGAGTGATTTAGTGCCTGAGAAGAATGGACATCTTCTGTGACAGTGGTTTTGTCTACAGATATAATTCAACTGAGAGAGAAGGGAAGGCTAAAAAGCCCCTTTATGCATGTTATGCCTCTGTCCAGTTTCAGTGAGTGGGGTCTAGCTGTTGTTCAATGAGAACTTTAAAAAAAGTGTAAACATTGTTGTTTAAAAATTGGCCACAGAGAAATGAGGATAATTTAGACAAACTATTTGGTATATATGCTTATCTTTAAGGAATGGGGTTTCTTCCTTCTAAGTTGTCTGTTCTTAGAGAATGAAAAGCAGACTAGTAATATACAAGTCAAAAGCAATGTGTTACTACCTTAACTCCATTAAAATGTGGAAATCTAATTAAGCATCAAAGGGTTAACTTTTAATTAAAGGAAGAGCAATAATTAATATTCAGTTAATAACTGAATAATAGACTCCACATTTTCTTCTAGATACAGCCAGTTTTATCTGGGGTAAGAGAAAGAAGCTATTATTTCAATTCTATGTGTGACTTTTATGAGATAAATCCCTGAAATTCTAGTGCCTCCACTCATGAGGCCATCTTAACGAACAATCTGAAAATGAATGAGCCATAGATTTCTGGAAAGTCTGAATTCATCTATTTTCTTATCTAGTATAGATGGGAAGAAATTGAGTGCTGTGTTTTTTCTAAATCTCATTCACAAGGTCTGAAATTTGGAATGGTGACTAACAAGTGACTTGATTACATCTTTCTTTTTTGTGTGTTTCAGCTTAGAATAAACAGAAACATATTACCACCAATCTTGAAGCTAATTAATACCAACAGGGGTTGGTCCTAAAAGCACAAAGGGGAAATTTACTGTAGTCTTGTCAGCTGTTTTCTGAGAGCTGCTGGTATATATAGTAAAAGCAAGGTCAGATATTTGCCTAGAAAAGAGGCTGAGTCTTAAAGGCTATATAGCATGTCTGTATCTTGTGTAATGTCAGATGATCCTCATCTTGGTTGCCTATAATATTCAAAAATTTTCCTACTTCCCTGCTTTTCAACGCCAAGTAAATAATGATCTAATATAAATGGAAATAGCTGTGGTAAGTGTGTATGTGTGAGTGGGGTGTGGCTTGGAGTGGATACTGGTCAGTGTTTGAGAACCAACTATATCAGAAACATCTCTATGCATTTATTCTTTATGGTAACCCTCTTAGATAGGTTTTATAGTCTGAAATTTACAGATGAGACTGTGAAGCCACTAGGTCCCTATGTGGTTGATCCAGAATTAAAACCTGGCCTTTTGTCACCTGTTTCCAAAGTTCTGCTTCTTAAGGTTTTTGGTCATTGTTCTGTCTGTGCATGTTTGCTTCTCAAACAGAAACATGACTTTAACACAGTATATTTAGCTAAGCTAAAGTTGCCAGATTTGCACAAAGACTGTGTCTGATCTCATCTCACATTTTTCTTGTTTATGTAAGAATAGATTGTTGTCTCTGTTGTCGTCTGTTCTCTTTGTATCTGCCTACTTTCAGCAAAGGTAAATAAAACTAAATAATCCATTTGCATGAGTGTTTGAAGAATGCAATATCACACTACCTGTTCTTAATATTCATTAAAGCTCTGTGTGTGTGTGTGTGTGTGTGTGTGTGTGTGTGTGTGTGTGTGTCTTTGCAAGGATTTCAGATCAAGAATAGCTGCCATGAAGTTTTTAGAATGTTTTATTAACAAAGAAAAAGAACTGAAGTAGGTGTTATTACAAAAGTAAAATCATTGAAACATATCGCAATATACCAGAAAATAATCAGAACTTGGTTTCAAATAAAGTGATAATGCAACATTCTTACACAGTGAAGCAGTTCACAGAAATTTAGGCATTGAATTAGGGCATACAAAGAAACTCTAATAATATCACAAAAGAATCAAGAGAAGAAGCTAACAACAATTCAACATATGAAGATCAGCTACAATAACAAAATTGTGCTATTAGCAGAATTTGCAACAGCAATTAAACTTTAATATTTGCCTAATGATATCAAAGTCCATGTAGGGTCACCAGGAGCTGGACAGCTGCAGGAGTCTGCACAGGGCCCTGGAATTATATGTGTAGTAACTCAGTGAATAATTTCAAATTTTTTAATTTCACAAAAGAGAGAACATTAGAGTTTGAATACAACTTCATTGTTTGTTCATACCAAGTTCAGAACCTTAGAGGCTCCAGAAAGTGTTCTTAAGTCTTTGCTTTCTTTATCTGCTCTGTATTTGCTACTTCTCTTAGATCCACAGACCGTTTGAATCCCTGCCTGCATCATAGCCAGCCTCAAGGGTTGTATGAGATTCTGAATGAAATTTTCACAGCTATGAAAACTCCAGTCTTCCAAGGACCTGCTTCCTACTCTGAGCTGGAGCACCTTAAACATGGCCATCATGGTGGCTGTCAGCACCACTTTTCCTCCTCAGTCTGGGGTCTCTCACATTCTTCCCTGCACCTAAAAAGGGTCTCTCTTTATGGTCCCCAAAGATTCTGCCCTAGCCTTCAGAGGCCTCTTTACTGGCAATGCAGATATTTTTCTAGACTTCTCCAGAGGTTTCACTAGTCTTTCCTTAACTCCTTTCCTGACTTGTTCATTTTATATATTCCACGTGATCTCTCAAGTAATGTAAGAAATTATCATATTCATGTTTTCTCCTCACTTTTTCCACTTCTTTAAAATAATCATCTGAACAGATATTTCATACCTTAAAGGCTATGAATTTTAGGGTACTTTCACTTTTGCCCTCTGTGCTCACAGTACTGGCTATCTGATTCATCACTGTTTAGAAGGGCTACTAAATAATTGAGCATCACATTTCACTTATGCTCTAATAGGCAAGACATTGGAATCCATCATAAATAATCTAGTATAGGAAGGCATATTATTTTAGTCTAATACAATAAAATATGTCAATACATTTGTAGAAATCACAGTATACTGTCCTTAATGGTATCTGGAGGAATTCATCAAGGAAAGGAGAATCAGGATTTCTCCATGATCTTTTTTCTTGCTCTATATTTCTTACTTGATGCATTGGTTTTTGTGGTTTAAAATGTTATAATTGTTCATTATGCAGGCCTTGCCTACCCTTCAGGACTATTTGTTTGACTAGCATTTTTCAGTAATGGGAAAATACAATTCTTTGGGAGATTATCAGATTTTTTTTATTGTAAAGTTTATAATGTAAAAGGCACAGATTTACATTCATTTGACTCAGTCATTTTAAGCAATGTGTATTGACATTTTGTCATATTTTTGAACTATCTGACAGTGACAGCTACTCAATTTTTAGCATCTTACGCAGCACATTTGGGCTCCTAACCTAGGGAGAATTTAATGGTGTTCTTTCCTCTGAGATCAGAGATGAAAGATTTGGAAGTGAGAGAAAGAAAAAGAAAGAGAAATTGACTTTAAAGAAATTGTGAGATAGGCAACATCTGTCTTTGTTAACTCCCTATATCTATCTCAGTGCTCCTTCACTGCTTTGCAATGTAGCCTAGAGGTCCTTTCTCTTCTTCTTTCAGAGGCACCTGCTTGGTATCTGTGCTGCAGGCATTGTGGAACCATCTGGGGTAGATGTTTGGATTCTACTCTATCCAGAAAAAATGGACCCACCCTTAATATTCTCTGGTGTTTGTTAATCTAGCTATGTTGCTGTTAGTTTAATGCATTGAGAAAACCAGATTTTCTAAAAGTGAGTCCAAAGTGTTCCTTGGGATGCTATTAAGTATTGTGTGATAAATTGGGGCTATAACCAAACGCATTCGAGAATTGTTTGGTTAAACAAAGTTTCTTTAGTGTAGCACTTCTCAGAAACTTTAGTAAGCATTGAATCTCCAAGTAATACATCAAATGTTTACTATTCCTCAAACTTATTTTTGCTGTGGAAACTTATTTTATGGAAGTACCTTTTATAGTCACTGTACCTGAAAATAAATTTGGGGAAATGATACAACAAGGTGTAAGGTATTGATAATGGCTGAATATTTTGTAAATATCAGTGACAGTTACATTTTCATCTCAAGGTAGACATAGATATGCCTTTTTTCTTCATTAATTACCACAAAAGAAATTTTAGGGTTTTTTTTTTTCCCCCTCAAAAAGGCTTAACATGTCTGTGAACTGGCACACAAGTAGGGACAGTAGTTCTATGGGTAGAGAACTGGTCTAGGAGTCAGAAGTTCAAGTTTCTCATCCTAGGTCTATTCCTAACTAGCTTATGACCTTAGATAAGATATTTCACCTTACTGGGCCTTAGTTTCTCAGCTGTAAAACTGAGGCAGGAAAGACAGGGAGAGCCTCCTTATGTATAGGCATTAGGCAGAAGGCAAAGCCACCTCCTTGTTTTGTACTTTATGAGGCCATGACACATGGAGGAATGGCATCTAAAACAGAAACTTTGTAGCATCTGAACAAGAAACTCTGGCCATGAAGACTGAAGAGCATGTACAACAAAAATGCACAGGTTTCTGATGACCCTGTACAAACTTCTACATGTGCACTGGAAAGTAAGGGATAATTTATGGGAAAACAGCTTTTAGAGCACATGTAAGGTGGCTTCAGGAGACAAATGTGCAGGAACAGAAACTGATACAACCTGGTGCAATCCAGGCCACACCTCAACCCTCCCATCAATGAATATTTCACCTTTAATCAGAAAGACCCCCCCCCCCACCCATTCAAAATGCTAAAAGTAAGATAAAAAGGGGGATCAACAATCCTGCAGCATGCCCCTCACTCACCAGGACCTGCCCTCTTCTCCAAGTGTGTAACTTTCGCCTCTGCCTTAAACTGCTTCTGTGTGTTTCTTCCCCCTTGTGTTTTTTTTCCCCGGTACACGGGCCTCTCACTGTTGTGGCCTCTCCCATTGCGGAGCACAGGCTCCGGACGCACAGACTTAGCAGCCATGGCTCACGGGCCCAGCCGCTCTGCGGCATGTGGGATCTTCCCGGACCGGGGCACGAACCCGTGTCCCCTGCATCGGCAGGCGGACTCTCAACCACTGTGCCACCAGGGAAGCCTCCTCCTTGTGTTTTGTGTTCCTCATCCAAATTCTTTTTTGGAAGAGCTCAACAAGAGCCAGGACTTTTGATAAAGCTTTTCTGGTATCAAAATTAAAAGTATGGAACAGATGGACTCTACAGTTGTAGTATTGACATGCTCTGATGTTACTGCAAAAATCCACTAGTGTTGGATAGTTTTTAGGAATTTGAATTGTTTTCTTTAATAAGTTAGAAAATATAGAAATACAGAAGAAGGTATTATATAATTGGGACTATAGAACATCCCTTTATAAGAAAATAGAATATGAATATATATGTATTTATGTGTGCATGTCCATACATAAACACACATACATATAGAATATAAAGAATGATGAAAACAAATACCCTAGGGCCCACTATCCTACTGAAAATAGAACATTACAAACATCTTTCAAGCCCCTACTATGTCCACCCCAGTTGCACATGCTTTCATTCTCTTATGGGAACATTGTGTTGAATTTTGTGTTTATCATTTTCCTGGTTTTTATTGTAGTTTTACTATATATTTTTTAGTGGTTTTGGTTTAGTTTTATGCAGTTTGGACCTTTATAGAACTGGTATCAAATTACAGGTAAATTTTTCTGTGGGTTGCTTTTTTTCCAATTAAAATTATTTCTAAGTCTCTTACACATACATATTTATCAGGGTAGCTATAGTTCACTTACTTTCACCATGAAATACATAGTAGTCCCGTGTATGAATATGTCAGGCTATCATCTTGTATATTCCTAGGTTGGACATTTGGTTTAATAATTTCTAATCTTTCTTTTTGTTTTTGAATTTTATTTTTTTATACAGCAGGTTCTTATTAGTTATCTATTTTATATATATTAATGTGTATATGTCAATCCCAATCTCCCAATTCATACCACTACCACCACCTGTCCCCCCAACCACATTCCCTCCTTGGTGTCCATATGTTTGTTCTCTACATCTGAGTCTCTATTTCTGCCTTGCAAACCGGTTCATCTGTACCATTTTTCTAGATTCCACATATATGCACTAATATACGATATTTGTTTTTCTCTTTCTGACTTACTTCACTCTGTATGACAGTCTCCAGGTCCATCCATGTCTCTACAAATGACCCAGTTTCATTCCTTTTTATGGCTGAGTAATATTCCATTTTATATATGTACTACATCTTCTTTATCCATTCGCCTGTCAATGGGCATTTAGGTTGCTTCCATGACCTGGCTGTTGTAAATAGTGCTTCAATGAACATTGAGGTGCATGTGTCTTTTTGAATTATGGTTTTCTCTGGGTATATGCCCAGTAGTGGGATTGCTGGGTCATATGGTAATTCTATTTTTAGTTTTTTAAGGAACCTCCATACTGTTCTCCATAGTGGCTGTATCAATTTACATTCCCACCAACAGTGTGAGGGTTCCCTTTTCTCCATATCCTCTCCAGCAGTTATTATTTGTAGATTTTCTGATGATGCCCATTCTAACCAGTGTGAGGTGATACCTCATTGTAGTTTTGATTTGCATTTCTCTAATAATTAGTGATGTTGAGCATCTTTTCATGTGCCTCTTGGCAATCTGTATGTCTTCTTTGGAGAGATGTCTATTTAGGTCTTCTGCCCATTTTTGGATTGGGTTGTTTGTTTTTTTAATATTGAGCTGCATGAGCTGTTTATATATTTTGGAGATTAATCCTTTGTCCATTGATTCGTTTGCAAATATTTTCTTGCATTCTTCGGGTTGTCTTTTTGTCTTGTTTATAGTTTGCTGTGCAAAAGCTTTTACGTTTCATTAGGTCCGATTTGTTTATTTTTGTTTTTATTTCCATTACTGTAGGAGGTGGTTCAATAAAGATCTTGCTGTGATTTATGTCAAAGAGTGTTCTTCCTTCTAGTCTTTCTTATTTCTACTATAATAAATCAAAGTTTATAAATGTTCTTCAACGTGTTCCTTAGGAACATAGCTTATTAATGAGATATTTTCATTGTTATTCAGTTCTGAGAGTATTAAAATATCCAATATTTCTTCTTCTTTGAACCAAGTTTGTTTTTGGAAATGTTAATTTATATTTTGAAGTGTGTGTTTACTTTAATTTACCTTTTTGTTATTGATTTTTTACTTTATTGGGTTGTGGTAAAAGAACATAATTTGTATGATAATTATTTTTTTCTCAGTTGTTATGGATTGTTTTTATGGTCTGATACAGGACAAATCTGAAGAAAATAGATTTTTTTAGAAGTAAAAAATGAATAAAAGAGAGAAATAAACATTAAAAAGGATAAAAATGTCAATCATTAGTCCTCTGAAAAGGCTAATGAAGTGGACAAATCTCTGGGTAGGAGAATTACGAAAAAAGAGAGCACAGGCAAATCACACTAATAAATTGGTGTCATAACTACAGAAAGAGCAAAGATTTAAAAGATAATATGAAATGCCAAGAATAGCTTTATGCTAAAGAGGTAGAAATTGGCAAATTCTTAGAAAAAAATCTAATGTAGGAAAACTAGCTCAGAAAGGAAGAAAATACATGGATATTTCTATAACAAGTAAAGAAATTAAAAGAGTAGTTTAAAGTATCCTCACAAAGAAAAATTCAGGCCCAGTTTTTAGAGGAGTAGATAATAATATCATACAAACTTATATATATGAGTATAGAGGTGCTATTGTGGCCCATTAACCAGCTTGGTTAATGATTTCAGTTTGGTAGAAGATGAGGACCTTGACCCACCACACCATTAGTAAGACAGAAGCAATTACATAAAAGGGTGCCTGAAACTGAACAGCCTTATCTTGACAATGGCGCCCTTGCCATCTGTTTCTCCTGGGAGATTACTCTGACCTCAGAAAGGCACATGTCTGGTGATCAAGAGCTTAAAACTCATGCATGCCTGACCTTTTGTGTTAATCTAACCCAAGTAGCCACTTCCTCTGCACCTAACCTTCATTACAATTTTATAGAGATATCACCCTGTATTGTTAATTCCTGTGACTGGCACGTAGTGTCCAGTTTTCAAGTATAAATCTTCATGGTTTATTTACAGGTTTCCTATGCCCTATGGCTTAGGGATTTTCCAAAACCTAGTCTTCTCCATTCCTGCCTCTTGGAGATTATTATTAGTTCCTTGCAAGCTCAGCAACCATTTAGATTTGTATTTAGTGCAGTTTATTTATCACCTAGATACCTAATTGAAGACCATTCAGAATAACCTTCTGTTGTACTACAGGAAGCAGAAATGCTTATTCATCCTGAATTCTGAATATGAAGCTCATTAACAATTTTGTAGAATGAGGCAGTGAAGCTCCATAGAGGCACCCCTGAAGCAAAATGAAGTCTTTGGGAACTTCATTTGTGATATGTCCCACTGGTCATTTTCTTCTCTGATCTCTAACAACAGGAAAGATTACAGAAAGTATCACTTTATTGCATAACTTTTGATATTCTACTTGAGTTGTCTTAGCTTTTAATTCCAATTATGGCAAAAACCATATTTTAAATCTTTTACACGCGCTTTAGTATTTGCAAAGTGCTGGCCTAGCATTAAGGCTTGATCACTAAATGTTAACTGATTAATCATTAATTGAGGCACTGTTTATTTGACACAGAATAACCAGTAAGTTCTTTCAATTTAGTAATTAAACTATTAAAATTGTTTTTTTGGCTTGATAATTTTTTTTCAGGGGCCAACTTTCCTCAGTAGTTAATTTAAAAAGATTACTCCCAGGGCTTGTATAGATATAACTTGAAGGCCTTCATCACTTTGAAATCATCACAGTGAAACTGTTCTCATTGATCACTGCTTTTTAGGGGCCTGCCTAGGAGCTTTTGTAGAGGGTTGTGATCCCTTTTATAAAACTGGCAGAGTGAAAAAGATTGGGGAAGAAAGAGGCCTTATGCAAACTTCTGCTAGAAACAGTTGGAGTTTCTGAAACACAGACTAACTGCAGTGATTAATTTTTTCTACCTTAGCAGCACACAAGGTGATACAATATTAGGCAAGGACATAAACCATATTCAGGAAACCAACACATCCTCTGGTAGTCTGTCAGTCAAAGATATATCAAACTTCAGACTGAAATGAAAGTCTACCATGCAGGAGCGCTATCCAATTTTCTTTATGGATGTGAGACTGGATCTGTTACTGGTGTATAACTTCCAGTAACACCACTGTCTTGCCGCGTTTCACATTAGATGGCCGACTGTTTCCAAGTTCAGGGATCATCAGATGTTGACAATAGTATCATTAAAAATCAGTTCCACCAGTCTGGACATCTGTAGGAAGTGAATAACAAAATATCTCGGTTCCTGAGGAGGGAGGGCAGTGTACTGCTGTGACTGATATCAGTATTACTTGTATGCAAAGTCATCTCAGTTTGTTAACTTTGGTTCATAGTTCCCCAGAGAGCAGTTTTCATCATTTAATGCACACCCACAAGGTATTAGGAATATTGACATGTGCTAGGGATAGCAAGACAAGTAAGAGAGTGTTTGGTTGAATAAATGTTTATTATTGAATTAAATACTTTAAATATAATGTCATAAGTGCTAAAATAGTGTACACAATATGCCATGGGAGAGCAAAAGAAGAATCTATTCAATTAGCCAAGATAGCCATTCAACTCTGAAACTCCTTTGATGTGAATCTGGTCACTAGAAGGACCCTGATATCCAACCATGACTCAAGCCTTCTGCTACCTAATATTTTATGGCTTCTAATATTTTCCTTACCTAATTCCTCATTACCATCTGTTGTAATTACTTATTTGGTGGTCTGTCTCCCTGGAGATTTTAGAGAGGCACCATCTAATAGAAATATAATGCAAGACACAAATGTGAGCCACTTTTGTAACTTTAAATTTTCTAGGGGCCATGTTAACAAAAGCAAAAAGAAACAGATGAAATTAATTTTAATATTATATTGGATTTAAACCAACATATCCAAAGTGTTATAATTTTAATATGTAATAAATTTGTCCCATGTTGGACAGCACAGCTTTGGAGGAATTTCATGTCGGCAGGGAAGACTCCATGTATCTTATTTATTCCTTTGTCATAAGTACCTAACACTGGAGATCAATAAATATTCGATGAATAAACTAATTTTTTAAAAAGCCTCTTGACAATATTTGTAGCTAAAGAGAGTATTAGGTATCCAAGAATGATTGCTCTAGGCAATAGATTCAGGCCTATATTTTTAAAGTCAAAACAGCAATCTTCATTAGCAGCACAACTAAGTTTTGAAAAGTGTTTTAGAGAAGTGCAACAACCCACTGAAACTCATTAGTGAATAGATTTAAAAGGAAACCTTTAAATGTGAAATACTAAGGCATGTCTCTACAAAGGACTAGTGTGTACTAATGAGAAGGAAATGGTGGTATCTGGTAGTGTTGTAATTGCATTTAGAGAGTGTCCCTCATGATCAAATTACAACTACTCCTTAGATATCTTGTGACTGACGATCTGTGATTTATTTGGATTTTTCTACTTTCTTCTTTGGGTATTTTATCATTTATCTGTGTAATTGCTTATTATGAACCTAGGAGGTGAAATGTATTACAAACCAGGGATGTGAAAACTAGGTCAGTAGAATTTAATTACTGAGAAACCTTTATTGAAAAGCATTTAAAACAAACAAAGTAAAGCTATAATAATTACCAACCATCATTGGCAGACATAATTCAGAAGAGAATCTTTTTTGAGCACAGAAAAATACCAATTATATTCCACATAACTTTAGGAAAAAACAATGAAAGTAGTACAAATAAAACCACTTATATTATCTACATTATCATCATAATGCACCTGTACTATAACTGAGCAAAGCTGTTTAATTTGTGGAACTAATTTGACAATACTTACAAAGTTTGTCTGACAATATATAATTAGAAAAGAATTGAATTCACTTCTGAAAGCAAATACTAAGAATGCTATAGGTCACTAATTTTCTACTAAGAATGTGAGGTTTTGAAAAACTACCATTTAAGGTCCAACTTTTTTTTTTTTGCGGTACGCGGGCCTTTCACAGTTGTGGCCTCTCCCGTTGCGGAGCACAGGCTCCGGACATGGAAGCTCTGCGGCCATGGCTCACGGGCCCAGCCGCTCCGCCGCATGTGGGATCTTCCCGGACCGCGGCACGAACCCGTGTCCCCTGGATCGGCAGGCGGAATCTCAACCACTACGCCACCAGGGAAGCCACCAGCTCTTTTTTTAATGGACAAATCAGTGGTTTCTCAGCCAGCTTTCTTGGTGGAAGACTCCAGGGTCTGAGCTATTGTGATAGAAAGGAAGTGGGTGTATTTCAAGTTACTTTCCCTGGAAGAAACTGATTTTCAGATGAAAGCCTATTGACGGGTTTAAGTAGGTTAAATATATTAGGTACTTACTTAGTGTTTGTGTTGTAATAAATATTGTCACAGATTCAGAAGCAGTATAAAGCATGACTACTACCTTATTAGTGACAATAATAAATATTAGACACTAAACTATAAAGCTCATTTCTTCATGAAAAATGTTTTAAGTAAGGGGACATCAGTGAGGTTAGAAAAATCAAGAAAGGCTTCATTGGAAGGATGAGGTTTAGATTTCAGTTTGAGAGCTGGAGAGGTGGAGAAGATAGAGAGCAAAGGCATAGAGGCATAACTGGAGTGGCATGTATGAGGAGACTGGATGAAGGTAAGAGTGTGTGCTAAGAAGAGCAGTGGGATTACAGTGAAAGGTAAAGTTGAGTGTCTTGAAAATTAAGACAGGAGACTCTTATAGTGGGCAAAAGCAAGCTTCCTAGAAACAAATGCTAGGGATATAAGTTTTCTAATTAAATGATTAAAATATCTCTCATCTAGAGACAGAAAAAGTCAGTTATTTCTCTTCCAGACCTAGGAGTTTACGAAAATCGAGAAACACTTCTAAGATATAAATGATGGGATTCAGTAAAACACGGAAGGCATTGGGGCTAAAAGAGAAGAAAGCATAAAAAGTGACTTAAAATTCACCTTTTAGTATAGTTGAAAGAAAATATGATGTTGGAAAGGGTAATGTGCTTATGGTTAAAAAGAGATGAATTTGTTCTGAGACATTGTGTTAGTCAAGATAGGTTAAGCTTATAATACATAATAAATGACCCCCAAATCTCTGTGTTTTAATGCACAAAAATACATTCTGGCAAGAGTTGTTCAGTTCTGTTCTCAGTGCCTTGCCACAGCAGCTGCCCTCCATGTGGTGACTCAGTGAACCAGGCTGCTTTGATCTGGTGGCTGTGTATTATCAAGCAAAGGTCTCCTGATCACAGTGGCAAGAGAAGAGAGAGATTGGAAAATCGTGCAAGTTTTTTTTTGTTTTTTCACCAACTTAGCCCGGAATTGACGTGTGTCACTTTTGCTTGTATATACATTAGCCAGAATTATCATATTTCCCCAGTTCACTACATGGGGCTTGACAAGTGTAGACTCTGATATATCCAGAAAAGAAAAAAAGAACCAGATATTGGTGAGAAATCAATCAAAAGGTCAACAGTAGACATATTGAGGGTGAAAATATCTACAGTATAGTTAGTGGTATAGGATTTAGGTTCAATTTAAAGTTGAATATAAGCATCTGAGTGTCATCATTATAGCTGTTAGTGTTGCTCTGTTAGGGAAGCTAACATTTAGGGATAGTATGGCATGAGAAGAATGAAATGGCTAATTCTGCACAGGAATGAGATCTTAGATTTGAACTCAGGACTAGTCTGAAACCAAAGCCCTACTCTTAATCTAACATATGTATCACACCTGTTCACAGTTTGGTCTGAACAGCTCAAATATAAAATGGTTACTAATAAATTATTTAACTGAAGGAGAGCCTAAGTTTAAATTTCTCTGGTATATGGGGGCTTATAGATCAAGTAAACCATAACCTGATTACATAAAACATGGTGCTTTTGTTACTATATCCCAGATCATAAGGTAAATGATCCCATCCTCAGAGATTCTTCCCTGGTGGTCTTTGTGAAGTTTCATGATGGAATATAGTACACATAGTAAGGAGGCCAAGGACTGTGGACAGGCAGGTTTCAGACTAAGTCCTGGTCCTGGCACATACCCTCTGGGACTACCATGTCACATTGGCTAGTGTAAGAAAAATCATCACTGAACTTCATGGGGAAATCTCTTTTTGTACCAATGCTTTAGCAAAATGCCAAAAGTTGTTCTTTTAGCTATCTTCGCCAATATTTTTATAGTTAAATGGAAATGAGAATCAATATTTTTATTCTGGGGTGGGTATATATGGCTGTATTATAAATATTAAGATTATTATTATTGTCATTCATTGAGAACCTATGATCTTTTTATGTTTCAAGTTACAGTTTATTATATGGACTCAGACTATCTCCAGAAATAACTCTTACTAGAACTTTAACAATTTTATCAGATCTTTGTCAGTTGCAACACTGTAAAATAGTCCTATTGATCAAATCAACATAATCTATTCTGATGATAAGGAAGATCTAGTAGATGAATAATGGTAATAGCCAGGGATGAGAATCTCATTGAAAATGTTGGGGAGGAGTCTGTGGAAACTAATTCTTCCATTATGTCAATCTGAATGTCTGTCACTTTATACATTAGAATATCAGTTAACATTAAAGCAAACAAAACAAGCCAAAATTTTAAAAAACCTATCATACTCAAAACACTATACCCTGTGGTATTATAAAGAAGACATCATCCCTGCTCTAGAGGGTATAATACTCCATAATACTCAATCTTTAGTAGGTCCCTGGAGGGCCCTTTAAAGCACAAATTTCTAGGTCTCACCCCACAGTTTCTGATTCAATAGGTCTAGGGTGGGGGCCAAGAATCTTCATTTCTGGTAAGTTCCCAGGGATGCTGATGCTGTTGGTCTGGGGACCACAGTTTGAGAACCACTGTTCTCAGACCTACTGAAACAGAAACTCTAGGGATAGAACTCAGGAATCAGGATACTCTGATATGTGATAAAGTTTGAGAATCACTGATCTAATAGCATTGAGGAAATGGACAAATTTACTTTTACTCAGCAGATGGGCAAAGTTTAAAGGAGGAGATTCTAATTTCATTGCCCTGACATTTAGTAAGGATCTATTATATGTGTGAGGATTTATATACTGCTAACAGCCAGGGATACAGAGTTGAATAGGAGACCATCCTTTACTCCAGGAGTTAGAAATCCAGTAATGGAGAAATACTTAATCAAATAAATGCCAAGATGCCATCTTGTGATCTAGGGTTAGGGCACAGAAAGGATGTCTTCAATGTTGTCATTTGAGGAAGGGATAGGGGAAACCAGAAGGACTCAGAAAGGAGCCTTTGAGCACCAAGTTTAAACACTGTCTCCTTTGTGAAGCCTGAGCAGGGTCTTGAAATGTATTTATCCAGGTGGTGAGCGGTAAGAGGGAAGGACATTTCAGGCAGAGGGAACTTCATTGCAATAAAGCATGTCTGGAATGCTTCATGGAACTATTGGTGTGAAACATCTAAGGAATGTTAAAACTAGTTGGGTATAAAACATTTAAAGGATATTAGCTAGTTAGAGATGAAATATTTCAGGAATACTACCTAGATTGCTTTGACAGGAGTGAAGGGTACTTGTTAAGGTGCAGCTTGAGACGAGCTGATAGGCTACAGGCATGCATTTTAACTTCTGGCCAAAATGTTGAAATACGTTCATCTGAATAGTAAGTTACCACTGCCCCAAATCCCTTGTGTGGTCCTCCCACTGACAAACTGGCTGTCTTCCCTTTCCTTAAATATACCCCCAATCTAATGACTAAAGTGGTAATTGCTCAACACTGAAGGAGGCTTCCAAGACCCTGCTCCAGGAATACTCCTGTTTGTTTCTGGTTGGTTCGTGCCTCAGCCTTGCTGGTTTTTAATATACTCCTGATGTGAAGTAATTGGAGTTAAAATGTAGGGAAGTCCAGATCATGAGGGCTTTGTATGCCATAGTAAGGTGTTTGGACTTTATATTGTAGATATTTGCAGAGAGGATAAAGGGGACCTATGATGCTTTTAGGTAATTGCCTATTGTGACAGAGGGCAAAATATATTCTGGAAGAATCCAGAATATTCTATTTTTTTCCATGAGATCCTTTTCTTTCCATCTAGGATAAACACCCTGGCATTTGGTACTCAGTCAGCTGGAAATCTCTAAAACCATGAAATTTCTCACATCTGCACTTTTAAAACTGATGTGTAAAACAAATATGAGACACTTGAGGGGAAAAAACCTGACTACTCACTTTTGTAGGATTTCTAGCACTCATGCCTGAGCATTATATGTAATTAAGGTTCAATACATATTTGTTGAATAATATTGATACACAGAAAGGATATAAGAAATCCTTCATCATCAAAAAACAAATTATGGTGAGTAGTATTTTAATGTCAGATACTTTGGGGGCAGGGAATTTGACTTTTTGAAAAATAGAAATCCTTTTATATTATATATTTAATAACATTCTTTAAAGTTAGATATTCTAGATTATAGAATTTCTGATTCTATCAGATTTTAATATAATTTTCAAGAAAGAGAGACTACAGATATTTCTTTATGTGGTGATTGCATCTTACTAACTGTGTCCATCTCATCCCCATTATGTAGTCAGGAATCCAATCTATATAAACAGATGGGCTGATAAAATAAGGAAGTAGTATAAGCAATTGGCATCAGAATCAATGATAGTCTCCCTTCAAATACACATGGAAATATTTTACTTAAGGCAAAATATAGGGAAGAAGCCTGTGGTGATAGGGAAATATATAAATGAACAAAAAAGAATGTTTCTATTTCCAGTAATTATTTCTTTGAATGTCAGATAACTAGATTTATCATTAATTTCAATACATTTCTACCCAAGGGTAATCTCTAGATAATCTATCCTAATGGAGATTTTATAAAATGTAACAGTATTTTATAAATATCATTGTGCCTACTCACTACTTCTCTCTGATTATCTTCAGTTATTCTTTGAAAGATTTGGCTGCCTAGAGTCCAAGTGGCAGACATTTGGCCACAATGAATCAGCCTGGGAGGAGTAATTCATACAATTACTCCATTCCTTAGGGTTGGGTGAGTTAAAACAATGTGCTCAAGTATTTCATCAGAGGACAAACTTACATAGTCGGCTTGTGAAGAAAGTTACAAATGCATTTCCTCAAGAGGACCATGAAAAAGTTGTGGAAGACTTGTGAAGACTACTGCCAAAATCAAAACAAGGAAGCAAGATTCTCCTTCCAAATAAAGGGAAATCCAAATCAAGGGATGAAGCTAGAAGGAAATAGTTTAAGGACCTATAAAAATATAGGTCCTTATATAAATAGAAAAATAGAAATTTCTTTAGTAAATGTAGAAACTATAGAAATATAGTAAATATAGAAATACTCTGTAGCAGATACTTAACTGTAAGAATTGAGGGTGAGGAGAATCCTTTGATGATATTCAATGAAGAAAGCTTTTAGGAGAGACATTGAGACCTTAGGGAACATCCTGTTGCCCAGCATATTCCAAACCTTCCTCCCTGGTGGAAAGTGGTTGTATATCAAATTCAGCAGTCTTCTTCTGGAGGAGCAATAGTTGGAAGATTGATGCTGGCTATGGGTTGCAGATGGGGTTTCTTCACCTTCAGGAATCCATTTTACTTATTCCTCAGGGTGCAGTTTGTGGGGACACTGAATCAAATGCAGGAGACTACTAATCAACAAGAAGGTCAATTATTTATGCCTAGAAATAGAATTCTCTCTAGAGCACCTTTCACATAGCACCCACTCAAACAGATTGGAAGATCTGATCCCTGTTAAGCAGAACAAGATATCTGATTCAATTTATCAGCACATACTCTTTCAATAAGGGAATCCAGTTACCAGTAAGCTAAGATTAGGGAGAAAAACAATAGTTTGAGAAACAAACTGATTTTAACTAACAGTGGGATCAGTTACTATAGCACAAGGTACTCTTCTTTCTTTAGTACTATAACCTGGTAAACAAGCCAGAAAATAGATATTAGTCAAGGGTCCTTTACCCTGGTTAGTGCTGGAGTAACACAGGCAACATTTTTACTACTCAATTTGTTTTTCAGTCATCCGAAATTGTTTTCATTACATGATGTTATGTTACAATTTCCAAAATAGTGCACTTTAATTCAGTCTTTATATTTTAGACTTTTAGGTTGCTTTTTCCTGACCTTATCCTCAGATTCCAGGTTTATGGCATTTTGATGCACTGATATCTGATGATCCAATGATATATCAAATGGGTACATCAAATGCCACCACGACTGTGGCTCAAGAATGTGGCAATAAAAAAGTTATAAGAAAACATTTGGAAAGTTCTTGTGGAAAGACATTTAATATAGTGGAAAACATAGATGTTGGAGGTAAACAGACCTCAGGTTGAATTCCACTTCTGTTGCCACCTAGTTGTGTGATCCTGGGCAAATTATTCAACCACTGTAAGCTTTGATACACTCATCCTTAAAATGTAAATATTGCAAACTATTTTAGGATTTATGAGGTAAAAATAGCATTATATGTACCTAGAAAATGCTTGATACTTAGTAAAAATTCAAAAACAATGTAGTTCTAATATTAATATTATGATGACAGTGGTGATGATGGTGATGATGATGATGATGATTTGACTGTGGCTCTCTGGGTTGACAAGGTCATTACTTTATATACAGGGAGATGGGTAAAGGGTTTAACTTGAGCCAACATACCTATATTTGTCACTAACATGGGAGAGTAAAGATATAGTCAAGTTCAGCTAAAGAAGGAATTGAAGCCAGAAGGATAAGATTCAGGGAAACCAGAAATTTAATACTCAAATATTTATTTTTCTTTAAGCATGTGAAAAAAGATCAATATAAACTCCCAAAGTGGATGAGGAATAAGATATGAATGTCTGGTAGCTAGATTAGATTATAATATTGAAGAAATCTGGCCTCAAGGTATAAAATTACTTTTGTTGTTTGCCTATTATGTGTCAGTTGGTTTGCTAGGCCCTTCTTCATACTTCTGTGTCTTAAACCTCATAATATACCTGTAAAATATGTATTTCTCTTCCCACTTTACAGATAGGAAAACTGAAATTGTTTGAACCAACAGAAAGTAGACATAAAATGGCTTGTTAGATACCATGGAGAATCCCACACAGGGTGAAATGCTGATCAGCAGAAACCCAAATTCAGGAAAGCAGCCTATACAGAGGGATTCAGAGATCAGTGCTGATGTTACTTGGGAAGACTTTCCTCATGCCTAGACCAGATTAAGTCTTCTGCTCTTGCTGCCACAGCACTCTAGGTCCTCTGCTCTTACATTCACACTTTTCTAGAATTATCTGAAGTAATGACGTTACACTTGGTGTACATTTTCTCATGCACTAGATTTGACATTCTGCACATAGTAGGTGTCAGAGGCTTCTGTCATTAGATGTTAACAGATGGATGGATAGTGAGGAATGTGGGGCAGCTTGTTCTATTTGATTCTTCCTCACTCCCTTCCTGGAAGCAAGCCTTTGATAGGTGGGGAAAAATGAATGATTTCATTAGCAAAATGAGGAGAAGTTTCATTCTCTAAGAAGCAGCTAATATTAGCAGAATGGCTGGTTTGTTCTATAAATGCTTCACTCTAAGGAAACTCAGGGACCTAACAGTCCCCACAATCAGCAGTGGTCTCCACACCAGATCTGAGAGTAAAAAACATTCACTGGTTTAGGTGATGGTAGCAGTTGCTATGGCAGGGAAAAATCTCAGTGAATTAAAATGTAGAAACTTTTTTCATTTAAAGGTGAAGTGGTGATGCGGGAGAAGGGCTCTGTTCCACAGAGTCATTGAGGAATCTAGGCTGACAAGTACTCTATGAAATGAAGTCTGCCTGTGAGCCCAGGAGGAAAGGGAAAAGAGTTCCAGAATAGCAAGCTAGCTTTACCACATTAACCTAAAAAGAAGGGCATTCAAATGTTTAATGCAATTTTTTGTGGTTCTCTGAAGACTTCACTGTACAATTTGGCTTTTATTTTCTTTAAATAACTTTGTATTGGTGGAGTATTCTTTGCCTTAACACAGATGTAAATGTAGGAACTTTATTTTCTGATGCATAAATCGGTGCCAGCAATTAATCCATTAGCTATTCAATGAAAATATAATATATTATGTAACATGCACGTATGTGATGTATCAATATATATATGTGCATATAAACACTAGAGGCTACAAGGTAAAGATATGTGCTGCAGACAGTAGGTTTTGTAGGAGGACAGAGAGAATTTCTGGATGACTCATAACCACATTTTATTGTGAGTTCATCAGCCTGATTTCTGCAGAGAACACAGAGGGAAGGAATCCGATAGCGTGAGTTTATATATCTTCATTGTCCCTCATAAAAACTTTTAAAGACAGTTTCATAGCTTTACTAAAAATATGTATTTTTTTATTTTGAAATAGTCATAAATTTACAGAAAAGTTTTAAGTACAGTATAAATATCTATTTTTCCCCTGAACCTTTTTCAGCTCAAGCTGGTGACTAGTTCCCAATCACCTCAGAATATTTTAGCTTAGTGTATGGAGTGATTTTTCACACAGACACATGACTGCAACATTATCTAATCCTCAGACGGATTCAAGTTTCAGCAGTTGTTCCCATATGTTCTTTATAGTAGGATCATCCAATTCAAAATCATGTGTTATATTTCATTGTCATTTCTCTTTATTCTCAGAAAGACTGTCTAGAACAGTCTTTCCTTGACTTTCATGACCTTAGTACTCTTGAAAATAGGCTACTTTTTTTAGTTAAATACCTCTCAATTTGGGTTTTTCATTATGACCAGATTCAGGTTATGCATCTTTGGCAAGAATATCACAGAAGTGACATATATTTTTTATATCCTATCAAAGGGTGCACAATTTTGACTTGTTCAAAATTACTGAAGCTAACTTTGATCATTTGATTCTGTAGGTGTCTGTCAGACGTTTCCACTTACCTTTTCCCTTTTGCAGGAAATAATAAGGCTGTAAGAAGCACTTTGAACTATGTAACTATAGTGTTCCTCATTAAACTTTCAAATTAGTCATTTATTTTTATCTGTAGAGACACATTAAACTTCTTCGTTTTATTTTATTTGAGTTATTATTCATTGTTGTCATTATTTATTTTGATGTTTAGTTTTCCCCAGTTTGACCAGGTAGTCCCTTTTTATCTGGTTTCTGTCTTTTCGACATATCTCTAACCTCTTTGAGTACTTTCTTCCTTCCTTATACAACAATATGTTCTCAATTTATGCGTACTCTGCCCCACACCTGAAATCAGCTATTTCTTCAAGGAGCTCTAATTCCTTGTAGTGGAGAATTGTATTTAGAAGTCAAGATTTGGGTGCTAAATGTGCTTATTCATATTGAGGTGCCAGTGCTCCCAGGCCCTTGCAGTAGACAGCAGTAAGGAATCGAGATTACATATGTACACATGTGCATACATCAACATCTATATTGCTTTATCTGTCTCTCTATTTTAAAAAACATGAGTTTATATGGATACCTCTAATTTCACTCCAAAAGCACAGAGTTTACTCTAGTTTTCCCCTTTCCACATTTGTAAGTCCTTTCTCTGATAGTGAGAAACATAGATCCATTGCCTTTAATATATTTACTTATTTTGTTTATCCCCTGCATGTTAACCAATCTATCTCTGCCTACTCCCTCCTCAGATATTTCCCTCCTCAACCCCGTTGTGTACACTAGTCCATCACCCCAGGGCATATTTCTCTCCATCACAGACACACTTCTCAATCCTCTTTGTCTCTGACTCTCCATTCTAAGATGCATCCCAGGACGGATTATTTATGACTTTGCTTGTTCTCTAAAACCTTGTGCCGGGCCGCCCCTAGGCATGGATGCCCTTTCACCATGGGTTCTGTTTCCCCACCCTCTTCATGCTTGAATTCTGACAATCTGCACCAGACTGGCTCCCCACTTCTCATGAATACCCACATCATCCACTCAGAATCTGACTCCCCTTACTGGGCTGCCTTCACTTCTGGAGGCTGCCTTCTTCATTTTACTTGAACTCTGACACCACATGCTGGTTCATCCCTCTGTTGAAATGCTACTTTTACCACTCTGGGCCATCCCTGTGTGTTGCTTTCCTCACCTTGCTTGGTCTAATCTCCTGCATGGGCACTGGCCTCACCTTGTTTGAACTTTGACACCCCACATCTAATAACAATCCACCCCTTTGATGTAGCCACCTTCTTCTCTACTCAGGGTCTCTCACATCTATTCTTACCATGACAGCTCCCCCATCCCACCCCCTCCAGTGTGGACAGCTACCTTGCCCTGTCCCACCTAATCACTTTAGAAGTGTACTTCTCAGGAAGAGTAGAAGAACAAGGACAATTACATTTCTTTTTTGAATAAAGATCATTAGGGAGTGTTGAGTTATTTAACTTATTAATTTAGTTATTAATTTATTCAGCAAATAAATGTAAGCAACTATTCATCAGGCATTGGTCTAAGTGCTAGAGTTATAGTGGTATACAAAATAGGCAATGCCCCTGGTCCCCATGGGTTTATAGTCTCATGGAGCTGGATACTAGTACCCAAGGTACTAATTTGATATTGATCTGCTCATATTAGGACACTGGGACATTACTCTGGTAAAGTGGCAAACAACCACTGCATCCTAGGCTGGGTGCCATGAAAGAAATTAAGCTGAGAATTTTGGTGCAGTAACTTAAGTAACCTCAAAGGGAAAGGTAACCTATCAGAGAAAAGCCCAAAGGAGAAAATTTCTAAGAATTAAATAATCCTGGAGACTTAGAAGGTCAAATACATTATAGAGAACTCAGATGGACTTCATGTCTAATTACCTGTATTTGGAGAAAGCTGTGAGGTACACTTGGGGATTAGAGAAGTAGTGGTCATTTCTGTGGTGCAAGATCTAGACTTCATTAGTCTTATCTAAAAAGATGTCCTAATCATGGTTAAAAGCTAAATTTTCCAGATAGTAACATTAGACTCAGGCAGTCTCCAGCCATCTTCCCCATTTTTGCCATGACTCATATCATCCTATGGAAGCTGAAGGCACTGGGGGACAACCTTGAGCTATTCCGGACAGGAGTCTAGTGGTCAGTGGAAAGTGATCTTCCTTGGACTGAGGCTGCCCTTTCTGGTCTGTTGGGATTAGGGCTGGCATATGACTCTGATGCTGCAATCTACAAAAGGGAAGATTTTCACTGTCTGAAATAAAATTTATGGGCTTCTATTATGAAGAAGAGATCCACTACTAATGTAGACAAATCCCTTTCCAGCTTCCTGGTGAATTCCTCACTTTTTAATTAGTAACATTAAAAAAAATTAAATATAACTACATCTTTTTGTGAGGTTATTGTTAAGAAAATTAGAAGAGTGGAGAAACAATTTGCATTGAGTTCTACCAAATACATTTTCTAAATTTTCTGCTCAACTGTTAAGAAATAAAACCAGCCATGCTTGCTTTTTTACTGCTCATGTCTAGGTCTACACCTAAGTTCTCTTTAAGATACTATAAAATCAAACAATGTCACTCTCAGTTTAAAGGTTTGTGCAGTTTGGGATGGATCAGTAAAATGGCTATGTAGATTTATTTTGTCACCCAGAAGATGTGTAGTTTGCAGTGGCCTCAGTGGCTCATGCTAAGGAAACTATAAATTTGTTTTTATGAAATGATTAAAGAATGATTGTGGGGAAATACCTGATTCCCGCTCTCCTTCAAATTTGGCAGAAAACTACCAAATTTAATCAAACAAATAAATACTTTTAAGACAAGTTAGTAGGTACTAATACTGATTTCTCCACATACCTCAGACTTTTGTTTTTTGCCTCCAAAATGTACTAATGTGAAAATAATTGCCCTAATAACCTTAGAAATCATTGTCAACTGCAAAATATAAGTACAATTAACAGAGGAATGCTTGAACTCACAGTTGGACTCACAATACAACAAATGAACATAATTTCCTTGTTCAGTGACTTTATGTTTTTCACATCTGTATTTTCACATCTATACTAGTTTGATTCTCAAAGTACTTAGAGTTAAAATATTCACATTTTAAATACTTATATATTCTTTTACCTGCAACTAAAAACTTTTAAAATATATTGGAGACTTCTACTTCTTGTATGACTGACAAAGCTCCTACCAGATTGACCCTCTCATAGACAGCAACTATAAATTATGGGTAAAATTGGAAAACAAAAATGAAAACCACCTCAAGACACTAGAAAGTGAAATAAAAGCAAGTGTATTTTGGAGGAGTTGTATAGAAGAGGGGAAAAAAACATGATTGACTTTTCTACTTTTATAGGTTTTATCCTGGTTATAAGCAGTGGCCAGTGATCTGAGGGGCTGATAGAGGGGGCAGAAACAGAAAATTTTTCAGTCTTGAAGAACCAGAGGGTACAGTTTGGAACAACCATAGCTACCAGAAAATGGAAAAGGAATCCCAGGAAAGAAAAAATAAGAAATAGAAGCTCTAGATTCTGAGTAGAGAAACTTTGCCCAAATATCTGGCAGATGCTTCAACTATGTGTGATGGAACAGACTCTGGGCTCTAAAGCAGAGGTCAAAAGAACTGAACTGAGATTTGAACTATATCTTTTTTAAAAAAATTTATTTATTTAGTTTATTTATTTTTGGTTGTGTTGGGTCTTTGTTGCTGCACATGGGCTTTCCCTAGTTGTGATGAATGGGGGCCACTCCTCTCTGCGGTGCACGGGCTTCTCATTATGGTGGCTTCTCTTGTTGTAGAGCATGGGCTCTAGGCACGTGAGCTTCAGTAGTTCTGGCACGCGGGCTCAGTAGTTGTGGCATACGGGCTTAGTTGCTCTACAGCATGTGGGATCGTCCCAAAACATGGCTCGAATCCGTGTCCCCTGCATTGGCAGGAGGATTCCCAACCACTGTGCCACCAGGGAAGCCCCTGAACTATCTCTTAAAATACAGAGTTTACTGCTTGAGTCCAAACAAATGAATTACCTGTTAAAACAAACAAGGAACCAAGTCTCCACAACAATGTTCATAACACAATTCAAAATTATTTAACATTGAGAACCAGGAAGATGTGATCAATTCCGAAGAGAAAAGATAAGCAATGGAGACAATGAAGACTGACTGCAAGGTGACCAAAATGTCGGCATTAGACAAGTATTTTAAAGAAAGTTTTATGACTATCCTCAATAATGTAAAGGAAAATATGCTCATAATGTATGAAAAATTACAAAATCTCAGAAGATAAATAGGAACTTTTAAAAGAGAACCAAATCATGTCTTATGAATAGCTCTTAACCCAGTATAGGTTGCAGAGTCATTTTTTAAATGTCTATTAAATTAAAAATTAACACTTTTCATTGTTTTCTTTTGACCTATTTGTCTTGAGTTGTACTCTTTATTCTTTTCACCTACTTATTTGTTTAAAATTAGGTTGTATTCTTTTAAATAGTTTCTAGGCCTAATATATTGATTTCTTCATTTGAACATTTATAGAGCAGTTGTTATGTGCCCGATGCTGTGTGGGGAAGAGTTTATTAATAAAAGAATAAGAAAGAGAAGAAGAAGAAAGGGAACAAGGAGAAGAGAAGGAAGAAAGATAAGTGCTTCATGAAGTCAGGAACATTTTCTGTATCCCTAGTACCTAATACAATGGCTGAGATATAGTCAATCACTCTAATCAGTGATTACTAAATGAATAAATAAGTATATGATGAATGAAAATATATCATAAGAAGATTTATGCTTACTTTGTCTTTTATCTATATTTTGATCTTTTAAATTCTCCTAATCTTGAGCTACCAATTTCACTTGTGTATTTTTTTTCACTCTTTTTTCTTCATTTTTTTGGGTGCTCAGCATTTTCTCTTCATAGTGTGAATTTCACTATGTCTTTTCTGAAGCTCTTGCTGATCATGTCTTTCAGTATGGAGAGATGGAATTGAAAAATTGGCCATCATTTGTTTTTCTTCTTCAAACTTCATACAGTAAAACAAAAATATTAAATTGTAAGACCGTTCGATTTTGGTCATAGTTAGTCATCCTGCCTGTGAAAGATGCACGGTCTGCCTTCTAAGTTGCTACTTTTCATTTATAGGGCCATGATAATAGCTCCCTTCAATAGGATTATACATGTAGATATTTTACATCAGACTAACAGATTTCATAGAGTAAATGTATGTGGATTTAGGCTTCAGAAAATGATTCAACAGTGTTACCTTATTAATAATCATTAAAATATGACTGTTTTCCATTGCAAGTAAGAGAAATCCAACTCAAACTAGCTCAAGCATAAAAAGGGAATTTGTTAACAGCCAATAAAACCTCTGGTTTAGACATCAAACCAGGTGATAGAGTGATTCAAATAATGTCACCAGGCACAGCATTGTGCTTACCATCTCTTCACTGTGATTCTCTCTTCAAGTTATCCCATTCTCAGGAAGGTACTCTTTACGGTGGGAAGATGACTGCCAGAAGCTGCAAACTTACACTTAACCTCTCTGCATCCTTCTTTGGGTGCTTCTCAACTGTCTGATTAGATAGCCTTTGGACACATGCTATTACAAAACCATTCATTATGTCCAGGGGCAATAAATACAGTAATTGACCAGACTTATTTCATGTGTCCACATGTAGTGGAGACTGCTGGTGCCCTGAAAAGATGCCCTGAGATCTACTTTACAGATCCTTTGAGACCATCCTTCATCTCTATGTCTTTGCTGCTATTGCCTTACAACTGCAGTATCCATAGGATTGCCCTGGGCTACCCTATGAATCCTAGCCAGAATTCAAATCCAGAAAACACCTAATAATCTCTCTTTTAAAGATGTACTACTTACGAGCTTCCCTGGTGGTGCGGTGGTTGAGAGTCCGCCTGCCGATGCAGGGGACGCGGGTTCGTGCCCCAGTCCGGGAGGATCCCACATGCCGCGGAGTGGCTGGGCCCCAGAGCCATGGCCGCTGAGCCTGCGCGTCCGGAGCCTGTGCTCCGCAACGGGAGAGGCCACAACAGTGAGAGGCTCGTGTACCACAAAAAAAAGAAAAAAAAAAAGAAAAAAAAAATTCACCAAGGAATTCTAGGAAAATGGGACCTATCCATGTCTTTTTTACCCTCTCTTCCAATGCTAGTCATCCTTGTCTTATAGGTTAAAATGGCTTCTGGGGCAGCACATTCTTGGAGGCATATAATGCATGGGGTGCTGTGGAAACCCAGGTGGTGAGAACTGGTGTGGACCAGAACAACGACTGAATAGTAACACCTAATAGCTCAGGGACAAGGATTAGAACTCAGAAGGTCCCTGTGAGAGCTCGGCTAAATGATATGTGGGAGCCATACCAGCTACATCATTTGGGGACCTAGGGTAAAAGAGAAATACAGGAACTCCAGTTTAAAAATTAAGAATTTTTTTAGATGGTGATAGCAGAATATTAAACCAAATGTTGGGTCTTTTTAAGTTCATGGTTTTATGAGACTACACAGATCACACACCCATGAAGCTGGTCCTGGGTAGGAGTAGGTGTTAAGGAAAGGAGTGCATAAGCATCAACCTTATATGATTGTGTCAGACTCTCTAGTCCAAGAAGTCAAGGCACTGAACTGATGGGCTGTGTACTTCCATCCGTGAGGCTCAAGGAGTTTGAGGAGACTGAGGAGCAGAGAAACTTCCTCCTAAGATTATATCCAGGGACTGGCAGCCTGCATGCTACTATACCACTAGCCTGCAGGGTTTGGTTTCCTCATTTTATTCAGCTTTGACCTAGAGGCTCTATTAAATGTCATGAAAAGAAAAACGTTAAGGAAGAAAAGAATTGATATAAACATTGAAAATATAACACTATTTAAAAAAATAATATTGTATACTAGAAAACATAAGATATTTTACAAAAATCTAAGATAAATCGGTAAGATAATTTGGTAAAGTGGTTCAGAATAAACATTCAAAAAGAGAATTTCAAAAATCATACTTACCCTATAGTATTATTTTTGCATCAATTAGAGAAGTGAAACTACTAAGAATATTATGGAAAAAGAAATTTATTACAGGATTTAAACATTTTTCAGTTCAGGGAGAGCTTGGAAAGTAAACGTCTCAAAAGGAGAGTCAAAAAAGCAGAGAAAAATGACTAACCAACTTCGTTGCAGATTTTTAGAAGCTTGCATACCTGGATAATAGTTGTGTCTGGTCTCTTTAGTTAGAACCGTGAAGGAGGCTGGTGTAGAAGTTCACTGGAGATTGCCAGTGGATGATTGTTGGCTCTTCATGGCCTCTGTCTCTAGGAGTTCATAGTGAAGTGTTGGTGTCAGGTGACTAGCTGCCAGTAGGACCAGTGGTCAGGAAGGAGAACCTGGGAAGAACAAATAGAGACTGAAAACTGCTTGTGCCTCTATTCAGAGCCTAATGGCTGATGCTTAATTTATGCCTCCAGAAATTCATGCAACTTCATTTTTGACCAACGCCAACCTGCATGTATACAAGGAAGGGGTTTTGGGGAAACATAGTGCCCAGAAAAGCCAAGTCTAAAATACAGCAATTGAGCTCAGTACCTAAAAAAAGGAATGAGATGAATAGTCTACTCTCAATAGCAAAATATCAACACATTATTTAGTAATAAATTTAACAAGAAAGGCATAAGACCTGCATGAAGGACATTGTAAAAGCTAAGGATATTAAACAAGATTTTGTCTTGCCTTAGAAGATTTAATACTATAAAAATATAAATTCTCCCATATTCAATATGTTTACAGTTAGGATCTCAATAGTTTTTTGTTTACTTAAGTAATCTTTAAGTTTATACATAAAGATGAATCTTCAAGAATGTCCAAGGGGAGGATAGTGGGAAGTGACTTGCCTTAGAGATTCAGAATATATTACTAAACAGAAAGCTTCTGCTCATAAATCATTATGGTATGGCCATAAGAATAGACAAAATGGAAAACATGGAAGGTTGATAGAATCCAAAAGTAGATCCTGATATATATAAGCAGTTAACATATGACAAGGGGAATATTTCAATATAGAAGAAAATGAAAGATTATTTAATACATGCATTATTCAGTAAATAAAGGCAAAGGATTATTTCATAAAGCATGACTAGCTGCCCACCAAGAAAAAATTAAAAGTGGGTCTTTTTCTCATCCCATATAATCTCCAGCTAGTTTAGATATTAAGTGTAAATGTATTAAATAATAAAATAAATAAAAATAAAATAAAAATCTTGTTAGAAAATTCTTGAAAGCCATGTGAACATTCTAGAGGCAAGGGAAGGATTAGTAGTAGAGTTTATACTTAGAAGCTATGTAAGAAAAGTGAGAACTAATTAAGTGTATATAATTAAAAATTTTTCATATGGCAAAGATACTATAAATGAAGTAATAAACCAACAATAAATTTGAAGAAAAACTTGTAAATTCAAGGAAAAAGCTAATGTCTGTACTCTATAAAAGACTCAAAAATTGATGAGAAAGATGTAAATGATAGAAAAGTAGCAATGAGTATGAAAAAAATGTTTATAGCAGTGAAAATCTGCATAGTCAAAAATACATGAAAAGATGCATACACACATTAGTAGAAGGAAAAGATAAAGTAATAGATTTCATTTTTTAACTCTTCAGACTGACAAATATTGAAATGAACAAAAATTCTGTTGCTGCCTGGGAGTGGGAAAAACGGCACGCTTATAAAATACTAAAACAAATATGAAAGCAATCCCTTTGGCATCTATAAAAAAGTACATATATGCTTATGGCCCAGTAATCCCTTTCCTGATAATCTATTCTATATAAAGAAAACTTTAAGTCCATAAGGATTATCTACAAGTTTGTTTACATCAGCATTATTCAGAGTGGGGGAAGAAAATCCATCAATAATAAAAGGGATAGATAAATTATTGTGCTTCCAAATCACTGAAAACATTGAGAACTATACTAGGTATTTTGAAAGATTTCTGTGTAATTGCACAGGAAAACAATAACTTTTTTACTGTAAAAAAAATGGAACAATTCCATTTTTGTAATGTATTGTTAAAGCTTATATATATATGTATGTATATACATACGCATGTATATATTATATGTGACTATGTACATATCTACATGAGCATGGAGCAAAAATACTAAGGAGACATTTAGATTGTTAACTTGGGGGGGAAGCAGGAAGGAAGATATGTGAGTAGAGTGGGGCACAAGGGGAGAAGCAAAAAAGTAAAGGATACATTAAAAATGAATTAAAAGGAAAGAATGATATGATCATATTTATTCAGGTATGTAAAATCAGAATTATATGATGATGCATATAAAAAGAAGTTTTAAAACTGTTTGAGCCAAACCCTTGGCTGGTCCTGAATGGATGGATCTCTTCCAGACCTTACCTTTTGTTTTGCCAAACTTTTCTAGGACCAAGAGGTCAATGAACTCCAGGACATTTACAGTTTGGGTGCATTTCCCACTGAATTACTTAAAACGAGGTGAATCATATCCTATTTCTTCTTGAGAAATATGTAGAATAAATGTGTGTGGGTGCTGATAAACAGAATTTAGGACCTGGGAGCCTGCAAGAATGAATGTATCATTAGCAGAAATAGGAAACACAGAAGGAGAGCTTCAGAGAAAAGGTCACAGATTTAGTTAGAACAGGCTGCACTTAGTTGCTGGTCTCCACACTTAAGACTGGACTTTAGAGAATACAGCTGAAGGAGTGATTGGATGGTTGGGAGTGGGAAAAAAGACCTGTGGTGGGGACACAGATGCTGCTGTGATCACTGAGAGAATTTTGAGGTTGAAGGTCAGAATCTTGGGGAAATTACAACTTTAGAGAGGAGAGAGAGAGTAACGTAGAAAGGATGATGAAGGTCAATGCAGAGAAATAGTATAAGCTGAAGAAAAATGCCAGAGGAAGCAAAAAATGTTCATCTTCAGAGACAGGGTGCCTAACCATGCCAGTGCAATGGAACAAAGAAAATGTTCTAGGCAGAGAGAAGACTGCTAGATTTGGCAGTTCAGGGAGGCATTTCTAACCTTAAGGGGGTGTGAGTGAATAGAGTTAACAGCAAACATGTGGGGGGCTAATGTAGACCCTGTAGGGGTTCGCTGTTCACTAGAGGAGGAGAGTTCAGGATTTGAGGAATACGGGAATGGAGAAAATTTAAATCCACTTCAAGATATGTTTGTGAGTCATTTGAAATATCATTATTATTACTTTAAGAAGACAGTAGTAGAGTTTATCTGTGCCACCAAATTTAAAACAGCTGCTTAGAACTCAAGAATGGAAATTGGTCTGAAGTAGGCATCTTTACTCTATCCAGCCCCTCTTGGAACCACTTAATCGTCTCTATCACACCTCTTACTCCAGCTGCAGCTGCAGTGACCTGATCTATGCTGGCTTTACCCAGCTTCATGCAGGAGCATCCTGACAGCACCCATCTCAGGTCTGACCAATGCATGCCTTTGGCTGCCTGACCTATAGCTTCTCTTTCACAAGGGTATGCAACATCCACAGGAACCCATTTGGCACTCACAAGTGTTGATCTTGAAGTGTGTGTGTGTGTGTGTGTGTGTGTGTGTGTTTATGGGAGAGTCCTTTGACCAATGAATAAGGACCAGTGGGTAAATGTCTCCCTTTTTTCCCTAGGCAGACACATGTCCTAAGATATATTTCATATGGCTTCTCATTTGATCCTTTCAATCCTAGCACCATTTTCCCATAGCAGAGGCCAGCTCCATAATGCATTCTTGTATTTTCCCTTATTCCCTGTTTCAACTCCCTTATCCCTCATTCCTGACACCTCCGTCAAACTCCCCACTAAATTATTGCATGTAATCCTTTGTCCCTGGCTCTTTTCTTCTGGAGAAACTCAAGTTAAGGCAACTTCTGTTTAAAAAAACATAAATAGGAGCTGTGTGGTCCCTTTAAGGAACAGGGAAAGGAATTAATGCCTTTTTTTCACTAGGTGTGCTTCTGTATCCCTTTATTTCCTGCTTTTTAAAATGAGTTTAGGTCTTCAGTTATTTTGAAAATGTCTCTGATATGTTGATTTCCTCTGGGTGAACAACAATAGAAGAACCAAGTGTTCTGTGATGGATCTTCAGTTAATTGCAGAATATACAATGGAGGGTGAAAGAATTCAACTACTTTTGAATAAAATCCTCTTGTAATTAAAAATCTCTTAGGAAGAACAGTTCTAATTTTCCTTTATATGCCTTGAAAATTTGCCAGGAATTTAAAAGTTTTTCATCACTGCACATGGCTTCTGGACTTTAACAGTCCCTTAGCTCCTCAGTTAATTTTATATCCTAAACCAAAATTGCTTCTTTAGGCTTTCTTTCCTTTTTTATGTCACCTAATTTAGTAAGATTTTTGGAGATGGTTATTCTGATTATGCTTTTGTTATTTAATTAAGTGATCTACGGTAACGATTATGCTTTCTGAAAGCAGCTTCTAAATAGAAAGAAAACTCTTTTTGAGACCGATCTGGGAGCTTTCCAGTTGGATGCCCGTCTCTTTTGATCTCAAGGTTGTCCAAAGAATTACGTAGTGTTAATGGACATCAGAAAAAAGACCAGGACTTGAGCTTCCTTTCTCTATTGGATTCAGTTAAGAGAGCTCATCCAATTACTACCTCTATTTGCTTAGAGGTTATCAGTTAGTGATAACAGTTTCTCCAAGGGCAGCATCCCAAACTCTTGTGGCTTCTTTGTGTTTCTGGCATTTCATTCTAGGCTAAATCTATTTGAACTTTCTGCAAACAGAGGAAGAATCTGTTAAAGGAAAACAACAAATTTGCACTGGGGTACATATTTGAATGTCAAGCACTTTATTTCTTGCAATTGAATTATACTTCTAATTTTGAACCTGTGGGATTGAGCAGAAATCTGGCAGAAATAAACTCTATCCATATAGGTCTGATCCCAGTTGCTCGCCCTGGCACCATTAAAATGGACATCAGGAAAATTATAGTGCTATGACAAAATATGTAAGCCCCTGGATGTTGATGCCAAATTATCTAAGGCCAATCCTGACTCTTACACTTATCACCTAAGTCTGACAAAAGTTACTTAATTTCTCTGAACTTCTGTGTTCTCGTCTATAAGCACAGGTAATAACCGCAACCACCTCATCAAATTGCTAGGCCCATAGGAAGCATTCAGTGATAACTATTATTCATTATACCAGCTAATGTAAACTACAGTCGATGACAATAACGGCCCACAATATCTGTGGGGTTTTTTAGATGATGAATGTGAATTGCCTTTTATATTTTTAGAAAGTTAGGAAGTGGCACAGAACAAGGAATCTTGGGATTGAATTTAAAATCAGTGCCTTTAGAAGCAACACTGTGTATTGGTTAATATCATGGTATCTTGAACTTTAAAGTCGGGATTCAAATCCCAGCTCTGCCACTTATTAGATTTTAATAACATTTGAATGACCTACTTAACCTCTGTGTGCCTGTTTCCTCATTCTGAAATGGGAGATAATTATAGTGCTAACCTCATATAATTGTTTTGAAACAGCCTGGCAGGGCTGGTTTCATGTCTTGTGACCTGGGCAGTTGATCAAGCCACCATGGTCAGACCAAACCCATGCTTGGTTTAATGTTATGCTGTCTTAAAATTCTTAATAATTTCTTATTATTCCTGATAATTTTAAGCATGCATGAGAGCAGAAGAGATACACATAATATGCATGATCTCTCTGTTCCTTGCTGCTGCATAAGCATATAACATTTGCATTGCCCCATGAGCAAGAATCCTAGTGGACCCAAATACATGGGAAAAAACAGCCGAATTATTTTTGTGCAATGCTTTCTTTGTTCTAGCAAGAAAGAAGTACATATGCACATGTGACCTGTGAGAGGTATGAATTTTTGTAATTTTGATGATTGTGTAGATGAGATAAGTGCTCTTATATTTTCATTTAAAGCTGGCATTGTACTATATAAAGATGGACAATAAAATTAATGCTAAAATTTTTAAAAATTAATTTTCTTTACTTAGAATGACATTAAGTAGCAAATGAAAAACACCACAAGTGAAGAGAGACCATGAAAGAAAAGAAAAATCTGTATATTTTAATACCTTTTATAGCATTTCTTCCTTGATTTTTGAACAAAGGACTCTGCATTTTCATTTTGCACAGGGTCCTACAAGGTTATATAGCTGGGCCCATTGCCTGGAACATCAAATGTACTATATATTTATATCTATATCTGTATGCCTTACAAAAGAATCAATGGTAGTTGTAGAGTGTTGTATTCTTAAAAGGAAAATCCAGAATTTCTATCCATGGAATAAAATTATTCAGACAAGGACAAATAACTTACTCAGTATCTGAACCTGTCCCTGTGAATTTTACATTCTTCCTGGGGCAGATACACCCATTGCTCCTAGATTGGAAGGTTTTTCTTCTATACCACAGATGGTCCCAAATAGCTAGATGTGCAAGGTCCATAGTACACACTTAGTATGTTTCTTTTGCCATCTTTTCAGCACTTTTCAGTGTTCCTCAAAAGAACTCTATAGCTTTCAAATATATTATTTCATCTGAACCCCAAAACCTTTGTGAATTAGGCAGTGGAGAAGTTAAAAAATAATATGTATGACTGGCCAGTTACCATCAGTCCCTGGACAGGCATCACCTGCTGAGATAATCACATTCCAGGGTCTGACCCCTCAGTCTCACAGATTCAGAAAACAGACAGTGTCAGTGTCTCAGAGCTTTATTGGATTTAGGCATGCTGATTCACATCAACTAAGTCCACAGGAGAATGAAGTATGAAATACAGAATGCCAATGCTGTAATTTATAGAGAGAAATGTAACTTTCTGGCACACCAGAACATTCTCTCCCTGTAGAAAAACATCCTGGGAGGCAAGATGATCAGAAGGTAGCTTGTGAACATGAAATCAGAACAAGGAGAGTTGGCTGGGTAACTCGTATGTTTAAGGGCATCAGGCTCCAATGGTCTGATAGATCTCTCTCGACAATAAGGAGAACTGGGCATGTTTGCATCGTTTTATCTTCCTAGACACGTTGTTCCCCAGTCAGTGCTGGAGGTATAGTGGTAATTCATGGCCTTCCTTTCTCTCATACTCCTTACTGACTGATTCATTTTCTCATGAACTCATTCTTTCTTGAGATACGTGATTTTTAACAATACAGTAACAGCCGGATTCTTTTCCCTTCTGCTTCTGGCATAGGGAATACTTTTTCTTCCTTAAGGTGCTTTTCATATAAAAGGGATTTCATATAACTGTGCCGGTTTTAAGGTTTAGCTCTTGGCTTTTAGGACTGTATTTTTTTCATCCCTGCCTTCAGGCAGTTCTGTCTTCCTTTCACAAAACAGAAGACAGACTCAAGGAATGTTAATAACTTGGGAAGAAGGAATCCACATGTTTACTTCTCTTCAGGGTTTTTGTTTATTTGTTTGGATGCAAGTATAACGTTCTTCTTCCTACTATGTTATACTCTACCACATCTGCCTTATTGAATCGCAAACATTTTATAATTTTAAGGCAGCATAATAGTAATTTCCTGCCAAACTCCTTAACCTGACCTATAAAATACTACAGAATCTGCCTCTTAGCTCTCTTTCTGACTTCATTTTCTCTTTCTCTCCCACTCACTCCTCTTTAGCTACACTCACATGTTCTGGCCTCAGGGACTGTATATGTGCTTTTCCCTTTGCCTGGAATGTTCTCCCCTCGGATCTGCCCTGTGTTTTGCTCCTTCACTTCATTCAGACCTCCACTCAAATAAAATCCCCTATCTAAAATTACACCACTCTCATCCCCATCCCAGTACCACACTTTACTTTTCCTCATGACACTTCACACTAAGTTATTATATCTCACTTAAATTTTACATACTTATTTTATTTTATTGTCTGACTCTCCCACTGGAACATAAGCTTCAAAGAAGCTTTCTTTGTTTTATTCACTGCTATATCCTCAGTCTTTTGAACAATCTCTATCACATTGGAATACTGTGGAATAAAAAAGTGCGTATAGGGCACTTAGCATCACTTCTGGTCTTTAGTAAGTGGGTGATAAATATTATTTTGTTGTCTAACATCCATGCACTCATTGGTTCATTTATTAAGCAGGTTTCTCTTGCGTGGTTATTCTGGGTACAGAGTAAGTGTTTATTAAATACATGTTGAGTGAAGAAATAGATAAATGAATAATGAACTACTATGGAAGTTGAGAGGAGGAAAAAGTCACTTCCAATTGGATCAGATATCAGGAGAGGATTCCTGGAGAAGGTAGCATTTATACTAGGTCTTGAGGGGTGAGTTTGATTCATTTCTGTGGCATGGAGATAAAAGACATTCAATATACATTTATTTTTATTTATTTATTTTGCAGTACGCGGGCCTCTCACTGTTGTGGCCTCTCCTGTTGCGGAGCACAGGCTCCGGACGCGCAGGCTGAGCGGCCATGGCTCACGGGCCTAGCCGCTCCGTGGCATGTGGGATATTCCCGGACCGGGGCACGAACCCGTGTCCCCTGCATTGGCAGGCGGACTCTCAACCACTGCGCCACCAGGGAAGCCCTCAATATACATTTATTATATGTTCTATAGCACTCTCTATTCTTCAATTTAAGAACATAGAACCATCCTAGGAAGTAGGCTCCATGAGGTCAGAGACTGTTTCTGTATAGTTCGCCTTGATTTATATAATCTAGTATTTTGATGTATCTAGCGTGTGTGTGCACGCGCGCATGTGTGTATGTCTGTGTGTGTCAAGTTATACGTATGTGTGTATATATATATTTTTTATTCATTATATTACAGTTGATTCTTGAACAGCATGAGAGTCAGGTGTGCTGACCCTTCGTGTAAATACGAGTATCACTTATAGTCAGCCCTCCCTGTACGTGGTTCCTCTCTATCCAAGGATCCACATCCATGAATTCAACCAATTGTGGATCGTGTAATACTGTAGTATTTACTATTGAAAAATCTGCATATAAGTGTACTTGTGAAGTTCAAACCTGTGTTATTCAAGGGTCAACTGTATATATAATGAATGAATAGATACAAACAAAAAATAAAGTGTTACAAAATTTACAAAAGATGAGATTTTGATAAATGTGACACTAAAGATTCTAAGTGAAGAGGTAAAAGAGAAGTGAGGCGTATTTTATGATTTTGCCTATGAGTTAGTATTAGGGTTGTCAATGAGATTAAAATCTTATTTGTCAATTTTCGAAGACCCTTTTTTCTCTATAGGGGAAAGCTGGAGTGACTAATATGTACACAATTTAGAATGAGTTTCAAATTAGCATAAAGGTTTATTATGGAATGTTGATGTTAATACACTTACCTCATAATCAATTTTTAAAATTAGAGTTTCAAAAAAATCAGTGGTTAAAATGGCTCAGAAAGTTTGAATAATTCCCTTAATGTTGTGATGAGACCTTATTTGTCTTATGATGTATTTAGTAGTTAAGCTCTGAACCACTATATTACCTTAGGATAATTTAAAATCATATATCTTTATGATAGGAAATCCCTCCCTTGGGAATACTTCATAGCAGTATATTCCTATACAATAGACACTGGTATTTCTTATATCTCCATTAGTCATATGTACAACACAGGATTTAAGCGTTCTTTATTTTAATGGCCGAGTCACTCAGCTAGTATATGGCTGAAGAGGAACTTACAGTCAGATGTTATGAATCTAAATATGATTCTTATTTCACCTCACCACAGCACCCATGGCAAAGGAAAAGTGTCTACATTTTCCATGGGAGATTTTTTTCCTCTCCTTACCTGGGCATCAAGTTACCAAAGAGCAGATTTGCAAACCCTTGCCTTGGGGATGAATAACTGTAATGGTTATTTCAGCACAACTAAAAGGGTAGATTTGCCAGTTCTAAACACTTCTTTGTTATCAGTTTACCTGGCAGAGCATGAAATGCAGTGAATGTTTAACTATTTTTTTCAGGTTAATTGTTCCCTTCTATCTTCTGAACTTTAAAAACAACATATGGTAATACTTGGTTTTACAACCATATTACAGCTAGCATGAAATGTTTATTAATTGTGCCTGATAAACTATAATTTTCCAAGCCTAGTTGAGTCAGAAAGCATGGTATAGTTAATTATTTACACAACTCAGCCAGTGCTGTTGTGTTAGATAGAAATTTATAGCAATAGAAGGATTGGACATCACAAAATTCTATTTACTTTCTCTCCAAGCCAATGATATTTATGAGAATATTGTAAGACGCATGGGATTTTATTGGGCTTTTTTAAGATTTTAATTCCCCCATGTTCTAATCTGAGGTAGATTATCTTTTGCAGGATAATTGTGTGTTGTTCATTTAAGTTGTGGATGTGTTGCTGAAAACAAGTGGTGGCCAATAAATTAGGGAAATTCTGGATGTACCTTGAAGGCCAGTGAAGGGGGACACCAAAGAGGGCCAGCATCAGATTAGATGGTGACTTCAGAGCCTGACAAGAAAGCAAAGAAAGGAAAAGCCAGGTGTTCTCTATGGTCTATCATGGCTATTTTGACAGCAGTCCTTTGAATATCCATACCGTTACCTTTTGGATGTTTCCTCTCAGTTTTGATATTTACAGATTTATTCAGGAAGGTGAAATTTACGATGAAGCCATATTATTCTAGATGCATTTCTAATTTCCATCCACTTATTAAACAAACTTTTTTTATGCCTTTATTCTTACAAAATCTTATAGACGTGGGTTGAGGGAGATGAAAAAGTCATTATTCTTCAATGAACTTTCTATCTAAGTAGATCTGGATAGTAACTCTCTGTGATGGTTAATTTTATGTGTCAACTTGACTAGGCCATGGTACCCAGATATTTGACCAAAAACTGGCCTGGGCTTTCCTGTGAACGTATTTTTAAAATGAGATTAACATTTAAATCAGTAGACTTTGAGTAAAGCAGATTACCCTCCATAATGTGTGGGGGCCTCACCCAATCAGTTGAAGACCTTAACAGGAAACAGTTGACCTTCATGGAAAGAGAGCCCTGACTAATACACTCTGTATAGGCCAAGTGGAAACATCACTAATGAAGTCATAGTTTGTTTTAATTAATCACATTTATTACAACTATAATCTTTATTTTAGATAATACTCTATAAATTTTTTTTGATCTGTGGTTTTCAAAGGGCTTTCACATGAATTTTCCCATTTGTGGTTTATAAAACTTTGGACAGAAAATGAGGACAAAGTATAATTAACCCCATTTTATAGATTTGAAAGTGTCATCCAGAAAGTTTATTACTGATTCAGAATCAGTTGTGAAGTGATAACATTGGCTTTAGTACTCAGATTTCCTTCTTTATCATGTAAACTCTTTCATGAGATGTTGCTGTATCTTTGGGGGATATGAGAATGTTAAGTCGTGGCAGAAGCTATATAGCTATATATATATATATATATATATATATATATATATGTATAGCTATATAGCTGTAAATATATATATATATTACCTATATATCAGTATTATATTAGAATAATGAAAACTGAAAAAAAAATCTATGCACCTTGTTGTAAGAAAAACATTAAAAAGAAAATCTACAAGTTACATAGGGAAATGTCAGTTCAAGCGCAGGGAGATGGCTACTTCTAATGCCCCATTAGGACAGCACGAGGTGCTTTCTTGTATTGGTTTAGGTAGTAGGGGAGGTTCTCTTTTATTCCTGTGCTTGAGCTTAATGCTGTTTGTTGGAAACAGAGAGAATCAAACATAGTTATGTTTTAAGGTCTTGGAAATCAGGAATACTAAGCAATATTTTGTTAGAAATATGTAGAATATCAGGTTCTTTTATTATTCACACAGCTCAGTTAAGTGTTGATCCTTAACATCAGAAATTAGCACCTTGGATACACTTCTTTTAAGGCAGCCATCTTTGAAAAAGTCACAGCTTTACATTGGCTTGGTGAAAATCTGGCATGGGACAATAAAACAAGGTAGGCATAAATAATTTAAGCACTATGAATTTTCCTATCAGAAGTTAATTTCCACTACAGTATCTTCCAGTTCCTATTGCCTTCTCTTGTGATGCTTTTTTTTCATGCCTTCCATTATAGCCCTAGGGCTTCCCTGGTGGCGCAGTGGTTGAGAGTCCGCCTGCCGATGCAGGGGACACGGGTTTGTGCCCGGGTCCAAGAAGATCCCACATGCCGCAGAGCTGCTGGGCCCATGAGCCATGGCCGCTGAGCCGGCGCGTCCGGAGCCTGTGCTCCACAACGGGAGAGGCCACAACAGTGAGAGGGCCGTGTACCGAGGAAAAAAAAAAAAAGCGATTCCCATTATAGCCCTAAACTTTGGCTTTGACTATGGGTGGAACATTAAAATCCTTTAACTAAGGGATTTTAATGTGAAGCTAGTTTTTGGAAGTCTTCTCCTTACCTCCTCAGCAACAGCAATGATTAGTATATGAGAACAAAAATGTGTGTAGAGTATCAAGCTTACAACTGGAGGTTAAAAAAAATCATTGTCAATTACACCACAGTAAAGCTGAAAGAAAAAAACCCCAACTTTTTGATTGAAGAATCACGGGTTTATAAAGTAGAAAACATTTGACATTAGCATTGACTAGGGAAATGAGTTGATCCACACTGTGCTGGAGGTTAGCAGCTGTCAGCCACTGTGCCTGAGTCATATCTGCCTCGCCTCCTCCTGGTCTTGAGAGAGTGCGAGGCACAGAGAAGGCGCTGGATGAGTCATTGCTCCATGTATGAAAAGATATTTAATGTCAGTGAAAGGCTCTTTCTGGGGCATACTCTTCATTTCACACTTATGATAAACTGGGTAGTACGTATGTTCAAAGTTAGCCTTAGTAAGTAAAAATAGCTCCTACTTGAAGACCTGCTTGTTGATTTTCTGCTGGAAGTCCAAAGACAGTGAGAGTATCTGAAATGCCTTCCTCTGGGAGTGTCCTTCATCTGCATAACTAAAGTGAATCCCTGGGTTAGGGACCATTCAGGTTCCCTGGATGTTTGTTAGCGGCTTCCTATACCATCTATAAATATTTTCTAAATGTGTTAGCATAATTAGAACTCTTTTTATAGCCAAGGGAAAGTGGGCCATTTCTCTCCTTTTGTGATGCTGATCAGCCTCCCATTCAGCTATTGCAGCTCTAGTGTGTATGTACTTCAAAATGGACTAGATTTGAACAAAACCTCTCCCAGGAACTTAGGGCAGGGTTATTAGGTGGCAAGTGAATTCTTCTGTTTCTAAAGCAGGGCATTTGCTGCAGTGGGAAGCACACTGCGCTAGGAATCAGGAGACCTGGACTCTACTTGTAGAAGTTCTGTGGGATTTGCATGATGTTTTGTTTCTCTGACCTAAATTTCCTTTTCTATAATTAAAAAGATTGGTTTAAGTACTCTGACTAAATGATCTCATAGTTTGTTAAAGGGTTTTCCAGATGAGTGTTAACTCCAGGTGTTAGAATGTGAGGTCTTGCAGTCGAGTTTAGAGATTGAGTTTTGGAGCCTACTAAACCTTCACAGGCATTGTATCCACTACATACAATGAGTATTTTGGTATTTTACAAACTCATCTGTAAAACTGGCAAAATAATAGCTCCTTCTTTATAATGTTATTTTAAGGGTTAAAGCATATGTTGGATTTGAAATGATTAGCAAATAGCCAGGCTCAGGTAACACTAAATAAATAGTGTTTATTAGGAGAGAGAGAGAGATATTATTACTAAACATTCAAAATCAACTGACACTTTAACCTTCACAGTGAGAAATGAAATGCAATGAAAAAGAATTGATTCCAAGCCTATACTGTGGGTAAGTATCACTGACTGCTGTACAAAGTATGAATGTAGAAAAGTCAATTTTCTATTTCTCAGCATATATAGAACAATTTAAGATAATTTTTTTGTACCCAAAATCTGATTTTTGCTTAGGGGTGCCAGGGCAGGCTTACATATGTAAATACTTCTTAAAACTTAAAAAGAATATAAACCTATATAGTTATCCTAGTGGAAGAATGATATACATGTGTGTAAATATGTGTGTCTGTTGCTGTGTTTATCAGTTATTATTATTTTTTAATATTGTTTTCAAATGATGCATATTCCCAAGTTTGAAAAACAAAAGAAGTGAAATGTCTCTTTCACCTGGACTCATTTACCTATATCCCTACAATCCCCTCAAACTTCCTCCACAAAATTTAACTACTTTTGTTAGTTTCCTGTGTGTTTTTCCAGGGTTTCCTTATCCAAACTTAATTCTTACCTTTGTTTTCAGAAAAGATAGCATATTCCACACCTTTATATATCTTGCTTTTTGACTTAATTTTATAAATCTTTCTGCATAGTTTCCATCCCACCTGCTCTTCTTTCATTGTGACTTTGACAGTCTTCCTATCAAGAGATAATTCCGTGTTCCTTTTCCTTGAATCTGAATAGGATTGTGACCATGGAGGGAGTGATGCTGTGATTAGCATAGGACAAAAAAAGCAATACAGGTTCCTCCTGGCTTTCTTTTTAGTATGCTGCTCTTGGAACCCAGCCATCATGCTGTAAGGAAGCCTAAGAGGCCAGATGTAGGTACTGCAGCTTTAGCCCCAGCTGAGGTTACAAAGCCAGCCTTCACACCAAATTTATGAGTGAGCAGACCTTCTCCTTATTTCAGCCTCAAGGAGTGGAGTCAACTCCCAGTTGAGGCCCCCACAACTGATGGAAGAGTGATAAGCTGTTCCTACTCTGCCATTTCTGAATTCTTGGCCCAGAGAACCCATGAGCATAATAAAATGGCTATTGTTTTGTATCACTAAGTTTGGGATGGTTTGTTATATGGCAATAGTAACTAGAACAGAGAGTTTGTGTGTCCTTTTTTTTGCAGCTTTGTAGTATTTTACAGTTATCCCATATTAAACTATAGTTGACCCTTGAACAACACAGAGGTTAGGGGCATTTACACTTTACGCGGAATCAAATATCCGTGTGTAATTTATAGTCAACACTCCATATCTGTGGTTCTTCTGTATCCGAGGTTCTGTATCCATGGATTCTACCAACTGTGGATCGTGTAGTACTGTGGTATTTGCTATAGAAAAAAAATTGTATATAAGTGGACCAGTGCAGTTCAAACCCATGTTGTTTAAGGGTCACCTGTATATTCCCATAAGTGATGACTTGGATAGGTACAATTTTTGGCTTTTGAAAAAAATCGTCTAACAAATAACCTTGTAAATATATCATTTTAAATAAATTAAGGCATATTTATGAATAAATTTCTTGAAGTGGGATTTCTGGGGCAAGGGTAGATGAATTTGTAAGTTTGATTAACATTTCCCAATTAGCTTTTATAGGTGTTGTATTCTACACTCACACTTGCAGAATCTTTTGTTAGTTTCCTGTGTGTTTTTCCAGGGCACAGATGTTTTTCAGGAAGCTTGATCCCTTTGTTTTATTTGCCATTTATGTTCATAGATAAAGTATCAACATAAACATCAACAGCGTCCACACAAAATCAGGAGTAACCTTCAGAAAAAGAACTGTTCATTTCTGTGTCTCTGATGACTTCAACATTGTCATGTACATGGCAGGTGCTCAACAAATGTTGAGTGAGTAAATGAGTAATCTGTAAGTTCAACTCAATTACATTAAAATTTTTAGTATGATTTTTTTGGAGGAGTTTGTCGAAGTCATTCTAACATTTATATGGGATTATCAAGGCTAATCAATAGCTATGGTCACATTGAAAACAGAGAAGAGGGAGAACGTATCTTGCTCATTAGTAAGATAAATTACAAAGCCATAGTAACAGAAATAGTCAGTGATTGTGTGTTAATGAACAAACAGATCAGTCAGTGGACTAGAGATCAAAAGCTGAGCACTCAGAAACATTTTCATGGTTATAAGGATGCTTTATATACCCATTAGCTTTTTGGATTTCTGTTTCTATAAAGTACATATTCATAAATGTCTTCATTCTTCTATGGGGTTTTTGTTGGTTTCGTTTTTTTTTCTAACTTGAAGAAGTTCATTGATTTTATAAATAAGTCACTTGTCAGTTTTCAACATAAAAAGCATCTTCTCATCTGTCACTTTCCTTTTAAATAGGTCAAGGTGATATGTTAAAGGTAACTCCAGGAGAATAAAAGAGAATGCTGAAATTTTCCAGAGAAAGATTTTGATTGAAGAAGTGATGAAGGACACTATTAGAATAAAATGTACCTAATTATCTAGCTTAAGGCAAATGTTGGTGAAATGTTAGGATGAACTATAAGACTTCAGAGACATTTTGTACAGTACCAGGCCCTTTTGAGGCTGTATCCCTAGACCTTATTAAGGTGTCCTGTCTCTCTCCCTTGCCTTGAGGGAATACTTGAGGATAAAGTTAGGAATTTGAGATAAGATAAAGTCTCAAATCCTTTGTCTGGCACATCAGGCCTTTCTGGTCTTCCTAGCTCTCTCTCTCTCTCATCTCTCTCTGTTCACCACATGACTTTATGCTTCAGCCATACTAATTGACTATTAGGTTATTAAAATAAATTCTGGCTCACAGCTTGACTGAAATAATTTTCTAGATTGCTTTTTCTTATTTTGTAATGAAGCTGATATTGGACTGCTTCTGGTCATACCTGGAACCACTGCCAAAACTGACTTTCAACTCTGTATTTCACTGAAAACACTGTGTGTGTGTTCTCTTCTGCTATGGATTGACTTGTATCCCACTAAATTCATATGTTGAAGTCTTAACTTCCAGTATTTCAGACCTCAGAATGTGACCTTTTTTGGAAATAGGTTGTTGCAGATATAATTAGTCAAGGTGAGCTCATTAGGGTGGGTACTAATCCTTATATGACCAGTGTCTTTATAAAAAGGGAAAATTTGGACTCAGAGACACATGTAGAGAGAACTCCATGTGCAGAGATTTAGGGAGGAGATAGCCATTTATAAACCTAGGAGAGAGTTCTGGAACAGATCTTTCCCTCATAGCCCTCAGAAGGAATCAACCCTGCTGATATCTTGATTTCAGGCTTCTAGCTTCCAGAACTGTGAGACAATAATTTCTGTTTAAGCTACCCTGTTTCTGGTACTTTGTTATAGCAGCCTTAGCAAACTAACATACTTTCTGTCTCTCAAATTAGCAATTCGCTTCTTTTGAGCACCACTGTGATAGAGATATAGTGACATTTGATTGTTTTTACTTCATTTTAAAATGACATATATCTTATATACAGTTACTTGGTATGTAACAGTAAGTAGAGAACCACAAACCACATTTAGATGTGGGTGCTTGGAATACATTTAATCTTACTTATCAGCTAGGTAACTATTTACTATAGGCATCCTCAATAAATTATTAAAATTTAGATCTTATAAAAATGATTGTAGATTACTAAATGTCATGGACTTGCTGAGTCGCTTGCTTATATTTGAAGCTGTAATTTAAAATCTACATGCTAAGAGTCTACTTGTAATAGTTCTATAGTGGACCAGAAATAAATGAACCTGAGACAGAGTGAGAAAGAGTAGAGAAAACCTGTGGAGTAGATGTGACACACTGTTCATTCATTAATTCATTCATCAATTTAGTAAATTCTCTTCATTTCAGGTGTTATGTGATGATTCAAAGATATAAAGATGATATAACTCAGTGGGAGAAGAGCTATGGGAACAGGGAGAAGGAGAAGACTCTTCTGGTGCCAGGTCAAGGAACTTAAATATAAGATGTGTTTTAAAAAATAGTAGGAGATAATACTGGAGAGGTAGAATGAGACAAGTTTGGGTGGAATCTTGAATACCACACAAAAGGCCCTGGGCTTTGCTTTTCAGTCAATGATAAGCCTTTGTTGGGGGTAGGGGGGAAAACTGTGGTAGTGATGCAAGTAGCCCATGGTGAATGCAGAAGGCCCACTGTAGGAGAAGACCTTATGTTTTCTACTTGACCTTTCTCCAGATCCTCGAATGGAAAAGCAAAAGCTTCCATTCCCTTCATACATAAAGTTACTCACGGTTATCTTGAAAGTGTGAGAAGTAGAGATTGTCCCTTCATGTCACAAACTTTGAGATCCTCTTAGGATGAGCAGTATAGTGTCCCAGGCCTTACGGTGGAGTAAGGGTGATGACCTGACATTGACTTATATACTTTATTTTTGAGAAGTTACAGTTGAGGGAGTGTGGGGACTCTAAAGCATGCCTTTAGATGAGAAATACGGAGAGACTATGCTCAGTGTCTAAGCAAGGGACTGGAAAACAAAACTTAAAAGAGAGGGAGAAATTTTTCCAAGAAAAGAGTCAGGGAAAACTTTACTTGGCTTCAAGTAGAGATGAGTGAGTTCTTCAGAAGAAATTTCCTTTTGGGGAAACCAAGGCAACAGATCTTTCCTTAATTTAGCAATAAATGAACATATTCAGATCAGTCTGGATTCATGCTTTTAATCATTAGAATATGCTTTCCCTGTCCTTCTCAGAAAATGTGTTGATTTCAATGACCAGTACAACTCTTCCTATCACAATGTCATTAGATTCTGCAGCCCAAACCCTAACATCCAAGGCAAGTCTTATTCCCTGTACCTTGAAACCATGGGGTAAAATTTGTGTAATTCAAATCTTTCAGCTGGAAGCTACTTCCTAGATTAATATCTTACTTTCACAAGTAGCAGCAAAATACAAGATTTTTGCTCTAGAAACAGAATGTAAACATTGTATGCTTACAGCCATGACTTTAAACTTCCTTTTCTGAGTCCTCTGTTATTGGAGGACAATTTGATCTCAAGCTCTAAGGCTCCACCCAGGTCACGAAAGGTCAAGCTGATGCAGAATGTGAGGTTGCATTTTGAAGAGTGCAGAATGCTTGCATGCCTAGATCTGGGGCCAACTATTTAATCTGATGGGCCCAATGCGAAATAAAAATGAGGAGGCCCTTGCTCAAAAAGCAGGAAAAAGTGCCATTATAGTTATGAAAATAAAAAGTGTTTTCTTTTCTTTGGTTGTTTCTCTCTCTCTCTTGACTTATAGTATTTTTTAAAATTTTTACTATTTAATGTCATTCTAAGTATGGAAAAAATAAATTGTAAATAATTTGCATGAATTTTACCATTCATCTTCATATTGTACAATCTCAGTTTGATGGAAATATAAAAGCATTTAAGTCATACATGATATCACTAAAATTACATAGTTCATATTTCTCAGTAATGCAGATACTTGCATGAGAGGAAATAACTCAAATGTGTTTAAGTCCACGATGCAGGCATATGTACCAACATTGTCTACCTTTAGTTTATTGATGAGTAAGGAAGGACTGAAAGGTAAAGGATCTATACAGGTAAGTAACATGAGTAAGAATAGATTTCTTTGGTTACCGTGTCTCTTAGAATACCATTGTCTTCTTTCTGAGTTTGAAGCAAGTTCTTGTTCTGAAGGAAAGCATAGCCTCTTGGGGCTATCAGTGCTCTTGCTTATTTAGTTGTAGATGTAACATGCTGATCTTACACTTGCTTTGATTCTGGCTGAACTCCCATTGTTCTTGAATTCACTGAAATTCTGTGCTAATGGAGCATCTCCAGTGCTATATGCAAATAGGATGTCAAGGAACAGGGCAGAGATGCATATTCACATATTGCACGTAACTCCTTTGTTTACAACTGTGCTCCATCATCCCTTTGGACTTAACTCTAAAACACATTCTCAGTGATAAATTATGAAGAATTTCAAGACAGTGACAACAGAGCATAAAAGAAACAGGGGAGTTTTGAGTGTGGGCTCCTGCGAGGCCTCCTGGGTGGCACACCAAGGAATCAACCTTGCCTGTGCCAACCTCAGGGACTCCCACTTTGAGCATCACTTGATGATAATGGCATTGTACCTTGATGAAGGAGAAATGCTGCGGTGACAGAGAGTTCAGAGATGAAGAACCTAGAGCCATCAATGAACAATTTTATCAGCTTCTTCACTGAGGTGAATGCTGATGCTAATTTTAATTCTGGTGAGCGGGAAGGCAATGGAAGGTGCTGGTAATCGTTCTGCAGTGGCATTCAAGAGCTCTGGTTTTAGCTTTGCCACCACTGAGCATGACACAACTTCTCTGAGTGCCAATATGCTCATCTGTAAAATGAGGATAATACTGACTACCTTATACAGCTGCCATGAGAAGTAAATAGTGGATGACATATGCAAGTAATAGGTGGTAATAAGTGTAGTTTTTTATTCCCACTTTGGAGATTTTATTTCCACTTTGTTGATTCTGTGCTACAAGAACAGTAAATCAATACCAAGCTTGGTTCTGAAGAAAATGTGGAACAAGTTTTGAAGGCTTCCGCCACTTGGCTCTAGAGCTTTGGTCCCAAGGATAGTAGCAGGCTGATTGTCCAGGGAGTTTATGTCTCTTGATGTTCATTAGGTTTTAGAATCTCAGTGAATTATTAAAATTATATTTTTGGTAATGACTAATTAATTATAAAATTGCCTATGTGGGAGAAATGAACAGTTGTGTGCATAAATTATACCTTCGGACTTCTGTTATAACCTATGGCTAAAGTTGCCTAGGGCATATGTATACATGTAACCTATTGTTTCACTTTCTGCAAATGAATTTTATTCAGTTTCTTTCATTTTTTTGTATATAAATATGTCCACTTGCCATTCATTTCCTCGAAGGCTAAGGGAACCAACAAATATTGGCCATGGGGCTGCTTAGATTTCCAGTCACCCTCCACCTAACTGGTACAATATTTATTTGTGCTTAGTTTTCTTTTAATTCTGTAAATCTGCAGTTGTTGCAATCTCTAATGTATGACTACATGGGTCTATAAGAATATATTCTTGGCTGGGGAAATGACTACATGGTCCATTTTACACTTGACATCTCAGAGAAGAAAATACAGCTCTCCAAAGAACAGGAGGAAGAAGCGGAAGGAGGGAGGAATCAGAGAGAGACATGAAAGGCACTTGGCATTTAAGGAGGCACTAGACAGGCTGGCTCCTTTATCAGAGCCTCAGGCTGGGGTCTGAGAACCAGAAAGGAGTTCCACACACAGAGAACTTCAAAGGACCTGGCCTGGCCTGGGGATTTCTTAACATAGAAGGTTCTTCCCGATCCTACCTTTTCCTCCCACAAACATTCTTCCTCTGAAACACGTAGCTAGTTTCAAACCATGCTTCATGTCTGCATTGAAAATAGTATTTTTGAAACCCTAGCCGTTTCCACTTCTAGGCCTAGGAAAGTGGAACTAAATATTTTAAAAGAGTAGAGTAATTCATAAAGCAACTTAATGTTTTTCTTCTCTTTAATTCCAAACTCCCTCAGAAGCCTAGTTCTTTCCTGACATTGAATGAAAATGTGGGGCGTTTCCCAAGTTTCTCTAGTTTCCCCATGTAGTACATTAAAAAAAAAAAAGTTCTAGTCATAGCTAGTCATAAGAACAGTAATTAAAGTGTTACCTCCAGGGCAATAAAAATTCCATACTTCATTCTGAGTTCATACTCCCTTCCTTCAGTTGGGGACCTGTTGAGGTAGGAAGTATTTTTTCTCTTTCTCCCATCCCCATGTGTTTTACTTCTCCTCGTCCGTTCCTTCTCACTAGGTAGCCTCTGGCTCCAACAAGTTTAGAATGAAGTCATGCAGGATTGGTAGGTGGTAGAAAACATCTCTGTTGACTAATACTTTTTTGAACCGGCGTGTTGGCCTTTCTGGGCTTGATAGTTGCTCACAGCTGATGTTCTCTTATGGGCTGCTTTCGTATGTTTATGGAAAACCCCACTTCCCCAGAAAGGATCCACTTCTTAGGAGGGTGTGACGTACCTCCTTGGATTGGCCTTTTAAGTTAAAGCTGTCTTCTTGGGCAGAAACTCAAATTACCCCATGCTCTTATCATGGTAAGTGGTTCATATTTAGGCCCTTGGCACATATTATTTTGCTGCTGGCCCATGGGGTTTAATCCTATTTCAACATGCTGTTGCATTAAAATGGGCAAAATGAAGGGATGTAGCATGGTGGTTAAAAGCAAAGGCTTTGTGGTTCAAGTCCTGGTTCTGCAACTAAATAGCTGTGTGACTTTGAGCAACTTTACTTCTCTGAGCCTCGATTTCTTTATCCATAACGTGGAATGATAGTACCTAATTCAGAGGCTTGTTAGGAGGGCAAAATGATTAAAAGATCTAGCACATATACACTCAACCAACAGGTGATACTACATCTGAACTACAATTTCTTAGCAGTGATGTGGTCCTGGGATTTACTTGTGCTATGAGAAGAAGCAAGTGGTTCAACCTGCTCACCTTTACATGCATAGTTATGAAACCAGTTTTCAAAAACACTCCATTCAGCCATTTAAGGAGAGTTCCTTATTTTCTGGGCAATGTTTGTAATTTCCAAACTGTCTTTATTTATAATTTCTCATGTCATCTTGGAGATATCCCTGTAAGGTAGGCAAAAAAAGTATTCTTCTTCTTTTTGCAGATAAGGTGTTTTGTTTGTTTGTTTGTTTGTTTTTTGCGGTACACGGGCCTCTCGCTGTTGTGGCCTCTCCCGTTGCCGGAGCACAGGCTCCGGACGCGCAGGCTCAGTAGCCATGGCTCACGGGCCTAGCCACTCTGCGGCATGTGGGATCTTCCCAGACTGGGGCACGAACCCGTGTCCCCTGCATCGGCAGGCTGACTCTCAACCACTGCGCCACCAGGGAAGCCCAGGTGCTTTTTAAAAAAAATTTTCTTTACTGTTTTGGCTGCATTGGGTCTTAGTTGCAGCATGCAGGCTCTTCATTGTGGCACACGGACTGCTCTCTAGTTGTGGCGTGTGGGTTTTTTGCTCTCTCTAGTTGTGGTGTGCAGGCTCCAGGGTGCATGGGCTCTGTAGTTTGTGGCACTCGGTTTCTCTCGTTGAGCCGCACCAGCTCAGTAGCTGTGGTGCGTGGGCTTAGTTGCCCCACAGCATGTAGGATCTTAGTTCCCTGACCAGGGATGGAACCCACGTCCCCTGCACTGGAAGGAGGATTCTTTACCACTGGACCACCAGGGAAGTCTCCAGTTAAGGTGTTTGAGTTGTAGCAGGGACAAAGGTCATAATGACAGTGCTGGACTCAGAACCTAGGTTATCTGCCTTCCCAGTGCTTTTCAGGCTGTGTTGGCTGCCCTCCTCTGTCATAACATCATTTGTTAAATGAACTCTGCATTAAGGTGAAAGGATGCTATTCCCTGTGGTGACAGTTCAGTGGGAGGCTTTAGAAGAGAGAAAAGTTTCTTGCATGGGGTTTCATCTGCGCAGGTGGCCTTCCCAAGTGAGTGTGCAGGAATGCCTCTGGTGCGGTACAAGCCTGCTCTGTCCCATTAGGGCACTAGTCCCTCCTTTCCTTCAGACAGCGTCAGTTTCTTTAAAAATTACCCTGTTGACAATGCCATTAACAGAGCAGAACATGTTGACATCCAGCTGTTGCTTTCATTACATATTTTAATTGGTCTCACACTGTTTTCCCCTCACTGTTTTGTACTGTGTTGGTTTAACTCTGTCTGCGGTCAGCCTGGCTTGAGCTGTAAACCTTTTATGAGGGGAACTTGCTGATGTGTGGAAAGTCACAGGCAGCTGGCTGGACCCAGCTGGCAAGTCTGGAATATTCCAGCTCCAACCTTAACCATTCAGTGATTTTGTTTGCTCTTTTAATATCTCCTTTTTAAAACTTCAATCCCTGAAAATTTAGAGAAGGACTATTTCTCTGGGCAAGCCTCTAACAAAATTTATTCTTAAGGTACAAATAGCCTATGTTAAACTGAAAATTAGGATGAAGGTGGGAATGAAGGATGTTTGGCAGTTATTGCTGTTGGAAAATAAAAAATCTCACTGATCCTGAGTTGGGCGATTGTGCTCTAGTCAGTGTCACTAATTAACAACTGAGCAGTGGCCCAGTACAGACAATGCCCTTGGAGGAGGACAGAAGTCCAGATGGTAGGCTATGATCCAGAAGTTTGGACATCAGTCAAGAATGCAAGGTGATTACAAGGTGACCAAGAAATATAGGACAGCTGGCATTTACAGAAGGCCCTCTTCGTTGTACCTGCAGGTGGTAACTGCTTACTTGGGGTAGTGAGTAGCTGAGATAGCAGTTTGCTTTATCTACAAACAACCATAACGTAAAACTTATTCATATCTCATAGCTTAGCTTGGATTCTCAGTTATACTCAACCTGAGCTTTTGTACAGGGAAAAAAGAAAACACACACACAACAAAAACATGGGGCAGGGTTCCTTTAGGAACCAATGACTTACTTGTTTGTTTAACCAGTGAGCAACTACCATCTTCTAAGTACTGTTATAACTGTTCTAGGATCATGTAGAAATGAGGCCATTACCATCAAGGAATCTATTAGAAGAGAGAAACTATCATGAGTAATTTTAATATAGAATAGAATGTGGTAAGTTTCACAAAGGTTAAAGAAAATAAAGTATCACAGGGATAAGAGATTTCTTCTGAGGGATTTATTTAAAACACCAACAACAATTCTTGCAATAAAAGAAAAATAGGTTTTATTCTTTTAGGTGCTAATTACCTCAGCTGTCTATTGTACTTACATTCACTAAATAAATAATGCCATCCTAAGCTGTGACAAAAACAAGAGTTCTTTTTTACAAAATTTTGACTTGAAATCTATGTTATTGGTCTGTTTTGATATATAAGGCACAAAAAGATCGGATCCTCATAGAAGGCACAAAATTTACTTATTTATTCTGCCTTAAAAGGTCAAAACTGGATAAAGGGATGTGTAGTTAGCTGATTTGTTCTCCTACATACCTGCTCCATTGCCCTGCAGAAAATAATCATTTTTTTAAACTCAAGATTGATGGATAAAAGGATGAAAAGGAGAAGGATGTGACTTGAATTCACACATATTGTGTTTCTCAAAATCTGAAAACCTTCGTTGTATTATAAAGGTCTAAATGAAGCACAAAGTAATGTTCAGCTGGAACCATGAAAATTAGCTTTAAAACTCATCAGTACTATAAAGACCCTAATTTCTCTAAATTGCAGTAGATCGAGATTTAGTTTGTCCAGATGCCCTTGGGTAACAAGAATAGGTAAAACCAAAGCAATGTGACACATCTGGAAGTTGCTGAGTTGAATATCAGATGTGAGCAAAACTTCCAAAGCCATGATTAAATACAAGGAGTAGCCCCTCGGTACCCTTTTTTTCTGGGCAGGATAAAGTCTTATAAATGTGACCTCAGTACTAAATAAAAGTCATCCTAATTAAAGAGAATTTGCGAATGATAATAAAATCCTGGGATGAGTCTTTGGGCATGATATTTCCTAAGGAGGTGAGCCACATTTCAGTATATACTGCCAAATATTTTTGAGGTTGAATTGCTCTGGGGCTCATTATCAATGGGTTTTCATCTATTCTTTTTGAATCAATGATTTCCTTTGTTGGATATAGACTGTCTTTGTATTCTCTTGACACTCATACCAAAAGATGATTTAGAAATTCTGTTTGCTAGAAAAATACATCAGGTGAGTCATTCTGTCCATTAACCACCTCTGTTCTTCACTTTTGTGTGCAGTGTGCTCTCTCCAATGGAGTTAACCTAACTCTGTGCTGGGATTGATTTCCACTTGAAAAGTAAATGTTTGTTTCTAGTCTCAGCAGTTCCTCAATCTCTTTCTCTTTGTACCCACTTCCTTCACCGGTTCTCCCCATAACCATCCTTATCCAAACTCTCATTTAGGACTTTTAAGTCATCAAGGTGAAAAGGAAGAATATTGGATTTCAGAATGAAAACCTTAGCTCTAACACCAAATTCCTTACCAAGAATTTTCCAAACCACTTATGTATAACGATTGTTAGTTTTTATTCCTCAGTTGTGTTATCTGTTTTTTGGTAACTATGCATCAAATATATACATCTGCCATATATTTTTGTATCTCTTAATTTCACTTTTATTAGGTCAATTACTGAAGGGTCATTCAAATTTGCAGCTGAACCAACCTATCTGAAAGACATGTACCACTGCAAGTTTGTTTGAAATAGAGGCTTGTTCTTTCCTTTTTTAAATGCAAGGCAAGGAATTAACTGTAGTAGTCAGTTGAGGTTTTCTTTAATTCTAGAAGTGGAGAACATATGTATACGGTAAACTTTTAAGTAGTAAGAGAGTCACACATTTTTAAGATTAAAATAGTTAAGCTGGCAGATGTCTGTGGTGCTATTTATAGTCTTTATTACTGAATGTGTCTGATATTAATTGTGTTAAGTGTTAGATGTTAAATCCAGAGGACTGCTCTGACTTATGGACTTGATATATTTTTACTGGATGATCAAATATAACAAAGCTGAGTTTTACCTTCTTGACAAATATAGATAATTTTTAAAAAAAATTTTATTGGAGTATAGTTGATTTACAACATTGTGTTAGTTTCAGGTGTACAGCAAAGTGAATCTTTTATATATGTATATCTCCACTCTTCTTTTTGTAATATTCTTTTCCCATGTAGGCCATTACAGGATATTGAGTACAGTTCCCTGTGCTATGCAGCAGGTTCTTATAAGTTATCTATTTTATATATAGTAGTGTGTAACATAAAAAAAATTAAAAAGATATTCTGAACTATTTGGGATGCTCTAGTCTACAGCATTAGGGAGACAACTTGGGTAGATAAGTGTGGATAAGCTGTGAAGGGAGGTATTCAAATCTCTACTCTCTCACTAGCTATTTCTGAGCTTTTTGGCTAATTGTTCAAATTCTTTAAGCCTGTTTTCTCTCACCAGTAAAATGGGGATGACAATTATATTTATTTCAGACAGTTCTTATGAAAAATTTCATGTAAAGTGTTTAACACATTGCCTAGCACATACTAAGTAATTGAAAAATAGCTATTTCTTTTTGTAGGCAGAATCACAACTATTTTGTAACACACCTTTCCAAAACTGAATTAATTTAAGACTTCATGGAAACATTTAGCCAGTAAGTCATCACTTATTAAAGCAGACGCACTGGGGCAATTCTTTAAAATGTTTCTATTTATCAAAAGTTATCCGGCTAGATATTGTTTAGAGATAGTTCAGCTGGTAACATACACCCCAAACACTTTTAAGGATTTGGATAACACTTTCTTGTTAATATGATGCAGAACTTGAAAACCTCAATCAATCACTGGCTCAAAAAATCAAAAGCTCTTGTCCAGAAATAATGACTTATTTTATAGGTGCAAGCATCACTGTGTCTTGACAGTTGATTTAAAGCCTTTGTCTAGTATATCCAATGTCTGGGCTTCCCCAGAGATGTTTCTGTTCATCTATTTTTTTTCCTTTGAATGGGCAACACTTTCTTGTTTCTTTGCATGCTTTGTGATCTTTTCTTGTCAAAAACTAGACAATTAAATATTATAATATGGTAACTTTGGAAATAAGGTTCTTTTCCTCCCTCAAGGTTTGCTATCCTTGATTGTTGAAGGTAGCAATCAACTGTTTAGTTACTTTTCCAAACTATTTTTGCAATAACTGTATTCCTTGTTGTGTGTACTCACTGAGTTCTATTCAGCTAGTGTTATGAAAAAAATTTTCTCTATCACACTGGGAACTAAAACAAACAAACAAAACCTACTCCAGTTTTTTCAGATGGCTCCATGCTGTGGCACTTCTTTAACATTTAGCTAGGCCATTTACAACTTTGTCTTAGCCTTCACTTCATGCCTGCATTGAGCCTAGAGAGCAGCCAAAGGAGAAATCATAGAGTCTTCTCAGGTATTTTATGAGCATGTATTCTGCCCTGAGTATGAGCATGGCTTCCTAAATTCCTAAGTTTACATGGGTGGGTTTTGAAAGTGCTACTTTCCCAAAGAAACATTGTCCCCAGCTTTTGCTTTCAGGCTTTAGGCTGTATTTTGTATGTCTCAGCCATAGCCTTTTATTCCAGGAGGCTGTGGATTTTCTTTTCATTTTATGAATACAATGTTTTTGAGGAGTGCCTGCCATTATTTTGCCCTCAGTGATTCCAAGTTAAGTGAAACAGAGATGAGTGTCTTGCATGAGTCCTTCAGGTAACCCCCATACAGGTTAGAATAGACAAACCCAGTAATTTCAGTTAAGGTCTGCTCTGCTCCCTCTGGAACCATGTACCAAGGTCCCACACTGGGAATGCAGGCTGCCATCTTCAGGACTCTTGTTAAACTGAGGAGGGAATGGGACAAGGGCAAGTAAAAATACCAAGGTTTTCTACCTTGGTTTTCAAGTTTTCAAGTTACTTTTTTTTTTTTTTAAATCAGCATTTTCTTGGTTACTATAAACTTTTTATTGTTTTCCAGAGTTCTGACAAAGTTGGTTCTGACAGTCTGCTTGTCTTTTGTTTTTGTGGAGCAACAGGCTTCCTACTCCATCATTTTGCTAATGTTAGTCCTTCTTCTGTCTCTTTCGAAGTGGATTGACTTAACATCTTGACAAAGTTATGAGTATATTTTACATATTTTTTTCACTAAAAAGTTGTGTCCTGATCCTTCTCAGATATAGTTGCTAAAGCTAACATTATTCATTTCAGCACATAACATAAAGCCTTGTCCTAATGTATTTATAATATATTTAAAATTATTATCTTACTAGATCATCAGCTATTAAAACCTTGCTCAATAAAATAGCACTAGGAAAAGGTATTCGTTATGCTGATCATTCATTCACATAGTAAAAGCACATTGAGCGTCCAATGCACTCCAGGCATTGTAAGAATAGATCTTGAGTATTTAAAGTTAAATATGGCATGGTCCCTGATCCTGAGCTACTTAGACATGCAAACAAGTAATGAAAATACACTGTGATAAATATTATAAAGTTGTGTATAAAATGCTGAAGGAACCTGGAGAAGTCAGAGAAAAATTCTATGGAGAGAATGGCAAGATTTCAAAGAAGAGGAGACTGTTATTCAGAGCTTTAGAAGATGAGTTGGGATTTAGCAGGCTTTCATGATGAGATGTGGTATTCCAGATTGAGTGAACCGCATGTACAAAGACTTAAAACCTTGAAGCACAGCCTATTATGGGAATAGAAAGCAGGTTAGCTGGGCTACAAGAATGGACCTGTGGTAGAAGCTGCAGGAAGGAAGGCTAGAAAGTTAGGCTGTGACCCGATCATGAGAGGCATTGTGTTCCATGCTAAGGAGTTTAGACTTGATCCTGTAGAGAGAAGAATGACATGATTCCCCAAATTAAAACTCCCACATTCTTCCTCTGTAAATCCAAAACACTCATTTTTTGGATGAGGAGAACTAAATGGCTTTTCTGTGAAAGATATTTTATGTAGAGTGAGGGACCCAGGGATGAATAAGACATGATTTTTGGCTTTCAATTAGTTTACAATCCATTAGGCATTATTACTACTCTTCTCTTTCTGTGTTACCTATATTTGCCATTCTACTCAAATGACCAATCCTGCTCCTGTTAATTCCATTCTTAAGAGACAACTTTACCATCTACTTTATTGGAAGGAAAATAAAATACTAGATGCCATGAGCTACCTCTGATAATTTTCCTTCCCACCTCACATTTTTCAGTTACTATATTTTTATCACTCCTCCCTTTCTTTACAACCCAGCCGCTTAGCAAAAGCTGCTCTCCTTCTAAATATAGTTTCTCTCTATATCCTGAATTATATCATTTATCATATATGAATTATATCATTTAGTCCTTTGAGATCTTCATTGATGATCATCTCTCTTGCTTGCGTTTCAATTCATTCCAGTCTCTCTTCTTTCTTTATCTGCAAAAAGCCTTGGATGTCTTCATTTTCTCATCACTTAACTCATTTATTGGAATCCCTCAAATAAGAAGCCAACCTTCCCAAACTTCTACTAAAATTGTACTCTTAAAAACATCAGTGATATCCTAGTTAGCCTACTAGGAACCTTAGCTCCACCCCAGTGTTCACCTTCTCATCAGTAATTGACATGTCCCACCTCCTTTGGTTTCCAATAGTCCTCTGTTTGGATTGCCATGGACACTCTTCTTCAGCTACAGTGGGCTTTCCTCTTCTTCAAAGATATTAAAGCTTTCAAAGACAGGAACATGCTTGTTCCTGTCTCAGGGCCTTTGTCTTTGCCATTCCTTTTGCCTAAACTCCTCTGTCACAGATTTTCACCAGGCCATTTTCTTCTTACTATACAAGTCTCTACTCAATGTCACTTTCTTTGTGGGGCTGTCCTTTAACACTCTATTTGTGTATACTCCTCTTCTGCAATCTTAACTTATTGCATTATCTTCGTGCAACCCTCTTTTGTCTTCATAGCACTTAACTGCTACCTTAATGTCTTTGTTGTATTTGTCTTATTTTTTTCCTCCTCATAAGTACTTAAGATCCTTGAACAAAGGTATCTTCTATCTTTCTATATGGACTTGATGACATGGGGTGGCAGGGCGAAGCTGGGGCAAAGTGAGAGTAGCATCAACATATATACACTACCGAATGTAAAATAGTTGGCTGGTGGGAAGCAGCAGCATAGCACAGGGAGATCAGCTTGGTGCTTTGCAATGACCAGAGGGGTGGGATAGGGAGGATGGGAGGGAGGCTCAAGAAGGAGGGGATATGGGGACGTGTATACGTATGGCTGATTCGCTTTGTTGTGCAACAGAAACTAACATGGTATTGTGAAGCAATTATACTCCAATAAAGATCTATTTTTTTAAAATGTGAATGATAGATTAAAAAAAAAGTACAGGCAGTAAAAGTCCTTCAACTTTTCTGTTCCTGCTTACTTAATTTGTTGTCAGAATACCTAGGTTTCTCTGAAGTGTAGATATTTCTGATGGACCTAAATAAACTACCCTTTAACTTCATCTAGTATGAGATCCATGCCTCTCATAATTTCTTCTAATTCTAGGAGATGGTTTTTCCTTGTCTTTTCAATACACTATTATCTCTCAGAGAGTTTAAAACCCTTGGAGCTTTTGCTTCAATGAGTAGAAAGAGAAAGACTAAGATAAGCATCATACTAACCACATTGTTTTGGAATTGCACATTTACACATGCCTATTCTAGGATAATAAATGTTTTCCTTTTCATATTTTATCTGAGGTATCTGTAAAGGTTTTTGGCACATAGTTGATGTGCTAAAATATCTGCTGCTACAAGTTAGCTAGTGTATTAATATGTGCTTTTCCTTTGTCATGCAGAAAGGAAATTCTCAGCTGTTTGCTTCTCCAACTTTGTTTTGCTTACTCCTCTTCCTGATCAATATTATAGACTAAAATTTCCATTAAATTCATTAGTTCCCATAGAGAAGCATGTTACATAGAATCAGATACATTTGCTTTCTGAGACAATTTTCTTACTAAAAGAATTTCAAGAGGGAAACATCCCAGCTTACATTGGATCATAATTTCTAAATGCCTTTAAGAAGACCTTAACACATATTAACTTCATAAGTAGAAATGCAATGGTCAAGCACTTAGATTTTGTAGAGCCATGAATAATCTTCTACTTTTAGTCAAGGATGAAATATTTTCATATGGTTTTCTCCCTAAGGCTTGTTTGAAGTATTGAATAAATGGGTGTAGCATCCACAATCTCTCTTACCTGCATTACCTAACCAGATGTCATGACTATGTGTTCTTTGGTATCATTTTTACCTATGGCTCTTAACACAAGCACTGTCTGCCAGATAAATTACTTTCCAATCAAAATCTCACTTCTAGCTTCTGAATAGCCACTTTCTACATAATTTTTATATTTGAATTTTGTCCCATTATCATAAAATTGAAGTTTGGATCCCTGGTACTTTTGCGTCTAGGGTGACATTCAAGAACAACAAAATGTTAACTTGGATCCTGTTTCTTCTCAGGACTCTTACTCTATTGGTTAGTCCCTAAGAGAAGACTCTCCTGGCTTTTCTTCTGCCTCTGTGGCTACCATGTCTCTTTTTTGCATTACTAATATAGCTTCCTTACCTCAAACATTACATTTAGGTATTCTTCAAGGCTTGGTTCTATACTATAGTTTCTCTATATTTTCTCTTAAGCAAACTTACACACACCAGTAACTTTACTAACCATCATAGGCACATGGCTTATAAATATATATTTCTACTCCATGCTCCAGGCATATATAGGCAAATGCTTTTTTGTCATTTTGGGAGGGATGTCTCAAAGACACTTAAGACTCAACTTATATAAACTAAACTCATGATTGTGTTCCCCAAAACTGTCCCTATTATTTTGTTTCCTATTTCAGTGAAGAGTCTAACTAGCCACCTTCTGGTACAAACAAAAAAACTAAAACTCATCCTTTTCAACTATTTCTTTTTCAACTATTTTCTTTCCCATATCAAATCTATCACCAAATATTGTCTATTAAATCTCCTAAGTACCTGAATCTTCCCTCTTCTCTGTGAGTGTGAAAACCCTAGTCCTAGCTACTAGTCTCACTAAAATACTATAAAATACTACTGTGTTCATCTACTTACATCTTCTTTTACTTCCTTATAATCCTTCCTCCACATGGCATGGGACAAAAATCTACTAACATGATGTAGATCAGCTATTTTCCAAGTGTCATTTGGGAATCTATTCAGGGATTCTACAAGGTCAAAATTATTTTCTTATTAATACTACAACTTTTTCGCTCTCATTCTCTCTCATTGGACTGGTGTTTTCCATGGCAACCTGACCTGTAATATTGCAACAGAATGAATGTAGAAGCAGATGTGAGAATCCAGTTATCTTCTATTAGGGCAAATATTAGAGGGGCTTGCAAAAACAAACAAAAAATCACTCTTCTCACTAATTGTTTTTTGTTTTGATATGCATAGTTTTTAAAAATTTTTGTCTTATATTGGAGTGTAGTTGATTTACAATGTTGTGTTAGTTTCAGGTATACAGCAAAGAGATGTAGTTATACATATATCTTTTTTTTTTTCAGATTATTTTCCCACATAGATTATTACAGAGTACTGAGTAGAGTTCCCTGTGCCATACAATAGATCCTTGTTGGTTATCTATTTTATATACAGTAGTGTGCATATGTTAATCCCAACCTTCTAATTTATCCCTCCCCCGACATTTCCCCTTTGGTAACCATAAGCATAGTTTTCTTAAAAAAATAAAAGTGTCATTCATGATTCACGTTAACATGTCATAGATTTATTTTTGTTATTTTAAATGAATGAATCTTTTAAACTTTCTCAGGTTTAATTTATAAGATAGTATTGATAGCTATAACACACAAAAGCTCTTTGGAGTTCTAGCTCTTAAGAGTATAAAGAGTTCCTGAAACTAAAGCATTTGGAAAGCACTGGCCTAGGCCAACAATGACCTGGTCACTACCTAACTTTCCAAATTCATCTTTCTCCATAACACACCTCTCTTTTTCTACTCCATCAATCCCTTGTTCTTGCCTTATTCCCTTCCAAGACAGGTCATTCTGCCAGAAAGCCTTTTTCCTACCTTCTTTATCCAGTAAACTTGAAGTTATTCCTCAAATTTCATCATCTCAGTTGTCATTTCCTTAGGCAAGCCTTCCTAATCTTCTTGAATGGGTCAAGTTAAGTGTTTTAGGGTCTCATAGCCTTTGTACCTCTCATTCACTGTTATGGTTATGATAGAACATTTGTTTTCACCATTATTTTGTCAATATCTAAAGACCCACTAGCTAAAATTGCCATGAGATCAAGAATCAAGTCTATTTTTGTTCAACACTGAAGCTCCAGTGCCTAGCATGGTACCTGGCACCTGGTAGAAATTTATGGAATGAATAAAATGGATGAGCTGGAAAACATGTAGTGGTACAAAGGGTAGAAGTAAAATACAAAAATAAAACCAAGAGATTCTCAAGTTATTTAAGAATTTCACAAGGATTTGGACAGAAAGAGACAAGTCTAATGAGCCATCTAGAAGGAAAAATGAGGTGAGAAAGGCCCAGGGATAGAAAAGCACCAATTGGAAAATTATATTTATCAAGAAGTAAGAGCATATTGAAGGGAGTAATAGGAGATAAGATTGGAAAGATGAGCAAGAGCCAAATGTTCAGGGCCTTGGACTATAACCTCAGAAATTTGAGCTTCAAATCATAAACAATGGAGAATCTAATAAGTGCCTGTGGAAAGTTCTGGCCGGAAAAATAGTGCATTTTGGGCATATTTATCTACTAGTAGTATGTGAAACAAATTAAAATAGTGGTGGTAAAACTAGTTGGGGAGCACCTGAACTTCTGCATAAAATTTCTCTGCAGGATTTGTGGCCACTTGAAATCAGTTTTCAGAGACCAGGCATGACTTACTTGGTGCTGAGATAAATATCTTAAAATAATAAAGCTCCAATAGAATAGGCTTTCTTTATCACAGTCTTCCAAGTTATTTCCTAAAACTAAAGAGTGTTTTTATAATACAGAGTGAACACAGATTTTTGTATGTCAGTGTCCAGTGGAATGGTTCTGGAAACTTACTTTTCTGTTGTGGTGGATATGATACATGTTTACTCCCCTGCATGACCCGCTCTGGGAAGCTTCAATTGTGCACCTGGTCATGTGATGTTTCATCCCTTTATGGTACATTCACCAACTGCATTGTAAACGTCTTCACTCCAGATTGAATTTTTATACACTTGGAATCATGTTGGAACCAAAACTCCAATAACTTGAACTGAAATGAAAGGTGAGACTGTTTTTTTTCATTTTCTCTTAAGCAAGTTTATAGTCAGATTGCCTGAAGGAATCACAATATCAGTGAGCTCTATAAATGGTTGTTCTACAGGAAGAGCATGTGAGCTGAGTCTGTTTTAAAAATTGAACAAATGAGAACATGAAGCTTTATGCCCTGAAACTTTGCTAATAATTTTTCATGTCGGTTTTCCCAGAGCCTTAAGTGGCTACACAAATGAGAGAAGAAAGGCCATTAGCATTATGGGGAATATTTTCCTCCTACGTTAGAAATGGAAGAACCTTATAATTTATCATCTTTTAAGGTGCTGGAAAGCATTTGATACATCTAATCTGTGGGGACTACCATTTATTTATTGCTTACTCTGGGCTAGCACTATATTGGGTTCTTTAAATATAGTTTTCAGTTTAACCCTCATAAAACCCTGGATAGCAGTAGTCTTATTTTTATCTCCATTAAAGGAATGATGATTCTGAGGGAAAATTTAAGTAACTTCTCCAAGTTCACATAGCTAGTAAGTGTTGGACCTGGGCTTTTCTGATCCATTCATTTACTCAAAAAAGACTTTGGGGAGTCATGAGTGAATAAGACCCCTCCTCATAGAGCTTATATTCTAGAGTCAGAGAAAGATTCAAACAATCAGCAAGCAAATAAATAACTAAGGAACATGTTTTCCTGGAGATATGAAGTCTATGATGAAAAATAAAGCACAGTGAGAGGAGAGTGAAGGGATAATTTTTATCCTGTTTTTTGATAGAGTGATGAAATCAGTCTTCCCTGGGGCAATGACATTTGAACTGAGCTTTGAATGGAGTGATGAATCAAACCTTATGAATGTTTTAGGGAAAAGTTTTCTCAGTAAAGACCCTAAAGATAAAAAGTAGTGACATAATCCCCTCACAGCAAGAAGGCCAGAGTGGCCCGAGCAGTATGGGCACTGGCAGAGCGGTGGGAAATGAATCTGGAGTGTTAGTTAGGCATAGATCATGAAGGCTCTTGTTGGCTGTAATAAAAAGTTTGGATTTAATTTGTCAGAGTGATGGGAAGCCATTGGAAGCTTTTGAATAGGGAATTGGTGTGTTTTATGTGAGTTGATGTGAGATTGGGGGATAAAGGAGGAAAAGCGTAGAACTTGGGAGACCAAGTAGAGGACCACTGCTAGGGAATGTCTTGGTGGTGAGGACTAGGTTAGTAGTAGAGGTGCTCAGAAAAAACCGTCAAGGCATATTTATTGAAATGAACTAAATTTAACTTCTTGTGCTATTGATATTTCCCACAAACTTCTCATTTATTTCTTGATTTCCAATCCTACTTCTATGAAGGGAAAACTATTTCTCTCTACTCACAACACTTCTAACACCAAATGTGTGAGATTTTCCCCACACTGACCAATTATCCAACACCAGCTGGGTATCCTAGAATTCAATTCCATTCTGGCACTACCTACCCAGAGTTAGTGTCAGATCCTACACATTAAGGGCTCAGTCTCACAGGATTGCCCCCCTTCAGTTCCAGTCACAAGTCTGGGCCTCCCATATTTCCAACCAACTGGCTATAAATTAGAAGTTCCCATGCCCTCCTCATCAAGTGTGATAATTTGATAGAATGGCTCACAGAAGTCAGGAAAAAAGTTCACTTACAATTACTGGTTTACTGTAAAGAATACAGCTCGGAACAGCCAAATAAAAGAGATGCATAGGGCAAGGTATGTGGAAAGAGACAGGGCACTTCCATCCTTCTCTGGATGTACCACCCCTAGCACCTCCATGTGTTCACCAACCTGGAAGCTCTCCAAACCCCTTCATTTATGACTTTTACAGAGATTTCAGTACATAGTCATGGTTGATTAAATCATTGACCATTGGTGATTAACTCAATTTCTAGCCTCTCTCCTGTCCTCAGAGGTTGGGGCCGGGTTGAAAGTTCCAATCCTGGATAATACCTTGGTCTTTCTGGTAACAGCCCTTATCCTGGAGCTATCTAGGGACCTCCAGCCACCAGTCATTTCATACAAAAAGACATTCTTATCTTTCCAGGGATTCCAAGTGTCAAGAACTGGAGTCAAATACCAAATATTAGAACAAAAGATGCTCCTAGCACTGCTATTACTCAGAAATTTACCAGATTTTTAGGAGCTCTGCCTCAGAAACCAGGGGCAGAGATTAAATATATATTTCTCATTATGTCACATGCTGGTACCATAATCTAGGCTCTTACCTCTTGGTTCTTAGATTATTATCTGATTATTATCATATTGTCATAGATTATTATAACAGATTTTCCTGATTTCTTTCATTCATAAATTTAATCCATCCGTTATACCTAGTTAAAATTATTTATTTCAATAATTATTTACTAATTAAAATTCTTTAGTATAATTCCAGTGAGAGATTTCAGATCAAGATTTGTCTTTTCATTATTATAAGAATACTCATATTCACTCCTGTCTTTATACCTTTTCTCAAATGCTGGCCTTCGTTTTTCAAAAAGGGAGCCATTTCTTATCTACAATTGATGTGCCTTTCCAGGTTGAATTGGAATCACCTTGCTTTCCCCCTAAACTTTCTCCCCAAGCTCTTCCTTATTTGACATTCTACAGTAATTATTATCTATACAATTCATCCCAGAACTAAATTATATGTTGTTTTTTCATTTATTTAAGTATTCATACATTTGCACATTTGTTAATTGAATTAGTTAATTCACTCATTCATTTGACAAATATTTATCAAGAACCTATTATGTGCTAGGCTTTCCTCTAGACTCTGGACAAAGTGTGGACAAATATATTTTTTAAATCAACTTTATTGAAGTTAATTTACATTCAATAAAATGCACAGATTATAAGTGAAGAGTTCAGTGAGTTTTTACAAATACTCACCCCTGTGTAAACTATGCCACACTCAAGATGTAAAATATTCCCATCATCTCCAAAGTCCAAAAGTCTCTTTGTGCACCTAATAGTCTGCCCCGCCCCCACTCAACACCCCTGTCTCTGCCCATCACCATAGCTTATCATGATATTTAAACTTCAAAAAAATGAAGTCATACCACATGATATCTTTAATTCTGGCTTCTTTTGCTCATAATTATGTCTGCAAGATTAATCTGTTACATTTTTCACATATTGTACATATTTTATTGACAAGTATTATTCCATTGTACAAATATCCACATATTTCTTTATTACCTGTTACTGGATATTTGGATTGTTTTTAATTTCTTGCTATTGTGAATAATGCTGCTATAGACATTTGTGTACAAATATTTCTCTTAAAGGAATTTTACATTTTTCTTCATTAAACCTATGGATAGAATTGCTGAATCACATGGAAGATATATATTTTAAAGTATAAGAAACTTTCAAACTGTTTCCCTAACTAGTTGTATCACAGAAGTGGAGAGTAGAACAGTGATTACCAGGGGCTGGGGATTTGGGAGAAATGAGAAGATGCTGGTCAAATGGTACAAAGTTGTAGTTATATAGGATGAATAAGTCTAGGGAACTAAAGCACAGACATGAGGATTATGCTTAATAATACTATATTGAACACTGGAAATATGCTAAGAGAAAAGGAAAACAAATTAATGACTTCTAGTGTAAGCTTTGACATGTAAAGAGCTTGGAAGTTATCACTCTTGTCCTCACAAAAAAAAGCCCCCAGAATTGAAAATTAATGGCATTTCTTAGATCTATCAGGGAATTGAGGTCACAGGGCAAACCACCACTCTGAAATCTGGAGAGACAAGTGAATTAAATGCAGAGATCCACAGCTGAGATTAGCTAAAGTAAAGCAGAAACCCCTGTAACCATAAACAGGTGGGAACACTTACATGGTAACCGTCAATAGAAACATATCAAACCAAAATACAAAGAGAAAAAAGAATAATAATGATAAAAAGAACAGCATATCTAAGAGCTATGAACAAATATAAAAAATATAACATACTAGTAATGGGCATACACAGAAGGAGAATAAAAAGAGAAAGGAGCTGAAGAAACATTTAAAGCAATAATGGCTAAGAATTGTCCAAAATTAATAATACTAATTGTAACAAGTATACCACATTAATGCAAGATGTTAACAATATGAGAACCTGTGTGTTTCAGGTAGAGGGTATATGGGAATTCCCCTGTACTGTTCTGAGATTAATTTTTTTTAAAAATTATTTCTTTAAAGTTTTAAGTTTTGTTATTTTTTTCAGTTTTTGCCCTAGGAATTAAAGTTCTTCCTCTAGATCTAATTTTTCATTTATTATCATTTTCCTTCAGCTAGAAGAACATCCATTAGTGTTTCTTATAGTGCATGTCTGCTACTGACAATTTCACTTTTTATTCATATGAAAATGTTTTAATTTCATATTTATTTAAAAAATATTCTGTTGAATATAGAATTTTGTTTAATATTTTTCTTTCTTTATTCAACACTTTAAAGATAAAACCTCAATATCGTCTGGCCTGCATGTTAACAGTATGTATATGTGTACGTTTAAGATTGTGTCTGCTAAATCTAACATCTGGTTTAACTTGGGTCAGGTTTTTTCTTTTTTTTTGGTCTACTTTTTTCCTTGAATATGGTTCTCATTTTTCTGTTTCTTTGCATATCTAGTAATTTTTTATTGCTTATGGACATTTCGAATGGTACATTAAAGGGACCCTGTGCTCACTTATATTCCTCTGAGGAAAGTTGATTCTTTGTCTAACAGGAAGTCTTTTACTGGATGATCACCCTGAAGTTGTGTAATCTTTTTTTGTTAGGGTGGGTCAGTGGAAAGCTCAAAGTATTTAAGAAGCTCCTCTAAACATGCAGGAACTTAAACTTCAAACATTGTCTTTTCTGTGGATCTTGTCAATGTTCATTTTTAGGTAGTATTTTTAAGGTAGAACTGGAGTAGATTTTACAGTGTAGTTTTAACTTCTAAGGCATGCACTTTTTGTGTTTTTCTGGATGCCTATTGTGTGAAGCAGATCTGTACACTCTGGCTGGTACAACACTCCAAAACCTCTCATTACTGTTGGACTTCCTTTCTCTCTGTTCTACTGTCATCCTCATAGGAGTCACTTACTGATGTAGGATCCACCTGTGCGTGCCAAGACTTTGGCCAAGGACTCATGAGGACTTCCATGTATACATCTGAAATTGACCTTGACCCCAAGCCAGTCCTCTCTGGTATCCTTCCCTGAAGATTTATGTAGCCTTAAACCCTAATGTCTGTCTCCTCATCACAGTGGAACCACTGTGTCCTGCTTGGGCTCCATTTTTCTTTGCTGTTTGGGAACATTGTCTCCATAGATAGAGCTAGAGAAAACATGGGGCTACCTTCTCTCCATAATTTTACCCAATTTTATAGTTGTTTATGGTAGGAGGATTACTTCAGCATCAGGTACTATTATAACTAGAAGTTGAAGTTTAATATTATATTATTATTTTTAATAAGTATATATTGTCTTCAACTTCATTGCAGGCCTCTTGAAGGCAAGCATTAGTTCTTATATCCTGTTTGAAACTCCCAGAACCTTGGAATTTGGATTTCTCCTAGAGAGTTAGAGAACTGTATTGTTGGTGATTAAAAATTGTAATTTACTTGAATTATTCAACATATGAATAGAAATCCTTCTCTAGAAAATAAAGTGACATCAAAATAAATTTATATAAAATCAGGAAAATAATAATCTTGTGACAATGCTATTTATTGCAGGGTGGTACCATCAGTAATTATCTATGCTTTGGTAAAAGAAAGAATTTATTTCTTATCTCTGAAGAAAATGGAGCCTCAGTGAGTGCCATTCTTTCAAATTCTTAGTCTCTCCATCCTGTGCCTAAAGGGCCTTGTTTTCATACCTTTGTTTTCTATCATATTGAAAACACTGTCTAGTTATTAATTCTCTGTGCTTCTTGGTTTCTTCCAAAGTCTTAGTAAAGTACCAATTAATATTTTATTATCTTTGAAGTACTTGTTTCTGTGATTAGATTTGTAACCCTTCTATAGTTGGCTTTGCACATACTGTTGTGGTCATTGTTACCACTGATTGATGCCATAGGAACTGAGGGCATATGGCAAGAGGGAAGATAAAGGAAAATATAGAATAAGAGTCCTGGACCAAGATGCTTCATTACTCATGTTTCATGAGGATGTTAGGACCTATTTTATGTACAATCAATCAGTCATCAATATTTATTAAGCACGTGTTGTTTGGAAGAAATAAAGAGTATCAGACATAACGTTAACCTTGAATGAGGAGTTAGAAAACTTCCAATACCAAATATTAGTTGGAAAAGCAAGACATCTACGTAAAATAGCCTTGGATTTTTCCCAAAGTAATACAGAAGCACTGAGAAGCTAACAAAGAGAAATAAGATCTATATCTTGAAGGTGCTTACAGTATGGCTGAGTAGACAGATATTCAAAGAGATGGTTATGATACAAAGCAGAATGAAATAGATGTTAAAGCAGCATACAAAGGTTATTGAGCACCTACTAAAGGCCACGCATTAATTCATTTAATCCTCAACATAGCCTATGATATAAGTACATTATTATTCCCATTTTACAGATGGGAAAACATGGAGGCATAGAGGTGTGTGAAGTAACCTGCCCAAGATAACATAACCAGTAAGTGACAGAGCTAGGGTCTGATCTCAGGCCATCTGGTTCCCACATTTTTCAAATAAAGGAGGAGGAAACAATTTCTTCTTAGAGGAAATATGATGCTGAGGGACTTGAAAGCACTATGAGCCAGATTATCATTAGGGTTCAGTTATCAGTGATAAGGTGCAACTTGTCTCCCATTCCCTGAAAAATGTATAAATTCAGAAAATACAACTATCTTATGTTGTCAAATCTAACACAAATTCCCATGCCAAGGTAGGGTTAGCTATCTGCAGAAAAGAGTTCTTATTTGCACCACTTACCCACTGCCCCCTAAAAGATCAAGAATTATCACAAGCTGTCATTCAAAATGATTCAAGTCTCTTAGGATTTATTTCTCCAAGATCTTATAATTATTTACTTACTCAGTTCCGTAGATCCTTGAATACAAGTATGGTTTTACCTTAAGAGCACATATATCTCTCTAGTCAGTGGAAATATTTATTCCTCTTTATAAATTATTAAATTAACTTTATGGCTTAGAACTAAGTATCTCATGAATCTTACCATGAATTAATAATAATTCTGTACAATTTGTATAATGCTTTACAATGTTCTTCCACATAAATTATCTTGTTTAATTTCCATAGCAGTGTAGTGTGTTAGGGAAAGTTGATATTAATAACCCAATATTAACCATGAGGAACTGAAAACTTAGGAAAATTTAAGTCACTTTCTTGACTTTATATGGCTGTGGATTGTTGACCTGGACTTAGAATTAATCCAGCCTTTTTTTTTTTTCTCAGCTGGAATGATGGTGAATTCACTAAGGTGGAGCAACCCTATGAGATCTGGCCCCAAATCATCATCCAGGCAGCCTCAGCCATTTATTAGAACTGTGCCAAGTGGCTTAGAACTTGAGTGTGATAGCATGTTAGAGATGGGAGAGATCAGTGTGTCTGGACTTTTCAGAGGCAGGGAAATTTGGTGGTCTTTGAAGGAGGAGTAGAATTTGAATGGGTGGAGACAAGAATTATGCCTTACTGGATTGAAAACAGCATGAACAAAGGTACTAAGAGAAAGAGCGGTAGGAAAATATTTGGGACGTGGGACTACTGTATTACAAACCATATAATGGAGGTTAGAAATGAAGTTGGATGAATAAGATGGAGAAGAAGATATTAAATCAGAAGCAGGAAGTGGAAAGTGGGGAACTGCATCATGTTCTTGAAATAGGAATTAGCATGCTTAATGGACTGTTTAGGGCTGATCAATCCATTTTTGTTTCTTAGGGTGAGTAATGGTGAGGGTAGGAGATCAGCTAGGAAGTAAATAGTTGATGTTGATAAAGGCTCCAGTTATGGGACTGGTGTAGGAGTGGAGAGAAGGGAGATATTTTAAATAAGGAAAGAGTATTGATACACTGACAGACTGGATTCAGAAGATGAGACAGACAGAAAATTTAGAGATGGCTTCACGGTTTCTAGTCTTGGAGGTAAAAAAGACTGTTGCAGCTACTAGCAGCAAGAAATGGAAAAGAAAGGGAACGTATTTTAGAAAAAAGCTATTTTCCTTAGCTTGTTGAGTGTGACATGATGTTATCCCTCAGGAGGATATCCATGAGGATGCATCTTATGGGCCAATTTGAAAGTGAGGGCAGGAAGAGTTTGATCTGAGAAACATTGACGTGCAGTGGCATCTGATGCCATCAGATTTGGGGTAAACACAGAAGCCTGAATGAGAGAAATCAAAGCAAAAGTTCAGTGTTGGAGGCTTGTGAAATTGCCTCATTTAGGTGCTAGAAGATGCTTGGAAGCACAGAAGGAGTGGTCAGGGATGCAGAAGGAGAGCCAGGAGAGAGGGATGTCAGTGACCCCAGGGAAGGGGAAAGGGTGTAAAGAAGTTAGGCAGATCAGTAGTTTTTTTAAAAAAACAAATTCTACAATAAGAATTTAGAAGAAATATACCATTGGATATGATAATAATGTAACCAGTGGAATTTGGGAGAAATAATTCAGATTGAATAAGTTAATCACAGTATACCTACCACTATCAGTAGATAAGTGTATTATATGTAAGGTTCTACATTAACATTTTTTGCTGTTGTAAATATACAATGTTAGAAAGTCAATGGATCTACAAAGCAATTTGTAGAATTCATCCTGAAAGCTACTGAAATAATTACGACCTTTGGAAATTTTACCCACTTGGATGAAATCGGAGTTTGGAAAAGTTATAATATTTGTGGGTCGAGTGATATTTAAGAATTAAGTACAAAATTTTCCAAAATATTAAAGTACCCCCAAATTAAAATGCAAAAGAAAGAGATACCACTTGCAGTCATCCTAAATAAGTTGTGTACTTTCAAGAACCTGGTGCTGAGAACATTTTAGAAACAGTATATTTAGCCACAATTTTACCAGCTCATCATGAATTTTCTATTTTCTTAATTCTCGTGTTATTGCTAGAGAGATTTGCACGAAAGAAGGATACTTTTAAAAGTTTCCTGTTTCTCCTATTTATTCCCTTACCTGAAGTCATAATCATATTTCCATAGGAATAAATTATGATTTCACAAAGGATTATAGCTTTGGGAGGATAATTAGATGCCAGAAAATGAAGTTTTTAAAATAAGGGTTTTGTTCGTAATATCAAGTATTTGTGACAAACACAATGAGTAATGATGCAGATGTGCCTCAAAATGTAACATGTCATGTGAGTGATGGTCTAAATTCTGCTGAAGGGAGTTCTGGAAGTTTAAAACTTTTCTGCTATGGTATGGGTTTAAAAATAATAGGGTAGGTCAGCCCTGCCCTGTCATAGAGAGTTCATGTGAGGAGATAATTTCTTTTCTAGCTTAAATTGCTTCTGTAATTTTATGTAGCTAGCACCATTATTGCTACTGAGGATTCATTTGTATTACAAGGACCTCGGGTGCCAAATGTCAGCAAGTGAAATGTGCCTGCATGATACTAATTCCCATGACGAAAAAAGCTAAGTTATTTTCCAGTTACTTCGACCTACAGTCAAGAGGCAAGAATTCCTTAAAAATTCCTGAGAAAACAATTGTTCAGGGTTTCCCAGGGAACTCACTTTTTTCCACCCTAGGATCTTCTACCCAGATAGAATTTCTATTCTATCTGGAAATAGAAATTCCCTACATGTGACAATCTGCTCAGCAGTGAAAGGTAAGCTCTAAGGTAGCATAGATGGAATTATGTCTCCAGTGCTTAGTTTAGCATACTGCCTGGTACAACGAAGATCGTGTGTGCATGTGCGCAGGTGCACGTGTGTATGTTGAATGAATTCAATGAAAAGGGGATCAGTCAGAGCGTTTTTAGTACTGCTCCTGAGAGCAGACTACTTTTTGCTCTGTGTCTGTAGGAAAAACCTTCCCTCTGCCTCATTTTCTCAAGCTAGGAAGGAACCATGTACGCTAGTGCTTCTCTTATGTTTTGGCAGCATGAGCGTTTTCCAACGTGTCTGTGTGTGTCTTCTGCAGAAGTGTCTTCCCATAATACTGTTCCTACCCATTGTGCCCACTCACCCAAGATAGAGGCCCGAGGGCATATTTCAATATGAATGTGCTTTATGAGGTTTGGTTCCCAAGTTTGTGAGTGGGGAGAAAAAAACATGGCAGAAGATCAACAATCATGTTTTTTTTTGCTTTCTTTTTTGAAAATTATATGACAAAATCCTTGTCATCTGAAGAGGCAAAAAATATTCAGCCAGAGAATGTAGGACGCTAGTATATTAGACATGTGTTAATTAATAATGACATGTTAATTTTCCATATATTATAGTTTTTCAGGTTTTTTAAAAATTTGTGATTTGTTTGAGACTTTTTGTTTTAAACAAACATTTGCTTGAATATCTAATTTGTATTTATAATTTTGAATTACTTTTCCTAAAAAGAAACACCCAAGTTGTATAGGCTTCAGGCAGTACAAAATCTGTTTCCCATCCCACTTGGCCTCATGCTTGCATTTCTCTAATAAAACAAGCCTACATATTACCATTTTAGTTGATGGGAAAGAAAAATGGATAAGAGGTCTTGGCCTCCTTCCCTTTGTGTCCACTGAGAGAGACAAGAAAACCGTTTAGGCAATCGATATCCCAGGGGTGATGAGCTCCTAGTCACCTCTACTGAGAGGACAGAAGAAGCAAAAAAATACTTCCAGGAAAAGTTCGTAGGTTCTCTGGTCTCACAGATACGGTTAAAAAAGTGCTGAATTTGGAGTAAAAAAAATGAATTATTATTCCTGACCTGCCTCTTATGAGCTGTGGGAACTTAAGGAAATCACTTCACTTTGCCAAGCTTCGGTGGTCTCTCTTGCTCTCAAATGTGGTTTTTATCTTCACTTACTTCACAAAGATCTTCTTTGGATCAAAAGACATAATATATGTTAAAATTCATTGGCATAAATAAAGGCGTACTGGTTTAAATTGTTAGTGATATACCTTACTTCTCAGTAGGGACAAAACATGTTCTGTGATGGAGTAGGAAGGCACCTCATCTACCCCTCTTCAGTGTTCAAGATAATTGTGGACACTGGAATGACAGTTGAGGAAGATGAGAAGTTGGGTGACAAGTAGCCAAAGAAAAGTGTCTTCAGTAGAATTCCAGCCTCGACTTCCCTTGTTTGTGAGTGTATCTCACCTAGTCCGTCAGCTGGCTAATGTCTAGCAACATCTGTCTAATTATTTTGGGGACTTTTAAAAAATTATAATAATCCATGTATTTATGGCTACTCTATTTTCCAGAACTGATGGTGCACATAACAGCCCAAATCAAATGATACAAAATGGTAATTGCTGTTACCTTTACTTTTGTTTTGTGCAATTCATGAAGAAATATCATCATGGGTGGCCATATTGTAGAGTAGAAATATCATTCTACTAGTAATAGGAAAATTCTATTTAGTTACAGCTTTTAAAAAGGCAGTATATACTTGAAATGAGTCATATACTTTCTCTGAGTTTTAGGTCCTTTACTGGTAAAATAATGTCAGCCCAATTTTACCAAAAGTATTATGAAGATCAAATAATAAGGAAGGGATATTGAAGGATCTTGCCAAGCCTATAAAGTCTACTCAATTAAATGGTGATATTATTTCCTAAGAACTCCTAATGAGGAGGCAGTAAAATACATTAACTATGAGATTGAAAAACAGAGAAATAAGCAAATGCAAAATCTACTATTTGATAATTCCTGGAGCCATTAGCTCGATAATATACACACACAAACATAAGAAAAATAAATGAAAAACACTTCTTTTATCTAAACTTGCCCTTTTCTTTTCTGGATGGTCTCATAATGATAATCTGGAGTCTACCAATTCCATCTTAAGGGATTGTTTGAAGCATTTAATCAATCTTTTATAAAATGTATATGTCTGCTGCTTTTATAATTGTGACTGGAAAAAGGAGGTGCTGGATATATTTTGCACATTTTCTGATTCTCAGACAGAGTCGCTGGCAAGGATTCTGTACCACAAATTCCCACAATGCACTAGTGATAAATTTCCTTCCAGGCAAATATCAGCTAACTGTAGTATATAGACATCTGCCCACATTGGAAGAAACAAATCATAAAACTGCTATTCCATAATCACAGAACTGAAAGAACTACATAAGTGAAATGACAGGCTATTAATTCTGGTTTGGAAAGCATGAATAGGACTTTTGATGAAGTTTAATTTTCTTTTGGCTCTTCAGAAATGGATAAATCATTTAAAATAAAAATAGATGTATTATAACACACTCATTTCTCTCAATATTTATTATTTGGGGAAAAGTGTTTTTTTAATAATGAAAAATAATGATCAAGTGTTCACATGAATGCTTCTCTGATGCCTCACTGAGCTCTAGACTTGAAAACTATTTGGCATAATTTAAGTAAACCTCCAGTATATACAATTTTAATTGAAAAGATATATTTCATTAAGTGCTGTCACACATCACTATTGTTACTAAATGAGGCTTGGTGGTACCTCTAAGACACTTTTCTACTGACTGGTTTTTGTCTCCAACCTGAGCCAAATATAGCCTTCAAGATAGATATCAGCTATCATACATTGCATATGAGATATTATGTAGATACAGATATGGTATACATTGTTATGTTTTATAGCATTTATATGATGTACATTCATATGAATATTTTTATCAGCAATTTCACTATAAAACTTTAGTGACATAAGAATAATTATCAATTTTTAAAAGTCTTGCACCTGGAAAAGTATTTATAGTTCTATGAATTAATCAATACAGAATGCTATGACAGTAAGATACAGAAAGGGACAAAAAGAGGAGAAAGCATTTTGGAAATAAATATACCCTATTTAATATAAATAAATAAAAATAAATATGTCAGTCTAGAATGTGTGAGTAAGAAAGTTAGAGTTCTTTTTTTGTTTTTGCAAATTCTTTTTCTCATTTATGAGATAATGAGCTTTATTTTCTATTTTTTTCTGAGGTTGGCAAATTCACCTTGAAAAAAAAAATTATTCACATAAGAATAATTATCAATTTTTAAAAGTCTTGCACCTGGAAGAGTATTTATAGTTCTATGAATTAATCAATACAGAATGCTATGACAGTAAGATACAGAAAGGGAAAAAAAGAGGAGAAAGCATTTTGGAAATAAATATACCCTATTTAATATAAATAAATAAAAATAAATATGTCAGTCTAGAATGTGTGAGTAAGAAAGTTAGAGTTCTTTTTTTGTTTTTGCAAATTCTTTTTCTCATTTATGAGATAATGAGCTTTATTTTCTATTTTTTTCTGAGGTTGGCAAATTCACCTTGAAAAAAATGTAGGAAATAACACTGAGAAAGGCATATGCGCACTACCACTGCATTTTAATTAGGACCCCACATAATCATATCTAAGTTTACTTGTGTTCCCTGCAAAGTATGTTAGGGCCAAGGAGCCAATAGGACCATTCTGCCTCAGTCACTCTAGAACTCACTGAAGTTTTAGTGAGCACATAGGTAACAACTGACGGCTCAGTGAATAACTTAATTCACGTGGAAAAAAGTACTAATGGAAATCCACCACTTTTCTCCATTTGCACCAAATCTGGGCTTTTACTACAGGATGCTGGTTGCATCTAACATCGTCTCCAACTGTTTCTTCTTCCCCAAAGCCCCAGGATAATGCCTGTGGCCGCTGACACCAGCAGTGCGGTGGCTATCAGTGTAGCAGAGGTGACTTGTTTCCATATCCTTCCATATAAGCGGTTGCCCTACTGGGCTCCCCAGGTAATCACAGCTTATTCATATACTTAAGAATTTACAGTTGGTAAGAATCTCAAAGAATAGAAGCTCAAATTAAGACAAACATCCAGGTCTTCTCCTCATTTTTCATTTTTTAATATTTTGAGGGAAATATTTGAAACATGGACTCATACAATTGTCCAAAAAAGATTCCGAAAATATGTTATTGAGGTTTCTCTTTTTACAATCCTATCTGAAACTTGACACTAAGTTTTGTTTTTTAATTACTGTTATTAACAAGTTGAGAACACTTTCTGTTTTATAAGAGGTTGAGACTTGAATGTACTTTTGGAGCAGACTGTCCCTTGTTTGGGGGGAAAACATACCTGAATGTATCTTTTAAGACCTATCTTATAATGCAGAGGTACACCTCAATTTTCCTTAAGGAAAACTATTTTTTAAATGCAGCTCTTGTAGCCTGAGATTATTTTATTTTATTTATTTATTTATTTTTTTGCGGTACGCGGGCCTCTCACCGCTGTGGCCTCTCCCGTTCCGGAGCACAGGCTCCGGACGCGCAGGCTCAGCGGCATGGCTCATCGGCATGGCTCATCGGCCCAGCCGCTCTGCGGCATGTGGGATCTTCCCGGACCGGGGCATGAACCCGTGTCCCCTGCATCGGCAGGCGGACTCTCAACCACTGCGCCACCAGGGAAGCCCTTAGCCTGAGATTCTTGATGAAAATTGGTAAAGGAAATCCTATGGGAGGCTGAGGCAGAGCTGTGGCTCTAAGACTTGGTGGGATTGTGTGGAGAGATTTCCTTTTCCTGGTACAAACAGCTTGTGTCTGTAATTTTTGTCTTGCACATCTTATGTGCATGCATATGTCTGTGCAAGTGAGAACATGTGAGAGAGAAAGAAAGAGAGAGAGAGAGAGAGAGAGAGAGAGAGAGAGAGAGAGAGAGAGAGAGAGAGAGCTTTTATTTGAGTAGTTCTTCCCCTGAAATAGGAGAGCATAAGATGGGAAATCAGCAGGAATGGGTTTTCAGGCTTGATGCTTGATGTCCATCTATGGGAAAGCAAGGCTATGAGAAAAGACCAGATTCTTTTATAATTTTTTTATAATTAATTAATTAATTTTTGGCTGTGTTGGGTCTTTGTTGCTGCGTGCGGGCTTTCTTTTGTTGCAGCGAGCTGGGGCTACTCTTCGTTGCAGCGTGCAGGCTTCTCATTGTGGTGTCTTCTCTTGTTGCGGAGCACGGGCTCTAGGCATGTGGGCTTCAGTAGTTGTGGCGTGTGGGCTCAGTAGTTGTGGTGCATTGGCTTAGTTGCTCCGTAGCATGTGGGATTTTCCCTGACCAGGACTTGTACCCATGTCCCCTCCATTGGCAGGCAGATTCTTAACTACTGTGCCACCAGGGATGGCTTCTTCGTCCCAAGAAGACCAGCTTCTTCTTGGCTTAGCTTGACATGGATTGGCCAATGGATATTCAACTCATCCTGCCACACAAGATCAAATAATCTAATATACTGATTATATTCTGATATAATTGTTGTTTAGGAGCTAAAGAATAAATCCACCTGTGGTGGGTATTAATGATCAAGATAATAATAGCTAATACCTACTGAGCACTTAATGTATGCCAAGCAATATTCTAAATGTTTTATATATGTCAACTGTTACCTGTATAACAACTCTGAGGAGGAACAATTAATGTCTCCATTTTACAGATAAGGAAGCTGAGGCTTACAGAGAGAACTTTCTTATAGCTCTAGAGATAGATTACAATTTGGTAGGGAGCTGTACTCGAAGGGTTGATGAAGCCATGTTGCATGTTGTGTCTTGTCTGAGTTACCGAGAAAAGTCATCATTTATGACAATACTTAAGAAGGGTTCTCTCAGTGGGCTTCCCACCAGGCATTGAGAACTGAAAAATTCATGAAAGCACCCTGCTGGCGAAAGAGCCAGCCAAAGGCACATGCCACACAGAATTCAGCTACATCTGATTAGAATTCTGTTAGTCAGGTAAGATTTTTTCTTGGCACCCTTACCTTTTCTCTGTCCCCTTTGCCTGAAATTCAGGTTTCCTGGGTTGTTGTACTGTTATCCTCTACATCCATTATAATGTGTTGATTGACATGATCCCAAACATCAAACTATCCTTACTGCTGTTATATTAGTACATATTTAAACCTGACCAACCTTATTTATTTTTACCTTCCTGAAGATAACTATTCTTACTTCTTTTGTGTGTGTGCACATGTATATGTGTGTATCATTGGTGTCTAGCTTTTTAAAAAAGTTGTGAATTCAAATGATCCTTGTTTTATTCCTAATCTCAAAGAGAAAGTATGACTATTCATTAAATAAGATATTTTGCTGTAGGCTTTTGGTAAATACCTGTAGAAGATTAAGAATATCCCTTCCATTTTTAGTTTTCCAAGATTTTCTTTTTAAATCATGGATCAATATTAAATTTCATTAAACTTTTTTTCTACATTAATTGAGATGATCATGTGGTTTTTCTTCTTTACTCAAAGGATAGAGTACAATGATTTTCTAATGTTAAATCTACATTGCATTTCTGAAATAAATGCTACTTTGTCATGATATATTGCATTGCTTATTGAAATAGTTTTGCTAATACTTTGTTTAGAATATTTTGCATCTATGTACATGAGTGAGTTTGGCCTATGTTCTTCTTTTCTTGTACTGTTATTTTTGTGGTTTGGTATCAAGGCTATGATGGCCCCACAAGGAGCTGAAAAATGTACTCACTTTTTCTATTCTCTCAAAGAGGGTATGTAACACTGGTGTTATTTCGTTCTTATGTGTTTGGCAGAATTCCCTGGTGAAAATTTATTGGTCTGGAATTTTCTTTGTGCAATGATAATACAGTTGAACTTCCTATTTACAGAAAGGAAAAATAATGCCAGGGAAAGAGTGACACATTTAGTACTGACAGCCCTAGGTGCTTGACTTATCTCATGTACCTGAAATTATTGAAAATATCTTTAATAGTTAAATGTGCACTATATAGATTTTTCTATTTTTTTTTAGTTTTATGAATTGCAGTTTATAGAATTTTTAAATTTCATCTAAAATTTTATTTGTCAACAAATAAACAAACAAAGTTGTTTATATTGTACTATCTTTTAATGCCTGATCTTTATTGATGTTTCCTTTTTATTCTTGGTATTGGTTGTTTGGCTTGTTCTTTTTTCTCTTGATCAAGTCTCACTGGAGCTTCATCAAATTTATTAATTTTTTCAAAAAATTAATTTTTGGCTCTGTTGCTGTTCTCTAAAGCAGTACCCCAGTGAGGCAGCCAGAAATTAGAAGGGCTGGCTTCCTTGGGTGATCAGGGAGGCAGCGTGTATGCATGTGGCCCATAGGCAGAGAATCACTAGACAGCAGTGAACCAGCATTAGTGGGGATGTCAAGGGAAGCCCAGAGAGCTCAGATATTAGAGATCTTTCCTTTGAATATCACATGGATCTTTGAGAGTCTAATGCAATACTAGAATGGAGAAGGAAGTTCTATAATGGCTGAGGTGGAATTTTCCTACTATACGGAAGTGCAAGCTTGGAGTTAGAATTGTGTTGGTATAATCAAACTTCTTGTGGACTTAGCTTCATACCATCTCATTTTTGTTTTCATAATTTTTCTTGGTAAAAAATCAAAATTTTCATGGACTTAGCTTCATATCCTCTCATTTTTGGTTTCCCACATAGACAAATCACTTCAAAAAAGGGCAAGATTCTCATGAGTCCTGTTTCCAGCTTCTGCCATTGCTACCCTATCACTCACTCCTGAACAGTTACACTTCCACAGCCTAGAAGGGGTTGCTTTATAAATAAGTAAATAAGTTGTGTGTCTGTGTGTGGTGTGTGTGAAAGATGGGGATTTGATTATAATTTTTAATTAGTCCAACTTAAGGTTTACATATCTCAAAGGAACACTATGGGAAAACTTGGCAATTAATGTTTGTAAATCACCTTGAGATCCTTGAGGAAGAGAGATGCTATATAAATGAATAATATAGTAATGAAAATAGTAGTACATGTACTCACATTCCCAAGCCAGTTGCCTGAATTAGGTCTTGAAGTCTAAGGAAAGCTGTACAAAATGTAACTATCTAAATAAGAAAGTATTTTCACAGCCCTCAAGTCATAATTGAAAATATCTGTGAAATACACAATAAAAGCATAACCCATGACTATGATTTATAATACACTTATGAATGCTTATCATTTATATAAGTAACTATTTCACTATTTGTATACAGTTATTGGATCAAAAGCTAAACACTGTAATCCTTTCTTTGTGATGATATTATGTGGAAGCTAATTGGCAGTGTTTCAACATAATTGCTGAATGTTGCTTAATAATAAATTATAGTTCTATTACTAGTTTAAGACTTGTCAATGGCATAATAGATATTTCTGCAAAGATTTTTTAGAAAGAATTCTTTAAAAAGGAAAAAAAAAAGCCTAGAGCACCTTCAAACCATAAAAGAAATTACTTCCTCCCCACCTGAGTACCTTTCATTTCCTTTCAGTATTAAAGTTCAATAATCCTATACCTATGACAATGTCCCTTCCTTTTTGGCACTGCACAAGAGGTAAGGGGGAGGAAGAATATACTTGTTTACTTTACATATGACACTAAATTCTGCCATTTTGTATTATTATCAGTTGATTTGAAAGTTCTGAAAATGGCATCAAACTTCACAGAACAGGTAAAAATCAATCATTCCCATAGTTACACAAAGTAAGTTAGGGCATTAGGGCTTTACTAAATAAGACTTTTAGGACCTAGAAAATAGAAGAAAGAGCCATTCTGTTAGTTATGAACTACGATTACTTTCTAATTTCATAAGTCTATTCATTTCCTACTTAGCCAATTTTATTATAGGAAAATATTTTGTCTATTTTCATTGTTGTTTGTTATCTGTTTCCCCCAACCCCCAATAAGAATATAAGCTGTTTGGAACAATATTTTGTCTGCCTTATGTATTATTCCCAGCACTCTGACTTTACCTTCCACATAATAAATGCAAGATATCTCACTTCTGGAGAGCTTCTTGTTACATATTTAACTGTATACCACTTGTTGGAATAGAAAAGAAAATAGAGGGTTACTTGATAAGTTGTGGAAAATCATAATACAGAATAATATAATGACTATTTTCTTTTATACTGATACCAGAACAGGAAGAGGAAGTAGACCTTAAATATTGGCAAATTTAAAAACATAAATAAAGCACAATGAAATATCCTTATGGCCTTTAAAGTATTTTCACATAGATGATATACTTTACCTCAAGTCCTGGCGGTATGTGTCTCAGGTCAGTTAAGGAACAGAGTGGAAAGAAAAGTTTGAACAAGTGAGAATGTATGTAGTTGGGATAAGAAAGCTGAGATTCCACTTCCACTTATTAATGATAGTTTATAGACTAAGAGATTTATGTTGAGGTTGAGGATTGGAAGACCACATCCTTAAAGAATTCTCTAAGCAGTTGAAAATGTGCCTGGATTTGGGTAGGACTGAAGGTCCCAAGATAAGGTTTTAGAAACATCTGTATAATTTATAGTCAAGGTTTAGGAGTGAATGTGACCACAAATTCAGAGAGAAAGAATGCTTAGTTCAGAGAGTTGGGAGAAATTCCATCATTTAGAAGATGAGGGAATATTAGAAATTTTCAAAAAAGTTAACCAATGAAATATAATTAAAAGAGGAAGGAATCTTGGATAGTTCAGAGCCACACAAAAAGAAAACAATAGAATGGTCCAGAGAGGAATGTTAACTGTCAAATCTTGCAGGAAGATCAAAGGTAGATGGTAGAGGAACAACAGCTGATTTGGAAATTCAGTCTTAAGAGAGCAATTTCCATTGAATGGTAGGAATGGAAGCTAAATTATAGGATTTACTAGTGGATGGGTGCTTTAGGGCACTGAATAAGATTAATTTTTTTAAAAAAGCTGGATATTTAAAGGAGAGAAATAGGAGAGGTTCATGAAGGAGTAAATGAAGAGTTTATTTTTACATATATTTTATTGTTTAATTGTTTTAGAATAGAAGGACAAGTATATTTATGGGTAGAAGGAATCCAATGGAGAAGGAAAGTAGTAAAAACTAAGACATATAATTTAGTCAAGGAAATAAAAAGACAAGGGAAAAGGATAAAATTATACAGAGAGATTTAGATGTCAGGGGAAGGAATTTGATATATTCAGTGTTATGTTCTTGGTCTCAGCCAAACAGGAAAGTAGGCCATATGCTGAGATAAAATAGGGTCACTGCCATAAAGTGAATGTACTACAGATTTTGGAACCTGATAAACTCAAAGTCATTTCTAGGCTCTGCCACTTATTTTATAACTTTTGAAATGTTACTTCCCATTACTGAATCTACTGCCTTGAAAAATGGGAATAATAACTCCAATCTTGAAGAGTTATCTTAAATTTGGAGGTAATAGTAACCAACGTTTATTGAGCACTGTCTACCTACCAGGTCCTGGTTTAAAAACTTTACGTAATTGAACTCATTTAGTTGTTAAATCAACATTTTGAGGTAGGTGCTATCATTATTCCAATTTTGCACAAGGAAATTGAGGTATCCAGAGATGGAATAACTTTCACAAGGTCAAACAGCTTGTAAGAAGCAGAGCTAGCATTTGAACCCAGGCAGATACATTATCTCTGTAATATATCTAGAAGAGCTTAGAATGGTTCTTGACATATAGAAGATTCAATAACTAGGACGTTTAATTAATGCTAACTTTATTAAATTAAGGACTTATAAAATGTGTTTCTAATTTTATACTAACTTAAACCCAATAGAAAATCATCCAATGAGGAATTAAACATTTTCTGCACACCATAGGTTGATCCTGAGGCCATACCTGAGGTTAGCTATATATGGCTTTAAATAGGCATAGATTGAGGCCCAGATATGTCTCATAGTACCCTAGATGACTAACTTTATCTTGTCTTTAAATATGTTTAAATTCTATAGTGGTTTTTCTCAGTTAATTAAGATATTCTTCCCTAACTTCTTTTTCCTGAGAATTTACAGAGTATCACGATATTGTTTGAGGAACATTGAGGGACTGGTCTTTACTAATTATGAAGTTAAACTGTTATGAACTGAGAAGTACACCATCTTGGATCCTTGGTCTCACCACATCCCACTATTCTGGAACTCTGGTATCTGCTTCTATATTCACCTCATTTAAATATAGAAGTTCTGATCCCTAGGAATAAGGATGCATTAGAAGTAGTATAGCCCTTATAGGGAATGAAACCTGAAACCAAATCACCTAACACCGGAAGTTAGATTATGGTTATCGCAGATTGCTAGGGTTCCAAAGAACCTGCAAAGCAAATAAAAATTCTCTTTGAAGAGATATACCATCATTCTAGGCCTCAGACTATTTCTAAAAGTAATTTTTCATATCAATGTTTGGCTTGCAGTAAAAAATAACTGGACAAACCATGCTGTGAGATAACAAATGAGAACTAGACATAACCACAGAAAATAGAAACAAACTTTTAGGGGATTCAGATATTGTAATTGCAGTTATGAGATAGTTTAAAATAAGTATGCTTTTATGTTCAAGGAGAGAAAGAACAAGATAAGGAACTTCAGTAGATAGCTGGAAAATATTTTAAAAAGGGAGATAGCAGAACTGAAAAAGAAAACAAAGATATTTTAGAACTAAAAAATATGTTAAAGGTTAAGATCTTAATGGATATATTTAAGAGTAGGTTAAGGACAACCAAAGATATAATTAGTGAAATATAGGTAAGCAAAACACATTCAGAGTGAAAAACAGAGACAAAAATGAAAAATACAGAAGAAAAGTTTGGAGACAAAAAAGATATAGTGACAAATTTCAATTTAATGTAATTAAGGTTCTATAAAGAAATAAATGAAAGAATGAAACAGAAGGGATACTTAAATAGATTATGGCTATTTTTTTCAAAATGATAAAATACATTAAACTGGAGATTCAAGACTTATGAACCCAAACAAAATTTTTTAAAAAATCCATGTTTAAGACCCTCAAAGCTAAACTGTAGAAAATTAAAAACAAAGAAAATATAAGTTCAGTGAGAGACTAGAGAGATTGCACTAAAATAAAGAAAAATTAGACTTTCTGCCTTATTACTAGAAATAAGTAATAGAAACAAAAAAATAGAATATTATTTTTTAAATTCTGAAAGAAAAATCCAACGTAAGTTTTATACTCAGAAAAAGTTCTTAAACTTACATATGATAATACTCATAACCTTCAAATGGCTAGTACTGAGGTTCATGGTTTAAGAATATGGAAAAGTAAAAAAATAATAGATGTATATATTGCATATCAGGGCTTGTAGAGAATGTTAGAGATATTAAAAGTCATATACTCTGGAAAATAAAATAACAGTGAGTTATTTCTTCAAATCCTCATCAATTTATTCAACAAATATTGATTGGGTACCCACTATGTGTCTGGTATTGAAAACAGTTAAAACCTGTACTTTAATGGAGCTTATATTCTTGTGCTGAGAAATAACGAGAGTAGCAAAACCAAAACAAATATATATAAATAAATATATATAATATATAAAATAAATATAAAATATACTATCAGACCTAAGAATGCGATACGAATGGTAGTGGGTCTCAGAAGAGGCCTCTCTGTTGAGGTGACATTTAAGCAGAGATCTAAAGGAAGAGAGGAAGGAAGCAGTAGAGATACCTATGGACAGACCTTTCCATGTAGGAAAGAAGGTAAGGGTGTATTTGAGGAGCACAATGCAGGACAGTGCCTCCAAAACAGTGGAAGGGAAGAGAATGCTAGATCTGCCAGATCATAAAGTTGACTGTGGTCTTTGGATGATTTTGTGATTGGGGGTGCAGGGGAGGGCTAGGGTTATGGGAAAATTTTGTGCAGGAGAGTGCCATGATGGGAGTTAAATTTTAAAAGATTCCCTTTGGCTTCTGTTAGGAGAGCAAACCACAGGAAGTACTGAAGAAAACTGGGGAGTATTGAAGACATTCAGAAGTCTGTGTGTGCGACGCTGGTGGTCATCACTGGAGAGCTACTGGAGTACGTGGTGAAATGATACGGTAGGTATTTGCAGTATCTGCAAAGGGTTAATATATAGCATATTTTGATTAAATGTTTGTATGTCTTCTGAAGGATACATTTAGAAGTTATAAATTGAATTAAAGTGAGAAAGTTTAGGGGCAACTTTAATAAAATCTTATTAAAGTGAACTATAGGAGTTCTAAAAATGTCATTTTAATTTAGTAGCTTCAGATTATTTATTTTGTTTGGGAAAGTACAATAGATCACCTCTTCAGATATGAAATAGCAATTTTTAAATTCAAAATATATTTTAATGGTGTATTTCCAATATAGCATTTCCTCTGAATTACGATCTACTCCAAATGTCAATATGAGGAGTTTCACTGCATTGTGCAAAGATTTTTATTTTAAAAAAGGTGTTCTGAAGATGTTGGGTTTCTGATTCTATGAACTCCAGAAATATTGGTCTGGTTCTAGAATAAATTCATATTATTAAGTGGATGGTGATCTCTCTTCTTAGTTAGAAAATTATCCCCAGAAGATGTTTTAATAGAACTACTCTTTTTAGAGTAATAAAATCACCAGGTGTCTTTCTTCGTGTGATCTGGTGTTCTTTCTCCACCCGCATCATTGCTCCACATACTCTTGGAGTTGTGTTCCAGTTTAAAATGAACACTGGATGAGTCTATACCAGTGTTCCAGGTCGGGCAGAAGAATCACCATCCAGACTGTAATTAAATTTCAGTGAAATTGCTGCATTGAGATATTATTTAAGCAAACATGGAAATAGCATTTAAGTCTTTTCCTTCAAATGACAAAATTACATAATAACTATTAAAATTCATGATCCTAGGATTAACCTCTAACTTTGAGATTAGCTTGCTCTTTGTGTCTCAACTCAGTGTCTTATATAAATTTCAAATCCAGAAGAGTTAAAAAATGATTTTAAATAGCATTCCCTTGAGTACATTATTAAATCTTATTCTAATCCTGTAACAGGATTAATTACCCGATGGAGAATTCAGTCCTTAGAATTCAAAAATAAATTATTGGGAAGTTTTTTTTTATAAAAAGATTAATAGATAGGGATCTATGAATCTAGGGTATACCTAACTTTGAGTACAGGCTGGACTTTTCTTTTTAATTTTAAATTGAACAACATTGATAACATGTCCTGCCTTCAGGGGGAAGCTTCAGAGAGTGTTATAAAAATACACCAAATAGGCTTGTTTGGCTTGACGTTTTTTGGAGGTATTATATTTTGTTTTTGCTGATTTATAAAAGCGATACCCATTAGTTGGAAAATATTTAAAGATTATAGAATATATGAAGTAGAAAACCAAAGTCTCCTCTTATACTTAGTCCTTTCCCCTGACCTACCACGTCTCTATTCTCTGAGATAGATAATCATTGCTAATACTTTAATATGTATTTTTTCATGTTACGCTATATGATATATAGTTGGGCATATAAGATATCTAATGTGTCTACTGGACCAAGTTGTTTTTCACTTAACAAGCTCCATGTCTCCTCTTCAAGATGTTATATAACCTCAGTTAACTGAGATAATTTTCTTCCTTAGTGGGTACACATATTTCAACTCCAGGATACTTAAAATTAAGAACAAAATTATTAAAAAGTAAAAATATTAGAGTTAATTTTTAATCTTTGGAAGATACATAATAGATACTTTTCATCTATTTACAAAGTTTAAGATAATTTGATGTATTAGTGTGATAATCTTATAAGCCCAATAATTTAAAGTGTAAAATTGAGTGAAAAAAACATAATTGTAGTAAAACATAATTGCTATGATTTTCAGTTGAAATCTAAGTTTATGTGGTGTTTTGAAATATCTAAGATAAATTTATATTCACAGTTCTTATAAAGTTGATTTAATTTATGTGAACTATTTATACTATAATCTGGAAAGTTTTGTGTGCTAAAGTAGACAATTAAAGTACTTTAAAATATAAATTCACTTAATTAAATTTGCAAATGTAATTGAAATATTTGAGGTTATGCAATAAAATTTGTAAAAGGAGCCAAGCATTATTCAAAGTCCCTTGAAAGTAATTATTTAAATTTGCTAGGTTTATAAATAGAAAAATAAGATTTGTATGCTAAACTTAAAGATTTAGCATAAAAATAGGGCTTTGAATTATAACTGTAATATCTGAATATTAATTTTGAATACAAAGCAAACCACTGTCCAGTCTTTTGAGGGCACCGAAAACACTCACAGCAGCATTAATTTTATCTGATACTGCTTTACTGACTTTTATTAGAGTTAGGTTTAGCTTAGCTCTCACACCCCTAGGTGTTCATTTGATGCTGATTGAGTGAAAATGTCATAGGTAACTTAGGCAGCAATAGTAATTAAACTTGCAAATGCTAAACCTGAGGGTACTGGGTCAAGGAGGGCAGAATATAAAGCTAGTAAGGGAGAGTTTGTTAATATGGGAAAATTCTCCTGTGATACACCCTGAAACCCAGTTTTAATATGCTTAGTATCCGACACCCAGTTTTTGTTTTGTTTTGTTTTAAGATGTTGGGGGAGGAGTTTATTAATTAATTAATTTATTTTTGCTGTGTTGGGGCTTCGTTTCTGTGTGAGGGCTGTCTCTAGTTGTGGCAAGCGGAGGCCACTCTTCATCGCAGTGCGCGGGCCTCTCACTAACGCGGCCTCTCTTGTTGCGGAGCACAGGCTCCAGATGCACAGGCTCAGTATTTGTGGCTCACGGGCCTAGTTGCTCCGCGGCATGTGGGATCCTCCCAGACCAGGGCTCGAACCCGTGTCCCCTGCATTAGCAGGCAGATTCTCAACCACTGCGCCACCAGGGAAGCCCCCGACACTCAGTTTTAATATGCTTCTGTGAAAACTCATAGAGGCTTGGAAAAGAGATTCCAGAACTGCCATGGCAGACCATAGAGGATGGAATCAAAAGGCCCAGAGAGAAGCATGCATGGTGTGATGATCCAATACATAAGACTGGAAAGCCTAGCAGCTGACTGGTAGCCTAGCAGCTACCTGAAAAGGGCCTCAGGGGACACTGCATATACCACAGCAATGTATAATGCTGTGGTGAGGGGCACTGACATCAGTGGGAAGCACTGTAGTGCCTATTCTTTTTAGGCCAGGGCTGATGGTAGTAGATGCCAAGACCCTACAATAGCAGAGGCCAATTGACAGCTCTTAAGTGTCTAAACCAATGGGGACATGATTACCTTTATGGGCAGAAAAGTTAGAACAGCATCTATAAGGATCTATGGAGATGGATAACAGAGAATGCTGTTTCTAGGGAAAAGATAGAGAGGGCCAGCCAGTGAGAATATTACTTAATATATACAACCCAAAGAGTTCAAGAATAGGTCAACAAAAGGCTGAGGTCAGATACCTCATTAGAAAGTCACTAACTCTTGACTAGTTTTAAAAACTGATCCTGCTATCAGACCCAGAAACCATCGACTGAAGGAAAGGCCAAGACACATGAGGAAGGACCATACAACAACAAGGCAAGTATATACAGTAATGATTCACCTAGTTCTTCCCTATAAGACCTACAGCTCTTTACTTTGGAAACCATACACTAAGAAATGAGGACTAACTGGACCTTTCAAGGGCTGTTGGATGTGGGGTCTAAATTGACTCTGTTACTCAAGGACCCAAAGCACCATCATTAAGGCTCCTCTGATAGAGCAGGCACAGATGAGTCAGACACTTGACTTATGGCTCAGGTCCATCTCACTGTAGGTCCACTGGGTGTGTGGACACATCCAGTGGTCATTTCCCTGTTGCCCAATGTACGATTGAAATACACTTAGCATTGATAAAACCTTCACGCTGATTCTGTGACCCATAGAGTAAGAACTATGAGAACCTTGAAACCCTCACAAATCAGGTCAAAACTAGACTTTACCTGAAACCACATCCTTACTCCTGTTTTCCTCCTTTTTTGAAGGCTGTTCCTGAATTGCACTTCTGCACTAAGTCATGTGCATTTGAATCCCTGACTCAAGTTCTGTCCCTAGATAACCCAGTCTTCAACCCTGTATGAGTTACCATATTGAACTATATCTTAGACTGTTTGTAGTAGATATGGTAACGCACTATAATTTAAGCATTTTATAAGTTGGAAATGTGAGTTATATATTCATAAACCATATCTCTTATAGGAAAATTAGATTTTTCTTTCAGAAGTTGATACCACATTTTCTTGGACATACTAAAAATTTGCCAAGTAGATATTGTTGAAATGAAACCATTGTCTGGAAACTGTCTGAAGCCTAAAGCTGATTTTGATATTGAAAGTAATCTATACTTCTATAATTCCTACTTGGTTTCTCTGAAAAATACATAGAAGACACCAGTTTTTCCATGGTACATTACAAAGATGGATCTTTCTATACTTTTTCAGGTACTAAATCAAGCTTTCTTAATTGTGACAGGTTTTTCCTAAAGGTTAAAGTGCTTGGAGTTCTTTCTCCATACTTTGATGTACATAAATTAGAGCTATGGTTAAGCCTTGATATTTTCCTATGGCATATTTTACTAGACACTTTTATCCAATTTATAGGCCCAAATTTATTTAAGATTAAAGAATTATCTTGGTTTCTTCTACATCTCCTTTGAGTTTGGGGAAATTAGAAATACACACACACACAACTTTCTAGAGAAAACGGAAGTTAAGAGATTGACAGCTGTCTCCCAGTATCTATTCTCTACTTCCTTCTCATAGAAATAGAATCTATTTTTAACTGTCACATGACCAACTAGACTAAGTTCTGGACAATAGGGTGTTAGCAGAAGTGAAATGTGGAACTTCTAGCTCATGTCCTAAAAGGGAGGGGCATGGCTTTCTCACACCCTGCCTCCATTCTGTCGCTTGGAACACGAACATGATTATATCACATCCTGAACCAAGATGACATCTCAGGAAAGGAAAAGCACCAGGGCCCTTAAGTGACCACAATGTAGCACAACTGTTACAGAAACCTGTTATGTGAGAACATAAAATACTTCTATCTTGTTTAAATCACTGTTGTTTTGGGTCTATGTTACATACAGCTGAAATATCCTAACTATAATATGTAAACTTTTAAGTTTGATACATTATCTGCAATTTCCCAAGTTTATATATTTTTGTGATAATTATATCTTCCCCCACCCCCTGTTCTTAGATCAAAAGTGAAATCAAAGTGAGTGGGTAAGACCTGTTCCATATAAAATATTTTTCTGAGAAATACTGAAAGGAAAATACAGCTATAAATTACTAACTGAGGACCTTTCTGAAAAGGTATAGCTGATACCAGTAAAAATAATTGAACTGTGGGACCATGATTGCTTTACCTCTTAATGTTATCCTTGATTTTATAGGGTTTAAGTTTATAAAAGGCTCAGAAAAATAACAGCATCATGTGGTATCACAATGTTGATTAGCATTAAGTTGATCCCAGGCAAATTAGCAGCTGCAGAATCTTTAAAAAGATCTCATTCAGGTCAATTGTTATGTATACCTTTCTGGCATGCCTATTGAGAACATATCTGAACAAAAATAGATACAGAATAATACTTGTCTATCTCTTGCAATTGCTGAATTAGAGCCATATGCTTTTCTAATACTCACTAGTACATTATACAGTCAGCCTTTCATGATAATGAACCCTCAAATCAAATGATTCTGAAAGCTAAGTAGATACTGGGTCCCCATTTTAGTGTTCTTTTTATAAAGTATTTGTATTTTAATGTCTGTGAAATTTTGATTACAGTTTTTCCCAAGTAGTATTTTGACCTCAAGAAAATGTTTATTAAGCACATCATCCCTGACTTGTTTTACTACCATTACCACTAGTATTACTACCAGCCTATAACACAGTGGGGTAATGGGTGGAGAAGAAAGGAGAGAAAAGGAGAAGGTGAAGGGAAGAAAAGAGGAGAAAATAGGAGAAGAGTAGGAGAGGATTAAGGGAGAATAAATGAAAAAAGAGAAAGAGAAGTTGGAACAGGACTAGTAGAGGGAAAAAATGAAATTACAACTTCAGCTTCAACAGAAATAAGTTCAGTTCCATGAAAGCCTTTGCAGATAAGGCTTTACACTGGGACCAGAGTTGTGTGTTTCATGTCTCTAAGTGACTAAAAGTTTAGCTGTGCTGTAAAAATACAAGCTAATAACATAGGATGAGGTCTGACTCTCTGAACTAAATACTTATTTCTTTGGGCATAACCTGTGCTAGAAATTTAGCCAAATTTCCTTTGCTAATTTATAGTATTTTTTCTTAAAACTCCTTGATAAACATGGTTAACAGAAAAAAATATCCATAATATCCACCTCTATTTGATATTGATCATCTTTTCACGATAAAGGATTGTCTTTGATAGATTTTACAGTAAGTTTCTCCAGATAGCCTTGACCTCCTTAGTATAAAATGAAAGACCTTTAGTATAAAATGAAAGAAAAAAAATACCTGGGGAGTATATTTAGAGGTAATGTTAACTGCATTTGGTTGTCATGGAAACTGAAATTTTTTAAATGATGAAGTGATTGCCAAAAAACACACACAAAACAAAGCACTTGCATGTAGTTGTTATGGTAACTATTCATTCTGACAAATATTTCTCCTTTTTCTCTAAATTAATCATCTGAAATACTAGTGTCTCAAAATTGCTACTATGATGCATTTAATATAAAATGTATGTTATACTAAGGACAGATGTTAGCTTGGAAATATCTTACACTTATGTGAAGTAACATAACATCTGTATGTGTGTGTGTGTGTAAGTTTTAGTTTATGCACAGAGAGAGACATCCCTATATTGTTAATAACTAAGAGTCACTGTTCCAGGCTAGTTGTTTTAAAGGCTGCCTCAGTTGGGAGAAGATGGGCAGTGATTCAGGGAGACTACTAGCAGGGAAGAAGTAGGTTGCTCTGCTCACTGGTGATAAAGACAGGGGAATGAAAAAGAATTAATATTTATTAAGTATTTAAAGAGCTGGGAACTAAGCTTTTACATTTGTTGTCTTGTTTAGACCTAATAGTTATTAGTTCTTTGTACTAGTGTACTAGTATTAACCTTTCAGGTTAGTACTGTTCTCATTTTACAAGTGAGGACACTGAGTCTCAGAGATGCTAAATAACTTGCCCAAGATCATAGGTGAGTATGTATGGAGCCAGAATCTATATATTTCTGTATTAAAACCCATTCTACTCCTTTGAAAAATGGCTGATTCTAGGACTGGAGTAGAATATACTCAAGATGAGCCTGGAACATCTTGTAGTAATGGAAAGTAAGATAGTTTAAAAAAAAACCAAACAGGGCTTCTCTGGTGGCGCAGTGGTTGAGAGTCCGCCTGCCCATGCAGGGGACTCGGGTTCGTGCTACGGTCCGGGAAGATCCCACATGCTGCGGAGCGGCGGGGCCCGGGAGCCATGGCCGCTGAGCCTACGCGTCTGGAGCCTGTGCTCCGCAATGGGAGAGGCCACAACAGTGAGAGGCCCGCGTACCACAAAAAACAAACAAACAAACAAAAACACAGATGCATTGAATAGGGTGTGCCAAAAGGGACACAGGAACCAACTGAAAGAGCTCCCAAAGGCTAAGGCTTGAACAGTTTGAACAACAAAATAAAGTATATTGGATTATATTTCAAAGCATAAAATAAATGTTCCTGGATCTGTACTTATGTAGATGATTGAATAAATAAATACATGGGGAGAATAGACAAATTTTCTATATAAAAGTTGTCCAAATAATTTATATAGATGCTCCTCCCTCAGGGAGGTGGAGCATAACTCTCCATTCCCTAAGTGTGGGCTGTGCATAGTGACTTCCTTCCAAAGAGTACAATATGGAATGGAGAAAAGAGTAACTGTACAGTGGAGAAACCTGGTAAACACTGCCTTAGCCTGGTGAACAAGTTAACATCAACAGTGGTAAGTCGTATTGATAGTATGTACCCTTGATATGTGTAATTAGAATGACACTTGACTTCTGTGATCTTCCTCCCCAAAGCCCAAATGCTACCAATTAAGGGTCACTCTACAAAACACCTTGGTGAAAAAAGACATTGGATAAAAACTAAGGAAAATTGAATAAAATATGGATAGTTAATGTATTGGTAGTAAATTCATTAATATGACAAATGTATCAGAATTTAATGTAAGACATTAATAATGGGGAATTGGGGTATGAAGTATATGGCAATCTTTTTACTATGTTTGTGATTTGTCTGTGAATCTAAAACTACAAATATTAAACATTCTACATTCATTATACCACAATGTAGGCCTTCCCGTTTATAACTGCTTTTCTTCTTGACATTCATTTTGTCATAATTTTACCTGGAAAATCATAGTTATGCAGTGGGGAATGTGATTTATGTCTGGTCTCCAACCCAACTCTGTATCTCCTAGGGATTTTTGTGTACCCCAGGCTTAAAAAAATAATAGAATGAGGAACAGAACATAAACTATAAAATGTTTCTTACACCCATTTTCACTTTTGACTACGTTTTCTGTCTGCCACTGTATGAAAGTCCTTTGACTTTGTACTGATATTGATGTGTGCCAATGTTACTCTGGGTAAATTACAGATCTACTACTAATTTTTCTCAAAATATTGCAAATGTTAATATTTATCATGGCACCCTTAATCTAGTGCAGAAATCATTTGTCTCTGCTGGTAATAACTCCTTTAATAAAATCTGTATGTAGGCTTAGAATAACATTTTTATTATTTTTTAACATTTCTATTTTAATCAGGAAAGTTCAACATGAAAAATAATCTTGTAGGTACAAAGAGGCTGTCAGGTTTTGTGCAAATTTTGATGGTATTCGTTAGATTTTTATTTCTTGAAAATTGGTGTTATTGCCAATAATCCAAGGAAAAACAACAGTGAAAAAAATTGTGAGTCCTGTAGACTTCTACTGGCTTCAAGAAAATGCCAGGTGTCAAGGGGTCAAGTTTCACTGGTGTTTGTCGCAGGAGCCTCAGCATATCAGCCAGACTTTCACTTGTATTTATTTTATGTTTTTATTATATTTTATATGTTTTAGGGTTTCTCAAGTGTGCTTTTATGTTTTCACTCTCTTAAATAGAATATCTCTTATAACTGTGTTCCATGTGACACAGCAGAATATAGTTGTCAAGACCAGAGTGAAGGGATGATAGACAATAGATGTAACTTTAGACTTATTTTTATCACTTATTAACTGGTTCTCAGTTTCCCTATCTGATAAATACTTGGCCAGTTTGTTGGTAGATCAAGTAAAATAATTTGTGAGAAAAAGTGCTTGTAACTATAAACACATAAATTAGAGAATTATTCCTGTTACTATTGATGAAGGAAAACTATACAGAAAGGAGCAAAACTAGTTGTTTGAAATAAGGCATGCCTCACAAAGGATAAAGACAGGCTTCGCATAAGTGCCTATAAGACCAGCAGTGTCACCTTCCACACATGATAATGAATTATCTTTCCTATGGTGCATAGATGTGTTTTCCACATGACATATTAATGGGGCATACTTGACCTGAACTTTTACAAATGCCTTGTCTATGTATGTTTAGTGCTATTCCAGCTCTGCAGAGTGGGCCATGTATGAAGGCCATGGACAGGCAAAACCCAAGTTGGTTCACACTATTTGGGGAGAAAAACAAGGAACAGTCAAAACAGAACCACAGGGACCAATGTATACCGAGAATTGTGTAATGTTGGGGGTATTAACATTCTATTTTATAGAATTGGCCTGTTGTATATTCAGCTCTTCCTTGGCTCTTCTAGGAAATGCTTGATCTCTTCTTTTCTTGGACAAAGTTCTCAAATAAGTAATCTGCTGTTTCCATTTCTCCTGTAATTCAAATTCTACTCCAGGAAACCCCCAGTCATGCTGTCTATGGATGGAAGAGTTAGAAACAGAGCCAATAAAGTGTTGAAAAGGTTTCTTGACATTTCCAAGGCTCTCTGGTTAGAGGATGTGCTAAGGTTGAGGGAAGTAAATCTGTTCTTTTAAGAAACTGAGTTGAAAGAGAGAAGAACAGAGGAGTCAAGTCCTACACTTGGGGAAATATGTCTACAAGTTGGAAGTGGGAAGAGGAGTTAGTGAAGTAAATAAAGATGGGATCTGAGGGGAAGGAAGAGAGTGAAGATAGAGCAAAGACAGAGCCATCTCATGGAAGATTACACATCAGCAAGAACAGCTTTATTTTTGCTGGATTTCTTTTTTAGATTGCTTTTGAATAAAAGCTTTTGCACATTAAAACAATGTGTGAAGATCAATAGACTAGAAAATCTTCTACCTATCAATTCTAATTCAAGCATTACTTCCTCTGAGAAATAAAAAATAAACACAGGCATTGACTACACCACTACATTACAAATCTAATTTAAGTATCTCTTTTTTCATTTGAGTGAATCATACTGTCTGTTTATAGCCTTATTTCAAAATGCATTGTACTTGAAATTCCTTACTGATGAATTGGGAACTGTAATTAAATGCATACTGGGAAAACATATTAGTTTGAAAGTGGAAAAAAATAATTTTCACTAAAATAATGTTGGAATATGGACGGTAATTTTATCAGCGACTACTCCCTCCACTCCCGACTCTTGAGAAACTTTGGTAGTTTGTACATCTCATTACATCACATTAATATTAACAAGCGTAGCAGCAGTCTATTGTGGCACTTATGTTTTTGATTTTTCTACTTGATGGAATAGATCCTGGCTAGTGGAACAATGTTGGCCCAGTAATGATTCCCAATTTAATATATCTTTAGCTTCTCTCTTTAAATCTTGCACATTTTATCATAGACACCAGCATAAGTGAAGAGCTATAATCCTGTTGGCATTATCTACTTTCCTATCTGGAAGCACTGTGGAATTTCTATTTCCTTTTGGAATCAGTGGAGTAAATAGGAATAGGAAATCTTACCAAGCTATGAATTGGCATGAGAAGGGTAGTAACTATTAGGTTCCAACCTTTTTTGTATTCATGGGACTTTGTTTCTTATTGAAGTAAGAAATAAGAACAATTGTAATTGTTATGTTGAGTACTCTTCTTTATCCAAAGACCTCTGCTTCAATTTCACTTGTATTATTTTTTATTTATTTCATGCACTTATTGCCTAGAATGGGCTAATTCACACTGAAAATAGTCATTTCTTTAAACATAATAATTCAGTAATAACAGTATATAAGGCAAATTGTGTTTTCCAAATTCAGGTCATATTTGGCATTATTTGGGAAACCTTCACAGAGGCTGACCTAAAACTCATCTCTAGAGTGCCTGCACTTGGAAAGTGGTACGCCACTCTGTCTTTGAAAAAATGATGCAATTTAATATTCTAGGATCTTAGTTGTCATAGGTGTTATAGTTCATGCACCAATCTTTTCCTACCGGTGCAAATAGAAAAGCCAAAGCGGCTCTGGCCAAGTTCCAAGAACATTTCAGTGCTCTTCCAAGCCACTTGGAAATGGACTTCAGTGATGCAAATAAGCAAGATAAATATACCCTTTAAACAGCAACTAATCAGATTGGTCCCCGTTTTCTTTCTGCTTAATGAAAGGTGTACTCTCAAAGGCTGCATAGCTCATAGGTACCTCTGTCTTTGTTTTGTAGGCTACCCTGAATACCTACATTTGCTTTGCAATGACTTTAAATGGGTCTCTAAATTTGTGGTGTGTCCATCTAACCAATATTCATCTTCCTAACATGGAAACCCCTATAAGAGCCATGTTCTTTTTCTTTTTCTTAGAACCTAGAACAGTGCCTGCTACAAAAAAGATATTAAAGGTTTGTTAAACATGTGAGTGGAGATTTGATTGATAGGTGGACTGTATTCTATCAATCTATAGGTATATATTAGAGTAACTCCCACAGATGAATTATTCTCTCTTGTGAAGTTAAATCTTTTTCTAAACTCTGTCTTTTTCCTTTTCTGTCCTGTTCTTCTTTTGAACCTTTCACTCTGCCAAGTGAGGATCCAAATGTCTAGTTCTCTGAAGAAGGCTTCACTGACCTGTTGATCCTCCTACCAAATTCTTTTAGCCTTCCAGCTCTCACAACCTAGCACCATCACAGACTGTTATGTTGCTTTTAAAATGGATTTTCAGTGTCAATCTTCCACAACAAAATATATGTTAAAGTTCATAGAGATTCACAGAGTTTCTATTATCTGTGTACCTGCTCCTTTCTTTCCACTCCTCTCTCATGTGGCAGAGGTCAGAAACAACCTGCATGTTTTATGACTGGAAAGAGATATGAAATAGGAGGCTTATCCTCCCTTTCTTGTCTGTCTCTGGAACACAGAGAGTAGTTTACTGCTTAAAAAAAAGGTTTATTTCTTGAACTCTATGTACCACGTGGATGAGAACAGGGAAGGGGTGATCCTGGCAGCTTGAGACACAGCTGATTACAATGAGGAGAAAACCAAACAAATGTTTTAGTGTTTAAAAATCACTATTGGTGGGCTTCCCTGGTGGTGCAGTGGTTGAGAGTCCGCCTGCCGATGCAGGGGACACGGGTTCGTGCCCCGGTCCGGGAAGATCCCACATGCTGCGGAGTGGCTGGGCCCGTGAGCCATGGCCGCTGAGCCTACGCGTCCGGAGCCTGTGCTCCGCAATGGGAGAGGCCGCAGCAGTGAGAGGCCCGTGTACCGCAAAAAAAAATAAAATAAAAAAAATAAAATCACTATTGGTACTGAAATACATAGGACTTGGAAGGAGTTCTGAAGACATGGAGAAGTATGCAGACTGTGGGAGAGATTGCCTAGTTCTCAGTTTCTCTAAGGAAATGAAAATGACAAATATCATCACAGAGTAATTATGGCAAAAAGCAATCAAAATGGTGAGTAGATATAATTAGCATTTTTTGTGATCTACAAATCTTTAGTAATAAATTTTAAAGTAATAATGACATTTGGTTTCATTTTACACTGAGCCCTTTAATTCTGTCCAGTGTTTATAGGTAAACATCTTCCTGAAATCCTCAAATTTGCTGCCATTATGATGAGATAGGAAGAAAAGAGTGCTGACACAACACACCTGTGCAGTACTCATAAGTAAGGCATAGCTCTGACAGCCATTGAACATATATAAAATAGCCACAGCAACCTCAAGAAAGATTGAGAAAGTAACAGGTTTTATTTTACATAAAAAATCATTTTAATGGAAACCCTTACACCCAACTTTATAATAAAATTAACTGTAAAGTTAAGCCTATAGAGTTGAAAGAGAGGCCAGGATCATATTCATGTTCAGTTAATGAAATACAAAGAGGTTACTCTTTTTTTTTTTTTTTTTGCGGTACGCGGGCCTCTCACTGTTGTGGCCTCTCCCGTTGCGGACGTGCAGGCTCAGCGGCCATGGCTCACGGGCGCAGACACTCCGCGGCATGTGGGATCTTCGTGGACCAGGGCACGAACCCGTGTCCCCTGCATCGGCAGGCGGACTCTCAACCACTGCGCCACCAGGGAAACCCGAGGTTACTCTTTTGAATCTCAAAATGAGATCCTGAGCGAATGCTGAAGAGTTTAAGTGTGGCAAAAGTATAATTTATCCTTTACTTTTATATAACTGTGATGTCCTCTCCCTTGGAATATTTAAGGAATGCATGCAGATTTTGTTACCTTACTCTAGAATCAAATAACTCAAGTGGGAGGTAGTCAAAGAATAAGAATCAAAATGATTAAGAGGTGAGGATATGTATAAAACAGCTGCTGTCAAAGTCAAAACTTAATGATTAAACTGCCCATTTTTGAAGAATCAAAGTTAAAATGGATAATTATGTGAGGGATAAAGAGGCCCTTAAAAAATATATATATATTAATTTATATATATATAAATTAATCAAATATTTGATGATGATCTGATACTAAGGATCACTCTATTGAAGTTCAAAAGAAGTTCATTTATACCCAACATAGTTTATGATCTGGGACATCATGAATTTTAAAATAAAGTCTATAAATGGCTATAAAGAAGTTTTGGAAAATATAACATATAATAAAATTTATTATGAGATGCATGCTATTTGGGAAATAACCCTAAACTTTTGCTGCTAATTCAAGGAGTGTATTAATCTGTTGTACACATGGCACATACTTCGGTGCTTCTGTCAGAGAAAAAGTCACTGAGCTGAATGGACCAAGGATCCATTCTGGTGAGGTGTTTATCTTCTAAATTGAACTTATCATTTAGGAAATGGTGATGCTAACTGTGCTGAGATATGGAAAATTTAAAGAGCATTATTCCTTATAGCTGTACTTCCTGTTCACAGCTGGCTTCAGACTGACCATTGGATGGAATAGGTTTAGGGATGAATATATACTAGTTGAACACAGAATAGTGGATTCATATCATAGTCAGCTTCAGAGGAAAAAGGAGAGGCCTTTTTTCCTTTCTAGAAAGTATGGACATAATCCATTTCTGTGCAAGACCAAAGTGCCTGGATGAAGAGTAGACATTTAATGAGTCATTTCACATGTCAAACTTTATTATACAACTGAAAACAGCTGTGAAAAGATTTTTTCTAACATCACATGTGGAAATTTTCTGAAAGACCTGACTGATTTTTTTTAGAAATACATGAAAATTTTTAAAAAAAATATCTATTCACCTATGTATTTTGATCTTGCTTGCACACATCTAGTTCTTTAATGCAGACACTCATATCCCAGTTTAATTCATGTATCCATATTTATTGAGTGCCTTGTTATGGTAGGCAATATTTTACATCCTTTTAGACATGCTGGCTTTCCTTCCTGTCACTAGTAAAACCTGCTGAGAATGAGTTTAGGATTTTCAAGGATGATCAACACATATCACTATGACAAAATAAGCTTTTTCCTATTTGCCTCACACTACCCAAGGGTTAGCTGGGGCAGAAGAATCATCCACGGTGTCATTGTGAAGGAAAGTGATGGGTACCTAATCATATTTTCCAGATATCTGAAATTCTAACTATAGTTAGTCTGCAATAGCAATTTCATGAAGTTGACAGTTTCTGTAAGAACATATAGAGCATAGAATGCATGTTGTGTCCAAGTTAGTGTAAATAAGAGTCTTATTTTTAGAGAATTAAGTAGACAGATAAGGTTATATATGTGTCTTTCACATGCTATTCATTGACAAACTTAGATTTGCAAGAATCTGATGGGAAATATGATTACATCAACACTAGGTCCTTTTCCCTATTGCCTCTTTGTTTCACTATATATACCTGAATTCAAGATAATATTTATAGTCATTCCCTAAGGTATCCTTGACTTGAGTAGTAAAATTAAATTTAAAATGAATTTAATTATTTATATCTTCAAGAGATACTATTGCCTTTTTCACTGGAAACCCAGCAGAACTACGAGACCCTAATTTACTTGCACAAAGTGATGCTTAGACCTCTAGGCCACAGTTGTAGATATATTTGTATTAGATAGTTTAAGTTTTATAACCCAATATTCTTACTTGTTGCACTGGCTCCTCAGCACTAAAATGATGGAACCTAGCAAACCTAAGGAGGACTGATGGCCTAAAGAAATATTTCCTTCCTTGTTGAGAACAGACTAGTTTTTGACTGTTGAGACTGGTCAGATATCCTTACCTCATACTCAGTACTATCCAGATTGTGACCTCCTTGATGGTAGGGGTAGTATTATGTTTAGTTTTTGATTCTAGTGTGCAGCACAGCTTAGCATAGAGCTTGATATTTGCTAAGAATCCATAAAATATAAGTCTAGGCTTTAATTTCAACTTGGGCAGGAAACCTGAAAGGAATAGTTGCCTTTGTATGATATCCATCCAGCACTGGGTCAGTCACATTGCTAAGCACCTTCAGTTCCTCTTGCTGGTTTTTGATCCGTATGTCCCTGGACACTGACCCCTGAAAATCAGTTATCCCTAGATCTGTGTTTGAGTCATGCACCTCTTGATCCATTGCTATTCATCTGGTTTCTAAGTCTTTACCTCACTGACTATTTGGATTCAAACTCTATCTCCTTTCATTACGCAAAGATATCTTTGACTTATATAGTACAATTAAAATCAAAATGGATTTATTAATTTGTTCCTTGACTGTTACTTTTTCTTTGTTCACTTAAAAACGGAATCTTGCTGTTTGCTCCTACATCATCCTAGGCCCACATTCATCAAAGAACTTTAAAGGAGGAAGGCCCTTAAAAATAGCTTGCCTCCACAAGAACCTCTTTTTCTGAGATAAAAAGAGGTTTTGAGGATTAGAGAGTTATGCAGTTTGTACAATTTCACATAATGAGTTAGAAGTATAGCTGAGGTTCTACTTTCTCCACACGTCATTGACTTCCTCTGTTCTTTTAGAATGTTCATCTGGGTCTCAGACCTTGCTACTATTTCTATTTCTTAGATGCCAAGACTCACTCGATTGTCTCAACTTTCTCCTAGGAGTCTGTATCATGTTTCTAGATCTCTTTACTTCCTGGGAATGAAGATTAGTGTTAAGCTTCAGACACGGTCCCAAAATTTCACCAGGAACAAAATCTTCTGGGTTTCTGATAGCTCCAATAGCACAACATCAGAACCTGCTTTAGGGGTTCCAGAACCCAGGGCCGTCTTCAGTTTTTAGAATGTAGATTTAGTTCCTCTCTCTCCAGAGTATGAGGAGTTTAGCTTTTGCACTCCCTTTCCACCCATGTAAAACCATGAACTCAGTATTCAGTCTGTAATTTAAACCTTCTATCTTCTTGAGCCTTGGAAAAAAATCCTATTGATATGGAATCAGTGCCTACTTGACATCTGCATTAGCCTGCCCCTTAATGAGTTTTTCTACTATCTGCTGATAGTGCCCCCTCAGTGACAAACTTTCCACTCTTCAACCCCTGACCTACTTCTGTCCTTGAGAATCACCTTCTGTTTATGACGGGTTAAGTAAACTGACAGCCACAGGTACAGAGAGTGACGTACCCAACACCCAGTTCAAGTCCAGTTCTTCCACCTCCAATTTCTTTTATTTTCTTATTTTCCAGGCATCTGCATCATTGGTAATCCATTTCTCTTTCTTGTAGATTTTGTCTGTATTTCCCTGTTTCCTTCTTTTCTCCTTCTTCCCCTTTCTTCTCTTCCTCCCCTCTCTCTTTCTTTCTCTCTCTTTCCCTCTCCCTCTTCCTTTTTGTCTCCTGAATCCTTATCTTCAATTTGTAAACATTCTCAAGTTTCTCTGATTCTAAAAAAAAAAACCAAAGACCTCAAACTCCCTTAGCCATACATACCACTTTAACTATCATCCAGTCTCCTTCCTATAAAAGATATTTCAAAATTATATTTCCTCAGCTTTCCTTTACTTCTCAACCCACTGCAATCTGGCCTCCAATTTGAACGCTCTACTTAAATGACTCTTGCCCCCTTTAGCAACAATTCTGCAATTGTCAAATTCAAGGAGGACTTTTGGGGGTTGTTTTCTTTTACTTTTTTATTCTTCTTTGATTATATGTATCAGAACTTCGCTTCCCACCTGTCATGAAAGTGTTGCTGTCAACAAGGAATCCATCTTTATCCATAATGACAAAAATGTACTCTACCTAGGTAATTTCATTCACACTCAGTTTCAAGTACAACAAATATTCAGATCACCCTTAAATCATGTGTCCTCTCCAGATTTCTATTTTGACTCATATGCAACCATCTGAAGGACATCTTCACCTGTAAGTTTTATAGGTTAAGAATGACGATATAATTTACTGCCCAGAACAAGAGACTTTTGAGAGGAAAGAGGGTGCTATTACTAAGCTAGGATAACAGGCATAAATCAGCACTGTTCAGGCAAACCACGATGCATGATCATTCTGTACAGGTACCTCAAGCTCAGTGTCTAACACAGAAGTAAACCAGTCAACTTTATTTCAAACATTACCTTCACCCTATATTCTCAACATTATTTATTATTGCCGCCAACCATCTGGTCATCCAAACAGGAAAACTGAAAGTAATCTCTGACCCCTCCTGCTCGTTTACCCCATTCCTGAGTTTACCTCCTGAATATTGCTTGAATGTGTATCTTTCTCCATATATTTACAACTAATCAATATGGCTTACAAAATATTGAAAAATAGAAATTCATATAAATGTAAGATGTTATTTTTCTCAATTTAGTGGTGTTTAAGGTATGCATTGTATTGATATTATTAACTCATGGCCATTTGAGGAACTCTAGCCTGCTTTGGGAAATTTTGGTCTCCTATTGGCCTGGCACGCTAAGCTCTTCATGGTCAGGTAATTGTCTATATCAGCATTTTCTGTTTTCTCCCATATTCACCTAACACCGTCAAATAAAGGTAATTGCAAACACTTAGCTTGATATAGAGAAAAAAATGCAGTTTTCCCCAGTGGCCTTTCTGACATTTTGTTTGCCTGTCTCACTTGTCTTCCCATTTAAGGCCTCCTGGGACTTCTCCCAGGTGAGGCAATTATTATTAGTATGATTTTAGTTTGCAAGCTCTCTCTAATATGCCAATGGGTAGCCCCAAACTAGTAAATAATTACATATCATACAAAAACACTGTTTGTCTTTTTACTCTAAGCTTCACAGCCCCAGAGCAAATTAATCTTCTCATTGTATGCTCTGTTACTTATAGTAAATATATCACAAAATATAGTAGAAAGAGAAAATAAAATCTTTTGATCTCCAGAAGAAAATGGTCAACAAACAAGTCTGATTACTATTAAGTGTTAAGGCTTGTCTATGTTTCCACATCTAGAAAACACACTGTAGGAGTCAGAGTTATGTTACTTTTATCTACATTTTCATTTGATAAAGAACTTTATTAGCAAATGAAGTAACTTTAATATAGTAATAAAAGTAACACAGAAACTGTATTATTCCTTCTTTCAATTCTTACCATCAATAATTGGCCTAAATGGCTCTATTTTTCTTGCACAAAATCTATAACTTTAACTTCTATGTGCCCATTTTCTTTGTCTTTCCTTTGATTGCAAAACAAAGTTTCTCCTTTTCTCCAAAGCTAGTCTCTCCCTCGGCCCCACCTTTCCTTTGTTCTGGCCTCCATCTCCTTTCATGTCAAGACTATGTTCCCATAGTCACCCTCTCTCTCTTTTGCATCACAAATTGCCTCCCCTTTCCCCACCTACCTCTCTCTTCCTTAATCTTCTCCATCTTGGCAGGTGGCACAAACATCTACTTACCCACCCAATCCTCAAACCAGGTGTCATTCTTAACTTACCACATTTTGTCATCTCCCAGCATCCAAACCATTCTGAAAAATTTTGCTTCCAAAGAACATCTCAAAACTGTCCATGTCCCCTATCTTCCCTCCCTCAGCTCTAGACTAGGCCACCAATATCTCTCACTTGGGCTCTCTTGTTTCCCTAATATTTAGGCTTTACATTATAGCCAGAGGAATCTTAAAAATGTAAATCAAATAATATAGCTCCCTTGGTGCAAACGCTTAAAAGCCTTCTAATATATTCAGACTTCTTACCATGGCTCTACCAGAGCCTCTTAGTCCTGTATGATCTGTCCCAGACTCTGTTCATACTCAGCTCACATCACCCCTTCCCTTGCTTGTTTCTCTCTCCAGCCATACTGGTCTTCTCCTTCCTGAAAATATGACAATAATGCTGTAGGTGACCCTTTGTGTACCTACTGCCTTCAAAGGTGTTCACAGAGCTACCCTTTGTCATCTGCCTGCTCAAATGTCACCTCCTTAGACTTTACTGGTCACCACTTTCAAAATTATTCCTTCCATAGCCATCCACTGTTAGTCTCTATTATGCCCTCCTGCTTTATTTCCTTTATGGCACTCATTGAACAAAAACTCTTAATGATCTGATTTTGCTATTTGATCACTCATTTATTGGCTGTTTGTTCCCACTTAAATGTAAGCCCCAGGAGAGCAGGGACCTTGTCTTTCCTGTTACCAGTGTGTCTTCAATACCCATAACAGTACCTGGCACACTCACAACTCCAGGCCCTGGTGTGAAAGACACCCCATAGAGTTTTTCAACATGGCATCTCTGAGTCCATGTCTCTCGTTTTGGTTAATCTGATATATTTTTGTGTGTGTGCTTTTAGGTTTGTATTTACCTGAGCCTTTTCTTTCCTTTAGTCTTACTGGGACAATGGATTTGACATTGTATAGAAGGAAAGAGCCACAAGAGGTGTGCAGAGTTCCCATGGCTACCATTTTAAAATGTGAAAAGTCTCCACGCTAAGAGATAGAGTGCATTTGAAAAGAATGACTAATTCCTATGAAGTTATTGGATCTACAAAATTAGAGCCAGAGAAACAAAAAATTCAATTTAGTGATATAACAGCCTAGGGGGAAGGTTGCAGAGTTACGTAACAAAATGGCAGAATGAGGCAAGGATGTGACTCAAGCACAGGAAAATGGGTTACATTACCACCTTCCTTCTTCAATTAAGGACTCTAAGGTAAAGTGCCTAAAAATGGAAGTTAGCCTGACAGTTGGGATTGTAAGAAAAAGTCACCATGGATATTTGTAGCTCCAGACCTTATATATCTGGCCTGTATTTCTTATCCTTAAATGACCTTAATAACCTTCTGAGAAGATGTGTAGGGTGATATAATTATTTCCTTAACATCCTTAACTGCAGGAAGATTTAGGGTTAAATGTACAAATTACTGATAGAATCGTATCTGTAGCATTAATTCTTTGGTGCTAAGAAAGAATTTGTCCAAATTTAGTGTTTTAGCCAGTTGTAATATAAAAGCGGATTTTGCTTTTTAAAGTAAAAAATTAACCTTGTGATTCTAATTTAAAATATGTCATTGAGTAATTGCTTTAGACTTGTAATTTACTAAGATTATGTATTGTATTGGGAAACTTAAAATACTTTAAGAATCACCATATTTATAGTTTTAATTCTGCTGGTTTTATTAAAAGCATTAGGGGAAATTTTATTTTATAAGTTAGCCAAACTTACTTAAACAGGAACTGAAATATATTAAATTTATGAATGCAATTTAAAACATTGACGGTGTTAAGTTTATAAATGTGATCATGGTTAAAATTCACTGGACATATAAACAGAATAAAAAGATTTGTATGTTGGATGTAAAGCTTAAGGACAAAAATGGAGTTTTGAATATCAGAAATAAACCACTAAATTATTTTTGGAACTTAAATTTACCCTCGAGACATCAAGTCTAGTGAAATTGGAGGTAGAAGGAGATTTACACTTGAATCAAAGAATTTCTTGAATTATAAAGAACCAAAATAAGTCACATTTAAGGTCATGAGCTGTCACAGACAATGCAAAGTCAGTGTAATAAGAAATTCTGAGTTTTAGTCTTATCTCTCAAACTTTGTTCATTGCAGTAGTGTTGTCTGCTCTCAAGTAGTCTACAGAGAAGTAGGAATTTTCTAAGTTGATCTCTCATGACCAACTCACTACCACAGGCACTCTGTACCTCTTTCATCCTCACAGAAAACTTGCAAAGTAGGTACTGTTATTCCCATTTTTAAGTGATATAAATGATTAGGTGCCTTACCTAGTCATACAGCTAGAAAGTGACAAAAGTGAGATTTGAACCTCACACTTTATAATATTAAAGCTTGTGCTCTTTTCACCTAACTCAGTTGCTAATGAGTTACTGTGTTATTAAGCAAAGTAGCTACAATTATGATCAGTCTTTATTGTATGTCAATGCCTTGACCTTTAAGTATCAACTGTCAGGTAAGTAGATGGGTGAACATTTTTAGGGTGAAAGAATGAGAATAATAAAAGTGACTTTTATCTCCCTCAAATTGTACTAGGTGGGCAGATGCTTATTTTTTGGATTTTCACTGTTTGTTTTTATATTTTTTGTAAACAAGGGATACAATCACTATACTCTGACAATGATACGTCACATTGTGATGGCAATTAATTTAGAACTTCAGAAACCTCTGTAAATAATGTGATCTGTAGGAGAGAATTTAGTAATTTTCACTATTTTATAGGTGAACTGGCCAAGGAATGTGTGTGTGTGTGTGTGTGTGTGTGTGTGTGTGTGTGTTTTCTCATCTTCTGTGAAACCTGTATTAGCAAGAAAATGTGAGGTTGACATTAAGTCCGTGTAGATTGGGACACTGACCTTTATCAGGGTAGAACAAAGAGTAATTAGCATTTTTGAGGTTTTACTGGTTAGGTCCTGACCTGTTGAAGAGAGTCAGCTGTATGCCTGATGCTTTTATGGGGCTACAGATGACTGACTGTCAGACTACATTTATTCAAATTAAATTATGAATAATGAATAATAGCAGTTTTTAAAAATATCATAACAAAACTCACCCTCAGGTCATTTGTGTTGGGTTCACCATGGCCCTCAAGCAGTTCTCAGCTGGGGAGACACTTATGTGGATCAGCTTCTCTGAGTTTTCGTTCAGGATAAAACTGAATGTAATCAGAATTACAGAATTATAGAATTATAGAATTACAGAATTATAGAATTATAGAATGAAAGTAATCTTTCATTCTATCCTGTTCATTCATTCTCTGAGGTTTCATTCTGAGATATCTCTCTTTGGCTTGTACATAGATGTCTTCTCTGTGTGTCCTCATATGGTCCTTCTTTGATCTGTGTTGTCTGTGCCTTAATCTCTTCTTCTTATGAGAGCACCATGCATATTGGATTAGGGCCCACTATAACAATCTTATTTTAATGAAATTGCTTCTTTTAAGGCCCTATCTCCAAATACAGTCACATTCCAAGGTATTGGGGATTAGGGCTTCAACATGTGAATTTTGTGGGGACACAGTTCAACCTATAACTGTAAGAAGTAAATTCATCTTTGTTTTCCTCCTGCACCAAGCTGTAGCTGTAGATCTTATTTCTTTAATATAGGTTGGTTTTGTGTCTCTCCCAAAAGATACGTTGAAGTTCTAATGTCTGGTCCCTGTCAATGTGGCCTTACTTAAAAATAGGGTTCTTGCAGATGTAACCAAGTTAAGATGAGGTCATAACTTGATTAAGATGTGTCCTAATTTACCATAACTAGTGTCCTTATAGGAAGAAAAAGACGTAGAAACACACACAGGAGAGATGGTGGAGGCAGAGTTTGGAGTTATGCAGCTGTAAGATAGAAATTCCAAAGATTCCTGGTGGCCACCTCAGGAAGCTAGGAAAAATCAAGTGAGGATTTTACCCAGAGTCTCAGACGGAACATTAATTTGCTGACATCTTGATTTCAGCCTTTTAACCTCTACAGCAGTGAAAAAATAAATTTCTATTGTAAGCCGTTCTAGATATTGGTAATTTTTAAAAAAACCTTTATTGGAGTATAATTGCTTTACAGTGGTGTGTTAGTTTCTGCTTTATAAGAAAGTGAATCAGCTCTACATATACATATATCCCCATATCTCCTCCCTCTTGCGTCTCCCTCCCACCCTCCCTATCCCACCCCTCTAGATGGTCACAAAGCACTGAGCTGATCTCCCTGTGCTATGTGACTGCTTCCCACTAGCTATTTTACATTTGATAGTGTATATATGTCCATGCCACTCTCACTTCGTCCCAGCTTACCCTTCCCCCTCCTCGTGTCCTCAAGTCCATTCTCTACATCTGCATCTTTATTCTTGTCCTCAGGGGATGGATTGTATGGTATTTCTTTTTTTAATTTTTTGAGGAATCTCCATTCTCTTTTCCATAGGGCTGCACCAATTACATTCCCACCAACAGTGCACAAGGTTCCCTTTTTTCCACATCCTCACCAATGCTTGTTATTTGTTGTCTTTTGATAATAGCCATTCTAACAGGTGTGAGATGATATCTCATTGTGGTTTTGATTTTTGCATTTCCCTGATGATTAGTGATATTGATCATTTTTTCATGTGGCCATCTCTATGTCTTCTTTGGAAAAATGTCTATTCAGCTCCTCTGCCAGCTTTTTAATTGGAGTGCTTGTTTTTTGGTATTGTTTTATGAGTTCTTTATATGTTTTGGATATTAGCCACTTGTTGGACATACCAATTGTAAATATCTTTTTTTCCACTCAGTGTGTTACCATTTGTTTCATTAATGGTTTCCTTCCCTGTGCAAAAGCTTTTTAGTTTGATGTATTCCCATTTAATTATTTTTGCTTTTGTATCCCTTGCGTGAGGAGACAAACCAAAAAAAATATTGCTAAGACCAAAGTCAGTGTGTACAGTCTATGTTTTCTTCCAAGAGTTTTATGGTTTCAAGTCTTACATTTAATCTTTAATCCATTCAGTTGGGCATATAGATATGTTCAAGTGTTATACCCTCTTGTTGGGTTGACCCCTTTGTAATTACGCAGTAGTCTTCTTTGTCTCTTGTTACAATATTTGTTTTAAAGTCTATTTTGTTTGATATAAGTATTGCTACTCCAGCTCTCTTTTCATTTCTGTTTGCATGGAATATCTTTTTCCGTCTCTTCACTTTCAGTCTGTGAGTGTCTTTAGATATGATGTGTGGTAGCATATATATGGGCCGTATTATTTCTATACATTTAGCCATCCTATGTATTTTGACTGGAGCATTTAGTCCATTAAAGTAATTATTAATAGGTATGTACCTATTGCCATTTTGTTGATTGTTTTCTTTTTATAGTTCTTTTTTGTTCATTTTTTCTTTTGTTCTCTTCCTTTGTGATTTGACAACTATCTTTAGTGTTATGTTTAGATTTCTTTCTCTTTATTTTTTAATAGATAATTAAAGGTTTTGGTTTGTGGTTACTATGATGATAATATATAATTACAAATGTATATAGCTATTAATGATCTCTTAAGTTTGAATGCATTCTAAAGGCTCTACATTTTTAACCCTCCTTCCACATTTTTTGTTTTTGATGTCATATTTTGTATCTTTTTATATTGTGTATTCCTTAACTACTTATTGTAGATATAGATGGTTTTACTATGTTTGTCTTTTAACCTTCTACTAGTTTTTTAAGTGGTTGATCCACTACCTTGATTATGTTTGCTTTTATCAGTGAGATTTTTTTCTTTCATAATTTTTGTATTTCTAGTTGTGGCTTTTTCTTTTCCACTTTAGAAAAGTCCTTTTAACATTCCTTATAAGGCCATTTAGTGGTGAACTCCTTTAGCTTTTGCTTGTCTGTAAAACCCTTTATATCTCCTTCAATTCTGAATGATAATGTTGCTAGCTAGAGTATTCTTGGTTGTAGGTTTTTAAAAGTTTCAGCACTTTGGATATATCATGTCACTACCTTCTGGCCTGTGAAGTTTGCGGTAAAAAGTCAGCTGATAGTCTTATCTGAGTTCCCTTGTATGTAACTATTTGCTTTTCTCCTGTTGCTTTTAAGATTTTTAATTTCTAATTTTTGCCATTTTCATTATAATGTGTATTGGTGTGGACCTCTTTGTGTTCATCTTATTTGGAAATCTGTGCTTCCTGGACCTGGATGTCTGTTTCCTTCTCCAGGTTATGAAAGTTTTCAGCTATCATTTCTTTAAATAAGTTTTCTGCCGCTTTCTATTTCATTTCTCCTTCTGGGACCCCTATAATGGAATGTTAGTATGATTACTGTTGTCTCAGAGGTCTCTTAAACTATCCTCATTTAATTCTTTTTTCTGTTCAGCTGGAGTGATTTCTACTACTTTGTCTTCTAGATCACTGGTCTGTTCTTCTGTATCATCTAATCTACCATTGATTTCCTCTTGTGTATTTTTCATTTCAGTTATTGTATTCTTCAGCTCTGATTTGTTCTTTTTTGTATTTTCTAACTCTTTGTTGAAGTTCTCACTGTGGTCATCCATTCTTCTCCTGAGTTCAGTGAGAATCTTATCATTACCTTAAACTCTGTATTGGGTAAATTGCTTATCTCTATTTTGTTTAGTTATTTTTTCTGAGGTCTTTGTCTTGTGTTTTCATTTAGAACATATGTCTTCTCATACTGTCTAATTATTAGTGTTTATTTGTATTAGGTATGTCTGTTCAATCTCCCAGTTTTGGTGAAGTAGCCTTAGGTAGGAATTGTCCTATGGGATCCAGCAGCATACTCCTCTCTAGAGCCAGATGCTTCAGGGATATTCCCTATGTAGGCTGTATGCATCTTTTTGTTGTGATGGGGATGACTACTGCTGGTGTGCAGGTATGTGTGGCTGTTCCCTGGCCTAGCTGGCTGCAAGGTTCTGCCATGTACAGTTTCTGCAGTTATGCTAGTGGGTAGAACAGGTCCCTGACATTGCTGGCTGTGAGTTCCAGGGATGCGTGACTGCTACAGGTACATTTGTGGACAGCCTAGTCTCCCAGTGTGGCTGGCCATGATGCCTTGTGGTGTGAAATTTCTGTGAGCACACAGATCAGCTAGAGGGAGAGTTCCAAAATGGTGTCCATTAATTCCAGTCTCAACATGATAGACAAGATCACAAAATTGGTTTTCCCCAGCATCTTAGTCCCAGCTGCCATCTGCTCCTCCAGGACCCTTTCAAAGATCAGAAAGTGGGCCTGACCCCAGCATCTTTCAAAGTGCTCTCTCTGTGCTGGTACTTGGATCAAGTTAGATTTTGTTCATTTCTTTTGAGAATGGAAACTTGGTTTTCTACAGCCCTCTAGCTCTCCCAAATATAATTCCCACAGATTTTAATAGCCATAAATTTTGGAAAGTTGTCTTCCTGGTACAGGACCCCTGGGCTGGGGAGCTCAATGTGGGGATTAGACTGCTTATTCCTCAGGGAGGACCTCTGAGTTGGGATTTTCCTTCTACTTGTAGGTCATTGCACCAAGAGTGTGGACCCTGTTAGTTGGCTTCTTTGCCTCTTCTACCCATTTCATTTTGGCTTCTTCTTTATATCTTTAGTTGTAGAAAATCTTGTCTGATTTCTTTGGGTCTCTCTCAGAGATAGCTCCTCTACAAGTAGTTGTAATTTTGGTGTGCCCATTGAAGAGGGTAAGCTCAGGATCTCCCTGCTTTGCCATTTTGATCCAGACCCCAGAATTTGGCTATCTTTAATGTTTGCTATAACTGTAGATATATGAAACTTCAATTTCCTTTAGCTTTTTTTTTACTCCCCTGTTATCTTTAGATTCCCCTAGAAATTCCTTCTTAAATAGAACCTGAGCCTTTCAGTTCTTCCAGCTGTAATCCTCTGTTATTATACAGAAGCCCTCATAATAAGGTGTGGGAAGGGGAAGCATTGTATAATCTTATGATTAGGTCTAGTTTTGTAGTGATCCTATTCCCCACACTTTGTCTGGGCTGCTCCCAGCCAATGGCTAAGCAGAGCAGGGATAAGGCCGGCACATTTCTTACAAATGGAGGACTTCTCTGAAAGGTGACTTTAGCTCAAGGACTTCCACTGTCTTTGTCAAACTTCCTTAGAACTGCACTGCCTTCTAAGACTCTTCCACTCAACCTCCCTTCCTTCCCACTTTCCTTCACAAGGACCAGACCAGGATGTGGTCTGACAGCCCTCCTGGCCTCCCTCAGGTTCCTTCCCAATTCCCTTCATTTCTTCTCATAATTCTGTTCCACATTTAATCCTGTTTTGGCATATGCTTCTCAGAGGACCTAGATTAACACATCTATTTATATTAAAATAAAAAGATAAGTTATAGAGTACTAATTGGTTTTTAAGGCCAAACACAAAAATTCAAAGGCATTCTGTACTTTTGGTTAAGTGATTTGCACTTTAATCGCAGACATCTGTAGTTAAAGATTCATCTTCCTCTGATAAAGTTATTTTATTGGAAAAAAATGTAACATACTTTGCTGGTCTAACCAGTAGGTTCTCATCAAATGCTTATGAAGTAATTCAGTGCTTCTTGTAACTGACTTACTTTTAAAAATAACTTCTAAAAAATATATAAAATTGAACATCTGAATTCCCTCTTTGCTACATATCAATGTTATCTTGTATAAGCATACTGATGAACCCAATAGGGCTTAAATTGAGATAACATTAATGATAGTCTCTGAGGTTCTAGCTGAAGTTCTTGTTGTCAATAAGCAAGCGGTCATTTAGCATGTCCTCTATTGGGAATCATTTTGATCCATTTAAAATATTAAATTACCTTAATTGGGGAGACTGTTTTCTCCTGCTAATACTAATTTCAAATACAAGGGTATAACTGTTTAACTTTTTAGAATTGACTAGTATTTTCCCTACAATCTAATAAATAAGAGTTCCAATCGTATGCAAATTATCAGTTGTTACCAATTTAACCCTAAGGAGTAGCATCTCCTTTCAGAATTTGGAGGTATTATGTCTCCATCTTGATCTTATTTCTTCTGTCATTAGCTGTGGTCCTGAATGCATCTTCCTTCTTTTTGTGATATATAAGTTAGGGTAATTATCAGCAAAGTCTAAAAATGATAAAATAACTTCTACATTTAACAAACATTTCTTTGTTTTGCCAACTCTTTATAAGCAAAACATTAGATTATAAATTTTATGATGAATTTAGGAGATTACTCATATTTTTGCTTTCTTATAATCTTTACTAGGCATTTACCAGGTTGTAGATGATGAAATGTTCAAGTAGATCCCTCCTAAGTGCATAATAAAAATTGGATATGATGGCCTTTAGATATATAGAATGTTCTATCTATCATCTATCTATCTATCTTTCAGAAGTTAAAAACAAAAATATACATTGGAACCAATACTGTGTATTTTGTAAAGTTGTGATTTTAAGGTAAACAAGAGATAGTATTATTACAGTTTATCTACTCATTAAAATGTGAACATCACATTAGTTGATTGTATAAATATTTTGTTGAAACACATTGTAGGTTTGATCGTTCATTTCAACCAGAAAATTATGAATTTCAATTATTACCAGATATATTTATCTGGAAAATTCAAAGGTGGTGAACTAAAGGGTAGTGCTAAAGAAAGAAAGGAAAAAAGAGAAATTATTTTAAAAGTAGAATTGGTACTATTAATGCTGCCTGAAAGTATGTGAAAAATCATATAAAATTATTCAAGCTTTAGGGAATTGTAACAATCCTGGGAAAACAATGGATAGGGCAAGAAGAATGATTATACAGCCATATATTGGAGCTATTTTATATATGCGTTACTGGCATTTACATTTTTAACTTAGAGAAACATAGTACTGTTTTACATATTTCAGCACTATGACGTGATCAATAATTATTTTCTAATAAATATATATAAACATATTATACATGTATACATATGTTTATATATATCTTACAGAAATGCTATATTTTGAGACCTTTTAAAACCACTTTTAGGTTTTAAACATTTGGCAGGGACTGCATGCCCAATTATATAATGAAAATCATTAGGTAAATGTAATTAGTTTATTACATATTTACTGTAAGTTCTACTTTCTGGAATGTTATTATTATTATTTTTTTCTTGCTAGATTGTATTGTTGGAAGGAATTGAAGTTAAGGAGCTGGTGCCTCCCTCTTTGTCACAGATTAGAGGAGGTGAGGATTGGTTTGAAATGAGTGTGGCACTGCCCTACAAGGAAGTAAAAGACTTTCTTTCACCTTGAGCAATGACTTTATTTAGGACCTAGAATATAAACTCTAGCTAAATCCTCATTTTATATTGCCTCACAGATACAGTTTTTAGTGATGGTAGGTTTTTAGTCATAACAAGTCAGACAGTGTGGAAGCCATTGTGAGTGCTATTTTTGCTCCACCAGTATAAGGGCATTGTGTTTTGTTCTTTGATTAGCAGGACACCCATGGAACTGTTGTACGAACTAAGTGAAATTTTATATGAAAATCATTTTGCTGAAGAGCAGCAAAGTCATTTTGTGTGATAACAGGGGGAAGTAGTATTAAGATTAAGATGATTTAGCCATGTTGCATTTTATTTCAGTGATTTCTTTCTTAACCATTTTTAGCTAAACCTGCCAGCTCAGTATTTGTAATTATGGCACATAGTAAAACCAGCCAAGCTGTTAAGCACACACTCAGATGTGGAGCTACTGCTCTAATATATCACTCAATCATTTTCCATTATACAATGCAACATTAGTCACCATTATTGTAGTGTGCAGCCTTGATAAACAATGCTAAAGGAGAAAATGTAGGGAATATTGCCTGTTTTTTTTTTATCTCTGCATCTACATTATGTTTCTCATGTGGTTCTCCTTGCTTCAATTCATCTGGTTTCAGTTGTTAAATTTGCACAAATTCTTAACATAAAAGTATCCCCAAATGTGTATGTTGTAATTAGGTTGTAATTCTGAGCAGAGGTTCTAGTGACATTTAAGAGCAAACTGAGGGGCTAGTGGGATACTGCCAACTCTGGGGAATTTAGAGAGGGAATAACAGAACTAATTTATGCAAGTCTAGGAGCTGATGATTTTGCACAGCTACTTACAAAATAGGAAATTTCTTAGTTGTTGTCCCCCTTTATTTCTCTCAGTTCAATCCTTATATCACAACTGTTATATATCTAGTGCTTTAGTTTGCATCAGTTAAAATAAACTTATTAATTGCAATTTGCTTTGTTCAAAATATCTGTCTTAACCTCTAGGAGAGCATCATATTGGAACTTCTAGATTTTAAACTAAACATCTCTCTCCAAAAAATCTCACAAGTTTTCACCATTGAAAATTTGGGACCTGATGAACAGAACTCTTTAAAGTTCAGATGACATACTTGCTAAATTAACATGAGCCAACTTACACCTGAAAGTTTTAAAAACTGTAAGAAAAACATTGATCTGTCATACAAAAGGAATTCAGAACACAAACTAAACAACTTAAGGCAGTCAGCGTTTTGGGTATTTGGTGAGAAGTTTCAGGCGAAGTTAAAGCCAAAGATGGCACTCAGAGTTCTGGCCCTAGACTGAAGTGAGCCTTGCTCTTTGTGCCAAGTTTTTGCTTTGTGCAGAGCCTGGATGTGTCCCCACCCCCATGGGGATCACATTCAAGGGTAGGTCCTCCCTATGAACCTCCTTTCCCCTTCAGAGGGTGGCCTTTGATTTGCATCTGTGCCCTCTGGCCTTAGGACCTTTGCCACTGGGTCTGCCACTGCTTTACTGAGAGTGGCAGCCTGTACATCATTGAGTGCAGGTGTCCCCACTCTTTATCCAGGTACTGCATCACTCAGCCTGTGCTTCTGCTTGTCCTGGGAGTGTTTCAAGTGCTTCCTGTCTTGGCCTTGCCGCTTTCAGGCCACGGAGGGGAACAGAGGTCGGTGCCTTCTGATACACTCTGTTCTGTCCTCCAGCACCCTCAGCTGAACTGACACCAGCCACAACTTCAGAGCCAGTCAACAGTGTTGTCAAAGATTCTTTCTGTTTCAAAACCAAAAGGAAAATTAAATTTTCAATAATCTCACCACAGTCACCTCTGTAGGTTCATAGCAAATCAGAGTGCCTGGGCATAGCAAAGAAATGGTATCAAAAGACCACTTTCATTTGAAAATGGTTCACCTGTGAGAGTATCTGACCATGCCTCCAGTGTGGGAAATAAAATCAGGAGTTTCATTCTATGTTCTTATTTTGTAGATATGGAACTGAAGAAAAAGACTTGTCCAAGCGATTTAGGTTGCTTCCTAAAGGAGAGGTCTGATATAAAAGCTTCTCTTCAAATTTGTCACTAGCTCATGAATCTCTGGATTTAGGTCCATCCTGTGTTTTTAATACTTTGTTTTCCTGAATTCCAAATGTCCTTCCCCTTCCTGTGTGCTAATCCAAATCCTACTTAACCTTAGTCCTGTTTCCTCTATTAGGATTTTATCAATTAGATAATCTCACTTTAACTTCTTTCTTTTTAGGGTCCATATGCTTTTAGTGTCAGGACTATAGAATTTAATTGGAAAAGAATCATCATTAAAATACAGATTCTGATGCGGTACATCTGAGGTGGGACCCAATATTCTTCATTCCTGACCAGCTCCCAAGTGAGAGCAATGCTGCTGGTCCCCGAGTCATTTTGTATGATGCACAGTATAAGTTCACTGATTCCTAAGTACTTCTTTTTTTCTTTTTATTTTATAACTTTAGGATTTATTTATTTTTTTAACATCTTTATTGGGATATAATTGCTTTACAATGGTGTGTTAGTTTCTGCTTTATAACAAAGTGAATCAGTTATACATATACATATGTTCCCATATCTCTTCCCTCTTGCGTCTCCCTCCCTCCCACCCTCCCTATCCCACCCCTCTAGGTGGTCAGAAAGCACCGAGCTGATCTCCGTGTGCTATGTGGCTGCTTCCCACTAGCTATCTGTTTTACGTTTGGTAGTGTATATATGTCCATGCCACTCTCTCACTTTGTCACAGCCTAAGTACTTCTTGTGAAGAAGAGCTGTGTGGGCATCACCTGGAGCCATTTGTAAAATGCCAATTCTAGGGTATTTAACTTCTTAACCTCTCTAGATAGTCTTCTAATCTGTAAAATGGAGATATTATTACCTACCTAGCAAGATTTGTATCATGTTTGTACAAGATAACATACGTAAGATGTCTGGGCTGTAACAGGTACTGAATTTATTGTGATTGGGACGTGATATTTTAGTTTTATGTATGTTAGTTCTCCTCTCAACTAGATTGCAAGTCATTAGAGGGCGGGGATCAATGGTTTTCTCCCTTTTTGGTCTAACCTATTGCTATCACACAGCTGAGAGCAGAGCAAATGCTTAATAGATGTGTAACGATGTGACTCAAAAGGAACTTCCTCTTGGCCTTTTCATGTTTGGTCTCCCAACTCGCATCAGCCAGTGTCAGGTAGTTCTGTTTCTTGGATCCTACCCAAAGGCTGCTGAATTTAACACTCATGCCCTGAGCAACTGTCCCATGTCCATAGAAAGCTGACCTAACCCCAGATTATGCCATACCCAGTGGAAAATCAGAATGCTGGGTCAACTCGAAGGCCAATCTGAGATTCAGATCTATTGTAGCTTGGGTTTCAAACTCAGAATTTAATCCTGCTTCATACTGAATTTCCAAACCAACCTACACTGTAACTAATCTGACTACTCTGGATTACCCAGGAGTAAAGGTGACCTGACATTAATCCAATAATTGCTTCATCACATTACCACTGTACTTATTTGTTTACTCCTCTCTCTTTGCCACCAGACTGTAAATACCTTGCAGGCAGAGTATGTATTTTACCTTTGGATTCTCAGTAGCATCACAATATAAGATGTATAGTAGATGATAGTTTCATGGGATAACTCGAGACCTGTGTACCTTTTCTGGATTGGAATGAGAGAAAATAAACATTTACCTGATGTTTATTAGGCTTATCTTCAGAAGTTAAATTAACTTTTTGCAATTAGGTCATTTGCTTTTAATTTTTGCTGTGATCCTGGCCATGTGTCCCCACAAAAAAGTATTTCTAAGCCAAATCATCATAAATAATTGTAATAGTGGTAAGAGCTATTCTTGATTATTTACTATCTGTCATGCACTTTGCAAAATTCTTGTCAAGTACTCACAGTAATCCTGTGAGGCAAACATTATATCCATCTTACAGATGAGGACACTAAGTTCCCGTAAGTTAGAAGTCATGGATTCAAACCTGGATTTTTCTGAGTGTAAAACTGTGCTCTTGATGATTCTGATATATAGCTGCCCTGTGTTCTAATTTAAAAAATTGACTTGAGAATGGAGTAAACCTTTCAATATTGTGTTTAATAGAGACATGAATAATTTTTACAAATCATTAACAACTGCATTTCAGGCAATAAATAATCACTCCTAACCACTAGAAACCAGAGTGAGCTTGGCATAATGGAGTTTTCACAGACCTTAATATCAGGGCATTAGAATATGCATCTCATCTCAGCAACCTACTTGTTAAGTAGCCTAGGACACATTTCATAACAGCTCTTTATTTCAGTGTTTGCATCCATAAAGTGGGAATGATGGTATTAATTGCATGATTGTTGTTAAGTTTAATGATAAGTAAATATTTGGCATAGTGTCTTCCACATAGCCCACTCAATAAATAGTAGCCACTTTCATCATCCTCTTACTCTACCTGGATATCCTGCAAGTTCTTTTTAGCTCAAAAATTTCCAACCAAGGGCATTGTTTTCCTCCAAATTTCTGCTTTCTTTGTCTTTTTTTTTTTCCTGCTAATTTGGTGACAGGCATGTGTCAAATTTTATATCAAGCTTTCTTTAAGGAAGGAAACCTAAGAAGATTAAAATCCCCTCTTAGTTGGGACATTTTATTAAAGGAAAAAAGAATGATCAAATAATCTCGATTAGACTAAATACAAGAAAAAGAGAATATCTGGTTAAATGGAATTCCTCTTGACCAACAATTAGCTAGATTGGTGGGTTAAAAGTTTCCCAGAAGGAATCTTAAGCCATTAGCATTTATCAGAAAATTGCTTAAGCATTTTACAGGGTATGTTAATTTCTCTTCCAGAGGAGATTGGTCATTTCATCATGAGAAAGGTTTTATCTTCTACTAGGATGGAGCCATGTTGCCTTACCTCTTTCTCCATTAACAACATCCTGCTTTTCTGGCCCAGAATGTCTCTTCCCAGACTGTGGTCTCTTAACTAATCATCATATCTCCTGTCTCTCTTGAGCCAATTCATCTTCCATACTATAAATGAAACTGTCTTTCTAAAATACAAACCTAATCATTCCGCTCACTAAGTTTAAAAGCTCTCCATTGCCTGATCATTGAAATTTTAAGTCTTTAGCTTGTTCCTTCACAACTTGTTCCCATCCTCCTGATCAGACTTATTTTCATTTGCTCTTTTTAATGAAAGTTTTCTTCTGTTTGTAGAAAGCCCTTTGCTAGCCCTTTACTAGGTGTTCTAAGGACTTGACACACCCATGTATCCTTCTTTATGCTTTCTCCTTCTTGTCCTTTTTGTAAAATTTGATTCATCCTTAAAGACTTTTATTAAGTAATACCTGTTCTCTGAAGTATTTTTCATAAATATCCCACTGGGATGAATATTGCTCTTACCTCCTAAGCAATTAATTAACCCTCCAATATTTTATTCAACAAACACTTATATGGAACCTAATATGGGCCAAATACTATATTAAGAACTTTATAAATATTAACTCATTTATATTTAATATAAATATTAACTTATAATGACACTATGAAACACAGGCAGTTCTTTGTATTCTTGGATGCAGAACTTGTGAATACAGAGGGCTGACTGTACTATGTTATTTCATATAAGGGACTTGAGCATCTGCGGATTTTGGTATCTGAGGAGGTCCTGGAACCAATCCCCTGCAGGTACCAAGGGAGTCTGTAGGTATTAATATTATACCCATTATAGGTTAAAACCCTGAGGCACAGCAAGGTTAAGTTACTTGCCCAAAGTCATACAGGTAGTAAGTGTCACAGCTGGGATTGAAACCCAGGCAATGCAGTCCTCTGGAGTCCATGTTTTTAACCACTATGCCACTATGCTAAAATGACTCTTGTAGACCATCATACATTGCATTAAAAATATATTTTAGCGCTTATTACATTACAGTGTTTTTATTTTTATATACCCACTTCCCCTGCTAAACTCTTTAAGGATAGAAACTAATTGCAATTCCTGGCTCAGCACCTGGCATGAAATGAGTGCTCAATAAATGCTTGTTGAATTTAGTTGATTAAGATTAAAACTATTTTGTTTTTCTTCCCTTTGCTGGTAAATGGACGTGCGCGGCAGTAGTTTGCCTTGAGGTTTGTTTATACTCAGTGGGAGGAAAGGTAAGAAGATAAATGCAAGGTAGTTTAGCAACAAAGAAAGGCAATACTAGTAAATGCTCAGAAAATACCATTAAATACTATTATAGCAGTTCTTTTCAGAAATGAGTATTTACTTTAGGTATGTAGTGAGGGAGACAGAAGGTTACACAATAATAGAGCAACTAGCAGGCCCTACTTCAATAATGCACGTTAACTGACCAAATGTCAGTGGAGTCACACACACAATAAATGCAAGTCATTGAAATAAATGTGTACACTTTGAACATTGCTAAATGAGGTTGACCTATATTCTTTTGAAAGGGAAATGCTGTTTCTAGTAGAAATCCTGATAGCTCAAGATGGAAAAGCTGGACTAGAATTGTCAGAGGAAAAAAAAAATAAACAAAACCCTTCAGAGGGAAAAAATAAAAGAGGATCAAAGAAAAAATAATCATTTAGGCTTTATCATTATCATTTATGAATATTCTCATGGAATCATTTTGTAAGTACATGAATAAAATCTAATATGACTATTGGATTACATGTTATATATGATTTGCTTCTAATTCTTCAGTACAGATTTAATTATATAAAAGAACTAGAGCTTAATATCCAGTAAAGTTATAGATTCAAAGTTAGAATTATTTAGATGAAAGATACTTCAGAACATATTGAGTGCAAACTCCCATCTAATACAGATTTTGCTATTGTTTCTATAGTATTCTTTAGAAATAGTTCATTCTTACTAAACCCATCCAAGTCAGGAAACTAAATATTTCACACAACGATCCTTTCCATTGTTGCTCAACTCCAGTAGTTAGAATGGCAATTAAGTAGAATAATTTTAATTGCAGTCTCATATGAAGTTCAGTGCTAAAAAATACCTTTATATATATATATATATATATATATATATATATATATATATAAATGAAATAGTTTGCAATAAAGTACAGGTTTGCTACAAATAAGGAGATTTGCTGTAGTAATCTGTCATTTAAAGAGAGGAAAAGGGTACATCTTTACCAATAATGTTAACATAAATAAGTGATCAGGTAATTTCACATGATTTTTATACCTTTGGTTAGTCTTAATTAAAACTCTACCTATAGCACTTTGTTGGCAGTAGGGTTAATAAATGTGTTTCAGAATAGCATGTCTTTAAATGCATTCTTTAAATCAGCTGCGTTATCAATGTTATCCCATTTTGTTTAAAAATACCTAGTCTTTGTACTACTGAAGTTACTAGAAGGGAGACATTCTAAACACTATCTCACAAAATGCTCAGAACTATGAATTTTCTGTTTAGTTATCTCTTCCCAAATAAGTATCCGCAGATAAGTGTCCCTTTTGTTATATGGCAGATTTCTTCCTATTGAATGCATCACTATTAAGTGCAGAACACATTTGAATCATTGGTGACATCATAAAGACTTTACATTTGAACAGCTGAAATATTTCTTTTACTTTTTTTTGCATCATTAACTTACAAACTTAACATGTATTTGGTGTCTACTATGCACCAGATAGAGCTTCCTTAGAAGCTAAGAGCATCTAGTGTTGGAAACAAAACAAAGAAAAACGAAACTACATAATATTCTTTATATTAAGCATTTAAAATGAATAAAACTAGTTGCTAAGTGTTTTAAAAGTGTTTTCTGTTATTAAATGCATCTATTGCTGGCATTTATTAAACACTTACCATATGGCAGTCACTATACTAAATGTTTTATAGATACTTGTTTATTCCTCAGAATAATCCTTATAGAGTAGATACTTTTATTACTAATGTTTTATCCATTTTACAGACGAGAGAAGTGAGGCACAGGGAGCCTCATGACATTTTCAAGGTTATACAGCATCTCAGTGGCAGTGCCTGGACTCCATGGCTGTATAGGAAGTGTTAATGAAAACAAACTCCCAAATTATTACTTTAATTGTATACTTAAAAATATCTGCAGGAGAGCCTTTCATTCTTTTTTTATTAAGACACAGACAGTAGCGATAGAAGGTAAGAAAACCATCTCCACAGACAAATGAGAAAAGCCAAACCTTTTATTTAGAAGGAAACTCAGGTTTGCTGATGAAGATAATAAAGTCTTCTTTTGAGATTTTAGTGAAGACCTGAAAAAAACATTTAAAGAGGCAAATGATCCAGTAAAGTCTCTTTGAGAAGCAAAATTCCATAATTAGGAGAAAATGGTAAATTGATTTGTGACAGAGAGACGTGTTCAAGTCCAGCCCCAATATTAGAAAAATAAATGACACAAAGCAGGGTCCCTAGATGGCATTTTACTTATAAAAGTTTCTTCACAGACTGGCTGAATGGATACAAAAACAAGACCCATATAAATGCTGTATACAAGAGATCCACTTCAGACCTAGGGACACATACAGACCATAAGTGAAGGGATGGAAAAAGATATTCCATGCCAGTGGAAATCAAAAGAAAGCTGGAGTAGCAATACTTGTATCAGATAAAATAAACTTTAAAATAAAGACTGTTACAAGAGATAAGGAGGGACACTACATAATGATCAAAGTATCAATCCAAGAAGATATAACAATTATAAATGTTTATGCACCCAGCATAGGAGCACCTCAATACATAAGGCATATGCTAACAACCGTGAAGGGAGAAATAAACAGTAACACAATAATAGTAGGGGACTTTAACACACCACTTACACCAATGGAGAGATCATCCAAACAGAAAATAAATAAGGACACACAAGCTTTAAATGACACAATAGACCAGATAGTTTTAATTGATATTTATAGAACCTTGTACCCAAAAGTGGCAGAATACACTTTCTTCTCAAATGCACACAGAATATTCTCGAGGATAGATTACATCTTGGGTCACAAATCAAGCCCTGGAAAATTTAAGAAAATTGAAATCATATCAAGCATCTTTTCTAACAACAATGCTATGAGATTGGAAATCAATTACAGGAAAAACTGTAAAAATACAAATGCATGGAGGCTAAACAGTGCACTACTAAATAACCAAGACATCACTGAAGAAATCAAAAGAGAAATCAAAAATACATAGAAACAAATGACAATGAAAACACGACAACCCAAAACCTATGGGAAGCAACAAAAGCAATTCTAAGAGGGAAGTTTATAGCAATTCAATCTCACCTCAAGTAACAAGAAAAATCTCAAGTAAACAATCTAACTCTACACTTAAAACCACTAGAGAAGGAAGAACAAAGAAAACCCAAGAAGTCAGTAGAAGAAAAAAAATCATAAAGATCAGAGCAGAAATAAATGAAATAGAAATGAAGAAAACAGTAGCAAAGATCAATAAAACTAAAAGCTGTTTCTTTGAGAAGATAAACAAAATTGATAAACCCGTAGCCAGACTCATCAGGAAAAAAAGGGAGAGGATGTAAATCAATAAAATTAGAAATGAAAAAGGAGAAATCACAACTGACACTGCAGAAATACAAAGGATTATAACAGACTACTACAGACAACTCTATACCAATAAAATGGACAACCATGAAGAAATGGACAAATTCTTGGAAAGGTACAATTTTCCAAGACTGAACCAGGAAGAATTAGACAATATAAACAGACCTATCACAAATAATGAAATTGAAACCATAATTTAAAATCTTCCAACAAACAAAAGTCTAGAACCAGATGGCTTCATAGGTGAATTCTAGCAAACTTTTAGAGAAAAGCTAACACTGATCCTTCTCAAACTCTTCCAAAAAATTGAGGAGAGAGAAACACTCCCAAACTCATTCTACGAGGCCACCATCACCCTGATACCGATACCAGAAAAAGATATCACAAAAAAGAAAATTACAGACCAATATCACTAATGAACATATATGCAAAAGTACTGAACAAAATACTAGCAAACAGAATCCACGAACACATTAAAAGGATAATACACCATGATCAAGTGTGATTTATCCCAGGGATGCAAGGATTCTTCAATGTATGCTAGTCAACAGTGTGATACACCACATTAACAAATTACGGAATAAAAACCATATGATCATCTCAATAGATGCAGAAAAATCTTTTGACAAAATTCAACACCCATTTATGACAAACACTCTCCAGAAAATGGGCACAGAGGGAACCTACCTCAACATAATAAAGGCCATATATGACAAACCCACAGCAAGCCTCCTACTCAATAGTGAAAAACTGAAAGCATTTCCACTAAGATCAGGAATAAGACAAGAGCCCACTCTCACCCCTCTTATTCAACATAGTTTTGGAAGTTCTAGCCATGGCAATCAGAGAAGAAAAACAAATAAAAGGAATACAAGTTGGGAAAGAAGTAAAACTGTCACTATTTTCAGATGACATGATACTATACATAGAAAATCCCAAAGATGCCACCAGAAAACTACTTGAACTAATCAATGAATTTGGTAAGGTCGCAGGGTACAAAATTAATGCACAGAAATCTCTGGCATTCTTATACATCAACAACGAAAAATCAGAAAGAGAAATTAAGGAAACACTCCCATGTACCATTGCAACAAAAAGAATAAAATACCTAGGAATAAACCTGCCTAAGGAGGTGAAAGACTTGTACTCAGAAAACTGTAAAACACCAGTGAAAGAAATCAAAGGTGACATAAACAGATGGAAAAATATACCATGTTCTTGGACTGGAAGAATCAATATTGTGAAAATGACTATACTACCCAAAGCGATCTACAGATTCAGTGCAATCCCTATCAAACTACCAATGGCATTCTTCACAGAATTAGAACAAAAAATGTTACAATTTATATGGAAACACAAAAGACCCCGAATAGCCAAAGCAATCTTGAGAAAGAAAAATGGAGCTGGAGGAATCAGGCTCTCCAACTTCAAAGTATACCACAAAGCTACAGTAATGAAGACAGTATGGTACAGGCACAAAAACAGAAATATAGATCAATGGTACAGGATAGAATGTCCAGAGATAAACCCACACACATATGGTCACCTAATCTATGACAAAGGAGGCAAGAACATACAATGGAGAAAAGACAGCCTCTTCAATAAGTGGTGCTGGGAAAACTGGACAGCTACATGTAAAAGAATGAAATTAGAACACTACCTAACACCATACACAAAAATAAACTCCAAATGCATTAAAGACCTAAATGTAAGACCAGACACTATAAAACTCTTAGAGGAAAACATAGGTAAAACACACTTTGACATAAACCACAGCAAGATCTTTTTTGACCCACTTCCTAGAGTAATGGAAATAAAAACTAAAATAAACAAATGGACTTAATTAAACTTAAAAGCTTTTGCACAGCAAAGGAAACCATAAATAAGACAAAAAGCTACCCCCAAATGGGAGAAAATATTTGCAAATGAAACAACAGACAAAGGATTAATTTCCAAACTATACAGACAGCTCATGGAGCTCAATATCAAAAAAGCAAACAATCTCATTAAAAATGGGCAGAAGACCTAAATAGATATTTCACCAAGAAAGACACAGATAGCCAAGAGGCACATGAAAATATGCTCAACATCACTAATTATTAGAGAAATGCAAATCAAAACTACAATGAGGTATCACCTCACGCCAGTCAGAATGGCCATTATCAAAAAATCTAGAAACAATAAATGCTGGAAAGGTTGTGGTGAAAATGGAACCCTCCTGCACTGTTGGTGGGAATGTAAATTGATACAACCACTATGGAGAACAGTGTGGAAGTTCCTTAAAAAACTAAAAACAGAACTACCATATGACCCAGCAATCCCACTACTGGGCATATACCCTGAGAAAACCATAATTCAGAAAGAGACATGTACCACAATGTTCATTGCAGCACTATTTACAATAGCTAGGACATGGCACCATCCTAACTGTCCATCGATAGATGAATAGATAAAGAAGATGTGGCACATATATACAATGGAATATGACTCAGCCATTAAAAGAAATGAAATTGAGTTATTTGTAGTGAGGTGGGTGGACCTAGAGTCTTTCATACAGAGTGAAGTAAGTCAGAGAAAAACAAATACCATATGCTAACACATATATATGGAATCTAAAAAAAAAAAATGGTACTGATGAACCTAGTTGCAGGGCAGGAACAAAAATGTAGACATAGAGAATGGACTTGAGGACACATGGTGGGAGGGGGAAGCTGGGGCGAAGTGAGAGTAGCATCGACTATACATACACTGCCGAATGTAAAATAGTTGGCTGGTGGGAAGCAGCAGCATAGCACAAGGAGATCAGCTCAGTGCTTTACGATGACCTAGAGAGGTGGGATAGGGAAGATGGGAGGGAGGCTCAAGAGGGAGGGGATATGGGGATATATGTATGCATATAGCTAATCACTTTGGTGTACAACAGAAACTAACAGTACTGTGAAGGAATTATACTCCAGTAAAGATAATTAAAAAATAAATAAATAAATAAGCTTCTTCTAAGAAGGTTTGCTTAGTGCAGCTCATAAATTGTTACCTTCAACAGCAGCATCTATTACCCCCTGTGTCTTTCTGTCCTCAGAAGAGAGCACAGGAATGTGAGGATTAAAGACATATTGGATCTAATTTGGTCAAGGAATATTCTTGCAAGTGAAGAGATCTATTTATCTTGTAACTAACTACCTGCTGAGTTTTTTGTGCCACAGTTTAAACACTGACTCACCTAATTTTTACCAAAAATTTTACAGATGAGTAAACTGAGGCTATGGTTTTAAGATGACACAATAAATTATGGAATCAAATTTAAACCCAGGAGGGTTTCTTGTACACCTGCAGTGACATGCACCTTCCTCCAAAACCCTTCATTCCATTAATCAGTGCTTTCCCCAGTCTACCTCTGTTGGTAGCTTATCTCTTTAAAATACCTTTTTCTCAAGTTTTTAAAGCACTCACAACTAGACTCAGTCCTCTAGGAAAGGTTTAATCAAGGGTATAATTATGCAATAATAAGGCTGCTATGAGATACTGCATTGTTTAGCTGTCTACAATAAGTGAATGATGAATATGAATTTGCCAACATGAAAGGATATTCTACTTACATGTGAGTTAATTCTGACAGATCATCATGTGAAAGAAATGCCCATGCCACTTAAAAACATGGTGATGTTCTGTAAGTGTGGTCTACTTTTAGCTGTCAAGTAGAATTAGGTGAGGAAAGGATGTGGAACTGTCAAAAACTTGTAGGCTGACAGTGTTATTCAATGCAGATTGTAAAATAAGATGATGGATTCTTTCCAGAGAAGTGTCTCTCTGTGGACATGAATCAGTGGCATACTATCACCAAAGCACCAATCTACTTTGGTCATAGTACAGAAAATAATTGGCTATCCTAAGAGAGCTTGAATTGTCTTTCTAGACATCATCAAGAAAGAACAAAATTCAAATTTGTGATTTTATAAATAGCTTAAGAGATGTTCAGAATAAAGGGACCATTATGTATATATATAAAAAACTATTCCTAATTATATTATAAATTTAAAAATAAATAATTGGATAGGAGATGACATATTACACCAAGAGAATGACTGAAAAGTCCTGAGCAGATTCATTTGACCTGACTTAATCTGAGGATACACTGAGAAGTGATAGAGACCATTTAGAAGGCTGTGAAACTGCAAACCACCATGTGCACTACATGGACATTGGCTCTTCATGAGGACTTGAGCCATGTTTACCACAGAACTGTGGGAATTTTGTTTGATAAGTGTGGCCTTTGATATTGGCAGGGGCACGAAATAGATCACTCAGGGCAGAGGCGTGGTGAAGAAAATCCAGCTAGAAAGGCAGTCTAAGCATATGTTTTATAATCAGTCCACTGTAACAGTTGGAAGTGACTGTGGCAGAGAATGTGAGATTTGTATATAGCATCTGAGGCCCTGCTCTTCCACTTATAATTCACAGGAAGTCTCTGAGTCTCAGTTTCTTCATCTGTAGACTTGGAATAAAAATACCTACATTATAGCATTGGTAGGAAGATTAATTATTTCGTGAGGTATAGAATGGTAATCAACAAATGTTTTTATTATGATTATTATGAACAAGATTGGAGCATCTACATGTACCTGTCCAGTTTTGCTAGGCTCTGTGAGGTGTAGCATGACATTTCAGACAAATGTCTTAGGGCGATGGATCTCTGGGAATCTGGGGGAGGAACACAAAAGCACAACAAATAGAAGACAATAGATAAGGGCTAAAATATTGGTCTTTGCTGATTGGCAAAATAGAAATTTACATATTTATTAGCCAGTTTTCCTAGTTAACTTTCCTTCTTACCCCAGTCACACACACAGAAACAACCTTGCCTGCAATGAGGTGGTTCTTTGTAGCTTACACAAAGTATGATCCCCAGAGCCTGAGGACAGGTAGGAGATTGCACTTCCTTCTTTCCCTCTCTCTGTCTCTCCGTCTCTCTGTCTGTCTCTCTGTCTCTCTCTCTCTCTCTCTCTCTATATATATATATAAACGTATGTGTATATCCTTGTAAACACCACCCAGATCATGATACAGAGCATTTCCATCACTAGAAAAAACCTTCATTCGCCTTCCCAGTCGATAGGCCTCTTCCAAGAGTGTTCCAAGGATGCGTATACTGTCCTGATTTTTATCGTCGCAGATCACTTTTGTCTGTCCTTGAACCCCATATAAATGGAATCATGGCAGCATGTATTTTTTATTGTTTAGCTTCTTTCACTCAGCATTTGTCTGTTAGATTTATCTATGCTTTGAATGTATCACTAGTTATTTTCTATTGCTGTGTAGTATTTCATTATTTGCCCATCCTACTATTGATGGATGTTTGAGCTATTTTCAGTTTTGGGCTATTATAAATAAAGTTGCTATACATATTCTCATACATGTCTTTTGGTGGCCATAAGCATTCATTTCGCTAGGTATATACCTAGGTGTAGAATTGCTAGGTCATAGGGTATATATACTGTGAAATATTTTTCCAAAATGGTTATTATTAATTTATATGCCCACCAACAGTATAAGAGAGTTCCAGTTGCTTGGTATTCCCAGTGTTCCGTTTAATTATTATTTTTATTTTTATATATATGAGTATGAGGACAATGCTGTTTTACCAGGTCTTCAGGGAAGGAAACCACACATTCATTCACAGAAATTAAGATAGAACATATCTGACCACAGTTGTGCTTGACTTAAATCTTTAGCCTGGCTTTTGCCTGGCCATACGGTATCACTCCATCACTTCTAGGTTTGGGGCACATCTTCAGCTTCCTAATGCATTTTGCATTTCGCTTATTCTACTATGGTAGTTCCACAGACTCTTCTAGAGGTGTTCCATTTTGTGACATCTGCAAACATGATTCCGCTACATGCTTATCTGCTGACTAAATGTTGATTAGCAGTGACCCCGAGAATAGATAAGGAAGGGTCAATTCTCTGGACTATACATATCACAGCACTATTCTTGCACTTCTAATTTTAACTGCCTTTGCACAGTAGACATTTGGTAAATATTTCTTGAAATGAATTGACTTATTTTTTTTTTCTCTACAAAATAACTTTACTTTGTGCTTACTCCTGTTATAAACGTTGCATTTTCCTGGAAAATTGCACATGGTTTGTATATTTATCTGAAAAGCCTTAATTTGTCTACTTCAACGCTTTCAGTCTTAAATGATATGATTGGAGTAAGCGATATTGTGAGCTTTCTAAAACATAAATCTGCACATAATAGTGCTCAAAAATTAGCTATTAAACATTTTTAAGCAGGACTTAGAACAGCAGTGTAGGCAACTTAGCATTTTGAAAATTATTTGCCTCAGACCTGTGAAAGAATCTGGTAGATACTAGAGACAGTACCTTTAAAATTCTCATTAAAATTATTTGCCCATGCATTAGCAGTTTGGTGGACTAACCATTACCATACCCACATAACATGTCTGGAAACATATGTTATCTCTGACTTTCTAACAGCTCTGTAAAGTTCTCATTTTACAGAAATAAAATCTGAGTCTGGGAGTTAAAATTGTATTTGCCTAAAGTATACATATTATAAGTGGGAATTGTCATCATTAAAGTACAAATATATTTGATACCAAATTTCTTTAATATATGATAAAGTGAAATTAATAAAGTTGACCATAATTGATATGATTTTAAAGCACTGAGCAAGTGAAAAGAGATGAGAATGCTGTAATTTTTTTTTAAATTGCAGGCACCCATATTTTTACAGGGATAGATACAAACTGCTGTGTTGTCCACATGTGACAACTCATTTTCTTTCTGTTTGTTCTTTTCTCAAATTACAGAGCTTTATTTGAAACATTTCTAAAGACTTTCAGAGCATATTATTTTCCCTTTATGCTGAAAAAATCCTGCTTATTATAGCTTACTTTCTATTATTATCTTGCAACACATTCCATGCTGTCCTTTGTCAAATCTCAATGGTGTGGCAGTTTGCCCTTGATGATTACTTTGTTGGAGACCTGTCTTATTTTTTCTACTGTTTACTTTTTCAAGTGAATGTCTGTATATGTTTTTTCTTTCTATTTTCATCAATGCCGTTTACCTTCTTACAAATTCTAACTTACGGTGTGTCTGTCTGACTTTGAGCAAATGGAATTGAAAAATTCTGGAGTATCAATTCATCTAGGCTAATTTGTGCATCTCTAAATACATGTCTTTCTGAGCCCCATCAATTATGGAGCTAAACATTGGATCATGGTGAGTGAAACCAGAATTTTTCAGCTGAATTTAATCCTAGGATTAGCCTAGATTTGTTACATTTAAGAATTTACATATTCAACTACAGGAAAACCTATTGGTGTTAAAAATAGGCTTATTTGATCATGTGATTAATTTATACCCTAAATATCAATCAGAAAAGCTGATAGAACCATCATCAGATGAATTTTTTTACTATACCATTTTTTTTCTGTTTAATATTCACTTCCTTCCAATTCTTGATGTTAAAATTTCAATGTTAGTAAAAAACACAGAATCTGAAAGGGCTCCATTTGTCTAGTTAATATGAATTCTATTAAGACTCAGGACATCTCTCTTTTCTACTGTACTGCCCTGACATTTAGGTACTGCATGAAAGCCAGTTAACTATACACACAGGTGCCAAAGTTATCACCTGAGCTTCATTTCAGATAAAATTACTACTTTCTTATTTCCAGAGGAAAGTAAGCCATAAATTCCTACCTCAAAAGTAATAGTAACAGGGTGATGACAATTGAATAGTAATCACAGCCATATATTAATTGTTTTAAGCTGCAGGGGTAGGGACAGATGATTGTCACAGATTCTCTCTGCAGGTCCCACTGAGACTTTAAACTGTGACTGTCTGTTGCCTCTTCATTCTAAATTGTTGCTGAGCTACTCCCCCCACTTCTTCTCCTTCATCTTATATCTTCTTTGATTCTTGTCTCACATATTATCAAAGCCTTTCCCAGAGTTTCTTTGTCATCATTATCATATATATCCAGATGGGAATATCTTCTTGTCTGGCCCAATTTTCAGAAATGCAGTTTCTGTGTATGTGTTAAGAGAAAGGGAGTCCTGTGGCTGAATAGCTAGCAAACCTTTGACATCTTTGGCTGAATGACATCTCCAGTTTTTCCCAGGCAAAGAAAATAGCTTTTAGAACACTGATTCACAGTCGTATTGGGGGGATATAGAAAAAGGAACTTCTGATTTCAGTAATCAATAGCAAATTAAAATATCACATTTCATATATTTTAAGGAAAATAATGAATGTCCAACTATATTATTGTATGTATGTATTCATCTTCTTTTCAGAATTTTAGACTTATTGGAAATAAAGCTTATGAACATGAATTGACCCTGTATTCCAGAGATTTAATAATTTTAAATTTCAAATCAAAAGCTTTGAAGTTACATGTTGTTTTATGCATTTAGGATAGCTGGTTGTCATCTCCTATAGCACTAAGTTGCCTTTCATAATAACTTATCACTCCTGATTAGGACTGTGGGAAGGGACAGTGCAATATTGGCTGCAAGAATTGACAGAAAGTAAAGTCAGAAGCCCTGGAATAATCTTGTAACTGCAAGTTTTATCTTTAGTTTAAAATATATTAATAAAGCAACTGAAGCTAAAAGGTCATCCACAGCTTGAGGTTGAGGACATTGTTTTTGTGGCAAGGCTCTCTCCTAAGAATGTTTAACTAGAAGATTGCACAGTGGGTGACAGCTCTTCAGGTGCTGGGCAAGTGCCAGGAGACCTCCCTAATAAGGTGTAAATATGGAGCTGATGACCATCTGTGTCCCATCAGGTAGAAAGTTCTTGGGGACCATCCAGCCCACCTTGACATATAATGCTGGCCAAATGTCTTAGGATCTTCCTGCTGTTTTAAGCTTCTCTAATATGCAGCTATTTTTTCTTAGTATTTAGCAATAACAGTATTTTTGTGTTGCCTGAGTAATTCTTCTTGTGACCAGAGACTAGACAAAAGTTGTAGGAAAGAACAGAAATATTAAAACAGATACATTAGAGAAACAGTTTTCCATACTGGTGTAGTGCATGCTGGATGCTGACTCCAAGACTCTGAGGTTCTTCACAGAGCCATCCCTACATACAGAACTTGATGTGGCTTCTTGTAGTTCCAATGATGCTAACTAAGGTGTGGGGCTCTTAGCAAGGTTCTGAAATAGAAAGTGCCTTTTGTAGACAGGTAATGAAGTCCAGGAAATCTGATGGTGCAAAGGTGACTGGGGTTTTTGCCTCTTAAGGGAAAACAATCTTCTTCAACCACCTTTCTTATAGTTGTATATGTTTAGGAAAAGCCCACTATTTTCAAAAAATGTTCAAAAGACAGTAATTTCCCAGTGTGAGCCTACATTGTTTTACCCATTACACACAGATTCTGCTTTGTGTCCCTTCTAAAATGTGTCCACATCTTAACCTAGCTGATGCTGAAAATTTCATGCATTTATCACTCCACCTCATCACTACTGCAGTTCTTTTTTTTTTTTTTTTTTCTTCTTGTTTAGTGGCATTTTGTTTTAGGAAAAAGAGGTTAGATTTACAGCCTTGGGAATGAAAGGTGTCTCTTTTGAAAAGCAGAATAAATATTATATAGAGAGTGAGAGCATTTGTGCAAATGCAGGCAAAGAGCTGTGTCTGCTCTTTTGGGCTCCTCAGCATGCAAATTCCCGCCAGTGCTTGCTGACATTTTTAATAACAGCATGAGTGGCCAAGGAACCAACTGAAGACCTTGTGACTAAGTGGGAAAAATGCATAATAGAAAAAGGAGTGTGTAGTTAATCCTTCTTTCTGGGGTAATGGAATCAGAGCATTGGAGCAGAGACATCCAAATTATCAGTATCTGACTTAGCATGCTTTGGGTTGTTTTCAATAAAATTTTTCTGTCTGATTCATTTATATAACTCAGAAAATAGAAAGACGATCCTATTCACAGCACAGTTTTAGACCATCTTGGAAGATGCAATGTATAAAACAGAACTCTGCCCTGAATAATAAATGGCTAAATTATTGTGCAAGGGAAGTATGGAGTTATTGGTACAGAAAGTAAGTACTATAAGAATTCAGAGTCAGAAAAGTCAATACGGGACAAGTGGACAGGAAGGCTTTATGGGAATAGATAGAACTTGACCTTAATCTTGAACAATAAGTGGACTTTTTTTGATAGGTGTAGAGGGGGAAAATGGTAGCAAGAAGCACTGAAGGTGGGACTAAGAAGAGGTTGGAAGAGTCCGTTCTCAGGTGTAAAGAGATCACGAACGCTTGATGGAAGGAATGGAATCCAGCTGTGGCAACTCAGTAGCTGAGGAAGTCAACATTTGCTTTGGGGAATGAATAGTGGTTAAGCAATAACTTTTTAAAAAAATATTAATTCATTCATTTATTTTTGGCTGTGTTGGGTCTTCGTTTCTGTGCGAGGGCTTTCTCTAGTGGCGGCGAGCAGGGACCACTCTTCATCGCGGTGCACGGGCCTCTCACTGTTGTGGCCTCTCTTGCTGCGGAGCACAGGCTCCAGACGCGCAGGCTCAGTAGTTGTGGCTCACAGGCCCTGTTGCTCCGCGGCATGTGGGATCTTCCTGGACCAGGGCTCAAACCCGTGTCCCCTGCGTTGGCAGGCGGATTCTCTACCACTGTGCCACCAGGGAAGCCCAAGCAGTAACTTTTGAAAGAATTTCTCTTTCTGGCTCCTCTTGACCATGAGAGACAGAGTGATAATTTCTTTGATTACGAGTTAAGTAAGAAAGAGGTGTTCAAGAAGGTAAGATTTTGAAAGCCACATTTGGAAGGAACGAGTTGGCTGTGATGGCTTGCCTGTGGATACTTTGAAGGTAGAACTCCTTCCAATCTTAAACTAGTCACACCTGGATCTGTAGAGCTCAGGTGAGAGGGTCTGGAAATCATGTTGAAAACAGAGATAGATAATAAAGATCCTATTGCTATACCAGTCTTCCAGGTGCCTATATAAGATAGAACTTTACAGCAACTTTATGAGGTAGATTTTACTATGCTCATTTCAGAGATGAAAAATTTCAGCTTCTAGGAAGTTATTTGGCTTGTTCAATGCCCCACAAATACAGGGTGACAGAGCTGGGGTTTAACTTCAAGAGCTTCTGCCTTTGCACTCATGCCCTTTCCATTAACCTGTATTACTTTGTCACATTATGTGGGTAGAAAGTACAAAGCAACAATGGCAGTGAGCTAGAAACGTACACATTTTTTTCTAAAGGCTCATCGTCACACAGATGAAATTAAACCAGAAACAGATACGAGATAGGACATAATTTAGTGCTTTTCTACAAGTCATTATTATAGTTACAGAGATTAAGGTTTGTGCTTCTTTTCTTATTCATCCCATCAATAAACACAACTATACTCCCAGCTCTCCATGTTTGTATAGTTTACAGAGTACTTTAAAAATGTTTTAAAATAATCTTCACAAAAATTCATTAATAGCAGGTAGGGTATGGGCATTATTTCCAATTTTTGGAAAGAAAAACTGAGATTCCAGAGGTGCTAAATGGTAGAGGTAGTAGCTGAATCCAGTTTTTGTTTCTAAATCTAATGGTGCACTTAGTTCTAGGTATCTCAAATGTCGGCACTATGTCACCCATGTTGGCTTTTGGAAAAATGACTAGGTGTGATCTGTTCTTGTTTTTTATCTGACCATCACAGCTATTGCAGCCTGAAATACTTTTCTAAACTTTATAGAAGATACTTCTCTACTTATAATCATTTTCTTTATCATTTTCTAATCCAGAGTAGTTTATATTTCCCAGTTAGGTATTCTTGGAATGGTTCTCAGGTTACATCTCTAATTTCATCTAATTTTTCAGTTACTACTTTTAAGATTTCTTAAAATATATAAACCACTACCCCTCACATCAAACAGGATAAAAGAATGTTAATAGCCCTGATTATTATATATTAGGACTTGGAATCTGGTGTCAGTGGAAGCATCTATAATGTCTTTCTCTTTTTGCATAAGTTCAGTCATGGTTAATTATTCATTAAATAATTTCATGTCATTGAAAGGGCAGAAAAACAATATGGGGAAAAATCCTGGTTTCTTAAATTATACTGATCTTTCCTTATAGATAATATGGATAATGGCCTCCTTTTAAAACTAAATGAAGTTACATATTGGACTTGTAAGTTTGTCACAGACTTACCTCACTTTTAGCACCCAGGACCCTTTGAAGCCATTTGGAGCCTCATGCTGCTTTTTTCCATAGTCTTTGCACCCTGATGGCCCAGGCACACTTAGTTCTGCCATGTCGAGCCCTGGGAGAAAGTCAAGGTCAAACTACTTGGCATTTTCCACACCAGAAGGCAGAGTCATTGTAGGAAATGGGTCACAGCCCCTGTATGAGAGGGAGAGAGAGAGAAGCAGCATGCATTTCCTATTCACTCTAGTGTAATGCGAGGCTGGGCCTGCAGGGTCCCCTGTTATTGCATTCTCTTACCTAAGGTAATCCTGAGAGGTATTACCATTGGAAGAAAAATAGAAAATGCAATGGGATCATCCTCAGCATTAACTATATTTAAATGTGTTCACTAGTCTTGAACAGTTCTCACACACTGATGATGAAATAAGGAGAAATTTCTTCAATGAGAAAACTACATTCTAACTGAGATTAAGTCAAAATAATTGAAAACACATGTAGGGGAGCAAAATATGCCACCCCAAAATGTGTCTCTTTGGCATAAAGATTTTTTTAGACTGATCATTTTTAAGAAACAGAAGACCCAGGGAATTTTTCTTGTTACCTCCCCCTAACTGCCTAAAATAATTTAGATAGAGCCCTATTCCAGGAAAGAAGCTATCAGATAGATAACTATAATATGAACTAGGTGTGGTAGACAGGGAAGAACCTATCAGAGTCTAAAATTTCTCTCTGTCCCATTGTCTCTGCATGGCCCAGCAAACATTTATTTACCAAACATTTGCTTTCCATCTCCATGTGAGTTGCTTCCTCCCCTTTGAAGTCCCAAACCATACCCCCAACTTCCTCTTTTGTCTGAAGATGGTATTTAAGGTGAGGGCTTCAGCCATTTTGGAGAGTTACTCAGTTTTCCTGGGTTTCTCCCATGTATACATACTATTAAACTTTGTTTGATATTTCTCCTGTTAATCTGTCTCATGTCAATTTAATTCTTAGACCAACTGGGAGAACCAAGAAGCATAGAGGAAAATTTCTTCCCCCCAAAACAAGGTAACAATGGAAAGATTCCTGTGGCTGTGTGATACCACAGGGCTCCATGCAATTGAAAAGGAAAAATGCACACACAAAAAGAGTATCTGAAGAAAACACATGAGGAATGAGCATCAAAGAAATCAATAGGAAAAATTACCTCCCCTAAGTATAATGTCAAGGAAGCTCTATTGGAAAAAAATGTTGTAATACCTCCTCCTAGAGGAATGTGCAGAGGTAAAGGCAAGCATTTTTAAGACTAGAAGAAACTACACTGGAATTTAAAACAAAAACTAATAATCTAGATGACAAAGACCTATGGAAGGTGTTTATGTGTTCCGTGGGGAAAATAAAATTAATGAAAAAATGAACATATTGCATTTATACACAACATATGTTTTATGCTATTCTAGTCCTAACACAGTATTTTTGTTATTCCAAATGATTAAGGATCCACTGTAATCCATTAGGTTTTTGTGGAATGGTTATATAGAATGACAACTCAATATTCTGCTGCTCTCCACAAAACTTTTGAAAGGCTTGGAGAATATACTTGGGTAGGGGAGGTTTTCCTTCTACCCTTCTAGGTTTTTGACTGAGACATCCCTGTAATAAAAAGACAGATTAACAGGAGAAAAAAAAAAAGAAGAAGTTTAATAACATGTATACCTCCTGTATATGTGGTAGATACCCAGGAGAACTAACTCCCCAAAATGGCCCAAGCCACAACCTTAAATACCATCTCTAGCTAAAGACAGAAGAAGATGTTGGAGGGTAGGGGATTCAATTATGGGAGTTTATCAAGAAAAGCACAGTAAACAAGAGTATGGCTGTTATACAGATTTAAGTCATTTCCTTCTCCATTGATAAGAGTTTCCAGAGATTTGGTCATCTTTCTCTTCCTGGTACAGAGAGGAAGACACCCTTACAAATGGACATTTCACTTATAAATGCAAATGTTTCTTACAAAAGGATAACTTCTACTCAGTTTTCAGAGCTTCTCGTGTGTCTGCTGTTTCTTAAAACTAATCAGCCTAAGATAATCCTTATGCCAAAGAGACATATTTTAGCGTGACAAATTATGCTCCCTTGAACTTGTTTGCTACAAGAAAAGAACCACAAATGCACCTGGCAGGTTTTATAAATATACTTTTTCTTTAAGTTGGCTTAAATGTGTATTTTATTTATTTTTTTTGCAACAGCTGTTTCTTTTTTTTCTTTTGGCTACATTGGGTCTTCGTTGCTGCGTGCGGGCTTTCTCTAGTTGTGGCGAATGGGGTCTACTCTTCATTGCAGTACGCAGGCTTCTCATTGCGGTGGCTTCTCTTGTTGCAGAGCACGGGCTCTAGTCGCGTGGGCTTCAGTAGTTGCAGCGCACGGGCTCAGTAGCTGTGGCTCGTGGGTTCTAGAGCGCAGGCTCAGTAGTTGTGGCGCACGGGCTTAGTTGCTGCGCGGCATGTGGGATCTTCCCAGACCAGGGCTTGAACCCATGTGCCCTGCATTGGCAGGCAGATTCTTAACCACTGTGCCACCAGGGAAACCCTAAACATGTATTTTTAAAAGAAGAGGGGATCAGACCTGGCTGATACTCAGCTGTAAGCTGAATAGGTTATAAAACTTATATCCTTTATCACTGGTCAGTATCCAGAAAGAATCAGTTAAATACTTAGACTATTACCTTGAAGTTGGGCATCTAGTGGACTTACACCTTTTCCATTTGATACAATATGAATTATTGCAACATGTTTTGGCCCCAAATCAGAAGAGCAGCATATTCTGTTTCACAAGGTTTATTGTCCACTTCAGATAGAAAAATAAAAGGTATTTGCTAAGAGTTCTATGTCCTTTTCTTAAAGAAAAAAAGAGTAAAACATTTATTTCTGAATGCTGAATGAGAATATGAATATAATTATGATATTTTTATTGCTTAATATTTTAAATTACCTAGACAATACATATTATGCTTAACCTTAGAATAACTATACTGTCTTGTATACTAATATTAAGAACACTATTTTAATTTTTTAAATTGCAGTTATGTATATTCTTTCATTTTAAAATTTTCTGAAACAAGAAAAAAACATACTAAATTTGTATGATGAAAATATATTTATGATTTAAAAACAATAAAGTCAAAAATTATACCTTCTCAGACATAATAATTGCAAGAAGCTGGCAATATTTAAATATTGAATGTGGGCTCTGAATTATTTCTCTAGGAGTGGTGAAAGTTCTTTGCTTCTTATTTACTATGAATTCATTGAATATCAGATGCTATCTCAGGCAATGAGATTCCAGAGGGGAAATCCAGAGTTTCTTCTGGGTTTATGGATTTGCACCTGAGTCTCTTTGGTGTTTAAGGGTGTATCCCTATCTTTTCATTACATGATCCTGATCTTTTTATGCACTGAGGCTGACCAGGGCCCAAAGTGTGTTCCATAACTGTACAACTGGATAATATTGATATTAATCATAATGACATAGGCAAATATTTATTTAATGCTTACTATGTGCCAGACTTAATTTAAATGTTTTATATTACTGAATCTTCACAAAATACCCATGAGAATGTTCTTATTGTCCCTGTTTTACAGATGAGGAAGACAAGGGAAGGGCCAAGATTGAAAAAGTTTAACTTGTTAATGGCACAACTGATGTGAAGAATGTATTTTGACTTTCATATGTAGTGATATAACCTTGAACCTAATAACCCAACCAGTCAGGGTCCTTTTTAATGTTAGTAATGTGTCATGCATGAATAGTGTTTCTATGGACTGTGATCTCTTGAGGAATATTTCTGTTGAACTGTCTGAAGAGATTAATTCAGTCTTGGGTGAACAAGGAATCCTTCATGTGTTTATTGATAAAGTTGCAGGGCTCCATTCTCAGTGGTTAGGATATGGCCCTCTGGCCCTCTGTGAACTGCTTCTGAATCAGAGCTAGGCCTGGCTCTGAAAGGTTTCCTGTCCCTCATCCAGGTTTCCCAGAGTGCATCAAGCTTTACCTTTGGAGAAGGTGCTCTCACCTTGAGAGGCTGTGCTGATCTTTTGTCGTTACAGTACTCTGGTACCTTCTCTCTCTGAATCCTTCCTACAACCTAAACCTTCTTATATCCTGGATATTTCTGCCCTACCCTCATCAATTTGTTTTTCCTTCCTAGCAATTCTTTTTCTTCTGAAGCTCTGTCCTTCTGGGAGTTTATGTCAGATATCTGCTGTTAATTCCAGAGATTCTCAAGTACTTTCACTAACACAGCCCTTTTAATTTCTTAGTGACTCATTAGGTATTTGTTGCACTCACCCACAACGTGGAGGCTGTGGGGCCATCTTCCCTTTCAGCTAGTTGTTCTCAGACTCAGTTTCCATTTATAGTAGCATCCTCTCTCTTTGGAAGGATATGTTGCCTATTTGGGGTTCCATCTTTGATTCCATTTCACTTCCTGCTGCTCCTGCCACACAATTGCTGTTTCTTCTAGACCCTGCTCTTGCGGGGAGGGGGTAAAAGGAGAGGGGGGAGGGTTTGGGTACACCCATCTGCAATTTAGAGCTTCTGGGATTCCTCATCACCCAGTTTGTTAACATCATCGATGTTTCTCTCTGCTCCATTGCCCTTTTCCCTTAATTTCATCTGAAGACAATTCCTTTCCTGTTATTCTTTCTTAGTGGAATTCCTGTTCTTGTTTCATAAATTCAGCTTCTTCTCTTACCTCTCTGAGGGTGTTAATATAACTTTTTCCTCTATCGTCGTCTTCTTTTCTCTACATATTCTCCTTTTCCTCAACTTGCTTATTGCTTTTGTTTGATTTGTTCTCTACTTGTTACATGGGAATCTTTCTTCAGATAGTTTGAACCTGGCAAACTTAGGTTGTTTACTCAGATAAACAACCTTTATTTGTGAGTTTATCCACTGAGGGCTTTGCTGTAGGGTGATTTGCCAGGTCTGTTCTTTGAGGAGCCTCTGATGTCAGTAATTTTAGGTTACCCCCACTAGAACTGGTCAGATTTCCTGGAGAAGGACCTTTCAATTTCTTGTGTGGAGGGAATAGAATTAATTGCCTTATCTGAAAGCAGACTCAAGAAATGGAGTTGAATTTGGGCCTCAGTATTCAGTATGTGTGTGTTCTCTTATCTTCCTGTTGCTGGTATGGTGTCCCTACCTTCAATCTGTTCCCAAACCCCAGGATCCTCTATATTAACCTCTGTAAAACATAAACCTCTAGTCTTATAACAAGATAGGGGAGAGGATATTTTGTAGAGGAGGAGAACTAACTACATCTTGAAGAGTCTATTTTCAGACCAATCTTCATTCCCTTTTGCAAATATAACTTTTGCCACCAGTTCTTTGTGGAGAATCAACAACGTACATCAGATTATATCTCTGCTTTTTTCTGACTGCTAAGTCAGTTTAAGGTTCTGTTTTCCAGGTTCCAAAATTTTATTGCTCTTATCTTCTTTCCTATTTTGTTGCCTTTTTTGGGGGGGTTATGATGTTTGAAACATCTTTTACCATTGTTTTAATGAAGTTGTTGAAGGGAATTAAAAGTAAATTTATGCATTCAGTTTACTGTCATTAACCAAATGTTAATGTGCTTTGATAAATACTCAAGCATATGAAAAATCTGTATATATTTATGGGTCCTACAATATTTTGGGCCTCCTTGAGGACAAAGATTCTATATCTTTGAAACATTTATTATTCTCACTTCTATATCATAATTGTCACAAGAACTGGGAGTTCTCTTATGTTCCAAGTCCCTCTGCAAGCACATTATCTGTTTTCCTACAGGAGAGATATTATCCCTTACTATGTTAATAATCTAGTACATAGGAAAGTGCCCATCATAGACCTTTAATTTTCTGAAAAATTACTACCTTATATGAAAACTATAAAATGAATCCCTTGCCATTTTTTTCCCATACCATTAAATTCTGAACCATTAATCTTAGGTATTAATCACAAATGCCTAAGATTAAGTTTTAACTGTAACAAATGGGTGTTTCCACTTTGAAAAAGGTTGCTCACCCCTTTCCTTTCAACCGAAGTTTACTTTATTGGATTTGTGTTCCTAATTATTTCAGAAAGACTTTTTAAAAGAAAACTGACTATCTGATTATTTTTAGTATATTTTTAAACTTATCTATTGTTGTAAAGCAAAGTACCCGAAAACCTAGTGGCTGAAAACAATAATTTATGTTGCTGATAACTTTGTGAGTCTAGGAATTCTGGAAGGGCTTGACTGAGTGGTTTGTCTCTGATTCACATGACATCATCAGAGTACCCCAGACGTAAGGGATCTGGTTCCAAAAGGATGTCTTCCCTCACATATCTGGCACCGTAGTATTTTCTGGCCTCTCTCTCACCACCTCGCGTCTGATCTTCTGTGTCCTCCTCATGTACCTTGGGCTCTCACAGCATGGCAGTCTCAGGCTAGTCAGACTTCCTACATAGCAGTTGGCTTCCTCAAGAGCAAATGTTCCACGAATAAGACAGGAAATGTTTCCCAGGACAGGAAGTAGGAGCTGACCTCAGCCTGGAAACTAGGATAGCATCACTTGTGTTACATTCCATTGATCAGAGCAGTCACAGAGCCTGCCCATACTCAACAGGAGGTGACATAGAGACCACCTCTCAATGGGAGGAATGACAGAAAATTTGCAGCTATCTCTAATCTGCTAATCAGTCTCTCTCTTTCCCTCTCTCTCTCTCACACACACACATATATACACACAAACACACACACAATAAACATATATACATACTACCTATAAAAAGATTTGAGGGCTTCCCTGGTGGCGGAGTGGTTGGGAGTCCGCCTGCCGATGCAGGGGACACGGGTTCGTGCCCCGGTCCGGGAGGATCCCACATGGCGCGAAGCGGCTGGGCCTGTGAGCCATGGCTGCTGAGCCTGCGCGTCCGGAGCCTGTGCTCTGCAAGAGGGGAGGCCACAGCAGTGAGAGGCCCGCGTACCGCAAAAAAAAAAAAAAAAAAAAAAAAAAAAAAAAAATTTGGCCAATTTCAGAACCTAAAGCAGTACATCTGCAAAATGGATGACAAAACCCATAAACACCAGCCATATATAGGAGAACCAGAGATCCCCTACCCCTTTTTCATTACTGTTTTCTAATGATGTATTTTTAGTAGAAGTTCTCCCCATAGCTATGACTGATATCACTTCTGATCCCAGAGCAGGGGAGAACAAAACTTCACTGAATGAATTTTCTTAAGAGCCACCAACCTACCTATAATACAGCGCTGAGATTGTCACTTCATTCCCCGGAGGGTGTGGCTCTGTTTGGACAATTCCCCACTTGCCATTAAGATGGCAGAGGAAGAATATAAGGTATCTCTGCCAAGGAAATGTCATCTTTCAAAGCAGCAGCAGGCCAGGCAGGAGCTATGGTGGCAGTTCCTTAATACCAGAAAAATTACATGGTTGGGGGAGTGTAAACTATCCCCATTGCTAGGAAACAAACCAATACAGCCAGTCTTCGCAGCACCCCATGTGGCACAGTGGCATCACCTATGAACGAGTTCCTGGTATGCAAGAAGGTTTGCTCTCTTACCTGTGGCCTGGAGCTTGTGATCCTAAAACAATTCACTTACTAGAAAGTATTTTCTCAAGAAAAGGGCACCAGCTTCAGAGACACACAGATCTGGATTCTAATCTTGGCTGTATTACTTAATGGCTTTTTGTCTTAGGGAAACATAATTAACCACTCTGATACTTGAGTTATTCAGTTGTATAATGTTTATATTATAAAATTATCATAACAACGCATCTTTTTTTAAAAACTTGTTACCATATGGACACTCCCACCTACGTTATTTTGAAGCAATTACCAGATATGTTGCATCTTGAAGTATATCAATGTATATCTTTAACATTAAAGAAATTCCTTAATAACATAACTTCTGTGAAATTATGATACCTAAATTATTAATAATTAATATTATTATCATTAATTCATAACATCAAATATTCAGCCAATGTTCATATTTCTCCAATTGCCTTTGCAATTATTGTTATATTTTACAGTTTTTGTTTGCATTGGGATCAAAATAATGTCCCATATTAGTTGATACGTCTTTTAAGTGTCTTTTTAAAAATAAGCTTTTTTTTTTAAACATCTTTATTGGAGTATATTTGCTTTACAATGGTGTGTTAGTTTCTGCTTTATAAAAAAGTGAATCAGTTATACATATACATATGTTCCCATATCTCTTCTCTCTTGCATCTCCCTCCCTCCCACCCTCCCTATCCCACCCCTCCAGGTGGTCACAAAGCACCGAGCTGATCTCCCTGTGCTATGCGGCTGCTTCCCACTAGCTATCTACCTTACGTTTGGTAGTGTATATATATCCATGCCTCTCTCTCGCTTTGTCACAGCTTACCCTTCCCCCTCCCCATATTCTCAAGTCCATTCTCTAGTAGGTTTGTGTCTTTATTCCTGTCCTACCCCTAGGTTTTTCATGACATTTTTTTCCCTTAAATTCCATATATATGTGTTAACATACGGTATTTGCCTTTCTCTTTCTGACTTACTTCGCTCTGTATGACAGACTCTAAGTCTATCCACCTCATTACAAATAGCTCAATTTCGTTTCTTTTTATGGCTGAGTAATATTCCATTGTATATATGTGCCACATCTTCTTTATCCATTCAACCGATGATGGACACTTAGGTTGTTTCCCTCTCCTGGCTATTGTAAATAGAACTGCAGTGAACATTTTGGTACATGACTCTTTTTGAATTATGGTTTTCTCAGCGTATATGCCCTGTAGTGGGATTGCTGGGTCATATGGTAGTTCTATTTGTAGTTTTTTAAGGAACCTCCATACTGTTCTTCTCAGTGGCTGTATCAATTTACATTCCCACCAGCAGTGCAAGAGGGTTGCCTTTACTACACACCCTCTCCAGCATTTATTGTTTCTAGATTTTTTGATGATGGCCATTCTGACTGGTGTGAGATATCTCATTGTAGTTTTGATTTGCATTTCTCTAATGATTAATGATGTTGAGCATTCTTTCATGTGTTTGTTGGCAGTCTGTATATCTTCTTTGGAGAAATGTCTGTTTAGGTCTTCTGCCCATTTTTGGATTGTGTTGTTTGTTTTTTGGCATTGAGCAGCATGAGCTGCTTATAAATTTTGGAGATTAATCCTTCGTCAGTTGCTTCATTTGCAAAAATTTTTTCCAATTCTGAGGGTTGTCTTTTGGTCTTGATTATGGTTTCCGTTGCTGTGCAAAAGCTTTGAAATTTCATTAGGTCCCATTTGTTTTTGTTTTTATTTCCATTTCTCTAGGAGGTGGGTCAAAAAGGATCCTGCTGTGATTTATGTCATAGAGTGTTCTGCCTATGTTTTCCTCTAAGAGTTTGATAGTTCCTGGCCTTACATTTAGGTCTTTAATCCACTTTGAGCTTATTTTTGTGTATGGTGTTACGGAGTGATCTAATCTTATACTTTTACATGTACCTGTCCAGTTTTCCCAGCACCACTTTTTGAAGAGGCTGTCCTTTCTCCACTGTACATTCCTGCCTCCCTTATCAAAGATAAGGTGACCATATGTGCGTGGGTTTATCTCTGGGCTTTCTATCCTGTACCATTGATCTATATTTCTGTTTTTGTGCCCGTACCATACTGTCTTGATTACTGTAGCTTTGTAGTATAGTCTGAAGTTAGGGAGCCTGATTCCTCCAGCTCCGTTTTTCGTTCTCAAAATTGCTTTGGCTATTCGGGATCTTTTGTGCTTCCATACAAATTGTGAAAGATTTTGTTCTAGTTCTGTGAAAAATGCCAATGGTAGTTTGATAGGGATTGCATTGAATCTGTAGATTGCTTTGGGTAGTAGAGTCATTTTCACAATGTTGATTCTTCCAATCCAAGAACATGGTATATCTCTCCATCAATTTGTATCATCTTTAATTTCTTTCATCAGTGTCTTATAATTTTCTGCATACAGGTCTTTTGTCTCCTTAGGTAGGTTTATTCCTAGATATTTTATTCTTTTTGTTGCAATGGTAAATGGGAGTGTTTTCTTGATTTCACTTTCAGATTTTTCATCCATAGTGTATAGGAATGCCAGAGATTTGTGTGCATTAATTTTGTATCCTGCTACTTTACCAAATTCATTGTTTAGCTCTAGTAGTTTTCTGGTAGCATCTTTAGGATTCTCTGTGTATAGTATCATGTCATCTGCAAACAGTGACAGCTTTACTTCTTCTTTTCCAATTTGGATTCCATTTATTTCCTTTTCTAGTCTGATTGCTGTGGCTAAAACTTCCAAAACTATGTTGAATAAGAGTGGTGAGAGTGGGCAACCTTGTCTTGTTCCTGATCTTAGTGGAAACGCTTTCAGTTTTTCACCATTGAGGACGATGTTGGCTCTGGGTTTGTCATATATGCCCTTTATTATGTTGAGGAAAGTTCCCTCTATGCCTACTTTCTGCAGGGTTTTTATCATAAATGGGTGTTGAATTTTGTCAAAAGCTTTCTCTGCATCTATTGAGATGATCATATGGTTCTTCTCCTTCAATTTGTTAATATGGTGTATCATGTTGATTGATTTGCGTATATTGAAGAATCCTTGCATTCCTGGAATAAACCCCACTTTATCATGGTGCATGATCCTTTTAATGTGTTGTTGGATTCTGTTTCCTAGTATTTTGTTGAGGATTTTTGCATCTATGTTCATCAGTGATATTGGCCAGTAGTTTTCTTTCTTTGTGACATCCTTGTCTGGTTTTGGTATCAGGGTGATGGTGGCCTCGTAGAATGAGTTTGGGAGTGTTCCTTCCTCTGCTGTATTTTGGAAGAGTTTGAGAAGGATAAGTGTTAGCTCTTCTCTAAATGTTTGATAGAATTTGCCTGTGAAGCCATCTGGTCCTGGGCTTTTGTTTGTTGGAAGATTTTTAATCACAGTTTCAATTTCAGTGCTTGTGATTGCTCTGTTCATATTTTCTATTTCTTCCTGGTTCAGTCTCTGAAGGTTGTGCATTTCTAAGAATTTGTACATTTCTTCCAGGTTGTCCATTTTATTGGCATAGCGTTGCTTGTAGTAATCTCTCACGATCTTTTGTATTTCTGCAGTGTCAGTTGTTATTTCTCCTTTTCATTCCTAATTCTATTGATTTGATTCTTCTCCCTTTTTTTCTTGATGAGTCTGGCTAATGGTTTATCAATTTTGTTTATCTTCTCAAAGAACCAGCTTTTAGTTTTATTGATCTTTGCTATCATTTCCTTCATTTCTTTTTCATTTATTTCTGATCTGATTTTTATGATTTCTTTCCTTCTGCTAACTTTGGGGTTTTTTTTTTCTTCTTTCTCTAATGGCTGTAGGTGCAAGGTTAGATTGTTTATTTGAGATGTTTCCTGTTTCCTAAGGTAGGATTGTATTGCTATAAACTTCCCTCTTAGAACTGCTTTTGCTGCATGCCATAGATATTGGGTCGTCGTGTCTCCATTGTCATTTGTTTCTAGGTATTTTTTGATTTCCTCTTTGATTTCTTCAGTGATCACTTTGTTATTAAGTAGTGTATTGTTTAGCCTCCATGTGTTTGTATTTTTTACAGATCTTTTCCTGTAATTGATATCTAGTCTCATAGCATTGTGGTCGGAAAAGATACTTGATACAATTTCAATTTTCTTAAATTTACCAAGGCTTGATTTGTGACCCAAGGTATGATCTATCCTGGAGAATGTTCCATGAGCCCCTGAGAAAAATGTGTATTCTGTTGTTTTTGGAGGGAATGTCCTATAAATATCAATTAAGTCCATCTTGTTTAATGTATCATTTAAAGCTTGTGTCTCCTTATTTATTTTCCTTTTGGATGACCTGTCCATTGGTGAAAGTGGGGTGTTAAAGTCCCCTACTATGAATGTGTTACTGTTGATTTCCCCTTTTATGGCTGTTAGTATTTGCCTTATGTATTGATGTGCTCCTATGTTGGGTGCATAAATATTTACAACTGTTGTATCTTCTTCTTGGATCGATCCCTTGATCATAATGTAGTGTCCTTCTTTATCTCTTCTAATAGTCTTTTTTTTAAAGTCTATTTTGTCTGATATGAGAATTGCTACTCCAGCTTTCTTTTGGTTTCCAGTTGCATGAAATAATCTTTTTCCATCTCCTCACTTTCAGTCTGTATGTGTCTCTAGGTCTGAAGTGGGTTTCTTGCAGACAGCAAACATATGGGTCTTGTTTTTGAATCCATTCAGCCAATCTGTGTCTTTTGGTGGGAGCATTTAGTCCATTTACATTTAAGGTAATTATCGATATGTATGTTCCTATTCCCATTTTCTTAGTTGTTTTGGGTTCGTTATTGTAGGTCTTTTTCTTCTCTTCTGTTTCTTGCCTAGAGAAGTTCCTTTAGCAGTTGTTGTAGAGCTGGTTTGGTGGTGCTGAACTCTCTCAGCTTTTGCTTGTCTGTAAAGGTTTTAATTTCTCCATCAAATCTGCATGAGATCCTTGCTGGGTAGAGTAATCTTGGTTGCAGGTTTTTCTCCTTCATCACTTTAAATATGTCCTGCCAGTCCCTTCTGGCTTGCAGAGTTTCTGCTGAAAGATCAGCTGTTAACCTTACGGGGATTCCCTTGTGTGTTATTTGTTGTTTTTCCCTTGCTGCTTTTAATATGTTTTCTTTGTATTTAATTTTTGACAGTTTGACTAATATGCGTCTTGGTGTTTTTCTCCTTGGATTTATCCTGTATGGGACTCTCTGTGCTTCCTGGACTTGATTAACTATTTCCTTTCCCATATTAGGGAAGTTTTCAACTATAATCTCTTCAAATATTTTCTCAGTCCCTTTCTTTTTCTCTTCTTCTTCTGGAACCCCTATAATTCGAATGTTGGTGCATTTGATGTTGTCCCAGAGGTCTCTGAGACTGTCCTCAGTTCTTTTCATTCTTTTTTCTTTATTCTGCTCTGCAGTAGTTATTTCCACTATTTTATCTTCCAGGTCACTTATCCGTTCTTCTGCCTCAGTTATTCTGCTATTGATCCCATCTAGAGTATTTTTAATTACGTTTATTGTGGTGTTCATCGTTGTTTGTTTCATCTTTAGTTCTTCTAGGTCCTTGTTAAATGTTTCTTGCATTTTGTCTATTCTATTTCCAAGATTTTGGATCATTTTTACTATCATTATTCTGAATTCTTTTCCAGGTAGACTGCCTATTTCCTCTACATTCGTTAGGTCTGGTGGGTTTTTATCTTGCTTCTTCATCTGCTGTGTGTTTTTCTGTCTTCTCATTTTGCTTATCTTACTGTGTTTGGGGTTTCCTTTTTGCAGGCTGCAGGTTCGTAGTTCCTGTTGTTTTTGGTGTCTGTCCCCAGTGGCTAAGGTTGGTTCAGTGGGTTGTGTAGGCTTCCTGGTGGAGGGGACTAGTGCCTGTGTTCTGGTGGATGAAGCTGGATCTTGTCTTTCTGGTGGGCAGGTCCATGTCTGATGGTGTGTTTTGGAGTGTCTGTGAACTTCCTGTCTTGCTAGTTGTTTGGCATAGGATGTCCAGCACTGTAGCTTGCTGGTCGTTGAGTGAAGCTGGGTGCTGGTGTTGAGATGGAGATCTCTGGGAGATTTTCGCTGTTTGATATTATGTGGAGCTGGGAGGTCTCTTGTTGACCAGTGTCCTGAAGTTGGCTCTCCCTCCTCAGAGGCACAGCACTGACTCCTGGCTTCTGCACCAAGAGCCTTTCATCCACACGGCTCAGAATAAAAGGGAGAAAAAGTAGAAGGAAAGAATTAGTAGAAGTAGAAAGAGAGAAAGAAAGAAAGAAAGAAAGGAGGGAGGAAGGAAGGAGGAGGGACGGAAGGAAAAAAAGAAAGGAGATAAAGTAAAATAAAATAAGATAAAATATAATAAAGTTATTAAAATAAGAAAATAATTATTAATAGAAAAAAAACAAAACAAAAAACAAAAAAAATAACGGACGGATAGAACCCTAGGACAAATGTTGGAAGCAAAGCTATACAGACAAAATCTCACACAGAAGCATACACATACACACTCACAAAAAGAGGAAAAGGGAAAAAAGTCATAAATATTGCTCTCAATGTCCACCTCCTCAATTTGGAATGATTCATTGTCTAAAGGAGGGAAGGAAGGAAAGAAAGAAAGAAAGAAGATAAAGTAAAATAAAGTTATTAAAATAAAAAATAATTATTTAAAAAAAAAAAGGACAGATAGAACCGTAGGACAAATGGTGGAAGCAAAGCTATACAGACAAAATCCCACACAGAAGCATACACATACACACTCACAAAAAGAGGAAAAGGTGAAAAAATAGTAAATATTGCTCTCAGTCCACCTCCTTAATTTGGGTTCATTCGTTGTCTATTCATGTATTCCACAGATGCAGGGTACGTCAAGTTGATTGTGTAGCTTTAATCCGCTGCTTCTGAGGCTGCTGGGAGAGTTATCCCTTTCTCTTCTTCGTTCTCACAGCTCCCAGGGGCTCAGGTTTCGATTTGGCCCTGCCTCTGCGTGTAGGTCGCCGGAGGCCGGAGGGCGTCTGTTCTTCACTCAGACAGGAGGGGGTTAAAGGAGCCGCTGACTCGGGGGCTCCGGCTCACTCAGGCTGGGGGGAGGGAGGGGCACGGAGTGCGGGGCGAGCCTGCTGCGTCAGAGGCCGGCGTGACGTTGCACGAGCCTTAGGCGTGCCGTGCGTTCTCCCGGGGAAGTTGTCCCTGGATCACGGGACCCTGGCAGTGGCGGGCTGCACAGGCTCCCCGGAAGGGGGGTGTGGATAGTGACCGGTGCTCGCACACAGGCTTCTTGGTGGCGGCAGCAGCAGCCTTAGCGTCTCATGCCCGTCTCTTGGATCCGCGCTTTTAGCCGCGGCTCGCGCCCGTCTCTAGAGCTCCTTTAAGCAGCGCTCTTAATCCCCTCTCCTCACGCACCAGGAAACAAAGAGGTAAGAAAAAGTCTCTTGCCTCTTCGGCAGGTCCAGACTTTTCCCCGGACTCCCTCCCGGCTAGCCGTGGCGCACTAACCCCCTGCAGGCTGTGTTCATGCCGCCAACCCCAGTCCTCTCCCTGCGCTCCAAGAGAAGCCCGAGCCTCAGCTCCCAGCCCCGCCCACCCCGGCGGCTGAGCAGACAAGCCTCTCAGGCTGTTGAGTGCCGGTCGGCCCTGATCCTCTGTGCGGGAATCTCGCTGCTTTGCCCTCCGCACCCCTGTGGCTGTGGTCTCCCCTGCAGCTCCGAAGCTTTCCTCCTCCGCCACCCACAGTCTCAGCCCGCGAAGGGGCTTCCTAGTGTGTGTAAACCTTTCCTCCTTCACAGGTCCCTCCCACTGGTGCAGGTCCTGTCCCTATTCTTTTGTCTCTGTTTACTCTTTTTTCTTTTGCCCTACCCAGGTACGTGGGGGGTTTCTTGCCTTTTGGGAGGTCTGAGGTCTTCTGCCAGCGTTCAGTAGTTGTTCTGTAGGAGTTGTTCCACGTGTAGATGTATTTCTGGTGTATCTGTGGGGAGAAAGGTGATCTCTGTGTCTTACTCTTCCGCCATCTTCCCGCAAGCCCTCAAAAATAAGCTTTTTATTTTAGAATAATTTTAGATTAACAGAAAAGCTGCACAGATAGTAGAGTGGGCTCCTCAATGTCCTTTACTCAGTTTTTGCTAATTTCAGCATCATATAAAACCATGATACATCAAAATGAAGAAATTAACATTGATACAGTATTATAAACTAAACTACTGACTTTATTCAAGTTTTACCAGTTTTACCACTAATCCAGGATCCATTCCAGGAGGTCACATTATGTTTAGGTTTTAGACTCTTTTAAACTCTAGTTTCCTTCTGCATCTTTTTTCTTTTTTACAATGTTTTTCTATGAGAAATCAGAAGATTTTTCTTGCAAAAGTTCTCCAGTGTAAACTGGAGTTGTATGTTTGTACTATTTTAAACATGTTTATCTGTACCTTGAATTTATCATAAGTTGATATTAGATGTAAATGTTTGATCAAATTTAGGTTCAATTTTTTTTAATGTATTCCGTTAGTATTGGATAAACTACTTAATAGGCAGTGTAGTGTACTTCTGTAAGGAGATTCATAAGTATGTTTTTTCCTCTTTCTGATGTTATCAGAAACTGATGATCATTGTTTAGGTCCATTAATCCATTAGGGCACAGCAGAATGGTGATTTTCTACTTCTATCATTTTTCACTGTGTATCAGTTGAAATATTTCCAAAAAGAGAAATTTCTCCTCTTCAGTTATAGTATAGCTCATATAAAAAAGCAGAATAAATAATTAATTTCCCTCCTATATTACTAGTTTCAGTTTGGTAATGTGGTAATTTCCAGGCATATTTCACTGATTTTTATCTGTAATGTACTCTATTTTCATGGCTCCAGTTCAATTTTTTAAATTATTTTTTTATTGAAAGATTATTGGTTAGAGCAATTTTAAATTTACAGAAAAATTGAGCAGAAAGTACAGAGATTTCCCTCTCAAATATTCCTACTCCCCACACAGAGCTTCTCCTATTATTCACATCTTGCATTAATGTGGTACATTTGTTACAATTAATGAAGCAATATTGGTAGATTACATTAGAGTTCACTGTTTAAGATGTTCATTTCTAATGGTCTTGACAAATGTATAACTTTATCAGATAAGTGGATAGCAAATATTTTCTCTCAGTCTGTGGATTATCTTTTAGTTCTTTTAGGAATGTCTTTCACAAAGCAGATGTTTTTAATTTTAATGAAGTTTAACTTATCAATTTTATCTAAAAAGGCATTGCCAAATCCAAGGTCACCTAGATTTTCTCCTGTGTTATCTTCTAAAAGGTTTGTAGTTTTACATTTTACAATTAGGTCTGTGATCCATTTTAAATTGTTATTTATGAAAGATATAAGGTCAGTATCTAGGTTTACTTTTCTGTGTGTAGATATCTAGTTGTTTCAGAACAGTGTTGAAAACACTATTCTTTTTCTACTGAATTTATTCTGCTTCTTTGTCAGATCCATTGACTATATTTGTGTGGATTTATTTCTGGAACCTCTGTTGTGTTCCACTGACTTATTTCTGTATTCTTACCCCAATACCACATTTCTTGATCACTGAAGCTTTACAGTAAGTATTAAAATCAGGTAGTACCAGTGCTCTAAACTTCCTCTTCATTATTGTGTTGTCTATTCTGGGTTTTTCCCAGATAAACTTTAAAATCAGTTTGTTGATATCCGTAAAATAATCTGCTGGGATATAGACTGGGATTGGGGTTGTGTTGAATCTATATATCAAGTTGAGAAAAACTAACACATTAACAATATTGTCTTTCTCTCCAAAAACATGAAATATTTGTTTATTTAGATCTTCTTTAATATCTTTAATCAGTTTTTGACAGTGTTCTTCATATAGATCTTATACATATTTTCTTAGATTTATACCTAAATATTTCCTTTTGAGGAATGCTAATATAAATGGTACTGTGTTTTTATTTTCAAATTCCAGTTTCTCATTGCTGGTTAATAAGAAAGCAGTTGGCTTTTGGAGGCTAACCTTGTATCCTGCTAACTTGCTATAATTGTTTATTAGTTCCAGGAGTTTTATTGTTGTTATTGTTTCTTTGGAGGTTTTTTACAAAGACAATCATGTCATATGTGAACAAAGACAATTTTCTTTCTTCCTTCCCAGTCTATTTACCTTGTATTTTATTTTCTTCTCTTATTGCATTAGCTAGGCCTTCCAGTATGATATTGAATAGGAGTGATGAGAGAGCACATTCTTGCTTTGTTCCTAACCTTAAGGGAAAAACCATCTATTTTCTCAGCATTAAGTAAAATGTTAGCTGTAGGTTTTTGGTAGATATTTTTAATCATGTTGAGGAAGTTGCCTTCTATTCCCAGTTTGATGAGAATGTGGGTGTTGGATTTTGTGAAATGCTTTTTCTGCATGTATTGATTGAATTTTCAGTAAGGTTTCTTGGGTAGTCCCTTCTTTGTTTTCAGAATCTCTTCATATATTAGAAATATAATGCTTCAAGTGACAATAAATTTAAATGAAATTAATGTGTCTAATGTCAACTCAAAATTATCTGATAGGCTGATATGTCAAGCTGAAATCCATAACAGACAAAAGTTAAATCCTGCATATCTCATTAAGTACAAGATGCGAAAAAAAAAATTGGCTTGGCAGGAGTTCTTGGAAGAAATATGTAGCAAAATTTTGTTGGCAAAAATGTTAATATTAGATAACAGCATGACCTGGCTGGTTAACAACCATTTTGTAGTATTTAGTTTCTGTTTTCTGGGTGGCAAACTTTGAGAGAGTCCAAGATGAAAGAGAATGTGTTGTGCATTATTTTCATAATTATCACCTTGTTGTAAGGATGTGTTGAGACCTCCATACCATGAGATAATATAGGTAATAGCAAGAATAGAAGCTAGAAAAATGGAGGACTTAATGTAGATGCATGATAAACAAATGAAAATATTTAATGGATTGCTATGTAAAAGATTATTTAGATATGTTCTTTATTAGCACAGAGCAGAACTAAGAGTAGCAGCTAAAACTTAAAACATATTTTAACTAACTATATATGTATAATCTTGCCATTAATATACTTGAGGTGTATCATTCCTTTTTAGTCAGTGATGGAATAAAGCAAATTCCTGGGGTATGCTGTTGTAGAGTTGCTACATGGGATGGAGTGTTAAGTTAAGAGAAATCTGAAGGGAATTTACCACTCAAAGTGAGCTCTTAGAGCTCACTTGAAGAAATATATTCTACAATAGAGCACATGGTCTTTGTGCAGCCCTGGGTGGGGATACTAGCAGCCAGGGTAAGATGGAGAGAACATAAAAGAGTAGCTTGCCAGAGAGAAAGCGTTGGTAAGAGTGAAAAATAACAGAAAATACACCTTCCTCACTGCTGTGGGAGTAAATCTGCGAAAACATGCTCTTCCAATGGTCCATCATTAACATGAACACTATATCCTTCATGATTCCCACACCAATTTTGAAAGGCAGCTCAATTTTGCAGGTCTATTTCCTGGAAATAAGAATAGCTCTGAAAAAGGAAAGCAATTGAGGGAGAATGTTCAGGAATGGAACTGACCTCAAGAAAACAGTTTTGCTTTGAACTTTCTGTGGAGCAAGAGAACTTAAAAGCTCCCACCTCGAATTTTACTCTGTTTGCTTATAATCAATAGCAAAACAGTGCTCACATTCAGTATATAAAGGCTCATACGAGAAGGAATTTTAGGTGCTATGACAGAAAGAGACATCTATAAGCAAGTCATGAAGATGATTCAGCGAGTTACAACTGTTTTATAAAGAAGCATTCCTTTGGTTGAGGTCAGTTATTAGCAAAGGGTGAACCTCTAGAAAATAAATGGTTAGAAGGTTTTTTTTTTTTTCATCTTTAATGTGAACCACCTAATAGGATTTTTTTAACATGGTGAATAATAATTAGTTGGTATTCTATTCTCTGGTATGAATAAATTTAAACTAAATACTTTTTTTTGTTTAAAGGTAACAGTGAAGATGACAATGGCCTTGCTCTTTTAAATAACTCCATTACAATTAGGAAGACAAAAGAAACCATAACTTTAGCAGATCATTAGAATTAAATTTGATACCAATTACACTGTTAAAAAAATTAATATAATTGAATTTATGTCAATAAGCTTTGACTATATTATTTATATAAAGATAGTTAAGACTCAATATAATCAATCTTATGAAGCATAGATGTAAATAATATAGTTGGTATTGGCTGAAGAATTCCATGTAGAATGAAATCATACCTTCCTTTGATATCTTATACAACTAGGGCATATTCAGTGCTGTGGCTTTCAGTTTTTCCTTTAAATGTTAAAACTCTCATAGTAAGAGACCTAATTGACACATTTCCAATTATTCTTTTCTTTTATGCTATTCTAAAAACGTGTCACTGACATTGAAGAAATGCCCCAATTAGGAATATAAAGGCTTAAACCTGCCTCTTGTTGAGGGAGGCACATGAACCTTGTAAATGAACTCTTGTCATGCCCTACACTGAGCTTCATTGACATGAAGCACTGAGAACCCCTCTCTGTAAACTGACCCATCTACTCTGTTCTCCTTGTTTATGGGAAATCTGTGTAAAAATACACATTCATCAGTAGAATATTTGAAAGAGATAACTTTCCAAAAGCAGCAAAAGTAATTTTTATTGTCCCTTCCAGTTGAATTTGTACTGGAACAAATTGACATATTCTGCCTCTAAACAAAAGCTATTTCTGAAGCAACATGGTTGCATCTGGCTGATTTTAAATTGTGACCAGTGGTGTGATTCTGACAGTTAGTCCAATTGTCTGGCTAGATTTCTGGTGCTTATTAACCTCTTAAAGTAAAAGAAAGAAACACATATTCAGTGAGTATAGTTACAGGCCATTAATGCCTATCCTTTCTCTTAATGAATGAGATACACAAAAGCAAAGAAAAAGACATTTTCTCAAATGCAAAAATGCCACTCTCCACTAATGTTATTATAAAAGGTATACTCGTACAAACTTCCAAAAAATATCCATGTGAGAAAGGGGGAAAATACTAAGGAAAATTTAAGGGTGGCAAAGAGATTTAATTTCAAAAACTAATGCCCCTGGATGCTGCAGTTTTGTGTTGCCGTTTCTGAAACTGTGTCTCTCCTCACCTAGAGGTGAAGAGTATCAGAATACATTGGTGAGAGCTACCAAGGACACGCAAGGAAGGAAAGCCTGTGTCCCCTGTATCTAGCATAATAGAGCTGATGCCTGCCAGGTTAGAGTAATAATGAGTTAGAAGTGAAGCAGCACACCAAAGACAATTGATAATGTAGGACTTCAGGATATATCAAATTTCTAGATAACTCCTCTAACCAGTGGAAAGGTCACAGATGGATAACTGACAAGTCAGGTCAACAAGAGAACATCTAGATTAAAGAAGTGTGGACATTTAGCATTTACTATTGAAATCTTCTATCCCTCCTAAATTACTCCTTTGTAATAAGTATATTCTTATTCTCTCTGGAATAAGTATATTCCCTGTGGAGAGCAGGTGCTTTTGAAGCAAAGGCCAAGGTTTCCATCCTTGTATGAACCACCTAGCTTCAGAGAAAAAATAGCAAAACATAAGACAAACATAGAAAAAAAAATTTCACAAGAGTAACAACAAACGTAAAGTCTAGCAAGTAAAATTAGAAAAGCAACTTAAAGGGTATGCTATGCTAACACAAACATATAAAAAATGCATAATTTTACAAGGCCCAGGGATGCCTTATTGACTGTTATAACCAGGAGTGGTTTTTAGCGTTTGAAAAATGACTTGGGATTCCCAAACAATAACTACCTCATATATATAAGTGTGTGTGTATATATACGTGTGTGTGTGTGTGTGTGTGTGTGTGTGTGTGTGTGTGTAAAAGTGGTTAGCTTTCAAGGTGGATATTTTCTGAGGACAAAAACAAACTTCCATTGTAAGACAAACCAAATTAACTCATACATTTGATATAGTCATTTAATAATTCAATCACACCATGGACCTGGCACTAGAGATGCAAAGATGATGCATGTCAGAAAAGATAGATGTCACTCATATATAATTACTTAATTTATAATTGTGTTAAATGCTATTGAGAAAACATATTTACAGTTTCATTTGAATATTCCATTGACATTATAACCAATTTAACAGCTTAATGGAATGAAATGAATTGCTTTTTAAAAGATTTTCTTCTTTTGGCCAAGAAAAGAAACTAAGTTTAAGAACAGAAAGAGGGACTTCCCTGGTGGCACAGTGGTTAAGAAACCACCTGCCAATGCAGGGGACATGAGTTTGATCCCTGGTCTGGGAAGATCCCACATGCCGCAGAGCAACTAAACCCATGCACCATAACTACTGAGCCTGTGCTCTGAAGCTCACATGCCACAACTACCAAAGCCCACGTGCCTAGAGCCTGTACAACAAGAAAAGCCACCACAATGAGAAGCCCATGCATGCAAGAAAAAGTAGCCCCGGCTAATGGCAACTAGAGAAAGCCTGGGTGCAGCAACAAAGAATCAGTGCAGCCCAAAATAAATAAATAAATTTATAAAAAAAGAAGAGAAAGCAATAAGAGCAACTTCCTGTCAGGCTGAGCTTCCCAATCCATTAGCACGGTAATTTTTAAAAAAAATTGTATTGGAGTATAGTTGATTTACAATGTCATGTTAGTTTCAGGTGTACAGCAAAGTGAATCAGTTGGACATATACATATATCCACTTTTTTTTGTAGATTCTTTTCCCATATAGGCCATTACAGGGTATTGAGTAGAGTTCCCTGTGCTATACAGTAGGGGTCCTTATTAGTTATCTATTTTATATGTAGTAGTGCGTGTCTGTCAATCCCAATCTCCCAATTTATCCCTACCCTTCCTTACCCCCTGGTAACCATAAGTTTGTTTCCTACATCCGTGGCTCTACTTTGTTTTGTAAATAAGTTCATTTGTAACCATTTTTTTAGATTCCACATTTAAGCGGTATCATATGATATTTGTCTTTCTGTGTCTGACTTACTTCATTCAGTATGATAATCTCTAGGTCCATCCATGTTGCTGCAAATGACATTATTTTGTTCTTTTTTATAGCTGAGGGACTGGGAATGTTTTTTAAAAGTATATATCAGAATACATAAAGATTGGCAATTTTAAAGGTGCATGAAGTTATATGATAGATTAGATTTGCTATGGTTTAAAATAAGGTTTTGGGGCTTCCCTGGTGGCGCAGTGGTTAAGAATCCACCTTCCAATGCAGGGGACACGGGTTCAAGCCCTGGTCTGGGAAGATCCCACATGCTGCTGAACAACTTAAACCCGTGCGCCACAACTACTGAGCCTGTGCTCTAGAGCTTGCGAGCCACAACTACTGAGACCGCGTGCCACAACTACTGAAACCCATGCCCCTAGAGCCCGTGCTCCACAGCAAGAGAACCCACCAAAATGAGAAGACCGTGAGCTGCAACGAAGAGTAGGCCCCGCTCACTGTAACTAGAGAAAGCCCACACGCAGTAACAAAGACCCAATGCAGCCAAATATAAATAAATAAAATAAATAAATTTATAAAAATAAAAAACAATAAGGTTTTTTAAATACAGGATTCACTGTATTCAAAAAAAGGAAAATATAATAGTTTAGGCAATGCATTTGGCCCATTAGCCTGTGTTCTTAGCCTACTGGGCCTTTCTATCCTCTCATTTAGGAATGCCTTTCATCTCCTTCAAGGTTAGCTCAAGCACCACTTCCTTACTGACACTTACTGGGATCAGTAGTTGTTGGAGCGGGTCATTGAGAGGATGTGACCACTGGATTGACCCATGAGCTAGACCAAGGCCATGGGAGGCTCCTCACTATCTCCCCTGTCTTTGGAATGCACATTCGGCCCACTGTTCCCACAGTGGGAACCGTTTTCAAGGACACAGACTTGAGAGAGTAAGGTGTTGTTGAGACCATCTGGACTAAATAAATAGATGACTGAACCTAATTAAGGCCTCTGTATACACTTTTAAGACTCTGGTGGCAGATGCAGCAATCCAGCAATTCAGCTGCCTAAGGCAAGCCTCGTATGTAAATTCCCTTGCTTATGAAACTCACCACCTACCAATCTGGAGTGGCCTGCCTCTATCTTCAGTCTCTCCTTGCCCTCTGGTACTGGTACCAATTTGGAGACCAACAGTAGTAAGAACTAATAGTTCTTTATTTTTTTTAATCCCTGTTTTGTTATTGAGTTTGGTGTCTTTTATAGTTCTTACCACATTAACCATTTAACTTTATTTTCAACTAAGTTTAAAAATTAACTGAAGGCTAATCTATCTAGTCCATCTGATTTTATTTTTTAAATTATGCTTTTTCTACTTTTAGCAGTTCAGTAGTAGAAGAAATTAGTTTATTAGTCTTATTGATAGGATAAAAAATGGTGAATTAAGTATTTGCTCATAGAAATGTCTTTTTCTGTGTCATAAGACAGGATGAAAACAGTAAAATGAGAATCATATTTATTTAAATATCATAAAATGTCCATCAATAATAGCAATTATAAATAACAATGAACAGAATTTAATCAAAACTTCTCTTAACATAAAGTTTCTCAATCACACTTCATGAAAAATTGTTCTTCATAGTTTTCCTCGAACTATGCAAAGATTGATAATAAATCAAATGTAATAAAGAATTAATTTTCTTAGGACAAATTAAATAACCAGCTAAAGTCATTTTTCATTTTCATGATTCTGGAACCAAAACTATCTACAACCACCAACTTGCTTTCTGCATTAGCATGACATTACTATCCAGTTAACTCTTGCTCAGGAAGAGAAAAATTGCAAATAACTTTATTGTTCATTCTAAGAACTTCCCAGAAGCCCATTTAAAGTGAACATAAGACTGTTCAATTTACAGTAGGTAGAATGAAAAGACTGCTTCTGAAGACTCTCTTTGAAACTCTTTCCTTAAAACCTTAGCTTGCTATGTCCATCAATCCTAAACTATTATATTGTGAACCTTACCCAATCCTGATGAAATATGTTGCTTTAAGCCAGGCTGCCAAACCTCATAGAAATCTCAGTTTTGCTGTTCCTCCTCTGAAATGCTACCCAAATTCTGTTGAGATAGTTAGCACTCTTACTGCAGTAAGCAATAGACTCAATTTTCCCTTATCAACTGAAAATTTTGGTAACATTTTATCAATTCTTATTGAATAACCAAAGTCTCCTTTTTTCATTAACAAATTAGAGTTTATGCACACCAAACAAATTGTCTTCCAGGTTAGTTTTGAGTTCAGTAAATTTCTGGTTAAAAAAATAAAATCTGTTTAAAGTAGTACTTGGCTTTCTTATGGAATGTATAAAGCTGTATTTTGATAAGGCGGGTAATGTTTGAAATTTCAAATCAAATATATCCAAGCTTTTATTAAATACAAAACTGCAACCGAAACCATTTCCTTTGACTATTTAGTAATGTGGAGTTTATATATGAATGCTTTTTTTTCATTCAGGTAAAAAGTTTGAAATTTGCTGTTCCAATACTACAGAAGCAATGAGTTTCTTTTCTTAAGTTATCATAGATCACTTTGGCTTCAAGTTTTTTTTTTTTTTTTTTTTTGTGATGTACTTATCCTTTACTTGATTCTCCTCTACAACTTCTTCTCAGAATAATGGTGTTATAGCCGTTTAGGTAGCTTAAAATAACTGAAACCGCATTAGCTTAGAAATTGGATGGGCCTGAGTTTTACTGTTTACTCTGTTTCATACTACCTTTGTCACTATTGAAAATTACCTCATCTTTTTAAGCATCAGTTTCTTCAGCTGCAAAATGGGAATAATATTATATAACTCCTAGGTTTGCTGTGAGGGTGAAATGGAATGGGAAATGTAAAGTACTTAGTACTGGCCTGGAATGTAGGAGGTACTAAGTCAGTGATAACTATCTTAATTTTTGTTATTTACCATGTTATCCAAGGGCCTCACTTTAACGAGGGTACTTTCTCCTTATAGATGACTCTATTTTTTGCTATCATATGTCTATCACTACACTGTTTCTTTAACTAGGGTACTTCTTTAGCTCATGGCACTTTCCTCCAAAATGTTCCATAAAAGATAAGCTTTCTCAGAGCCTACATTTCATTTGTTCAGGGAGTTCCACCTTCCTGCAGAGCTGTAAGCCTTAGTTTAAACTGTTATCCAAATTGTGGGCCAAATGCATTGCTTAAACTCTTATTTTTTTCCTTTTCTTGAATATAGTGAATCTTGTATTTTAAGAAATCTTATTTTAAACCATAGCAAATCTAATCTATTGTATAACCTCATGTACTTTTTAAATTGCCAGCTTTATATATTCTGATACACACTTTTTGAAAGCACAATTAGACAATTTTATGCTCTGGGTTTTGTATATAATGTATATACCTAAGACATTTTATGCCTCATAGTAACTTTTCCAACATTTTATTTCAGACAGCTCTACAATAAAGAATTGACCTCTCCTTGTCCTCAAGCAAAGGACACGTGGTAAGTTCCAGAAGCATAAATTCGTGTAAGTAATGGGAACTTTAGAGTTGCGGTCAGTAAGTGATTCAGAATACTCTGTGAGGGGACAGCTCCACTGGATAGCTCCCCCACACGTCTAAAGGCATTGTGCCTTCTTTGTATGCAAAGATAATTCTACTGATCTTCCGTAATCAGTACAGCGTCTGTTGGATTTCCAATAGCAGGATTAGAATTATAAATTCTAGAAGAGTATAATGTAGAAGGACCTTGAAGTTTATCTAGTCCAGTTACCTTATAAGCAGCCAGAGGCTTAAAGACTTGCACAAGGTGACACTGCCCATTAATAAGAGATTCGTCTCTAGAACTCAGATTCTGTAACTCCCAGCTCAACACCGTTTATGCTTTACTTCAGATTTGGTTTGATTCATGCTCTTTCTCACTGTCTCCACTGGATTAATGATACACATTTGTTAGATGGATGACCAGAGGTGTTGTCATTTTTCTAAAGAGATGTCCATCTACCCTCTTCAGCTCAACAGAATCCATGCAACTTTATGGAATCCATGCAACTTTATGGAATCCATGCAACTAAATAACTCCTTTATTTCTGTCAACTTTGGAAAAATGAGAAAAAAATTTCACTACCAGGCATTGCAGTGATCCCATTAGAAAGCCTTTTCATCATAAACAACAACAAATAGTTGTTGAACATTCACTGTGCTTATGGGATACTTTGTCATTTTCTTTTCTCTCATTCTGCTATAGGTATCTCTGTCAATCTGTATATCTCTTATAAAGAACAACTTTTGCTTAAAATTGTTCTCAGCTTTCTTGTACTCAAAGAAATAATCTATGTGTGAGCCTGCTTTTATACATATGCATTTGCTTTTGGGAAAATGCAAACCTCACACACTGGTTAAACTAATACATATGGCTACTCCATAGTAGGCCTCCACCATGAGAGCAAGATAGTCAAACTGCCTTCTACAATAGACATTTTATTTTTCAATACCAAACAAACATTCCTGTAACTGTATTATTTTCTTATAAGTAAATAATTTAAAGGAGAAAATGTCACAAAGTTACTCTGACTATTATGAATATGGTACAAAAGGGATAGAAAGAAAGACCAGTTCAGTGCTTAATGGGTTATTCTTGCTGAGAACTAATGATGATTGGAAGATGATAGTGGTATTGGAGATGGTAATAAGTGTATGGGTTTGGAAAAGTAGAGCCAAAGAATTTGCTGATGAGCTTGGATATGGGTGTGAGGAAAACAGGCACAGTCGAGCATAATGTCTGGAACTCTTGAAAAGAGATGAGAGTCATTGCTGGATAGATAGTATGTTAAAAATGCCATGGACATAGAGACGGTCACACAGGAAGAGTGTGGAAAAGATAATTGGGTTAAATACTGAGCAAAAGGAATAGAAAAGTTGCATCCAGTGAGGCAGAAGAGATAAGCTAATACTAAAATCCAGAATAAGCTATTTTAGAGAGAGGAGAAGGTCATCTGTGCCAGATGGTGCTGAGAGATTGGTAAAGTGAGGGCAGAGGAATGCACATTGACCTTGGCAACTTGCAGCTCATTGGTGATCTTGAAAAGAAGGATTGTAGTAATGTGATGAGGAGGGATGAGCAATCAGAGTAGAGGTGAAGAGAGAATGGAAGCAGAGGAAATTGGTGTTAGCAGGAAGAAAATTAATTCAACAGATTTGGAGATGAAGGAAATAGGGATTGAAGTTGATAAGACAATTAGGGTTAAGGGAATTCTTTTTTTCGTTTTTGTTTTTTTTTTGCGGAACGTGGGCCTCTCACTGTTGCAGCCTCTCCAGTTGCGGAGCACAGGCTCTGGACGCGCAGGCTCAGCGGCCATGGCTCACGGGCCCAGCTGCTCCGCGGCATGTGGGATCCTCCCGGACCGGGGCACAAACCCATGTCCCCTGCATCGGCAGGTGGACTCTCAACCATTGTGCCACCAGGGAAGCCCTCTTTTTTTAATATAGGTAAACAAACACAAAATAGAATCATGCAATGTAACTAATTTTGGTGTGGAGAAAATGTGTAATTTTCTCTACTGCTATGCTTGCCTTCTTGTTAGCTGCCACCTGCTGGCTAGAGGAGAAGAAAGTTAAAAAGTGTTTTTTCCAGGTAAAAGTTTAATTCAAACTGACTACTTAAATTATTCTTAAAAAGATTTCTAGAGATTGGTTCAAGATGGCAGAATAGGTGGACGTGCGTTCACTTCCTCTTGTGAGAGCACCAGAATCACAGCTAACTGCTGAACAATCATCGACAGGAAGGCAGTGGAACTCACCAAAAAAGATACCTTACATCCAAAAACAAAGGAGAAGCTGCAATGAGACAGTAGGAGGGGTACAATCACAATAAAATCAAATCCCATAACTGCTGGGTGGGTGACTCACAAATTGGAGAACAATTATACCACAGAAGACCACCCACTGGACTGAAGGTTCTGAGGTCCACATCAGGCTTCCCAAGCTGGGGGTCTGGCAGCAGGAGGAGGAATTCCCAGAGAATCAGACTTCAAAGGCTAGCAGGATTTGACTGCAGGACTTTGTTAGGACTGGGGAAAACAGAGACTCCAATCTTGGAGGGCACAAACAAAGTAGTCTGCTCATCAGGACCCAGAGGGAAGGAGCAGTGACCCCATAGGAGACTCAATCAAAACTACTGTTAGTATTGGAGGGTCTCCTGCAGAGCCAGGGGGTGGCTGTGGCTCACCACAGGGACAAGGACACTGGCAGCAGAAGTTCTGGGAAGTAATCCTTGGTGTGACCCCTCCCGGAGTCCACTATTAGCCCCACCAAAGAGCCAGGTAGGCTCTAGTGCTGGGTCTCCTCAGGACAAACAACCAACAGGGAGGGAACTTAGCCCCACCCATCAGCAGACAAGTGGATTAATGTTTTACTGAGCTCTGCCCACTAGAGCAACATCTAGCTCTACCCACCTCCAGTCCCTCCCATCAAGAAGCTTGCACAAGCCTCTTAGATAGCCTCATACACCAGAGGGCAGATAGCATAAGTAAGAAGAGCTACAATCCTGCAACCTGTGGAATGAAAACCACATTCACAGAAAGATAGACAAAATGAAAAGGCAGAGGACTATGTAACACATGAAGGAACAAGATAAAACCCCAGAACAACAGCTAAATGAAGTGGAGATAGGCAACCTTCCAGAAAAAGAATTCAGAATAATGATAGTGAAGATGATCCAGGACCTTGGAAAAAGAGTAGAAGCAAAGATCAAGAAGATGCAAGAAATGTTTAACAAAGACCTAGAAGAATTAAAGAACAAAAAAACATAGATGAACAATACAATAACTGAAATGAAAAATAAACTAGAAGGAATCAATAGCAAAATAACTGAGGCAGAAGAATGGAAAAGTGACCAGAAGACAGCATGGTGGAAATCACTACAGTGGAACAGAATAAAGAAAAAAGAAAGAAAAGAAATGAAGATAGCCTAAGGGACTTCTGGGACTACATTAAATGCACATTCACATTATAGGAGTCCCAGAAGGAGAAGAGAAAGAGAAAGGACCTAAGAAAATATTTGAAGAGATTATAGTTGAAAAATTCCCTACCATGGAAAAAGAAATAGCCACCCAAGTCCAGGAAGAACAGAGAGTCCCAGGCAGGAAAAACCCAAGGAGAAACACGCTGAGACACATTAGTAATCAAATTGACAAAAATTAAAGACAAAGAAAAATTAATAAAAGCAACAAGGGAAAAATGACAACATACAAGGGAACTCCCATAAGGTTAACAGCTGATTTCTCAGCAGAAACTCCACAAGCCAGAAGCAAGTGGTACGATATATTTAAAGTGATGAAAGGGTACAACCAAGATTATGCTACACAGCAAGGATCTCATTCAGATTCAATGGAAAAATCAAAAGCTTTACAGACAAGCAAAAGCTAAGGGAATTCAACACCCCCAAACCAGCTCTATAACAAATGCTAAAGGAACTTCTCTAAGTGGGAAACACAAGAGAAGAAAAGGACCTACAAAAACAAACCCATAACAATTAAGAAAATGGTAATAGGAACATACATATTGATAATTAGCTTAAATGTGAATGGATTAAATGCTCCAACCAAAAAACACAAGGTTGCTGAATGATACAAACAAGACTCATATATATGCTATCTACAAGAGACACACTTCAGACCTAGGGACACATACATACTGAAAGTGAGGGGATGGAAAAGGATATTTCATGCAAATGGAAATCAAAAGAAAGCTGGAGTAGCAATACTCATATGAGATAAAATGGACTTTAAAATAAAGAATGTTACAAGAGACGAGGAAAGACACTACATAATGATCAAGGGATTAATCCAAGAAGAATATATAAAAGTTATAAATATATATGCACCCAACATAGGAGCACCTCAATACATAAGGCAAATGCTAACAACCATGAAAGGAGAAATAGACAGTAACACAATAATAGTAGGGGACTTTAACACCTCATTTACACCAATGGACAGATCATCGAGACAGAAAGTTTATAAGGAAACACAAGCTTTAAATGACACAATAGACCAGATAGATTTAATTGATATTTATAGGACATTCTATCCGAAAACAGCAGATTACACTTTCTTCTCAAGTGCACATGGAACATTCTTCAGGATAGATCACCTCCTGGGTCACAAATCAAGCCTTGATAAATTTAAGAAAATTGAAATCATATCAAGCATCTTTTCCGACCACAACGCTATGAGATTAGAAACCAATTACAGGGGAAAAAATGTAAAAAACACAAACACATGAAGGCTAAACAATATGTTACTAAATAAGCAAGAGATCACTGAAGAAATCAAAGAGGAAATCAAAAAATACCTTGAGACAAATGACAATGAACACACGAAGATCCAAAACCTATGGCACGTAGCAAAAGCAGTTCTAAGAGGGAACTTTATAGCAATACAATCCTACCTCAAGAAACAAGAAAAATCTGAAATAAACAAACTGACCCTACACCTAAAGGAACTAGAGAAAGAAAAACAAACAAAACCGAAGGTTAGTAGAAGGAAGGAAATCATAAATATCAGAGAAGAAATAAATGAAATAGAAACAAAGAAAACAGTAGCAAAGAAAAATAAAACTAAAAGCTGGTTCTTTAAGAAGATAAAGAAAATTGATAAACCTGTAGCCAGACTCATCAAGAAAAAGAGGGAGAGGACTCAGATCAATAAAATTAGAAATGAAAAAGGAGAAGTTACAACGGACACTGCAGAAATACAAAGCATCATAAGAGACTACTACAGAAAACTCTATGCCAATAAAATGGACAACCTGGAAGAAATGGACAAATTCTTAGAAAGGTATAACCTTCCAGGACTGAACCAGGAAGAAATAGAAAATATGAACAGACCAATCACAAGTAAACAAATTGAAACTGTGAGTAAAAATCTTTCAACAAACAAAAGTCCAGGACCAGATGGCTTCACAGGTGAATTCTATCAAACATTTAGAGAAGAGCTAACACCCATCTTTCTCAAACTCTTCCAAAATATTGCAGAGGGTGGAACAGTCCCAAACTCCTACGTGGCCACCATAACCCTGATACCAAAACCAGACAAAAATATTACAAAAAAAGAAAATTACAAACCAATATCACTGATGAATATAGATGCAAAGATCCTCAACAAAATACTAGCTAACAGAATCCAACAACACATTAAAAGGATCATACACCATAATCAATGGGGATTTATCTCAGGAATGCAAGGATTCTTCAATATATGCAAATCAAAAAATGTGATATACCATATTAACAAATTGAAGAATAAAATCCATATGATCGTCTCAATAGAGGCAGGAAAAACTTTTGACAAAATTCAACACCGATTTATGATAAAAACTCTCCAGAAAGTGGGCATAGAGGGAACCTACCTCAACATAATAAAGGCCATATATGGCAGACCCACAGCACACATCATCTCAATGGTGAAAAAGTGAAAGCATTTCCTCTAAGATCAGGAACAAGACAATGATTTCCACTCTCGCCACTATTATTCAACATAGTTTTGGAAGTCCTAGCCATGGCAATCAGAAAAAAAAAGAAATAAAATGAAAACAATTGGAAAAGAAGAATTAAAATGCCAGTGTTTGCAGAGGACATGATACTATACATAGATACTCCTAAAGATGCCACCAGAAAACTACTAGAGCTCATCAGTGAATTTGGTAAAGTTGCAGGGTACAAAATTAATGCACAGCAATCTCTTGCATTCCTATACACTAACAATGAATGATCAGAAAAAGAAATTAAGGAACAATGCCATTCACCATTGCAACAAAAAAAAATAAAATACCTAGGAATAAACCTACCTAAGGAGGTAAAGGACCTGTACTCCGAATACAATAAGACACTGTTGGAAGACATCAAAGATGACACAAACAGATAGAGAAATATACCATGTTCTTGGACTGAAAGAATCAATATTGTGAAAATGACTATACTACCCAAAGCAATCTAAGGTTCAATGTAATCCCTATCAAATTACCAGTGGCATTTTTTACAGAACTAGAACAAAAAAATCTTAAAATTTGTATGGAAACACAAAATACCCCAAATAGCCAAAGCAGTCTTGAGGGAAAAAATGGAGCTGGAGGAATCAGACTCCCTGACTTCAGACTATACTACAGAGCTACAGTAATCAGGACAATATGGTACTGGAACAAAGACAGAAATATAGATCAATGGAACAGGATAGAAAACCCAGAGTTAAACCCACGCACATATGATCACCTTATCTTTGATAAAGGAGGCAAGAGTATACAATGGAGCAAAGACAGCCTCTTCAGTAAGTGGTTCTGGGAAAACTGGACAGCTACATGTAAAAGAATGAAGTTAAAACACTCCCTAACACCATACACAAAGATAAACTCAAAATAAATTAAAGACCTAAATGTAAGACCGGACACTATAAAACTCTTAGAGGAAAACATAAGAAGAACACTCTTCAACATAAATCACTGCAAGATCTTTTTTGACCCACCTCCTAAAGTAATGGAAATAAAAACAAAAATAAACAAATAGGACGTAATGAAACTTAAAAGCTTTTGCATAGCCAAGGAAACTGTAAAGAAGACGAAAAGACAACACTGAAAATGGGAGAAAATATCTGCAAACCAATCAATGGACAAAGGATTAATCTTCAAAATATATAAACAGCTCATGCAGCTCAATATCAAAATAACAAACAACCCAATCCAAAAATGGGCAGAAGACCTAAATAGACATTTCTCCGAAGAAGATATACAGATGGCCAAGAGGCACATGAAAAGATACCCAACATCACTAATTATTAGAGAAATGAAAATGATAACTACAATGAGGTATCACTTCACACTGGTTAGAATGGGCATCATCAGAAAATCTGCAAACAACAAATTCTGGAGAGGGTGTGGAGAAAAGGGAACCCTCTTGCACTGTTGGTGGGAATGCAAATTGATACAGCCACTATGGAGAACAGTATGGAGGTTCCTTAAAAAACTAAAAATAGAATTACCATATGACCCAGCAATCCCATTACTGGGCATATACCCAGAGAAAACCATAATTCAAAAAGACACATGCACTCCAATATTCATTGCAGCACTATTTACAATACCCAGGTCATGAAAGCATCCTAAATGCCCATCGACAGACGAATGGATATTGAAGATATGGTACATATATACAATGGGATATTACTCTGCCATAAAAAGGAACGAAATTGGGTCATTTGTAGACACATGGATGGACCTACAGACTGTCTTACAGAGTGAAGTAGGTCAGAAAGAGAAAAACAAATATCATATATTAATGCATATTTGTGGAATCTAGAAAAATTGTTCAGATGAACCAGTGTGCAAGGCAGAAATAGAGACACAGGTGTAGAAAACAAATGTATGGACACCAAGAGGGGAAAGCAGGGGGTTGGGGGTGGTGGTTGGATGAATTGGGAGATTGGGATTGACATGTATACACTAATATGTATACAATAAATAACTAATAAGAACCTTCTGTATAAAAAAATAAATAAAATAAACTATTTCTAAGGAAGAAGTGATCAAGTTTTCAAGTTGCCTCCCCCAGCTTCTCTCTAATATAGCTTCTCTCTCTTGTATTTGAGAGGAGGGTGTTGCATCCCTGTGGTGAAGGGAAAGACTCAGATCCTGTGTGGTACCGTATTCTCTCCTAGTTGATGTCTTTTATTCCAGGTATTTATTGTTGAAGTCCATGGCTGCTCTACTTGATGATCTGCTCACTCTCATGGGTTCTCTGTCTTAGTCAAAGCTCAAGGATTCTCCCTGGCTCTCTCAGCATCCACTGTCATCCTGAGTCCTTGCCATTTCTTGTGTTCTACCTTCTGGTCCAGTGCTAGGGACTAGTCAGTGCTCCAAAGTTATTTCATCAGACAAGGCAAGTCCCAGGGAATCAGCGTAGCATCCATGCACCCACATGATGAGGGCACATCCAGATATTTAAACATCAAGGCCATCCTCTGCCTGACCACACTGTACCCCCAAATCCATAAAATTATGCTTTGGTTTGGTTCACAGATCCAGTCAGTCAGAGATTTACTCTTTTTCCTGAGTCATAAATGTAGAGCACCCAACGTCATTGGTGATACTTTCATTAATCCAATGCAACTGAATTCTACACTGCAACCAAAACCAGGGAGAGGATTATTCAGACAATAACATGTGATGTCCTCCCCCTCTCTGGAGGCAAAAAGGGGCAAGCTTTAGTACACACCCCATCTCTTTCTGCCTTGATGTTCTTTACTTAAATTTTAATTCTCTATGTTCTCTCTGAGTGTACAAAAATGGGGGAGGTAAAGGAGTTTAACTCTTCATTTTATCCTTCAGGCTGAAGGATTCCTAAGACCAACTAGGAGGAAAGTCATGCACTAAGAAAGGCAAATTCTAAAGTTTCATTAATTATATTTAACATATTACCCCGTGCATATTTTAATGTGTTGGTGATAATGATCTAATGGAGAGAAAGAAACCAATAGGGATAATTTTAGGGGAGAAGACCTTGTTGAGGAGAAGAAATGGGACTCTAAACCACAAATGAATGTGTTGACCTTTGATAAGACTAGAGACGCTTCACCCACTTTAACAGCAGATAACAAGGTAGGAAGTGTGGGTGTAAATACAGGAGGGTAGGAGATGTGACAGAAAAAACATGGATTTCATCCATATTCTCCATAAGATATGAGACTAGATCATCACCTGAAATTGAGAAGAAAGAGTGCCAAAGAATTTCACTTATCTGAAGAGAAGATGAGAAATGTTTTATAATTATTTTATTTTATGTGAATATATTTCTCCCATTTGGAATGTAATCATATTTCAAATTATTCATGACCTCACCTTTATACTTATGTTAACCCCTCAAAAAGTCTTTTTTTAATTTTTTATTTGGGGTATAGTTGTTTTACAATGTTGTGTTAGTTTCTACTGTACAACGAAGTGAAATTCCCTGTGCTATACAGCAGGTTCTTATTAGTTATCTGTTTCATACATATTAGTGCATACATGTCAATCCCAATCTCCCAGTTCATCCCACCCCCACACCCCACACCCCCTTGCTTTCCCCCCTTGGTGTCCATACATTTGTTCTCTACATCTGTGTCTCTATTTCTGCCTTGCAGACCAGTTCATCTGTATCATTTTTCTAGATTCCACATGTATACATTAATATACGATATTTGTTTTTCTCTTTCTGACTTACTTCACTCTGTATGACAGTCTCTAGGTCCATTCATGTCTCTACAAATGACCGAATTTCATTCCTTTTTATGGCTAATATTCCATTGTATATATGTATAAATCTCTTTATCCATTTGTCTGTCAATGGACATTTAGAAGAAAGTTTTTTAAAAAATAAATGTTTAGTCTTACTAGTAATCGAAAAGTTAAATAATAAGTTATGAATTTATAGCTTTTATATATTAGCAAAAAATGTTGTAATGCTCAGTTATGGCAAAGTGATGGTAAAATTTGTAACATACATTGTGTAAATGCAACTGAAATAAACAAAAATGTTTCATCCATTAAGTCTTCATTTATTCAATAACTATTTATTGAGTACCTGCTACTTGCCAGTCATTATTCTAGGCACCAGGATTGTATCATAGAATAAAACAGACAAAAATCTCTATCCTTGATGAGCTTTCCTTTCAGTGGGATGAAGAAAACAGAGATATTAATAATAGTAATAAAATATCAACAATGAATACCAATGATTACCAGTTGAGGACTTATATGTTCCAAGTACTTTGATTAACTATTTCTATTCATCACACTATTTAATACTTAAAATAATGTCCCAGATTGTATAATTTTCACAAAAGCCTTATGAGGTAATATTGTGAACCCTCGTGTCATGGATGAAAAGACTGGGAGCTTACGAAAACCACACAAGATAACACAGCACGTGACAAAAGAGATTCTGCCTCTCTCCTCAGCCTGGCTCTTCTCTCTTTATGACAGGCCCAGAAAATCACAGGGAGCCTAATTTTTGAGGAATAATGTATTGAACTACATAAGGATAAAACTTTCATAGTATTGTCAAAGAGAATAACATGAATGGAAATAAAATTGGAGTACACATGGCAGCAGATGGAGCTTATAAGGATCATGCAACACATGGGAAGACAAAAAGTGACAGTAAATGAGTGAAAAGGAGCACAGTGGGTTGGTTCCTCACATTTTAAGCACTATTCTCTGCACCCCCAGTTCCAAGGCATCTACCACCTAATCTGTATGAAAAGCTATTGATCAAAACTAAAACTTGTATCTATAATGCAGGTCTGTAATTGCCAAGAAATTTAACTATTCAGTAAATGAAAATTTATTCATAATGTGTGGTGGCCATTATTGTCAAGCAATTTTTTTTTGTTAAAAATCTCAATTTCAGAATCTGGACATGACATAGATTATATCAAACTACCTTAATTTGGGGAGCTTCGATGGATACTTATGTTTAGGTAGGGAGCAATATGTCTGTCTGGGGATACCTGTATTCCTACCTAGAGACAGAAAATAAATGTGGATTATAGAATTACACTTCCAGTAACTACCCCAGCTACTTCCATTTTACTACCATCTCTCACCTGGATTCCTAACAGGTGTCCCTGCTTCTACCTTTGCCCCTACCAATCTATCTTCATCTACCAGTTAGAGTAATCATGTTAAAATATGAGATGATGTCACTCTTCTGCTTAAAATCTCACAGTGGTGCTCCATTTCATTCAGCTTCAGAGACTACAAGGCTTTATATGTTTAGGTGTCTATAACCTTTATCATCTTAAGTCCTGCCACCTTCCTCTTTGTATACTCCATTCCAGCCTCACTCATTCCTGTCCCATTTTTCTGACATGTCAGGCAGGTTCCCATATTAGAACCTTTGAGCTAGGGGACAGTTGCCTCTGCTCAGAAGACTCCCAGATACTTGCCTGACTAACTACCTTCCTCTTGGGGGCCCTTGCTCCAATGTCTAAACGTCACTTCTTCCACAAGACAGGTTTACTTCCAGCTCCCTCTTACTTTACTTTGCTTCAAACATGCTCACAATATATCCATTTGTTAACAATAATTTCACTTTCCCTATCTCCCCCTGCAAGAAGGTAAGTTCTAGGAGGGAGGGATGTTAACCTATTTGGTTCACTATTATATGTCAACTTCTAGCTACATAGTAGACTATCAGTAAATATTTTATCAATGACTGGCTTTTTTAAAATATCTGTAACCAGCGTTTCACTGCTGAATACAGTGACCTGCACAGAGCTGTTATTTGAAAAATAGGTGGATTTATTTATTTTCTAAACTTTGTAGGTGCTCTCAGATCTCCCTGATCTAATTTTCCTAGGACTTATACTGGCACTTACTTTCATATTTGTCCCTTCCTTATGGAGGAAACTCTGTCCATTTTCCTAATATATAGAATTTAAGCATTTCAGTTCTTCTGGGTGAAGTCAGTAGCTTGGAGATTAATCTCTCTCCTGTTTTCTCTTTGCTTGCCCTGAACAATTGGTTGCCTTTCCTAGTTGTGCCAAATTGGGGGCTAGACCACCATGTGTCAATTCCTTATTATTCCACTCACCCATCTCTCACTTTATCCTGTATATACACATATACTAAAGACATAAATTTATATTGCTAATAATCATGAGAATCATCTGGTCTTGATCATAGCAATTTTTTCATATCCACAAACTCTTCAATATATCTTGATATATAGGTCTTGTTATATAGGTCTTGATATATAGGTCTTGTTAGGACATTGCTCTGGTTCTCAATTTTCACAAGGTTTCCTTCTTAAAATTCTCCATGTGGTTTCTAATGTACAAACTGGTAATTTTACTTTATTTTTATTCCTTCTCTCTCTTGAAGATAGAATATTCTATAAATCCTTTTTCTTGGAATATAGGGAAATCTTTTCACAGAGCTGTTTGGTCATTTACCTGTGAGGATAGATGGGACAGGTTTGGGATTGATGGAAAAATTTCCAATTAGATCTATGTTGCCTTCATTTCCAATGAAAACAACAACATGGGTACATATGTATATCAGTACAGTCATTTGGTGTGTTCTAAAAACTCCCTGGTTAAGAGTAATTAGAAAAGCACTTCAGTTCATGGTGATGTCACACTGAGTAATATAAACCAACCCTCTTGCTGATTATAATTTAAAAATACAGATGGATTTTAAAAAACTTTCTAAACATCAATTAATTAACAAGATACTGAGGAATAACTAGAGTAACATGTAAGAGAAGAAAGAATTCAGAGAGATGAGCCTGGAGTTTGGCACACCTTTGGTCCAGGAGCATTTGCTAATCCAGAGGAGCTGCTGAGAAGGTCTTTGACAGAGTTTCAGGACTTCAGGGATAAAAGTTGGAGTCAAGGGTTTGCCAAAAGCAAGGTCCCTGGATGAACTTCCCTGTCTTAAATTTGAGAACCAAATCTAGGAAGAAGATTGAGTCAGAAGTAAAACAGTCTTAGAACAGATTGCAGCCCATGTCAAGTCACTTAGGTGCCACAGAAAAATTGGATGAAGGTGAACCTGTAAAACTAGGACTTCCAGGCACCTGTAAAGTAAATGAAAATTCTCCCTGGAAAATAATAATATCATCTTGAGCCTCAAATTATTTCAGCTGAAGTTTTCAAATGCTATGTCTGGCAACAAAGATAGGAGGCACAGGGAGAGAAGTCAACATGAAAGGGAAACACTACAAACAGCCCATAGGTATGTCAGAGTGGAAATATTATGCTAAGATTGGGGAAAAATATTATGTTCACTATACCCATAGAAATTAAAGTTGAACTTAAAAATATTATCAAGGATTTGGAAACTAACATATTATGATTTTAAAGAAAAGAACTGACTAGAGGGCTTTCCTGGTGGCGCAGTGGTTGAGAGTCCGCCTGCCGATGCAGGGGACACGGGTTCATCCCCCGCTCCGGGAAGATCCCACATGCCGTGGAGCGGCTAGGCCCATGAGCCATGGCCGCTGAGCCTGCACATCCGGAGCCTGTGCTCTGCAACGGGAGAGGCCACAACAGTGAGAGGCCCGCGTACCACAAAAAAAAAAAAAGAAGAAGAAGTGACTAGAAACTCTAAAACTGAAAAATACAGTAACCAAAGTTAATTACTCAGGAGATGGATTTAAGGACAGATTAGATACAGATAAAGAAAGAATCCATGAATCAGAAAATAGGTCAAAAGAATCCATCCAGAAGGAAGTGGAAGAAGCAAAATATAAAAAGTGAAAAATAAAGAGACCCGGAGTATACAGTGAGAAGCTTTAATATATATTTACTTGGAATTGAAGAATAGAGGAAAGTAGCCAAAAGGCAGAAGAAATATTTGCAGAAATAGTAATTTTCCAAAATTTTTGGAAGACATCAAGTAACAATGTTACAAAGCCCCGTGAATTTCAAGTAAACCTGAGAAGCCTAGTTGGATGGAAAAAATAGTATAAATCAGTGAATTTTATTCAATTCAATTGGAGGGTATTTTATTAGAAATACTCTGTTAATTCCCTAGTACAATTGATGTAAACCATACTAGGAAAAAGTTTGCTGGTTAGGGGTTCCACTTTAATCAATACATCTTAAAGGATTTGGAATTAACATACTTGTTTGAAAGTATATCTAAAAAATTATTGAAAGTGGTTTGTTTTATAAATTGGTTATACATTCTTCTTATATGATATATTTTCCTTGGAGTCCAATTTGTTTTCAACAATGAAAGGAAAATAATCGTAGCAATATATAAATTATCACAAATTGAAAATTAATGTGTTCTAAATTTATATATACTGTCTTTAATATAGTGAGATGAAATCATCATTGTCCCATCAGGTTTCAGACTTTATATGAAACTGTTCATATAGTTTTAATATGATATTAAATTAAGCAAAACAGAACTCTCCAATCTCTGGGCTTTTGCTGCCCTTCTCTTTTGTTTAATTTTTAAAAAATGTTTGTCTTTGGTGGACATATGAAAAGGTTGAATAATGTAAACAAGCTTGGAGGAAAGCCTTCATACTTCTGTATATCTACCATCTAATTTTTTAATTAAGAGTGCCTGTAGATGACATCTCCAGACACTGTCATATATTGAGAGAGAGTATGTAAATGACAGAGGTTCCTCGTTTCCCAGTTTTCTGCTTCTGACTTTTAGACACTCTTTGTGCTAAATTTCCAATCTAAAGCTGAGATGAAGCCTCCAGTTAGAGTGCAACTGTCCTCCTTGAACTATAGCTCCCGGATGGTAACGTCAAAAATTCCCCACTAGAGGCTTAACAGGGAGTCAAGTGATGAAAGGAAATGAAAGAAATCTTGGCTGATTTTCATGAAATAATCTCCTGCCTGGCACAAGCCCATATTGGGCTTCAGAGTGATCTTCAGAGAGACCTGGGGAATGGAACTAAATGAGTCTTCACAGCAGGGCAGCAGTGCCTGTGAGACACACTGGGGCGTATTCAGGGCAGAAAAAATAATCAGAAGTTGGTAAATCTTGGTAAAGCCCGACACTGGTATCCCATTCGTCAGTGACAGTGAGGTCAAACCACTTCCCCTTCTCCATGTGCTAAGGAGAGAATTTCAGGGTGCATTACATATGAAATGGATGTTACAAACCATTTTTTTTTTTTTTTTTTTTTTGCGGTACGCAGGCCTCTCACTGTTGTGGCCTCTCCCATTGCGGAGCACAGGCTCCGGATGTGCAGGCTCAGCGGCCATGGCTCACGGGCCCAGCCGCTCCGCAGCATGTGGAATCTTCCCAGACCGGGGCCCGAACCCATGTCCCCTGCATCGGCAGGCGGACTCTCAACCACTGCGCCACCAGGGAAGCCCCATTTGGTTTTTTTGATAACATCATTTAGCGAGAGGTGCTCATCTTATTTCTGTACAAGCAAGGATGAAAATGTGTACTTTCTGAAAGAGGGGAATGGGGATTGGAAGGAAATTAGGGCAAAGAAGTGTGAAAATAAGTGGAATTAAAATGGGATAAAACAGATATAAAAATAACAAAATAAAAGCAAAGTAAAAGTATGTATTGAGTACCATATTAGTACCTGATAATTTCATATGCTTCTTATGGAAACCATAATGAAGAAAATTAAAGTGAGGAAAAAATGTAAAGAAGAAATTAAAAACCTTCTATATTAAAATACACTCAGAAAAGTTTTAGTCTGCCCTTCCTTTCCTTCCTTCCTTTCTCTTTCCTTCCTCCCTCCCTTCCTTCCTTCTTTCCTTCCTTCCTTCCTTCCTCTATTTCTCTTTCCTAAAAGCTAACCTTTTAAATTAATCTTTGAACTCATATCATAGACATTTTGGGAAAAAGATGCCTTATTTTATCTTTTATAAAACTTAAGGTCTGGTCTATATAATTTCCTGATACTACTTTCAGTCATTTGGTCTTAAGTTTTGAGGCCTAGGGAGCTATGTGAAATCCCTCTCAATTGTCCTAAAGCTATTCAAAATGAGTTTCCTTCGAGACTTGGCAATGGTTAAAAAAAAAGTAATAAATCTCCTCCAGTATCTCAGAATATAAGTAGCCTTACTTTTAAGTATGCATTGTGCTATATTCCAGGAGAGAAGTCTTTGCCATTGTGGGTCAAAACCTTTTAGGTCTACCAGATCTCTAGAGCTGCCATTTAGGTCCCACTAAATGGCTTTCCAACTGTAACAAGGGCTTGTCCCCACATAGTGGCATTTCTGAGCTAAGTTAGGACATTTCTATCCAGGTTTTCTGTGTTATGTAGATTCTTTGGGGGCCAGTTTTTCTCCGCTGCCAGAGTGAGACTTACTGGTAAAGAAGCCCAAAGAGGAGTAAGAATAGAATAGTGAGTGATGGTGGCAAGTTGATCAAATTCTCAGCCAGAAAATTGAAAGGGAGATATCACATTTTGAAGTTGAGGCAAAAGTGTAATAATCTAGAGAAACTCCACTAAAGTCTCCCAACCAGGGAAAAGAGACTAAATAGGAGATCCAGTAAGTCAAAATGACATAAAATCAAAAACATCAAAATGACATCCATCTAAATTTATTATATATCACCTTTAAGGAATGACTTACCAGAATAACTTTCTGTACTGTCTCAGGTACTCAAAAATGGCCTTAGAAGTTAAGTCTTAATAGGCTCACTGAGTTGGTCATCTCTGCTCATGTTTTAACCTCTGGGCTGGTCTGAATTATACAGTATCACCAGAGATGATAAAGGAATCTCATAAAAAGGGACATATCTGATCAAATTTAATCTATTTATTTTATTTTACAGGGGATTTTCCTTGATCCTAATGGTAAGAACAGAGAGAATATACTAAAACCAGGCTAGTTTAAAATTAGTGCAAGATATCTGGATGAGAAATCCCTCCTTTTCCTCCTTCCTTGGATATCTGTTAGGAGCTGCAACACTCTTGGATTCATCATCTGAGCAAAGCAATCAAAGGTCTTTTCTCTGATATGACCATTCTCATTACATTCTCTCCCAGTTTATGGCATTATTTGTCCATGATTTTCTAAGTATGCAGTGCCTATCTGTATCAGAGAGCCTGTATCAGGGACATGGTTTTCTCATGTAAGGATAGGGTAGGATGGTATAATCATGTAATGTAACCCAAGAAAATTAATGGTGCTGTATGAGTGTGTGTGTGTGTGTGTGTGTGTGTGTGTGTGTGTGGCAGGTGGGGGTGGTTGCTTATAACATTTGGGAGAATTAACTCATGAGTGCCCTGATGTTTTTCCAGGTTGATTTTTTGGAATACTGTCCCTCTCAGCTAAATGTGTTGTTACAATATGGGCAGAAGGGTGAAGGATAGAGGTGGGGATGTGGTGCTGGAAAACTGAGAAAGCTTCTTACCATATTTATGCATAGTTTGGCTTTTATTCATGTTTCGATCTTACATTTAAACTTTTTTTATTGCACTATAGTATTTACAATATTGTGTTAGTTTCAGGTGTACAGCAAAATGATTCATTTGTGTATATATATATATATATTCTTTTTTAGATTCTTTTCTATTATATGTTATTACAAGATATTGAATATAGTTCCCTATACTATACAGTAAATCCTTGTTTTTTATCTATTTTATATGCAGTGGTGTATATCTGTTAATCCCATACTCCTAATTTATCCTTCCCCACTCCTTTGCCCTTTGGTAACCATAAGTTTGTATTTTATGTCTGTGAGTCTGTTTCTGTTTTGTAAATAAGTTCATTTGCATTACTTTATAGATTCCACATATGAACTTCTTGTTGACCTGTATGAATTTTTTTTTTTTTTTTTTTGGCCACCCTGCATGGCTTGTGGGATCCTAGTTCCCTGACCAGGTATTGAATCCAGGCCCTCAACAGTGAAAGTGTGAAGTCCTAACCACTGGATCGCCAGGGAATTCTCAAAAAACTTTTTTCAGTAGATTGTTAGAAGGTAAAAGGAGAAGAAGAAAATAGCGAAAAAAGATTATCATAGAAGTGGAAAACATATAGGGTTGAAAGGTGTAAAGTTATGCATGTAAAAATAAGTGGGGAGAGGGAGAAACTAAAATGTAAAGTTCCATAGTAAGACATTTAAATACATTAAGGGTTTATGGAAGGATTCAAAGCAAGAAAAAAGGCTTAGTGCTAACAAGATTTAAAAATAATCAAATGAGATACAAAAATACAAGAAATGAGGACCCACGAGGGAGAGTGAAAACATTTCAAGTTGGATCCAAATATAGCTCTAATTAAGAAATAAAAAAGGTCAGGAGCAAAAATATAAACATTATTTTAAAAGTAGAAACATTTGAAGTAAATAAATTATTTTTAATAAGTAATTGAAACAAATAATATATTTTCAATATACAAATAAAAAGTTTAGCTTTAAGAGAAAAGTAAAGGAGACTAAAAAAATTCAGATTAAAATTTTCAAAAGAATGATTCAAAGTAGACAGAGTTAGTCATAAATTTCTTAGTTTGGATCTAATTTCTCCTGGTTAACAGATCCCTACTGAAGCTATTTCCCTGATATAACTACTTTTCACCTGTCTCAAAATGCCCCAATAGCAGGTAAGATTTTAAGCCTCTAGCTGTGAAGGACACAGTTTGGCACCTTGATTCATCAGGCAGATAAGTGATCTAAGAAAATAGAGAAGAGGTGGGAAGAGGAAGAATCCCTAACTGCCCCAAAGACCCCAAGGAAACATTCTACTTTTTACTGATTGCCAAAGACTTTCCCAGAAGAAAGTGAAACTTCAAAGGTTATTAGGACAAAGCATGGGGGACGAAGTCCAAGGTTTAAGCAAGGATCACAGCAACTACATTCAAATAACAATAAATCATATTAAAATACTTCATCTTTGATGGGAATGCTCATAATTTGACTCTTCTTTCCAATCTTCTTTCTCTGTGTTCTCTTTTATTTGGCTTATATTGCAGCCAAACAGAAGAGTTTAATGTTACTTGGGCTTAGAGGCCACAAAGATTTTAGCCTTTGTTTACACTGTCTTCTTCTTGACTACTCTCCCCGCCCATTCATATGAACATATCTAAATCCTCTCTCTCTCTCTTTTGTTTTTGTTTTTAATTGAGGTATAGTTGTTTTACAATAGTGTGTTAGTTTCAGGTATACAACATAGTGATTCAAAATTTTTATAGCTTATACTCACTCCATTTATAGTTATTATAAAATGCTGGTTATATTCCCTGTACTGTACAATATATCCTTATAGCTTATTTACTACATACATAGTTGTTTGTACCTCTTAATCCCCTACCACTATCTTGCCCTTAGCTGATCTGTTCCTTTGTATCATTTAGTCTACTGTTGATTCCTTCCAGTGTATTTTTAAATTTCCATTATTGTATTCTTAATCTGTGTTTGGTTGTTTTTTATACTTTCCAAACTTTTGTTGAAAACTTCTAACTTCTTGGTCTGACACACATTCTTCTCCTGAGTTCTTTGATCATCTTTATGATTATCACCTTGAACACTTTCTTGGGTAGAATGCCTATCTCTGCCTCATTTAATTCTTCTTCTGTAGTTTTATCTCGTTTCTTTGTTTTGAGCATGATCCTCTGTAACCTCATTTTGTCTAATTTGCTGTTTTTATTTCTGTGTATTTATTTGGTAGGCTGGTTATGTTTTCCAGCCTTGAAGAAGTGGCCTTTTGCAGGAGATGTGTATATATCTCAGCATCACACTCCCTCCTGGCCACAAGAGCTATATGCTCTAGGGGTGCCTCCTCTGTGTACTGTGTGGGTCCTTCTGTTGTGGCAGGCTGACTACTGTGAGTGGTCTGGTATGTGTGGCTGGCCCCTGGCCTTCTCAGTTGCCAGGCCCTGCCTTGTTTGGAGGCTGCCAGCCACTGATTCATGGGGTCAGGTCATGAGGCAGCTGGCTGCTGAACCCCAGGGGGCCTTGGGGCTAGTCCTGGCTCACTGGTGAGTGGAGTCAGGTTCCAGGAGATATCAGGTCTTGTGCTAGCCCACAAGTGAGTGAAGCCATTTACTGGAGCTAATGCCAGCACACTGGTGGGCAGAGCTGTGTCCTGAGCTCTGGCTACAGGGCCCAGGAGACTCAGAGCTGGTATCATACTGTTGGTGGGTGGGGCTGGTTTCTGACATAGCTGGCTGCAGGGTCCAGGGTGTTCTGAAGCTTGTATTGTCCTGCTGGTGGGTGGTGCTCTTGCCCAGCCAGTCCCAGGGCTGGTTCTGGTCTGTGGATGGCTGACATGGGTCATCAACAGCAGGCTGTGGGGCTGCAGTTGTCTTGGAGTTGGTGTCCACCTACTAGTGTGTGAAGCTGGTCCTGAGGCTAGAGGAGGCTAGCTGGTGTGTAGGGCAGGTGTCTAGAGGATGCTGGGTCTGGTGCCTGCCCAATGGTGGGTGCAGCTGGTTCCCAGTGTCTCTGACTGCAGGCCCCTGGGGTTCTTGGGTCTAGTGCTTGCACACTGGTGTGTGAGGCTGTGATCTGTGCCCTCTGGTGGACTGAGCCATGTCCAAGGGCTACTGTGGGCTCAGTGGGTCTTTAAGGCAGCCTGTCTGCTGGTGGGTAAGGCTGTGTCCCAGCCCAGTTAATTGCTTGGCCTGAGGATTCCCAGCATTGGTGCCTATAGGCTGGTGGGTAAGTGCAGGGCTAGGTCCAGAGACTAAAAGCTAGAGGGAGGATTCCAAAATGGTGTTTGCCATCACCAGTGTCCATGTTGTAGAATGAGCTCCCAAAAATGGCTGTTGCCAGTATTGACGTCCCCAGGGTGAGTTCTAGTTTCCTCCTGCCTCTCCAAGAGACTCTCCAAGATCAGGAGGTAGGTCTGACCCAGACTCTTTTCAAATTGCTGCTTCTGCTGTGGGTCCCAGGGAGTGTGAGATTTTGTTTGTGCTCTTTAAGAGTGGAGTCTCTACTTCCCATAGCCCTCTGGGTCTCCTGAAAGTAAGCCCTGCTGGTCTTCAAAGCCAGGTGTTCTGGGGCTCATCTTCCAGCACAGGACCCCCAAGCTGGGGAGAACCTCTACAGTTGTAATTATTCTGTCACCCAGGGGTCACCCACCCAGGGGTATGGGTCTTGAATATACTGCAACTCCACCCCTCCTACCCATCTTGTTGTGGTTCCTTCTTTATATCTTTAGTTGTAGAAGATCTTTTCTGGTAACGATGCCGAAAAACTCGCCCTCTGTGTACCAGTGCCAGATCAAATCTCAGAAACAGAGTTTTAGGTGAAGTAGAAAAGAGGAGCTTTATTGCTTTGCCAGACAAAGGGGGACACAGTGGGCTCATGCCCCTCAAAAACTATATGTTCTAACCTGGGAGAATTTAGTAAGGAGTTTTATAGCAATGGTTCAAGGGTGGAGTTGCTGATAAGATTAGGGTGTGTGCAGGGCCTGCCCTCCTTTAATCTGGTCTCAGGTAATCTCTTGATGAGCTTCTCTGATTCCTTTACTCTGGCTTCAGGTGGTCTTCTCTGGAATGAAGAATGCTAACACCTTCCATTTGTTGGGGGTTTTAGTTCTGTAAAGAGCTCAAAGATATTGTTATGTGTATCCCTTGAAGCAGAACCAGACCCTTCCCCAAGGTTGCACTATTGTATCTTGGCTGCTTCTCCCTTGTCTCTGCATCCCCTCCCTTCCCTGATTAGTAACAGTTCGAATCTGCCATTTGGAACTCAGGGAAGGTCATGAAGGCTGGAGTCTGTTCCCTACAAACAAAAAATGGGGGGCATGGAAAGTCTTCCATGCCCAGGAGCCCCACAGGGTCCTGCCTGGTTTCAGTAGGTTCCAGTTTTTTTCATCAATAGTTTTTCTGCAAATAGTTGTACTTTTTGTGTGCCCATGGGAGGAGGTGAGCTCAAGGTCTTTGTACTCTGCTATTTTGGGAACTCTCTCTTCTCTATATTTTAAAACAACTTCAAATGTCATCTCTTCCATGAAGCTTCTCTCGTTTTGTGAGCTGAATGCAGTCTATTTTTTCTGTCTTATTGACCTCATTGACATTTAAGTGCTCAGCATTCTCTATAATATGTTAAAGTTACTTATAAAGATGATTAATTTCTTCTACTAGATCATAAGCATTTTGAAGAAAGAGTCCATGTCTGATTAATCCTGGCAACTTTAATTAAAATTAGTACTCTGCCTTTCCTGTGTTAAGAGGTATGATTCAAAGATAAATCATTACTTTCATTCATTCATTCTCTCCTTTATTTATTTATTCAGTAAACATTGAGCACGCACTTTGTCCTAGGTTATCTTCTAGGTATTTGTGTCATTAAGGAACTTTAACTTTGGTGAGGAAAGATATTTTATTAACAAATTAAATATGTAAAGTATATAGTATGTTAGATGTGATAAGTGCCATGGAGAAAAGTGGTTGGATTTTTTTTGTATTCAGTAACAGTGGAAGCCACTTGCATTGCCTGAGTTCATCCATCTTCAAGCATGGTTTCTGGTTGTGGAGCTACCATTACTTGTTAAATGACACATAGTAGGGAACAATATATGGAGTAACTTGCTTTCAATTCCTGCCACCAGGGTCACTGTTTCAAAAACAAATCATAGAGAGCTGAGCACATGGGGCTGCAAAGTACTGGCCACTTCAATCTTCTTATTTTACCTTTGTGACTGAGTTCAGTGATCTTCTCAGGGTTTCCATTTAATGGAATTTGATTTTTTAAAAGATCCATGACTGAGTTTTTAATGTCTTTCCTGATGTCAACAATTCACCAAGGATTTTCTAATTACATTACACTCCTCTGAAATTGCACATTCATTTCACACTTCTACTCTGGAGAAGACACACTCTAAACTTGTCTACCATAGTGACAATATCTAATTAGAAGGAAGACTAAAAAATTCCAGTTTTGACTATATATTTTTTAAAATATCATATTTTACTCTCTGTCATTCTTTCATCAAATCTTTCTTGTGCATCAGCCTGTAAGAAACACAGAATAAAATTCCATGACTGTGTATTTTCCCTCTCCAAATGCATTTGAGTATAAATCATTTCATTGACTTTAAATTTCTGAAATTGCATATATGTAAATACTAGTGGTGAAAAATTTTTAAATAAAAAGCCAACTAACTTCTACTCAGATATTGCCGAGTAAATGCTCTGAGGAGATTCAGATTTAATTGGAGAGATGTAAAACTAGTCCAATTTTATATTATACTTGAAAAGATTACCTTAGGTATCTTGTACCTTTTAGTCTCATATAAAGACTTTGTAACTATGAATCTCTATCAATTAGAATTAAATTTTTTTTTTTTTGCGGTACACGAGCCTCTCACTGCTGTGGCCTCTTCCGTTAAGGAGCGCAGGCTCCGGACGCCCAGGCTCAGCGGCCATGGCTCACGGGCCCAGCCGCTCCGCGGCATGTGGGATCTTCCCGGACCGGGGCACGAACCCATGTCCCCTGCATTGGCAGGCGGACTCTCAACCACTGCGCCACCAGGGAAGCCCTAGAATTAAAATACTTTTAATTAATGAATCTCATTTTAATTGGAATAAATTTTTACCAGGGTATCGACTGTTTTAAAAAAGAGTTTAAGATTTAAAAGATACATATTTTTTCTATGTAAAAATAGAAGTAACAACCCCAATATCAACAAACTAATAAGAATCCAAAAGAAAACTATAAAATAGAGAATTCAAGTGTGTTCTCTTTAATTATTTATAACTTTTGGATCATTCATAAGCTTTAGCATAAAGTGAATTTTACTGATACAGTGTTTTTGTCTGTTTGATTGTTTACTTAAGAAGGAATGCTGGTAAAAAGTTTTTATGAGTCACATGAAAGTTTATTCTCAAGACCTTGTGAAATGGAGCAGGACCCTGTGGGGACCTCCGAAGTACAAATTCCTTCCATGTCCCTTGTTTCTTGTTTGTAGAAAATAGGCTTCATTCACTTCATTCAGCCTCCCTGACTTTCCCAGAGTTCCAAAGGGCAGATTCAAATAGTTGCTTATCAGGGAAGGGAGGGAATGCAGAAACAAAGGAGTAGCAGTCAAGAAACAATAGTGCAGATGTGGGACAGAGTCCTGGTTCCTCCTCAAGGAATATAAGTGATACCTTTAAGTTCTTCTGTAGGAACTAAGGCCTCCACCCAGGTGGAGGATGGTAACTTCAGGATGAGCACAAGGTTCCTGGAACACTGCCCTGTTACCTCACCACCAACCAATCAAAAGAAAGTCTGCACATAGTGGAAGAAAACGAAGACTCTGACTCACCCCCCAAATGACTCTCCCTTTAAAAACTTTATGGTTGAGCAGAATCTTCAGAATTTGTTTTTGAACATGAGTCCACCTTTTCCCCAGGTTGCCAAACTCCTGAATAAAGCAACCTTTCCTTTTTTAACCAACACTTGTCTCTTGAGTACTGGCTTTCGAGCAGCAAGCAGCCAAACCTGTGTTTGGTAACATTTGCATCAATTTTTTTCTGAATTAAGAATCATGCAGTCTTATTGATGGTAGTTATTGGATGGATTTACTTTGTCCCCGGCACTTTACATGTAGGTTCCCATTTTATAGACAAGGAAGTTCAGTCTCAGGAATGACAAATGATTTGCTTCAATTCATTTAGCTGCTAAGTAGAAGAGCTGGACCTCAAATCCATGTCTGCCTTGTCCTAAGCCTTATCTCTTTACTTTGTTCCCTATTTCCTCATCATAGAAAGGCCACCTTTCCAGGTCTTTTGATATTTCTATCTTTACTTTTACCTGTCACTTTTGTATGAAAAAATAACTTGGTGTAGTGGTAACAAGAGTTTCAACTACAGTGTTTTGTTTGATTAAAAAATAATAGCACTATACCTCAGATGCTATGTACATATACTCATATACTGGAAAGTCAACAAAATAGACATGATTCTAAAACTCCAGAAAGCAAAAATGAAAACATCTATGGGAGCACAGACACAGAATTAGGAAATCTGTCCTGGTAGATTGGGGAGGTTTTGCCTTAGCTGATCTGTAAGAAGTGGGATTTTATTTGATAGAAAATAGGCACCAATAATTGGTAGTTTCCTTTCTTTCTATCTATGAATCTCATTCCCGAATTTATCGGTGACTAAAAGGATCTATGGAATACATGGTTATAAAACTTGAATGTGTACATTCTTAGGAAGGCTAGATGTATTTTGTAATAAAAACTGATATCAGAGGAATTGTTCTCAAAATATGTTCTGGTCATTAGTTTTCATTAGGGCTCTTTTATTTACTTAGTATTTTTTTCTTTTAACCAACTTCAAATTGATCTTTTTTCTTAACCTGCTCTAAACAATCACTGTCCATAAAATAGTGGTTTTGATGTGTTATTTTTTACTCATTATAGACAATCAAACATGTTCAACATCCTTTGTTTAATTCATGCATATGCCACATAAAGTAATTTTTATGCTACTACTGATATACATATCACACTCAGATATACTGTTTTTGTTTTAATGCTTGAGATGAATGACCTAATCAGCTCTTCTCATCTTTCTGATATAGGTCGCCAAAGAGGTATGTTCCTGGATAGTCAATAAAATGACTGCTCTTGAATAGGCAGGTGTGGAACCACACTCAGTCCAATCAGTTGTGATCAGAGTTTGGGATCACCTGATCCAGAGTCAGCTCAGCAGGGAGCATGGGTAAGGTAGGTGATGACAATGAAACTTAACAGATATAAATGTTCACATTCATATAAACACTTCTCAAATGATAAGTAATGAAGGCTTGCCTGGGTAATAGTTCAAAGAAAAAACTGATGTTGGTTTTGTTCATCCTAAAATTACTTCAGACTAAAATATGACAGAATGTGTAAAGAAGCACACTGATCAACTAGTATGTGATGAAGACGGGAAGGCGCTATAATTTATAGGATATATGAAATGACTTTATGAACAATTGGAGACTTCCCTTAAATTGTTGTCATATGGAAGAGAAGAAACACCAGTGCTGTATTACTCCGATGGGCAGGAGTAGAGAGGGTGGGTTTCGGAGCAATGTGAGGAAGAATTTTAAATCAGAAATATCCCGAAGTAGAAAGATCTAGTGGTGGCCAAGAAGAGGTCAAGTGCCCCTCTTTCGAAGAGATAAGAGACATTTTTGAACCAAGAGAGAAATTGAGCTTGATGATTATGAATCTTAACTTTAAGAGTATAAGAAATAAGTTAACTATTTACTCTTAAATTCATATATAAAAATAGATTGTGCTAGGTGTTTACAAGAACAAATCTTGAAAATTTCATAATACTGAGTTCAAAGTGCTTAATGATTTCCACATATATCCTCCATTTTTAGTCATAAGTTTTTCTGAAAGTCTCATTTTGGAAAGAAACTCTCGATATTCAATTTCTGTTCTACAGAGATTTGTATTCTTGTAAGTAAGTATTCTGAGTTCCAAGTAATTAATCAGACTTAGTAAGGACTTTCTTGGGATGGTAAATTTAACTAAGCTGTTAGCTGTTAACCTTTGAAAACGTGAATCTGAACCGAAGGAAAATGTCCAATCTACAGACTGCTTTCTTAATATTTGGCTACAACATTGCTTAATAGAGGTTCAGAGTGTACACTTTTTAAATAGACTTCGAAATATCATGTGAATATTCTTTATACTCAGTGAGGTGTAATACATTAACATTGTTACCACACATGTTGGGTAAAGGAAAGATAGCTTTATTGAGGAAACTGGCAATCCTGGGGAGAAGGTGGCCTCATGTCTCTAAGAATCAAGTCCCAACTCCCCAGGTTTTGCTCAGAGATTATATAGGGAAAAGAGGAAGGAGCTACGTGCTGGGGAGTAGGTAATCTTTCTATTTTCAGGGATGGTTGTCTCAATCACGTGTTTCCAAGTAGCTGTCAAGTCTTGCTTGAGGTTGGAATATTATCTGAGCCATAAATCTTTGGTTAGCTATTCCTGGAGAATAAGGCACAAGGGTATATCCTATAGAACAACTAATCTTCAATCTTGATATGCATCAACAACTTGGTCCATCAGCAGCAAGCTAAGTTAATGCTGAAGTAGGGTAGAGGAGCTGAGAGTCTCTAGTTACAGTCTCACTGCCTCAGTTACAATATTTAACTTCCAGCTATGGACTAGTGTTGGTTAAAAAAAAAAAATACAGGGTTTTAGTTAACGGGTGGGCATGTAGTGAAGAATGTCTAATCAGTAATCTCCCTCTACCCCAGATAATAGTTAGTGGTAGATCTTAAGGTCTGCTATTCCTGATCTTGCTGTTTTGAAATTACATTCATGATATGTAGAGTATTCTGATTCTGCCTGGTTTATTTAAGAGAACTTGGAGAGTATATTTCTGATAATAATGTTGATTGAAGTCACTGTTACCCTCAAGAATCTCCAGAGCAGGCTCTGAGAAAGAACAGATGTTTGTATATTCTGTTACAAATCCTGTAATTCTCCCTATAGCAATGCTGGATCATAATGCCAGAAAAGGTCTCTTTTATATTATTGAAGTATATTTTAAAAGAATAATTTGATTTAAAACAAATTCAAAGCCAACTGCTCTAAAATCCCACCAAACTTACCTTAAAGTCACTGAGAACCTTGTGGCATCTCTAATGTTTATTTTCCCATATGGTACCAAACTCAGAGAACTTTGCCCACCATGCAGCAAATTGACATGAGCAAGAAGACAAACAGAACAAGACAGGAAGATATTTACTATACGGACTTTTAAGAAGCAATGGCTATTGACAACTCAACTTTGAACTGAAGATAGAAAACAATAAGCTACATATAGTTGGCTGAAGTGATAAATAACCATAGAGCCATGAATTACAAATATTCATACCAGGCAGAGGGGCAGGACTGCCTAGTGGAATGATAGAATCAACCATGAAGAAGGTAACACTGGGCAAGATAACGTAAGTGACAGTTATTGGGACCAGACAGGAAGAACTAAATGAGTTAGATCTCCAACGATTAAGATATCAGAATGGGGATAAGCAGTAATGTATCAGTTAAGTGGAGAGTGGAAAGGTCAAGACAAGAAGTAACCCCCAAAAGAAATACCAGATATGGAAACAGTAAGACCTAAATAGTTCAAAGCCATTTGAGGTTCCTGAACAATTCTGGGAAAGCAGGTGCCCAGAAAAAATTGACTCACGTTCATTTGAGTCAACCCTACACCCAGATAGAATTCTAATTATTATTTAATTACTGATTTAATAATATGAATAATAATAAATGTTAATCAATTATTAAACTGATATTATTCTTAAATTCTATAGACTAAACATTCTTCAATTCTTCTATATCAAATACTTCAGTGTCCCTATGACACTCAGCCTTCAGCAACCCCAAACCCAATACTCCATGTGCAAGTTCATCAACCTGTGTTAGTGAACCTACTTGTTCTGGTCAAATTAGTTCCATACACCTTCACTGATGACTATCTGGAGAATTGTTCTAAATATTCTTTATCAGTACACACTGTTGTTGAAACTCTTTTTATGTAAAAGTAAACTTTAATTTCTAACATGTCACTTAATGTCCGTTAATTTTCCTTTTAGATAAGACTATGTTTTGTCAAATATCAGTGATATTTGATCAAGACAGTAGGAAGCAGTATTTTTCCATGTTAATTTTCTGGTTATAGGAATCAAATGTAGACTTGGCACCTGCCTACCAAGCTCTGCCAAAGAATGTAGTTAGTGCTTAAAGAAATTCTACTTTTGACACCAGAACTAAGAGTGTGTTGACAGTTCTTTAATGAAGATTTCTGATACAAATCAATGACTTTCTCCTTTAACACATTATCTTCAGGTAAATGCTAAGATTAATGGGTTATATTTAGACAGTTAAAGTGTCAACAGAATTGCTTCTGTTATGCTGATATTATTTTGTGTGCCAGATATATGAGGTATACTATCCAGATGATAAAAATTGAGGATGTCCCAAAGTAAGCAAAAGCTCATTACATTCACCTCTCAATTACTTTAAAAAAAACAACAAAAAACAGATTACTTAATAGGCTTAACTCTGTGTCCCTCACTTCTGCATATTCTTGCTGCCAGGATTTGACTGTTCATTTCTAGCCATTTGACAGTCCACTAGCACTGTCACCAAAAAGGTGGGAAGGGAAGAAAGAGGAGGTGTAAATCCAGTCAATCAATTTCATAGCTTCATAGCAGTGATGGTGAATGCTTTGGTGGAGGAAGAGTTTTACACAAATGGCTAACATGAAAATTTCAGTGTATTGCCTGATATTACTGTTTCCTGTAATGCTTTAATCTCTAGTACTCTCAACAACTTGACAAGTTGCACAGCAACTTGAAGTAGATGTATATCAACTCAACAGCATTGCTGATGTTTACTCATGTGACACACCTTAGCATCTTCTGAGTAATATCTTGTAGACCACTACCATTATGAAATATTCATACTTTTTGTTTTAAAAAATCTAGCAATTTTGTTTTCTATTGTATTTCGCGTTTCAGTAAAATAGCTGATTCATTCTGTGATTTCTAACAATCCAACCACTTATGAGAAGGTGGTGATCACTTGAATGCTTTGTTGATTGTGATAAATGGCAGAGTAAATAGTAATATGCTGAGAGTCAAAAACCACAAAAATAAATACATACAAAATAATATCCATCAACATATGTTAGGCAAAATATCTCCTTTGCAGATACATCATACTCTGCCATGTAGAGAAGGTTTTATGAGATTCAATTCCAATTTTAGATTGTTTAATTTCTAAAATAATGGTTCTTAATGATATGACAAATTACAATTCTTCAAATTCTTAAGAATTACTGGCATAAGTCTTTGTGTAGTTTATTTATAACATAACTACAAAATGGAAGAGGGAAATATTTTATTCTCATTTATATTATACAAATAAACATTATACTTTTAAAATATCTACTTGCTTGGTAAATTTCTACTGTAGATTTTATTGATGAGGCTAATTATTTTTTTTAAAGTAGCCCTCAGAAAGCTATAACTCAAATCTAAGTTGTTTCTGGATCTTTTTATTTATGTGCCACCATAACTGATACCTTATCTGATATAAATATGTATTTTTTAATGCACAAGGATCTCTAGTACTATTTATACCGCTTGTTGAAACTGTGAGAGATGAGCATAAGATAAATTCCAAAATTTCATTTTCTCCAACTCTGTTTTGACTTGCCTATTGTTTCATCTTTCATCTATTAAGGGAGAGTCTCTCATCAAATCACTATTAGTCATAAAATATACATTAAAAACAAATAAATCCAGCATACATTTATTGTCATAGCAGTATCTCCAGTATACTAGAGAAGCATATTCTCCCAACAAAAGATGTTTTCAGAAATAAAATCAATCAGAAAATTTAATACACTTCATCCAAATTAAAGTTTTCCATATAAAAGCAGATAAGGTGCCTTTGGCTATTACCAGTTCCTTGCATAGATGGACCCACAAATTTAGAATACATCTGTTGTAAGCCAGGCAGTGGATAAACCTTGTCTTTTTAAATGTATCAACAATATTGCTGTCTTGTTTATTAGGAAAAACTGATTTTTTATAACACATTACAAAAATAGTAGTAGGTAACCGAACACCTGAGAAATCTACTTCACTTCTGATGAAAAAAAAAAAATTAAGTTGGCAGCCTTCCAATTTATTTTATAAAGAGCACTGAAGTGGGAATATGCAGAATGTGTTTTCTCATGTAGTTTACAAGTCATTGCAGTACAAAGAAGAACCTTTCATTTGGTAGTTAAGGAATTTGCCCAAAGCTCTGGATGGCACAGCATATAATTTTTGAGACATCTCTCTCTTCAGAAGAGATTTCATAGAGTAGGAGCTACACCATCACTGTGATCAACGTACATATGCTTTATTATTTTTTTAATAGATCTGTATTGGAGTATAATTGCTTCGCAATAATATGTTAGTTTCTGTTGTACACCAAAGAGAATCAGCAATATGCATACATATGTCTCCATATCCCCTCCCTCTTGAGCCTCCCTCCCATCCTCCCTATCCCACCCCTCTAGGTCATCTTGAAGCACCAAGCTGATCTCCCTGTGCTATGCTACTTCTTCCCACTAGCTAACTATTTTACATTCCGTAGTGTATATATGTCGATACTACTCTCACTTTGCCCCAGCTTCCTCCTCCCATCCCATGTCCTCAAGTCGATTCTCTGTATCTACCTCTTTATTCCTGTCCTGCAAATAGGTTCATCAGTACCATTTTTTTAGATTCCATATATATGTGTTAGAATACAGTATTTGTTTTTTCTCTTTCTGACTTACTTCACTCTGTATGACAGACTCTAGGTCCATCCACCTCACTACAAATAACTCAATTTCGTTTCTTTTAATGGCTGAGTAATATTCCATTGTATATATGTGCCACATCTTCTTTTTCCATTCATCTGTTGGACATTTAGGTTGGTTCCATGCCCTGGCTATTGTAAATAGTGTTGCAATGAACATTGTGGTACATGTCTCTTTTTGAATTATGGTTTTCTCAGGGTATATGGCCAGTAGTGGGATTGCTGGGTCATATAGTAGTTCTATTTTTAGTTTTTTAAGTAACCTCCATACTGTTTTCCATAGTTGTTGTATCAATTTACATTCCCACCAACAGTGCCGGAAGGTTTGCTTTTCAACCACACCCTTTCCAGCACTTATTGTTTCTAGATTTTTTGATAATAGCCATTCTGACTGACGTTAGGTGATACCTCATTGTAGTTTAGATTTGCATTTCTCTAATAATTAGTGATATTGAGCATCTTTTCATGTGCCTCTTGGCTATCTGTACATCTTCTTTGGTGGAATGTCTATTTAGGTCTTCAGCCCATTTTTTAATGGGATTTCTTGGTTTTTTGCTATTGAGCTCCATGCGCTGTTTGTACATTTTAGAGATTAATCCTTTGTCTGTTTCTTCATTTGCAAATATTTTCTCCCATTCTGAGGGTTGTCTTTTTATCTTGTTTATGGTTTCCTTTGCTGTGCAAAAGCTTTTAAGCTTAATTAAGTCCCGTTTGTTTATTTTTGTTTTTATTTCCATTACTCTAGGAGGGGGGTCAAAAAAGATCTTGCTGTGGTTTATGTCAAAGAGTGTTTTTCCTATGTTTTCCTCTAAGAGTTTTATAGTGTCTAGTTTTACATTTAGGTCTTTAATCCATTTAGAATTTATTTTTGTGTATGGTGTTAGATAGTGTTTTAATTTCATTCTTTTACATGTAACTCCAGTTTACCCAGCACCACTTATTGAAGAGGCTGTCTTTTCTCCATTGTATATCCTTGCCTCCTTTATCAAAAATAAGGTGACCGTATGTGCGTGGAATTATCTCTGGGCATTCTATCTTGTACCATTGTTCTATATTTCTGTTTTCGTGCCAGTACCATACTGTCTTCATTACTGTAGCTTCGTGGTAAACTTTGAAGTTAGGGAGCCTGATTCCTCCAACTCCGTTTTTCTTTCTCAAGATTGCTTTGGCTATTTGGGGTCTTTTATGTTTCCATATGAATTGTAAACATTTTTTGTTCTAATTCTATAAAATGCCATTGGTAATTTGATAGGGATTACGTTGAATCTGTAGATTGTTTGGGTAGTATACTCATTTTCACAATATTGATTCTTCCAATCCAAGAACATGGTATTTTTCTCCATCTGTTTATGTCATCTTTGATTTCTTTCATCAGTGTTTTATAGTTTTCTGAGTACAAGTATTTTGCCTCCTTAGTCAGGTTTATTTCTAGGTATTTTATTTTTTTTTGTTGTGATGGTAAATGGGATTTTTTCCTTAATTTCTCTTTCTGATTTTTCATTGTTGGTGTATAGGAATGCCAGAGATTTCTGTGCATGAATTTTGTATCCTGCAACCTTACCAAATTCATTGAGTAGTTCAAGTAGTTTTCTGGTGGCATCTTTAGAATTTTCCATGTATGGTATCATGTTGTCCACAAACAGTGACAGTTTTACTTATTGTTTTCCAATTTTTATTCATTTTATTTGTTTTTCTTCTCTGATTGCCATGGCTAGGACTTCCAAAACTATGTTGAATAAGAGTGGTGAAAGTAGACATCCTCGTCTTGTTCCTGATCTTAGTGGAAATGCTTTCAGTTTTTCACCATTTAGTATGTTGCTTGCTGTGGGTTTGTCATATATAGCCTTTATTATGTTGAGGTAGGTTCCCTGTATGCCCATTTTCTGGAGAGTTTTTATCATAACTGGGTGTTGAATTTTGTCAAAAGTTTTTCTGCATCTATTGAGAGGATCATGTTTTTTATTTTATTTGTTAATGTGGTTATCACATTGCTTGATTTGCATATGTTGAAGAATCCTTGCATCCCTGGAATAAATCCCACTTGATCATGGTGTATGATCCTTATAATGTGTTGTTGGATTCTATTTGCTAGTATTTTTTTCAGGATTTTTGCATCAGTGTCATCAGTGATATTGGTCTATAATTTTCTTTTTTTGTGATATTTTTTTCTGGTTTCGGTATCAGGGTGATGGTGGCATAGAATGAATTTGGGAGTATTTCTCCCACTGCAATTTTTTGGAAGAGTTTGAGAAGGATGGGTGTTAGCTCTTCTCTAAATGTTTAGCTCTTCTCTAAATGTTTGATAGAATTCGCCTGTGAGGCCATGTGGTCCTGGACTTTTGTTTGTTGGAAGATTTTAAATTATGGTTTCAATTTCATTACCTATGAAAGGTCTGTTTATATTTTGTAATTCTTCCTGGTTCAGTCTTGGAAAATTGTACCTTTCCAAGAATTTGTTCATTTCTTCGTGGTTGTACATTTTATTGGCATATAGTTGGTTGTAGTAGTCTCTTATAATCGTTTGTATTTCTGCAGTGTCAGTTGTGATTTCTCCTTCTTCATTTCTAATTTTATTGATTTGCGTCTTCTCCCTTTTTTTCTTGATGAGTCTGGCTAAGGGTTTATCAATTTTTTTACCTTCTCAAAGAACCAGCTTTTAGTTTTATTGATCTTTGCTATTGTTTTCTTTGTTTCTATTTCATTTATTTCTCCTCTGATATTTATGAGTTCTTTCCTTCTACTGCCTTTGGGTTTTCTTTGGTCTTCTTTCTCTAGTTGTTTTAAGTGTAGGGTTAGGTTGTTTATTTGAGATTTTTCTTGTTTCTTGAGGTGAGACTGAATTGCTATAAACTTCCCTCTTAGAACTGCTTTTGTTGCATCCTGTAGGTTTTGGGTCATTGTGTTTTCGTTGTCATTTTTTTCTATGTATTTTTTTATTTCTTCTTTGATTTCTTCAGTGATCTCTTAGTTATTTAGTAGCACACTGGTTAGCCTCCATGTATTTGTGAGTTTTACCATTTTTTTTCCTATAATTGATTTCCAATCTCATAGTGTTGTGGTCAGAAAAGATGCTTGATACGATTTCAATTATCTTAAATTTTCTGAGGCTTGATTTGTGACCCAAGATGTGATCTGTCCTGGAGAATGTTCTGTGTGCATTTGAGAAGAAAGTGTATTCTGCCATTTTTAGGTGGAATGTTCTGTAAATATCAGTTAAATCTATCTGGCCTATTGTGACATTTAAAGCTTGTGTTTCCTTATTTATTTTCTGTTTGGATGATCTGCCCACTGGTGTAAGTGGTGTGTTAAAGTCCCCTACTATTATTGTGTTACTGTTGATTTCTCCTTTCATGGTTTTTAGCATTTGCCTTATGTATTGAGGTGCTCCTATGTTAGGTGCATAAACATTTATAATTGTTATATCTTCTTGTTGGATTGATCCTTTGATCGTTATGTAGTGTCCTTCTTTGTCTCTTGTAATAGTCTTTATTTTAAAATCTATTTTATCTGATACAAGTACTGCTACTCCAGCTTTCTTTTTATTTCCATTTACATGGAATATCTTTGTCCATCCCTTCACTTTCAGTGTCTATGTGTCCCTAAGTCTGAAATGGGCCTCTTGTAGACAGCATATATATGGGTCTTGTTTTTATATCTATTCACCAGTCTCTGTCTTTTGGTTGGGGCATTTAATCCATTCACATTCAAGGTTATTATTGATATGTATGTTCCTATTACCATTTTCTGAATGGTTTTGGGTTTGTTTTGGTGGGTCTTTTTCTTCTCTTATGGTTCCTGCCTAGAGAAGTTCCTTTAGCATTTGTTGTAAAGCTGGTTTGGTGGTGCTGAATTCTCTTAGCGTTTTCTTGTCAGAAGAGCTTTTGATTTCTCCATTGAATCTGAATGAGATCCTTGCTGTATAGAGTAATCTTGGTTGTAGGTTTTTCTCTTTCATCACTTCAAGTATATCCTGCCACTCCCTTCTGGCCTGCAGAGTTCTGCTGAAAAATCACCTGATAACCTTATCGGAAATCTTTATATGTTATTTTTTGTTTTTCCCTTGCTGCTTTTAATATTTTTTTCTTTTAATTTAAGTTTTATTAGTTTGATTAATATGTGTCTTGGTGTGTTTTTCCTAGGGTTTATCCTGTATGGGACTCTCTGTGTTTCCTGGACTTGGGTGACTGTTTTATCTCCCATGTTAGGGAAGTTTTAGACTGTAATCTCTTCAGATATTTTCTCAGACCCTTTCTTTTTCTCTTCTTCTGGGTCCCCTATAATTCGAATGTTGGTAAGTTTAGTGTTGTCCCAGAGGTCTCTGAGATTGTGTTCAATTCTTTTCATTCTTTTTTCTTTTTTCTGCTCCTCAGCAGTTATTTCCACCATTTTGTTTTCCAGCTCACTTATTTGTTCTTCTGCTTAAGTTATTCTGTTATTGATTCCTTCTCGTGTATTTTTCATTTCAGTTATTGTGTTGTTCATCTCTGTTTGTTCTTTAGTTCTTCTAGATTTTTGTTAAACATGTCTTGTATTTTCTCCATCCGTGCCTCCATTCTATTTCTAAGGTTCTGGATCATCTTTACTATCATTTCTCTGAATTCTTTTTCAGGTGTATTGCTTATTTCCCCTTCATTTATTTGGTCTTGTAGGTTTTTACCTTGCTCCTTCATCTGTGACATATTTTTTTGCTGTCTCATTTTTTTTTTTTTTTATAAGTGGGATTGTGTTCTTGTCTTACTAGTTGTTTGGCCTGAGATTTCCAACACTGGAGTTTGTAGGCTGTTGGGTACAGCTGGATCTTGATGCTGAGATGAGGACCTCTGTGAACCTCAGTCCGATGAATATTCCCTGGTGTCTGAGGTTCTCTGTTAGTCCAGTGGTTCAACACGGAGCTCCCACAGCAGGAGCTTCAGCCCGACCCCTGGCTTGTGAACCAAGATCCCACAAGCCATGTGTGGTGGCAAATAAAGAAAGAGAGAGAACAATAATAAAGTAAAAAATAAAATTAGACTAGGAAACTAACAGCTATGTTAGAAAGAATATAAAAATAAAAAATATAGATGAATCAACAACCAGAAGGTACAACAGTATCACAAGAGTAAAAAAGAGGAGGAGGGAAAAGAGAAAAAAAAACATACAGGGAAAAGGCCTTGGCTGTGGAGGGTGGGGCCTAAGCAAGGGTGAGGTTTGGGTGGTGTGCAGGGCCAATGCTCAGAACCCAGAGGGCTGGAAAAGGCCCTGGGGGCTGTGGGAGGGTGGGGCTTAGGCTCAAAGAACAGAAGGGCCCCATCCCTTGTCTCAGAGGGCAGGGGGCCCAGCCCAGCAGGCTTCCAGGGCTCAAGTGGGTGGGGCAAATGCTCTCCTCTCCTCTCCTGCTCCTCCAGTACCAGAGAGCCCCTCCCACCTGCCTCTCCTGTTCTCCCCTCTGCATTCTTCCTATGCCCCCATGAACAAGCAGCCACAGGGAGAGGGGGAACTTGGAGGGCAGGGGACCGGCCTAGGGGCTCAGCAGGCTTCCCAGGCTGAGTGGGCCAGGTAATCATCCTCTGCTCCTCTCCCGCTTCTCCCAGAGGACCCCTCCTGCCTACCTCTTCTGATCTCCCCGGCCTCAGGGGCGCCAACCCTGTCTGGCCTCCACTTCTTCTCCCCACTCTGTCCCCCCATGTCCTACCAGTTCACTTGGGGGTTCTTCCCATCTCCTTGGGTGTCAGGGTCCCCCACCAGCAGCCAGCAAGTGCCCTAGTTGTGGGAAGACTGCTAACTCAGTGTCTTCCCACACCGCCATCTTGACTCTGCCCTCCTACATATGCTTTAAATATAAGTCTAGAATGAGATTTAATTCATCAGTTCATTTCCTGGTTACCTTCAATGGCTTATATGACAAGAGCTCTGTGATTCCTTTATTTACTACATAAACACCAATGACTGACTGCGACCTCAATATTAATTGACTCATTGACTAAACAACTCCTATATGAAACTAGCTTTGAAGGTTTCTGTTAACATGTTGCAAGATACTGTGGCTCATCTTTAAAGTTTTAGGAAAAAAAGTTTTTATAAGGATCTTTTGTTCAGATTCCTTTTATGAATCTTACTGTAATTCACAAGATTTTACTGATAATTTGTCTCTAGAGGAAGTCTTGTTTTCCTCTGCAACACATATTCAACTTGATAGATGTTTATAACAGGACTTCTCCAGAAATACCAAAATCCAAGTTGACTTGAGTTTCTGCTATAATAAAATCATCCTCTTCATGAGTGTCAATGCCATCATGAAAGGGCCATGTTCCTTTTGACCACCATGATGTTATTAAAATCCTAAACTATCTAGATAGTTTAAAATTGAAATTTTAGAGGTATGGGACATAAATTTTGTGATCATTGGATCTCATCTGTTTCTCAACAAGAATATCTCTGTCTCTATATTAGCATAATTATTTTGTGAATTGTGTGTGACATTGGCAACTGGCTGAGAGTCATGCTTTAAATGAGAGTTTAGCAAACTTTGTCTATAAAGAGCTAAACAATGTATATTAGGCTTGTGGGTCCTATGGTCTCTGTTAAGTACTCAATTCTGTCATTGTATTGTACAAGCAGCCTGAGACAATACATAGGTGAGTATATGTGGCTGTGTTCCAATAAAACTTTATCTACAAAAAACAGATGGTGGGTCAGATTTGGCCTGCAGGCAGTAGTTTGCCAACTCCTTCTTTTAACAGTTCCACATTAGACACTAGATATATTCAGCATAGATATTAGCCATTATTTAGAACTAAGTTATGTGTCAAAAGCATTTCCAGTATTAAGGTAGCATATTCAAACTCATAATTAATTTGTATAATAATAGAAATAATTAGTAATGAAGTGGTGATATAATTTCTAAGATTTGCATGGCTTTGATATAATGCATCTTAGGATAAATCTCAGGCAATTTCTGTGGTATTCATTGACCAAACAATGTACAGATTTTCAGAAACCCATTTGGAAGTGCAATCTTTAGTCTGTCTCTCCATGAAGAAAGAGAAGAGAGAAAACTTTTACCTAATCACTCATTGGTAAAAGTGAAAACAGAAGAAAGAAAAATCTGTAAATAGCAGATGCTAAATTTAATACTTAAAATAAAAATTAATACATTTGGCTAATCAACAGTAAAGAAAAAATATATTGTCTTGATTTCTTTACCTAAAAAATATTTTCTATGTAGCAAGATGACACAATGTAGATTCAGAATAAATTTTTTTTGCAAAAGATATCTTAGAAATAACTTATTAAGCATTCATGTGACTCTTTTTCAAATTAACTTTAACTTATAAAAAATACACAAGTAGCAAAGATTGATAAATTAGAATAGAGTTAAATCTTCAATTATTTTCCTTCGTTAACATAAATTAAAATTACATTGAGTGGTAAGGGGACAAGCAGGCCTTTTAGGGGAAGAAACAGGCTGTTGAAAAAGAAAAGATGAGGATTAGGACATATGTAATATTATTAAAATTTCATTTAAATCTGGCTTGAAACAAAAAACTAAAGAGAACCAATTAATGGGATATTAATATGCTAAATCAGTAAAATGCTGCTCTTTCCCCAGTAGTTTACAAATCATGATAGAAATTAGCTTTTGTGTAAAAATACAACAAACGTGCATAATAAACTGAGATGTAATAATAATGAACAAGCACAAGTATGTATGCTTTACATGGTAGATATATTACTGATAATCTGTGTACACATGAATAGAATTATGTTTAACGACCTGGACAAATTCACAGTCTAAAGAAAATCATTCTTAAAATATTTAATTTAATTCAATTAATATATTAAACATTATTTGTTAGGTGCTGTCCTAGAAACAGTGTAAATCATGGTTATTGAAGCAACTTTTAATCACCTCCTCAGTGCTCATAATAGACTGCCTCTGTGGTGCCTGCGGCACCCCTACCTTCTGCTCTGACAACTATCGCTGCCCTGAGAGCTGCACCCACGTGTGTGCTCCATGATTCTGACCCCAACCACGTATGATTAGAGGAATAGATACCTGATTAAATGTGAACCTTTTCAGAGGCCTGTTGTTCCAGTAAGCTTGAGATCAGGAAACAGGGAGGATGGGTTATTTGACCATAGGTATTGAACCTAAGGATTGGGCAGGAGTAGCCAGGTTTTGGGCGAATAGAGATGAAGCAGAAAAGTCAGGCAGACATGCATAGACGAACAGATTGGAGACACCATGTGATTCCAGAGAAAAAAAAGTGGAGAGAGTTGTTGCCTTGGTTCATGACAGTGTTTTCATTTTTGCTTCCAATCCCCCTGATGTCTGACTACATTCACTGACCCTAAGCCCAAAAGATACCCATTTGTTCCTTATCCTTCCCCTTAAATCACTATCGTCACCCATTTATGGTTGGCTGGTTTTGCTTAAGGAAATTTAAGATGTTTTTGTTACTTGTGAACAAGCAGTTTTCAGCCAAGGCACTAGTTCTTATTTAAAATTTATATTTCTGGGCTTCCCTGGTGGCGCAGTGGTTGAGAGTCCGCCTGCCGATGCAGGGGACACGGGTTCGTGCCCCGGTCCGGGGGGATCCCACATGCGGCGGAGAAGCTGGGCCCGTGAGCCATGGCTGCTGAGCCTGCACGTCTGGAGCCTGTGCTCCGCAATGGGAGAGGCCACAACAGTGAGAGGCCCACGTACCACAAAAAAAAAAAAAAAAAAAAGCAAAATACAAAATTAGGTATGCAATATTTGTTCAGAACATTTCAAAAAACTCAGAAAGAACAAACTGCATGAAATGAACTTCAATGATTAAGATAATTTACCTATAGCTATATTTGCCTCTTTACAACCTGCATGTTCAAAAACTAAGGGAATAGTTAAATAAATTATAGTATTTCTATTTGGAAAAATAGTATGCAAACTTTACTTATATATACAGACAATGTAGCAGCACTGGAAAATGTATATGAATAACTGAGAAGTTCATTAAACCTATGATCCCTATAACTATGAATATTTTAAATATATGCCTAGAGAGGGAACAAGATCAATTTATTAATATATCTAAGTGCTAAAATTATGAATATTTTAAGACCAAGTTTTTCATAAATTTGTCATATTATTTTGTATTTGTAAAAAGTTCATATTAATTGTTAAAGTAATTAAACAAGGAGGCCATTAGACTGAGGTGGCTCTAGTGCTTTGGTAGTCTATATAAGCAAACTGAATCCTAAACCAGACTCTGGGTTAAGAAGAACAGCCAGTCACAAATAGCCAAGTAGACTTTCCAAAACAATGCAACTGCCTAAGCTGTAGCCAATCAAATAATTTCCTTGCTTTGCTTCCAAGTGTTCTCTCTAAGAACCTTCCCTTAGCTCCTGTAGGTGGAGCTATCCTAACCACTTCCATTTTCGTGCTGCTGATTAGAGTTGATATTTGCTCAAATAAACCTTAAAAAATTTTAATGTACCTTACTTTATCTTTTAACATATTAAACAAGATAAGTTTTTTAAGTGCAGGAAAGTAGGTGTCATCCTGTGTATCAAGATAAGTTTTCTAAGGCAAACTGAGGTCCATAGGCATACTATGTATATTGTAGTAATAAGAGTTTTTGCCAGTGCTTGAAAAGGCAAAAATAGGCCTTGGTTGAAAAAGTACTAGTATGAGATTTAAAACTACAATGAAAAGGTCAGTTTTAACTACAATACAGTTAATCTAGCTGCTTACACTGTAAGTCTTTATTGAAACTGTGGCTGTTATATCCCTATGAAAGCTTTTTTAAGTTGTTAATTACATGCCCATCAGAATAATGGAAGAGTGATTATCCTTATTGTGCTTAGTGACATTGAAACCTGTATTATTTTGTGATTGGAGCTGCATAATTACAGATAACTGCTGGTACTGTTCAAATACAGCTCTGCAAAAATTATTTTAATTACACATGTTTAGGGTTTTAAAGTTTGGCTTGCTATCATAACCAAACTCCATTTAAATGTCACAACTGTATGTATTTCTCTAACTCTTGTTAATCAGTTTTTCAGAAAACCAGTTGTTCAACTCTAGATAAACTGACTTTGTTCCCTTAATAATCAATTACATAAAATGTAAAAATTAAATGATATTTTATTTTCTAGGACCCAGTTCTAAAAGCAAACCCAGAACTTGTTCTAATAACGTTGGTAATATTGTTTTTAGCTCTAGGGGATGGTAGCATCAGGTAAATAAAATACTTCTTAAAGGTTTAATGAAAATAAAATATGTTGGAAACAATCTACAATAAATATGACACAATTAGTTCAGAAAAAAAGTTAAGGGACATTAACAAAGAGAAATTTAAAACTCCTTTATCAAAGATGTCAGTGTCTAAGAAAACTCATTCCAATAGGAATCAACCATATAACTTGAGCAGGCAGCCTGCACAAAACTCAATCAGTTCCCTTCACACTTTTCACCAGAGGTCACAAAGGGCATTTTCCTCTTACCCCATCTCCTATTTCAGTAACACATACAGTATTTGAAATGTACCTATTCTACTTCTCCCAGGCTGAGAAATATTCCTGAAGTGGGTGCAGTGCCCTGCTACTGCATGGTCCATTTGTCTGTCTAAGATTCATAGGCACATTTTATGGAGTTGTCATTGACTGTCATCCCTTCTCCCCACATGTGACTGCATGATTGGAATTCACTCTTGGAACCAACCAGGGGTCTTCGCTGGTTTACTTGTCATTGGCTTATGCTGCTTCTCATCTGAGCAACTTGAACTTGAGTGCGCAAACTCAAGTGAATAAACACAGTATGGAATTTCAAATACTCCATTTACATCCGATCCAACCCATCCCAAGGCACGTAAGAGTCTCCTGCACTGCAGAATGATAGCACCCTGCAGACATTGGGTCTGCAGTTCATAAGCAATGAAATGTTGCAAACAGAGGGGTAGGGAGAAAGGTGAGGAGTTGAGTATAATGGAAAGAGAATCAGACTCAGGACTCAGCCTGTCTTTAATTCCAAAGTCTGTGCTCATTCAGTTAGCAGTAAAATTATCTTTTAATATTCAGTTCACATGATCAACTATTTGAATCTGAAGACAGTGTTTATTAACATAGATAGGCATACTGTTGAGAAACGTTAATAGTAATATGTATCCAAATCTGAACTCATTTTCTTCCTGACCATGAGAACTTTCAGTCTGAATTCTTTGTTTTGGCTTGTTTGTTTGCCCCCCACACATACACCTTTTTTTTGTTTTTGTGTTTATCTGTTTTGTTTTCTGAAAAAGGTATTAACATTTTCTAGTTATTTAGGCAAGGTGTTGTCTTGGGTTCCTCCCCTTTTTCTTTTCTCTCTCCCTCTCTCTTCATTCCATACTCTATACAAATTTTACTATTTATTCTTCTCTGAAAGTATATTTTTGTTTTCACATCTGATGTTAGGCCATCCTTCTAATTTGCTTTGCCTTTTAAACACATGTCAACCTGCCGCAATTTTTTTCCTGCTTTAAGGCCCAACTCATTGAAGTATGTTTCTTCATGACCCACATCTGTATTTTATGACTTTTAAACTCTTTATGGTCCTCTCTTATAACCGATACTCTATTTTGTACTTATTTTATTTTATGCTACTGATTTGAAAGTTCTTTGGGCTAAATCATTCTAGGCCTGATATCTATCACAAGTAACATAGCTTTCAATTCCACAGCCTGTAAGATGAGAAGAATGTAAGATTTCCTTAATACTTTAAGTGTGGGACATGTCTAAGCTAACAAAGAAACTTTCTTGTGTCATTTGTATCAATCTTCTTCAAAGAAGACAAGGTATGGTGACAATTTTGTATGTAACTGCTTACCATTTACATAGTGGATTAATTGTGAGATATAACATTTACAGGAGATGATAATGAAAACAGACAGCATTCTTTCCTATTAATGAAGATCATGCTCAAGTAGAAGAGTAGTCTCTACAAACATTTTAGCCCTTCATAATCAGAAGTCCTTATTATAAACATAGGCTATTTAAAAATGGGAATTTAAATAATGTAACTAAACCTCATTTTTGGAGCAGAATCTTCTAGATTTCAATTACAAAAGCTAAAAAAAAAAGAATAATGGAAGAAAATCTAAAGAGATAAATCTGTTCATTAGCTTTTGATTAATGACCTTTTGTAATTTACTTTGGATTTACTGAAAGTATGGACACAGTGGGAGTGAGTGGATTAGTCAAGTTTTCTACAGCACACAAAAACAATAGCATTACGCAATCAATATTACAGAATCCTATTTCTGGGGAAAAGGGAGTTACTGTGTGATAGGATAATGGCTCTTGTCCAAATTACGTCTCATTAAAAAGAACGAGGGCGAGCAAAGCAAGAAAAGTATTAGAAATGAAAGCTTATTAAGTATGGAACAAAAGGAGAGAAAATCAGACTTTTGATCATAGTTTTGGAATTCTTATATGTGGCTTAACAGCTACACTAGTTAACAAATTAAGTTCAGAATATATCACATTTGATAATGCTGGAAATAGTAGTATTTTTTCATTTTTATTATAGTGCATAAAGTATATATACATTTTTCCCTAGGCTCTTACATCACCATGTGCAATATGTGCATAAATTTTTTTTTGGCCCAAAAGAGAATTTTTTTTTTCATTGTTTCTTATTCTTTGGTTTTGACTTTCAAGGACTTTTCATGTCAATCAGTTCAATACTTTGAAACACCTAAACTTCCTCCAGTGGAATCAAAAGTAAACATCATTCCTCTATGGGTATAAAGTTCTGTTGAAAGCACACCTTCAACTCTAGGAGTAGATAAGACTATAGATATAACACATTTTAACAAGAGATGAAAAAAATGACAAATCTAAAACAATAGTTCTCAGTATGTGATCCATAGAACCCTTGGGGTCCCTGAGATAATTCTAGAAGGTCAGTGAGATCAAAACCATTTTCATAATAATGTTGTAGTTTTTTTGTACTATGCTAACATTGCACTTATTATGCAAAATCAGTGATGGGTAAAACTGTTGGTTCCTTAGCATGAATAAAGGCAGTGGCACCAAACTATACTAATAATTATTGTACTCTTCACTGCCACAAAGTTACAGGAAAAAAAAAAGCCAGTTTCACTTAAGAATATAAGGCAGTAAAACTAATTAATTTTACTAAATCTCAAACCTAAAATACATACCTTATTAAAATTTTATGTGATGAAGTGGGAAATATGTCTAAAATTCTTCTAAAGTAGACCAAAGTATGATGCTCTGTAAAGATAAAGTGTGGAATTGTTTGGTTTGCAGGCTGAACTAGCTACTTTTTTCATGAAATAACATTTTTTTTCCTCTGGAAGAATAATTGATGGACAAAAGTTGATTATTTAGACTTGGGTATTTGACAGATATTTTCTCAAAAGTGAAGGAACTGAGCCTGTTATTTCAAGGAAAACAGTATTTGTTGGCAATGATAAAATTTGAGCTTTCAAGGGAAAAATTGAAATTTTGGAAAACTTGTATCTATAATTAAGAGCTTAACAACTTCTTAATACTTGAAGAATTTTGTAATGAGATTGCTGGTGATAGTAACTAAAGCTATATTTGGTTATATTATTGTGCAATGAAGAGTTAACTCAGCAAGCTTGGGTTGTTAAAATTCTGCACATTCCAAAGAAAGAAATGGCCCTTGACTAACTCATGGTAGATAACATCTGAACCTTGTAATATTTTGCCTGATAAGAGTGTTTTATATGCCTAAATTTCTGGACCATGCTCTATCAGCTCTAGGGAGCTGAAGACTGATTAGCCACAGTCACTCATGAAAGCAGTATGTCTACATTAACTGACCCCCAATACAATCTATGGACACCAAGGCTCAGGTGAGCTTTTTAGGTTGGCAGTACTTTGCATGTGTTGTTACACATTTTTGCTAATACAATTAAGTACATCCCTGTGCTACTCCCTCTGATGTCTTAAGCCTGAGGGTGGGCTTAGGAACCCCCAACACAATTATAATAAAGTGTGTCAACTTTGGAAGAACTTTGTAAAGTGAATGACCAATGCACAATGTAACAAAATCATGCATGGATAAAAGATGCATAAAATGCAAGGTAGCTCAATAGATTTTAAAGTACAAAAAAGTTTATTGATTAGTATCAGATTCCACAGTGCAACAGACCTCTAAGAAACTAGTGCCACCTGTTGAGTTTTGGCATAATACTAAAAAAAAATTTCCACAATTATCTGAAAAGGATATTAACTTACTCCTCCCTTTTCCAATGAGTCGTATCTTTATAAATCCCCATTTCCTTCCTATGCTGCAACCAAACCAATATATTGCAAAAGATTGAATGTAGAAGCAGATGTGACAATTCAGCTATCTTCTGTTAAGCCATACATTAATGAGATTTATAAAATAAAAAGCAATGCCACTGTTTTCACTAAATTGTCTTCTGATTTGGAACTATATATATATTTTTTAACTTTTTATTTTATGTTGGAGTACAGTTGATTAACAATGTTGTGATAGCTTCAGGTGTACAGGAAAGTGATTCAGTTATACATACACACGTATCTATTCTTTCTCAAATTCTTTTTCCATTTAGGTTGTTGCATAATATTGAGCAGCGTTCTCTGTGCTATACTGGGTCCTTGTTGGTTACCCATTTTAAATAGATGCCCATCTTAAGCACAGGCTCCGGACGCACAGGCTCAGCGGCCATGGCTCACGGGCCCAGCCGCTCTGTGGCATGTGGGATCCTACCGGACCGGGACGCGAACCCGTGTCCCCCGCATAGGCAGGCGGATTCTCAACCAGTGTGCCACCAAGGAAGCCCTGGAACTATATTTTTAATAAAAATATATTATTTATGTTAGTAAGTAATGGCTTTAGCATTGTTATTTTAAGACTAATTAATAAATACTTTAAATTTTTTTCAATTTTAAATCTAAGTATAGCAATTAGTGATAGGTACAATTCATGTAAACAAAAGGCTCTTGTAGTCCTAGGAATTTTTAAGAGTATAAAGGGGGCTTGAGAACAAAAAGTTTGAGAACCACTGGGGTGGTAGCTAGATGTATTCCTTCTTCCACTTCTTCCAGGTTGCTAGCTCCCTTCTGTTTAGTGGGACCTGAATAGGAAAAGGGCTTTGTTCCTTATTTAATTTGCCCTGGTGCATTCCTCTTTTGTTTTCTCCCTCTTTCTTTGGCTAACACTGGCTATTCTTTGACAGCTTCTGTGTGGTTGGTATCTTAAATGCTCTTGGGTGCCTGGTTGATTTTTGTTCAAAGAATGCAGGGTATACAATGTCTGGAACCAAGGCAACCGTTCTTTCTACTTCTCTTTAGGGCCACATTGTCTCTCCAGACTGTTTATCTGTGCATGTTTCCCTGTCTTTTTTTTCTTCTTCAACTAGTTTTAGCCTAAACATGGGTATACTTTACAAGTGCAGCAAGTCTTATCTCTTAAACCACAATTCTCAACTTCACTTCCAACCCTTGACTATATACCACAGTCTCTTCCTTTTGGGTCTCCTTGCCGGTCAGGGAAGCCCCTTCGGAGGGTTAATAGTTAGTTGAATCAAACCTAGCTAAATTCCTTAAGTCCACATGGCCCTGGATACAAATGTGCCCTTGCCGTGTGTCTTAGTTTAGGCTACATGACAAAATACTATTGACTGGGTGCCTTAAACAGCAGGAACTTATTTCTAACAGTTCTTGAGGCTGGGAAGTCCAAGATAAATTCACTTCCCTGCTAAGGGCTCTGTTCCTTGCTTGAAGACATCCACCTTCTTTCTGTGTCCTCAAATGACAGGTATATAGAGACAGCTCTGGTCTTTTCCTCTTCTTTAAGGACAGTAATCCCATCATGAGGCCCTATCCTTATGATCTCATTTAAACCCAATTATCACCCAAGGCTCCACTCCTTAGACCATTACACTGGGGGTTAGGGCTTCAACATATGAATTTTGGGGAGACACAATCATTCCGTCCACAACATTATGGCAGTTGATATGAGTGCAAACAGCTCCACTGCTTCCCAAGACCAGGAATACCAAATCTCTCTTGTTCCCCCCACACACTTGCCTCACAGCTCTTGCCAAGTATCAGGTGGTTCTCAGGGAGTCCCCCCTCACTTAGGGAAGTATTACTAAGGAGGAGAAAAATAAAATCCTCCAAGCTTTGGATTCTTATTGTTAGGATTGTTATTACTCCCTCTCTAACTCTCCCCAGTTGTCTTTGTAGAGACTAGAAAAGAGGTAGGAAAGGAATAGTGGAGATGGTTAGGTCTAGAAGAGCGGGTACTGCTAACATTTAGGATATCCAAGAGGAGATCCATGGCCCAGAATGTTTACAACTTCCTTTGGAAAAGAAGCTTCTTAGTACATTGTCCCTGCCTTTGGATTTCACTAGCCAGTTCTCAGGAAGTGTCACTCAACATTCGTTATATCTATATCAGAATTTATATGTAACAGGTATCTGAATAAATATTCCAAAGTCATACATGGATTTTGAATTGTGTATTACATGCATAGCATGGTGTGTGTGTGTGTGTGTGTGTGTGTGTGTGTGTGTGTGTGTGCGTGTGCATGTTAAGAAAATCTCTTAACAGAAATATTTTGTAGGAAGCTAAGGAGTAGAATACATGTATTATAGAAACATTTAGTGCAATTTTGGCAGATCAAACTAAATTGCTGATAGGTGTAAACTCTTCCAAAGAGAAAATAATGCGTTTTAGGTCGGTTTAACTAATACTTATAGAACATCTGCAAAAGGAGTAAGCTGTCGTGTTGCCTCAATAAGCTTGTCTTTCAGTGGAAAGACATATATAAAATTAGTCTATTTGGTTGAAGTATGTTACATAAGTTAAAATCGAGGAACTGTGGAAAATGTAGGAGGGAGGAGTGGTTCCAGTTGGCATGCTAAGGAAAGAGTTTAGGTATCAAGTTTGAGCTGCAGTAGAAAAAAACAAAGAGAGAGAGAGAGAGAGAGAGAGAGAGAGAGAGAGAGGGAGGGAGGGAGGGGGAGAGAGAGAGGGAGGGAGGGGGAGAGAGAGAGAGAGAGAAAGAGAGAGTGTGTGTGTGTTTTGGCCAGGTGAATGTAATGATTGGATTGTAATTGATTAGGAAGAAAAAATAAACCCTAAACCTCTAGGAGAAATATATGAAGGCACTAACTGGGAAAACACATACTCCAGGGTCAATAGTGTAGGCAGTAAAAGAGTTAGGAATATGGGATAGGGATGGGTTTTGGCTGAGGATAAGAGTGGCAGGTAGCATGGCTTAGACTAACAACACACTGATGGAGAAAACCTCCCTGCCATTTGAGTGAATAAAATTTTTGTGACTTAGATTATTTAGTAATAAACAGTTGTTTTTATCAACATTAGTACTAGTTATTTACTACATTAGAAAATACCCTAATACTACATACAATTCAATTCTTAAAATTATTACCATGAAATCTGGCCTTTCAGTCTTTTTTCCCTTTTAAAAAAGGCAGGAATGACTCAGCAAGTTATTTTGTAATGAGAAACTGTAAAATCATATGGTACTTACTTTCATATATAGTCTGTGTACCTGTTACCCCATTTACCAAGAATGCAAATTTTGTTTCTTGTCCCATGAAAGCCAACTAGTGGAATTACAAATAACAAATCATTCTAGATAGAAAAACAGAAAGTGGCAAAATCCAGACTTATTAACTGTGGCTACAAAAGCACCAAAAAGTATATCAGTTGCCAAAATATATACTATTGTAAGTTGGTATTGAAGCATCCTTTTTGCCTGAGATATGAAGTTAACCTCTGGCAAGGTCAATTCACATCACTCCAGACTTGGGAAGGATGAATCAAGGTCACCAAATCTGTTCTGTTAAGAAAGATTAATGATAATCATCTGAAGAAGGTTGGGTGGAGGTTTGCGCAGGGGTGAGGAAAGTGGAGGGACAGGAAGGGTCCTCAGTTGTGGTGGCTACCAACTGGGACGGCTTTCCAAATGAAAGGAAGGTTGATCCTTGAGGAAAAGTTTCAGCAAGACTGGAAGAGGCTGGGATGAGATGAGGTCCATCCTGAGAATCCAGAAAGTACATGTGAGGAAAGAGCTGCAGTTCAAAGTAGCTTTTGGGCAGGACTTCTATACTCTGCCTCACACTGAATACCAAATAACCTCAACTTTCATTAACAGATAATAAAATAAAGTAAAACAATATAAAAATAAAAACCCAACTCCTTGCCAATCACTAACAATTGAAGAATAAACAAATAAAAAACCTATTTTCTAAGGTGTCCCTCAATACACCAAAGAAATAGAAACCACCTCACCAATTAAAGCGGGAATTTCCCTATTATTCATCTTGAGTTCTTTAATTACAATTGCATGATGGTTGTTTTAAATATTCATAAAGTGCCTACAAAGAATTTTGGACTCCAGGGAGTAAAATAAATTGAAATAGGTCCTGCTTTCTCCAACTTACATTTGAAACCTCTTTATATAGATTTGTTACTTTTTATGTTACTTCTAATGTTACTTATTAAATTTTTATGTTACTTCTAATGTTACTAATTAAAGGCAGGAATTCTAGCACAGTGCCTGGGATAATGCAGATGATATCCCTTTCTAGGCTTTTATTAAATTTTCATTCTTTTTTCTTTGGATCCATCTTCAGCTGGCAAGGTTTTCAGAGAAGTCCAAAGTACTTGACATGGAAAAGGAAAATGCTGTAGTCATAATCCACCAAGAAACTTCTCTTTCTAGATATAGTAGGTGATAAAGTTCACACAGGAATGAAACATGTTTGCCCTTGCAAAATGACAGCCAACCCAGAAATTAAATAAGCTCATATAACCTGGTTAAACCAGATAGGTAAGTCTTTTCTTCCCCTACAAGTGAAACAGTAGTTGACCCACTGTACTAAGTACTATAATCTGAGATAAACAATCCAGTTACCAGTCTACTGAAAGCTTCCTTGAGAAGTGCGAAGCTTGTGTCTGTCTTCTCTACCAGAGTCACTCTTATCACATCTAAATATGTACTGAAGAAAGAATTTAACCCAGTTTCAAAGATACAGTTTTTTACATCCTAAGCAAATAGCAAATGGAACTAAATCATTTGCTGTTTTAGAAATGTGGTAGGAGCTTATCATAATAAAAGTTATTATTAGGTAAACTTGGCTGGATCATAAATTAAACATGCCTGTAAAATATAGTTTCAAGATAATATACTCTACCGTAAGTAGTACACTTACATAAGCCTATAAAACTATTACCTCCAAGATAGTTGTGTTCAACCTGAGCTTCTCAATTAGTGTCGTAACACATTTCTGTTCTCCTGAACACGTTTTTCTTTTATAGTTAGAACGCTGTAGAGAATTTAGATTCTAGGAAAATATCTTCTTTTTAATAAATTAAATGCTGAATGGCCTTTCAGATTCACATTTAACATCTGTTACCCATAATTAATTGTCATCATTAATGAAAACAAGTGAGCTATTAGCACAGAGTGAGTCAGTTCAGTACATTTTACATTTAAGTTGGGTGAACTGAGGCATTTTCATTTTGCCATCTTTCTCAGTATAAAATATTTCAAAGGATTGACTATTGGAAGAGTTCCTCCTCAGCAGTGTGTGAGTTCTACCTGACCACCACAGGTCTCTCACTCCCATGTAGTAGCTAACTTTGAAGAGAGCAAGTGTCTACAGTGGCTTCAGCAGCTTCAGTGAAATTTTCTTCCTTTGCATGGCTAAGTACACTTACTTGAGGTTTGTCTTTTTCACTAAGGATCATCTGAAAGTTCAGAGATAACAGAACTATTTAAATATTGGAATTAAATGTAATAACTTTAATTAAACTTGTCTTTAGAACTTTTGCCTACTACCGTAATCTGCATCCTGTTTTTAACATCAACAAACATTATATGGTTTTAAAAAAAATGGGAAAAATTGATAGTGAAAGAAAAGAATGGAGAGGGGGAGCCACTGTGGAAACAATTATTTTTCTTACTATTTTGTTTTTGCCACCTTTCTGATTTGTTTTTAAATAGGTAGCAAGACTAGATGTGCTGCTTAATAATTCTGATTTAATGATTCTGATACGATTGTTTTCACTGAGAAGGCATAGCTTAAAAATGCCAGCAGGACTTGCAAGTTAAAAATATGAAGAAGGGGCTTCCCTGGTAGTGCAGTGGTTGAGAGTCTGCCTGCCGATGCAGGGGACATGGGTTCGTGCCCCGGTCCGGGAAGATCCCACATGCCGCGGAGCGGCTGGACCCATGAGCCATGGCCACTGAGCCTGCGCGTCCGGAGCCTGTGATCCGCAACGGGAGAGGCCATAGCAGTGAGAGGTCCGCGTACCGGAAAAAAAAAAAAAAAAAAATATATATATATATATATAAAGAAAAAGAGGAGGAGAAGGAGGAGGGGTCTGGGCAGGGGGAGGAGGAAATGGAGTGGAAGGGGAAGAAGAGGAAAGGGGAAGAGGAAGAACAACACAAGAACATTTGAAAAATCTCATGAATTAATAGAAATCTTCTTAAAGTTTCATGACATTTCTTTTCAAGAGGAGTAAAAAAGATATCCAGCTGTTGATATGGACTTCTCACTGGAGTTCTTTTCTCAGGAAGCTGGAGTGAGCCTAACCAAACCTGACAAACTTGAGTTGGTTTCTTAGAATTGCAGAGGGACCAGAGAAAATCAACCTGCATAATAAAAGAAAAGCATTTAATAGGAGGAGAGATTTAAAGAGATTTTGTTTGTAAGGTTAGAAGCATGAAAGAAAAGGGTAACTGTGTTAGACTGGATCCTCCAACAGCTGATGCCAAGATAGGATTAAACATGCTAACATTTTAAGTGAAGCAGCTGCTAGAAAAAATATGAAGGGAGCCTAAGACGACTGGAAGAGCTTTTAGACCACAATGCAAGTCTGACCCTGAGTGAAAGAGAGGGAAGGAAGGTCGAGTGCAAACATCCTTGACTACTGGATAGTCTAAGGAATGTTTGGCAAGGCTGTCAGGTTGTCCTCAAGCCAGAATCAGATGTCAGAGGTCCTGAGTCTCCTAGGGGTCCTAGCATCATATCTGCCTTAGTTTCCCTGGCCACTATCAGTTGATTGTTCAGTGCCTCTTCCATGGTGGGTATTTTCCTCTGGACATTAACATATGATATAGAAATCTTCACATTTGATGCTTACTTGAATATATCAATTCACATTTCTCTACTCCAGACCCTGGAAAGTCTCTGCTTTTTCAACCTTTTTTCTTCCATGACCTAACTAGATGGTCAGGCCATTGGCCATTACCCAGTAAGCTCTCTCTTCCCACCTTGGGCCACTTCTCTTTCCACAGGTCCACTATTAGTCATTTCCTCAGTTCCCAAATTAATAAATAAAACAGAACTGGACTTTAGCCATCGTTCCACGTGTCCCCTCTACCCCCACATTCTGATAGAGAGCCAGGATGGTGATTTGGGTCTCTGGGATCAAGATAAACTCACACCTTGTGTTAAGTCCTCAAAATATTTGGTTATTCCACCTTTCCTCAGTGTATAGTCACCCAATAAATAGGTCCCTTTGTGAAGAGTCTGGGGAATTATCTTGGTATAAATTTGTCATAGTGTTGCAAGGTCCTTTCTTCTAGGGACTTGAGCATCTTTTTAGTATTGATCCATATCTGGGAACTGAACAAGGGATTGTGACTTTTTATTGGGTGATCACCTTCCATTACCTTAAGCACCTTGTTATGTGCCTGTCTATTTTGCTGTTAGTTCCACATTCCTTGCTGGTTACCTCCTTGGCTATACCTCTGACCTTGCTGGTCTTTATGGAAGTTATGGCCTCTTGACTTCTGAGAGTAAAGCCCCACGACTTGGCCTTGATTATTTCAGGACCCAAGATCCCCATGAGTGTTAATGAGCTCAGCTTTGTCACCTACCATCCTAGGTCTTGGGACCAGGGCCTGCAGAGGATAGCTACTAAAAAACTTCTTAGTGATGCTGGTGCCCTTTCACTGTTACATTCCTGATGGCCTTGATGAATGCATTGTCCTTTGAGTCCTCTTATAGAACATAATCCTCTGATGTGTCATCTGGCCTTCTGTAGCATATTCATTGTAGCATGCCCATGTCCCTCAGCCTCTTTATTCCTTTCTCTACATCTACCAGGGCAGGGGAGTCATTTCTATCTCACTGTGATTAGCTGTCTTTTTTTCAAGGCTTCTAAGAACCACTCCAGCAGCAAGATTTCTCCATCCTCTTGGGTCCTGTGTCCTGAAAATGGCCCTCAAATCAATGAATTTCTGCAAGCCAGTCTTACGTTCTAGCCCCTCAATCACACACATTCCAAGTCCAATCCCAGGAGCACTCGTCTGGCTCCTGCTGGTACATGTGGCTAGCTTTTTTGCATTTTTAAAGTGGACCCTGCAGGTCCCAGCAGGGTCTTGCTTGGAATTTAATCCTAGTTGTTGGCCTGGGAACTAGAATGGAGGAGGGAGAAGTTCCTCAGGAACCACCTGTTGCCTTACTGAGGAGAGGCTTCTTCAGCATTTGCTAGGATGGTGGAAATGCTAGCATCTAGTAAGGAAGTTTGAGCCACCTCTTCAAGCCCAGAGAATCCAGGGGTGTACTGCAAACATCTGCTCAACATGTAGAGCAAACATCTTCAAAGCTTTCCATCTAGATGTCTCCCTCCCATGTTTTGGGACTCTAGATTTCTCCCACCAGGTTCCTGACCTTTATATACACACTTGCTTTGACTGAACATTCAAATATCTTTGGAGCTCTGCTACAAACAATTACGTATTCAGTTTGCTTCTCCACTATGTCTGCCCCTCCACTGCAGGAGAGAAGAAACTTTTTTTTTTTTTTTTTTTGCGTTACGTGGGCCTGTCACTGTTGTGGCCTCTCCCGTTGCGGGGCACAGGCTCTGGACGTGCAGGCTCAGCGGCCATGGCTCACGGGCCTAGCCGCTCTGCGGCATGTGGGATCTTCCCGGACCGGGGCACGAACCCGCGTCCCCTGCATCAGCAGGCGGACTCTCAACCCCTGCGCCACCAGGGAAGCCCGAGAAGAAACTCTTTGTAAGCTACCACGGAGGCTCTCTGGCTCCCACACTTAGCTATTAGGTGCTTGTTAATAGATCCTCAGACCCTTATTATCTTTCTGCATGTCATCAGTACAACTTTAAAGTAATCAGCCAACTTGGCTCTCTTTGTAAGTATTGAACCTGTAACTTTCAAATGCCTGCATCATTGCACCTGGCACAGAATTCCCCTCCACCAGTACATTTTCTAGATCACCATTATAAAATCTTTAGCAAATATGCTACCATCTTGTGTCAGGCACTATCTGTACATCACTTAACAACCAGGATGGAGTTCCCTAGGTGGATGAGCCAGTCCTAAGTCCCCATTTTACTGCCTGTTTTCTGGTACCACTCCTGGTACCACTTGTGTTAGTCCCTCTGAGAAGCAGATGCCAAGATGGGATTAAATATGCAAGAATTTTACTAGGGGAAAACTCTGGGAGGAAATGGAGGGGGGAGCCCAGGAAGGCTGGAAGAGCCTTGTAAACTGTAGGAAAGCAGGAAGCAAAGGTGAGCAGAAGTGTCCCAGTCAGCTGTGTGTCCTCCTGTAGTTTTGGCAAGGTCATCAGCAAGCCCTCGAATACCTATGTCTCCCAGTGTCAAATCTGCTTTAGTATCCCTGCAATGGTCAGTCATTGGTTGGAAGCAGTTTCTGGGATGCTGTGTGGCCTGGGCCCAAATGTGGTAATGGATTTCAGAGCACAAGAGCTGGCCAATTTTGGTCCCTGTTGTTGGAGGTCTGCAGCTTCCATTCTTATGGCCACGCTGACCAACAAAGGTGGAGGAAAGACATCTGTAGACTGGGCCCCACTCTGATGTCCATACTTAGGGGAATCAAAGCAAGAGGGGGTGCTTTTTTCTGCAAGGGAATCCACTGTAAGGAAGGATTTCGTTCTCAATGATTCCATGCTGGAACAGACTCTCATTGAAGACTTTGGAATCATTAAGCCTGAACCTTTCTATTTATAGGGTGTTAATTTAACCAATTATGGTATCCAAGTGGGAGTGGAGGGGGTCATGTGGTATAGAACTCATATGCTTTTACATAAGCACTAAGTTTGTCCTTTTGTAAACAGAGAAAACAGGTTTCTCTTTAACCTCAGTAATTCTCTGAGTCTTTAATCTTCAAAAAGTTATTATGCAAATTGGGACTCTCTTATAAGGTAATTAAGTGTACAATATTGGCAGGCACTACCATGATGTAATGTTTACTTAGTGCTGAAGTAAAGCTTTTTTTTTTTACATCTTTATTGGAGTATAATTGCTTTACAATGGTGTGTTAGTTTCTGCTTCATAACAAACTGAATCAGCCATACATGTACATATGTTCCCATATCTCTTCCCTCTTGGGTCTCCCTCCCTCCCACCCTCCCTATCCCACCCCTCCAGGTGGTCACAAAGCACCACCAAGCTAATCTCCCTGTGCTATGCGGCTGCTTCCCACTGGCTATCGGTTTCACATTTGGTAGTGTATATATGTACGTGCCACTCTCTCACTTTGTCCCAGCTTACCCTTCCCCCTCCCCATGTCCTCAAGTCCATTCTCTTCCTCAAGTAGGTCTGCATCTTTCTTTATTCCTGTCCTGCCCCTAGGTTCTTCATGACCATTTTTTTTTTTTTTTAGATTCCATATATATGTGTTAGCATACGGTATTTGTTTTTCTCTTTCTGACTTACTTCACTCAGTATGACAGACTCTAGGTCCATCCATCTCACTACAGATAACTCAATTTCGTTTCCTTTTATGGCGGAGTAATATTCCATTGTACGGCCAGGCTTTTTGTTTAAAACAACGTGTTTCAGTAAATCTTGCTTGAGAAATGTTGGGATAGCTTAGCTTATAGCTTATAGCTTAGCTTATAGCTTATAGCTTAGAAATTTTTTTTTTTTCTTTTGTGGTACACGGGCCTCTCACTGTTGTGGCCTCTCCCATTGCGGAGCACAGGCTCCGGACACACAGGCTCAGCAGCCATGGCTCACGGGCCCAGCCACTCCGCGGCATGTGGGATCCTCCTGGACCGGGGCACAAACCCGCGTTCCCTGCATTGGTAGGTGGACTCTTAACCACTGTGCCACCAGGGAAGCCCAGAAATGTATATTTTTAAGGGCAAGGTGTGAGATTAACAGCTTCATGCCCCTGACTTCATGATTCTACAAGTTGATTTTAAAGTATTCTTTTAATAGATGTCCAGAATATAAACTTTATTATTGGTAGTCAATAAGCATGTATTAGCCTCAAAACATGCACCTCTGTTAATGTCACTTTTTAAGATGACATCTTGCAAGTTCTCTAATTGTTTTTGTTTTTTTTTCTTCTAAGATGATCAGCAGTTTAAACAGCTCAGAAGGCTTTGTTAATTACTGGGAACATATGATGTCCTAGCCCCTAGTATTTACATCAAGTCTCAAGAAAAGTTATTTCCTTTTTTTTCCAATTATTTAGGAAACTACAAGTCGTTACTTAATTGTTGAATATCTGAGCTAGCAACTGGATCCTCAGCAATGACAAGTTTAAACCCTGGGAACTGAGAGACAGTTGTAAAAGGGGATTGCACAAGGAAGCAATTTCTGTGTGCTCTGAAATTTGTCTTTTAAATTGTTGGAAATAAACAATGTTGTATCTCTTTAATAGAAAGGAAAAATACCCTAAAGAATCCTCCCCTGCAGAAATCTTTCATTGCTTCAAGATTCTTTAGAATTATGGTGTCTCCAAAGTGCTTTATTATTAAGATGTACTGAACCACATAAGTCAATGTTATCTTGAAGTTCAAACACATCAGATAAGAGGAACCACTAAATAACATCAAAGCTGTTATAAAGAACAACTCAGGAGGATTTTAAAAGGAGTCTTTAGATTTGATTTATGTGAATAAACAATACTGTGCCTGTCCATTCTAATTATAATTACTATAATACACAAAAGTTGAGTAATCATAAAGTAAAATTGTTGTCATGGGAAAACTCTTATTCCGCTATTGCATGGTTCTAGTTATTTTAACATGGCAGAGCATACGTGCAGCTCTGAGGATAAGAAGCACTTTGGCATACAGATCTGAGAATGAATCACTTTTTGTATATACAAAACTCTGAAAAAGCCATGTGAAGGCTGCATGATGTGTGAGTGGTTTTAAAATATTTCATCAAGAATCTTTCAATTTTGCAAGAAAAGAAAATACTGTTTACCATTAAAAGGAAAGTTGACAGAAATGACACCCGAATATGAACAAATTGAGTTCTGATTTATCTGAACAGATATTTTAAAAATAATTTCAGACCTACAAGGACATTTCTTATACATCTCTCAGATTAAGATATTGAACGAAACATGCTTTTGTTTTCTTTCAAAATCTGGGTTCTAGTGTCAGAGAAGTTAGTGACATTTTCTGACTGCCTCCCTGTCATCTTTTTCACAGACTCAGGGCTGTTGACACTGAGCAAGGCAGAGAGCAAAAGAAACATTGATGAAGAAACTCTCTCTTCAAAACACTTAATTATTAGTATTCCTTACAATCATTCATACAGTCCTTACAATCAATCAAGCCGTCAAATGGTATATAATGTCTGGTATTATTTTTCTCCATCTTCTTCACAGGTGACCTACAAACATTTTACAATGTAGATATCAGAGGTCAGATAGGAGCATGCATGTCTTAGGCTTTTTAAAAAATATTAAATCCTCCTCCAATAGGAAGTTGTCCCTGATAAACTTTGAAAAGCCTGTTTCTTTTTAAATTTATAAGCTTTTATCTGGAAATAATTTCAGACTTACAAAAGAGTTGCATGAATAATACTAGCACAAAGAACACACCCGTATACTTCTTATCCAGATTTATCCATTGTTAACATTTTACATTTGCTATATAATGTGCTCTTTTTCCCTGTCTCTCTCTCTCTCTTTATATGTATTTATATATAGTTTATATATAAATGTATAATGTGTGTGTGTGTATATATATATATATACACACATACATATATACACCATTTGATTATTTCTTTACTTTCTGTCATAACAAGATGTTCAAGCTTATGCTTATCTTATATTTAGCCTGCCGCAGCCCTGGAAACAGACTCTGAGGAGCCTTCATTCCTTTCAGTGGAAAATTATATTAGAGACCGAGATCTGAGTATGAGGTGTGCTCGTTTCTACAGGGTTGTCATTGCTTCTTATACCATTCAGCAGGCAGAACTAGGAAACATGTACATGTGTATAAATGCACACACGTGCAAATAAACACACAATACACATACATATGTATCCATTCTGCCCATAACCTCTTCCTTGCTTTACTCTTAGCTAGAAGTTATGAAATACTCATCAGTATATGAGATATATTCATGAAAGTATGAAATACTAAACATTAGTTGCTTTATCAACATTTTCCCAGTCATCTTTGGTTGGATGAATCTCATCCTTGTGTTGATTATCATGTTTCGCTTTCATTTCTGTAAAATCTTTATTTTACCCTCCTACCTTTCTCCGTTTCCTGTTTTCCTTTTACTGTTTCATCTCCAAAGGTTCACCTTCTTAATATATATGATTCTGTTCCAGAAGCAGTGCATCTTTGAGGCTGCCACTTCTGGTGCTGTATACTTTCAAGTTCCTTTCCTGTGGTCAATTCTATGAATTAGTAAGTTCTGACATATGTTCAGTATTTTATCATTTATTTTTGAGCATTTTCTTTTTGATAATGATTTCATCTATGCCTTGAAAGGATTCAAAATGAACGTCCCTAAAATGTGCCACTTTGTCATGTGGATTACTTTGAGCTGAAGTCAATCAAGGCCCAGAAGACTCAGGGAGAGCTTTTTACTCCCTGTTAACTTCCTGAAAGAATTTAGATAGAGGGCCTGATTCAGGAAGAGAGCTATCACCAGAAATAACTACAAGGAATATGGACTAGGTGTGGTAAGCTTGGGGGAAGCTAGGTAGGGCCTGGAGATCAAACCCTTTTTCCCATTGTCTCTGCATGGCATAGCAAACATTTGTTTACTGAACATTTGCTCTTCCCATCTTCCTGTGGATTATCTTCCTCCCGTTTTTAAACCCAGACCCCTACCTATTCGCCTTAGTTTAGAATGGCATATACACCACAATTGCCTGACTGCCTTTGGGTCTCACAGTCTCAGCGGCCCCCTGTACATATATAATTAAGTTTGGTTTTCTCCTGTTAACCTTTCCTATGTTAATTTGATGATATCAATCAAAGAACAAAGAGGATAGAGGAAAAATTCTCCCTCCCCTACAGCTTCATCTCAGACCTATGCTCTCCTCTTATTCTTACTCAAGGAGAGTTGTTAGTCTTCTCTCTTCTGCTCCCTGCATCCACAGGCTTGCAGCACAGAGCTGGCAGTGGGAAAGACATTGGAATTTTTGCTTTGTTTCTTTTCTACTTATAGATAATTATAAAGTTGCATTTTCCTGTCTCCCCAACAAAGCTTAAAGTATTGGTTCTATGTGGCTTATTTCTTCTCCCTGTTGATTTTCTGGAGTGCTAATTAATCAAAAATAGTTTCTTGCCTTTTGAAATACCTTTAAAATATTACAGGCATAGAATAAATATTTTTATAGAAATTACCAGTTAGATTTAAATATTTAGAAGTTAGAAATATGAGCCAGACACCAAATCTTCAGTTAATTTGGGGAGAGTGAGTAAGAGGTCAGAAAGTGAAAGGGACCATGTAGGAGAGGTGAGTAGGGTAGCCAGAGGGCAGTGGGGCAAAGTGGGAATGATACAGGAGAGCAAAAATATAATGGGTCAGAAAAGGACTGGGGAACAAGAAAGTTTTTTTATCATCTCCCGAATAAGAGGTTTTTGAAAATCAACAGTGTTTAACGTAGAGCTTTTGGGCAAGTGGTATCCTCAAAATAGAGCTATGGGGAGGGAATATTCTGTGAATAGTTGGTTTCCAGAAAATAAAAAATTGGTGAGTAGTGGCACATTCAGATTGGAGAGGCTAAGTAAGGCAGCATCAGGATTAAAGTACAATATGGAGAATGGCTAAGGATGGCTGGGATGCACCCACCCCAGCGTTGGATGAACTGTTCTTAAATAGAAATCGCATACAAAGTAGCTTCAATGGGCACAGGTAAGTCTGCAATTTGAGTCAGAAGTTTATACAATGGTCCAAGCAAAGGGCCTTAGGAGAAACAGATGTCTCATCTGTGGGCACTGAGGCAGACACAGGCAGAAGTTCCTGGTTGAGTTTGTAGGGGAGGAAAAGTATTTTTTCTTCATACTTCTAGATTTTCAGCTGGGTTTCTGTAAGAAAAGAGAGATTAACAAGAGACAAAAAAAATTTTTGACATGTATATCTCATATACACACGGGAGAAATTCAGTCATGAGTTACTCAAAGGGATGTTTTGGACTGAGTCTCCTACACCATCTTAAGGAGGGGGTAGACTTCTGGCCAAGGGGAGGTAAGTTATGGGAAGGTAACTAGGAGAAGTATAGCAAACAAGGGTAAGGGTTGTTGTGCAGATCAGAGTGGTACCTTCTCCAGTGATGAGTCTCTTGTGATTAAGAATCATCCTTCTCTTCTGGGTACAGAGAGAGAGAGAGAGAGACCCTTAGAAATGTACAAAATGTAAATTTCCTTTACAAAAGGGAGACTTTTTTCCTTTCTTCATAGCTTCTGTGTCAGCTAGTTCTTGAAATAATCAGCTCAAAATTATCTTTATGCCAAAGAGGCATACTTTGGGGTGGCACATTCTGGTTTATGAATCAAAGTCCTGGTATGTGGACCTGTAAGCTTATGCAGATAAAGACTGGAATGGAGCTGGAGATCTACATCTAATCTACTGAGAGCTTTAGTCCTTTCCTTTTAGCAGTCTATAAATACTGTATGCCAATGCACTCTTTTCTTGCCTCCAGTACTGCAAAAGAGATATCTAATAGTGTCATCACTTTCTCCTTTTCATGGGTTATAGTATGATACTTAGATATGTGTCCTTCATTCACAATTCAGTGAAATCTCTCAATCTGTGGACCTAGCACTTTCTTTAATTTAGGGATATTGTTTATTATGATATAATTAAAGGTTCTCCTCCATCCTTTTTATTCTTTAGAAGCCCTCATTATTCAATATTAAGTTCTCTTTTTCCTCCGTACTCCCTTCTCTCTATACTTTGCCTCCACTCTGAGACAGTTTTCTCCTATTTTGCCTTCTAGACCGTCAAAGCAGGTTTCAACAGTCTCATCTCCAATTTCAATTTATTCACTGAATTGTTAAACTATGAACAGTTATGTTAAACCATGGCTTGCTTAACTTTAATTTCCTTAAGTTTTGTTATTATTATTTTAAATTTGGGTTTTCAGTTGCTTTTTATACGTGTTCTGTGTGTTCTGACTGACATTTCAGAAGCTGAGAGGGATAGCTAGTTCTCTATATTTAGCTCATTGTAGCTTAAACATAATAGTAGGAGGGTGTGGTTGCAGTTCTACACTGGTAGATTTCCAACTGGCTGTTTCTCTTTGAGGCATGGCCTCAGATGTAGAAGCAGGCACGTTCCAGTTTGTAGCAGAAATACCTGGAAGAAGTCTACCTGTTCTCTAGTTTCCTCTAACTCTCAGTCTGAGAGTCATGGAAAACCTGGTTCACTTGTCAGCTTCTCTAGGTATTGTGGACCCCAAAGGAAAAGTCAAACCTACATAGGGTCATTGTCAAATGGTACCGTTTTCCTACCATGAAGAGGTGCTCTCTACAAATCTCTGAGTGCCAGTGTCTTCTCATAAGATGCTACTTGCTGGCTCATGCATGGGAGCCCCTGATAATATCTCCAGGTCTTCATGCTTAGCCCACCATAAAGAAAGGCCTGTACCAGTTATCTGCAGTGAGATTCCCTTAAAGTAGGGTTACCTGATAAAATACAGGATACCGATTAAATCTGAATTTTAGATACACAGCAATTTTTTTTTAGGGACCTATTTATAGTAAAAAAAAGTGTTCATTGTTTACCCAAAAATCAAGTTTAACTGAGCATCCCATATTTTTATTTGCTAAGTTGAGCCATGCTACCACAGAGCTCAAGGCCATCTTGCACATAGCTTCCTGTAGGGTCATGCAGAAGGTTGAGGCAGGAGGAGCAGCTAGATTGGTCTTGAGAGGTAGAGGAAAGAGGTTCAGTTCTTGTCACCATGTTCCAAATCTCTTTGTCTACAATTTTCTACTTCCCTTTTCACTTTGCCTATCATATATATTCTCCACAATGAACAAGACCTTATGAGCTGGCCCAGGAAATAAAAACAACTATAATAAAAGCTTTCCCCATTAGAATCATGTGCTTGTAAATACAAATATTTTGGTTTCTTTTCCAAATCAATGATTTTATTATTATGTTAGGTTGTAAAGCAAAATCTAGCTACAACCTATTTTAAAGAAACAATTTTAAATGAATAATTAAAAAAATACTTAAAATAAAGGGACACTAGACAAAGGAAAACAAAATATTTTAGAAAAAGGAAAAGAGGAAGAAAGCAAGAGTGAAAAGTCAGTAGCAGATTATTGGAAATTTAAGTTTAAAGTCACTAAACAGGATAAAGAAGTACATAATGTAATCATAAAAGCACAGTTTATTAAGAAAATATATTAGCCAAACATCTACATCTTATACACAAAATAGATAAAAACACAAAAAAAGTAAGAATTGACTAGAAATAATTATAATGGAAGACTTCCCTACTCTGAAAATTATTCAAATTGAATGACCACAAGAATAGCAAAATAAAGTAAAGGATACTCAGGATAGGGAATTAATTTTTAAAAAATAAGTAGTTATAACATACTATTGGTGAAGGGCCTGTAGAGTAAGGAATATTCTCATAGGGTGAAAAACTGGAGGAAAATGAAGTGTTAAAAGAATTTGGAAAAGCAACAGGGAAACATCTACTAAATTGAACTTTCAAAAATCTTTTGGCCCAGCAACCCATTAATGGAACTTTTTTCCATAAAAGGGAAAACATTAGTATATGAAGTCGAGTAGACAGGAATGTTTACTGCAGTATTGTTTGCAAAGATAAAAAAAAAAAAGGGTGGAAATCAAATGAACGTCTCTCAATAAGAAAATGGCTGAATTCTATCCTTACCAAGGGATATATGTCAGTTGAAATGGAGGGAGTTGTAGTAGTTACTAGCTGAGAGAGAAAATCATGATGCAGAAAAATACATATAATGTGATATTTTAATTTATATTATTTATCACTTAATGTATAAGTTTATATAGGGTTGAATGAACAAATGAAGAAGCATGGGTAAAAATATATATATTAACACAGTTCACTTTATGTTGATGGGTAAGAGGGAGAAGGAGAAAGAAAATGAGAAGGGAAACCCAAGAAGAAAAGGGAAAAGATAAAAATTCTACCTCACAATGAAACATTTATCTGAGCTAATCAATGAATTTGGTAAAGTAGCAGGATACAAAATTAATGCAGAGAAATCTCTTGCATTCCTATACACTAACAACGAAAAATCTGAAAGAGAAATTAAGGAAACAATCCCATGTACCATTGCAACAAAAAGAATAAAATACCTAGGAATAAACCTACCTAAGGAGACAAAAGACCTGTATGCGGAAAACTACAAGACACTAATGAAAGAAATCAAAGATGATACAAACAGATGGAGAGATATACCATGTTCTTGGATTGGAAGAATCAACATTGTGAAAATGACTCAACTACCCAAAGCAATCTACAGATTCAATGCAATCCCTATCAAACTACCAAGGGCATTTTTCACAGAACTAGAACAAAAAATTTTACAATTTGTATGGAAATACAAAAGACCCTGAATAGCCAAAGCAATCTTGAGAAAGAAAAATGGAGCTGGAGGAATCAGGCTCCCTGACTTCAGACTATACTACAAAGCTACAGTAATCAAGGCGGTATGGTACTGGCACAAAAATAGAAATATAGATCAATGGAACAGGATAGAAATCCCAGAGATAAACCCATGCACATATGGTCACCTTATCTTTGATAAAGGAAACAAGAGTATACAATGGAGTAAAGACAGCCTCTTCAATAAGTGGTGCTGGGAAATCTGGACAGCTACATGTAAAAGAATGAAATTAGAACACTCCCTAACACCATATGTAAAAATAAACTCAAAATGGATTAAAGACCTAAATGTAAGGCCAGACACTAGAAAACTCTTACAGGAAAACATAGGCAGAACATTCTATGACATAAATCACAGCAAAATCCTTTTTGACCCACCTCCTGGAGTAATGGAAATAAAAACAAAAATAAACAAATGGGACCTAATGAAACTTCATAGCTTTTGCATAGCAGAGGAAACCATAATCAAGATGAAAAGACAACCCTCAGAATGGGAGAAAATATTTGCAAACGAAGCAACTGACAAAGGATTAATCTCCAAAATATACAAGCAGCTCATACAGCTCAATATCGAAAAAACAAACAACCCAATCCAAAAATGGGCAGAAGACCTAAATGGACATTTCTCCAAAGAAGACATACAGATTGCCAACAAACTCATGAATGGATGCACAACATCACTAATCATTAGAGAAATGAAAATCAAAACCACAATGAGGTATCACCTCATACCAGTCAGAATGGCCATCATCAAAAAATCTACAAACAATAAATGCTGGAGAGGGTGTGGTGAAAAGGGAATCCTCTTGCTCTGTTGGTGGGAATGTAAATTGATACAGCCACTATGGAAAACAGTATGGAAGTTCCTTAAAATACTAAAAATAAAACTACCATATGACCCAGCAATCCCACTACTGAGCATATACCCTGAGAAAACCATAATTCAAAAAGGGACATGTACCACAATATACATAGCAGCACTATTTACAATAGCCAGGACATGGAAGCAACCTACAATTTACAATTATTTACAATAGCCAGGACATGGAAGCAATGTGTCCATCGACAGATGAATGGACACATTGATGATGTGTCCATCATCATGATGAATGGACGGATGAATCGGTAAAGAAGATGTGGCACATATATACAATGGAATATTACTCAGCCATAAAAAGAAATGAAATTGAGTTATTGGTAGTGAGGTGGATGGACCTAGAGTCTGTCATACAGAGTGAAGTAAGTCAGAAAGAGAAAAACAAATACCATATGCTAATACATATATATGAAGTCCAAAAAAAAAGTGGTTCTCATGAACCTAGGAGCAGGTCAGAATAAAGATGCAGATGTAGAGAATGGACTTGAGGACATGGGGTGGGGAGGGGAAGCTGGGACGAAGTGAGAGAGTAGCATTGATATATACACACTACCAAATATAAAATAGATAGCTAGTGGGAAGCAGCCACATAGCACAGGGAGATCTGCTGGGTGCTTTGTGACCACTTAGAGGGGTGGGATATGGAGAATGGTAGGGAGGGATTCTGGGGATATATGTATACATATAGCTGATTCACTTTGTTATACAGCAGAAACTAACACAACATTGTAAAGCAATTATAATCCAATAAAGATGTAAAAAAAAATTTTAGACATGATCACGCCTATGAACTTATGTAAAGATACATATTGCCTTATGTGTAAATAAATTAAATTGACTAATTCTTTAAAAAGTCTTTGGATTCCTACCCAGTATTTGCATATTACAGAAAAAATCTTTGCTCCAGATTTTGATCTCAGAATTTATCTTTTCTCTGCCTCTCTTTTTTGTGAGTCTTGTTTACCTATGTCTATTGAAAGTTTGTTCCCTCAACAACCCCAGGTCAGAAGTAGGCATCTACTTTTCAGCAGGGATCTCACACTAGTGGTTTCTATTTTGTTGTTTCCTTCCTTTTTAAGCATTTCCTGCACAGCTCTCTGTCAGGTGCTGTGGAAGTTTAGAGAACTGTATCACTCAATCTTAGTTTTGAAGGAACTTTCAATATAGTTGGAGAGGCATGTGTACTTAAAATATTACAATTTTAGAATAAAGCACTGCATATGCTGGTATAAGCCAGGACATAATTAAGAAATGCATGCAGTCTAAATAAATAAAAGGCAAAATAATAGTGTTTGTTACTTAGTCCAAGCTCATACGACTCACCACATAACAGGCCAATAAATCGAGAGATGAGTTGCTGGGGCATTGAATAGTGACTTTATTTGGAAAGCGCACAGACCGAGAAGATGGTGGACTTGTGTCCCAAAGAAACATCTTGCCTGAGTTAGAATTCAGGCTTCTTTTATACCAACAGGGGAGGGGATGCGGTTGGTTGTTGCAAGTTTGGCATCAGAATCCTTTGTTCTTCCATCTGTCCACTAGGTTAGGTCATGATGTTCTCGTAAACTTCCAGTAAGACAAATGTTATTCTCTGTTCTGCAACTTTTTATCTCTGTATGAATGGAAAAGTGTTATACCTTTAAAGGTCAGAGCCTTGAGAATGGGCTATCCTGTATATTTCAGGCTATAGGCAACATTCTTAATTGTAGCAAAAGCAATAGAATACAGAGGTTAAAGCAAAAGAATCAGACCCAATATGGAGACAGATTTGTACTTCCCTATTACATGTTCGTAAAAGGGAGAATTTGGGTTAGAGTGATCAGGAGAGAATTCGGTGAGGCTGTTAGGACAAGGACTAGGTTTCTGAAACATGTGGAAGTAGAAGGGTAGAAGGTATTCTATGTAGGCATGTTTTCTGAAAAAGAAACCAACACTCTCTAAAAAGGAATGAAGAAACACCACAGAGAAAAACATAGCATCACATTATTTGATAATGAGAATATCTATCCCCCAAGGGATGACTCTTTGCTAAATAAACCTACATCCAATTGCTTACTACACTGAGGTGGGAAAATAGGTCTACTCAGCACTAGCATTCCTTGAACACAATAATAGCTAATGCTTCTTGGATATTCACTACGTTCCAGACACTGTATATATTTAGAGGCAAGTAAACTGAGTCACAGGTATGTTAATACTTGCTCAGGGTCACATTGCTGGTGAGGGGTAGAACTAGGATTGTAACCTGGGCTCATAACCACTATGCTGACTGCCACTTTAACAGTGGCCACGCTACAAGGCAGTGGTAGAGTGGCTATTGGACTGGATGTGGAAACAACTTCATTACATGAGAGTACACATTTTAAAACATTTATAAAAATGAGATTCTAGCTATGCAAACCAACTTCCTACTGCATCAGGGAAATACCTTCAGGACCAATGGTAATTAGTGAAAGGAATCTTTAGATGACTTCTATAATCACTGTAGTGGGAATGTAGCAGGGTATCCATGGCATATTTTATACTTGCTATATAATTTAGACAACTGTCAGCCCATGGGGAGCTCATATTTAAACTAATTTAAAATAAATGAGTAATTAGCTTTTCATGAGCTAATGAATCAAACATTTTCCTAAATGGAAAACAAATCATGTTTGTAGCTTAGCCCTCAATCTCAGCTATAAGTCCTATAATTCACTTAAAAATAAGCTCTCTGGCCTTTGGTTAAAAAACAACTTGAGGGCTTCCCTGGTGGCGCAGTGGTTAAGAGTCCGCCTGCCGATGCAGGGGTCACGGGTTCGTACCCCGGTGCGGGAAGATCCCACATGCCGCGGAGCGGCTAGGCCCGTGAGCCGCTGAGCCTGCGCGTCAGGAGCCTGTGCTCCGCAACGGGAGAGGCCACAACAGTGAGAGGCCCGTGTACTGCAAAAATAAATAAATAAAAATTTAAAAAATTAAAAACAACTTGGTCTTTTTCCTCTGGAGATATCTAGATTTTCATCACCTACCAGCCACCTTAATATACACTTGATATCAAAATAATGCATTTTGATTTGTTCCATGAGTTTTTTTTAGTGAACAAGGTACATTGAATGATCTTTTCAAGATAATTTACAGTGTGATCCATGTTATAATGAAAACCTTTATTTGAAATGGTGGGGATAAAAAAGTGGGTGGAGTCTAGAATAGGAAATTTCAAAAACAAAACAAATGAATAAACATAGAAAAATGGAAACAGATTTATAGATACCGAGAACAAACAGGTGGTTGCCAGAGGGGAGGGGGGTGGAGGGAGGAAAAAAATAGGTGAGGGAGAGTAAGAGGTACAAACTTCCAGTAGCAAATATATCTCTATCTCTATCTATTTATCTATCTATCTAATTTTTCTACATTTTAGGCCCTATGCTGAGTTCTTTACATGCAGTATCCAAATAGGCCTCATAGTAATATTAGGTGGTAGTATAATTACTATCCCTAATGTAAATAGACTCACTCATGAATTCAACATTTCTGAATATCTATCATGTGTCAGAGACTGTGTTACACAGGACCCATCCCTTTGAAATGTAACCATCAAGAAACACAAAGCCCCTATCTCCCAGCCTCTGTGGGAGTGTAGGAGCCTAACTTTTTCCCAAATAGCAAATGCAAATGGCCTAATCATATTAACCAACTTCCCTCCTCTCCTAATGTCATCCAGTACTTTTCCACTAGCTCATGCTGATGTTTAAAAACTCTCTCACCTTTTGTTTCAGTAGTAGGAATTGAGTTTAATTTCTCCTCCTTATTGCAATCATCTTGAATAAAGTCTTACTTGATGAGGCACAATTTTTTTTTTTAATTACAGATCTATTCTCACAGAACACAGTGTGAATGGCTGGTGGCTTCCTGGAGTGGCCCAGTGTGTGGTCCTGGTCAGGCTAGAAAGGGGTGGGGGGACATTGACACATGATTACATAACAACACAGCTACAAATATTACAAATGCTAATAAGAAAACTGCAAAGTATCGTGAGAGTTTTAACAGTTAACCCAAGCTGAAGCTTCTAGGAACACTATGGAGAGAAAAAAATCACATTTAGATTCCATTTGAGGTCCCACTTGGAGTATAATTAGAATTCTGAGGTAAAGACAATGTGTATGTCTTTCAGATGGAAAGAACAAAGGACAACTATCAAATAGCTTTGGCTACAAGAGTGTAACAGAGATAAAAGATAGAGATTAAAAGATAAGTAATCACAGACTTTCCCCCTCTTAACAAGAGATACAGAACTCAAAGGGAAGTGGACTGTGCAAGCTGAGTTTCATGGCTACTCTTAGGTAGCAGCAATGGGTGGATGAGGGATGAAGCCCAGAGACTGCATGTGTCAGGGAGGAAGAAATTCTACTCTACCCTTCTAGGTTCTTCTGGCTGGTCTAAGAATTAAATTGACAGAAGACAGATTAGCAGGACAAAATCAAACACAAGTTCAGTAACATTTATACATGGGAGAGACACAGGAGGACTGAGTAACTCAACAAAATGGCTGAAGCCCTCAGCTTAAATACCATCTTCAGCTAAAGACAAAAGAGGATGTTGGGGATAGTGATTTGGGACTTCAAAGGCAAGGAAGGCAATTCACATGGAGTAGGGAAAGCAAATGTTTGGTAAACAAATGTTTGCTTGGTCAAGCAGAGACAATGGGACAGAGAATAGACTCTGAACTCTAGACCCTTGTTGGGAGGCAGAGATGTTGAATAATATCCTCCAAACTAAGAAGGAACTTTGAGACCAAAAAACAAATCAGGCAACTCCATAAAGTGCAATTATGAAGTTTACAGGGGTAGCTTACATACAGACAGGGTCAGGCAGACAACCATCCAGAGATATTCACAGCTGCACTTTGCATGGCCAAAAGGGGTACAGGGGGTTTTAAAGGGGCCAAAACTAAAAATAGAATCTGACTTCCAAGTGAAAAGCACATCCACTCCCACAGGAACAGAGGTTTTCCTCCCCCCCAGGGGTCTCATGACCATTAATGCACCTTTAGGTTCTTGGGCTACAGGAAGGAAGGTATTTCACCTATTCTTAGAACTCAGAGGCAAAAGGGATGGAGCTGACCGAGAAGTGGACAGTGACTGACTGCTGAAGCGGAGTAAAATTTGCCACCGAAATCTCTTTGGCATAAGGATTATTTTAGGCTGATTACCTTTAAGAAACAGCAGACACAGGAGAAGCTTTGAAAACTGCGTAGAACATGTCCTTTTGTAAGAGAAATCTGCTTTTATAAGGGAAATCTCTATTTGTAAAGATGTCTTTCTGTCTACCAGGAAAAGAAGGATGACTAAATCTCTAGAAATTCTTATCAGTGGAGAAGGCTGAACAGATTTAAATCTGCGTAACATCCATACATTTGTTTACTGTGCTTTGCCTGATAATATCTTAAAACTGGCTTTTCACCAACCCCCACCCCCACCCCACGCCAACAACATCTTCTTTGGCCATTTTGAGAGTTACTCACTTTTCCTGGGTATGTATATGGGAGTAATACATGTTATTAAACTTATAAGTTTTTTTTTCCTTTTTCTGTTAACTTTTTTTTTTTAGGGAGGCGTCAGCCAAGAACCTAGAAGGGTACATGAAAAACTATTTTTCCTTCCTTTGATTGCCTTTTCCCCAGAGACACAGTTCCCCCATCTCAGTAGCCTCCATAAACACAGACACCCAAGCCTTGAACAACACACACTTGACTAAAAAGTTCTCAGCACCTTTCTCATGCCTATAGTCTGAGGAAACCGAATTCTAGACCTAAGTGACTTCTGTTAAAAGGAGCCCTCTTCTCAATGAGCTTGACAGTAAAGTTATTCTTTAACAGGGGCTGAGTACTCAAGGAACCCCTATTCTTTGGTCCAGGCCAACACCTGCTTCAATAGAGCTTTGTGTGTGTATTCAGATAGACAGATGATAAAGTAAAAAAAAAAAAAAAAACTTAGGAAATATGCCTCCACTCTGTGGTAAATTCCCATTCATGAGAAAGAGTTAAAATATTTATTTCTGGGACAAAAAGGATCTCATCTATTAATCCTTTTTTTTTTTTCTTTTTCAATTTTCTCCCTTAGTCATACTAATTGAAATTAATTTCCAAAACAAATTTTAAAATAAAAGCTTGCAAAATTTCTCACATTGGAAAGGTGAGACAACTTAGAGGTATTTGTTATTCTTTAATTAATGTGTCGAGCACTGTTCTAGATACTGTAGGTACAAAATAAATAGGTCACCCCAAGCCCTTAGACTCCTTGGGACAAGTTGCTGCTCCTACATTTCTCTAAATTTTGCCTATGATTTCTTTTCCAGGCACACTTCATCACTTTATTTCTGGTTTGTTGTTGTTGTTTTTCAATTTCTGTCCCATTCCCTCAAAGCCCATTTCTAGTTGGTCAGGAGTCAGGAAAGCCTTCATATTTAAAATGAACTTTCAACTGATATGCAGTGAGTGGATATTGCTAGGCAAACAGGGAAGGAAAGGCAAAGAGGATTTAGGTAGGAGGAACCGCAGTTTCTCACACAGACGTGTCAAATAGTCTGATTTATTTGGTGAATTTTAAGCAGTTCAATATGACTGGGTGGAAAATTCAAGGAGTGATATTATAAGGATGCAAGTGTGGAGAAGGAAGCAGGGGCTAAATTATTATCTTGTGATAAAAACTGTTTAGACTTTATTTTATAAGAAATCTGGAGAATCAGTCTTAATCTTGAATCAGTGAGTTTGGTCCTGCTCATATATTTCAGGAAGGAAAAAAAAAACTAAGCTATGTAAAAATTAATAAACGGAAACCTCCATTAAATATATTTGAGAGACACGGTTCGGGGCTGGCGCTGGAGAGCTCTCACTCCGTGTGATGATAGCTGAGTCCAACAGAAAGAAGAAATACTCCTCTTTGTACCTGGCAAGGACTCAGCCAGTGAAACACCATAGACTCTTTTTTACTATACCCCTCTCAGCTTCCTTCTCCTCTATATAAAAGCCCGCCCTCCTCCTTTCCATTGCCTTGGGAACTTATTACAGACCACAAATTGAAACTCTCTGCTGATCCTGAATAAACCTGTCTTTGCTAGAGAAATATGTCGCAATCTATTTGTTTCAGGTCAACACAAAAATACGAGAACGTCTTGTATCTTGTATCACTTTTTTCTTTTTTAAATTGCAGTATAGTTGATTTATAATATTGTGTTAGTTTCAGGTGTACAGCAAAGTGATTCCGTTATACATATACATGTTTCTGATCATAGGACACTATCTCCCCTTCCACAGTCCTGACCTAATATCAGACAGCTTCTTCTTGAACCAGTGCTGTGATAGGGGACTCAATATTTAAAAAAAAAAAAAAAATCAATTCACTGTTAGCCAGCCCTGGATGTCTGCTTATTCTTCATTTGGTTGAGGTAGAATTGTACTCTGTGAAACTTTACCAAACTGTTCCTCTAGTTCTGCTCTCTCAAGCAAAACTGAATAAGCATTCTTCTTCCACATGACAATTTCTCTTAAAATATTAATTTCCTTTGAAGCACGCTGTGGAAGAAATTTCCTACATTGATCTAGAGATTGGTCTGGGTGGCCTCTATAATTCTATTATTCTATGAAGCAGGTATCATAATAAAACCGTGCAAGTACAATAATGAAAATAACAACTACTTTTTTTTTAATGTCTACCAAACATTTGTATTCATATGAAAACAAATATTTAAAAAATTTCATATTAACAAACATTAAGCCAGAAAAAGCAAAAGGCAAAAGTATGTGCATAATATGATCTCAAATATGTAAATAATATACATAGAAAAAAGACTAGAAGAAAATATTCTAAAATATTAAGAGGATTGCTTCTATTTGGGAAGATTATGTTTTTTAAAAAATCATGGTTTGCACTATTTCCCAAATGCTCTATAATTCACATACATTATTTCCTTTTTTTGTTTTCTGGCTGCACCATGCAGCACACAGCATCTCAGTTCCCCAACCAGGGATCAAACCCATGCCTCCTGCAGTGGAAGCATGCAGTCCTAACCGCTGGACCACCAGGGAATTCCCATGTACATTATTTCTATAACAAATGTTATTGAAATCTTTTTTTTTAACATCTTTATTGGGGTATAATTGCTTTACAATGGTGTGTGAGTTTCTGCTTTATAACAAAGTGAATCAGTTATACATATACATATGTTCCCATATCTCTTCCCTCTTGCATCTCCCTCCCTCCCACCCTCCCTATCCCACCCCTCTTGATTGATGGGCAGGTGCCAAGTCTTAATCTTTACAATAACCCTGGAGAGTTGGCATTATTATTCTACTCATGCAGATTAGAAAATTAAGGTGAGTAACATACTCATATGTGTGTAGCTGCTAAGTGATGAGCCCAAGATTTAGGTGTAGTTCTATACTACTATTTCTTAAAAAAAAAAAAAAAAAAAAAAGAAGGATACCATACAGTGTTACATCTTTTCACACTTCGGTAGGTTAATTAACTTTACTTCTCATTTTAAAGAAGTTTTAAATGTTCATTAATATGCCTCAAACTGGAAAATATTGTGAGTTCCTAGGACATTCTTATTGTACCATTTTGATCTGAGACCCAAACCCGTAGATTCCAGATATTTTAATTAGACACAGTTTTTTTTTTTTTCTATGAGTAGCATTATACTCTTACATTGCTTTAATTTTTTCAGGGGAATATAAAACTTTGTTAGAGTAATTACTCAAATATTGTCAGACAAATGCTGAACATTTTGTTTATAGTACTTTAACTTTTAATTAAAACAGCTAAACAAAGCAAACTATGAATTAGGAAAGAATAAAGCAAAATTGCATTTTGGGAGGCCTTACACATTCTGGGGTTTGTTCTTTAATAAAACTTTGCATGTGCAATTTTAAATTTTTTAAAATTTATCTTAGAGCCCTAATATAATTATTATAATTAATAATTTGATTACTTTGTCAACAAAACATTAATTGATTTTAAAATCTGATAGTGTCTAGCAGTTTGTATACTACTAGGCTTCTTTAGTGCTCCAGAAGTATTGTTTTATTTAATTATTCCAAATATTTATGTAAAAAGTATGAATTAGGTCAATTAAAAATGTATAAAAATTTTGGGTATATTTGAATCAATATATTTAAATCAAAATTATTTAAAGAAGTGCTTTAATTTTGAATATCAGTACATTATTATGGTATTAGAGTGTTTGATAAATGATCTTAATAAAATGATGAGAGAATTCTATTCTTAACAAATGTCTAAAAGCCTGGGTTTTGAAATCTATTAGACTGAGGCACGAACTCATTGTGTGATCTCAGGTCATAACCTCCCTGCTCCTCAGTATCCTCATTACTAAATCGTGATGATAATGTTCTCCTCACAGAGACCATGAGTCAATGATATGGGACATATGTATAATGTATAGAGCAGTTAATATTGTCTGTGATTGTGAGGAGATCGTATCAACTAAACTTTTGAGAATAAAGAAAGTGGATATGGGGCTTCCCTGGTGGCGCCGTGGTTGAGAGTCCGCCTGCCGATGCAGGGGACATGGGTTCGTTCCCCGGTCCGGGAAGATCCCACATGCCGCGGAGCGGCTGGGCCCGTGAGCCATGGCCGCTGAGCCTGCGCGTCCGGAGCCTGTGCTCCGCAACGGGAGAGGCCACAGCGGTGAGAGGCCCGTGTACCGCAAAAAAAAAAAAGAAAGTGGATATGCTTCTGTTGTTAGGAGGGAAAGCATTCAGTCTTTCACCATTAAGTATGGTGTTACCTGTGAGTTTTTACAGTGGCCCTTTTTCAAGTTGTAGACATTCTCTTATCCATCTATTTTTCAGAGCTTTTTTTAGACAAAGATAACGCGTTTTTTAAAATGCTTTTTATGCATCTATAGTTTTCATAATTGTCACTTGTGAACATTAAAAATTACAATTATTGATTTTTAAATGTAAAACCAAATTTACATTCCTGGGATAAATCTGATCAAGTCATGATGTATTATCCATTTTATATACTTTTGGATTTGATTCATTAACGTTTTAAGTATTTTTGCAATTATGATTATCAGGAGTATTGGTCTGTTATTTTATTTTCTTGCAGTCAAAGTATGTTATTATTCAAATATCTTTCCAAATACAGGTTTTAATATTAGAGTAATGGTGTTAGATGTTAGAAAGTGTTAGGAAGTATTGTCTCTGCTTCTATTTTCTGGAAAGGTTTTTTGTAGGACTGATACTATTTCTTCCTTATATGTTTGGAAGAATTCACCAGTGAAGCCATCTGGGGCTTGAGTTTTCCTTGTGGGAAGGTTTCTAACTATGAATTCAATGACTTTAGTAGATATAAGACTATTTAGTGTATGTATTTCTTCTTCACTGGGCTTTGATAGTTTGTATCATTCAAGGAATTTGCCCATTATCACATTTATTGACAAAAGTTTTTCATAATATTCCCTTACAATCCTTTTAATATTATAGAATCTATTATTATATCCCCTCTCTCATTCCTGATATTGGTAATTTGTGTCTTTTATCTTTTTATCCAATTAGTCTGCCCAGAAGCTTATTAATTTTATTGATCATCTCAAAGAAACAGAGTTTGGTTTAATTGGTTTTCTTTTTTTCTGTTTTCTATTTCATTAATTTATACTCTTTATACATTGACTGTGATCTTTATTATTTCCCTTTCTTCTACTTGCTTTGCTTTTTATTTGCTCTTGTCTCTCTGGTTTCTTAAGGTTGATGCTAAGGTCACTGATTTGAGACATTTTCTCTTTACTGACATAAGCATTTTGTGCTATAAATTTCCTCCTATTTACTGCTTTAGTAAGATCACACAAATTTTGTATGATGTTTCAAAAGATTTTTTTTTAAATTGCTTGTGCTATCTTATCTTCTCAAGACAACATTACCAAACATTCATGCATTACAACCTTGTTCTTGTGTGTGTGTGTGTGTGTGTGTGTGTACATTTGTGTCTGTGTGTTTCTTTTGTCCAGTTGGTCAAAAAGATCTAGAACTGGAACTGATACCATATTGAAGTAAGGACAGAGTAAGTGTTTTGTTTATAGTCTGGCATGAGCCTCAAGGAAAAGGATGTTCTAGTCATTTTTATAATCTCTCTTGTGGCAGAAATGATTGGTAGGGTTGATATCCAATCACAGGTTTCTTATCTCATTTGAGGAGGGTTAATAATCAGATACCTCTCTAACTCTTAATATCAGCATAAAGTGGCCAGGAGGCACAACTATAAACAGAGTTATCACAGAAAAGTTTTGCAAGCATTATATTCTATTTGTGCTAATATGTGAACTTTATTTCTTCAAAAGGTACATAGGAAATTTGATGAAATTTGTCCATCAATAAAATGTCCAGTTCAGATTATTGCAACCTGTGCATTATAATTGTGCTTGATTTATTTTAGTAGTGTGTTTATTTTGATTTATTTTGTGAGTGAAACCTTTTGCTAACTAAATAAACTTCACACACGCATAGAATTTAATTTACTGAATTGTCGATTACACTCATCATAAAACATAAAAATAAACATTCAGAACTTTTACATTATAAAATTACTACCAGTTACTTAGCAATGAGTGCATGTACATTATCTCATTTAACAGTCATAAGAGTTCTGCATGCTAGTTATTATTATCCCCATTCTGCAGATTAGGAAATCAGGCTCAGGGTGATTACCCTAATTGGGTCACACAAGGAGTTGAAACAACATTTGTCTGACTACAATGCCAATGCTTTCCACTTTGCAAATACACTATTTCAAAGAAATTAAATTATAGCAGCATTTATTTAACAACATTTACTAAGTTATGTACACACTTTAGGCCAAGCATTTTGGTGAAGGGATTCTAATCTCAGACAAATTAGAAGTCCAGAAATGACTAATAAATATTATTGTCAGATCCCATCTATATTCTGAAACCAAGAATTAAAACTTAAAATATCTAAGGTTTTACCAGTAAAATTGTTGCATAGAAGGAAAATAGGTATTTTTCAAGTCCTAATGGGTATTTTCAAGTCCTCATTAAATTAAGACACAAATGGATTTGTATCATTATTATGTATGACTATAAACTCAAACTCACATTTATTTTTTTCCTGAAAAATTACTATGCTTGAATATCAAAAAAGGCTATGCCTGTGAATTTACTATCTCTTTACAGAAAATGCCAGGCAGTGCATATCATTTCTGAGGAAGAAAAACAGAAAAACAAAGCCCCGTATGCACGTGTGAGTGTGTTAAGGGAAGTCAGGAATCATTTGTAGAGGGTTTAAGTCAGTCATCCAACTTTCTTGTCTTCCCATGGTCCCACAACAGAGACCTTGGACTTGAAGTGAACTTGGAATCTCTTAGCTTTCTCTGGTGGGTCCAAAGTGTTCAGGCCTGGGACTGCCCTTAGTTTTGTGAATAGCCATGCCAGGAAGTTCTGGAAAATTAATTTTCATATCATCCCTGTCCTGGACTTGGATATTGTAAGATCAGGTAGTGAAAGGACACGGTTCAGTAAAAACTTAAAATTAATTCATTAGATGCTTCTCTGAGGCAAAAAGTTTGAAAAGCCTAAGAGAACTACCTCTGAGGTAGCTTCACAAATACTGAATAAGGAGGGATCAACATAGATCATGAAAGTGAGCATTCTCTCAGGACAACTTTTCATTCACTGGCTGGTCTGAAAATAAATAGCCTGAAGTGTTTTGTGCACAAGAGCCATAAAAATGTTCATTCTGCAGGGTGCTTACCATATTCTTCATTAACTTCTGGGCATCTCAGCACGTTTAATTATATGCTCTTGAAACCATTGAATTAAGTTGAAAAACAAGTTGAGAAAACTTTCCTGAGTGGAGTGGGGATGTTGATTTAGCTTCAAAATAAATTCTACAGTTCTCCAAATTTTGACAATAGTATTGTTAAGGACTTAAGTTGCTGTGGAATTGTAAAACACTTGGCTGCTTGAAGCCAATTTCTTTAATAAAAATGGCAAGCAGTGTTTATAGCTTATAACTATGTGTCTTAACATCATCTCTTCCAATCTGTGTGTACCACACTGTTCAAAGGGCACATAACGATATTGTTAAGCAGTACCATCCCTCTCTGAAGGTGACATGAAGAGCTGCTTACATGGTATAATTTCTTTCTTCATGTAACATTTTTTTTGTAATAGAAGTATATAAATTTTTTCAAAATTCAAAGAATCCTAAATAATAGAAAGAAAAAATAAATAAAAACCTCCTCGTGACAACCTAGGAATAAAATCATTGAAAGCACATTTAGAATATTTGTTTAGATAATAAACAAAAAATATATATAAGGAGTTTTTATGAAAAAATAGGGTTAATTGTATTTAATCATAATTTATATGCACTGGGGAAATGAACCAAATGCATTTTCTCAGGCTTTACTTAATCTCAAAAGCTCAGAAATTTCAGTTAGTCTTAGAAAGTTTATGAAAAGCTTTGCATGACCCAAAATATCATTAGTTTATGTACTTACTAACTCTGTGATTATTATGCAAAAAACAAAAAACCTAATGGGAAATTATTCCCTGCTCCTTCTCTCTTTAATGTAAAACTAGTTTTACTATATTTTATGTCTTTCTTTAGCAGGTCATTCCATTACTGGAAATTACTTTCAGCACTCTTTTAAAATGGCTTCATTTTCGGGTTTCCCTGGTGGCACAGTGGTTGGGAGCCCACCTGCCAATGCAGGGGTCACAGGTTCAAGCCCTGGTCTGGGAAGATCCCACATACCGCAGGGCAACTGAGCCCGGGCGCCACAACTATTGAGCCTGTGCTCTAGAGCCCGCAAGCCACAACTACTGAGGCTGTGTGCCACAACTACTGAAGCCCGCACACCTAAAGCCCATGCTCCACAATAAGAGAACCACCGCAGTGAGAAGCCCCACACCTCAGCGAACAGTAATCCCCGCTTTCTGCAACTAGAGAAAGCCCATGCACAGCAACAAAGACCCAATGCAACCAAAAATAAATAATAAATTAATTAATTTAAAAAATCGTATTAAAAAGATAAATAAAATGGCTTTATTGCCTTCGTTTATAAGTTTTGATTTGCTGCATATATAGTATAGTCCTAGCACCAATCAATTTTTTTTACATTCACTTGTTTTAGTGGGTTTTTTTTTTCATTTATATAATGAGCATCTTCTTACAGCAAAGGGAGAAAACAGTTGTGTGATTATTCACATTTTTGGGTTTTGCTCCTAGCTCTAAGACTCTAGACAGCTCCTGGGATGGATGATAAAGGACTCTTCTAACATTTGGTAGATGGAGGTGGGAATTTTAGTTTCAAAATTAAGCTTTTCTCAGTCCTAAAAAAAGAGACCATTGAAACTATCAATTGATGCCTCAATCTATTATCCTATTAAGGACTCTCCCTATAGAATGAAGAAAGCAGTGGTGGGTTTATAATGGGCTAACATCTATAATATATGAACCCATGGATACCACCTTTCATTAATTAAACATATGATGGCTCTGTCTAGACACCTAGGTTCTAGTTATCTACTCATCATTTGGACTGGTGGAGCAATTAACTTCTTTTGGTTACTCTTAGGATAACAATATTGCTTAATCTCTTGTGCCAGACACTGCTAATTGCTTAGCCAGTAATCACGTTCCTCTTTTCCAAATTATTAGAGATCTGACTTTGCTCCAAATGTTATCATGATTAGTTACATTTGCCAACTTCCTTGCAGCTAGGGGAATTATTTCGCCCAGTTCTGGCCTGTGAGATTTAAAAAGAAATATTCTGGGAATTTATTTAAAAGTTTTCTTTCCTTCTATGGATTCCATCCACTCACTCTCCTCGTCACTTTTTTATGCTGGAAAGGGAGATGGAAGATGTATATGGAGCAGCCATTTTGTGACCAGGAGGAGGAAAACCATGCACTATGATTGCAGAACAGAAAGATTAAATAGCCTGGGATGCTGATGGCATCTTGGAGCTACTATACCAAGCCTGGATGTCCTGCACCTGGGCTTCTTGTTACGTGACAAAAAATAATCCTTTTAAGATGCTATAGGTAGGTTTGTAAGACAGGCAACCAATGCATACTTTAGAGGTGGTATTGTGAGAACTAAATAAAAATATAAAAATGAACTATCCCTGAATATCACAAAAGCAGTTTACATTGATTAGAAATCTAATTATTTTTGTTGTTGTTGTTATTATTGTTGTTTGGTGAACTATTAAGCTCCCACATGACTTTAGGAGCATGAAAATTAATTTTATTTAAAAATTTATACATGGATGTCAAATTTATTGGGTAGGCACTGGGAATATAAAAATGTCACAGTTTCTTCTCTCAAGGAATTAGGTCTAGTAAGGCTAAAGATAAATACATTTTTACATAAACAAAAAAAGTAAAACACTGTGGTGAATCCAAGGAGTGCTTCCTGGAGGAGACATCTGTGTTGGTAGCAAGTGCTAGAAAGTGAAGAGATGAGAAAGGGGGGAAATATTCAGGAGCAGAGCAGTAAGTGAAAAGCAGGGAAGTTTAGCTGTGAGATGTAGTTCACAAAATGTAGTTCAGAATTGCAGAAGCAAAGGATAATAAGATGATGAGGAGGCACTGCCTTATCAGAAAGGACTTTGATGTTGTGTTTACAGTTTGGAATTTTATCCTGAAGGCAATAGAGTAGCTCTGAAGAACTTTATACCAGGAAGGATGATACTTGGCACGTTAGGCAGGGCACTGGGAGAGGTGTGGACAATACTGCTTGAAGAGGACAAGAACAGAATGAGAAAACCCAATTAGAATACAATAATTATAGTCCAAATGAGAGATGGTAAGGATGGGAAAGTGGGACAAAATCAGTAAATAACGGAGATAACAAAGAAAGATTTCTTCACCGATTGTATGCGTGTAAGAATTTGGTAGAGGCTGGGGGTGTGGCAGAAGCAAAATGTAATAACATCTCTCACTACTATAAATTTCAGGCCTGTATTCTCGACCATTAAAATTCCTTATAAGTGGTAGCCAAGCAAAGATGATATCCAAGAAAAGAAATGCCCCAAAAGTTCCAGAACATGAGATGATTTCTTAAGATTAGGTTTTAAAAGAAATCACCATTGTTTTGTAGTTAAAAACTAACTCTTAAGTAACCAAGATGTCTTTCAATAAGATAAATTGATAAGCAAATTGTGGTACATATAGACAACAGAATATTACTCCATAGTAAAATGAAATGAGCTGGCAGAACACATGGAAGAACCTTAAATGAATATGGCTAAGTGAAAGAAGGCATTCTTAAAAGGCTACATATTGTATGATTCCAATAAGACATTCTGGACAGAGCAAAACTATAGAGACAGTAAAAAGATCAGTGGTTGCCAAGGGTTTAGAGGGAGAGGGAGTGAGATGAACAGATGGAACACAGGACATTTTGGAGGCAGTAAAACTATTCTGTTTGATACTGTAGTGGTGGATGTGTGGCATTATGCATTGGTCAAAGCCTATATAACTGTGCAACACAAAGAGTGATCCTTAATGAACTGTGGACTTTAGTTAATAATAATATATCACTATTGATTCTTGAGTTGTGACAAACACATCACACAAATGCAAGATCTCAGTGACAGGAGAAACTGTATTAGTGTTGGAGGAGGGAACCATATGGGAACTCTACTTTCTGTGCAATATTTCAGTAAATCTAAAACTGCTCTAAAATATAAAGTTTATTAGGAAAAAGCTTTCCCCCAAATAAATCAAGTCAGAGTAATAGTAAGTCATAGAAATATTTTTTTTTCAAGATAGGAAAATCTTTGAGCACAAGTTCCTTATCACACAATTCATCCTTCAACAGAACTTTGAACTCCTAACTTTACTTTTTCTTCCCATTTTTTTCTTTTCTTAATAACGACCAGAAACTCTCCTGAGCTTCATATTTTCAGTCTAATGTTTCTCATCAGATCAAGAGTAAAATTCCATAGAGGGTTCTACTGATAAATTAATATCTGACACTTTGGGGTTTTCCTCCTGACTTATGGATTCTTTAGGTTTGCAAAACTATATTTAAGCTGCTCCTCTTCAGACTCTGCAGTTCTATTGTCAAAATCTGGCAAATATTTGTTACTCCTATCATGTGCGATATGCACTTCTAGATGTTACCATGGCATCCAGTACCATTCAACTCTAAAGACCAGAGAAATTAACCCATGGGGAAGGTAACATTTCCTTCATGTATGTATTATGTGAACCACCTTATTGATTGCCTCTCACTGTGGCCCTCCACTAATGATTTTCAAGATTCCCAGGTGATTTCTGACTTAAGTGTTTGCTTCAGTGATAGCCAAAATAAATCAGTTTCTAGAGTTATTGACTAATATATGTATGAGACACCCTGAAAATCATACATGCCCATTCCTTCAAAGTTAGTTATCATATCATATTTAAAATAATGACATCATGCACCTCTATCTTGACATTGCTATTTAGAGTCGGATTCCTACCCAAATATAATTTCTTTGTAACCAAGTTTTTTTCTTTTTTTAATTAATTAATTAATTAACTTTTGGCTGCGTTGGGTCTTCTTTGCTGTGTGCGGGCTTTCTCTAGTTGCGGTGAGCAGGGGCTACTCTTCGTTGCGGTGCACAGGCTTCTCATTGCTGTGGCTTCTCTTGTTGCAGAGCACAGGCATGCAGGCTTCAGTAGTTGTGGCATGCGGGCTCAGTAGTTGTGGTGCACAGGCTCAGTATTTGTGGCTCGCAGGCTCTAGAGCACAGGCTCAGTAGTTGTGGCACGCAGGCTTAGTTGCTCCACGGCATGTGGGATCTTCCTGGACCAGGGCTCAAACCCATGTCCCCTGCATTGGCAGGTGGATTTTTAACCACTGCCCCACCAGAGACGTCTGTAACCAAGTATTTTTAGTCAAACACAGTATTACCCAGCTAGATTAAACACTATTTTCCAGGCATAATTCCAAATGACATAGTTATTCCTTAAATAAAATATTCTCTTAAATGGAGAAAGTATGCTACTACAAGCAGCTATATGCTAATAAAATGGACAACCTAGAAGAAATGGACAAATTCTTAGAAAAGTGCACTCTCCCAAGACTCAACCAGGAAGAAATAGAAAATATGAACAGACCAATTACCAGTACTGAAATTGAATCAGTAGTTTAAAGACTCCAACAAATAAAAGCCTGGGACCAGATGGCTTCACAGGTAAATTCTACCAAACATTTAGAGAAGAGTTAACTCCTATCCTTCTGAAACTCTCCCAAAAAATTTCAGAGGAACACTTCCAAGTTCATTCTATGAGTGCACCTTCACTCTGATACCAAAAGCAGACAAAGATATTACCAAAAAAAGAAAATTACAGGCCAGTATTACTGATCAACATAGACGCAAAACCCCTCAACCAAATAATAGCAAACTGACTCCAGGAATACATTTAAAGGATCATACACTATGATCAAGTGGGATTTATCCCAGGGTGTAAGGATTTTTCAACATCTGCAAATAAATCAATGTGATATACCACATTAACAAAAAACATATTACTACCTCAGTAGATGCAGGAAAAGCTTTTGATAAAATTGACCATCAATTTATGATAAAAACTGTCCAGAAAGTGGGCATAGAAGGAACATTCCTCAACACAATAAAGGCCATATATGACAAACCCATAATTAACATCGTACTCAACAGTGAAAAGCTGGGAGAATTTCCTCTAAGATCAGGAACAAGACAAGGATGCCTACCCTTATTGCTTTTATTCAACATAATTTTGGAAGTCCTAGTCACAGCAGTCAGAGAAGAAAAGGAAGTAAAAGGAATCCAAATTGGAAAGGAAGAAGTAAAACTGTCACTGTTTACAGATGACATGTTAATATACTTTGAAAATCCTAAAGACACCACCAGAAAACTACTAGAGCTCATCAGTGAATTCAATAAAGTTTCAGGATACAAAATTAATATACATAAATCTGTTGCATTTCTATACACTAACAATGAAAGATCAGAAAGAGAAATTAAGGAAACAATCCCATTTACTATTGCATCAAAAAGAATAAGATACCTATGGATAAATCAGCCTAAGGAGGCAAAGGACCTGTTCAAAAACTGTAAGACACTGATGAAAGAAACTGGAAGATGACACAAACAGATGAAAAGATGTACTGTGTTCCTGGATTGGAAGAATCAATATTGTTAAAATGACCGTACTACTCAAGGTAATCTACAGATTCAGTGCAATCCCTATCAAATTACCAATGGCATTTTTCACAGAACTGGAACAAAAATTTTTTAAATTTATATGGAAACACGAAAACCCCTAATACCCAAAACAATCTTGAGACAGAATAACGGATCTCAAAGACTCATGCTCCCTGACTTCAGACTATACTACAAAGCTTCAGTAATCAAAACAGTATGGTACTGGCACAAAAACAGACATATAGGTCAATGGAACAGATAGAGAGCCCAGAAATAAACCCACACATTATGGTCAATTAATCTATGACAAAGAAGGCAAAAATATACAATGGAGAAAAGACAGTCTCTTCAATAAGTTGTGCTGGGAAAACTGGATAGCTACATGTAAATGAATGAAATTAGAACATTCTCTAGCACCATATAAAAAACTAAACTCAAAATGGATTAAAGACCTAAATGTAAAACCAAATACTATAAAACTCCTAGAGGAAAACATAGGCAGGACAGTCTTTGACATAAATCACAGCAATATATTTTTTGATCCACCTCGTACAGTAATGGAACAAAAGCAAATATAAACGTGGGACGTAATTAAACTTAAAAGCTTTTGCACAGCAAAGGAAACCATAAAAAAAAAAAGAACTATGGAATGCAAGAAAATATTTGCAAACAATATGACCAACAAGGAATTAATTTCCAAAATATACAAACAGCTCATATGACACAATATCAAAGAAAACCAAACAACCGAATCAAAGAATGGGCAGAATACCTAAATAGACATTTTTCCAAGGAAGACATACAGATAACCAAAAGGCACATGAAAAGTTGCTTAACATTGCTAATTGTTAGCGAAATGCAAATCAAAACCACAGTGAGGTATCACCTCACACCAGTCAGTCAGAATGGCTATAATTAGAAAGTCTACAAGTAATAACTGCTGGAGAGCATGTGGAGAAAGGGGAACCCTCCTACACTATTGTTGGGAATGTAAATTGGTGCAGTGAGTATGGAGAACAGTATGGAGGTTTCTAAAAAATAAAAATAAAGTTACCATATGATTCATCAGTCCCACTCCTGAGCATATATCTGGAGAAAACTCCAACTTGAAAAGACACATGCACCCCAATATGCATAGCAGCACTATTTACAATAGCCAGGACATGGAAGCAACATAAAATTCCATCAACAGATGAATGGATAAAGATATATATGGAGATACATATATATATATATATCTCCATATATATAAAAAACATCTTCTATATATACACACACATACACACACACTCACAATGGAATATTACTCAGCCATAAAAAAGAGTGAAATAATGTCATTTGCAGCAACATGGGGATGGACCTAGAGATTATTGAACTAAGTGAAGTAATTCAGACAGAGAAAGACAAATATCATATGATATCACATATATGTGGAATCTTAAAAAGGGCTACAAATCAACTTATTTCCAAAACAGAAAGAGACTCACAGACATAAAAAACTTATGGTTACCAGAGGGGAAAGGGGGAGAGGGATAAATTGAGAATTAACAGATACACACTACTATATATAAAATAGATAAGCAACAAGGACCTAATGTATAGCACAGGAAACTATATTCAATATCTTTTAATAACCTATAATGGAGAAGAATCTGAAAAAGAATATATATATACATACATACGTACATATAACTGAATCACTTTACTGTACGCCTGAAACGTAAACCAATTATACTTCAATAAAAAAAATTATTTTTAAAAAGGGACTAATCGAAAGAACTTCATATGGGGTTCTATGGTGATTCCACATGAAGAATTCTGAATAATGGGAACATTATTAAAATATATCACATTCTCTTTTATTTGAAGGAAATGACACTCATTTGTACATTACTGGGTTGGCTTGTTAAAATCATGCTCTTTATAGTCCTATCATATTAAAAAATTATAAAAATCAAGAACTACAAAGGGGGAAAAATAATGGTTTTTCCCAACTAGTTTTTTTTTTCACCTTATAAATTACGCTAGAAACAACAACAAAATGTTAAAAATAAAGTGTGGATTTAAATCTTTAAAAACTTAAGTGACATTGATATTAATATGCCTATGTTATTCAGGTATTTCTTAGTGCCTCCCAGTAATTTGGTTTAATTCTGGAGACCCAAATAATAATTCCATCAGACCCCTTTCATTTTTTTCATTACCAGATATTTAGCAGTATTGGAAATTCCTCTCCAATTGGTTTCAACAATACAGTTGTTCTTTGTTATCCTTTGAGGGATTGCTTCAAGGGCATCCCTCCCCCACACCTCCAGCCCCCAGGATACCAAAATTCGCTCAAATCTGTTATATAAAATGGTGTAGTATTTGCATATAACCTAAGCACATCTTCCCCTACACTTTAAATCATCTCCAGATTACTTATAGTACTTACTGTACACTTTAAATCATCTCCAGATTACTTATAGTTCTTACTGTAAATGCTATGTAAATAGTTGCCAGTGAGTACAAATTCAAGTTTTGCTTTTTGGAACTTTCTGGAAAAGTTTGTGAATATTTTCAATCCGTGGTTGGCTGAATCTGTGAATGCAGAACACATTAATATGGAGGGCCATCTATATTTGTGACAATACTTTATCTGTTTTGACAATTTATGCCTGAGGAAAGATGAAGCCTCAGTTGGCATTTCACCTCTTCTCCCTCTCAGATTTGCCAACAAATAATGAATACACATGAGAAAGGTGTTTTACCAAATCACCAAATCGCATGTACTTAGCAAGAGCTTAGCGTTAAATTCCACTTCCATTTGTAGCTGGTAGAGCATGGACGTAAGTGTGAGGTAGGTCTCACATTGCCCTCCGTTACTTCCCTGATCTGGTTGGTTGGTTTGGCTCTTAGATATGGGTTTGTCTGAACTCTTCTCGGTAGAGTTGTTAGATTTAGCATAAAAATATAGGATGCCCAGTTAAATTTGAATTGGATTTTTTGGGGGTATAATTATGCCCCAATATTGCATAGGACACACTTATACTAAAAATTATTTATCTGTACTTCAGACTTAATTGAGCATCCTGTATTTATCTGGCAACCTTCCTTCCCCGTACAGCCAAGTTGGAAGACATTGCCTAGTTCCACCATGCTGAAAAAGGTCATATGTACTGTGGGATCTTATGCAACCTGGGGAGGATCAAATGCTGGCACATGGAGACATCGTTGCATTGGTCTTTAAGGGGCTGTGGTCTTTCAGCAATTACTGAGACATGCGAGGTCATGCAGATGCTCAGCCTGAATATGAGAGTAAAGATTTAATACTACTCTGAGTCATCATTTATAGGGTATTACAATGTGAAATTTATGTTCAACTGTTTACATCAATGTGTTTTGCTTGAGGTGTGTGCATGTGACATATCAGTGAAATGAAATTGAACACTGGGTCATTTCTTTTGCTTATATGCACCCTTTATAGTCCAAGAAAATGGAAAAGAACAGTGCTTTCTCCCTTAAGACCTCCTATCTTGGTTTTATTTTGCTATGAACTGGCTGCCTTGTAAAAAGAAAATCCCACCAGAGAGGTTCTTCAAAGAGTATTTACGAGCCTCAATTGATTAAAAATGGCATCAATACAGTGGGTACTTAGAAGTTACTCCATCCTGTAATTAACTTTAGTCTTTCCTTAAGGGTTCTTTAATTAACCAGGCATTTTCTAGAATGGAATCAGTATGCCAGAGGCATTTACTGAAGATGCCTGGATCAGTGCCCACTTCACAGATTAGCAATCTCCTACTAGTCTCCTAGGGGTCCTCCTCCCCTCTCTTCTGATTATTCCTTTATAAATGAGTCACTTTATCGGGTAGCTCAGAAAGTCCGTGTCACATAACTGACGGATCCATCATCTGCTTTTCAGGACACCAGTGCTCCATCTGTGTGCTCATTGTTGCTTGGTCAGGCATTCCTTGGCAGATTACTTTTTCATTTGGATAACATTGCTGCCAGGTTGTTAATTGTGTAAGTTTGTTTATTTCAGTGCTTTCAATTCTGAAGAATTGTCTACCTCATTCTGATTCAGCACATTTTAAAATTATTTGATTAAACCAAGCTTTTTTTTTTTTTTAACTAGGTGGCAGGATCTCACTTCTTGTTCGATTCAGCGGGGCTAGTTTCCCTACCCTCTGTGCCCTCAGTGGTTTCTCTAAAGCAGTTTATGGTCCTACATCAAAACACGTCCTAAATTTTCTGCTACAACAGGCTGCTGTTTACCAGTTTAATCAGAACCCTTTATTTTTTGAACTCTTTACTGAGGCGCTAATATGCACACACAAAAAATACAGTTGTAAGTGTCGATTTTTATTTTCACAAAGAAAAAAAGTTAATGAATTTTCACAAAGTAAGCATCACCAGCATATCAGAAGTTCCCCACTCTCATGCCCCTTTAAGTCATTACCCCCCAACCAAGGGTAACTACTGTTCTTATTTTTAACAGCATAGATAAGTTTTGCCTAATTTTGAAGTTTGTATAAATGGATGTACCTTTTGTGTCTAATATCTTCTACTCAACATTGTATTTGTAAAATTAATCCCCATTGTTGGAGAAATTGTAGCTTTTTCACTCTCATTGCTGTATAATATTGTGTTTTGTGAGTATATCACAATTTATGTATTCAAAAGTTGATAGGCATTTGGATGGTGATGCTGTGAAAATTATTTTGCATGTCTTTGGATGAATTTCACACGTTTCTTTTGGTACATACCTAAGAGAGAAATTTTTGAATTCTAATTTAATTTTATAACTAACTCATGCATAGTATATGTCCTTGAATTTCTTTCCTGCATCACATTCTGCCAACCTAGTACATCTTGTCCTCCACGTTTCTGTTTGTTTTAACTTGCCTCTTCTTAATGACTTAGCACAAACATGATTTAACCAAAATTTCATGTATAGTTCTAATACAACCTTAATTTCTCAAGGATTTAAGGTCATTGTCCCCAGTTTTACCAGCTTATACTCCAGCTCAGGTTTCCTGTGGCATCATTCCCCACATGATTATTTCTAGCAGTCCCATAGGGATTTCTTGTATGTGCTTACTTTTCTAGATGCTGTTTATTCCCTGGTATTCACTGGGGCTCCGTGATGATATACTAGTGGAGAAATCCTAAGTAGTTCTGCTCTATCAGATATTTTCCCTTTTTGTTTCAGAAGTAACAGCTTTGAGTAAGAAAGCTTTGGTTTATGTATGTGTTTAGTTTTCTTTTGTTTCTTAGTTTTATATGTGTCTATATAGGCTCACCATCAGACTCAGATAAGAATCCAGAAGAGATGGGTTTATTGACAAATCCAAGTAAGTGAATATAAATGCCATTATATACTCAGTTTATTTTTCTATCCAGTCCAAGGATTAAGTCAAGTTATCATTGTCTGGTTTCTTAGTCCCCTGAGGAAAAACAATTTCCCATTAATGCAAATTAACTCTTGGGTGACTTTAACCATCAGTTTTTCATGCATAGTCAAGGCTGTCAGAATCTCACTTAGCTTCATATAGAGACCCCACACAAATATTCAGTCTTAATCTTTATATTATCCCAAATGTCATGGTTGATTTCACCAGAATCCTTGTTAGGCTTAAGGTTATGTTACTTTCCAGTTTGGGGTAGACAGATGTAATGAATATGGAAACATGAAGTAATTAAATCCTTATTTCTCTTTTACAGAAGAGAAAAATACTTACGTGAATGAACAATTTCCAGATATACAAAATATTCATATGCAAAATCAAAATTGCAGCATTATTTTTGCAAGAAGTATGCACTCTAATTTATTGAATCTCTTTAGTTCTCAGCACCTGTAGCTCCTTTAGCATCCGTACTTTTTTCCTCTCCCAGATGCAGCCCCACTTTCCATCACATACTCCTGTGTGTCCTCACTCAGCTCCCTTTCCTGGCAAATACTGATGTAGTTAAGTCCAGTTTTCAGCTCTTCCCCAGTTAACCCCATAACTGCTTGTCAGAGAGCAACACAAAGCCATGCTGAGTGGTCTCACCTTAAACTTATGGCCATGATTCTTACGTGAGCTCTTACCCTGACCAGCAACTCTACTACCTTTCCCTATTTAATGTTTCTCCCTCTGTCTATTTTATACTTTATTCTCTCTCTTCAAATTCCATCATCCCATTTACCTATTCTCACTTCCAGCTGATGACCTTGAATTTTCTTTCATTAAGAATGTGGCAGCATTCAGACGAGTACTCCTTCATTTCTCCCCACTCCCTCCATCCCTCTGTGTCTGTATCCATGCATTCAGTTTTCCCCCTTTCACCATGAATGAACACTTCTACTCCTGTCTAAGGCCAGTCTCTCCATTTGTGACCTGGTACACATCCCATTTTTCTTAAGCAAAGTTGTTGCTCCTGCGATTTGTCTTCTCTGCTGCGGCATCCGCTCTTCCCTCCTGCCAGCAGCAGCAGCAGCAATCTGTAGACCCTACTGGGAGAGCTGTCTGGACTCACTGTCTTCACTTCCTCAACTTATTTTTCATGAAACCACTCTACTCAGGTACTTATCCACGCACAACACTGAAACCCATTTGTCAAGGTCACCAATGATTTTATCATTGTTAAAATTGGTGGTCAGTTTATCAGTCTTCATCTTCCTTAGCCTCTAAGATGTTTTTGACATAATGAAACCATCGTGAAACTTTTCACTTGGCTTCAGGATCCTGCACCCTCTTAATTTTCCTCTGATCTCACTGTCTACTTGTTCTCAGTCTCTTTTGTGCTAGCATCCTCATTTTTCTGACCTATGTACATATTGCCTTACCTTTAATTATCTGTAATCACTCATTAGATGATCTCATCCAGGTCTGTGTCTAGCTAAAGTACAATTCAGTTCCCACGATTCCCCAGATTCTCTCTTCAGCCCAGATTTGACCCCGAACTTCAGATTTGTGCAGTGGTAGCTCCTTTTGGCTCCGACTTCACATATCACAACTGATCTCTTGACCCCTGCGTCCTCAGCGTGCTTCTTTCTCAGTGTTCCTTATTTCATCAAATTTCATCACTTCTGACCCTGACACTCATAACAAAATTTGCCTTTATCCTTGCTTCCTCTCTTTTTCTTATAACCCATAGCAAAAATATTATATATGCCACCTTCAAAATAGATCCAGAATCAGAACAATTCGGACAAATTCTACTGCTACACCATTGCCCAAAGTGTTCTTTCTTGCCTAGACTTCTACTATTGCTTCTAAAGTAGTCTCCCTGTTGCTTCCCCAAGGTTTCTTCAGTTTATTCCCCAAATGTCAGCCTTTGAAATATAAAACTTGGTCTGTAACTTCCTTGCTCAAAATTATTCAGTGGCTTTTCATGACCCTTATAATAAATGTCACGGTCCTTGCCTTGGGCTAAAATACCCTGCAAGACCATGATGGCCTCATCCCCTGGCTCTCTGTCCTTTGCTCACACACCTGTCTGCAGCAATAAGGGCTTTCTTACTACTTCTTGAATAGGTTAAGGAAGTTCCTATCCTAGGGCATTTGCACCTTGTAACACTCAATCTAGAAGTATCTAGAAGTTATTTCCTCACTTACTGAGATTTCTATCTAAAAATCTCTTCCTCAGAAAAGAAAATAGTTTTCTTATCAACGTATACCTAAAATAGCTGCCCTCGTTGGTCTGCACCCCCTTACTCTGGCTATTCTTCATCCCCAAACACGTATGTATTTGTGGGGTTTTGTTTTACCTTATCTTAGCCACTAGATTATAAAATCCATATAATCAAGGACTCTATTTTGTTTACCAGTCTATATCTAGTACATATAACAGCATCTGATGTGTGGTGGCTGTTAGTAAATATTTCATTTATTAAATACATGAATTGGGATAGAAGAAATAATCATTCACCTGGGAATGTTCATAAGTGAATCCTGTTTTTAACAAAGACAATTCTCCCCTAACCTCCACCTTGGAAAGAGGAAGGATTTTTTTTCTTACTGAAATCAGTTTAAATATATACTTTAAAAAGAGATGGATGGGGCTTCCCTGGTGGCGCAGTGGTTGAGAGTCCGCCTGCCGATGCAGGGGACACGGGTTCGTGCTCCGGTCCGGGAGGATCCCACATGCTGCGGAGCGGCAGGGCCCATGAGCCATGGCCACTGAGCCTGCACGTCCGGAGCCTGTGCTCCGCAACGGGAGAGGCCACAACAGTGAGAGGCCCGCGTACCACAAAAAATAAATAAAATTAAAAAAAAAAAAAAAAGAGATGGATGGGTAAGGGAGAGCAATTCAGAGAGAATCTGGGTGTTGGAGGGTATTGGAGATGGAAGAGTGGACAGTACAATAGCTACTGTGGGCTTTGACTTAGCTTGTAATTGGCCTCTCTGCATCTTCTTTGACCCTCCTTCAGTTTCCTCTCCACTATTGATAGGGATTCATAGAAGCAGGCAGGTGGGATTAGTATGGCTCTGAACTATTTAAGATTTTTCATAAAAATTGAAAAGATTTGTACTATTTTGAAATGACTTATGCTATTAGCTCTTTATTTTTCTGTTTTATTATTATTTTATATAAAAGACAAATGTAACATATGTCAAGAGAGAAATTTTAAACAGTGCTATTGAAACAAACACCTGTGAACATACTACTCTTCTTAAGAACTAGAATATTTGATTGATATACTGGAGCCTCGTTGTATGCTCTGCCTTGCTTATATCACCTTCCACACACATACACCTTGCAGGAAACCACTTCCTTGAATCATTTAATCATTTAATTAATCATTCTCTTTGTTTCTTTATTGTTTTACTACATATTGATGAATCTCAAAAAATATAAGTTTAGTTACTTTAAATAAACATCTTATAATTTGCATTTTTCATGAAAATTGGTAGCAGGGGTGGGCTGCTGATGAGAAATTTTTTTTCTAATTTATGCATTTATGTTCCCTTTTCTGACTTCCATCTTTCAAGGGCACTGGCTTTACCTCCCATCTCCTTGGTGCCTATCAAACTGCAAATTTTGAGGCCCTAGGAATCAGCATACACAACTGGGCAAATACAGGTTCAAGGCCAACTTACCTCTCTGGATTCAAGCTTTCTAATCATTTCTGAGTCCAAAGGTTTTACCTATTTCCTTCCAGTGCAGACAGTAACATAAAATATTTTATATGTGCATTTGACACATTATTTTAGGCGTTCTCTATTGGCTTGTCCACCTCTATGGGAGGTTAACCTATCTTATTTCTCTCTTTAATTGTAACACCACTCTGAGGCTGAACTGTGGAAATTAGTCTTTATGAGCCTACACATTATGATAGATTTAAACGGAAGACTTATCTTAGCTAAACAATGATTAGAGATAATGTAAATGTCTAAGGGATTCCATGAGTTTGAAACCCAGATATTTTACTGGGGCAAAAGCAAGTGTGCCTTTTTCCTATATTAACCTTAGTGAACGCTCACCGGGTACTTACTATGTTCTAAGCACCTTTCTAAGTATATTACTTGAATTCATTCACTGAACCCTCACAGAAACATTACGAAGCAGGTATGAGTTTTATCACATTTTATAGATCATGACACCGAGGCACAGAGAGCTTAAGTAACATACCTAAGTCCACACAATTAAGTAAGTGGAAGAGCTGGAATCTAAGAGATTGGGAGAGAAAAGCAGTTGAATATGACTGTTCATATAGAGCATAAAAGAAGAGAGAGACATTAGAGAACAAAAGGGAGATCCTGAAAATACCAGCCCTTGCAAACTCCTGGTGGGAAAGAAAGATCATTGTTTCCTTACTCTACTTTGATCTCTCATAAGTGTCCAACTGTTTGTGCACATTTTTGGTCACATAACTGACTTCCTTTCGTGTTGGCAGATAAGCCAAATCAGAAAAAAAATAAGAACCAGGTGTCCTATCAGATATGTTGGGTCACTTGGAATTCTAGGGTATAAATACAGCCAAAGCCCTTTAAAGACTTGGCGGGGTGGGGAGGGGGTGGGAATGGATGGATGTAGTACCATAAGCTAAGGCCAATGCAGGCTTGTGAATCTGGGCAAGGGCTGAGGAGTTAATAAGTGCTAAGTTGGCTGGTTTAATATATGTACAAAAGAGAAAGAATTGGTGGAGGTACATGAACACAGATTGAAATAGGAAAGAGGCACATACAGGAAAAAAAAATGGGCATCAGAGGTCTTATCAAGGAAATATGTCAGAACCTTAGAAATGGTAGGCCAGCAGGAGGTGAGATGCAAGAACGGATGATGAATGGGATGCTAATCCAAGAAGGTAGGAACATAACAACTGGATGATCAAGAACATAGCTAGTCTGACTTGACACTAAACTGGATAAATACTTCACTAATGCTCTTAATATTCCCTGCTTCCCAACTAGAATTTTTCAGTACACAGGGTAGAGGTTGAATATAAAACAAGTTGGTTTAGTGGCCACATCTGCCAGGTTTAAAAGGAGTAAGGGGCAAGGAACCAGGTGGACCATTAATCAGCATAATATGTCATTAGAACCATTCTTAGCTCTATGGCCTCTGTCACTTAAGTTAACAAATACATCATTAAAAGGGTCACCTTTCAGCCTGGAAATGGCAGATTATTACCTTCCTGATCCCACCTCCCTGCTCTGTGATCTCTCACTTGTTTCTAAAAACCTAGTGCTGATAGCAAAGGTAGATATAAAATTCTTTTTTTTTTTTTGTCTCTGACCTAGACTGTGGCTCAAGATCCTATTTAAAATAAGAGTGTTCAAAATTATAATTAATTTTTTTATCTTGCCAAACAAAATAATGGGAATGCTCCATTTAGAATAAGTTAATTTGAATAGTAACAGGTTCTATTACTATTTTATATGCCAAATATTTGAGAAAAAATCAATACTGACCTAAATGAGTCTTTTACAATGTATACTATTCATGTTTTTCTTGTTTTAATGAAGTATGAGAAATTTGAATCTGAAGACCTTATTATTATTTACAAGAAGTATATATAATCACTGGAGAAGAATAAAGGGAAAAGCAAGTTCAAGTAAACAAAAGATTAGAATAATTAAAGGAAGCTAATAGAATCTCAGCAGGAAGTGAATCTCATTGATGCCTACCTCATTGAACTGAGTTTGCAAGTTCATTACCCCTTCTCACTGTGTGTGTGTGCGTGTGTGTGCTGGCCTTTGTGTGTATGTGCACATGTGGATATCCATGGCAACAACATAGTAAAAGAGTGATAAATAAGCAGCAGAATCATGGTAAAATTCTAGAGCTGTAGTATTTATTAGACATTATATAGTCCTCTGAGTGTCTCATTTTGAGGACAATGTAACCCAGAAGGGTTAAATGACATGCCTAAAATAAAACAATTTGGAAGTGGCAAAAGGAAGCAATTTGGCAAAACTATAAAAGTTTCAAGGAAGAAACAAATAGAAACTAAAGAGATTAGGTGATGGTTTATTAGGCTTGTTGGGGGGAAATGCTGTCACCAATTCCTTTTCTTTGTCTTTAGCTATCGTGTCCCAAATTTTTGAAAAAGATAAAAGGATTAAAAATCAATAAAATAAAAATTAATGTAGTGAAACTTGTGGGACGCTTAGGGGTCTAATACTTCTGTTTTTCATACAAAGGGTCAGCTATCAAATAGTTAATATTACGCACAATTTTTTGTCCAGGAAGTGTGAAAATGGTTTAAGACATTTATGACAAAACCTTAACTGCTAAAATCATAGTGGTTTAAAGAAAAGTCAATAAATTTGTTCATCAATTCCAAGTGCCACTTACCACCCAGTGTTCGCAAACATAATTGGACACACAGAATGTATAGTTGGCCAAAAAGTTCATTCCTTTTTTTTTTTGTAAGATGGCTTTAGTAGTGCTTAGTTGTCTTTAACTTCATTCAAAATAGTTTTGTTAGATTTTATTGTGACAGCTGTCATATTAGCGTGCATTAAAAAAAAAATCAAAATTGGTGAATTTTTGTGTAGCCATTCTAATATTGAAGATGGAAGAAAAAAAGGAACATTTTCAGCATATTATGCTTTATTATTTCAAGAAAGTAAAAACGCAACTGAAACGTAAAAAAAGATTTGTGCAGTGTACAGAGAAGGTGCTGTGACTGATCGAACGTGTCAAAAGTGGTTTGCGAAGTTTCGTGCTAGAGATTTCTCACTGGACGGTGCTCCATGGTCAGGTAGACCAGTTGAAGTTGATAGTGATCAAATAGAGACATTAACTGAGAAGAACAATCAATGTTATAACACTTGGGAGATAGCCAACATACTCCAAATCAAGTGTTGAAAATCATTTGCCCAGCTTGGTTATGTTAATCGCTTTGGGTTCCACATAAGTTAAGCAAAAAAAACCCTTCTTGACCATATTTCCACATGGAATTCTCTACTTAAATGTAACAAAAATGTTCCATTTTTAAAACAAATTGTGACAGGCAATGAAAAGTGGCTACTGTACGATAATGTGGAGTGGAAGAGATCATGGGGCAAGTGAAATGAACCACCACCAACCACACCAAAGGCTGGTCTTCATCCAGAGAAGGTGATGTCGTGTATATTGTGGGATTGGAAGGGAGTCCTCTATTATGAGCTCCTTTTGGAAAACCAAACGATTAATTCCAAGTACTGCGCCCAATTAGACCAACTGAAAGCAGCACTCGACAAAAAGCATCCAGTATTAGTCAACAGAAAATGCATAATCTTACATCAGGATAATGCAAACCACATGTTTCTTTGATGACCAGGCAAAAACTGTTACAACTTGGTTGGGAAGTTATGATTCATCCGCCTTACTCATCAGACATTGTACCTTCAGATTTCCATTTATTTCGGTGTTTATAGAATTCTCTTAATGGAAAAAACTTCAATTCCCTGGAAGACTGTAAAAGGCACCTGGAAGAGTTCTTTACTCAAAAAGATAAAAAGCTTTGGGAAGATGGAATTATGAAGTTGCCTGAAAAATGACAGAAGGTAGTGGAACAAAAGGGTATAAAGTTCTTGGTGAAAATGAAAAATGTGTCTTTTATTTTGACTTAAAAAGCAAAGGAAAATTTTGGCCAACCGAATAGTTTCTTGACTAACACAGAGCTTACTGAAAGAGTAGTCTTTCAACAATTTATAACTAATGTTAAAGTTTTGGTAATACAGAACTGGAAAATTAGCAAGTGAGAAAAAGAGAATCTAAGAGTATAAACTGCATAGAGGGACACAAGTAAAGGCTAAAGAAATGCTGAGAATAAATATTTAGCTACAGGAGTAACAACATCAGAGGAGGATGAGAAGACAGCGGACCTATTTTTACACAAGAGAGTCCCATCTCATCCTTCATACTTAGGGTAACCTACCATGGCAAGGAGTGAACAGCTCAGAGCAGCTTTTCCTTCCAGAGACGGAGTTTGATAGGCATCAATCTGGCCTTTTAATTTGGTAGGCTCTCAGCCTAAGAGGATCAAAATGCGAAATTCTGGATGGAAAAATATATATATCAAGGTTAAAATATTTGAGCTTTCAAGCTGCAGATTATCATTTCTAATAAATTTATTCTTCTACAACCCATTTTTACAAAGAAATAACTAAGAACACACTCAGGCCAGTTTTCACACCATATATGTGTGAAAATCTTGATTCATTTAGCAAAACATTAACGTAGCATACTACTATTTGCGTGCAATTTCCTGGATAATGGTGGCATAAAGATGGAAATCATCTGATTCCTGTCCTCAAGGAACTTATTTTCTGAGAGCAGAGAAGACATGTACATAAATAATTGAAAAGCAAAGTCAAAGCCATGGATATCACATGCGAGTGACAGACACATGCCCTTGTAGGTCATTTGTACAGCCATTCAACAGATATTTATTGCACACTTTTTATGAGGCAGGCACCTAGGGACACAGTGGAGAAAAACCTCTGTCTTCATGGAATATGTGTCATACTGAGGAAACACAGATAGTAAACAATAAATACCATACATTAAGTTGTGGTAAATCCTTCAGAATAAAATAAAGCAGTGAGGAAGAATGAGGGTTCTGACAAGAATGGGGTTGGTATAGGTGAGATTTACTATTTTAAGGATGGTGATCAGATGAGGGAGAGAAAGAGAGAGAGGGAGCGAGAAAGAAACAGATAAAGACAGCGAGGAAAAAGAGAGGCCCTCAGAGAAGACACTTATACTTGTTGGATATGGAGGTTGTCAAACTCAGATTCAAGATACATTGAGGGGCCAGGTGAACCCTGTGTTAAACCTTGCCCTTGCCTAAATGCCTTCACACACATACATATGTACGTACATATAGACATACATACAAAATAGAAAAGTAAAATATAAATATAGAATACTTAGAAAATATTTAGTGGGTTGATGAAATAGAACATGAAAGTCTTCCTTCCGCTGCAACCCCACCACGAGGACAGGACTACTACTGTTTTGTAGCACCAGAAAGCCTTGATGAGAGTATTTTAACCTAAAGAGTACTTTATATCTTGCCTCCTCTGCTCTGTTATCTTGGGGAAAGTGTGGAACTAGTTCATGTCTAGTCACATGTTAGACTGCCTGAGGAGGCACTTTTACTGTAGAGAAACTTCTTTAAATAAAATGAAACATATGATAATAATCTTTAGGTCAAGTGGAAGCAAATCTTGGACAAGAAACAATACTGCATTTTTAGCCCTTCGGCTCCAAACAACAGCAAAAGCACACGACACATTCTTCTTCTGTTATTTTGCTTTTGGTTTCTTTTGGTGATCTGTATCTGTGTCCTTTTTCTTTTTCTCTCTGACATGAAAGATTTCATGCTGTAGTCTACACATTCAGGGCAAGAACCGTGTGGTGATTGCCAGCTACAATTAGCAGAGCAGTTCAGGGAATTGAGAATATTTTACTGAGGAATAAAGTCATGTAGACTGGCCCAGAAAGTGGCCTGAGCAGAAGCAAGAGACCTACCTTCAGGGCATCCATCTAGAGCAGAGATCAGGAAACTCCTTCTCTAAAAGGCCAGAGTAAATATTTTAAGCATTGCAAACCGTGTGGTCTTGTTCCTAACTACGAAACTCTGCCATTGCAGCATTACAGCATTTAGAGACAATGCATAAATAAATATGGCTGTATTCCAATAAAGCTTTATTTTTAAAAACAGATGGTGGGCTGGATTGGGCCCGTGAGCAGTGGTTTCCTGACCTCTGATCTAGAGAACCCTTGGCTGCTGGCCTGGTCCTGGCCATCAATGTGTCTTACAACAGGTCCCTATCTAGTCTCCCTGTCTCCGGTTGACCTCTTACCATTCTGTCCTCCACACAGCTGCCAGAGAGATTTTTCTAAAACTCGCATGAGATCATGTCATTTACCTGATTCACTTCCTTAGTTCTTATATCATATTGTGCGTATCTGTCATGGCCATGCCTGCTGACTCACAGTCTGTTTCAGTCCGGTTCATCTGCTGTCCTGCTCAGACGAGGCTCCAAATCACACCTACTGTTGAAAACTGACTTTACTACAGTGTCGTCGGGGCCTCGCTTTCCCAGCTACATCTCAGATGTGGCCAAAACATAAGTGCTATCCCCCGCCATCAACACTGAGGCCTCTTGCGCAGAGAAGAATGAAACCTCCTTCATATCAATCAGGAACTTCCTTTACAGGGATAGATCTAATGAGGCAAGATCTCAGAGGTTTTAGGTCTTCCAAGATATTATTTATTCTAACCCACAGTTTCACTGAGATTTTCATGATGCTTCTCCTAAATCCTAGACCTTGAACAGTTTTATTTCGCTACCCTTATCAACTGCCTGGTCTTTTATCTTAAGGCTGCAATATTTGCTAAACCCACTATTACATCTCGCTCATTCACATGCATAAAGCATGCATTTTTTTAAAAAAATACATCTTTTAAAACCTGCATTTGATCAGTACTCTAGTTACAGTCCTCCCAATCTTGCATTAAGATTTCAGAAAGTTTTAAATTCTCAAATAATAGGTTTGCTACACTCCTAATTACTTACATGGATTAATACGTTTACTTCACAGGAATTCTTTAAAAGTAAGTACCATTATAATCTCTGTTTTTTAAATAAGGAAGCTAATGAGAAAAGGGCTGAAGTACCTTGTTTATGGTAGTCACTGGGGAATTGGAGTCCTTTGTCTTGACCATTTCATATCATTTACTTGGCTCAATCTCGTATTCCAGTCAAAGCTATTCCAACTTGCTTCCTTTCTAGAGATGAAGCACTGAAGCACTCTTAAAGCTTCTCTATAGAGATATGTATCTCCACATACTGTTGTCCAATGAACGTATATTATGCATCCATTCCATAACTGTTAGCTGGATCTTAAATGCATTTTAAAATAGTAACAAGGGATTTGAAAGAATTTTACAAACCCTAAAGATCTATGTAAATGTTAGAGAAAAGTATTGTCTTTCAAAGATATGTATGTTTTATGGAATAACACACAAACTATATATATTATTTATGTATAGCACATATCATACTAAAGAAAATAAAAATTTAATTATTGGACTATGAACAAGAAAAAGACATGGTATGCATAATCATTTGTTCAACACAATTTCCTCATTGCTCTGGAGTTTTAGCAGGAAACTTGGCTTTTTCATGCATAGCCTTAATGATTTTTTGTCTACACCTCCATAGGTAAATGGACAGTTAATCACTGTGTTTTCTGATGTTGTCCTTGTCTTTCTCAGAAGATATTGCTATATTGCAAAGGCTTGGCTATCAGCCTCTCAACACCCTCCAAAAGGAGGATAAACTGAAAAAATGAATCCTTGATGACATAATTTTGTCTAAGTAATGATAGTGGCTTACATTTATAAAACCTCTGCATCCCCCACAAAGCATCTACATTTCCATTGTTTTATTTGATCCTCACAATGGTGCCATGAGGATCATAGTGGCAATTTTATTGTCCACATTTACCCAGGAGGAAACTGATGTTCAAAAGGGTTAAGTGACTGGCCTGTGCATACAGATAAGGATTTCCTTTAACAGTGTACCCAAGTGTTCTGACTTCCAGTCTGTGAAAACGCTCAATCAGGGTCTGGACTATCTTTGCTTCTGGAAAAACACAGCGTACCCATACCCTTCAGGGACTTACTATACTTTTCCCAACACATTTGTAGATGTGTTGCTGAATCTGCTTTCCTCATCCCCTTACCTTATTTCACACACAGTTCACCCACTCAGTGGCCAATACTTACCCACTTGCTGTGCTCCTGATTCTTAGCTTCTAGGTCTCCAGTTTTTAAGCCTATTTGAATACATCCTGCTAAGCTGTCCTTATTCTAAATCTTAGTTCTTCCCATATGGAACACTGATTCCAGACATAAATTTCTTGGTAACCATCCTTCATTTATCAATTGTTGGGAATCATCCCCCTTGCACTTATCTTTTTCCTCCTCTCAGAGGTAGTCCATATGGGTACATTCTGACACTACAACTAGGCATGGACAACAGCCTGCCCCATATAATGAGTATGAAAACATTGCTCAAGGATAGCTAGGTGATGTTAACTTACACATTTATTTTATTTTGTACAGCATGGATTTTAAGTGTCAAATATCTAAATCATTTTTTTCTAGACAGAGGTTAATCCAAGCTCTAATACCCTGGGGGCACATGGCTGACATTAGAAGGCTCATAAAACATTAAGGAAATGCCATATGAGAGGATACAGAGCCAAGAATATGATGGCATCAAAGGTTAGGAGGATTATAAATACTCAAATTAGGGAACTAATAGAACCAGAAGTCAGAGAGAGTGAGAGTTAAGAGGACAGCTCAGTACAGCAAGTTCATAATGGGAAGTCAAAGGTATAGGGAGAGATCTTCTGGGAAATTGCCAGAAATGGACCTTGCTAAAGGCAGTTGGTTCTGCATTGAAAAGGGACTGAAGACCAGATGAGAGCTAATGAGCATTACATCTCCTCGTTATACAGTGTCGCACATTATACCTCATAGAAACCGCAGTCTTGGGGCTATTCCAAGATTATTAATTAATAATACAGGAGAAATTACATGAATGGAAATACAGTAAAACATGTCATCTCAAAACGTTAGCCTGGCAAATTAAAAATAGAATCCCAGCTTTGATGTTTACACAAGAGTAAATCAATACATGTTAGATTTAAAGTACAAAATAGTTTACTCTCTAGAAATAAAAACACACTGTTTCTTAATATCATAAGTCAACTTTTTTCCTATTAGGAAATTTTTGTTTAGTTCACAAAAATATGTATTTTGAGTCATGTACCATATTCTCAATGTTTCCATCAATTTAAAATGTGTTGCTAGTAATGCATGTAAATGCCTTAAACTTGAAAACCAAATGACACAGTGATATACAGCTCTGCCTACATTGTATACATCTTTTATGACATGTTTCCCTTGCTTTAACTCTCTATGGCCGTAAACATCAAGGAAAACTCTTTACTGTTTCAACTGAACACAAACTAAAAGCAGATAAACTATTTTAAAAAAACTGTCACCTATAATATTGTGCCAATACATTATAATGGAAATTACACATATTACATGTTCAGGCATTCATTATAGAGTGTTTATACCAATGGCTAAAAAATATATATGAGCTATATTACATTATATCTATTTAATTTATGTTCTTTTTTATTTTATGTATTGGTTATAAGAAATCATTCTTGCCTGACAACAATTACTTTTTCATGTCAGATTTCAGAAAAGCTAAGGTATCCAAAGAAGTGACCCATTATATTATGAATGGAATACCAAAAATCGTCTACGCTTTGCCTAGACCATGAATATTTACTAGGGTTAGAACTGTAACTGGATCTACTTCAAAATTCTCTTAATTGGAGCAAAAAGTCAAACTGACAAATAAAAAGCATAGCAATTGCTTCTACAGGTAAGTGTTTTAAGGGGAACGGAGAAGAAGTTTTCAGAAGGCCATGAATATCCTAGCCTCTCTGTCTCAGATTGACTGAGAACAGTAAAGAGCAGCTGAAAATAAAATGTTAGCTAAGGCTCCTAAAGGCAACTGTGGAGCACACAACGGCATTAGTGAGTAGAGGTAGAGATGCCAAACAAGGGTTGCATTGAAAGGTCTGTTCTGTAGAAAGCTATTTTTAGTAATGAATTCTTGAGAAAATATCCTCACATAGAATGTTTAGACTGTTTAATAGTTTTGTTGTTGTAGTTGTTAGAAATATTGCTTATTTTAGATTCCTTTTACTAACGACTAGTTATTAAGCCACATGTCATAAATAAACGTAATTGGGTTAAGACATTAACAGTTGGGTTTGCATTCATGGCCAAAATATGCTCTGAAAAAAGAAAAAAAGCCAAGGTAGTATGAACCACAGTTACTGAAATACACAACTCTCCCTGGTGCTGAAACCCTGTTTTAGAGGTCATAGGGATTGATCCTGATGTTTAGTGTGTTCTGCATGACAGCAAGAAGGTCTGGGAATATGCCAAAAACATTATAGCCTATATCCTAGAAGTTTGTATAAATAGAAAATTTATCTTAAGTTTCTAACTCATTTTAAAAATAAGACATCAAAAATTCAGATTACTCAGGCTATGCTGGGAACTATTTAGATGATTTCTGGTATTCAGGAAAGGATATGGGTTGTTATCTCACCAGGGAAAGCACCATTGAATTTATAAAGGCAGAATAATGGTGATATATCTATTTACAAAAGAAGAGACAGTATTCTGCAGCACTCAGTAAGGGGTGGTGTTTACCCTGCTTACCCAATCTGGCCACAAAAGTCTTTACTATGCATTTTAGTGATTTCCACCCCTATGTTGTCCCTTGTTGTCATTTCACTTCCCTGGAGCGAAAGAAACAGAAACATATGCATTTTCTTTTTGATCAGGCTTATAGTTCCGAACAGCTTCTACTGCTAACATGACTGACAGTGTATTCTAATATCAATTCTTTCACTTCTGGTCCATTGTTTTTTTCTCATTTCAGAATTCAGACTGGGGTCTCTGATCCAGTGCCTAACATTCTTTTCTCAGCTAAAACCTTGGTTTCCTACACAGACCACAGTTTAAGTGGTTCCTCCTATGGCTGTGCTGTTTCAGATGGACAACCAGCCTGCTCTTCTCACCACCATTTACATAAATATCCAGCTTGGGTATTTTCCTTGACCCTAAGAATGGGAACCAGACAAGTGGGGTCCATAATGTCTAAATGTCTTTGTTAAGACATTAATACATGGGAGTATTAATTTAGCCATGCTTTTCAAAGGTAAAACAACACTCAGAATATTAATTAAGTACCTGCAATATACCAGGTATATAGAAAGCTTTATCTTAATTAATATAAACACATTCATGAGAGAGTGATATTACCATGTCCATATTTATACCTGAGGAAACCAACTCTTAGGTGAAAAAGGTTAAATAACTCAACTGAAATTGCCTACTTATAAATGATAGAGCCAAAAAAAATTGTCTGTCTCATCCAACACCGTGATGTTTAACTTCAAAGTGATTATCTGAAAATTGACTGAATTTATACAAGTAAATGGACTATGAACATTTTATCAATGGTAAACACGCACACACACACAATGCAGTCATGGAGAGAGGAATATATACTTACCACTCTAATGGGCCTCTAGTGGTAAGTCTGTCCCTTAACTAGGAGGAACTAGAATGGTGAGAATCTGGATTTGATCCAAATACTCTTCTGCTCTGTGTCTCTATTCTCTAAAGTATCATGATTTGCCACATGATTTCATGGTGGCTCAGTTGCTTCATTAAAATAGACTCTAAAGCATAGTAGTTAGCAGTATAGTACTAGGGTCTTATGGACCTGCAGTTCGTGAGCTACATGACGTTGGGCAAGTGATTTGGTATCTTTGTTTCATCACCCTTATTTGTAAGATGAAAAAAGTAACAGCTATTTCGTAAACTTACTGTGAGGATTAAGTGAAGTATTATTTACAAGCTTTTACTTTCTGGCTTACAGGGAGCACTCAATATATGTGTGTTATCATGGTACTATTTGTTGTTACTATTATTTATTTGTAGTAGGACAGAAGGTGTCATTCTCTTTGTTAGCTGCTGAAAGATGAGTTTTCCTGGCAAATGTTTAATCCATTTAACTTTTCTTGCTTTAGCTATTTCTCTTTCTGTTTGTTGTTTTACAAGTGCACCAGCATACCAAAGGCATGACTTTCCTCCAGTGCACATGTCTAAAAACACCTTCTAGAAAGTATTTGATGCTAAAAAATTCCTATGATTGCCCAAGATAACTTTTGCAATTGTAGAAAGTTTATAAATTATTTTGGCATAAGTAAAATGAAGAATGACTTTTGGACTGTGTGCTAGTCAGATATTTTATAATAGCACACTCTTACTTAAAAACTTCTCTGACGGCAGTTACTTGCTGCCTATTGTGTTCCATAAATCTAGTCTCTGGTACCTGAGAGTTGAAATTTTATAATTTGGCCACCCTGTCCATACTCACAGGTGTGTTATATATTCACAATGAATCAACTAAAAGAGATGATTTCACCTAAGCCCCTCATTAATTTAAAACAAGAGGAAACAGGGAATTCTGCTTCTGGCAATGGTGGAATAGGAGGTTTTGGACCAAGTCTTCCATTGATAACAAGTAGAATACCTGGATTTAATGTAAACAAGCTGTTTGAGGGAATCATAGAGCTACCAAGGTAGCAAGAATGTGTCTGGATAATATCTGAAAGAGAAGAGATGCCCAGAGAAGTAAACCAAATATTTTGTACCACTCTTTTCCTTGAGCTGACTATGGGTGGTTAAACCTGAAGAACTAAACAGAACTTTCTGTATATTTACAGGAATAAGACAATAAAAATTAAAGTTCAGGACTGCTAAGGAAGAGGGGCACTGTTAAGGGTAATGCAGATATAGGTCATCCCTCACAAGGACTGAAACTTAGTTTTGAATCATATCAGTACATGAATTTAGATGATTTTCTCTAATCTAGCTGTGTATCAGAGATAAAAGTAAATTCTTCCTATAGAAGTTAATGTTGAGAGCTTCAACTTACCACTATAACAATAACTTTTACTAAGTAAGCACTTAGTAAAAAATAATCAGGCATACAATTGAAGACCAGACTGGACCTAAACTGAAAAGTTTTTAAAAAGACAATAGAAACTGACTCATAGAAAGCCAGATAATGGAGTTATTATTATCATCTTTAAGATGTTACATGGTTAACATACTCAAATAATTGCAAAAATAAGATTGGGAATTAGAATTTCATCACTTAACTAAGAACTATTAAAAATCAAATAATCACCTTAAATTTATACCATATTATATGTCAATTTTATCTCAATAAAGCTTGCGAAAATCAAATAAAAATGAAGAACTGAATAATATCTGAAAGAAACAACTAATGGATAGGATTAACATCATATTACACATATCTGAAGTGCTAATTAGTGTACCATAAGATGTGTTAGAAATGCAAATGTCAAAAACATGACTAGAAAAAAACAAAAAGAAAGAATAAACAGGAACAAAAGTTTTTTTAAAAAATGATATTTGGAATATAATGGAAATATCCAGCATATGATGAAAAAGTGAAAGAGTGGAACTAAAGCAAAATTGAAGAGACAGTTACCAACGTATTCCAAAACAGCAAGATTGTAAAACAGCAACAGCAATCCTAGATATAATCATAGTAAAACTGCTGAAATAAAAGAGAATATCTCAAAAGCAATCAGAAAAAAAGGTATTATCTTCAAAGGAGCAAAAATAAGTCTGACAACTGACTTCTCAACAGAGACAATAGATGCCAGAGAAAAAGACAAAATGAAATTTGAAAGGATGGCAAGATAATACTGTAAAAGAAAAATTCTGTATCAAGAAAAATTATCCTTCCCCAAATGCTGGTTGGAATAAAGATAGTTTCAAATTAAAAAAAAAAAAAAAGTAGACAAAGAGATTTTTTCAAAAGGCAGACCTGCACTAAACAAAAGAGAAGGTGTTCTTCAGACAGAATGATGCGGTCTCAAGAGGAGGCTTACAGATTTACAGGATAATGAAGAGCAATTGAAATGGTAAATATGTAAATCTAAGAGTATGGTTAAAATGTAAATAAATCCAAAAGAATATTGATTATATAAAACAATAATAGATTCTTTGATATTTAAAATATGAGGCACAGATTACTTGAAAACAAGAATACATAACTCAGAATGATGATTAAGTTTCAAAGATCCTTGAATACTGTAAGGAATATCAATAGTTCTATTTCATTAGAGGTTAATACATCCTAGATACAAGTTGTAATCTCTAGGGTAAGCACCAAATGACACATATAACAAGTGAGCTAAGGAAAGGAAAAAATAGTTTAACAAAATTACTTTAAAAAGCAAAGAAGCTAAAATAAATAGACAAAAACAAACAAAAGACATGAGACAAAAAGGAAGTAAATAATATGAAAGATCTATGTATCTGTATTGGTAATTGCATTAAATATAAATGGGTTAAGTTTTTCACTTAAATGATAAGATGATAGGGATTATTAGATTTAGTGAAAAAAAACAAACAGATATGTGCTCCTTATAAGACACACCTCAAAATAAAATATAACCCAAAGATGATAAAAGTAGAATGGTAAATAACAATGTCATTAACAATAGAGGAAAGGTTGATAAATGGAACTATACTGATATTGGGAGCTTTTGTTCATCAAAGAATGTTATTAAGGTAGTATAAATGTAAGTCACAAAGTGGATAATATATTTGACATACAAATAACTTACAAAGAGTTTGCAACTGTATATAACCCTACAATATAAAAGAGAATTTTTACTCGATGGAACAAATGGTGAGAAAGTTGAACAGGTATTTTACACACACACAAAAATATCCAAATAGCTAAAAAACATACATAGGTACTCAACATCATTAGTCACCAGGAAATTAAAACTATCATGGATGTAATACCATGACATACACAACAGACAGGTGAAAATTAAAAAGACTGATACACTGCTGTTTAAAATGTCAGTTACTACAAACATTTTGGAAAACTTTGTCATTATCTACTAAATTTGGAAAGATAGGTAGGTAAGTAGGTAGGAAGGTAGACGGATAGGTAGATATTTTGCTAACTAGCATTTCTATTCTTAAGTATATTCCATAACACACACACATACTCGACATATTTGTTCACCAAAAGACATGTATAAGAATGTTCATAACAGCATTGACCAAAAGAGTGGAATCAACTGTATAAGAAGATTAAATTACAAGATATTTATGCACTGGAACAGCATAGAACAAAAACAACAAAGGCAGTGAATTACTGCCCAACACAACAACATGAATGAATATCCAAAACAAAATGTTGGAAAGAAGCAGCCAGATTTAAAAGGTGCATAATGATAAATCCTTTATATAAAGATCAAAAAGAGGCAAAACTAACGCATGGTGTTAGCAGTGAGAGTAATAGTTACCTTTGAGAAAGAAGGAGTGTATAGTGATGAAGGAATGGATAAAGGTGAGGGCTTGTAATATTCTAATTCTTAACCTAAGTGACAGTTAAATGAGCGTGTTCTTTTTAAGATGATTCATAGAGCTGTACAATTATAAATTTTGCCTTGCTATGTATTTGTGTTATACTCACAAAACTTTTATTCAAAAAGTAACAGATCAAAAAAGAATAGATTTTTTTCAGAGTTATACTCCATAAGAAGAGTATACCTGATATTTTCCCAGGCTCTCTTCCTCATAATTTTCCTCTTCTTAGTTTTTTTTTTTTTGGTAAAAAATGAAACCTATAATTTCACATAACATTTGCCAGTTAATGGAGCGTTTGACCTTGCCTGTTTCATAATATGTATGTTGTGTTTGGAATCTGGAGTCTCTTAGCATGCTTTACAGATGTGAACCTTGTACTTCAACTCAATTATGTATTCCCCTTTTCAACTCTGAGCTCCTTTTCAGCAGCTATGATGTTTTATTTAATATTTGCATTCTTTTTTTTTTAAGTTTTTTTGATGTGGACCATTTTTAAAGTCTTTATTGAATTGTTACAATATTGCTTCTGCTTTTTAAGTTTTGGTTTTTTGCCTGTGAGGCATGTGGGATCTTAGCTCCCTGACCAGGGATCAAACCTGCACCCCCTTGCATTGGAAGGCAAAGTCTTAACCACTGGACCACCAGGGAAGTCCCAATATTGGCATTCTTAACCTTTAGCAAAGTGTCTCACATATCCTAATATAGTCAAGAAATGTTAAGAACTCATTCATTCTTCTAACACATAATTATTGAGAACCTTCTAGGGACTGTGCACTATTCTTTTTTTTTTTTTTTTTTTTTTTTTTTGGTACGTGGACCTCTCACTGTTGTGGCCTCTCCCGTTGCGGAGCACAGGCTCTGGATGCGCAGGCTCAGCGGCCATGGCTCATGGGCCCAGCCGCTCCACGGCATGTGGGATCTTAGCAGACCAGGGCACGAACCGGTGTCCCCTGCGTCGGCAGGCGGACTCTCAACCACTGCGCCAGCAGGGAAGCCCTATTCTGCTATTCTTGATGTTGAGAGCAATGATCAGTATAGAACAGGCTACCATTCTCATGGATTGGTTGTAGGTAACTATTTTTCCCTGAACGCACTATAGAGAGGACATTTTTTTCCCATGGTGCATTGCTGAAATACTGAAGCTCAAAAGAAAAAGAAGTTCCCAAGGCATTTCCAGTAAACACCTCCCCTCCAAGGCCATTTTGAAATAGACAGCATTACCTAGAAGATCTAAGGCACCATTATCTGATTTAGAAATGTTCCTAGTTGGAGGCCCAAAATGGAAAAAAAAAAAATCTCTATAGTTAATGAGAGTTCCTTTCAGGCCAAAGTTATTAAGAGCCATAGCCTCAGTCTTCAATCTCTTATGGTTCCAGGAAGAGAACCCTAGTATTTTGGTAGCACAGACCATCTCAAGTCATGTGTGTCACTGTGTATATAAGGGATTGGGACCATGGCTGCTGCTGGGGGTGGTAGTTCACAGCACGCACATTTCAGCATTAAATCAATACCATGGTGAAAAATTGAGAGTTGAGTGATACCCTGTTCAGAAAAGTAAAAATGTTACCTTGCTGTACAAAACAAAATGTTCAGTCTCTGACAACTCTTAATGGTGCAACAATTAAATCCATTCTATAGGAAAGATTGAGAAAGCTGTCTATTAAATTTTGAGTGCCCCCAAAATACTTCTTTATCCAAAAGTAACTGCTACAGCCAATTGGCATGCCTGAAAACCATTCTTAGAGTCGCTTCTTGGAGTTTTTTTTTTTCTTTCTTAATACCTCTTATAAAATGTAAATACTCTTGGAAGAATCAACAATAACTCATTCACACGAAAAAATTAATGGCTCATATGATTTTATATTTTAAGATGGCCACATTGGCCCCCTGTGGAGTGCAAAAGGGAATGGTGGAGGGCTCCACAGAGTGTGGTATAGGGGGAAAGACTGTGGTTTTTGGTGTCAGGGAGACCTGAGTTTAAATGCTGGCTCTGAAACGTTTTGGTAATTTGCTGTTGAACAGACTATATGATCATTCTGAACCATAAGGTTGTATGAAAAGAGTGACAAAATACTTTCTTTGTGAGGTTTTTATGAGGAGCAAGTTAACATGCAATGTACATAGCATTATACCTAATAGAGTGCTTGGCACCAAATAGTTCCCCAATATAGGTAATTTCCTGTCTTGGAGAGGGGGGAAAGTATAAAAAAATGGAATGGCATGTCTCTGGAGAAAAGTATAACCATTTTAAAGCATGACTTGCTGTGCTCTGGTAAATTCCTTCAGAAGATGGAGGAAGTTGTGTGTCAATAGAATTCTAATTAGATACTATCTCAGGAGATGTTACAAATATTAAAGAAGGCAAAACAACCAAAAAGAATGGAGAAAGGTTAAACAGTTTGTTGGTAAATTAATGTTAGATTGCTAGCAAAAGGATGAGCTAACAGACTGAGGTAACATGTGTTGACATGATGGGTGTGAAAAGCTGGGAAAGCAATAATGTTGGAAAAGACTTGAGGGATTGGTTGTCATCCAATTAATTAGCTGCAACACATGCTTGTGTGATTTTACACCACACAGAGGAATTTTCCCACATGACAGTGATGTGAATGCACCTGCCACATCACATTTAACAGGGCCTCTCTAGTCTCTCAACATTGAAGGAAAATGGGAATGATCAAGGCCAATGATTAAGGCTTTTTGTAGGCTGTTCTCTGATGAAAAACTTAAGTAACAGAGGGTTCAGAATTTGATGGGGATAGCCACATGCATATCAATACAAATGTATTATAACATGATCCATTATTACATAATTAGAAAATTATGAGGCTAGTCACATTCTCCAATCCTCACTCTCTGAAGTAAAGACTGGGGATAAGACTGTTAGATTATCACATAGAAATCAGTCATGTCCTGTTTTGCTGGGATCTGCTGGATTTCCTGATGGGAGCCTCCTGACAGAGTTTTTTCAATCTGTTCCCCCTTCTTGCTTCCTGATCCAAGTCTGCCTTATCTCAGACTACCACCCCAAGGTAGCTCATACTCCAAACACATCAGACTACTGACCATTGTTTAAACAGATTCTGGAATTTCCTATTTCTCTGTCTTTATTCATCCTATTTCCTTAGCTTAATATATTCTCCTTCAATTATCAACCCTATGCTAGTTATTCTTCAGTTTATCCCTCCAGATCCACTATCTGTGCTGCTCATTGACCTGGGAGACTGACCATTTTGGGCTGCATTACCTGGACTTTTGCCAGCTTCTCATTGGGTTTGGCCAATGGGAGGTATTGGCAGGAGATGGAAGAGTGGTGGGGGGGGTGAAAGATTTAGTGTTTTGTTTTTTTTACAGTGTCTATAATCCTGTCCAAAGCCACAACTCCCCTACTATAGTACATAATCCTTACTTTGAGTTACAGTTATGGTTTTCTTACCCTGACCCTTCCAGCCTAAGGATGGTAATGACATGGTCTTGTTCGCCTGAGGATGCTGTACTATCCCTTGTTTGTTCCCTTAACACTGCCTGCACATTTGTACTAGTCTCTTCATTGGATTTTCTTCAGTCTTTTTGAGAGTACCATCCTCATACACAAAATCTTTCTCAGTTCCTCTATTTGGGATTGATACCTCCATTTTCTGTGCTCCTGGTGTAATTATAATAGTCACTGGAACAGCTGTGGAATCACAGGTCATGTGCTCTGGTATACAAAAATATAATAATTTTGCTATATCTCAGCTTAGTTTTTATTTTGATTTTTCTGTTCCAACTTGATGGCAGAAATTTAATTATCAATTTGAGATCACCCTACCTTCAAAGGAGTGTCAGATTTGGAGGGAGGCTGTGTAGCCCAGGTAAGGTGGCAGAGCAACCTGAGCTTCAGTCATCAGTTCATTCAGGTACATATCTGTAATGGATACGGTGATGCCAGGTCCAGATCCCTCTTCAATGAAGGGCATGTAGCCCCAGTTGCTGAGATTACTGTCAAGAGACAGCCTTCAGCTGATGCCACATTACACAGTGTCTTAACCTTCCTGAGGCTGTGTAGCAATCCACGGTGATGATGCAGAGCCTTAGCCATTTTGGTCCTGTGCGTGGCAGCTTTGAAAAGGCCTTTCTAGTTCCATAGTCTGTGAGGTTGGCTGATGCCTTTGTCAGTCCTGTGGCACAGCACCACTTCTCCTTCTTTCCTGACCATTTCTTCTACCTCCCTTCCGCAGGTTTTGATCCCAAGGGCACTTCCTAATAAACTTTGTGCACCATAAACTGCATTTCAGAGCTTACTTTTTTTTTTTTTTTTTTTTTTTTTTTTGGTGGTATGTGGGCCTCTCACTGCCGTGGCCTCTCCCGTTGCGGAGCACAGGCTCCGGACGCGCAGGCTCAGCGGCCATGGCTCACGGGCCCAGCCGCTTCGCGGCATGTGGGATCTTCCCGGACCGGGCACGAACCCGTGTTCCCTGCCTCGGCAGGAGGACTCTCAACCACTGCGCCACCAGGGAAGCCCCAGAGCTTACTTTTAAAGGATCACAATCTGCAAAAATATCTTTGATGCTACCTACTTCTCAATAACCAGTTGTAGCTGAGGTATCCCTTCTTCCTATCTCCTGACTCTCTCAGGTTTGCTTCCCTCCTTCCATCTGTGCTCTATTAGTTATCTATTGACGCATAACAATGTTGCCACAAACTCAGTAGCTTGAAACAACATGTGTTTATTATGTTTCATTTTCTGTGGATCAGGAGTGTCATGCAGGTTAGTTGGACTCTGTGACTGGAAAACGCACAAGGTTGCAATCAAAGTGTCAGCCAGGGCTGCAACCTTATCTGAGGATCAGTTGGAGAAGGAACCACTTCCAAGATCATGTGGTTATTGACAGCATTTATTTTCTTGTGGCTGTTAGACAGTTTTGCTTACTGTCATCTGGAGGCCACTCTCAGTTCCTTACCATGAAGGTCTTCCCAGTGTGGCTTCTTGTTTCCTCAAAGCCAGCAAGGAAAAGAGTCCCCTAGCAAGTTAGTTTTCAATCTTAGGTTATCATGAAACTGACATTCCATCACCTTTGCCATATTCAATAGGTCAGAAGCAAGTCTCAGTTCCTGCCCTCACTCAAAGGGAGAGGTTATGAAGGTTTGAATCACAGGAGATGGGAATCACTGGGACCTCCCTAAAGTCTTTTCACCACACTATGGAAACTGCAAGATTATCTACGGCCCTGTCTGTCTAGATGCATCAAACAGCAGTTTTGTTCCTGGCATCTTACTGTCTCTCTAGGAATCTCTCTGGAGTGTAGGGATCAAAACATTTGTCTCTCAGGGCTGGAAGAGTCTTGTCTCATTGATGCTTCCCCTATTTCAGAGGAAGATGAGGCACAGGAAGGGAAATGGAGAGAACCGAGACCCTAGCAATGCTGCTGCAGTGGTGGGCGGGGTTGAGGGTGAACTATGCCTAGTTCCAGGGTCTACTCAATAGTTTTCCCTCATGTTGCCGGGAAAGGGGAAGAGGAGGGGCTGAGGAGGGTTGAGGAAAGAGGGAGGATAGAAGAAGCACTGGTCACACTAGGATGTACATTCTCCATCCCAGAGACAGAGTACTAAACAGTTACATTTAGCAACAGTTGGTATTTAAACAAATACTCAGATTGACAATTTAGTCTAGGATTTTCTACATTAGAATTTAAACCACTCAGCTTGACACTAATTCTCAGACTTACAGGGTAGAACAGAAAATTCTCTGGAGTTGTTCAAGGGAGAGAAGTCTTAGACATTCTTACTAAGCTAAGAAGCAGCAGATTCTCATACCATCTCATAAACCTAAGGACACACCTCTCCACACCTCTGCCTATCAAACATTTCATATTCTGCAGCACAAGGCAGAACATTCAGTGCATAGTTTTGTTCCGTGGTATCCATCTCTTTACACTGATCTTCATTGCAGGAGCTGACCTTAAGCATAGATGAAGTAGGGCTTCACCTGCCAAGTTGGTGGGGGGCTGCCACAGCATCTTTGAGCCCCCAAATAGCTTCTTGCCACTGCCCTGCCCTGAGTTTACCTTTCATATCCATGAACTCTCTCTTTAAGTAAAGTTATGACCTAGCATTAACAATATGTCAGCAGCACACTAAAATCTGTACGTGCATGAAAAGAATTCCAGGTGTATTATCAACAAAATTAATCTAACCTAGCCCAGTGAGAGTATTGAAGGTGTTCTGTGATATTCTTGTATTGCGTGACAAGGAAGCACAAAAAACGTAAGCATCATATATAAAATGATTGAGTGGGAATAGGGTATTAAACATATTTTGAGCATCTTTTGTGTTCCAAGAACTGTATTATATACTTCACTTATGCCATTTCATTGTATTTTCATAATCACCTTGCAAGGTACATATTAAAACCTCCATTTTATAAATGAGAAATCAGGCACTTAGAGATGTTAATAAATTGTCAGTGTTACAGAACTGGTAGGGATTGACCCAGGATTTAAACTTGAGTCTGTGTCTTATAAATCCAGCTTTTCACTTGCCATGTTGCCTCCTGGAATTAGTAAAACATATGTATAGCCCCAAGCAACATTTCTGGGGACAGCTGGGAGTAGTGAAAAATTTAGGAAACAGGGGATGGAAGAATGTGCTCCCAAACGTCCTCTTTTTTCAGCAAAAGATGTTTAGAGAAATTGGTCTGCTTCTATTCCTCAGTAATTTTCTGTCTGAAATTTGAAACACAGTATCCCCTACAAACAGACTCAGTGAAACACATTACCTCCCTCCCATTTCTTCTTAAATAAGGATAAACGCCCACTCTGTGACACTGGCTGAAGGGCTCCAAACCATTACAAACAATAACTGCCTGATAGCCATCTGACCCCAGATAGAATCATTTCTGTTAGTCAGAAAACACTTGCTAGAGAGTTAAAGAGAAGGGGTGTGAGGGCTGTGCAGAGGGAAAAGAAGAACCATCAACCATCAGTAAAATCTTTCCCTGGAATAGACTTACCGTTGCCATTTACTCATAAGAAATAGGGAGAGAAAGAAACCTATTTGTATGAGAATCAAAAGCTGAAACCTGTAAGGGATGGATCAGTGGAAATTGAGTATAATTAATAATTGACTTAAATGGGAAGAAGAGTAGAAAAATCCCTTTCAGGTGAAAGTGATTATAGTACAAGACCTGAAACATGGGGGTGTTTGGTCAATCATAACTGTGCCAACTCCTATTATGATTCCTAAACGCATGTTGTATAAAGAGAGATGAGTGAGCTAGCCACAGCCAGTTGGTTCTACACTGATAAGTTCTAGAGAAAACCTCTCATGTATGCAATACATATAAAGGCACATGTATTTTCTTATGAATTAGACATCAAAGGAAGTAGTTTACTTTCTAAAGTCCATAACTTGAAATGCATATGCCTTAAACTACAGGGAAGAGAAAGTTTTAAAAGCTGTTGTTTTATTCTCAGTAGCACTTTCCCTGTCATTAGCAATTCAGATGAAGTTCAAAAGTGCTTTCATATTGGCATCTATAGAGATGAGGGAAATCACCTAGCTCAGAAACATTTTTTTTTTTTGCGGTACGCGGGCCTCTCACTGTTGTGGCCTCTCCTGTTGCGGAGTACAGGCTCCGGACGCGCAGGCTCAGCGGCCATGGCTCATGGGCCCAGCCGCTCTGCGGCACATGGACTCTTCCCAGACCGGGGCACGAACCCGTGTCCCCTGCATCGGCAGGCGGACTCTCAACCACTGCGCCACCAGGGAAGCCCCCGTTCTTTTATTAATAACAAAAAATACTGTACTTTCTCTGCTGTCAAGTTTCTTCTTTTGTAAAGGATTGTTTATCGCTTTTTCCTTTAATATCCTACCTTGAACATTTATTTTTTGTTGTTCCCTAATTTGACTAATTGCATCTTCTTTGCCTCAGATGTTTTCAGTTCTCTAACGGCATGACCAGCACTTTCAGGAAGGGCTTTTTAATCTATCTGGTCAATTAAATACAATCCCAGGAATAAAATAAATTTTACTCAATTTTCCAAACAGAGAAATATAAAAATTTCAGAGGTTTAAAATTTTTTAAAAATCTTATTTTTATGTCCCTAAAGTCTCCTCAATCTATTTTCAAAACCAAACTAGACTATATAGGGAAATAAGAAAGGATTTTCTCAGAAGGCAATCTAAATTGTCCTTTGCTAATAGTAACACTAATTTCACTATAGCCATCAATTAGCATTTACAAGGGCTAAGGTTTGTTCTGATACTTTTTTCAATTCATCCTTTTCATTATACATTGTATACAGTGAAGCATAATTTACCTTGTATCATGTCAATAAAATAATGATTAATCTATAATTAAGCAGAGGTGGGCCAACAGAGATTTCTGTTCAGTAAAGGGAATAGAAATTATTTCAGAAATATTCACATTTTACCAAAAAAAAAAAAAACCCCACTGATGAGCTTGCAAATACTTTACAGCTGGAGCGGGTGAGGAGCAAAGGATCCAAAGCTATGGCCCTCTCCTTTTGTATTTTAGTAATATATTCCATCATTTCATGGTGCACACTACTAAGGTGCACAGAATCATTTAAGCAAATTTTAGTAATGCCTTTAGTGTCGTATGTATTTAGTCTCTGGATAACCTTCCGAGTTCTTTTTAAAAATATATTTATAGGGCTTCCCTGGTGGCGCAGTGGTTGAGGGTCCACCTGCCGATGTAGGGGACACGGGTTCGTGCCCTGGTCCGGGAAGATCCCACATGCCGCGAAGCGGCTGGGCCCGTGGGCCATGGCCGCTGGGCCTGCACGTCCAGAGCCTGTGCTCCGCAATGGGAGAGGCCACAGCAGTGAGAGGCCCATATACCACAAAACAACAACAACAAAAAAATAAATATATTTATTTATTTATTTAAACACATTTTTGATATTATGAGAAGACTTCAATAACCTGGGTAAATGGTACAAAAAGGAAAAATGATTATGCACTATCACAGTTCAGCAGTTCTTGGCCATAATCATGGACTTTTTTAAAAGATAATTTTAACTTTCTTTTGAGATTTTCAATAGGAGAGTTGTTTTCAAAATTTTAGAACATGTCTTAATATATAGGTATCATTACTAATAAACATTGTTAATAAACATTTGTAATACGAAACATATTAACTTTGTTTCTATTAAGAAATCTTCTTTTTCTCTGTTACAACCTTGACTTACATCAAATTAAGCAAAAGGATGTTGAAGAATTGGTGGGCAGAAGTGTTTCATAAGAAAGTGACTAATATAAGTTGAATGGAAAAGAACAACAAACATTTTCATCTTCATTGTTATTGAAATGTGTTATTCAAGGAATTGAAAAATGTTCAATTTATCCATGTAAAAATGCAGTTATTGCTATATGTACCTCAGAAAGTGCCTAAAAGCAGGAACAGTGTTATTGTATTTACAAAGCACGTTGAAATTCACAAAGTGTGTCCCTCTTGATCCCTTAACTGTGTAGGGACAAGTATCATTTCCTCCATTTTTGAGCAGGAAAACCTGAGCTCAGAGAGATTCTCTGTAATGAATTTCTGGTTTCCACACATAGCCAATGTGACCAGGTGCGGTCAGGCCTTCTGCTCCATAATCCAGTGATGTTTCTCCAGAGGAGAATGAACTGGGTTGAGAAGAAGATGTATTTGGCATCTTTTATGGCCTTTTTAGAACCTTCAACTCCAACTGGCCCCCACACGTTTAAAATGGGGCTCTGGATCACCTACCCAGTGTCACTTAGTTCAGGCTAGAATTTACAGTCAGGGTCAGCAGATACATGAACATCCTTCAGAGAGGTCTGCTACAGCCAGGGCATACCTGGATACGTTGTGGGTCTAAGCTCCCAGAGGGGCATTCAGGTCCTTCTCCATTTTTATAGAGCAAATGTGAGAGCAAGCTTTTAAGTGGAAGACAAATAATATTCATTTCCACATCTAAAAGACTCCTTCAGTGCAGGAAACCCCTGGAGATGCTAACTGCCCAGAGGCTGCAGAAAAAAAATCTGCAGATTTAAAGATCTCTCCCTAACTGGCCTCCTCATAGCAGTCACACTTTATTTTTTTCCTTTCAGATGCCTTCAGGCCAGCTGTCCTTAATCCCCACTGAAGTTTTGCCAGCAAACCTTAGTGTTCAGGAGCCTGGTTCTCACCTCCTCTCCTGTAATCACCTTCTCATCCCTTCTGAAATGTCTTCACCTCCTCTTTCATAATCAGTGACCCTGCCTCTTCTTAAAGCTCTTCCTTAAGACTTCAGATCAAATTAATCACTTTAAAATGTAAATGTCATCAGGTTAGTTCTTGCCTTTATTGAGTCATTTATGTGAATCTCTGGAGGTATTGAAGAAGTTGTTCCAGGATGGCAGGAGAAGGAACTTGAATGAGATTTTGAGCCAACAAATTGATAGCTGAAATTTACGTCCGTGGTTATACTTTGTAAAGTCTGCAGACTCATGGTCTAAAATTATTAACAGAGAAAAAACAAATTCCAAATATTTTATTTTCCCAGCATTATATCAAGCTAAGAAGTATTGTGAAGCGTGCTGTCAGTAATATGATGCCGTCAGTACTATTATCTCTCAGAAATGACAGCTCTATAACTCACATTTGTCTGAAGTGGATTAATTCATTCGGTGTGCATTTTGTGAGCATTATTCTGCTCCAGCACAGTAAAGTCACAGAATATGAGAGCTGAAAGGGACCTCAGGAATCATCTCACACCCCCTGCCCCTATTATTTTTCTATAAAAATCACTGTGGGAGTGTGACAAGTAAAATATTTGTGTAACTTCTCATTTACTGCCATGTAATAGGTGAAAAAGATAAACGTGTTGATACTTATACCGTGCCTACACCACAGCTCACAGGCATTTTTAACGTGTGGGGGCCAGTTGGAGTTGAAGGTTCTAAAAAGGCCATAAAAGATGCCAAATACATCTTCTTCTCAACCCAGTTCATTCTCCTCTGGAGAAACATCACTGGATTATGGAGCAGAAGGCCTGACCGCACCTGGTCACATTGGCTATGTGTGGAAACCAGAAATTCATTACAGAGAATCTCTCTGAGCTCAGGTTTTCCTGCTCAAAAATGGAGGAAATGATACTTGTCCCTACACAGTTAAGGGATCAAGAGGGACACACTTTGTGAATTTCAACGTGCTTTGTAAATACAATAACACTGTTCCTGCTTTTAGGCACTTTCTGAGGTACATATAGCAATAACTGCATTTTTACATGGATAAATTGAACATTTTTCAATTCCTTGAATAACACATTTCAATAACAATGAAGATGAAAATGTTTGTTGTTCTTTTCCATTCAACTTATATTAGTCACTTTCTTATGAAACACTTCTGCCCACCAATTCTTCAACATCCTTTTGCTTAATTTGATGTAAGTCAAGGTTGTAACAGAGAAAAAGAAGATTTCTTAATAGAAACAAAGTTAATATGTTTCGTATTACAAATGTTTATTAACAATGTTTATTAGTAATGATACCTATATATTAAGACATGTTCTAAAATTTTGAAAACAACTCTCCTATTGAAAATCTCAAAAGAAAGTTAAAATTATCTTTTAAAAAAGTCCATGATTATGGCCAAGAACTGCTGAACTGTGATAGTGCATAATCATTTTTCCTTTTTGTACCATTTACCCAGGTTATTGAAGTCTTCTCATAATATCAAAAATGTGTTTAAATAAATAAATAAATATATTTATTTTTTTGTTGTTGTTATTTTGTGGTATATGGGCCTCTCACTGCTGTGGCCTCTCCCATTGCGGAGCACAGGCTCTGGACGTGCAGGCCCAGCGGCCATGGCCCACGGGCCCAGCCGCTTCGCGGCATGTGGGATCTTCCCGGACCAGGGCACGAACCCGTGTCCCCTACATCGGCAGGTGGACCCTCAACCACTGCGCCACCAGGGAAGCCCTATAAATATATTTTTAAAAAGAACTCGGAAGGTTATCCAGAGACTAAATACATACGACACTAAAGGCATTACTAAAACTTGCTTAAATGATTCTGTGCACCTTAGTAGTGTGCACCATGAAATGATGGAATATATTACTAAAATACAAAAGGAGAGGGCCATAGCTTTGGATCCTTTGCTCCTCACCCGCTCCAGCTGTAAAGTATTTGCAAGCTCATCAGTGGGTTTTTTTTTTTTTTGGTAAAATGTGAATATTTCTGAAATAATTTCTATTCCCTTTACTGAACAGAAATCTCTGTTGGCCCACCTCTGCTTAATTATAGATTAATCATTATTTTATTGACATGATACAAGGTAAATTATGCTTCACTGTATACAATGTATAATGAAAAGGATGAATTGAAAAAAGTATCAGACAAACCTTAGCCCTTGTAAATGCTAATTGATGGCTATAGTGAAATTAGTGTTACTATTAGCAAAGGACAATTTAGATTGCCTTCTGAGAAAATCCTTTCTTATTTCCCTATATAGTCTAGTTTGGTTTTGAAAATAGATTGAGGAGACTTTAGGGACATAAAAATAAGATTTTTAAAAAATTTTAAACCTCTGAAATTCTTATATTTCTCTGTTTGGAAAATTGAGTAAAATTTATTTTATTCCTGGGATTGTATTTAATTGACCAGATAGATTAAAAAGCCCTGAAAGTGCTGGTCATGCCGTTAGAGAACTGAAAACATCTGAGGCAAAGAAGATGCAATTAGTCAAATTAGGGAACAACAAAAAATAAATGTTCAAGGTAGGATATTAAAGGAAAAAGCGATAAACAATCCTTTACAAAAGAAGAAACTTGACAGCAGAGAAAGTACAGTATTTTTTGTTATTAATAAAAGAACGGGGGCTTCCCTGGTGGCGCAGTGGTTGAGAGTCCACCTGCCGATGCAGGGGACACGGGTTCGTGCCCTGGTTTGGGAGGATCCCACATGCCGCGGAGCAGCTGGGCCACTGAGCCATGGCCACTGAGCCTGCACGTCCGGAGCCTGTGCTCCGAAACGGGAGAGGCCACAACAGTGAGAGACCCACGTACCGCAAAAAAATAAATAAAAAATAAAAGAACGATAGCTTTTATTGTCTCTTCTTTTAGCTAAAGCTAACTGAACGATGCCGTGATTAACTGTGGTTTCTGAATCAATCTGAGTACACTTTGCTGATGACATTTTTAAGAAGAGTTTAGAAACAGAATGCACAATCAATGGTTTCAGTGTTCACCTCCCTAATTACTACTTATAATGCTCAACTTTTTGTCTGTACTTAACCATGTGATATCTTCAGATATTAGTAAGGCATTGAGCACTAAAAAGTGATTCCAAAGTATGGGTTTGCATCAGACCTACCTAGCTGCCACAGCACAGAGGCAGGACAAAAATATGGTACTACAGACCTTCCCTGAGGCTATTCCATTCTAATACACAAGTCAGCACTATTGATTTCATTTTAAAAATGTCTGGGAAGTGTGGTATTTTGTCAAAATTCAGGTAGTATTCTGAGATAGATAGGAAGGAATGGCTTGATTTTACACTATTTATTGACCTGAAAGAAGTCATTTTCCTTCTCTGGATTTAGTTTTGTATTATGTAAATTAGACATGATGAGTATCATCCCATATCTTGTAGAAATGCTAAGGAAAGGCAATTAAAAAAACATGGGAGAGGACAGTAGAGGGCTATTCAGGGCACTGCCAGACAGTGTCCCCCTGTAAAGGAGGATATCTTATGTTTCGACACCTGATTCCACTGTAGTCTGTAACGCAAATGCTTTCATTGTATCTTTAACTCTTACTGAAAGTGGGTAACACATCTGAATCTTCCCTAAATGCAGAAAAAGTGAAAACTTGGCAGTGTTCTTTTTGCCCATCCTGCATTCAGGCTGCTTCTCAAATATAGGTTAAAATTTAAATACAAGGTCTAAGCAGTAACTTCATTTAATGCTCAGAGCTAATACAAAGTGGCAAAGAAATGGGAATTTTCTGCTGATGTGCCCCTGTAGGAAAGGAATTCCCATAGAAGACAAAGGACTTCTCTGTTGAGTCAGGGTTAGGGGCCCCACCCATCCTGTGTGATCTGTACATACCTTGATCATAGCAATAATCACACTGAAATATTCTGTTCATCTCTTTGTAGAGCTCCCACATCAGGAGATCCTTGAGAGTAAGGTATAAAACACTAATAAACGGAGAACCAAAATCAGTTGATCATTACAGCCTGGCTCATGGCTTTTCTAGTGAGGCAAAGGATTTGCCTAGTTGTCTTATGCTCCTTTTCTCCAGTCTCCCCACAAAAATCTCCGTTCTCCCCATAAATTCCTCCATTCCTTTTCATATATCTCTCTACTGCTCCAAAGCCTCAGTAAGGATATAGCTTGTTCCCACAAAAAAGTTGGTGACTATCAGCTTTACCCATGACCATGGGAGGGAAAAAGGTGCATGTCCCCTCTTCTAGCACATCACAACTCTTTAAGTATTATTGCAGTTAAAAATGATGTATTGAGCAATTAATTTCTAAATAAGAGTTTTGTTGAGGAGCATCACAGTTTGACTAAGTATATTCTGTAGAATAACATAGCATCATGGAAAGAACAATCCTTGTATTAAAAATATATTTTGACCTTAAAGGTCAAATATATATATTCAATCCCCTTAAAATATTTTTAAAGAATTTTTCTTTCATGGCTCTTTTGTAACTGTCCATTACTGAAAGAGCTGAAAAAGAAAAGATGGCAGTCTTGGGAATGTATAAAGAAGGGAATAAGTTTATACAATTGGGAAACATATTGTAGCTTTCCCACCAGAATATATCAAAACTCTCATTTTCCTGTCATTTTTGCCAAGCCAGAACACAGCTTCTATGCCTACCTACTGTCAGCAGATTAAGGCTTGTGCTATTATTTACATCATCAAGGAGAATTCACCTGCTGCTGTGGATGAAGCATGATATTCCTGCCCATTTATGCTACTTGCTCACAGGGACATATTTAACCAGGTGACACACTTACGGTGGCCAAAAGGCCAGAGCCCCATCCAGAGGGATCCAGAGCCCCATCCAGAATCACCATTTTATAGTGACTAAAGTAAAATAATCTAGTAACTTGGTGACTACTCATTAATGGAGTTATTAAAGATTCGTGTTCAATAATAGGTTATTATCATCACATTTGTCAATGTCATGTCTTCAATTGCTATTAATCACCCCAGGAATTTTTTATTTGTACATATTTTGAATATTATAAAAGTTACACAGAAATGAACTTTTCTAACTAAATTAGATCATTTAATTTTTTTCATGCATTGGATCATTTTATCAGTTTAGTGTGAGTAAACAGTGGTGATGATTTCTACAGTCCCTTAAAGTATTTGATTTTCTGTAGCTACAACCAAAAAGTATAGATTAAGGAGCTATACATATTTTGTTAATGGGTTGATAGATAAATAATCACTCTTAACCTAAAGCAGTAGAAATAAATATTGTGTCATAATTATACAGTTTAATCCCAACAGATTATTTTGTGATCTCCATCCTGGGTAGACACAAATAGATCTTCTGTAATAAATAGAAGTTCAGTTTAATACATCCCATGGCTGCAAGAACAAAGTGATGGCTTCACTGAGCTACCCTTCCTTCCCTTCTCCTTTTATTCCTTTCTTCCTCGTAAGGAATATTTCCATTCAGTCATATCACCATAACCAGTGGACCAATTACCTCTTGATTACCTTGTCCCAGCCCCTGTTAGTTTGTGCCTTGCTGCTTATGATGGATAGAAGACTGGCAAAAATGGCTTGGGTGAACATTGGAACGCTCCTCAGCTTTCTGTAGGAAGGCTATACCCTAGGAATAGTGTGATGCATTCCCAATTGTCTCATGGAACTCAAGGCATCTGGCAAAACTTATATGTCATTCTTCTCCCTAGAGTATTATCAATCTCTTGTGAAGTACTCAGCCTCCACCTGAATGCAATTCCCTGATAAGGCTTTCCAAACAACTTTGCTATGCTATGTTTCTTTGTGCATTCCATAACTCTGAGACAGTATCTCCGTGTCCAACCTTGTTCCCTTATTTCTCTCACAAACCTTTTTTTTTTTTTTTTTTTTTTTGGTCTCTACCTCCTTGTTTTTGCTTTAATTAAAACCTGAATTCTCTTCATAACATCATTTCAAAGGGTAAGCATTACTCTTAATTTCAGCTTCTATCTCCAGATGAGCAGGTTATCCCTTTGCCCAATGACACATTGTTTATTGAAACTCAGGCACAATTGAAGAAGGAGTGTAGCATAGTAGCTTTTGGAGTCAGACAGAACTTATTAGCAATCCTAGTTCACTAACTTTGCTACCTAAAAGTTTCCAAATCTTATTTAATTATAAATTCCTTCCTTCTCTAAAATGGAAATAAACAATATTGGCTTGGGTTCTTGTGAGTAAATTGATATACACAATTTATATCAAATAAATTGATATACATAAAGTATTTAGCACTTCCCATGACACGTAGTAAAAACTCAGTAAATGTTACCATACTTCTCTAATCATACTACCATATTTTCAGATATTTTTTGTGTGATGAGGCCGATGATTTAGTAGAAAGAATATGGACATTTAAGGCACTTTAAAGATGTTTATGTTCTGCATCCACCACTGTGTAGATGGAAGATCTTGGATAATATATTAATCTTGACATCTCAGTATGATCATGAATACCTACTTATGAATACCTACTTTATAGTGAGGATAAAATGTCATAATCAAGGTTTCTGAATAAAACACTGGCTGGTGTATAGTAATTGCTTCACAAATGATAGACAAGGCGTGGAAATGGAATATTCTTCCCATCTTTGTTCTTGTCCCTAGACACACCTGAGCACAGCCTTCTCTATTCCATAACAGTCTTAGCACTGGCCCCCTAATTTTCCTTTTCACTCTGTTCCATCATTATTTTAGATAACTTCAAAATTACCTGACATTCATACACATCACATCAGTGATCAGAATTTGGACTATATTATCATTGAGAACAGTTCTAAGATCTTAAAATTTGAAATTGCTCTTTCTGACCACCATGATTTCACATCACACTCCATCACTTTCCTCTCCATCCTCACCAGGACCTTCATACCTTCTATCCCTCCATATTCTGAGAGTCAGTTTGTTTCCGCCCTAACTCCACAATCAGCCATTCTACTTAACTATTTATACTTAACAATTTCTAGTGCTTTATTTTCCTCAATATTCTGTTTCCTTGTGAACCACTCAAACCAACCACCAGTGCTGACCTCATTTCTTCATTCTTTATTTTTTGAGTGAGTTTCCATAGGATTAATCTTAATTGTTCCCTTAAATTTTGAATTGAATTCACCAGTGAACCTATGTGGGACTGAATTTTCTTTGTAGGAAGGTTTTAATTCACAATTCCAATTTTTTTGATATAGGATTATTCAGGTTTTCTATTTCAGTTTTGGTAATTTGTGTCTTTCAAGGATTTTATCCATGTTACCTAAGTTTTTTGTTTGTTTGTTTTGTGTGTGTGTGAAAACATTTAAGTTCTACTCTGGGCAAATTTCAATTACGCGGTACAGTGTTATCAACTATAGCAGGGGTTCCCAACCCCCGGCCATGGACCGGCATCAGTCTGTGGCCTATTAGGAACAGGGCCACACAGCAGGAGGTGAGCAGCCAACGGGCGAGTGAAGCTTCATCTGCCGCTCCCCGTCGCTCCCCATCGCTCCCCATTGCTCTCATTACTGCCTGAACCATCCCCAACATCGCTCACATTACCCCAGTCCATGGAAAAATTGTCTTCCATGAAACTGGTCCCTGGTGCCAAAAAGGTTGGAGGCCGCTGAACTATAGTCACCATGTTTTTCATTAGATCCCCAGACCTATTCATCTTATAGCTGAAAGTTTGTACCCCTTACCAGCCCTATAACTTGCATTTGTCTAAATTCATTTGGCATGCACTTTGTTGTGCATGAACATTTATTCTGCTCTCAAAATGGTGCCAGAGATTCTGTCCTCATTACTCCCTGAACTTACGGAAATGTTATCCATTTACAAAATCTATGTCAATCACCATTTGCTCTGGGAAAACTGACTTATTGATTTGATGTAATGCCTCCTTCCTTGGATTTACCTAACACTTTACTGGACTTCACTTAAGACTTTTACCTGATACCACTTGAACTTTACCCATGTTGGCAAGTTTCAGAGAGAAGGAAATCTGATTTAATCATCTTCATACTGCTCATCACATCAAGTACATGAACAAACTCAAAAAGTGCACTTGAATTCAATTAGCATTGTTATAGAAGAGAAATTGTAAGGTTCTTAAACTTAAGAATTAGATTCTGTCCCTTAGTCTTTAGCATAGCCTCTCATAAATTTCTAATTATTTTAAAATTACTAAACCCAGAAGCAGTTTTCTAGCTAGTCTTTTCTGAAGACACGATGGTTGAATTGCTTAAGAAGAATGGATGGGAGAAATTAACATTAAATAAACAAATCATACTGATTGCAGTCAGTACATTTCCTCTCACCCTTGTTCCTTCTCCTTTCCTACCACCGCGTACCCCTTCCCCTGTGTTCATAAAGAAGGCCATAGTTTTCTAATACTGATTCAAATATAACCCGTCCTGTCTTAGAGATGGAGCAAGTCTAGGGATTTTGTAATAGGGTATGTGTTAGCACTTTGCCTGGATAATTTGAAGCGTATTAGCATTTTCTTTTTTCCATCGTGGCATGGTATTTGGATAAGGGCAGCACCTCCAGCCTTTTCAGTTTACTAAAACTTTTTTTTTTTTTTTAGATGTTGGGGGTAGGAGTTTATTAATTAATTAATTATTTTTTGCTGTGTTGGGTCTTTGTTTCTGTGCGAGGGCTTTCTCTAGTTGTGGCAAGCGGGGGCCACTCTTCATCGTGGTGCACGGGCCTCTCACTATCGCGGCCTCTCTTGTTGCGGCGCACAGGCTCCAGACGCGTAGGCTCAGTATTTGTGACTCACGGGCCTAGCTGCTCCGCTAGGCATGTGGGATCCTCCCAGGCCAGAGCTCGAACCCGTGTCCCTTCATTAGCAGGCAGATTCTCAACCACTGCGCCACCAGGGAAGCCCCTCAGTTTACTAAAACTTTTTAAACTGCCACATATTGGGCATTATTATTTCACTATCTTTCTAAAAGACAAGATGTTACCCTGCAGCTCCATACCAGGTCAATGATTTAAATCCAATTCTGTGAAAAAAGTTGAAAGTGTCAGACAATGAATCATTAGTACACATTTCCAGAAGAATCCGTATCTTCCTTAGACGTTGCCTGTCTAACTTGGCCTAACTATGTTGGATGTGCAACTCACGACAGGACAACGGAATAAGTGGGTAGGATTGCTTGCTCAGAAATGTTCTCCTTTGTCCCTTGCTCTTTCTCCCTTTTTCCCCCTGCCCAATCTCAGAAGTGGACAAAAATATTGTTTTTTTCTTAGTGCTCCCATATTATGGGAAGAAAGGCAGTCTTGCAACACTTATTATAAAACTCAATTCCTTGAAGCAGGCTGCAGGGGGCTGCTCATGAATAACAAAGAGGAAGGAAAGGGAAATTTGTGAGAAACAAAAAAGAGTAATTTTCCTGGGATTGAAAAATAATTCAAAATGCAACAAATCAATAAAACAAACATAAATCTGTGAGAAAAAGACCTGCGAGAGAGAATATATATTATAAATGTGCAGTTTTGTTACCCAGAATGCTCACAGTGAAACCAAGAGTAGAAAACTGGAGGTTTTTGAATCTCTTATAAACTAGAACAAGCATCTGTTCCATGAGTTCCAGGACTGAATGCTAATGCTGCATGTACGCGACAGAGATTTTTACACCATGTTTTGTGATCTCTGACCTGTGAGGTTACTTAGGTGTACCACTGCCTCCCTTACCTCACCCTGACCCTGAGTTAAAATGTGTGTTTAGTGTTGGAATGGTCTCCGGTGCATGTAATAACACTGTACTATTACTTAATAAAATATTTTATATCACTCCCAAGAATCATGAATTCAACTCACTATTCACCTGCTCCCTCCATGCCATCCCCCCAAAATAAAAGCCATATGCTTCAAATCCATATGAAATTGGGAGTAATAAAACATGATCTTTTATTGTGTTATTTATAATCCAGAATGTTGTTAAGGGAAAAGAAAAAAAAAGCTCCTGTATGTCATCATCTCTGTCATTTGTTTGAGAGGATGGAAGCTAATGATGCATGTAATACGGTTGTGGACAGTGCTTTACCTTTGGTTTTTTTCACCTGTTTTCCGAGAGAGCAATCAGTTGCTTGGCCTAAGGAAAGCAGCATGGTTGTGATCCCAGAGGCTTCTCCATTGCCACACAGTCATCTGGGAGAAGGAAATAAATAGCCCTCTTTAGGACTTAAAGTGGAGGTAGTCTTCCCTGTAGGTTTGCTGTTCCCCGCCATCTCAGCTGAGAGTTGCTGCAGACAAAGGTGTTGCAGGTCCCCCTTTTTCAGTGTGAGAACTGGAATACCTGACTATCATTGGCCTAGGGAATTGGCACAGTTTTAGCAACTGTGAGGACCGCTCTCCACGTCTCTTTTATGTTTTAGATAAAATGCCAAGCTGTAAATGGGAATGATGCCCTGGGGGAAGGTCTGGTCTTCAGCAGGTTCTCTGAAGTGAGCATTTCTGGGTATCTCACATACATGCCCTGATTATTTTATTAAGGCTCTTCTGTTGACTTGTGCTTGTCTCAGCATATTTTAGACTTGGCTTTAGTGACCTGACTCACTCTTACTGACCCGTACCCAGTCTGTGACTTCATTCTACCACTGGCCCTTGTACCTAGAGGGTGTGAATGATACCCAGGCATCCTTTGGTACCGTTCTAAAAGAATACTGGCTGATAGGAGCAAATAAATAAATATAGCATGGTTAATATTTATGTTGAGTAGGAAGCATCCTACAGACCAGGTCTTTAGCTGTGTCCTCTTCTCCATTAGTTCAACTGTTGATCATGCCACCGTTTCTGTTTTTAATTTTCATGTTCACTTAAAATGCCAATATTTGGGGGGAAGTGAGAGTGAAATAAAACCATTATCAGGCAATAAAGTATTAATGTTAAAGCAGGCATTATTTGATGCCCAAGAACAATATTCAGATATAAGCCACTGAAAGTGGCATCACTAAGATTTGTTTGAGGAATTTGGGGAGTGGGGAGGGGGAACGGGAAGCAGATCTTCCATTATACTCCAGTGTTTTGTGTGTTCGCTTTACTAGCTAGCTTTACTAGCTAGACTGTCCCTTCTCCCTTTCAACAGCTGGCTATTACCAACTCCATGCCCACCATTTGTAAATGTTACTACGTTAAGAGCCCTAGTGAAATAATTAATTTCTCAGTAGTGAGCATTGCTTTTATTCTGAGGTCAGATTTATTTGGACATGCTTCTGGTATCTCAATAAAGTGTATCCATGAACTTTCATCCATGAACTCCAGTGACTATAGATATTTCCATGCAACATTTTATTTTACTATTTTTTGCTTCCACATTGTTTGGTATTGCCTTCTTGTTTTCACATTTAGTCTATTTTCTGTCCCTCATTTCGTCTTTTGTTGAATTTTTATCAACTCTATTCTGTGGGTGTTATCAGTTCCTCTAGCAATATATCCCAGGTTTACTAATAAACAGTCTCTAGTTTTGGCTATGGCTAGAAAGGCTATTGGACATGAAATAAAAAGCACAGTGGAAATTGTGCTGTCTCTTTCCTTGGAAAGGTTTCGGCATTCAGGTCAGATGTAAGCTGGTTCACACAGTGTCATAGGCACAGGAATGGAATATCATTCTTGTGAGAGCTGAGCCTGCCATTGTTTTCATAATAATCTTCTATTTGGGGGTTCAGTGTATATTTTATTGATACTTTTATATACAACCATTTTCATGATTATACTTCTCAAGCAGTAATTAAATTCAACAAATATTTATTTGTTTCTTACTTCATGTCAGGCACTATGTAAGTACTGTAGTTTCATAGGAACAACATAGGTCTGCTGTTTGTCTCCTTGCTATTTGTAGTCTAGAAAGAATTCATAATAACAACACTTATGTGGCATTTCATAGTTAAACAAACACTTTCACTTTTATCATCTCATTTGATCTTCATGAACTCTGGGAGTAATAAGGGTGGATGTTAACATTCCCATTTCACAGAGGAGGGAAATGGCTTAAAAAGATAAAGTGAGTTTCTCAAGGTCACAGCTAGTAAGGGGCAGGTTTAGGGCAGTGAGTAGAAGAAACTTTATTTGAAATTCTCCTATAAACATAGAAGTCCTTAAACTCCAATAACATGTGACTAAAGATATTTGCTTCATCACAGCTCCAGATTAGTATCTTTCTGATTATAATGCTCTCCATCATCCATCTTCCAAAAAATAAAAAAAAAAAAAGGATACGGAGAATAGAATTGCTGTAAAGGCAAGCTATTTGACACTCTCCATAAAATATTATTGTTGTTTCTCAGTCTTATCCCAGGGGGATAGTTAAATCTAAGAAACACTAATTTATATGTCAGACCAATAGTATAGTCCAACAGAAGATCAATTTAAATGGACATTTATTCCTTGATTTTTATTTTTAAAGAGATACTAGTAGAATAAAAGCCATTTCATAGAAGAAGCTAATCTTTTTTCTTTGTTCCTTCTGGTTCCTGCTACAGTGCTGCCTGGCTCTCTCATCCTTAGTACAAAGGTAGAGGAAAGACAGAGTACCTCTTTATCATTAGTAGCCAGTATTTTTCTTCTTCTTTATAAAACTCGACACATGATTATTTTAACTAAGAAATTTATTTACATGCAATTCATAACCTGATATACTCTGGCCTTAGAGTATATCAGCAAATATATGAAACATTTCCATAGCACTTTATGGGAGAATGAAGCACTAAGAGCTTTCCAAATATCTTCCTAACCTCTATGCAGCAGTGCACACCCTTAACCACTTCCTATATCTTGAAGTTCTCTCTTCCCTTAAATTCTATAACCCTGAATTGTCTAATTCTCTTCCTATCTCCAGTTCTCTAACTGCTTTATTTTTTTCTCATGCTTTTCTTATACTTGCAACTGCAGTAATACCTTGAAGTTCTATCCTTATTATCCCTTTTCTGATAGAGCTCATCGTTTGATAGTGTATCTATTTTCATGATTTTATCAGTCATCTAATATGAATGACTTTCTAAGTCATATATTTAGTTTTGAATTCTCTCTTAAAGCCAGTTCACCAAAATATCCTCTGGATAATATCATCTTACATACTATAACTAATATTTTAGTATTTTAGTATTTTAAAAACCAAATATCTCATTTCAACCTCAAATTTATTTCACTCAGCATGATGGTCTCCCTTTATTTCTGCTGGCAATACCCTTAATCTCCTAGTGTTGAAACTCAAGTTTAAACCTGTATTCATCATCCTCCCCTTTTATTAACCTATTTAACGAGTTTCTAAAACCTGTTAATTTCCTTTTTTAAAATTACAATTACTTTTGTTTTTATTTATACTGCTACCATCAGGTACTCTATTTTCACTGCTGTCAAATTTATTTTTTAAACATGGATATCATCAGTCTGTGACCACCATCAAAAACTGTCAATATCTCCCAATGTCAAAGGCCTGTCAGTCAAGTCTGCAAACCTGCAATGGCACTTTCTGACACTTACTCACTTCAATGTATATCTCAGCTCAAGTGTTATATTCTGTCTTAGGTAGATATTTTGTCTGAACTTGTTTTTATGGCTTTGTCCATGCTGTTTCCGCAATGGATGATTTCTCCTCTCCTTCTTACCACATACTAAGAACTCCATGGATCATTTACAGTTTGTTCTATTTCCCATATTCTGTGTAAGTCATCACTGACCATCCAGAATGGAAATATGTCTTGGCTCTGTTATGCTATAATAGATCATTTGGCCTTTGCATATAATGCCTTAAAAATTTAATTGTCCTTGGGCTTCCCTGTTGGCGCAGTGGTTGAGAGTCTGCCTGCCGATGCAGGGGACATGGGTTTGTGCCCCGGTCTGGGAAGATCCCACATGCTGCGGAGTGGCTAGGCCCGTGAGCCATGGCCCCTGAGCCTGTGCGTCCGGAGCCGGGAGAGGCCACAACAGTGAGAGGCCCGTGTACCACCAAAAAAAAAAAATTAATTGTCCTTTATACACATGTATTTCCTATCTTCCCAACTAATTTCTAAAGTGCTTATTCCAGCGATTATGTCTTAGCTCTTCTTGCAGCTGCCACAATAACTATACCAAGCCACTTTAGGCACTTAATAAACAGTTGATTGGTTGCATATAAAGAAGATAAATTCTTAATGAAAATTATTTATATTGAAAAACTATATATGCATGCTTTTAAAGATCATTAACAAGAACATGCTTGGTGGGAGATTGGTTCAAGATGGAGGAGTAGAAGGATGTACGCTCACTCCCTTTTGCGAGAGCACCGGAGTCACAACTAACTGCTGAACAATTATCGACAGGAAGATACTCGAACTCACCAAAAAAATACCCCACATCCAAAGACAAAGAAGAAGCCACAATGAGACTGTAGGAGGGGTTCAATCACAATAAAATCAAATCCCATAACTGTTGGGTGGGTGACTCACAAAGTAGAGAACAATTATACTGCAGAAGTCCACCCACTGGAGTGAAGGTTCTGAGGCCCAAGTCCACCCACTGGAGTGAAGATTCTGAGGCCCACCTCAGGCTTCCCAACCAGGGGGTCTGGCAACAGGAGGAGGAATTCCCAGAGACTCAGACTTTGAAGACTAGTGGGATTTGATTGCAGGACTTTGACAGGAATGGGGGAAACAGAGACTCCACTCTTGGAAGGCACACACAAAGTAGTGTGCACATCAGGACCCAAGGGGAAGGAGCAGTGTCCCCATAGGAGACTGAACCAGACCAACTTTCTAGTATTGGAGGGTCTCCTGCAGAGGGAGGGGGTGGTTGTGGCTCACTGTGGGTACAAGGAGAGTGGCAGTAGAAGTTCTGGGAATTACTCCTTAGCACGACCCTCCGGAGTCTGCCATAAGCCCCACCAAAGAGCCTGTAGCTTCCAGTGCTGGGTCACTTCAGACCAAACAACCAACAGGGAGGGAACTCAGCACCACGCATCAGCAGACAAGAAGATTAAAGTTTCACTGAGCTCTGCCCACCAGAGTAATACGCAGCTCTACCCACCACCAGTCCCTCCCATCAAGAAGTTTGCACAAGCCTCTTAGATAGCTTCATCCATCAGATGGCAGACAGCAGAAGAAAGAAGAACTACAATCCTCCAGCCTGTGGAACGAAAACCACATTCACAGAAAGATAGACGAAATGAAAAGGCAGAGAACTATGTATCAGATGAAGCAACAAGATGAAACCCCAGAAAAACAACTAAATTAAGTGGAGATAGGCAACCTTCCAGAAAAAGAATTCAGAATAATGATAGTGAAGATGATCCAGCACCTCAGAAAAAGAATGGAGGCAAAGATCGAGAAGATGCAATAAATGTTTAACAAAGACCTAGAAGAATTAAAGAACAAACAGAGATGAACAATACAATAACTGAAATGAAAAATAAACTAGAAGGAATCAATAGCAGAATAACTGAGGCAGAAGAACGGAGAAGTAAACTGGAAGATAGAATGGTGGAAATCACTACTATGGAACAGAATAAAGAGAAACAATGAAAAGAAATGAAGACAGCCTAAGAGACCTCTGAGACATTAAACACAACAACATTCACTGTATAGGGGTGCCAGAAGGAGAAGAGAGAGAAGGGACTTGAGAAAATATTTGAAGAGATTATAGTCAAAAACTTCCCTAACATGGAAAAGGAAATAGTCACCCAAGTCCAGGAAGCACAGAGAGTCCCAGGCAGGAAAAACCAAAGGAGAAACACGCTGAGACACACAGTAATCAAATTGACAAAAATTAAAGACAAAGAAAAATTATTAAAAGCAACAAGGGAAAAATGACAAATAACATACAGGGGAACTCTTATAAGGTTAACAGCTGATTTCTCAGCAGAAACTATACAAGCTAGAAGGGAGTGGCACAAATATTTAAAGTGATGAAAGGGAAGAACCTACAACCAAGTTTAAGATCACACTACCCTGCAAGAATCTCATTCAGATTTGAGGGAGAAATCAAAAGCTTTACAGACAACCAAAAGCTAAGAGAATTCACACCACCAAAACAGCTCTACAACAAATGCTAAAGGAACTTTTCTAGGCAGGAAACACAAGAGAAGAAAAAGAGCCACCAAAAAAACGCAACACAATTAAGAAACACCAAGGGGAGAAAATGGCAGGGGGTGGTGGTGGTCATGGCGGGATGAATTGGGAGATTGTGATTGACATATATACACTAATATGTATAAAATAGATAACTAATAAGAACCTGCTGTGTAAAAAATAAATAAAATAAAATTCAAAAGAAAAACAAATGCTAAAGAAACTTCTCTAAGTGGGAAACACAAGAGAAGAAAAGGACCTAGAAAAACAAACCCAAAACAATTAAGAATATGGTAACAGGAACATACATATTGATAATTACTTTCAATGAGAATGGATTAAATGCTTCAACCAAAAGACACAAGCATGCTGAATGGATACAAAAACGAGCCATATATATGCTGTCTGTAAGAGACCCACTTCAGACCTATGGAAACATACAGTCTGAAAGTGAGGGCATGGAAAAAGATATTCCATGCAAATGGAACTCAAAAGAAAGCTGGAGTAGCAATACTCATATCAGGTAAAATAGACTTTAAAATAAAGAATGTTACAAGAGATAAGGAGGGACACTACATAATGTTCAAGTGATTAATCCAAGAAGAAGATATAACAATTATAAATATATATGCACCCAACATAGGAGCACCTCAATACATAAGGCAAATGTTAACAGCTATAAAAGAGGAAATTGATAGTAACACAATAATAGTGGGGGACTTTAACACCTCACTTACACCAATGGACAGATCATCCAGACAGAAAATTAATAAGGAAACACAAGCTTTAAGTGACACAATAGACCAGATAGATTGAATTGATATTTTTAGGACATTCCATCCAAAAAGAGCAGATTACACTTTCTTCTCAAGTGCGCATGGAACATTCCCAGGATAGATCACATCTTGGGTCACAAATCAAGCCTCAGTAAATTTAAGAAAATTGAAATCATATCAAGCATCTTTTCCAGTCAGAAAGCTATGAGATTAGAAATAAATTACGGGGAAAAAAATGTAAAAAACAAAAACACATGGAGGCTAAACAATATGTTAGTAAATAAGCAAGAGATCACTGAAGAACTCAAAAAATACCTAGAGAAAAATGGCAATGAAAACACAATGATCCAAAACCTATGGGCTGCAGCAAAAGCAGTTCTAAGAGGGAAGTTTATAGCTATACAAGCCTACCTCAAGAAACAAGAAAAATCTCAAATAAACAGTCTAACTTTACACCTAAAGGAACTAGAGAAAGAAACAAACAAAACCCAAGGTTAGTAGAAGGAAAGAAATCGTAAATATCAGAGTGTAAATAAATAGAAACAAAGAAAAAATAGCAAAGAAAAATAAAACTAAAAGCTGGTCCTTTAAGAAGATAAAGATAATTGATAAACCTTTAGCCAGACTCATCAAGAAAAAGAGGGAGAGGACTCAAATCAATAAAATTAGAAATGAAAAGGAGAAGTTACAACGGACACCGCAGAAATACAAAGCATCCTAAGAGACTACTACAAGCAACTCTATGCCAATAAAATGGACAACCTGGATGAAATGGACAAATTCTTAGAAAGGTATAAACTTCCAAGATGGAACCAGTAAAAAATAGAACATATGAACAGACCAATCACAAGTAAACAAATTGAAACTGTGATTAAAAATCTTCCATCAAACAAAAGTCCAGGACCAGATGGCATCACAGGTGAATTCTGTCAAACATTTAAAGAAGAGCTAACACCCATCCTTCTCAAACTCTTCCAAAAAATTGCAGAGGAAGGAACACTCCCAAACTCATTCTACGAGGCCACCATCACCCTGAAAACAAAACCAGAAAGAGGTACTACAAAAAAAGAAAATTACAGACAAATATCACTCACGAACACAGATGCAAATATCCTCAACAGAATACTAGCAAACAGACCCAACAACACGTTAAAAGGATCATACACCATGATCATGTGGGATTTATCCCAGGGATGCAAGGATTCTTCAATATACACAAATCAAATCAATGTGATACACCATATAAACCAACTGAAGAATAAAAATTACATGATAATCTCAATAGATGCAGAAGAAGCATTTGACAAAATTCGACACCAATTTTGATAAAAACTCTCCAGAAAGTGGGCATAGAGGGAACCTACCTCAACATGATAAATGCCACATACAACAAACCCACCACAAATCTCAATGCTGAAAAACTGAAAGCATTTCCTCTAAGATCAGGAAGGAGACAAGGGTGCCCACTCTCACGACTATCATTCAACACAGTTTTGGAACTCCTAGCCATGGCAATCAGAGAAGAAAAAGAAATAAAAAGAATACAAATTGGAAAAGAAGAAGTAAAACTGTCACTGTTTACAGATGACATGATACTATTCATGGATAAGCCTAAGGATGCAACTAGAAAACTACTAGAGCTAATCAATGAATTTGGTTATGTTTCCGGATACAAAATTAATGCACAGAAATCTCTTGCATTCTTATATGCTAAAATGAACAATCAGAAAGAGAAATTAAGGAAACAATCCCAATCACCATTACAACAAAATGAATAAAATACCTAGGAATAAACTGACCTAAGGAGGTAAAAGATCTGTAGTCAGAGAAATATAAGACATGGATGAAAGAAATCAAAGATGATACAAACAGATGGAGAGATGTACCATGTTTTTGCATTAGAAGAATCACTATTGTGAAAACGACTATACTACCCCAAGCAATCTACAGATTCAATGCAATCCCTATCAAATTACCAATGGCAGTTTTTACAGAAGTAGGACAAAAAAATCTTAAAATTTGTATGGAGACACAAAAGACCCCGAATAGCCAAAGCAATCTTAAGTAAGAAGAATGGAACTAGAGGAATCAGGCTCCCTGACTTCAAAGCTATAGTAATCAAGACAATATGGTACTGGCACAAAAACAGAAATATAGATCAGTGGAACAGCATAGAAAGTCCACTGATAAATCTATACACCTATGGTTAACTAATCTATGACAAAGGAAGCAAGGATATACAATAGAGAAAAGACAGCCTCTTCAATAAGTGGTGCTGGGAAAAATGGACAGCTACATGTAAATGAATGAAATTAGAACACTTCCTAACGCCATACACAAAAATAAACTCAAAATGGATTAAAGACCTAAACGTAAGACTGGTCACTATAAAACTCTTAGAGGAAAACATAAGAAGAACACTCTTTGACATAAATCACAGCAACATTTTTTTTGACTCACCTCCTAGAGTAATGGAAGTGAAAGCAAAAATAAACAAATGAGACCTAATGAAACTTAAAAGCTTTTGCACAGCAAAGGAAACTATAAACAAGACTAAAAGACAGCCCTCAGAATGGGAGAAAATATTTGCAAATGAATCAACAGACAAAGGATTAATCTCCAAAATATATAAACAGCTCATGCAGCTCAATATTAAAAAGCAGCCCAATCAAAATATTGGCAGAAGACCTAAATAGACATCTCTCCAAGAAGGACATACAGATGGCCAAGAAGCACATGAAAAGCTGTTCAACATCACTAATTATTAGAGAAATGCAAATCGAATCTACAATGAGGTATCACCTCACACCAGTTAGAATGGGCATCACCAGAAAATCTACAAACAACAAATACTGGAGAGGGTGTGGAGAAAAGGGAACCCTCCTACACTGTTGGTGGGAATGTAAAATGATACAGCCACTATGGAGAACAGTATGGAGGTTCCTTAAAAAACTAAAAATAGAACTACCATATGTCCCAGCAACCCCACTACTGGGCATATACAGAGAAAACCGTAATTCAAAAAGACACATGCACCCCAATGTTCATTGCAGCACTGTTTACAATAGCCATGTCATGGAAGCAACCTAAATGCCCATCGACAGACGTTGAATATTGAAGGTATGGGACATATATACAATGGAATATTACTCAGCCATAAAAAGGAACGAAACTGGGTAATTTGCAGAGACACGGATGGACATAGAGACTGTCATACAGAATGAAGTAGGTCAGAAAGAGAAAAACAAATATCGTATATTAATGCATATATGTGGAATCTAGAAAAAAGTTACAGATGAACCAGTTTGCAAGGCAGAAATTGAGACACAGATGTAGAGAAGAAATGTATGGACACCAAGGTGGGAAAGCAGGGTGGGAGGTGGTGGTGGTGGGATGATTTGGGAGATACTGGGATTGACATGTACACACTAATATGTATAAAATGGATGACTAATAGAAACCTGCTGTATAAAAATAAATAAATAAAAAAAATTTAAAAAAAGAATTTGGTTGGTGATAATTCTTCATCAATTGTTCATAACTGCTTTAGGCACTCACAAAACTAAAAACAAATAAAAATTCATTAATCAGTTTCAATTCCTTTGGCAGTTGACCAAAGTCCAAAACAGATGATGGGGCTTCCCTGGTGGCGCAGTGGTTGAGAGTCCGCCTGTCGATGCAGGGGACACGGGTTCGTGCACCGGTCCGGGAAGATCCCACATGCTGCGGAGCGGCTGGGCCCGTGAGCCATGGCTGCTGAGCCTGTGCATCTGGAGCCTGTGCTCCGCAACGGGAGAGGCCACAACAGTGAGAGGCCCACGTACCACAAAAAAAATTAAAATTCAAAAAAAAGAGAAGATACAAAACAGATGATGGACAAACATAAACAAATATCGTTCCAGTGTCTGGTTCTTTAATCCCAGGCATAACCTTCTCTAGGCTGTATCCATCCCTTTCTTTCTTCTAAATGGGACAATTATCAAAGCTTTTCCTACTTGATTGTGCCCAGAGAAGGTAAACTTGCTTACTGAGGCACAAAAAATGACAAGTTGAAAAACCCATTTAATATGCGAGTTGAGCAGCAGTGGCCCAGTGGTGGTGGTGGGGCAGTTACATTATGTATTTACTGGATCCAATATCTTTTAGTCAGGTTGCTTTAATAGGCAGGTTCTACATTGCGTGTTAACAACTGTTTTTCCCCAATAGCGTGTAAACCCTGGAGACTGAGAGATGTGCTTTATTCATTTCTGAATCCTCAGTGCCTATCAGTTTTGTGCACATAATTTGTTTGCAAAATTTATTAATTCCTTCCTTTTCTTAGTGCACAATAGTGTTTTGCCCTCTTTTTATCCAACAATATGTGGATCACTTGTATGTCAAGTCATCAGCTGCCATTGGGTAAAATTTTGCTTAAACAAACAGATAAACATACACAAGAAAGAGGGGAGAGACTCTCCCCACTCCCCCCCACACACATACTTTCCTCCCTTTGCCTCTCCGCCCACACATTAATTTATTAGACAGAAAATAGGAAAAGACTAAAGAAAATAGTCCTCCATGGTGCTGGGATTGTGACTCTGCTAATGATCTAGGTCATGCAATTCCACACTTCATCAAATATGAAGGAGAAAAGCAGTATTTCAGACCCATACCTATAGGTCAGTGGTTCTCCACCATGGGTAATTTTGCCACAAAGGGAACATTTGGAAGTGTCTTGAGACATTTTATTATTATTATTATGCTTTTGCGGTATGTGGGCCTCTCATTGTTGTGGCCTCTCCTGTTGCAGAGCACAGGCTCTGGACGCGCAGGCTCAGCAGCCGTGGCTCACTGGCCCAGCCGCTCCGCGGCATGTGGGATCTTCCTGGACTGGGGCACGAACCCGTGTCCCCTGCATCGGCAGGCGGACTCTCAACCACTGCGCCACCAGGGAAGCCCTTGAGACATTTTTGATTATTCGAACAGTGTGTGTGTGTGTGTGTAGACACACTCCTGGAATCCAGTGGGTGGACACTATGGATGCTGCTAAACATCCTATAAAACACAGGACAATCCACACAACAAGCAATTTTCCAGCCCCCAAAGTAAATAGGACCAACCTGATAAACCCTACTTTAGATTCTAATTCAGTAAGTAAATTGGAAGCTTGAATTTTGCATTTTTAACATATACTCTATACGATCTGATATAGATGATTCACAGGCTCTCAAAATGCAAATTTGTCCTTTGAATAATTATTTTATTTCTCTGTGATTCAATCACGTGAGAAAATTATTAGGTATACAGAACATTCAATTAAAACATTCAGTATTTTATACCAGTGCATATGATCTTCATTGATATGGAGTACTTAAAATGAGCTTCACGGACAGCCAGCGTGACTTCTTATTACTAGCGGGAAGCCAGCCAGGGTTAACACCCACACCGTCTAGTCAAGTCTGACAGCCTTGTCGGCTCCATTGTCAAGACGTGCGCCTACACAATTACAGCATGTAGTCTGATCTGGTGTCCCACAAAAGAAAACTATTGTAGCAGATGACTGCTTCCAGGATCCCTGCTGTCAGAGAAAATAAGCCAGTCATAACTTCTCCATCATCCTGCTACAGAGCATTTTCAGTGGTGCCTATTGCTGCTTCACTCAGGGACTACATGTTGTTTTTCTCTGGTAAATGGTCCAGCTAACTTTTGACCTTATCTCGGGTCATGTCATATTGATTCCTGTATTAAGTTACTGTTGCAAGGTAAGCCTTTTTCTCGGCATTATAAAACTTAATACTACTTGTGATATGCTAACAGCTTCCAAGTCACTGTTTGGAGGGGAATACCATTTCTTTTTGTGCAGTACAGAGCGTCAGCCACCCAAGAAGATAGCTTCAGCAGGGCATTCAGCAGGCTCTTCTTAATCTTCTTTCTCCCCCAGTGTCACAGTCTCAACCATACCCTGTCCACCTGTTCTGCCTACCACTTACAACCACAGCTGCCTTCATGGACCCAAGCAAGGAATCTTTATCTTTCCTCCATCTTTCGTTCTGACGTCCAATTTCCTGATAAAGTTGTTTCCACCTCCGTTGCATTGCCCATGTTCCTTCTCTGTTCACCATCTCTGCTTCAGTTTAACCCTTGAAAATCTTTGCTTCTAAAATTATAACTGCCTTCCATTTTGTTTCTCTCCCGCTTTTGTCTCTTGACTCCCTTTTAATCTACCTTCTATGGTACTGCCGGTTTTCCTTGTGAAACAACTCTTATATGTCATCTTGCACATACAGTCTGCAAAATGATTGCCTATTACCTATAGAGAAAAATCCAAATTCCTCAGATAGGCAACGAAGACCGCTTATAATTTGGGCCCTACCTTCCCCAGCTGTGCCATAGATCGCCTCTCTGGTATTCTAACAAAATTGCATGACTTAGGTGAATAAGGCATATTCTTTCTTATCTCTGCTTTTTCTTGCATTGTTCATTTTACATGGAATGCACTCTGTTTCTTCCTTTCCAGTAGACAAACTCCTATTAATATTGAGAGATGTCTCAAATTATAACAAGTCTTTCTTGACCTCTCTGGACTAAGTATAACAGGTCAGTTTCCCCAGAAAGCAGACTGTAAGACAGAGATTTACCTGCAGAAAGTTTATTGGTTAAATGTTCTTAGAATCATTATCTGTGTGATCTGTGTGAGTAGGAGAGTGGGAAGGAAGCAGGGATATCCAGAGAGAGAAGTTGAACCGTCATGCAGTCACAAAAAAGGCCTCAGAAAATTTTATGGGGAGGTCATAGCTAGCATGACTCTTCAGAGTTGTCCTGAATTCAGGCAAGGGGACTTGGCCTTTATATCTCAATGTTGGAAAGTCACTGTATGCAGATTGCCCCAGAAAGAGGTGTGACATGAGGTAAAGCCCAGGGTCATTCCTAGAGAGGGACTCTGCTAAGAGCTGTGGATAACTCGTACATCATCAGCTGGGGGAATGAGGACTGACACCTTTAAAGAGCTGCTGAGGAGATGTGGATGCAGGACTACATGGCATCCACTACACCAGAGCATCCATGCCTTCTGCTGCTACCTTTATTCTAGAAACTGGCATTTTGTACATTATTTGTTTACATCTTTTGTTCACTAAACCAGGTGGGATAACACCCCAATGTAGCAAAAATAGTTTGTACTAGCCCTTCATTTATTCAAGATAAAAATGTAGCTAAAGATAAATAACATTGATCTGCATACTCGGTTCTTAATTTTAAATGGGATTGGCATCTATTTTTAATAATTGAAATTCCACAGACTTTTAACAGGCAATATTTATTCTTCTCATTAATAAAGGACTTAGTTTTTCTGTAACATCAAAAGCATATTGTGCTATTGATACTGTGTACTTACGAGAACGAGAAACCTTGCCATACAAATATCTGGACAAAATGAATGGAAAATAATATTACATGAAAATTATCCAAAAAACTTACCAATGCTCATTTGCAAAGAGAACAAGCTTAATATTCCTTTAGTGCCTGGCAACATACTTAGATTCCCTCTTACTTGTAGAAGAAAACATTATTACAAGATCAAAGATACATATTGAAATAAGAAAGCTGTGGCCTTTGAAGGTAGCTCATTTAGTTCTGATCATTAGATGCTAAAATATAATTGGTTCATCATTATGAATGAAACTATTCAGAAAATGTAATAGAGAGAGCTTTCATAACAATATATTTAGCATAGCATGTAATTACTCATTTACTGTTTATACTGTTCATCATGAGTCAGGTGATGTGAACATTAAAATTTCATCTTGAAAAAAAAAATTTTCATCTTGAACGTTGCCTGGCATTTCTTTGTTTAACTTGAATCTTGAAAGTTAAATTCTAGATGTTTTATTCCTAATTATTACTTATTTTATTCCTTTGAATGCAAGAATATAATGAGAAAAATAAATTTTTTTTCTCACTTGTTAAAGATATGTTGAATCTTCATAGGTACCAGACACCATTCTTTATATAAATTACTCAGATTTAGCCAAAATGATGATGTAGCTGTGAGTTACCATGTCTGAGCCTGAAGCCCAGAAATAATTTTACAAACCAGTTAACAACTGAGGCCACCAGAAGCTGGAAGAGACAAGGAAGTATTCTCATCTAGAGCCTTCAGTGGTAACTTGACCCTGATTACACCTTGACACCTTGATTTTGAACTTCTGAACTTCAGAACTGTGAGAAAATAAGTTGCTGTTGTTTTAAACCTTAGGAAACAAATACATATTTTGGTGCCCTCTTGAACTGTCATTTGAAAAAAGAAAAAACATCAGTTTTTATTTATAAAACCTCTCCATTTATGATATTGTAGGTATTTAAGGCTTAGAGACTAACCAGCCCAATGTTGACAGCATTCGGGGCTGCTAAATCTCAGAGAGCTAGCTCCCTCTAGCACCCAGAAGAACTGGAGCAGCTTGGCACAGGCTGATGCATGGATGAAACAGAGTTAGTTCAGGCTGTGTGTAAATCTCCCACCCCACCTACCCACAAGCTGTGACTCCACATCTTTCTCACTCAACAAGGTTTCCACTCTTCAGCTAAGAATGCTTAGCTTATTGGATTATTTTAGAGAGGAGGGCATTGAACCTCTAAGCTAAGACTTATCCACAATGACACAGTGAACTCATTTTTGACCCAGATCTCTCGTTCTTACTATCCTTTGCTTTCTGTTGGATAGGAGGACACCTGGACCTGAGACTGAAGCATAAATATTGGTAACTCAGTGAAGTGTAATCATTTGTATTAGGAAGACAATATTTGTAAAATATATTTGCATTTGTCTTAAATCACTTATTTCCAACCCATGTGATGCTAATTGTATAGGACTTTGTTCAGATTAACCGAACATTTATAGATCACCTTTTATGCATGCCACATTTTCATTTCTATTATCATGCTTATCAGCATTGTAACTTCAGATGTGTCATTTATCCAAGGTAAGTAACACTTGTTTTCTAGTTCCTAGTCTGTTTTTCACTACTACTATTGCAAAAGGTAGTACAAACGGTGACCATATATTTTTAAGAGAGAAACAAAGCACTATTTAGAAACACACTGGACAACAGGCGTCAACCAGGACTGTTCTGGTGCAACAGGACATAAAGTATAAATAAGAACGGTCTGGGATATTACCACCATATTTCTTTTAAGTTGAATTTTGAACATGATGATTGAAGGTGCTAACTCCCCAGTATGTAATGTAGTTATGTTTTAAGAAAAAGGTATCTCTCTAAGAAGTGCATTGTAGCAGTCAAACGCAAAACTGGGATACAATGTAGTCTAAGATATAGCCTGGTGCAAAGGTTTGTAAGAATACCTAGAGTGCTCTCTAAGAAATCAGACTTAGTGGGAGTCACCCATAATTCTTGTTTAGGTTCACTCAAGCACAGCTGGGCTCACTGTCCTCCATGCTTCTTAAATCCTTTATTCACACCTCTTTTAGAGCATTTAATTTATTATGTTGTAACTTTTCATGGATGTGCCCCTCTCCCCCAGTAGAATGTGTGTCTTGTCACTTTGTGCTATCCTTGGTGCAGAGTGACAGTAGCTCACCATGGGCAAACTGGTTGGGGGGATATCACTGTGAACAGCAGATGGGCATACAAGAAAGCAGGCTTCTGTTTCTTAATCCTAAAACAAACACCCATCAGAGCCAAGAGCAGAGAAAGAAATGGGCCACATTAGTAGTTTGAATTGTTTATACATAATTTGACATAGTTGATTTTAATAATAATTGTTATCAATAAACATGAAAACAACAAATGCATATATAGTGTTTAATATGTGCAAGGACTCTTTTAAGATACCTTCACACCAGTTGTACACTGAGGACCAAAATGATCTTAACATGATTTTACTATTCCAGAGTCTTCATTAGCATAACTGTCTTATTCCAGAAGACTCTTGCCCAGGATGGTGAAAGTTGGAAATAACTGCATTGCTTGTTACAGGAATTCCCAAGACCCATTACCTCTTCAACAGAAAGCACCAACAGTGTATCATATAAGAATTCTTGACTCTCTGTCCTCAAAATGCTCTCCCTGTTGTTTTTATCAATCCCAAACTGTTATGATTCTTAGCCAATCCTCATCAGGACCCATATTTTGTGAAAAATCTGCTTTTAACCAGACTTCAAAATTTCAATAAATGCAGCTTTGTTCTCTTCCGCTACAACATGCTGTCAGACACTGTAGAGGTTTTATTCTCCTGGATAAGCCATAAACTCAGTTTTGTCATATCAAGAGCTTATAAATTGCTTTGCTCTTCTGGGAAGCTCTCAGCAAGCACTTTACATATAACTAACTTAATTCTCACAGAAACTCTATGGTGTTTAGTGTACTATTAGTGTATTATTATTATTCCCATTTTGCAGAGGAGAAACTAAGCCCAAGGTTATTCTGTGAGTAGATGATAGAGCTGAGATCTGAATCTAGGCTGTCTGACCCTATAGCCAGTGTGTCTGCATTATATTCCTGGGAGTCATTTAAAAGCCACTTTAATTGGCCTCATTTGGAAGAAATCTCAAAGCATTAAAATAAAGGAAAACACTTAAATTTAAAAAAGGGCATAACTAGAAATGCAACATTTTAAATATTATATCATTTACATAAATTCATTTATTATTCTCCATTTAAAGGAGAATTATGACGTTTTCAATGGTCATGAAAAGTGTCTTAATACTAGACTCCTATCCCAGTGATTGTTCTAACTGATTTTAATTAAAAGGTTATTCTAATGCAATGTAACAAAATTCAGTGGTTTACTAATATTATCTATGATGGAATCAAGACTTCATATGTCAGTAAGCTAGAAGGATATGGCAAAACAAACACAAATATATACAGATAAATACAAATTCTGGTGTTTAGGCCTAAAAAATAAATTATGTTAAATGCTTGCGAACAACTAAAGCTGACTCACAATGAACCCTCCAATAAAGTAACTATTTAAGCAGAACACTGAAGACCCTCTTTCTGGAATATTCTGTATGACAGTTAAATATAATGATATTGAAATTTATTTCCAGTTACTAGATCCATACTACTGATGTAACTGTGGTTTGACAGATCCAAAGCTTGCATTCAAGTTTTAGTAATGTGGCATTTAGTCAGCCAGCCTTCAACTGACATATTTACCTATACATATTTTTTGGTTGTTGTTGGGAGGGTTTGGGCAAAGCTTTTTTACCTACTTATATACATGTTCACATAACTTTGGCCATGACCAGATGTCCAAATTAGGAGGGAGACCTGGAGACAGAATTTATCATAGAGCTTGAACTCTGCATGAAGGCTGGCAGAGGAAAGAAACCATTTGTTTTAATTCTCTGATGTGTCTGAGGTTAGTTGCCGTCCTTCCCTAGCCTTCCCTAGAATTAGCTTGTCTAAGTGAATCCAGGAGTTCAGCCATTGAAAGTATGGCTGATTAATGTGTACCTGCCTTGAGTTAACTTGTCTCTGAGGGTAGGAGCCTCTATACTTGACCTTGAGGAACCACTTTGTTCTGAGCAGTGATTGCAGTAGTAACAGTGTCAGGAGTGTCAGTGACTAGAGGGGGTGCCTCAACCAAGGGATGCTGATAATGCCTTGGACCCAGGGATGCTAGGACTCCAGCACATAAAATCTCAGCTCTGCATTCAACAATGGCAATGTTGTCTAAGTAAGTTATCAGAGAACTTAGAGGGCATTAAGCTATGATGGCCAGAGCAAGGGTTTTTTCACTATAGGGCAACACAACTTTGAGGCTAAATTTCTTCTTTCCTTGACCACCAGAATCCTGAGCATCTGCCATGAAGCACTGAATGAGCATTTTTCTTTTTTTCCTTTTTCTTGAAACCATTAAAAAGTGGTCTTAAAGAAAACATTTGGTGAACACAAAAGGCTGAAACAAATCTTTTCTTGGCTTTTTAAAAAGCAAGCATATGTTGATATAATATTTCTCTGTGGTTTTTTTTAACAAGTTCTTTATTATTTTCATCAGTATTCTTCATAATTATTTTTATTGCTATAAAGAACTATATATATGTGCCAGAGGCTCAAGAGGGAGGGGATATGGGGATATATATATGCATATGGCTGATGCACTTTGTTGTACAACAGAAACTAACACAGCATTATAAAGCAGTTATATTCCAATAAAGATTAAAAATGAAAAAAAAAAAGAACTGTAAGATTAAGAATAGACTCAGGTAAATTTTTACCACTGTTGGGGATGGAGAAATTTCCCCCTCTACGCTACTTGAGTTCTTGTGGCTAGACGAATAAAAAAATTGACCCAACACATATTAACCGGAGAAAAGAAATTTTAATTCTTGCACATGGAGGTCTCACAGAAGTGGGACCTAAAAAGTGGCCAAAACAGGCAGCTTTTATACTTTAGACAAAGAAACAAATTTGTGAGGAATTGACAAAGAAACTTAGATTTGGGGTTCTTAATTAATCAAGACTCTAGACAGAGTTTGGGCTTGGGGTACTAAATTAAAGAAGTAACAGTGTTTTATAAGGCTTCTTGGCCCTGAATTCTCTATCTCTGGTGGTAAGGATGTCCTTCTACCTCCAGATGCACATTTTATATGGTAGGTTTATTTCCTGCTTTCAGGGGGACAGAGAAGGGTCAGAGTTTCCTTCTTACATTGGCTGCTTCTCAAGTAACTTCAATTCAAAATAATCAATATGCCATTGTGACATATTTTGGGGTTGTCTGCCCTGAGCCCCAACACTACAGTCAGAATCCTGAGGAGTTCCATCTTGCCAAAAACTTATTCAAGCTTACCCCTGTGGTCAAATATTCCCCCATCCCTAACCTGTGATTTTCACTGATCTTTTCTCCATTCCTATAGTTTGGCCTTTCTAGAAAGTTGAATAAATGGAATCACAGTTTGTAATCTTTTGAGACTGGCTTCTTTCACTCAGCTTAATGCTTTTGAGATGCATCAATGTTATTGCATGTCAATATTCCTTTCCTTTTTATTTCTGGGTATTATTCCATTGTATGGATATGCTGAATTTTGTTTATTCAATCACCTGTTAAAGGTCATTTATGTTATTTTCTGGTTGGGGGCTGTTATGAATAATGCTGCTATAAACACATTTGTACAGAGGTTTTATATAAACATAAGTTTCCATTTTCTAGGGCAAATATTTAGGAGTAAAATTGCTGGGTCATATAAGTAAGTGTCTTTAACTGTAAACAAAATATATATTAATTTTATATTATATGATTATGTATGTCATAACATATATTTTATACATATAATTATATATCATATATAATAGGTATAAATTTATTATAAAATTTATATATTAAGATATATATCCTTATAAGAAATGCACCATTTTGCATTTCTATCAGAAGTGTGTGAGTTCCAGTTGTCTTGCATTGGTGTCAGCACTTGAAACTGTCAAATTTTGTTTTTCTCCCATTCTAAATAGGTATGAAGGGTAGTCTCATTGTAGTTTTAATTTGCATGCTTCTAATGGCTACTGTACTGAGCATCTATTAATATGCTTATTTGCCATCTGTGTGTCTTTTTTTGGTAAAGTATCTGTTGAAATCTTTTGTTTATTTTAATTGTTTTTTTTTTGTTACTGTTGAGTTATGAGAATTTTTTATAAATTCTATAAAAAGTCCTTTATGAATATGTGATTTGCAAATATTTTTCCCACTCTGTAGCTTGTCTTTTAATTCTCAGAAACTTTCACACAGCAAACATTTGTTTCTCTTTACTTTGATGAAGTCTAATTTTACAACTTTTTCTTTTATAGATAATGTTTTTGTTTTTTGTTTTTGTTATATGTAAGAACTTTTTGTCAAAGCTTAGGTCAGATTTTTCTCCTATGATTTTTTTCTGAAATTTTACCTTTATTTGTAGTGCAATGACCTATTTTGAGTTAATTTTCCTATGAAGTGTGAAGTTTAGGTTGAGGGTTTTCTTTTTTGGTATATGGATGTCCAGTTATTCCAACATCATTTATTGAAAAAACTGCCCTTTCTGTATTGAATTACCTTGGAATTTTCATCAAATATCAATGAATCATATTTGTGTGGGTCAGTTTCTGAACTCTCTATTGTGATCCATTGATCTATGTTCCTCTCTTTTCTCCAGTGCCACTATCTTGACTACTGAAGCTTTATAATGAATGTTAAGAACAGGTAGTATGAGTCTCCCAATTTTAATTTTTCAGTATTATTTTTGTTTTACTTCCATTGCTTGTTCATATAAACTTTAGAATCAGATTGACTAAATGTATAAAAATAACTCCAGGGATTTCTTTTTTGGAATTACATTAAATCTATAGATCAACTTGGGGAGAATTAACATGTTAACTATATTGTGTCTTCCAATTCAGGAAGCATGATATGTCTTTTCCCTTATTTAGGTCTCCAGTTTCTTCTATTAGTGTTTTATAGTTTTTAAACTCAGTTATTATTAGTTCTAGGATAGTTTTTCAAAATTCCTTGGAATTTTTTACATAGGCAAGCATGACATCTCTGAATAAGGACAGTTTTCATCTCACATTTTCCAATCTGTATGTCTTTTATTTCTTTTTCTTCTCTTATTTCACTGGCTAATTCTTCTAGCACAATATTGAATCAGAGTGGTGAGAATGGATTTCTTTTTGTTCCCAATTTTAAAATAAATATAATCAGTCTTTTACTATTAAGTATGTGGGTTAAAAGTGTGTTTTTTTGAAATACTTTATTAGATACAGGAAGTTTCCCACTATTGCTAGTTTCCTGAGCATTTCTGTAATGAAACAGCATTCTTGATTTCCTCTTGCACTGATAAGAATAATTCTAGTCAGAACTATATATTCAAGAAAGAGGTCATATTGGGAGTGGAGGGAAATAACTGAGTTTATTGCAAAACTGTGTAGTACAAGGTCAGAATTGTGGTCTTTAAGGTGTCAATATTGAGTGACATTGCTTTGAACTCTAAACTAGTGGAACCACATATAACAGCCTCTCTATGAAATTTATTGGGTGATATCTACCAATTGAATAGCCACTGGGGAAAAATATTTATAAAAAGACTTCAGATCAGTATTTGCTTTATCAGGACTATATCTTTATCTTATATAAGGAACAGATTACCAGGTAAATGGAGGAATAGAAACTTTTCTATAGCTAGTTCATTTATAATGTATGTCCTATAGTCTTCCAAAAATATTTAAATTTGCTACAGAGATAAATATGTAGGCATATTATAGCGTAAAATGTTGGTTAATTAAATAATTGCACTATTTTTCAATTAATGCCTTACTGACTACTAATTTTGTAAAGTTACATTCCTTTAGGTGTTTGAGGCTGATTAAACTCAGTCGTCTCACTGCACTTACCTTACACTTCTTTAGAAGAGTTGTTCATGTAGTTTTCTGTTATTCAATTTACATGAATAATTGCATCACGCAGTACATAGCAAGACAGATTGCATTGGCCACTACCTTGTTCCTGAATGTAATTTAAGGTGTTGACATTACTTTAAAAACCTCTAAGTGTTTGCAGTTCTCACTACATTATAAATTATTGTTCCCAACTGAAATTTCAAAATAAGGGAGATAAGCCAATATACTCCTACTGTTATTGCCTGAAATCTACCTTTGGGAAGTCAGGGCATGGTCATTTATTGGTATGATATCATCTAAGGACGATTTTGACTGTCTTTGCCTGGAAAACTAATATTTGGTCTCTCAGTAGCTGGTATGAGGCATACAGTTTTGAGATTTTCAGGTGGCATCTTAAAATTTTATAGCTGACTTTGTTACACTGCAATATAAATTGCAATGTCATGAGGAATCTCTTTTTAATGCCTTTATTAGCTGTTTCTCCCTGAAGCAATTCTTAGAAGAGCACATTTTAAAATTTAAACAAATCTGAAGAGGGTTTAAGAAAATGTATGGCTTGGCATAATTACAAATTTAGAGCAAAGACTATTTGTACACTCATTTTCTTACAAGTGAAATTTATTCATTGGATTTTGCAGTGATGTTTTGTATTCTTGGACTGCACATCTCCAGCCAAATCTTTTTATTCAGTTTACTTTTCTTCCTTACATCTGTAATGGTATATTACTGTACAGAGATTTTACTTACACAAATTTAGAATTAAGTCTTTCAATATATGTGATAAAATTTTTAAATCCAACTGTTCTGTTGTGAGTGTTATAATAAAATATCAATCAATATTGGTTCAACCTCTTTGTACCTCTGTCTCTTCATACATCAAAAAATAAACAATTAACTAGTTTTCTTATCTCTTAGGTTTATTCTTTAGGGGAGTCACACAAACATGCATACACATGCAAGTATGCAGGTGTCTAAGTTCCACAGTTTTCTGTGTGACTAACAGTTTGACACAATGAAAAGAAGACAGCCTCTGGAATCCTATAGAACTGCAGTTAAAACTTGTTTTGCCAGTAGTTGAGTAACCTAGACAAAGAGTTTAACTTTTTTGGTCCTTGGCTTCCTTAGTATGAAATAGGAAGGATAACATTTACCTTTTAGAAGTATTATATTAAACTAGATGAATTCATGAAACTAGACTCAGCCTGCTAAGACTCAGACTTTAAGACCCATGCAATTAATTTGCAGCACTTAACTGCAAGCTAAGGACACAAATGAAGTTATATCAGCCCATCTGGACTGAGTCATTAACTACTACAGTTGCTGACAGTTGCTGACAGTGCACCCTGAAAGGAATTCAGGGTGAAGATGAGGATTGAGACTCTCTGTGCTCTGGGAAACCAAGCATAACAGGCCCTTAGATAGTTTGAGAGTTATATTTCAGGAAAAAATTTTAATAAACCCAGATTCTTGCATCTTCCCATACATAAAGAAGCACTAAAATTATTAACTGAGTTACCTGATCCTCATGCCTAGCAGTAACCTTTTACTGAGATGTATCCTTGACTGCCTGTATTTCCTAACCAAAATCACATTGGCTTTTCCCCACTTCCTCTTTGGAGCAGTTTCTCAGAGCTATCTGAGAGGCTGTATCCCTGGCTATAGTCCTCAGTAAGTCCCCAAATAAAGCTGAAACTCACAGCTCTCACACTGTGCATTTTTATTTCAGTCAGCAAATACTTCCATATGTTCTTTTTTTAATATAAATTTATTTATTTTTAATTTTTGGCTGCATCGCGTCTTCGTTGCTGTGCACGGGCTTTCTCTAGTTGCGGCGAGCGGGGGCTACTCTTCACTGCAGTGCCTGGGCTTCTCATTGTGGTGGCTTCTCATTGCAGAGCACAGGCTCTAGGTGCGCGGGCTTCAGTAGTTATGGTGCGTGGGCTTCAGTAATTGTGGCATGTGGGCTCAGTAGTTGTGGCTTGCGGGCTGTAGAGTGCAGTCTCAGTAGTTGTGGCACATGGGCTAGTTGCTCTGTGGCGTGTGAAATCTTCCCAGACCAGGGATCAAACCCATGTCCCCTGCATTGGCAGGTAGATTCTTAACCACTGTGCCACCAGGGAAGCCCCTTCCATATGCTCTTGTTCTTTTCCTTTGAAGCATTAATAATATGAGATTTTATATTTTTACCATTATTTGGAAAATCTCTGTATATTCCATTAAATTGTAAACCCTATGAAGGAAGGAACTATGTCTTTTTTGCTTACCGTCTGCTTTTGTAGCATTGGCAGAGTGTCTAGCACATAACAGGGTATCAATAAATTGTTGTAGAATTGTGTCTTTAATGTCATCTATCTTCCAGTGAATTATAGTGAATTACAGAGAGGAAAGTGCCCTGCTTTGCTACCTTTACTTTTTTAAAGTTTTTACAAAGATTTTATGTTTTTATTTAAATGTTCTTAATAGTTCTGTAATGTAGGTATTTCTATCCCAATTTGTCACATGAGGAACTTGTAGATCAGAGAGATTGTGGCTCAAAGTCACACACTAGTAACTGGTGAAAATGAGATATAAATTTAACCTCTACTTTTCTTTAACCCTACTTGAGATATAAGTTACATACCATAAAGTTCACCCATTTAAAGTGTATAATTTAAAAGATTTTAATATATATTTACAGAATTGTGCAACCATCACTATATTCTAATTTTAGAACATTTTCTCACGCTCATAAAAGAAGCTTTGCACCTTTTAGTAATCACTCTCCATCTCTTCCTTCCCTACTCCCCAGTCGTAGGCCAACACTAATTTACATTCTGTTTCTATGGATTTGCCTATTCTGGACATTTCATATAGGTCATATCATATAGTATGTGATCTTTGGGACTAGTTTCTTTTACTAATTTCATTACTATTATAATGATTAAGGTTTATCCATGTTGTGCCATGTATCAGCATTTGATTCTTTTCTATGGCCCAGTTATATTCCCTTGTATAGATTTACTATATTCTGTTTATCCATTCATCAATTTATCAGCATTTGGAGTGTTTCCACTTTTGGCTATTATGAATAATACTCCTGTGAACATTCATTTACACATTTTTGTATGTATATATATTTTCAGTTCTCTTGGGTATCTACCTAGGAGTGGAACTGCTAGGTCATATAGTAATTCTGTATTTAAAATTTTGAGGAACAGCCAAACTATTCTCTAAAGTGGTTGTAACATCTTTTCATTTCCACTAGTGATGTATAAGGATTGCAGTTTCAATTCTTGTTTACTAGTACTTGTTATTGCTTTTCTTTTTCACTATAGACATTCTTGCAAATATGAAGTGGTATCACATTGAGGGCTTCAATCACATTCCCTAGTGACTAATAATGTTGAGCATCTTTTAATCTGCTTATTAGACATTCATATATCTTCTTTCAAGACATGTCCCTTCAAATCCTTTGGTCATTTTTTAATTGGGTTATTTATCCTTTTATTGTTGAGTTTTAAGAGTTCTTTGTAAATTCTAGATACAAATCATTTGTCATATATATGATCTGAAAATATTTTCTCCCAGTCTGTGTGAACCACAAATGTTTTTATTTCTGATGAAGTACCGTATAAGGTATCTCCTCTTTGATTGCTTGTGCAAAGAAATCATTGCCTAACTCATTTACTCCTGTGCTTTTCTGGTAAGAATTTTATAGTTTTAGTTCTTACACTTAAATCGGATACATTTTGATTTAATTTTTGTATATCATTCAAAGAAGGGGTTCAAATTATTATTATTATTATTATTATTGCATGTGGATACTCAGTTGTCCCAGAACCATTTTTTGAGAAGACTGTTCTTTCCCCCATTGAATTATCTTGGTCCCTTTGTTGAAAATGAATTGATCATAAATTTAGAGTTTATTTCTGGACTCTCAGTTCTATTCCATGGATTCTATCCTATCCTTATGTCAGTAATATACTGTGTTGATTACTGTGCCTTGCAATAAGTTTTGAAATCAGGCGATGTTGAGTGCACTCACTCTGTTCTTTTTTGAGATTGTTTTATTTTGGCTATTCTGAGTCCTTTTCATTTTCTTATGAATTTTAGGATTAGTTTGACAATTTCTGCAAAAACAAAAACCAAAAAAACAGCTGGAGTTTTGATAGGAGTTGTGTTGAGTCTGTGGATTGATTGATATGGGGAGTTTTAATAACAACTCAATTTAATAACATGACTATAATACTCATGATCATAAGGCATCTTTCTGTTTATTTTTATCTTTTTAAATTTCTTTCAATGATGTTTTTATAAGTTTCAATGTACAACTCTTGCCCTTCTTTTTAAAAATCTATTCCTAAGTACTTTATTCTTTTTGATGCTATTGTGAATGGAATTATTTTCATTGCTGGTGTATAGAAATATAACTGATTTTTGTATATTGATCTTGTCTCTTGCAACCATGCTTAATTTGTTTATTAGTTCTAATGTATTTTTGGAAGATTTCTTGGGATTTCCTATATACAAGATCATGTCATTTACAAATAGAGATAGTTTTACCTTTTCCTTTCCAATCTAGATACCTCGTATCTAATTGCCCTAGCTGGAACCTAATTGCCCTACTTGGAACCTCAAGTGCAATATTGAATAGAAGTGGCAAGAGTAGACCTCATTTTCTTATGTCTGATCTTAGGGGGAAAGTATTCAATCTTTTACCATTAAGTACAATGTTGGCTGTAGGTTTTTGTAGATGCCTGTTATGAGATTGAGGAAGTTCCCTTCATTCCTATTTTGTTGAGTGCTTTTATCATAAGGGTTTTAGGTTTTTTCAAATGCTTTTTCTACATCTCTTCAAATGATAATGTAATTTTGTCCTTTATTACCAGAGTGCATTATATTAATTGATTTTTGCATATAAATACAATTTTTATTGTTCTCCTTTTCTTACTGGAATATTCTTGACTCTAGTTCTTGCTGCTCCATTCACTCCATCAATTGAAATTCTCTCCACTTTTCCAGGCACATCTCTAATTAAACCTCTTTTAAGAATCTTTACCCCATAACAATTTGTATTATCCATGTGATTCTTTCATGATCTGTATTTCATCGTATTCATTCATGTGTGTATCACTTTTATATCACTTCATGTTACATGTATATGTGCTATGTAAAAATGCTTCTTGGGGACAGGAAATATCCCATGCTATATTACACCATAGTTTCAGCAGAATAATACATACAGAATATACACAGAAAAGTTGTCCAATAAATGTTTGCTAAATTGCAAGGAGTTTCCAGTTTTGTTGAGGCCAATTTTCTATTAACTATGACATTGAAAGAGTTGATGTAATCACATTATACTCAAAACATGCTAAATTTTAATAACCAGATTTCCATTTTCATTGTCTTGTAATTTACTTGGGCTTTTTGTCTTCTTGATGTAAGGTTATGGCAGATATTTCAATATACGGATGACTATTTCGAGAACATTTGAACAGAAAATCCATTTTAAAAAATGTATCCAAGTGGAAAAAGGCATTTTCAGTTTTAACTCAAAAAGTTGTAAGTGTTGAACAATGTTGACATGACATATATCCAATCTTCCGCTTTCAAACGTTGAAGATAGTTTTATAACACTAAATTTAGCAGCTTAAGAAAAAAAAACAAAAACAAAAACTTATCTGTCAAGCTCATGTACTGATTGTATATGCTGAAAATCTGATCCCCATCTAACTTACTTTTTAAGAGAGCTCCCAGAAATCCAGAGATTGCTTAGGATCAATAAACATTTTCTCACTTTGATTATTTTGAATTAAGCTTACTTAAGAAATGACCAATGCAAGGAGGGCAGTTTGACGCTCCTGTCTCCCTGAAAACAGGAAATAAATCTCCATGTGAAAGATGCCCTCCCTGTACCAGGAGGTAAAAAGACGTCGTTCTCACCAGAGGCAGGGAGTTCAGGGCTGAGGAGCCTCTGAGTAAACCTTGTTACTCCTTTACTAATTTACTACTCAAACTCAAACTTTACTTAAATTCCTTACTAATTAAGCACCCAAACATAGTTTCTTTGTCCTGTCAATTCCTCTCAAATTTGTTGTTTGTCTAAAAAGTATAAAAGCCCCCAGCTTTGGACACTTCTTAGGTCCTTTTTTATGAGACCACCGTGTGCACAAATTAAATTTGAGTCTTTTTCTCCTCTTAATCTCTCTTGTGTCAAGTCACAAAATCTCAAGAGGGGCAGAGAGGAAAATTTCCCTCTCCCTAACAATGCATTTGCGAGAAGAAAAGCTAGCGCGGTCGGTTGTGGCTCCAAGGATTAGCTCTCAGCACAGGGCTTCTGCTTTCTGCAGCACACCAGGTAAAGACAAAAGGGCTTGAGTGTGAGCCTTTGTGATGGGAAGAATCACTTTATAAAGGAAACAACCACTTCATTTTTTTCGTGGTCTCTGAATTCAGATGTTCACAGCCATTTAATTGAGACATTTAATAAGAACCTATTGGGTATAAAGGAACTTGCTGGATGTTGGGATGGTTTTGAGGTAAGCAAGTGAGAAAAAATAGAATTAATTACAATCAGTCATTTTTCCTCTTTAAGGCTATTAAGGACCAGTTTAAAAATAAATTCAAACAGATATAGTATTTTTTCCTTCTTTTTTTCCATAAAGAGTTGTTTTAATTTTCTGTTGCTCAAGGCATGGACTAGACTGTGCTGGGAGAAATGATTTCTACCAATTGACTATGAGACCCTGGAAAAATCTTTTTACCATTTGTACTCCATCCATTCACTTGTAAAAGAGTTTGACTAGAAGATCTCCAAAGTGATTTCTATCTCTCAAATTCTATAATTCTGCCTTTGCTGTTCATCTCCTAAGCCCTGCCAATATGTCAGTTTAATATAATGACTACAATCACATCATTGGGGTACTTATCCAAAGTGTGCCTGTTGCAGTGTTACTGAATACACCAGCTTACCTGGAACCTGGAAAATTGGACAGGGGCTAGCTAAGGAGAAGTTCAACTACATTCTTTTTGCAAGTAAAGCATATTTAAAGCACTTATCTCTCCACATTTATCTGGAGATAGAAAAATTCTGTTATGTAATTGACGATTAGCAAATGAAGAACCCTTTTCCACTAGTTTAGACAGTCACTATGAATTTGCTATATTGATAGGCTTTGACTACTCATGTGTGAAGTGGTGTATTTCCCAAACTATGTTCCGAAGAATACTGCTGTTTCTCAAGATATTTCTAAATCTTTTCTTTGAGTGTAAGGGAGAACTCCGTGGCCAAATTACCTTGGAAATTTTTTATACTCCCTCCTACCTTTGAATATTTACAACAGTGCATATTAACTAACTAAAGGTTTTGAGAAGGGCTACAGTAAAGAAAGCACACATCCTCAAACCTACAGGACCACTGTAACTTTTTTCCATGGAACGCCTCTAGGTTTTCAGAATGTAGATCCACAAATGAGAATTTCAAGAAATGTTTTCTTACTTGTTAAATTCTCCAGAGACTTCAAAATTTGTTTAAAACAGTCATGCTGTTTTTGCACTTTTTCCTTTGACATCTGCTAAATGTCATCTCATTATTTATGGCTCAGTTTTTAAGTGCTGTTAAAAAAGTGCTGTTTTTGCACTTTTTCCTTTGACATCTGCTAAATGTCATCTCATTATTTATGGCTCAGTTTTTAAGAACACATTTGGTATGCTTTTCTGGTTATTGTCCCTTTCTTATTTTTTCCTCAGCTTTGTTGTTGTTATTAAGCCATATCTAACATTTCCTTTCTAATTATTCTCATTAAATATTTCTGATATTTCTTCTTTCTTATATTTTAGTAAAAGTATGCTTTATAACATCCACATTTAATTTCTGCTTTGATGTTTATTGTTTAGTGAGGAGCAGTTAGAGGTATTGGGTTATTAGCTCATGTAGTATGACACAAAAATTTTCCTTTGTACCCAGAAGTTACAGGGATGGGTAAAATTCACCATTTCTACTTCACAATTTATAGAAATAGGAAATGCAAAATAGCTATGCAAAGAACTGCTCTAGTGAGGGAGACACATTTTCTCTTTTATGCTCAAGATTCACCTTCCATAGGAAGCTTCTCTTAGCACCTGACTTCAGCTCATTCTGATTCCTCCTTAATTGTTCCTTCAAAATGGATTCATTTTATCTTACTTTCTTAACTGTTCTGTATGTTTTTGGCTGTGGCCTCATAAGATTATAAACTCCCTAGGAGGAGGTACTGTAAATATTTTTGCATGTTTGTATATCCACAATATTATGCTTTCAAAAATTATTTTTGAATGAATGTGGGACTATCTAAAGGAATAAAAAGACCTATGTCTTTACTTGAATTCAGTCTAGGACTTACACATTGAAGATATGAGGTAACATTGAAATTTGGGGGGCAGGAAAAGCTAACCTCTACAGAAGTGACTTCCTATATTGAGAGGGAAATGAGTGAGAGAAAAGAATGCACATCTGTTGATAAAAAGAATTATTCTAAGTTATTTGTATTAACCATGTCCCCAGAGCCGTGCTTCACGTCAATCAGAGGCAACACCATGCCTATTTTCTGAGTGGTAAAGGGGCTTGCTTATGTGAACTCAGCAGAGCCTCAGTGTAAAGTCCCATCTGATTCCAAAGGCCATGGCCTTTCACCATCTCATCATGACTAAAAGGCTGTGTGCTTTCTGGTTCAGGTAGCCTTGCCTTCTACATATAGTAGGGCTTTACTAGCCTATCTTTTATGGATAGATATTGGGAAACATTACAATTTTGAGGTAAGAACTGTGGCTAGAAATAATCAACAGCAAAATCAATAAATAATTTCTGGTTATTATTTCTTTCCCTATAAAATGGCTTTGTTTAAGCTGACTAGGTATTAATGTATGAATTCAGTGATAATTATTTTTTTAACAAATAAAAATTTGGTTAAATGTTATGAAATGGCCAATGAAAACTCAGACTGGCAAACTTTTCTTGAAATGAATATATATAAATAGCTTATTATACTGAATATAGAAAGTTAAGGAGAGGATGAAGGAAAAAGGGGTAAAAATAAGATTGGATGTATGCTCTGAATTCCATGCAGGCTAAACACCAAATATTAGGAAGTAAATTTTGGTAAATCTAAATGATATTTTATCTGACATCTCCCTTGCAAGTCTGATATTGACGACAGCTTGCCTCTCTGTGCTCGGATACTTTTACTGACTTTTCTATTCAGTGCCTTGTCATGCAGTACCAGAGTGATTGGATGAGTATAGTTTCCGTTTGAGATTAGTATTGGAATCTTAGAAATCTTACAGATACATTTATTATATTTCCAAAATTTTAGTACTTACTTAACTAACCGGGGGGGAGGGGTTTGCTGCTTTATGTAGTGTGGTTTGGGGGAAGGAAACAATTTGCTAGAGCTAATACAGATAGTTTCAAAGTTATATCATAGTTTCTGTTAATGGAGCTTATAACCCTAGAGAAAAACATACTATTAAAACAGTTTGGCCAACTTGCAAGAGTGCAGTAATGAGTTCTGTGGCTATGGCTGTAGTTGTTGTTTTTCTTCTCTCTAAACCATATAATTCTCCATCTCCCCCTTGCTATTTTTAAACTAATTTTGCTCATTCCCACTGCCACCACACACAATTTCTCTTTCTTCCTTGGAAAACGAACAAAAACCATTCTGTGTTACTTTTTATATATAATATGTTGTGAGCTGATTCATTTAATAATTCTGACAAACATGAAGCCATGTCTCTATCTCACTTATAGTATTTGATGATTTTCTTAAGTGAATCTTGAAACAATGTGAGATTTTATTTTTTTATGTTATTATGAGGTCACTGTACTCTGCTCTTACAGATCATACAGCTTTCACTTCTATCTTTATCTTTTTATTTTTTCCTCTTTTCCTTATCTTAGTCCACTCCCAAATCTGAGACTTTACCTATTTTATACATTTTCTGTATTTTGACCAATTCTTTAACAAATAATTGAACTTGTAGTGATTGGTCTCCATTCTAAAGAGTCATGTGTATGAGGAGTATGTGTAGGTAAAATATGAGATTTGATTATTTTACCTTAACAAAACTCAAAATCAACCAAAACTACTGTACAATCATTTTCTGTGTTTTTTTTACTAAATTATTTTTTAAAGCACTTTACTGAGGTATGATTGACATACAAAAAGCTATACATATTGAGTGCATAATGTATACAACTTGATGAGTATACACTGGTGAAACCATTACCACAATCTATGCTGTAAATGTATTCCTCACCTCCAAAAGTTTCCTCTTGCCCTCTTTATTTATAATGATGATGATGATGATGATGATAAGAACACCTACCATAAGATTTAACCTCCTGGCAAATTTTAGAGTATAGTTGTCCCTTGGTGTCCTCAAGAGATTTGTTCCAGGAGCAAACCCCCATAAAACTGGCAGATGCTCGATCAAGTCCTTTTTACAAAATGGCATAGTACAGTTGGCCTTCTGTGTCCATGGTTCCATATCTGCAGATTCAACCAACCATGGATCAAAATCTGAGGCTGGTTGAATCTGTGGGTGCAGAACCCATGGATTTGGAAGGCCAACTGACACAGTATAGTATTAAACTATAGGTATTATACTGTATAGTAGATCTCTAGGACTTATTCATCTTGCATAACTAAAAGTTATGTTTCATTGCCCTTCAGCCTAGATTCACAAGTGACGAAAAAGAGACTTAGAAAGATTAAATAACTATTTCAAGTTCATAGGCGCTATTAAATAATGTATATTAGTCAGGATAGGTTAGGTTATGCTCTAGGAACAGATAGTGCCTTAAACCTCCCTGGCTTAAAACAGTAAATCTATTTCTCATTCATGTCACAGTCTGAGTTGGACTGTCCTCCATTTTATAATTACACTACCTGGAGCACATAGCCTTGAACGAGATCATTGCAAAGGAAGAGAAAGATGGTAGAGGCACGTAGGTGCTTAACTTCTTGACATGATAACAACATATTTTATAGTCCTTTGATCAGGACCTGAAACTACTCCTGTAGTTCCAACCTAAGCCAAAGGGAGGTTAGGCACATAGAAACTTCAGTAAGCATTAAATATTTCTGCCATGTAGTTGAAAAAGTTGAATTCAGATTATTAAAATTCCAAGGCCCACACTATGCTTTCTCCAGTAATTTTCATTTCAGTCAACAATGTAATTATTTTCAGGATTTGCTTAACAAATAAAAACTGAGATGCTTTTATCTCAACAATATAAATAATTAATGTTTATGCATAAAAATAGTAATAATAATATACAGGGAATGGTGTGTGGCTTTTATTTTATTAACCTAACATTTTATAATGAATCATTTTCTATGTATTATTCCCCAAAACATATTTGAATGGATATGCATTATTTATTAAAACATTTCTCTATTGTTGAAAATTTAGGTTGGGTCAATATTTTGATTATTATAAATAACACTGCATTGTGTTTCATGTATAGTTCCTTAATTTCAGAATATTTACTTCAAATAGATTTCTCGAATGGCAATTATTGAGTCAAAGAATGTTAACAACTTTAAGGCACTTTACAAATATTACTAAATTGCTTCCCAAATATGTTGCATCAGCTTGCACTTTATTAGATATGCATGAGAATATGTCTATCACATTTTTTGAATTTTATGTGTACTTGCAAATTGTTTGAAAGTAGGCCTCAATTCTTATTCTCTCATAACTGAATCATTGTTTTATCCTTCTTTGAAGAAATGTAACTTATTGCTTCCTTTATCATTGGTTTTTAATAACTTTTAGATATATTTCAAAATTATATTCTTTCCTTGCTCATGTGATTTCCTTGCCTGTCTTAAGGACTGACATTTTGAACCTCTTTATTCCTCTTATCTGCTCCCTCAGTTCTTTCATTTATATCAAACACTCAGCAAATGCTTATTTTTTCCTCATCTCTTGTTAGATCCTTTTCTCCTCATCTGCTTTTGCTAATGAAATTACAGATGGCAGAATGTACTGAGATGGAGAGATTCTAGTAGTAAAAAGATAAAGGCATAGGAAGGATACTGTTGCAGGGATAGACATTAGGCTTTTGTGTTAGGATGAAAGTGCATTGAAGATCTCCCAAATGACTTCTATATAGAGTGGAATTAACTAACAGGATAAAACACCCATGACTGGATTATCAGTTTACTTCTCCTTGTATGAGGTTAAATATCATTAAAAAAAAATTTTTTAACGTCTTTATTGGAGTATAATTCCTTTACAAAGTTAATAGTTCAATCATTTAGATCATGTTTATAAGACACTGATATTGGAAAATCCGCTCAGGAATGCCAAATTCAGAAAGATGATTTCTATTTCAGGAAACTGACCTCTGCTTCATTCTAGGAGCTATATTACCAGTCTCATACCTTCTATTTTTCCATTTGTTTTATTTAATCAACGTAAATGCAGCTTACCATACCTGTTCTATTGATTTTTGTAACAGATTTCAGTAGTACCCACAGACAGAAACAAAGACAGATCCCTCTTATGCTCTGATTGATGCATTCTTTTACCACACATGACAAAGTGATAGATGTACTTAGTTAACTTTCTCCAAAATCGTTAATGCCACACTCACTGGTTGGCTACTCAGGGATTGGTTAAGTAGCTGTCATACATTTGTTACCTGAAACACTGCAATACTGAATAAATAGCCTATTAATTTTCTTTCAAGATCAACTCCAAGGATTAGTATGAAATACATAGAAAAGAAGTAGAAGAATATACCATGAGCTTCAGAGAGATATTAGATACTGCAAAATTACAACTTAAGCCTGAGATTAAAAAAAGAGAAAGTAAATTGATTTTCTCTGAATTTACACTTGGGAAAATTATTGAAAATGCTAACAAGTTTTCTTGCAAGCCATAATTTAGATGTTGAGTTCTCGGGTATATGTACATAGCATCTAAGTTTTAATCTCAAACCCATAAATATACACAAGCAGTAGAGGGAAAATTTTTATTTTAGAAAACTTTCTAGATATAAGACAGGAATAGAGAATATAGAAAATGTACAGATTAAGCTAAAAGATAATAATTTCACAGTTAGCAAAGGAAACTAATGAATAAATAATTAACGCTCCAGGAAAATGGGGAAAAAAGTTACTGACCTAGAAGAAATCCATCTAATACTAATACTTTAGTGAGGCAATTTAATAGTTCTCTTCTATATGTTATATCAATATTACTCCCATTGATTCTTTAAGTTATAATGAGATTTTCCCTTATGGAATAAAAAGCTATGGTTTATCTTTCTCTTTGAACCCAAGATAATTTCTCCTTTATAGTTAATGAGCAGTAACTAAAGTTATAAGAACCAGTTAGTCAATTGAACATCATGAAGCTCTAAAAGCTTAAAAAGGCTGACTTGCTTTTTCTCCTCCTTATTTGTGGTTTCTATGTACAGTTGAAAAGCAAAGAATATTTTCCTCATATACAGTATTTTCTGTTTTGGGGAAGATTAATTTTACATAGTAACTTTGTTCCTGGAATAGCATAGAGGAAAGAGAAAAAATTAGTAATAATATCTTATATCTGTCTTATGCCCACAGAGAAATGTGGCCAACCAATGGCCAAGAAAACAAAAACATAAACAACAAACACTTCTAAAATAGCAAGCCTCTTTATCCACAGAGAGTTAATATTTGTTCAAGTAATCAGAAATGGAAAAGATTTAAAGGGATGAGCTAGATTGTACAGTTTTCTGTAGGCAGAAGGGGCAGAAGAAGGGAATGTTGTCCTAACCCTGCTATCAAGAAATTTGCAATCTGATGGGGGAAAAGATTACAGACATATACTAGGAAAATCAGTTATTAAAAGATATTTGTCTATTCATTAAACAAGTATTTATTTTGAACCCACTATATTCCAAACAAAGTTCTGGAGTCTGGGAAAGACAATACTGAATAAGATAAAATATAGAGCTTACATTCTACCAAGGCAGGAGACAGACAATAAACAAAGACAAAAACAACCACAGAGAGGCTATGGAGTAAATGCAAAGAAGGGAATGGGCTAGACAGATACTGGTAAGGGATAAGGTGTAGGTTTTTTTTTTTTAGGTACAGTGGTTTGGCAAGTCTTCTCAGGAAATGGCTTTTGAGCAGAGACCTGAACGATGACAAATAGCTAGTAACTGATGTTCTAGGCATAAGAAACAGCAAGGTTAAAGGCCCTGAGGTGAGAACAAAGTTCAGGAATTGCAACAAATTGAGGAACTGAAAGGAAATGTAGCTGGAGCTCATTCCTGTGTGTATGTGGGTAGGGGAGGAGGTGAGGAGGTAGTGAGATATGTACTGTCAGAAATGACTGAGATCATTTTGGCCACCATGGTTTCCCAGTCAGTTCAGCTAATATGTCATGTTACACTCAAATGCCTCAGCTTTATGGCTTGAGGTATTAGAATAATAACATTGTATATCTCTTATAAAACCATTCCCTTTCTATTGATTTTTGTCCAGAGAGATCATCATCGTGTTATTATGATTTCCATTTAGCACTTACTCATCCTTACTGGTTTGTTGAACAATCAATACTCTTTGTCTAGAAGGCAGAAGCCATCTTTATTTCTCTTATCTCTTTTTGGTAAGCATGAGGGAAGGATCACTCTTGCACTGAAAAACAAATTGCTGTGGAAATACGAGTAATAATATCATGTTTCTCTGGTATGTACTAGCAAATTACATTGCTTATTCAGAAAGAATCACTTCTGCTCTCAGCCAAAGCTTTGTAAAATCCAGGCATTTCAAATTGTACCCCACAGCCTGGATGCCTTCATTCAGGCAAAGCTGAGTCCTGAGGCACTGCTACATTTAGAGTAGAGAGCTGCCCTTTAAATCTAGTCAACCAATCATTGACTTGCCTATTTATGATTGAATTTTGCTCTAAAACACCCATTTTAAAAGCAAAACCATTTACCTAAATATCTTTCCATGATACAAATGTCCAACTACTTTCATAACCCCACATTATCATTGTTAGCATGTATTATATAACTTGCATACATGTACTGTGTGGTTAAAAATGAATTATGTCACCTCATGTTCTAACTACCTTAAGAAATAATTTCACAGACATGTTCTTATTAATTTCTAAGTGCTCATAAGTATTGTTCTATATAATTTTGTCCATTTGTCTGTCCCTACTTGATACTAAATAACTCAATGAATATGCTTTCTTTACCCCAAATTTAAAAACTTAGATCTTTATAAATTACTAAAAATACAAATATAACTTAAAATTTATATTCACAGCTAGAGCTTGGAAAAGATAGACTCTCAGCCAAAACTCAGGGCAGATGATATAATATTAATGGATGACAGAAAATAAGGACTACTCTAGCCTAATTAGTTTCTGTCTGTGTTATCTTTGAGAATCATTCATTTGTTCTTTTAAACTGTATTCACTAAATATCCATTATATGCCAAGAGAAATTTCAGGCACATTTTATACAAATAGCTACTGCACACAGGGGTCAAGAAGCAACTAAATAATTATACTGTAATGTTATCATTGCTACAGTAGAGTGGTGTAAAAACTCCAGGATGAAAATATGATAAAGGCAGCCTAAATCTAATGATAGAGGTCAAAGATGACTTTCAGAGAAGGTAGCCCTTAAGAAGGTACTTGAAGCAGGGGTTTTCTTTTTACAATACAAGATAGTGTATTCCAGGGAGAGGGAACAAATATGCAAAGGTATAGAGTCATTACTGAGCATGATGTATATGGGATGTTCCCTATGTTTGTATCAAAAGAAGTAAGTAGTAGATAAGTTTGGAGAGTATGCAGGAATCAAATGTGAACATTTTTACACAGGAACGTAGCATCAGGGGAAGTAGGAGGTGTTTTTTATGGGGGTTCTGGGTTGAGGAATGACACCATTTTCTAGAGTATCAACTATGCTCTACCATGCAGGGATTATTTAGTATTTCAGAAGATCATGGACATGACAAATGGCTGATTCTAATCCCAATGAAGGAAAATAAAAGAAGTAAACAAATGTTACTTACACTTCATCTGATTTTGAGGATTCCAGGAATGAGAATGGCTAGTAAATGTAGAAGAAAATGGTGAATATGGTTAGAAGGTCTTGAGATTCATCCAAAAGCCTCCTGCATTTATATTGACCCAGGGAGGAGGGGGAAGGAGAGATGGAAAGGCTAGGAGTGGAAATGTAATGAGTCAGAGTGAGGAAAAATGCCTCAGCCAAGGCACCCCAATAAGATGGTCTTGATGGAGGTACTGGAAAGTACTTCAGCTGAGGCCCTGATAAGGAAACCTTTGAATGGAGGTGCCTGAGTTAGGAATGAAGATATATGTATGAGTATGGCTGGTCCAGGAGAACCTGGGTCCTTGACTGCAACTCTCTCTAGAGAACTGTCATGCACTGGCTGTGCACCAAGTCTCGTGTGGGGAGGGCAGCTTTCCCCATGAAGCCTGCCAGGCAAAGCCTTGTAATTGCCTGTGGTCAGGCCTGAGGAATCACATATATGCCTTTTGCCCAGTGCCAGACTCTTCAAGTACACACACGCGCGCGCACACACACACACACACACACACATATATATATTTATCCTAGGAACTACTCATGTTATAAATATGAGCAATGCAAGCTCCTCAAAGGTGAATCTATAAGATGTTCTGGGAAGTTCATAATAAACTTGTTATTGTAGTTGTTTGATTTTAGATACTTGGCTATTCTGGATTTATTTTAATTTTACCAATTGGCAGGTCCCATCTCTCTGTTAAGGCAGAGATGTTTCTTTCCTGAAGAAGATGTTTCCTCTTGATTAAATGTACAGCCTACACCACAGTAAAGCACTATCTGAATGAAAACAATTGGAAATGTTGTTTTGTCTAAGAAATAGCTAGAGGGGTTCATGTTTAAAACTTTTTCAGGCTGGCACGCCCAAAAATAGTTTCTTTCAATTTCCTATTAAAATACATGGGAAAACAAACAAACGAAATATCCAAACCCACAACACTGATAATTAGGACAAAGAGGCAACCAACCGCCAAAAGTTGGGAGGATTTTACCCTAACTGGAGGGCTGGGGAAGAACTGGATTAAAGTGTCTTATTAGTGGCCCGCATCAGATTGCCTCATCTGAAATTATTGACAATTTTTATTACTCCCCTGCCCTTTGTCATGCTTTTTTTCCGGAATAAATAAAGGTCTTTACGCACAAGAAATATGATCAGCCATCATTCTAGTACTGTGTGCTACCCTTTGAGGCAGCCAGAGTACAATACACCCAAATACCTGTAAGTTTCTGTCTTTGTATAATTACATTTTAATATTGATAAAGCAACTGGGCAGACAGAGGGAGAGGGATATGGTCAGTGATACACTGCATCTTGGAAGGCATGATCCTCACAATCAAGTATTGAAGATGGAAGTGGAAAGAGAAAGAGCTCTGGAAGCAGTAAGTATTAGGAAATTTAGTTTTTCATCTTCAACATCAATGCTTAGCTCAACACATCTACACTAGAGAAAGTGTGTGAGGAAGGACTGGGCAGAGTTATACACACTTACCTGCTATCCAACCAAAAAACTCAGAGCAAAGAAAAATCTATATACCCACTTTGTTGGTGTGGGCAAACACTGAGTCTAGCTAAATCTCTCCCTAGTTTAAGAATGAGTAAACAATCATATACACACACATTGTGAGGCTCACAAAAATATTGTAGAACAAGCTAACATTATTATGAAGATCAAAAACAATGTTTCTTTGGTAGTTAGATGAAAAATAACAAAGTAATGTGGCATTCTCAGTAGCTGAAAAAATGAAAATCTGGATGAAATAGGGCTAGAAATAAATATTGAAAGATCAAGCTGAAATTAAAATCAACAAGATAAAGGGAAAAGGGAGAGAGAAGGAAATATTAGGATGAAGGGAGCCTGGAAATGGAATTGCAAGATTACAATCTGCATAGGAGGTAAGAAAGATTAAAACTGACATAACAGATAGTCAGTGACAAGGAAGAAAAAATTGTCCCTGAGAAAGAAGAGGAATAGGACAAAGAGATGAAATGCTAATGAAACAGTTAAGAAATGTGGAGGTCAGGGAATATATTTAGATAAATTTTGTCAACATAATAACATTGCAACGTAAAGAAAATATTCATTCCTGTATTTAAATTTATTTATAGAATACTATTCTGGATTCTGGGGATATAGAAGTAAAGAATATGGAAATGTTTTGGCTTTTATGATAAGAAGGACAGAAAATAAACAAAAAGATAAAAAAATAAATAAAAGGGCATCAATATTAATAAGTGTTACGATGAACAAAATATAGGTGAGCGATGTGAGAGAATGTGATTAGAGGTCACTTAAAGTTGAGTGGTCAGGGAAAGCCCCTCTGAGAAAGCAGCCTTTAATCCAAGGCAAGAACAATAAACAAGAACAACAAGCAAGAACAACAACAAAAAACTCTGGAACAGGAATAGTCAGGAACATTCTGTAAAGAAACAATGGCTGTTGAAAAGATCCTAAAATCGGAATAAGCTGGTATATTTCGGGAACTAAAAGGAGAAACGTATATTTTGACTATACTGAGCAAGCGAAAGAGGAAGGTCACAGGTCAGAGAAGGAAAAAGATTATTTAGGACCCTCTAAGCCAGCGTGAGGATTTAGGATTTTATTGTTACTACTATTGGAAGCCATTGGATGATTTTTAAGATCAGGATTGACAAAAATAAGACTTACTTTTTAACAAAAGATCTTCTTTGCTGCTGTGGAAGAATGGAAAATAAGGAAATATCTAGGAGGTCTTTCAAGAAGTTACTGAAGCATTCTAGGTAAGATATAATTGACAGGTGTGTTAGCAGTGCAGATGGAGACAAGTAAACATGTGTTATGCTTTGAAGGCACGATTCATATAGTTATTGAGATACTTCATGTAGGATATGAGGAAAAGTAAGAAACTGAGGATCCAGGTTTTTGTCTTAAGCTGCTAGATGGATGATCAGGTATGTGTGCTGGAGTATAGCAGGTTTGCATTATGTATGTGTGTGTGTTTCTGTGTGGTGTGGGAGGAGACCAAGAGTGCTGTTTTTGAGGCTGGTTAAGTTTGAGATCCATGTTAAAACTGAGATGCCCGTGTGATATCAGAGTGGAAAGGGTAACTTAACTATTGCATATATGTCCTTGGTGTTCAGAGGTGCACTCTGGACTAGAGATATAAGTTCATGAGTTATTAATAGATAAAAATCCAGGTGGAAAAAATACATAGTACACAAGGGAGTAAAATCAGGCTGCTCTAAGAGTCTCTGCATTATTAAGTGACAGAAGTTAATGGAGCAACATATGTAGAGTATGGAAATTTTTAAAATGTGGATCAATATTTGATACTATGTCAAATTACTTATCATATATGAGGGCGGGAATAAGCAATTCCAGATATGTACATACTGCAAAAGTATACTTACCACCCATGCCTTTATAGGAGGGCACTTAAAGTCATGCTTCCAAGCAATTGAGAATGAATCAAAATTTAGTATTCAGTAATAATGATGTGGTGGGTTTGTACTCCCCTTCTAGAAATATATTCTAAGGAAATAGTCTGAAATATGGATGCAAATTTATGCACAAAAATGTTCATTGTAGAGTCTTTATCAGTAATGAAAATTGTAGTCAACATTAGGAGAAAGTCCATATGGTGGAATACTAGGAAGACATTTAAAATTATGTTTATGAATAATTTAAATTACATAGAAAACAATTATGAAACACAGATAAATGAAAAAAGCAGTATGCCAAATTATAGGTACAGTATCATCACTATCAATCTGTGTAGAAAAACATCCTGGAAAGGAAAAATTTAAATGTCACTGGTGTTTGCCTCTGAGAGATGGAATTACTCTTTTCCAGTTTCATTGTTATTTTTCATACTTTGTAAGATTTCTAAATCAGTATTATTTATGTAATGGAAAACTATGTTTTAAAAATTTTCAAACTTGGAAAGGCATTGTAAAGTTTATGAAAACATGGGATAATTGTTATGATATAAAGCGAAGTGAAAAAGCAGAATAAAAATTCAGTATGCATTACTGATTCAAACATATAAAAATGTAAGTAAATAGTGCATGTGGAGAAGCTTAAAGAGACAATCATATAAAAAATATCAGTATTCACAGGAGTCAGAGAATATTGTAAATTTCAAGTTAAAAGTGAGTAGGGAAACAAACAAAATTCTAACAGTTACTGTTGGAACTCCCTTCAGGGCTGCAAGCTTATGAATGCAGAGATTAATGCAGAGAAAGAGGAATCTAAATGGAGCAAAGGTAGTGAATAGAAAAGGGAAGATGAAAATGTAGACAAAGCTCAGGAAAGAAAGTCAATCCCAGGAAGAGAAAGTCCAACACTAAGTGCCAAAATCCTGAACACAGATCAGAGACTTACTAGAGTCTAGAGCAAGGGGCCTAGAGGTGCGTAGCATTGGAGGCAGACTCAGAGCTAATGGGAGAGAAGAGATGCCCCTTCAAGGCATGGTAGTGTTTGAAAAAAAAAAGAAGAGGGAAAAATTAAAGGCCCTGCAGAAGCAGCATAGAACCGCAAAATAAGACAATCCATCCTCAATGCCAACCCTTAATGAAACTACATGTCACTATACTAGCAGAAGAGAGCACTCATGAGATAGGAACCCTGTCCACAAATACCTCAAAATAGAAAAAAATCAGAGCAATTCCATACCAAACTACTCAAACAAAACAAAACAAAACAGAAAGCTTTTAATCTGTTAAAAATGTTTCTAAATATCCAGTCAAATGGAGAACAAATCTATCACAAAACAATCTCAAATGAATTAAATAAATCAAGTATATTTTTAAAAAATGACTCTAAATTCAAGAATTAAGAGCAAAAATAAGCAAAAACAAAAAAGTGTGAAGTTTGATAAGAGTTGACAGAAAACTCAGGAAAGAAATTTTAAAAAAAACTTAAAAATATAAAAAATTAAGGATAAAATTCAAGGTGCTCAAGGGAGAATAAAACTGAATGAAAATTTAATAAAGGACATTGAAAGAAAAGGAAAATAACCACCAATATAAACATTAAAAAGAGGAAAATTAATAACAGCTAGGAAAAAAAAGTGTTTAAAATGGAGGACATGAAAAGAATATCTATATGTTTGGAACTAGAATCTCTTAAGAAGAATAACAAAACAATGAAACTAATATTTTTAACTATAATCCAAAAAACTATTTTCCAGCAAAAATTAAATCTATGTCAGCATACTGAAAAAAACTCATTGTTGTATCTGGAAAAGCTTGGGCCAGGTTGACTACTCAAAAACATATCAAGGTAAAATTATTAGACTTTAAGGACAAAACATTCTTAGAGCCTACAGGAAAAATGACAAAATTATTTATAAAAATAAGAAAGCAATATGGTCACCAGATATTTCAAGAGCACATCAGCCATGGCAAGGTGATAGTGGAGAAGGATTTTCAAGAAACTCAAGAAAATGTAGTGTGGGCCAAAGATTTTATGTCTAGCCAATCTGTTCTTCAAATATTAAAAGTGCAAAACCCTCTAAAGAAATCTATTAGAGGAAGAGCTCCATCCTGGAAAAACTCAACAATGGTAAGTATTTAGTATATTTAATTTTAGATCTAGATCTAAGACTAAAAAAGGAGTGAGGACATGGTGGAAGAATAATACAGATGGCCCCAGACATAGGATAGTTTGAGTTATGACCTTTTAACTTCATGATGGAGGGAAAGCAAAGAGCATTCAGTAGAAACCATACTTTTTTGAATTTTGATCTTTTCCCTTCACCTGATGCTGGGCAGTGGCAGCAAGCTGCAGCTACCAGTCAGCCACGCAATCACGAGGGTGAACAACTGATCCACTTACAACCATTCTGTACCCAGACAACCATTCTGTTTTTCACTTTCATACAGTAGTCAATCAATTACATGAGATACTTAATACTTTATTATAAAATAGGCTTTGTGTTAGATGATTTTGCCCAACTGTCGTCTAATGGAAGAGTTCTGAGCACATTTACGGAAGGCCAGACTAAGCTACTATGTTCAGTAGGTTAGGTGTATTAAATGCATTTTCGACTTACGATATATTCAAGTTATGATAGGTTTATCAGATGTAACCCTATAGGAAAGTGTGGAAGATCTGTTTATAAACATATTTCTCACAAAGTAGGAGAATGCAACTAAGAAATGAAAGGAAAAGAGAAAACTAGAATATGAACACTAATTGTAATATAAGTATTGGGTAAATATCAAGGAATGCCATTTATTTATTTATTTAACATCTTTATTGGAGTATAATTGCTTTACAAAGGTGTGTTAGTTTCTGATATATAACACAGTGAATCAGCTATACATATACATATATCCCCATATCTCCTCTTTCTTGCATCTCCCTCGCACCATCCCTATCCCACCCCTCTAGGTGGTCACAAAGCACCGAGATGATCTCCCTGTGCTATGTGGCTGCTTCTCACTAGCTATCTGTTTTATGTTTGGTAGTGTATATATGTCCATGCCACTCTCACTTCGTCCCAGCTTACCCTTCCCACTCCCCGTATCTTCAAGTCCATTCTCTACGTCTGCATCTTTATTCCTGTCCTGCCCCTTGGTTCTTCAGAACCATTTTTTTTTAGATTCCATATATATATATGTTAGCATGCAGTATTTGTTTTTCTCTTTCTGACTTATTTCACTCTATAGGACAGGCTCTAGTTCCATCCACCTCACTACAAATAACTCAATTTTGTTTCTCTTTATGGCTGAGTAATATTCCATTGTATATATGTGCCACATCTTCTTTATCCATTCATCTATCAATGAACACTTAGGTTGCTTCCATGTCCTGGCTATTGTAAATAGAGCTGCAATGAACATTGTAGTACATGACTACTTTAAATTATGGTTTTCTCAGGGTATATGCCCAGTAATGGGATTGCTGGGTCTTATGGTAGTTCTAGTTTTAGTTTTTTAAGGAACCTCCATCCTGTTCTCCATAGTGGCTGTATCAATTTACATTCCCACCAACAGTGCAAGAGGGTTCCCTTTTCTCCACACCCTCTCCAGCATTTGTTGTTTGTAGATTTTTTGATGATGGCCATTCTGGCTGGTGTGAAGTGATACCTCATTGTAGTTTTGATTTACATTTCTCTAATGATTAGTGATGTTGAGCATTCTTTCATGTGTTTGTTGGCAATCTGTATATCTTCTTTGGAGAAATGTCTGTTTAGGTCTTCTGCCCATTTTTGGATTGGGTTGTTTGTTTTTTCGATATTGAGCTGCATGAGCTGCTTATAAATTTTGGAGATTAATCCTTTGTCAGTTGCTTCATTTGCAAATATTTTCTCCCATTCTGAGGGTTGTCTTTTCATCTTGTTTATGGTTTCCTTTGCTGTGCAAAAGCTTTTAAGTTTCATTAGGTCCCATTTGTTTATTTTTGTTTTTATTTCCATTTCTCTAGGAGGTGGGTCAAAAAGGATCTTGCTGTGATGAATGTCATAGAGTGTTCTGCCTATGTTTTCTTCTAACAGTTTTATAGTGTCTGGCCTTACATTTAGGTCTTTAATCCATTTTGAGTTTATTTTTGTGTATGGTGTGAGGAAGTGTTCTAATTTCATTCTTTTACATGTAGCTGTCCAGTTTTCCCAGCACCATTTATTGAAGAGGGGAATGCCATTTAAAACTGGCAATGCAGATAGAAAAGAGATTAATTTTAAAAGGAGGAATTCAGGGCACTAGTAAAGGTATAATACAAAGGTAATCACAGTTTTAGAAAAGTATAAATCTTCTTAAGTAACGAAGCAAGGAAAACAACTAACAGTGAGGGGAAACACAGTAAATATAATACACACCGTAATTATGGCATAAAATGATGCAGCAGAATTGAGGCAAATCATATCAATAATTATCAATGAGCTTAACTCACCTAGCAAAGAAAAGGATTTTCAAACTGTCTCATGAAGGTAAACCTAACTCTATGTATATATGACACACCTGAAACCAATTAAATCAAAAAGGCTAAAAATAAAGAGATGGACAAAGATATACTGGGTAACTGAAAGCAATAAGAAAGCAGATACCAGACTAAGGAGAAATAAGCCAAAAACAAAAAAAGAGAGAGAGAGAGAGAAAAAACACTCAATGAAATAAAGACATTTTTTTCTAATTGATAAAAGTCATGGTTTACAATGAATATTTAACAGCTGTAAATAACTATGCAATATATAATTAGAATCCATGAGTCCACACTGATAAAGCCATACTTAGATAGATATTTTAAATTAAAGATGATAGATAAATAAATACACAGAAGATAGATAAGGTGAGGGAAAGTTCTTTATTATGATGAAATGTCAACTAATCAATATGAAAGAAGTAATTAATGTGAAAAAATCACTATTTTACAATTATCATAGTAAAAATTGATTCAGGCAAAAATTCATCAAATTCAGCATCTTATGGGAGGATCAAGTTTGATGAGGGCAGGATATTTACATAGTCTCCAAATTATATATTAATTCTAAAAGTCAAATTATATTAATGCATACAAACTGTAAGTGCAGAAACTGGATAATCCCTTAATGCAGTCATTTAAACAACATCACAAGTAGAATACAAATGTATATCATATGTCTTGGAATGTGATACCTTAAGGATATAATATGCCTAATGTCATATTCAAGCCAAAAATCCATAGCCTGATTCAAATTTGGGGAAAACATCAAACTGTAATTGAGAGACACTCTATAAAATAACTGCCCTATATTCTTCAGATATATCAATGTCATGTAAAAAAAAGGCTAAATGTAACTGCTCCAGATTAAAGGAGGCTAAAATGATGCATCAACTAAATACAATATGAGATCCTGGATCTCTCTTGAACTAGAAAACAAATTCTATAAAGATATTATTGGGACAGGTAGAAAATGGGCTGTAGGTTAGTTAGAAGTATTTTATCAAAGTTAAATTTCCTAAAATTGAAAAATAAATAAGTTATATCTTTGAAGGTAAGAAGAGCCTATGAAAATCAGTAAAAAGAGAGAAGGGTAAAGGTGATTGGTGTTGATGTGAGTAAATTCTCACTCTTTATTACATACTGTAAGAATTCCTAGGATTTTTGGTTTACCCAGTTTCTTAACACCCTCTTGTTTGGTAGCATGGGAGGAGCTGTGGAATAGAGCCAGATTTCTGTTCCCATTATGACCCAAACCCGAAATGCAAAAATGTTCTTGGGACTTCACTGAATTGGAATGGGCTCATCAGCAAAAGGGAAGACATAAAGCCCATGGCCATTGGCTATCGGACTAAGCAGTATAATCCCAGATATCCTGAGGGACATCTTATTACAACACAGATATTTCAAAACCAAAAAAAAAAAAAAAACCAACAAATCTACCAACCCGTCATAAATCTATAAATATGAATACATTTGAAATAGCCCTGCTTTCAATACAGAGGAAAAAGGTGAAGAAAATATGTAAGAACATAAAATATGACTCCATTATCTTCAAAGCTCTGACAATTTTAATTTGAAATCTATTTTTAATGCATTAATTTTTTTTTCTTTTTTTCAAGTGGAATTTATTGAGCCTTTTTTATGGTTGTGTGTTAGATGTTGAACTGAAATAGCTTCTGAATAGTCTATTCTTGAATTATTTCTCTTCTCTCCATTTCTAGTGCTAGTTCAATCTCTCAGGGTAGTGACTCAAGTACTTCTTAACTGATATGGCTACTTAAGTTTATCTCCCATATAATCTGTCCAACCTGTGACCTTCAGATTTATCTTTGTCAAATATAAATCTGCCCATGCTACACCCTGTTTTAAAATTTTAATAGTTTTCTTGCTCTGTAGGATAAAGCCAGATGCCTCAACATATTACACTTGTTTTTTTTTTCTCCCAACCTCCCTTCAGTTGATGCAGTGTTACTTTCTGCTTTTGGAAAAAACATATCATCCTTTTATACTTTTGCTTAATCATGCCCTCCTTCTTGGAGTTATTTTCCTTGTGCTTCTAGGACACAGAGGCCTTAATCAAAATGTTTCTTCTCTCACCCAACAATATTTAGAACCCCCAAGTCTGGGATCTCATGGCCCATTGTATCTGAACTCTTTTGTGCTAGCGTTTATTTCTACAGTGCTTCTTTTCCTCCTAACTGTATCATAGCATCTATGATGAAGGCATCTCATTTTATCACAGTGCTTGTGCAATGTTTGGATTCTGTTAGTATTTTAATAAATATTTGTCAAATAGAAAGATAATATTTACCATGACTACATAATTAAGTCACCTGGAGAAGAAATTAAGATATTAAGAGAATGGTATATACAAGAAAACCCCCAAAGACTTCAGAAGCAAGAACTCATGTTGCACAAACAGACTGAATTCATGTACTTCCCATTTCAAAGTTTCAAACTGTACCTAATGATACCCCATTAACAACACCCAAGATGATTTTGAAAACATTAAAGATGTTGGACAGAATTAGACATCTGGCTTGAAATAATTCCAGTGGGATATAGACAGGCAGTCTCTTTGAAGTAAAGATATTTATGCAACACAGAAGAATTATCAAATACCCTACCTACTGCCAAAGAGCGGCTGCAACCAAATATTAAATAATGTGAAAGAGAAAATGAGGCCACAATTCTCTCAATGGGATATAAACCAAGAATAGGCCTTGTTTCAGACATGTATTTGGACACAAGCAATGCATTTGTTCAATAGTCTTGTCTTTCACACAAAACAATAAAAAACGAACAGAAAATAAAATTTTGCATTTCAGAAATTTAACTCATTTATTAATTTTTGAGTAATGCTTTGATTTCAATCAAGGGCAATATAAAAAGTAAGAGTTTAATTACTAAGTGTATGACTTTTTCTACTTACATTATTTTCATATTTTTTTATTTTAAGTAGACCTATGTGAATACTTCAAATGATTCAATTATTAATAGTACTTAAAACTATGAACAAGAAAATAATTATTTTTTATGGCACAGTTTCTCTTATTTGCATACATAATGACACATTTATCGGAGGCTTTTGAGAGATAAGAAAGAGGTGGATAATGTACAGAATTTATAAACATTTCCAGGATATCTTTATAGTTCCTTATTGTCCTCCTTCTCTGCTGTGGGATTTGAGTCGTGGTTCCTTTCAAACTACATTATAAACAACCTGAATTTCTCTGATTATATTTTAATCCTATTTCCTCCTCTTTCCATCTTGAGGAGAGATGATTACCATTTGTAATGTTGAAGATAGTTATGAAACCATCTTCCCTTTTTAATTTCCTAGAATATGTCCAACTTCTATCTTCCTTCTTGAGATTGTTCAACCATTACTGCTTCTGGTCCCTTTCCAGATTCTTCACAGCAGTCATTTCTCAGAAAATCATGCACACCTGATAGAGGGATAGAGAATGATGTAGGGGGATACACGTATCACAAAGGTTCTGCTGGACCAGTCTCAAAAATAGAATCCATTTAGCAAAAGGAAATTCCAACATCTTTGCAGCAGAATTTTATCTCAGTGGATCAAGCAATCTCTCTGGCTTGAATTGGGTTCCTGGGCATTGACATTATGGTAGGATTATCACTTGTATTATTTGATTAATCATGTGAATAGTATCCCGCCCACTTTTTTGAGTCATAATCCAAGTTCTTCAGGGATTGATGATAATACTAATAACAACAACAATAATAATAAGCAATGATACTTAATATTTATTGAACAATTGTCATGTGTTGACACTTTGTTAAGGGCTTTAGATATATTACCTCATAACAACTGAATGAAATGAGGAATATTATCTACCTTTGATACATGAGAAAGTACAGAGTGATTACTTACCCAAGAGCCATAAGAAGGCAAAAACAAAATATGATCCCAAGCATAATACCCAGGGCCTGAACTCTTAGGCACCATTTTATATTGCTGCTGGAAAGGAAATCTGAAGATGGTAGGAAAAATGAGATGGTCAGTTGTTGGTAGGACATGGATAATTCAACTCAATTCACTAAATGTTGATTATGAACCAGAGTGTAATAAGTCTAGTGAGGTCAGAATGCATCCAGAAAGATGTTAACATGCTCTGTAACAGTGGAAGGATATGATTTCTAGACAAATTCAGGATTATATGTGAGATAGTGAGGTATCTAAGGTCAGAAATCCAGGAAATTTTGGCAGACCAAAGGGTTTAGGCGTATATAAAATATGAGAGCTGACATCTATCCACTGTCCAAGAGAGCCAGGTGAACTTAAGGCATCCAATCATTCAGAAGGTGGAGCAGTAGAACATTTTGACATCATTCATTAAGGGAGCCTAATTCTGGAGCAGGAAGTATTTGTCCTTTAGACTCACATACTTTTAGAAAGACAGTTTAAGAATCTTGGGAGTAGTTTCAGTTAGAGGGAGACTCTGAAGAACTTAGGTAAATAATCTTTCTGCCTATGCTAGTCCCTGAGCTTACTAAAATGATTCTGTTCTTACCATCAAAGGATTTATTCTCTCTTTTGTGAGATAGCCATATACCCAGAATGAAGCAAATGAAGCAAATGAAGCAAATGATCATAGCTGACATGTATTACATGCTCAGTAGGTGCCAAGCATTATACTAAGTACACTCTGATGATAAGTTACAAATGTGAGAGTATGCACTAAATGTTAGGTGGAAGTCCAGAAAAGGTAGTGGGGACAGGACTTGGGTCATAATGGTAAGCTTCATGAGAGTAATGAATGTTGGGAGGTACTTCTACATGGGTCTCATTCATTTTTCATGTCTTATGAGCACAGGCACTGTTTATACAAACAACTTTTGTTCTGAACTATCTTTACAAGCATGTTTGTATACTAAACAGTCATGAAAGGTAGAAATAGTGTATCTTTTCTTGCAGAACAGAAGGCTGTCCAATATGGTAAAAATAATGCTTCCCTCTGGGGAAGATTTTGGGCAGGCTTGTTTGCATCCAGTGTAAAAGATTCAGGTCTCCTAATCTTGAATTCCTTGGCTGTGACACAAACCCTTGAATACATAACATCCACCTGGGTTGCTTCATGTTGCTTTCATGAGATTTGTGGGCCAGGAGAACCAGTGCAAACTTGAAGTTCATAAGCTTGCTATGCTTTGTCTCTGACCCAGGAGTTTTATGTCTTCTGTCATAAAACTGTCATAAAACTTCATCAGGAAACTCTGGTAGACTAACCTGTTAGCTTTTAAGTAGAGATCCTTTACAGTTCTTGGCAATAGACCTTAAAGAAAGGATGAAACTTATAAAATCAGATAGGGATAGTAAGACATCTCAGAGTAAAACACTGATACATGAATTGATTAGGGTACAAAGAACAGATCAGTTTGATTAGACTTACATATTTGAGTAGGGAACTAATGTTAGACAAACTGAGGTTAGATATTATAGAACTTTGAGCAGTAAGTAGTATGGAACTTAATCCAAGAAATTCAAAGAGCCACAAAACATTTCAAAGCAAAGGATTCTTTCCTTTTCTGTTTATACTCTCTCTTAAAAGGCCCCACCTGGTACCTTGATTTTACTAATCAGCTGTAGGCATATCTTCTTCATAATATGGACAATCCATCTGTATATATACTTAGCAACAATCCCATATTTTCAAACCTTTCTAGATAAATTACTGTTTACACATAATTAAAACTATAGTTGATTCTAATTCCGATTTAGTGATTCTCACCATTAAGTTGCTACCAATATTCAGGTGAGAGAAATATTTCATTCACTTTTGAAAATGATTACAACTGAGATTTCTATGTTAATTTCATCTGCGATAAAGTATAATTTATTATTAACTTGGCTTTACAAAGGAACTAAACAATTGGTGACATTCTTATGGGAAAGCTATTTATGTGATGAGTTGCAACTGGGTTCATTTCTTTCTGTTCTTCTGCTTTTCTCAAATAGTTAAATATAGACCCTAGGATTTAGGTATGAAAAATAAAGTACAACACTGGGATGTACATGTGTATATTTACTATTTCTGCCTTTGATGTCTCACATAAATTATCTTTTGAAAAGTTGTACATTTCAAAACAGTACTTATGAGCTTATAGTGAACTAGGTTCATCTATTCACTGTAGAAAAAGAAAGAAAGAAAGGAAGGAAGGAAAGAAAGAAAGAAAGAAAGAAAAATTTGCTCTAATTAAATGTGAAGTACATTTCATACTTTTAGTATTACATTTGGAAGGTAGTTAATTATAGGTATTGAAAAAGGATAATCCTTATTCAAACCCTAGCAATCAATATGTTCTTAATATAGTGCTACTACTTACCTTTTTTTTTTTTTTTGCGGTACATGGGCCTCTCATTGCTGTGGCCTCTCCCGTTGCGGAGCAGAGGCTCCGGACGCGCAGGCTCAGCGGCCATGGCCCACGGGCCCAGCCACTCCATGGCATGCGGGATCCTCCCGGACCAGGGCACGAACCCGTGTCCCCTGCATCGGCAGGCGGACTCCCAACCGCTGCGCCACCAGGGAAGCCCTACTTATCATTTTAAGCCATGAAAGTTCTTCTACTCTAGCAAGAACCATAATCTCCAAGAAAAAAAAAAATTCTCCTCCTCAAACATTTGATTAAGAGAGTGAATTCTAGAGAACTCTTTGAAGATTTCTCTATTAAAAAATCAGGGCTTCCCCCATGCCGCGGAGCTGCTGGGCCCGTGAGCCATGGCCGCTGAGCCTGCGCGTCCGGAGCCTGTGCTCCGCAGCGGGAGAGGCCACAGCAATGAGAGGCCCGCGTACCGGAAAAAAAGTAACAAAAATCAAATGATATTTTTAAGCATGATATTTATGTTTGGCTGAACAGCTAGAAAAAGAGAATTACCTTTTGACTCCATCACAGAATGAGGCACTCTGTAGCATGCTGCTAAAAGAGAATGTTGTTTCTGCTGAAAAGTGAACACGTTGTAAATCATCATGACTCTTATTAACATGTAAACATTAGGCTAATCTCTCTCCAGGATTGGCTCATTATTTATTTTTTCAGGGGTTCACAGGGAAGATTCTTTGCTTTCTCTTGTCACTCACAATATGTGACCTTTATATTACGAAAGCTGTATGTATGTATGTATGTATTTAGATAGATAGACAGATGATAGATACAAATCTGGGGTAGAGATGGCAAATAAATGACAATGTGCTACTGCTCTCACATTCCATGCCCATGACAGATATTACTTCGTACCAAGTCCAGTAGTAACCTCAGATTTCTTCACAGAGCAGTTCTCTGGCCAAACACTAGCAAAGAATGAAAGTTAGCCTGGGAATTAAAAGAGTATTCTTGCTCTAATAATATAATATATTTGATTTCTAAGCCACATTGGAATTCTGGCTAAGTGTAAAATTCTTACCCAAGTAATGCATAGGCCTTCTTTAGTTGAATCCATTGCATACCTGCCTCATATATTTGTCCATTTATAAAATATTTGTCACTGCACAGCTATTATAGCAAAGCACTGGTTGAAAACCTGCCAAATTTTATGTATCTAGAAGGCCCGCAAGACATCATCTACTCATGCTGCTTCATATTACACATGAGAAAGTTGAGATCATATAGGGGAAGTGACTTGATCAAGATCTTACAACTAGCAAGTGACATAGCCAAATCTGGAACCTAGGACTTTGGAAGAATTAATTTAACTAAAATCTGGTTCAAGTCACATTTTTGTACCTTAACTTGGTAAAGAGATGTCTCCAGACAGAAAATCCCAACAGCTGTTTGTCATTGGGATTCAAATGAGAGAATTTGAATACTTGGGCTAGTTAATAGAATAGACAAAGCTTCTTAAAAACAGTTACTAAATTTTGGGTACAGTGGTATCTCATCTGTATAATGGGGGAAATGCAAGTATCTCATAGGATTGTTAAGGGGATTAAATGTCTTAGTATAATTAAAGCATCTAATTGAAACATTGGAAGCAGCCTTTTACAATGTATTTTCTAGTATATTATTTTTATTTATCTTCAAAAATAGCACCATTACCAAATAGTTTTATGAGTAAATTGAAACAACCCTCAGAGAACTTTGTCATTCATGTTATAGCAATCTTTCAATTCATAGAATATTATAGCATATATTATAATATTATAGCATAAAGAAATCAATTTAAAGACTCATTTTAAAAAGTTCAAATAACTTCCAAATCACAGTTTTAAAGAATATGAACACACAGCTGTATGAGACTATATACATACACACAAACACAAATATAAATACTATAGGTCATTTTTGCTAATAAACCTAGACTTTAAAACAAGTAAATAGAATTCAGAAATACATTTAGAGAAGTGAATAAGGTTTGTACTAGGGATATGAGTTTAGACAAAAATTAGAAATCTGCTTATTTGTTATACTATGTTAATAAATTAAGGTAAAAAAATCATATGACCATCTCATCAGCTACAGGAATAATAATAAATTCAACACCCACTCTTGGTTAAAATACAAACATGCAAACTTACATTAGCAAACTAGGAATAGAAGAAAACTTTTAAAATTTCATAAAGCTCATTTTTAGAAACCAAAAAACAAGCATCACTGATACTATAAGTAAATCCAGGAGCAATATAAGGTGCCTGATTTCATTACTGCTATTTGACATTGTACTGAATGTTTTGACTCAGGGTTTCTACCTTTGGCACTGTTATTGTAGACCAGATAACTCTTTGTGTGGGAGACTGTTCTGTGCAATGTAAGATGTTTACCAAGATCTTTGATTTCTAATCACTTGATGTGAATAACATCTCCCTAGTCATGACAATCAAAAATGTCTCAGGGGCTTCCCTGGTGGCTCAGTGGTTGAGGGTCCGCCTGCTGATGCAGGGGACACGGGTTCGTGCCCTGGTCCGGGAAGATCCCACATGCCGCGGAGCGGCTGGGCCCGTGAGCCATGGCCACTGAGCCTGCGCGTCTGGAGCTTGTGCTGCGTGGCGGGAGAGGCCACAACAGTGAGAGGCCCACGTACTGCCCAAAAAAAAAAAAAAAAAAAAAATCCATAGTGTGAATTCCCACCCATGTGTCAGAAGGATGGAAGACTACAGTTTACCTGCAACTTCTTGAACCATGCCTCCTTACCAGCACAGCCTCTGTGCTTCCTGGTTGAGAAGTGAATACAGGTGTTTTTCTAAATGTTGAAACAAAAGGGACTCACTAGTGAGCTGACATGAGCCCAGAGCTCAGATTTTGAAAATCTAAACCCAAGGCCTATCATCATCAGGCTGCATAGAGAATAGGAAGTGGTGAACAGGGCCCACTCACAGACCAGGGAAGCTGTCCAGGGAGACATCTCTATGTGCATGTCACTTTTAAAAATGTTGCCATAAGAAAGGAAACTGACAGAGCTGTTTCTCCCAGAAAATCATTCCGTTGTTTGCACAATGCCAACACTTGTCTTAGACATTCCCATCCTACACCCTCTTTCTCCTTACTTTTAATTTCTTTTCATTACATATACAGTTTAAACTCATTGTTTTTTTTATTATCCTAAAGATAAAACAAACACAGAAATGGAGACGTAGGTAAGCAGGGATGGGGGAGTGCACAGAAAACCTGAGCTCTTAATTTCACGTTTTTGTGTTTTAAAAGCTTTTCAGTGTTAAGAGGTACTTGTCTGGGTCTTAGGTTAAAGACTCACATAATTATGGTTTCTTTGTGGAATCAAAACGCCTGATGCATCAAAAAGCATGGTGTCACCACAAGCTGGTGGACCTCACAGTAGAGACTCTCTGCCAAAGCTTTTTGTATAAAACGTTTTACATAAATAAAATTTTACTGTACAAATTTAGTTCATGAGACCAGAGTGACCAAATCATGTATTGGCATACACTGAGTATTCACAAAGATTTAATTATTATTATTTTTGTTATTGTTCTTTTTTTCTCACCAGAATTTAGGAGACAGAGGCAATGACAAGGAAGAAAGTTGTATTCCTATTTTGCGGAAGGAAATGTCATTTTATTTTTCTTCCAGACCTGGTTTCATTAGGCTCCTCTTTGTGAATTTTTTCCTAATAATAAACTTCTTTGGACAGCATGTTTCCCTTCTCTGTACTTTTCCATTTATCTAGAATATATTAAGTGCAAAATAAAAGTTAGCTAAATCAATGAATAGATAAGTGAATGAAAGAAGTTAACAAGAAAATAAAATTAATCAGATCAGGTATTTCTGTTAATTTGATATTTTAAAAATATTGCTAATGCAAATACTTTGTTTTGGCCCTAAATACCCAATGATAGAATCAAAAACTTTTATTTATTTTTGAATCAGCTAAGAATTATTTCCTTTGTTTTGTTAGTGTACACTAGAACTCAGTCCTAGGCTTTACTGCCAAATTCCTTGTAAATACTTTAGATTTCAGTTCACAAGGGTATTGGGATCTAGCCATGAGAAAGAAGAAAAAGAAAACACTTAACTTGGAGTCTTATTTAAAATAATTACTCATCTTCTCTAGAAAATTTCATAGCAATGTATCTAAAAATCTAGCACTTTTTTTTTTTCTCTCAGAAAAAATTAGTAACTGCTCATGCAAGTAACTGGATGTGACCAGGTTTCTAAATGGGGTTTGAGAGTTTTCTATGTATTGTTATAAATTACCTTTATTTTTTTTTTTGGTTTTGCTGTCTTCTGAATATTTATCAAGGAAAATAACAGATGCATATAGGTAATAAAATGCAAATTGTGGATTCAGTCCATGGTTACCCATGGAAGGACGCAGAGGACAACCTGGGACCTTCTTTCCCAGTGTCAGGGTTTAGTTCAAGCTCTCCCAGCAGGGACACCAAGAAGTCCTGCACAAGAGCTGATGCATTCACTGATTCCTCGGTTCAGAACAGATGATTGCTAACATCTCTTCCGTTACCCTGCAGGTTTTTGAGAGTTTATAATGAGCGAAATATAAAGTGCATTATTTAATATGAATTTTAAGAAATGACCCCATTGTTAAATATATAATGTTGCATACAGACAGCTAAATATATATATACACACATATGCATATATATATATATGCATATGTGTGTATATATATATTTCATATATATGCATATATATTCCATATATATATATATATATATATATATATATATATATATGGAAAAAAAGAATGAGCTATCATGATGAAAAGAAACCTGATGGGGTCTTTGGAAGGAGAAAGGAGTTTATTTCTAGAGAAAGCTGACATAAGAAATGAATTAACTGTCTTGGAAATTCTGTAAATATATGTCTTTAATTTCCAGTGTTTACCAAGATCAGAAAATTCCAACATTAAAGATTATGATTATGTGGTTTATTTTGAATTTATTGTTAACATAAAAATGTTTTAATCATTAAAAAATTACAAACGTTTGCAATATTGTGAACATTGGCAGAGATATAATGGAATCACTGTGTTGGCATTTGGAGTATGTGGCTTCTAAATGCCTTTTCTTTTTGTAGGATTTGTTCACACATTAATTTGGATGCTTACATTAAACTGTATAATTGCTGTTAAACTCTCAGATCAGTTCTAATTATTCCAGTACTGATTATTGTATTTGTGGGCAGCTTTCCTTTGCTTTCCTTTTTTACTATACCCTATGCCACTCCCCAAACAACTTCTGATACATAAAAGAGGCATTATTCTCATAGTCCCTGACATCTAGTTCTACTTTAATGACTTGGCTGAAACAAATCTCTAAGAAGACTCACTAATGGGACAATTTAATGGATTCCTTTTAATCTCCACACTTCTTGTCCTTTCTGTAGCATTTGAGACATTTGAGTCAGTGAAGTATGAAAACCCTGTTTCTACAAGTCTTTTCTTTGGCTTCTGTGCTGTTATGATGTTATGCTCCCTTTTGTCTCCTTTACTTACTCTCCCTTTTCACTCTCCCTTTATATAAGCACATACTAGAATTCACCATCAATATTTTCTTTTTCTTTTTTTTTGTAGTCACTCACTGGTTACCGTGTCATTCAATTTTCCAGTTACAAGGATCTCTAAAGTTCTTTTCTTTAAGCCTCAGCATTCTCTTAAGTCTTGAAAAAAATGATTCCCTGGTTATCTCAAAAATCTACATGCTAGGGCTTCCCTGGTGGCGCAGTGGTTGAGAGTCTGTCTGCCGATGCAGGGGACACGGGTTCGTGCCCCGGTCCGGGAAGATCCCACATGCCGTGGGGCAGTTGGCCCCATAAGTCATGGCCGCTGAGCCTGCGCATCCGGAGCCTGTGCTCCGCAGCGGGAGAGGCCACAACGGTGAGAGGCCCGTGTATCGCAAAAAAAAAAAACAAAAAAACTACATGCTAAAAATTCAGTTTTTTATTTTAAGCACTATTTCATACTCACCCACTTCCAAACCAACTTCTCTTCCTGGTCTGAATGTTGTCATCATCTACTGTATCTCAGATTCAAAAGCTTGATGTCAATGTTGACTTTGCCTCTTACTTCATATGTCAAATACAATCATTTACCAAGTCCTACTGAATTTTTGAACTAATTAATTCGGCACCTATTATATGACAGAAATGACATTTAGCACTTTGCATATACTATGATTTAAATCCTCAGAACATGACAGTGAAGGCATATTACTGTCCACATTATGAAAAATTTGGAAATAAAGGTTCAGTGTGTGTAAGAAACTTGCCTAAACAAGCAGAAGTTGGGCAGGAACTGGCATTCAAATTCAGGTTTCTTTATAATAATGTCTAGTGTTCATTCCTCCAAACTATATTATTTTTATTTCCATAAAGTCTCATAGCCTTCTACTCCTTCATAGTCCTCTTAATTCCACAAAACACTGCACTTCTTCTTGCCTGTACTCTGATTCTAATTCCTTGTTACTTCAATTTTTCCTAAATTGCATCTTTATCATATTACTCTTCAATAAATTTTAACTGCTCCTCGTTTGCAAATTATGTTCAGATCCATTAGACATGTTTGTCAGTTGGAACTTCTTGCTTATGGTCAACAGAAGGTGATTCTGATTAAGTTGTGCAAAACAAAAGGAAAAACAAAACCTTTATTACCCTCCCCACACACACACAAACAAGAAGTTTATTGTAAGGATACTAAGGGGCTTACTAAAGTAAAGGAGAAGTGGGGCCTTGGGAAGGACCAGAAAGTGGGTAGATTCTGATGGTGGGATTCAGAACCTTTGCATGTAGGTGCTGAAGTTGATTTAGCTCCAACAGTCCTTTGGTCCATGTGCCTCCTTGGTCAAGACTCAGATTCCCAAGTGACAGATTAATTGGCATACGTGGGGTTATATGTCTACCTCTTGGGGAGAGGGATGAATGGTAACATTATTTATAATCTTAACTGGACGACAAGGTAAGAGGAGTGAAGCACCCTGAAGAAAATAACTCTGCTGTTACCCACAGAAGGGAGCAGAGGCACCCACAGGCCTAAAAGACAGGTGTCCACATGCAAAGCATACAGGTGCTCCAATTCAGCAGCAGCCTTTTTCAGTGTCATCACCAACTGCCTCTTCCTACCGTGCAACCCAGGAATTCTCACCATTCTCCATACATGCTATAAGCCTTTCTGGCCACTGTTTTTCTGGAGCATTTGCTTCTCCTACATCTCTAGCTAACAAAACCCTTCCTATCCATATTGGCCCTCCCAAATGGCTTTTATTACCATTTCAAGATTTCTACAGATAGGTAATTTCCCGCTTTTTCCCTTTTTCAAAGCATTTCCTTTTGCTCATCTTTAACAGTACTTTTTAACATCTGCCTTGTATCTTCTTTTCTAAAATGTATGCGCTTTGAAGGCATGCATCATGTCTTATTCATCTCAGCATCCCCTCTAATGTTGAATATGAGTTCCTATAGCCTGTAGTGATTAATAAATATAGGTATGGTTATTTTTCTTATGTTATTTTTCTTATTGTTGGTTCAAAGTGCTGGTTTGAATCTATAATGCAATTGTATCATTTATCTCCAACATCATTGTAATGTCCTTTTTCTTTCTTTCTTTTGGCTGCGTTAGGTCCTTATTGCTGTGTGGGCTTTCTCTAGCTGCGTTGAGCGGGGGCTACTCTGCATTGCGGTGTGCGGGCTTCTCATTGCGATGGCTTCTTTTGCTGCGGAGCCGGGCTCTAGGCATGTGGGCTTCAGTAGTTGTAGCATGTGGGCTCAGTAGTTGCGGCATGCAGGCCCTAGAGTTCATGGGCTTCAGTAGTTGTGGCACATGGGCTTAGTTGCTCCGTGGCATGTGGGATTTCGTGGACCAGGGATCAAACCCATGCCCCCTGCATTGGCAGGTGGATTCTTAACCACTGTGCCATCAGGGAAGTCCCCATTGTAATGTCCTTGATGGGAAATTACACACACAGCATTTAAAAATATTAATTTATACCCAGTAGGTAATGAATAAATGTGATGATTCAATGTCAATTTAACAAAGTTGAATGGCAATCTAACATTATTTGAAAAAGAAAGATCAAGTTACTGAAAGGAGAAGGAAGAGAAAATAGGCCAATAATGGTTAGACATTGTCCTAACACAGCTATGATGTAGGCATTATTATTCTTATTTTACATATGAGGAAATTGAGGCTTAGATGGGGTTAATTTCTTACAGGAAATAAAAGTTATATCCAGGATTTTTTCATATGCTGATTGTTCTTTCCATTAATTGACAGTTTTATAAATCTAAAGTAATGAATATATGAATATTTTTTTAAAAAGTCAAGTAACCCAGTGGGTTTTATCATAAAAATGAGCAGTTTTCTGTCCTAACCTTCACTATCCTAAAGGCAGCCACTCTTCATCATTTCATTTTGGAGTTATTCTTTTGGTTAGCTCTGTTTTTCTAGATAACATGCATATGCCACCCTCTCTTGATGGATTATGAGTGATAGATAGCCATTCTGCTTCAAGCAAAAAAAATTTTAAAGGCTAAGAACAAGTTACAGAATACTGTAAAAGAAGGACAAGATAAATCCAGGTAGCAAATACCCTAACAAGAAAAATAATTCTTAGAAGAGGAAATAATCATCCACTGAGTGCAGAAATTAGTAATCAAGGAAAACAAAATCTATTAGCAAGACCCTATATTCAACCATTATATTAGAAAGAGGCAAAACCTGTAAGGATACAAGGAAATGGACCCTCAGATGCAGTGTTGGAAGGAGTATAAATTAACACAGCTATTTTGGAGGGGAATTTGGTAGCATTACCCTAAATGCTAAAACAATGAAAAACAAACAAAAAAACCAAAACTCGTGCACACTGGCCTCCAGTAATCCACTGCACTGTATCTTAAAGAGAAGCACCTGGACATGTGAACATTGAGATGTGTAAGAGGGTGTTCACTGCAGCATTGTTTGCACTAGGGAAAACTGAACAACTTCAAAATCCGTCTTCTGCAAGGTACCCGGTTATATACTTTGCTCTAATTTTATCTTGTTATTTGCCTTATTTTATCTCTAAAAAAAATTTCAAATATTAGCCCTTTGCTTCACAAATGTTGCACATATTTTCGGCTACCATTTATTGTCTAGCTTTTTTCCACATTCTTTCTCCTTTCAAAATTTTATTAATTCTAATCAAGTTTAACTGATCCATTTTGACTTTCGCTTTATGGATAGTTTTTGGGATGGCCTTTCTTACCCCAAAGCCCTAAACACATTCTCCTGTATTTTTCCTATTGCCTCATGGCTTTAATTCTTTAGTGTCTGTGGAATTCTTATTTTTATTATGAGGAAAGGAAAAGGAATTCTTTTCCTTTTATTATGAAAGGAAAAGAGCTCTGTTTACAATTCTTTCTCACTTCCCAACAATTTCTCTAATCATGTCTTAATCAATGCACCTCATATTTGGACCACAATTTCTTTGACAGATTTCGTTTGCCCTGGCTTTGCTGATTGCATTATTTTCTTTCTTTGTAGAGAAAAAACGAAGTACACTTCAATGAATCACTTGCTTTCAGCTCCATGCTGCCCTCTCTTGCTCATTCTGTCCTCTATGCCCTCTCAGAGATGGAATAGTACAGGAGCTGTGCTGGGCTTATTTTTTGTACAGGTCTTCTGCATGTTCTAGGCTGCAGGCTCCTCTGTCCTGCTTTTGATTTGTTCCCTCTATGAAGAAATTAATGAAATACCTCATTCCTTTTTAGTAAGGCTTTACAACATTTACATTCTTTCAGTATCATGATAATGAGCACTGTAGAGAGAGGAGGCGGAAATATCAATACATGTGTATAGCTCACTATCATTAAAAAAAAATCTACCACACACTGTTTAAAGTTGTCACTGTATTACCTCTTAAGGTTAAATGAGTGTATCCACATTCTTGCTGGGAAAAAAATGATATGAGAAGAGGTTTATTTGTGCATTTAAATAAAATATCTCCAGGTTTCAACTGTTTGAGCTCTAATTGTTCCTTATTAGCAAGATGTGACTGGATCTTCAATTATATCATTACATATTTCAGTCAGGACTCAGCTAGACTCTTTTTTACCCCCGCAAAGCTACTTATCTCTAGTTTCTCAAGTTACTTAAAATTGACCCAAACTGTAGAGCTTTTAATGGTCATTCAGATCACCAAAAAAAAAAAAAAATTAAGCTCTGTTAATATAAAGGAATCATAAAAATTATTCAGGCTATATTTTCTGAACTTATCTTTCTGATCTTTCTTGGATGCTTTTCTGCCGCTTCCTCCTTCATCTGCCTCAGATGCTTCTGTCTGTACCCCTTTGGGGGTGGTGATACCCTGCTGACAGCCAGAACTTTATCACTGTCATCATGTAGGACACTAGTCCAACCTAAGGCGCCTCAGCCACCAACCACTTTTCTATTGTCATTCTCTACCAGCTGTCATTGTTGTCATCAAAGGCGTAAGTGATACTCTGACTAGTACAAGTAGACTAAAGAGGAAGCATAATCCTGTGAAAACTGCAGCTACCTAGATGTCAAAAGATTTCAAAGCTATTCACATTCATATCTTATTGAATGACACACATATCATTGAATGGCTCCTGCAAAAAAACAATATATTGTCTTACAAACTTTTGCTTTTTCTTCAAATAATAGATATCAGGTTGTTTGTTCTTTAGTTTACACACATAGGGATGTATATATACAAGTTTGGAATGAAAGAAGAGGATGGGAGATTGCATCTAAAAGGAGAAGAGCTGAAAGACCTAATTGATCTATTGGGTTGGCCAAAAAGTTCGTTCGGGTTTTTCCCTGACAACCCAATACATTGTTGCCAGTCAGGAGCTGTCCCTGGTACCAACCTCAGTAGTGATATCTCAACAATAAACTGAAAAGAAGAGGGAGAATTTGTAGTGGGGAGGAGATAAGAATATAAACAAACTTTTGCCTACTGAAATCAAGTTACAGATGAGGGCCACCCACGCCAGCAGTATCCCCTTCCTTTCTGTGGCTTCTTTTTCAATTTCCAACAGTTTTTCTCCCTCATTCCTCAGGGCCTGGATCCCAGTGGTGCTCTCCTAATTTCTCCTGTTCCAGGGAAAAGTGAAATAAACACCTTTACCTTAGCATTGGTAATTATTTTGCTTCTTAAGGGAAGATACACTCTAACTTAAAAAAAAAACACGTTTTGGTAAAATAAAATAGAGAACCCAGAAATAAGCCTCCACATATATAGTCAAGTGACACAGTGCCAAGATCATTCAATGCGGAAAGGAGAGTGTTTTCAACAAATGGTGTTGGTAAAACTGGATATCCACATGCAAACAAATGAAATTGGTCACTTACCTTATAACATATACCAAAATTAACTCAGTATGGATCAAAGATATATCTGTAGGGCTAAAACTAAAACCCTAGAAGGCGTTTGGACTTGGCAATAATATCTTGTATACGACACAAAAAATGCAGGCAACAAAAGGCAAAAATAGATAAATTGGATTTCATCCAAATTAAAAACTTGTGTGCATCAAAGGACAGCATGAAGAAAGTGAAAAGGCAACCCACAGAGTGGGAGAAAATGTTAGCAAATGATAGTCTCATAAGGGAGTAATATCTAGAATATGTAAAGAACTCTTATAGAGCAACATCAAAACACCAAAAAAAAATTTAAAATAGACAAAGGACTTGAATGGACATTTCTCTGAAAAAGATATACAAAGTGTCAATATCCACATGAAAAGATGCTCAACATCACTAATCATCATGGAAATGCAAATTGAAACCACAATGAGACATCACTTCACACCAGTTAGGATGGGTATTATCAAAAAACAGAAAAAAACAAGTATTGGTGAAGATGTGGAGAAATTAGAACCTTTGTTCATTGTTGATGGGAATGTAAAATGGTAAAGCTGCTATGGAAACCATTAGGGCAGTTGCTCAAAAAAATTAAATGTATTACCATATGATCCAGCATTCCACTTCCAGTATTACTCAAGGAAGTAAAAATAGAGACCCAAACAAATATTTGTACACCTATGTTCATAACAGCTTTATTCACAATAGTCATAAGGTGGAAGCAACCCACGTGTACATTGATAGATGAACTGATAAATGAAATGTGGTGGTTGCATTAACATTGTGAATGTATCAGTACTTAATGCCACTGAACTGTGTTTTACATTACATATAATTTGCCACAATGTAAAAAAATGTGTATATGAAAAAAACCCACAGATTTTGGAAACAGCATATAATTACATTTTAACCTCAGTAATTGAAAGAAAACAATGCTTAGTTTACCAAGGACAATTTAGTAATAAATTACAAAGATGGATAATTGGAGCCCTCTCATACAGTCATTCAAAATATTTAGCAAACATGCCAGGGACACTGCTATGGGCAAACCAGATACTGTCACTGCTCTCACTTGGAATCAAGGAGAAAATCAGTTAACCAAATAATGACAAAAAATCAATTTATAAGTATCTAAAAGACCACGTAATCGGCTGTGGTCGATTAAAAGATAAAGAAATCTTTATCTTTTCTCAAAACTTCCTTGAAAACCATTTCCTTAATATTCTTTCCTAATACAGGTTGTAAACTCTGGTAGGATTCAAAGGACTTTTAGTCACTGTCCATTAATAATTATATAGCTTCTTTTGTTTAGGTAATAAAAACTCCAGTCTAGTAGACTATCAAAACAAACAAAAGATCATACCATTTAAATCTTCTCTTCTCCATCTCAGGCCTTATTTATCCTCAGAGACCTACAGAGAGGAAGAGAGAGATTATAGATTACTTCTCCCTTCCTTGCTTTTCCCCCTCTCCAACTATGTAACTGCAGTTTGGGAACCATTAGAGTTAGGGGGTAGGTAAAAGGGGGGAAGTGGAGGAGTGATAAAGTACAGGAAAAGTCATATTTAATGAGGAAATTTTAATCCATAAATAAAACTTCTGAATTGTGGCATATTCTCTCTGGTGGATGCTTTTGTGTGTTCCTTAGACATTTTTCTGCTAAGGCCTTCCAACCATAATTTCTTCTAATTGGTGGCTTCCCATCAGGCTGGCATAAATCTCCACTCTTTCCCCAATTCTCCCTCTCACCAAGCTTTTGCATCCAGTGGTACTTTAAGGTACTTTCTGCTGAGGTCACTTCTTTACTCAAGAGAACATCCTTTTGTGCTCTGTCTTTGGCAATAGTGCAGCTTAATTCCATTGCTTTTATTTGCATTCTTTCTCTCTCTCTTTTACTCTCGGCCTCTCTATCTCTGTCTCTGTCTGTCTCTCCTCAAGTAAATGCACAGAGTCTCAAGAACCTGCTTATATCCTTATGTAAACCACAGCACATGAAGAGTTTTTTTCCCAGATAATCAAATAATAAATTCCAAATACTGTTGATCCTTGAATAATGTGAGGGTTATTGGCAGTGACCCTCTTCAAAGTAGAAAATCCATGTGTAACATAGGCCCACCCTATCTGCGGTTTGGTAACGGTAGATTCAACCAGCCCTGGATCATGTAGTATGTATTTATTGAAAAAAAAATTGAGTATAAGTGGACCCACACAGTTCAAACCAGTGTTGTTCAAAAGTCTACTTTAGTCTCCAAATTGACCTTTTCTGTTGTATCCTATAGGTGAATGATGGTCTAATGCTGGCAGAAGTAGTTTAGTAATGCCTTTCTTAAGCATTCCTTATAGGTAGGTGTATAAGTCTGCTAGGGGTGCCATAACAAAACACCATAGGCTCTGTGGCCTAAACAACAGAAATACATTTCTTACAGTTCTGGGGACTGTGAAGTTGAAGATTAAGGTGTTAGCCAGTTTGGTTCCTGGTAAGGACTCTCTTCCTTGCTTGCAGATAGCTGTCTTCTGAATTTGTCCTCACATGGTAGAGAAAGAGAAAGACCTCTGCTGTCTCCTTCTGTTATATGGACACCAGACCTATAAGATTAGGGCCCCACCTCATGACTTCATTTAATCTTTCACTTCCTCAGCAGTCCTGTCTCCAAATACAAGTACATTGGGAGTTAGGGTTTCAATATAGGGCTTGGGTGCGGGGGTGGGGGAGGAGGGGGAATATTTGGTCTATAAAATCAACTTGTATTCCTATTTACTTGGGACAATACCAGGTTACATCTGTGGTGAAAGCTGAATTTTTAATAGCATTCTATTTTATTCACAAGTTGTTCCAATTTAGATGATAAATAACAGAGTCATCTTATATATAAATGTTCTAGAACTTTAATTTAGAATGTATGAACATTTAGAAGCTATTGTTTTCAACCTTTGGGGCCTCTGACAAAAGTCTGAGACAATAGGAAAATTTGAATTTGAAAATCAGTTACAATTATAAAATGTTATATAGAGGAAATATATCGGGCACGATGAGAGCATACAGTAGAGGTACCAAGTATAGCTAAAATGGTATGTCAGAAAGGAAATATTTGAGCCAAGATTTAAAGATCACCATAAAATAAGTAGGAAAAAAGGGTAAGGGGATGGGGCTGAGAGATCAGGTAGTGACACAGCAGAAAGGAGAATGTCCTGGGTAAAGAAAAAAGTAAGCATAAAGTTCTGAAGTAGAAAGAGACATGAACTTTTAGAGGAACTTCAAGAAAACCATTATGAATGGAGTTCACAAAGTGAAGTGGAGAGAAGACAAGTGATGTCTCCTTCTGTCTAGGTTATAGAAAGTAGCATCTCCTAGGTTTAGTATTCTAACAGTGAATAAAAATCAGATAAACTGAAAAATCATAACCTTTCTTGAGTCAATCAAAAGCTGAAATCATGGGGCAATTAAGTAGCCTGGATTTAAGTGAGGGACAGGCATCTCAAAAGAGAAGGATGGATGGATTGACTCACCTGTGGGAAGCACAGGAGGAGAGAGTGACTGTCATTCAAGAATATAAGAAGAAATCAGCAATATTTTAACAAATTGCCCAAAATCTAGTGTTGAGCTGGTATGCTAGACTGGAATAGTGGAGGATTCCAGGTATAGGAAGAGTTTACACATCCTTGCAGACTCCTTTCCATTTTCCGATAGCACGTGCTAATAAACATGATTAGGGGCAAGGCAGGAGACTAGAGAGAGCACCTTAGTGACGCAGACATGCCGGAGGTGGTCAACTACTACTGCCGGAAAAGTATGAAACCCTACCCTCTGGCCAGACCCTTCACTCTTGTGGAGTAAAAACCTCAAAGCTCTGTGAGAGTGAAAGTAAACCCTGTTACTGTCAGGGCACAGGCAAGGCCCATTGTGGCTGCACAAATGGTACTAGAAAAAAAACTTCTATCCCTAATGAAGGGCAGAAGTGTCCAGTCCAGGGATTAAATACTTATACCACTATAGATATGTTAACATTGAGAGAAGGGGAAGGGTAGGAACTTCCACCTAGGACTAAAGTCAGGTATAAGGTAGGGTTTGGTGGCCATGGGAGATTATTATACAAAAGTTAGGGTATAATTGGCATTTTGCGTTTAATATCATTTATATTTATTGAACTCAGTTTAAACAGTATGGAGTTTCCTTAAAAAACTAAAAATAGAACCCTCCTATACTGTTGGTGGGAATGTAAATTGATATAACCACTATGGAAAACAGTGTGGAGTTTCCTTTAAAAACTAAAAATAGAACTACTGCACACCCCAGAAATATACCCTGAGAAAACCATAATTCAAAAAGAGTCATGTACCACAATGTTCATTGCAGCACTATTTACAATAGCCAGAACATGGAAGCAACCTAAGTGTCCGTTGACAGATGAATGGATAAAGAAGATGTGGCACATATATACAGTGGAATATGACTCAGCCATAAAAAGAAATGAAATTGAGTTCTTTGTAGTGAGGTGGATGGACCTAGAGACTGTCATACAGAGTGAAGTAAGTCAGAAGGAAAAAAATAAATACTGTATGCTAACGCAAATATATGGAATCTAAAAAAAAAATGGTACTGATGAACCTAGTGACAGGGCAGGAATAAAGAAGTAGACATAGAAAATGGACTTGAGGACACAGGGGAGAGGGGGAAGCTGGGGAGAAGTGAGAATAGCATCGACATATATACACTACCAAATGTAAAATAGCTAGTGTGAAGCAGCCACATAACACAGGGAGATCAGTTTAGTGCTTTAAGATGACCTAGAGGGGTGGGGATAAGGAGGGTGGGAGGGAGGCTCAAGAGGGAGGGGATATGGGGATGTATGTATGCACATGGCTGATTCACTTTGTTGTGCGACAGAGGCTAGTGCAGTATTGTGAAGCAGTTTTACTCCAATAAAGATATATTTTTAAAAAATCCCTTCGGAAAAAATAAATAAAATAAATAAATAAATAAAAATAAAAAAATAAAGTCTTGCAATTTTCCAAAATAATTTTCAACACTAAAATTCTGTGATTTATTTTACATTAGGGTGTTTTGTGTTTGTGGAAAAACTAAAAACAAATAAACAAAATAATTTAATTTTAGGTTTACAGTTTGAATTACACTCTTTCAGATTTTTTTAAAATGTATACACTAGAGAAAACTACATTTTTAAAACAATTTCCATCAAATTCAGATTGTATGATCAGTAGCAGTTAGATGATTAATATGTAAACTTAGTAATTGTTGTGGGTACACTATTGTTTCCACTATGAAAACAGTATGGAGGTGTCTCAAGAAATTAAAAATAGTACTACCATATGATCTAGCAGTTCCACTTCTGGGTATATATCTGAAGGAAATGAAATCATGATCACAAATAGATACCTGCACTCCCATGCTCCTTGTAGCATTATTCACAATAGCCAATTCATGGAAAAGCCATAAGTGTTACTGAGAGAAGAATGGGTAGAGAACAATGGAATAATTCAGCCATGAGAAGGAAATTCTGCCGTTTGCAACATGGATGAACCTTGAGAGCATCATGCTAAGTGAAATAGTCGGGCAGAGAAAGACAAATACTGTATGTTCTCACTTATTCATGGAATCTTAAAAAGCCAAACTCATAGAAGTAGAGAGTACAATGGTGGTTGCCAGGGGATGGGAGAATTGGGGAGATGTTGGTCAAAGGGTCCAAACGTCCATTATAAGATAGACAAGGTCAGTGTGCCTAATGTACAGCAGCGTCAATATAATTCACAACACTGCATTATAAAATTGAAAGTTGTTAAGAGAGTAGATTTTAAATGTTATCATCACACACAAAAAAGATAATTATGTGAGGGAATAGAGATGGTAACTAATCTTACTGAGGTAATCATTTCATAATATACATGTGTACCAAATAACCACAATGTGCACCTTAAACTTACATATCTTATATGTCAATAATATCTCAATAAAGCTGGAAAAAATTATTTGAAGAGAATTCTACCATAATACTGCTGTGATGCTCCATTATATTGCTAGAAGAAGTTTCAGTACCATGGACAGATTTAGGATAAATCCTACCTATTTTCTAACCAAGACTGCAGAGAAAATCACGGTTATATTGAGTAAAACAATGAACTGAATTTATCTAATTTCATTGAATTATTTGACTTTTCTAGATTATTTATACCATTCTATATTTAATACAATTCATTGATTAGGAAATTTTACATATTTTGTTAAAATATGTTAATTAAACATTCTATTTCACAAACAAAATGATCATGCTAAAAGTACACCCTTCAGATAACCATTACTACAGGTGAATAAACAGCAAGGCTATAAAGATATTTCTTTGGTACCATTAATAACCTAGGAGTCATTTCTTCAACTTATAGACCCAGTAACTTGGAGGAAATAGCCTCTAATGTAGGAGCCTTTCAAACTCTTGGATATAGAATGATGGTAAACATTTTGGTTAGTCTCATACCTGTGGGACTCTCTTTTAATTAATTAGTTAATTTTAGCATCTCAGAGTGTTGTGGAGAAAGTATTGATTTTGAGGAGACATAGTTTTTACATTTGAGTTTAGGGCTGGACTAGTCCTTTAATTCTCTTTAATACTCTGGATCTCAGTCTCCTCTGAGACTGTACAGTTAGGTGATCTGAGAGGCATAACTAGATAATCTCAAAGTTCCTGTAAATATATGATTCAATCATAGAGAAGCCACATTTGGCTATCAGTGCTTTCCTGTCACTATGCTGTTCAGCATCTCTTCTAAAAGCAAGCCCAGGTGCTCTGCCAACTAACGGCTTTTTTTTTTCCCAGATCTTGAAATCGTAGCAGCCACCCCTTGTGGAGGCAGTGGTGAACTATGGACTCATTTCCTCTGTGACAACATCATTAAAAGCCTTCGTGCAGCTTGGCATGCCTGTTATAAGCTGTGGTAAGCATTTTAACCATGTTACTAGATGTTTTCGTTACCTTAAGTGATATTTGGCATCACTAGTGCCAACATAGCTTGTCACCAAGAACCACAGACCAATATCTCCCTCCCCCCAGATCTATCCTAGTTACTCAGGCAATTTTGCTTTCTGATGAGGATTATTTCAGACTGCAGAAAACCACAGTGTCTTACTCCATGGTTACACAAATCACCTCCTCAATCAAAGCAGACAGATTCAGGTAGCAGCATACACTGACTCCTGATAGAGAGAAAGCTTTGAATCTGATGAGCTGGAAACGCTGGAGTAGCATTAAAAAAAAAAAAAAAAGATGTGCTAAAAATGTCTGTAAATGCCTTGCACAGAGATTGATGTATTACTTCTCATAAATGCCTTTGTCCAAATAAACATTCTCAGGTCAAGGGCAAATAGTCATAATATTTTAATAATCTTGTTTTGAATTTGTGTTGGACATATCAAGGGTAACATAAAATGAAGTGCATTGGCTAAAGGAAGGTAAAATATAATGTGTGCTGTAGTATATTTGAAAGATTGTTGTACTTCCAGTCAGAAGTACAACTTCCTGGTTGTGACCCTCCGTATTCCTCTCACTGTCTGTGTGACCACAAAAGCCACTTACCCAATATAGCCCCCTATTCCCTGGCCCATAATATTGGGTTGACTATACACCCTTTTAAGGTGCCTTTTCATCTAATAGTTCTTGATCTGAGTGCTCAGAGTGAGACAACATCTGTTTTTTTTCAGAGCTTCAAGGCTTTCCCCTGATGCCACTTTACTTCTTTTGTACTTCACTATCTCTAAAACACTCCAGCTCTTATAAGTTAGCAAATTAAGATGCACACATTTTCAATATCTTCCCATAATTTATATGTATAAGAAAAATATGTGCTGTCAAAGAACCTGAATTGCTATCTGCAGAATTTAGGCAAACACTGAAATAAAAATAATTCCTTTGTGTTTTAGTCCAAATTACCATGAGCCCCCAACTTTATATAGTGATGAATAGAGGCACCTTAAGTGGAGAATATAAATTTTGTCTGTTATATTCATGTAATTGGATACTAGTGGTCATTAAAATTATTATGTAAATTTATATTTATTATGAAAAGATCTTTATGACATATGTATGTCAAAAAGCAGCTACAAAAAGAGTTTGGTATAACCCCATTATACTTACTTATATATTCACATATATTACAAGTAATTATATATACATATATAAATGTTTGGAAAAGTATTATGTGATTACCTATTAAAGGATTTTAACTACTTTTTCACTTTTCACTATTATTTGAATTTTATGTAACACATATGCACTACTTTAATACAAAAGAAAACCACATTGATATTGAAAAAAAGTAAATCTTTCAAATCAAAGTCCAAATTGATTTCAAATATGCTTTTTTCTAAACCTTAGTAATTATTATATTAAGGCTTACAAACATGTAATTAGATTGCAATTATTATTTCTTATATTTGTGGTACAAGCTGGTTATTTCCTTTTTAGGCAAAAATATACACAAACTGAGGTGTATCTGTATAAATAATGTGTTTTCATTTTCAAATTCAAGCAGTTATGAAAATTATTCTCAAAAAACCAAACTGAGTAGTTTACTTTGGCATTGTCTGTCAACCTTTCTCCTGACAGTGTTTGCGAGCAGATGCCCAATAAATGTTTTTGAATGAATAATACCTTTTAACATTATTTAATTACAATAGTTAGATAAAGATAAGACATCTTTAACCTTTAGGAAACATGGAAAGTTAAATGTTAGCCCCTCTTTTATAAATGAGAAAACTAAGACAGTTTTAAATTGCTAAAAGTCTCTGATTGAATGTCCATGGTGATGTGTTTTGGAGTGAAGAGTGACCTGTGTTCACAGACTTAAGCTACATTACCACTGCAAACAGTCTGAAATGATTTTACTATATTTTATTTAAAAAAATAAGTTCACATGTTGCAAAGTGTTTACTATAAAATATATTTAAATGCATATAAATTTGAAAAAAAAAAGTAAAATAATTCTGTAATCCTACCCTCTAGAGAAAATCATTGATAACATTTTGGTTATATAATTTACATTTTTTTTAGCCTTTGTGTGTATGTCTGTGTGTGTGTGTGTGTGTGTGTGCATGTATTTTTTAAACCAAGGAATTATACTGTACTATCTACTGTACTTTATAATGTGTCTATGTTACTAAAAATGTATGAGCACCTTTGAATCATGTTAAATATTTTTCTTCTATTTTGCTTCCTATTTTATTCTATAGATATGCTTTCATTAATTTAAACTGCTATAAGTGTTCCTCCAAATTTTGGAATGCTATTTTTTTTTTGATCTATAATTGAAGCTTCTCAGAATGGCTTATCAACTAAAGTCTTTGCTAAATTACAGAATGCTTCTAGATCCCATGTGTCTTAGTTTGTTCAGGCTGCTCTAACAAAATACTGTAGACAAGATGGCTTATAACAACAAAAGTTTGTTTCTCACAGATCTGGAGGCTGGGAGGTCTCGGATCAAAGTGCTGGCCAATTCAGTGTTTGTTGAGGGTTTCCTGGTTCATTGATAGCTCTCTTTTCTCTGTGTCCTCCCACAGCAGAACAGAGAATAGATCTCTCTGAAGCCTCTTTTGTAAGGATACTAATCCCATTCATGAGGTCTCTGCCTTCATGACCTAAGCACCTCCCTAAAGTCCTATCTCCTAATCCCATCATTTTAGAGGTTAAGATTTCAACATATGCATTTTAGGAAGACATAAACATTTATATCATAGCACCATTTATTACAAATATTCTAAATCCAGAGAAAAACAACAAAAATAGTACAGCTATCAATGATTGTGATGTTTTAACAGAAGTGAAGAAAGCTATACCTCTAAATACTTTGCCATCATATCTCTATCAAGATTGGACTGCTGTCACATTACTAAGCTGATCTCTCATTAGTACCCAAAGATGCTCCAGCCAAAATGGCAGATTCAACTGTACTCTTTTCTACAGATTCAGTTATGCAGGAGGCCATTATTTGGAAAGGAAGGTACAGGCAGAAAGAGGGATCCAGTTGCAGCTGACTTTGATGTGCATTTAATTATTTACCCTTTAAAGTAGCTAAGAAGAATAAGATATCTGGCATTTTTTCTTTCCCTCTTATAAACCTCAAGGAACTGAGTCAGGAACTTGGGCAATGTAAATTGTCAGGTCTAACTATCTGCCTTGACCTCTTTGCTTTAGTAGCAGCACCTCTTTAAGCCAACTGAGTGTGGCTTAAAAGAGTTGAAAGAAAAATGCCTTAAATGGGCAAGGCTCCCCCAGTCAAAGCAGAGCAGAGAATTGAACCAATTATCTAGACAGTTTAGGGCAAGACAAGGAAGAGTTTCTGGACATATCAGCCAAATAGAAAATGAACACAAAAAAATTGAAAGCATCAATTATCATCATAGTTCAGCTCTTGCTTTGCAAAAAACTGTACAAATGATGTTCCTGAGTATAAATGGCAGAGAGATGGAAAGTAACTAAATGCCACTCATTTATCCTGCTTGATTCAAACCTACCAGTCTCAAACTTTTTGCCCCAGTCAATCACCACCCTCTGCTTTGCCTCTAAGAAAGCCTAGATCCACAAAACTCTCAACCATTGTCTAATCATGTGTTTTAGGGACCTGTTCTTACAGGGAATTGGCAGCTGGTTTTCAGTAACATCCCACTCTCATTTTAATTGCCATCCTCTCTGTCATTCCTCCAGGTTCCTCTCCTTCCCTCCCCTTTCTCACCCGCCTGCAAGTACCCCATGATATATGCCCTTCCTTGGCCTCCCAAAACTTCATGTTTTGCCTGGACATTTAGGTCTGTGAATTATGATATATACTTGCTTTGTCATGATGCACCATTCATTGCCATATTTTAAAAAGCAGATGTATATTTTATAGCATGCATTATATGTGATATGTTAATATGTTAATGGGTTAACTTACCATCCTACAGGTTAGTTTTAGATTTTAATAGGGATTAGGTGCAACTGGGACTGGTAACTTCTAAAGTATTAAACCACTGGAGTTACAACAGCATGGTAGTTTCAGGCACTGTGGATGGATAATGAGGGACAATTGTGGAGCAGGTGGACCTCTTATTGCCTATAAAACACACCCCCTGTGATGTCAGGCATAAAGCTGGATGCCTGTTAAATCCAACTAGTGTTTTATGTTTTTCTGCTTTATTCGGTTGAAATATACTATCATTAATATTATGTTAGGCACCTTCCTTACACCTTCCTCACCTCTGTCTCCTTTATTAACCATTTCAGTATTGCTTCCTGTAAAAGTCTAGAAAGGAAGGATGTTCCTTTTGCTTCTGCTAGTCTTACATTTTTTAAATTTCTATCCATTCTTCTGCCTGTCCAAACAAAAGTGATCAAAGAAAATCCTGTCACTTCTCCTACTCATAGGGAATGGGAAAAAGAAAATGACACCACCAATGGCCTACCCTAGTGACATTTATTTGTTTCAACAAATGTCATGAGAGGCAGATTTGGAGGAAAAAAAAAATCTGGAAACAAAGCCTGAGCTTTGCTTTAAAATAGACCTAGGTTTGTTTTAGTTCTGTCCTTTACTAAGCATGAGAATTTTACCAAGATGCCTGATCTATCCGGACTTCAGTTTCATAATCTCTATATTGGAGGTAACATTATTTACTTCAGAACTTTATTGCTGGGACTGAATGACATGTTTATGAATTGCTAATGGTGTAAATACACTATGTTCAGTGAATGATAGAACACTATACCAAATGTTGCAGGAGTTACAGACATGGATTGGATAGACTTGCTTTCTCCAAGATACTCCCAGGTTAGTAGTGAGTTAAACTGATGTCACAATAGCTATAATTCTGAATGTCAAGTAAAATCTGATGTTACTGACTAAATTGTATCTCTACAATAGTCATACATTTGAAGTCCTAACCCCCACTGTGACTGTATTTGGAGACAGGCCCTTTCAAGAGGTAATTACGTTAAATGAGGTCATAAGGGTGAGGACCTAATCCAATAGGACTGGGGTTTTTAGAAGAGGAAGAGATACTAGGAGTACACACACACAAAGGAAAGGCCATATGAGAACATATTGAGAAGATGGCCTTCTGACAGAGACCTCAGGAGAAACCAATCCTGCCTGCACCTGGGACTTCCAGGATCCATAACTGCTTGAAAATAAATTTCTGTTGTTTAAGCCACCCAGTTTGTGTTATGGAACACTCACTGCCTAAAATACCTGATATCAGAGAAGAACAGTGGGAATTCAGAGAAGGGAGAGAAGTTTTCTGTTTGTTTCTAGTTGAAAGAAGTGTTACTGAGTCCAAGCTCCTACCTCTTGCTGCACTACAGGCCAATAAATCTGGAGATGAGGTGTTGGGGCAAATAGTGACTTTATTCAGAAAACCAGCCTACCGAGAAGATGGTGGACTAGTGTTCCAAAGAACAATCTTACCTGAGTTAGAATTCAGGCTTCTTTTATACTAAAAGGGGAGGGGAAGTGGCTGGTTGTTGGACACTTCTTGGGGCAGAAATCCTTTGTTCTTGCAGCTGTACATGGCAGGTCTGATCACAATGTTACTATAAACCTCCAACAAGACAATTGTTATTTTCTGTTCTGCAACTTTTAATCTCTATCTGAATGGAAAAGTGTTATACTTTTAAAGGTCAGAGCCTTGAGAATGAGCTATCATGTATATTTCAGGCTCTAGGCAACATTGTTTTACAAACGTGCAGAGCCAGCATGACTAAGCACAAACAACAAAGCACAAGGGTTAGAGCTAAAGGAATAGACCCAATATGGCATCAGGTTTGTTCTTCTCTGTTGCAGAAGCAGAGAAAGTCTACATGGAGGTAAGCCTAGGCGTATAGGTGGGTGTTGCATAAAGGAATTTGGGAGGTGGGAGGGGATACATGTAAATACAGGGAAGAGTCCGCAAACCTGGTTGGGAGAGATTGGAGACCCAGGGGCAGAGCACAAGGGACAAAACAGGGTAGCTCACGGGATTCCTTCTGACATAGTATTATTTCTTCACCTTGGGAAGTTAAGCACATAAAAACTAAATGTGACTATATGTACACATGACTTTATGGCATTAAAATAATTAAACGTACAGCTTGCTAGAAATTGCATCTTGGCCCAGAAAGGTCTGAGGCAATTGTCCTCCATAGTTGTATAATCCATTTCATCCATTGTGTTAGTATTTTATATGTAAAGGACATGTTTTGAGTAATAGAATTAGGTATCTTTTGAAAACACTTTCTCTCTCAACCAAGGAAATAACAGAAACAATGCCTGTTTTACACATAAGAGCTTTTGAATCAAACAATTTGGATTAGATTCTTGGCTCCCCAAGTTGTTAGCTGTTTGCCTTTGACAAAATCCTTAGTTGCTGTAAACCTCAGTTTCCTTATCTATAAACATAATAATAACCACTACCTCCTACTTCAGGGGGCTAAGTTGTGAGAATGAAATAAAGTTGTGCACATAAGCAGTTAGTACAGTGCTGGGAACACAATAAATATTAACTATCATTTTAATTATTATGCTCTAGTACTTACCAGGAAACAGGATCACACAGGTTGCTGTCTTTATATAGCAGCCATCAAATCAAAGGGGGTGGTGTGATCTGATGGAAACCACTTATTCACCTTCACTTTTATTTTACCCTGCATTGAAGTTAATTCCTTTGTTCCTAGAATAAGCATTACACACATCCTTTGGGCAAAAATAATGATGGTTCTAGGAGTATTTGGGGAAAATATAAATACTTTTGTACTAAGTTGTTGGCAGTCTTTACCTTACAAACAGATCATGTTTTTCCACAGCCAGCTAAAACAGGACTCTAAGGAAAAATATACTTTGATGAGGTTTAAGTTGAAGAGATATATTTGTCATACACTCAGGAAAGTAGATTCAGGTTAAGGTTTGAGTGTAGTGTTGGGCAGCCCTGGGTCACTGTCAGCATCGTAGCCCCAGGAAGATGGATTATCAAGAAGGAAAGAGATGGATGCAGATTTCGGTAGTCCATGCATCCTGAAAACAAAATGTACATAGCTTGTCATTTTCCTAGAGCAGTTATGCTCTGGTCATTTATTAGATATAAGTTTATAACAACAGGCTGTTTGTGGTACAGTATAACACATCTGCCCAAATTCTCATCTTTCTTTGTAGAAAACAGACCAAGCCTCCCTATAGCTTTGCATATGAAGTTCTAGGGATCCATGCATTACCCTTTCATCAGTTCTAGAAGAGAAAATGCCCCTGATTAAACCCCTAATCTCCTGAGAAATGTTGCTAATGTTCTTTATACTTTTAAATACCAATGAAGGGCTGGATTTTTTTTTTTTGGAAACACATATATTACCTATTATGTGTCATGGATGTTTAAAGAGTTTATAGATACTAACTAGTTTAAACTTTGTGACAACTTTATGATGTAGAAACTATTATTTCCATCTCTCAGAAGAAGAAGCTGAGACACAGATAAATTAAGTATATACAATTCACAAAGTAGATAAGTGGTGAAGTCAGGATAGCAAGGAAGTTTACTGTCTTTGTTTCGCGGGTCTCTCACTGCTGTGGCCTCTCCCGTTGCGGAGCACAGGCTCCGGACGCGCAGTCTCAGCGGCCTTGGCTCACATGCCTAGCCGCTCCGCGGCATGTGGGGTCCTCCCGGACCGGGGACCGGGGCACGAACCCGTGTCCCTTGCATCGGCAGGCGGACTCTCAACCACTGTGCCACCAGGGAAGCCCAACTGTCTTAATCATTAAACTTCTATCAGTAACTACTACCAGACACAGAAGTACAATACTTGGCCTTCCCCCATCCATTTTCTAATCTCTTTGGATCCCAGTGACAAAGTTCATGGTGCCATGTTGGTAAAATACAGTACCTACCTCCACATAAGCTATTCTATTTTGGTCCTGGATATTGCTTAATTTACACTTGCCTAGCACAACAAATAGAAGTTGGATGCTGATATTAATCCAGAATTGATACTATTCTTAAATGGATAATCTTCCAATTATCTCAAACAATAGCGTATTTTCCAAGTTTCTGAAGCTATCACCGTTTTTCTACAAACAAATTATAAGTAGGAGTATAATTTATTACCCCAAATCCTAGGAATGTAATATTTTTTTTAAATCCCAGACCTTTTCTTTTTAAGAAGAAAATAATTTAAATTTTTTCCAAAAATCAAATTGTGTAATAAGAGTGGATATACATATACTCATTACACACACACGGTATGTATATATACTCTATATAGATATATGTACACTCTTATTTTTAAAAATCATTTGTATACTCCAAAATGCATACATAGTCTAGAAAATCACATCAGTGATCTAAGGTTGTATGGCAGTTCTCTTCATCCAGAGGGCACTACTGCTTGTTTTTATTGTGCCCTGTCTCATTGACCTTGGATGAGCCTTGATTATATATCAGTCAAATGAGCTTTTTTTCTGTCAACATTATGTCTTAGATTTTTTGGCTGCTATAACAAAATACTACAAACTGGGTGTCTTATAAACAACAGAAATTTATTTTTCACACTTCTGGATGCTGTAAGTCCAAGATCATGACACCATCATAGTTGTGTTTTGGTGAGAACCTGTTTCCTGGTTCATAGACCAAGCTTCCTGACTGTGTCCTCACATGGTGGAAGGGGCTAAGGAGTTATCTGGGGGTCTGTCTTATAAGGGCACAAATCCTATTCAGTTGGCCTCCACCCTCATGATCTAAGCACCTCCCAAAGGTACCACCATCACATTGGGCATTAGGATTTCAACTTTGTGAGGACACAAACATTCAGACTGTATTATCTTATAGCTGATTTTCTTACCTAAATACTTGGTCCCGGCCCTTGGCACCAATTGAGGAAAACGAGGACAAGGGTTTGAGAAAGAAGGAAAAGGAGTTTATTAATTTGCCAGCAAATGAGGAGAGTAGCAGACTAATATCCAAAGGCTACTGTCCCACCTCCTTAAGATGGCAGGACCGTTTTACAGGCGAGCTATTTAAACATGGGTCGTGAGCTACCTGACTGGGACTGCACCAGCTCATAGTGTTGTGATGTCTTTTATCTTGATATATGTTTTCTATAATGTGAGTCCTGGCCCTTGAGGTTGTCTGCCTCTGGTCATGATGTCCCTGATAACAATCCCAAGTTTCTGCAGTTCTGTGAACAGAAGGGGAACAAAGATAGGAAAACAAGATACAATGCTTACATTAATTAGTAACATAATTCTTAGAACTAGGAGTACAGTTTTGAGGAGAGGGAAAGAAGAAAGCAGGAGGAAAAAAATCCCCATCTTTCCCTGGTCTGCATCAATTTCTTCATAAAAATGTGGAGAAGGTAGTGAGAACAGGTGTCAAAACTTGAGACAACAAATGGCCTATTTTAAAGATCTCTCACAAAACATTGCCACCTTAGACTCATTCTCATTCTGTTTTTGCATCCTTATCACTAGCATAGGTAGTAGAGCATTGTGGGTAAGAGTACAGCACTGGACCCCACTGGCCCCGGATCTGGGAGTAGACCTTGGGCCAACTTGGCCAAGTGATTCAATCTTTCAGTACTTCAGTAGTTTTCATCTGCAACATGCAATTAATAATAATAATAATAATAATACTCCTGCCTCATAGGGTGATTGTAATAATCAAGTGAATATATTACATAATATATAATATATATTATATTACATATATAATATATGTATATATACACACACATCAATATGTATGTATAAATTATATATGTAAAATATATTCATTGTATACACTTATTATAGTAAAATATACATGCAGATGTGTGTGTATATTACATATATGTAATATATATATATTCCTTAAGATACACACATACACACATAAGTGAGTGTCTGCTATTACTATGTGTTTACTGTCCTTCACTATCAATGAGTTCATGATACATATAGAAAGAGATAGGGAGCATATTGTATAGTGATTAAAGATACAGCCTCTGAAGTAAGATCACCTTTGACAATTTATTCAACCTTTAAAAGAATTTGCTTCCTCATTTGGAAAATTGAGATGATAATACTATTTACAGGATCATTACAAAGATTAAATGATTTCGTACCTATAAACTATCTGGCCTAATACCTAGCATATACTAAGAGCTTAGCAACTATAAGCTTCTTTTATTATTATCATTTTTAATGTTATTATTATTAGATCAATTACAATAAATATTTGACCTGTTATTATTAGTATTAGTCTTAATTTTAGTATTAAATCAAGCACTCATGGAACTTTTCCTAATACAGAATATGTGTTCCTATATTGCCTATTGTATGTGGTATAAAGCTGACTATTGCAATTTGAAGTATGACCACAGAATATTCATTAAATATCCTAAAAATTAGAATTTAACCATTGCCCTTTAAAATTCCTCTCTGATTGTTTTCTGCAATGTTCTTTCTTTCCCTTTGGAACTCCTAGGCTTCTGCCTTGCACTGTGTCTCTTATGGAGTTGAGCATACATTATTAGCACAGTCAAGTTTCTGTGTAGTAATAGAAGATAGCAGTTCTCTAGAAGAGGACTTCAAATTAATTTTTAAGCAGCAAGGCTGCTGTTGCACTCTCCATCATTGTCAGACACTCCATTCTTCCTACGTGACCAGGAATAACAATAAATGCTTTTAGCAAGAAAACCCCCTGCCAAAATCCACATCTTTAAAAATGGACTCTAAACAGACACCTCATAATAAGCCTGCCATCATCTCTGATCTCATGAAATAATCTATTAGCTAACTGTCAGGTTGTTCATTAACTGTCCCTTCTTCACACCTTAGTTAGATATAATATGAAATTTGCTTTCTTTAATTCACTGTTAAAAATAAAACAATTACATTGCTCTGATGTATCCTTTTAAAGGACTATGGTCTTTATCTCTATCAACTTTTGTCCAGTCCAATGATATGGTGTTGTAGCAATCCTAAACCCTTCTATGTCTTTGCATTTAACTACAGTAGGGCACACTGACCAGTCTCTAAACATTAACTTCAATGAAGTAGGTATATTTTGAATGTAGCTCATCTTTCCAAATAGTGACCCTTCACAGACCATTTGGTCTGTAGATTTTTTCCATTTTGTAATGGAAAAAAAAATTGTATGAATTTGATCAGAAAACAATGTGTGGCTTTACCTGCCAGACTCAATGTGGTCTGAATCTCACTATGTTATCATATATTCCATAATTTTTACCATTATGAATATGTGAGATCTAAAAACCAGTTCTCAAAGGTGTGAGACTGTTTATATTCACAACTCACTTAAAATTCAGCTTTTTCCTTCTGCATGACCTATACCTGGCACACTAACCTCCCAAAGCCTTAATTTTCTCATTGGTAAAACAGGGATAATAATATTACCTATCCCAGAGGGTTTTTGTGAGGATGAAATGAACAATCCTTGTTAAGTAGGTGGCCAAGTTCCACGCATGTGGGAAGGGCCCAGAACACGTTTTCTGTCATTTTTGTTGTTAATACCTTAGAAATGTGAAGTGAGATCTCTTCACAAAGGATATGATGGTTCTTCAGAGATTGAGAGCCAGGTAAATAAGCACAACATTGGTTTCCCAAGAAGCATATTTAAAGTAGGGTTATATGTTAATAAACACACACAGGATTTTGAACTTGCTACCCAGGCCCGGGTTAGACTTTTAGCCCCGAGGTTGTGCTGACTATAATGGGAATGATAAATCAGACATCCTTAGTGGGAAAATCACAGTTGAAATTCATATACATTGACAAGAGTTAGGAGCCTGAGAAAAGAGATCTATGGATGGCGTGTGCTGATTGCCAGAAGGAAAAGAATGACCCTTGACTTACTGTGCTTGACTCCAAATATTCTACAAAATAAATGATGAACAATCTTAGAAATAAACAATCTCAACCTTTTCTTTCAAATGTCTAAATAGTAAGGAGTGACTATAGAATGCAAAGGTCTACATCTACAGATAAACAAATACAAAATACTGGATGAAGGCATATATCATCAGATACACGGTTTTCTTTAGCTGAGTTGTAATGTATACCAGACGGCAAACAGGTCTAGGCTGATTTCAGGCAACAGACATGTTTTTCTAGGCTTGCACAGTGTTGGATGAGATAGTGTCTTAAACATTTTGAATTATTTTTGAACATTGGGAAAATAGGAAATTTTATGCAAAGTCCAGATACACATATAAATGGCTTATTTAAAAATATGTGGCAAATAAAGGGGTAGCGCAAGGGAGCCCCATGGTAACGGAACCGTTTTTCATCTTGAATGTGATGCTGGTTACACAAAGCTACACCTATGATAAAAATCATATAAAACTATACATACCCTGAAATAAGTGCTTTAAAACTGGTGAAATTTGAATAAGCCCTGTGAATTATACTAATGTTAAGTTCCTGGTTTTGATAGTGAACCATAGTAATGCACCAGGTTACGATTAGGGGAGGCAGAGTAAACAGAGCCCAAGACCTCTATGCACATTTTTACAATTTCCCTGGAGTCCATAATTATTTCAAAATAAGGAAGTTAAGAAAATATGTACAAGGTAAAGTGAATCTGGCAACAGATTTCCATATGGTGATAATTTGGAATTATATAGCAGGTGCCCCTTTATACAAGCTTGGAAGGAAAAGAAGGAAGGAAGGGATACAAGAAGGAAGGAAAGAGGGAGAGGGGGGAAGAATGAGGGGGCTAAGAAAGGGAACAAAGAAGACAACGTATAAATTCTAAAGACACAGAAAAAATTATATATGTAAATAAAATGAAAAGCAACTGATTACTTCAAAAGAAAACAGGAAAGACAAGCAAAATAGAATTGACCAGTAGAATAAAAGGAATAACAAAATATGATGTTAAAATGAATCAAAATAATCAGAATGTGAGATAAATGGCTGATATCAGAATTAATATACAAATATAGATTTAAGCCACTGATAAGATAGATATCTAAAATATAAGAAGATAAAATATTGGAAGTTAAATTATGGAAAAATTATTCTAAGCAAATTTTAACCAAAAGAAAGGTGTTGGACCCATATTAATAAAGATTTTACAGTAACTACATAAAAATTATTGTTTTAGTTCACCAGATATTATATTATGTTAATTTTTATGTACCTAAGTTGCTTTAGCATATTTAGAGCAAATTTGACAAAAATCCCAAGAAGAAATTTACAGAACTCCTATCAGAGGGAAACATTTTAGCATATCTGTTTTTGTAAGTGATAAATCAAGTAGATGAAAATGAGAAAATAAAAGGAATATTTGAACAACCTAATGAATATGCCTAGTTTAATAGATACATATAAAAACTATATCTAGTAGTTAAAAGAATCACATTTTTAAATGTGCACATGGAATATTTGAAAAAACTAACGACCTATTAGACTATAAATGTTAAACAATTGATGTCATTAGACCAAACAGTTGGCAAATGGATACATATAATATGATACCACGTATATAAATTTTAAAATATGAAAAACAATTATATTTATTATATAAAGGTACATAATTATTCAATAAGTACTTACAGAAATGCAAGGAACTAGTAAGAACCAAAATGAATATAATGAACATGTCTGGGTGTAGGAAGGTGAGGGAAGGATAGGGGTATAAAAGGGAAGTTTGGCTACTCAAGAGTCTCTAAAAGCATTTGCAATGTTTTACTTCCAAAATTAAATAATGGGTACATACGTTTTACTTTAGTATCTTTTTTCCTTCCAGTATATCTGCAATATTTCACAGTGCATTTGAAAATAACCGAACATATCAGGCTTCTATTCCCTGATTCTCCACTGCTCCCCAGTCTGACACTGAGTTTGAGCAAACTTAGACTGTTGCTTTTCCCTAAAGTAGTACTAAAGAGAGAATAAAATGCTTACTTTTAAAAATTAGTTTATGTTTTAATAGTAACTCCCAAACAGTCACTTATTTTACCCTCTAGCACCCTGTAGGTATTTGAATTTATGAACACTAATCAGTACTAGTAAGAGGAGACATCCTATGGACATTTATTATTAATATTATGAACACCAGACAATTCTCTGCATCTCAGGCTTAGAAACTTGTCTCATAATTATACAAGATCAGTGTAAAAAGATCTCTAGAACCAAAGATCAGACATCCAGTTTGTAATGGTTCTAAAGTGCTTTGAACCCCTTTGTAATGAGCAGAATTGCTGCTTCTCAAGAAATTATAATTATTTTTGCTTATAATTAACATTGCCTTATTAATAAGTGCTATACTTCCAGTTAGAACCAATGTTGAATAAATTAAGATAATACTAAAAGAGACCATGTTTAAAGCAAGCAAAAACTTTGGTGGACATGTTATTATACTCATTATAGAGTGTGTTTATTATGGAGGGGCTTCATCTCTTATGCGACACCATAAAATACGTTTTGATCACCAAATAGCTTTTTCAGCCTGAGAAGTATGTGCAATGACTAGCTACTTGAACAAACATTAAGGAACTGTTACTATCAAATCAAATACTAAGATGTGATACATATATCTATGAATTCAACTCAAGTGCAGTGAGGTATACACATGAATATTTCCTTAGATAGGAGTTATCAGTGCCACACCTTATGTGTATTGCTGACAAAATGGTGAGTGGATTTCAGGTAGGAAATTAGAAAATTTATTATTCATACATAATGGTAGTACCTACCCTTACCTATTGCAACTTTGGCAAATGGATATTGTTAAGGCAGTGTGTTGGTTGTGCTACAGTTCAAGGTGGCTAAGTATGCACATGTATCCCACTTCTCACCTCAAATTTCATGAAATGACAGTGAAAAAGCACATTAAACATTGACCAGCTTAAACTGGTTTTGCCTCCTTAAATAGGCTGTTGATTAATCAAACATCAAGTTATTTTATATAGACAGCACTGCATATGTGTAAGATGGGACCCATGTCTCTAGGATGACCCTGGAACCAAGACTCTTCAGTCTACGGAACTCAAAGAATAAGAAATGTTGCCAGCGGAGCCTGTTACAAAATGGAAAGTCCTTCAAGAAGGAAAATCTGGCTTCTCACAGCATGAGTAGCTTATATGGATTAATTCAAGATCAGCTTCCAAGTTTGAAATTCCCCTAACCCTTTAAATTTGACCCTGAACCCTGGATCAAGGAGACTGATTTAAGAGCCTTGCCTCCTGTCTCCTGGCCAGCTGACCTCTCAATAAAGCTCTTTCTTTTCTCAAAAGCACTACTGGGCATATACCCTGAGAAAACCATAATTCAAAAAGAGTCATTTACTAAAGTGTTCATTGCAGCTCTATTTACAATAGCCAGGACATGGAAGCAACCTAAGTGTCCATCATCGGATGAATGGATAAAGAAGATGTGGCACATATATACAATGGAATATTACTCAGCCATAAAAAGAAATGAAATTGAGATATTTGTAGTGAGGTGGATGGACCTAGAGACTGTCATACAGAGTGAAGTAAGTCAGAAAGAGAAAAACAAATACCATATGCTAACACATATATATGGAATCTAAGAAAAAAAAAAAGATCATGAAGAACCTAGGGGTAAGATGGGAATAAAGACACAGCCCTACTAGAGAATGGACTTGAGGATATGGAGAGGGGAAAGGGTAAGCTGTGACAAAGTGAGAGAGTGACATGGACTTATATATACTACTAAATGTAAAATAGATAGCTAGTGGGAAGCAGCCGCATAGCACAGGGAGATCAGCTCGGTGCTTTGTGACCACCTAGAGGGGTGGGATGGGGAGGGTGGGAGAGAGGGAGACGCAAGAGGGAAGAGATATGGGAACATATGTATATGTATAACTGATTCACTTTGTTATAAAGCAGAAAATAACACACCATTGTAAAGCAATTATACTCCAATAAAGATGTTAAAAAAAAAAAAAAAGCCAGTGCCATAGTGTTGGCTTCTGTGCACATTGGGCAGTGAGCCCTTGCACAGTAACAACAGTGAGGTTGTATAAAAGGAAATGAATTTGTTCTTATAATACAAACGTTTCATCAATGGATTAGAGACTTCGAAACATGTATGAAAAGTTGGAGTGTAAATGAAAGTGGAGGAGTCTAGTAGCATTTTAGAAACAGATAGGAGGACACTGCAGCAGAATGAGAAAACACATATTTCAGCCGAGCCCTAGGGAGTCTTCAGGCTTAGAGAACAGGTGTAGGTTACAAACCAGAGTTGTCCATTTATGCTTTTATTCATAATATCAAAGGCAAATGACCCCATCCTCCCAGAGTGCACATTTAGCAAGACAAGCCCCTAGATGAAGACTGGAGATCTGCTTGCTAAAGAAATTGAACAGTCTACTCATGAGGGGCAAGAACTCGAAACAAACATCTTATTTTGGCATAAGACAGGTGGTTTGATAGTTACAGGATGCCTGCATTCTCCCCACTCATAAAGGGCAAACTGCATGTGTCCACTGACATGTCCCTATCCATGAAATAGAACTCCTGGTCAGTTCTTCTACATAGGGAACAGAGAACTACACAACACCGTAGGAATACAGGGTCAATATCTAATGTTTAATACTCATTCCTCAATTCATAGATATGCTGTGAGAACAAAATATGACCAGACATTTTCAGGAAGCCAAAAACAGAAACAGAGAAGCATCCTGGTGAACAAATAGTAAAAATGATGTCAAAAGAAATAGAATTCAAGGATCAGAAACATGTCTTTTAAAATCCATAGTTAAATCCTTAGATTCCAGAAGATTCTGCATTCAGTAAAACAACATCAAGCTTCAAAAAAAAAAAAAAAATTATCAGAGGATAAGAAAGTGCTCCTAGAAAGAAAAATCATTAAAAAAAGTTAGAAAATAAAATCAAGAGTATAAATTAAAAGATAGAGCAAAAAGTCAAAAAAGCAGGAAATTATGAGAGAGACCTCAGAGATACGGAGGCTCAAATTCCTTCATGCAGCTAGTAAGTATTTTAGAAAGAATAAACAGAAAACATGGAGGTGAGACAGTAGTTGAAGAACTAATTGAGATTATTTCACAGCATTTAAGACCAAATATCAGATTGAGAATATCCAAGGACTGCCTGGAACAGTACATGGACAAAGTCCTATTGCTAAGACACATTGTTATGAAATTTCAGAACATCAAAGGTGAAGAGATGGTCTTAAAAGTGGTTGTGGAAAAATGCCAGTTCATAGACAAATGAACACAATCAGATTTGCATTAGAAAACTGGGTTAGAAAACTGAGAAAATTGTATGTTCTTGCCAAACTATCATTTCAATAATGTGTGAGGAAAAAAAATTTTTTTTCAGATTTGTAAGGTACACTCTGAAGTAAAAATAAAATAAAAATCAAGAAGAAAAATGCACAGGATTTAAAAAATGCACTTAATTTAGAATGACAGAATAAGAGCTATGCTGCAAAATTAAGAGAAACTAGTCCTAATTGAAACAAGAAGTCAGAGCCTTCATTTTAACAAATGCTATGGTTAAGAACTTGGATGACCTTAGAGTCAGGCTAAAGGCATATTCTTCTTCTATAGGTGAGCAAAAGGAAAGGCAATTCAAATCTCCAGGAAGACAAAAAAAAAAAAGTTCTTTAAATCATAACCTAAATTTAAAGCAAACAACTGATTCATGATTTTGACTAATTGGTGTAAGCCATTTGACTCTGACAGTGTTGTTCAAGGAGATGGAGAGAGAAGATATTATATCCCTGTGCTATTTGAGTTTTTGTACTATGTATACAATTTAATTAGTAGGGGCAATACAATAATAACTATAATGAAGTTATTCACAGGCATTTTGTGAGCACAGTGCCAGGGTAGGTAGCCCAAACTAGAAGTACTCAACCACATCTTTCAAGAGGAGATACATGAGTGGTACATTTTGAGTTCAGAAGTAATTCAGCAACAATTGAAAGGATGGTGGAAAGAAGAGTATGAACAAAGAAACAGAGGTATGAAGCAATATCCATCTATTTACTTAGGTTAGATCTTTCTGTATACTAGTCTTTGGAGATACGAAGTTAAAAAGGAAATGACCAAATCCTAAATAATTTACAATTAATTGGTGGAGACAGATCAGCAAGGCAGACCTGCAATACAGTGCCACAAGTGCCACAATTTGGTATTTTGGATGGTGAAATTAGCTATTGAAAATGAGGAGAGCAGGAGCTGAATTGTGTGAAAACATGAGGAAAACTGTTAATATTTGGACAGTCACTGTGGGGCATAAGAGAAAGGTCACCAAAGAACATTGAGTGATGGTCTAGCAGTGTGAGGTCCTTTCTAGCACTGAACTGTCACCCAATCAGAAGATAGTACTCATCTACAGAGACACTTAGCTGAAAATATGTATTATCAGACTAGTTTGGGAGTTGATCCAATTTGTGTGGCAGAAATACAGAGGTATACTTGGGATTGAGGGGACGAATAAAGGAGTAGATCAATTAATTAATATGGCATCCAGGACCAGAAGATAAGTGAAGATGAAGAAGTATGATATAAAGACTAAGGAAAATGGAGGGACTGTGGTCCTTTATATTTCTTTAAGGATTAAAGGATCAATAAGTAGGACATAGCAGAGGTTGCTAAAGGTTGAGTGTATTAGCATAAGAACCACGTGCTTTCCTATTTGCATATAATGTGCCTTCCAGCCATCCTTGGCTAAAGTAAACATTCTGATAACCTAAAGCCCTTGAAATTATTGAGCACATCATTTAAGTGTGACATGATGGAAGTAAATGACAGGGGAAATACCATTTACCACAGCTAGGATTTGGTTGAAAGCACTGAAATGAGAGTCCAGGAGATCTAATGTATAAATCTGAAAATCACAGTTGACGTTTCTGAGACTCATTTGCTTCTCTCTCTATAATATTCAAATTATCTGTTGTGTCATCTATTCCTCGAATTGTTGTACATAGATTATAATTCAAAATGGAGGAATGTAAAAATGAGCTTTTAACAAATCATTCCATATATCAATATAGAATACTGCCTCACACGTATTAGGATTATTTTTCATTACTCTTCTCTTTTGTTGTTGCAGTTATCACAGAAAAAGAACTAATCCCAAACACATAATTTGCTCAGGCAAATGATCAACAAATGCTCTAATTTGTCTGATGTCTATAATCAATAGGCTTCAATAATATAAAGATACTTATTTTGTTAGTTTCCCTTTATTTAATCACTAGGATAAAATTCTGGTGCAATGAGACATTTCAAATAATATAAAACAGATCAAACTTTTAATGGTCTACAACAGACGGACTTGGTCATCATGCAAATGTCTGTTTTCTCTCCAATATTTTCCTGAAGAAAATGTACTCACATTCTTTACAGAAACAAACCGGATGGTGTCCTCTGTGCACTTTCTATTTCCTCAAAGTTTCAAGAAAATTATTTAAATAAAAAATTTGAGCTTGGATTTTTAGTCTAATAATGCTGAACATTCTAACTCCAGGGTGTTCATTAAATCTCTTTATTCTGTATGACTAAAGCCTTTCTCTCTTTTCTTCTCCTCCTTCTTCTTCTTCCTCTCTCTCTCCTCTCTTCTCCTCTATCTCTAATTCTCTTTCTATCTCTATCATCTCTTTCTCTATTTCTTTGATTCTCTCTTAACACTATTGGAAAAAGTCACCTTTCTTCTATTTTAGCTTTAGTTAAAAATCTGGAGATCTACCTTTACGATTGGATGCTAAACACTAACTTCTGGCTTTACCTGATATTAGCTTTATCTGTTTATATATTGATACATTGCTATTTGGATATTCTGACAGATTAATCCAAAGACCTAGGATCAGCATGAGGTTGATAAAGCTTGGAAGTGAACTGTGGATGAAAATGTTCTAGACCATGTACATCTTACATGGACCCAGAAGATATTGTTACATGTTTCTCTATACAATATTACATTCAGTATGACATATTATGATATTCTGGTATTCAGTCATGCTTACTCTCTGACAGCATCAAAGAAGAGAAAGATGTGGAATAAAAAAATATGTATTTTTTGGATGATATGAAAAACTCACATTTTATCTACTACTCAAGCCAAAAATAATTGTTACTTATATCACTAAGGATTTATTTCCATCACTTCATTAGTTAGCAATTTGCATTGTATCAAATGGGTTTAACTCCTTTAATAGATTCCAAATGGGTCATTAGGCTAATCAGTTCTGGTTAGCTTTATACTTATTCATGAGAAGAAAATGCACTAGAAGGATTTCCTGAAGGAAGTCTTGTTTGGAATTCAGCATTTAAACAATTAAAAAAAAAAAAAAGAAAAAAGTCAACATTGCTAACTGTGAGAGATGTATGAGTGGTTTTCCCTGAAGATCTAGATCCTTAACAGATGAGTTCTTGTCACTCTGTTGTCTTACAAAATTGGTTCACAGCAGAGATGAAGCTGATTGGCCTGCTTATTATGCCACTGTTAAAAATCAGGATCTGAGTAAGTGCTTGTGGAGGTGGTGATTATGAATAAAGAGAAAAGTACTGTATCCTTGTTACCGAATGCAAGTTTGTGTGCCCAATGTACAGTGAGGCCAAACAAACCTAAACATCGGAGTTTGGAACAGAGAAAGGTTTATTTCAGGACCAAGCAAGGAGAATGGGTGGCTTGTGCTCAAAAACCCCAAAATCCCCAAAAGTCTTCCAGTAAAAGTTTTTGTGGGCAAGATTTGGGGTGAGGGCTGGAACGTGTATGACTTTCTTCTGATTGTTTGGTGGTGAGGTAACAGGGTGGTGTTCCAGGATTGTTCTCAGCTTGAAGTTACCATCTTCCACCTGAGTGGGGCCTTAGTTCCTGTAGAAGAACTCAAAAATATTGTTATGTATATTCCTTGAGGAGGAACCAACTCAGGTTTAATCGCTGCACTATTTTTTCTTGATTGCTCCTCCTTTGTTTTTGCATTCCCTTACTCCCCTGATTAGCAATTGTTTGGATCTACACTTTGGAGCTCGGGGAAGGTCTTAGGAGGCTAAATGAAGACTATTTCCTACAAACAAGAAACAGGGGACATGGAAAGGATTTGTACCCCGGAGGCCCCCACAGGTTCCTGCGCTGTCTCATTCCTCGTATATGCCTTTGCACAAGTTGTCCCTTTTGCTTTTTGAATAACTCTTCCCTACTTCATCTCCCAATCTCCATGTCAAATTTTCCAGGCCAAACCCAAATTTCTCCCCACCCATTATCTGTAGGGATGACTTTCTCCTTCTCTGCAATAAGCTTGAGTATTGAGAACCAAAACTGTCTACCCCTACACAATGCTTAGAGGCTGAAACTGAAACTACCTCCCCACCCACCCAACTTACAGTCTGTATTAGGGGTTGGCAAACTTGTTCTCCGAAGGGCCAGATAAATATTGTAGGATTTACAGGCAACATAAGATCTGTGCTGCACATTCTTTTTCTTTTTCCTTTCTTATAATCCTTTGAAAGTGTAAAGAACTTTCTTGGCTTTGCCCACAGGACTGGATTTGGCACCCGAATCCAGGCATAGTTTGCAGATCACTGGTCTACATCAACATAACTTTACTATTCCATTGTCTTCATTAGCATGACTTTACTATTCCAGAAGAACCCATGATTCTTCAATGAAAAGTATCCACAGACATTTTTTGCCTTAAGATTCTATGCATCTCTTGACCCAGAATTCCTCACCTTGCTTTTTGTATCAATGCTACACTGTTATATGATGATCTTTATCCAGTCATAATCAAGCTTTCATCCCCTCTTCCCCACTCTCTCACTCTCATTGAAAGCTGTCCTTTAAACCAAACTTTCAATTCTCAGTTTCAGTTCTAAATTTCAATCTTGCCTTCCCCACTTTGAGACAGGACCAAAGCTCTGTGGAGGAAGTATTTGCTCTCACCTGGGCTAAACTAAACCTTCTCTTTTGAATAGGTTATTTTGGTGAATTTTGTTTTGGTAGATATTTGGGGATCCAGCATTCAATATTCAATAGAATGGTGTTGATTCTATTATAGTGTCTTTCATAATTGGCTTTTTATCATAGGTATTTAAGTTTGTGCCTGCCTTGACTTTAAAATTTAGGTTATCAGGAATAGTTGCAGGAAGGGGTACCCCTTCCAGGGCCTGAGAGTGGGCTCTTGTCTAACACTCACAAATGAATTGTCCGAGGAGACACACGTGGTGACAAAGCAAGAGGGTTTTTTGGGAAGGGGCGCCTGGGCAGAGAGCAGCAGGATAAGGGAACCCAGGAGTACTGCTTTGCCACGTGGCTCACAGTCTCTGGGCTTATGGTAATGGGGTTAGTTTCTGGGTTGTATCTGTCCAATCATTCTGACTCAGGGTCCTTCCTGGTGGCGTGTGCATCACTCAGCCAAGATGGATTCCAGCAAGAAGGATTCTGGGAAGCTGGTAGAACATATGGACTGGCATTTCCTCTCTCCTTTTGACCTTTCCCAAATTCTTCTGGTTGGTGGTAGCTTGTTAGTTCCGCCTTCCTTACCAGGACGTCTTGTTGTAAGATAACTCATGCAACTTGTTACTATTGGCCTGGCCAGGGTGGGCGGTTTCCATCAGTTGTTCCCCTAACAGAATCATATATTGATTATATTTTGTTATGGATTTTGCACATAGTAAGTGATTAATAAGTGTCCTTTGCTATATGGCAATTTAGTGGATCTTTACTGAACCACATTTATTCAATTTAGCCCTTTCTTTGCTGTGTGAAAGCATCTTTCCCTTCTATTCATGTAAAACACAAAATGAAAAGGGAAGATGTTCCAAGAGCCATAAATACGCCTCCTTAAAACATCCCCAGGAATAATCAGTGCTGTTTCTCCACAGGATATTTTCTGTGAAAGTAGCAGCATTTTGTGTCTGGCTTTCCTTATATATTCAACTATTCCCGTGACTGCGGATCAGGACATCCCCACAGCGCAGGTCCAATCAAGGGAGCACTGTGTTTCTTCAGTTTGACAAGATACAGAGCAAGGAACGAAACAGAGAACAGGTCTCACTAAAAAGTAAAAAAGTCTTCCTGATGTGTGTTGATGGAGGCAATGGCAGGTCAGGCTGTTCTGGGATTAGTGCCTAATTACACAGGTGTGTGCTTCCACAACACACACAGATGGCTAAGCACACAATTAGAAGTTCTTCAGTAAAATGGAAAAGATGGGCTTCTTTTTAAGTAGAAAAAACTTGTCAGAAATCAGCCTTTGAACTGTTGATCTCTTGGGGAACATCGTATGGGTGTGCTGTTATATGTCTCTCAATATTCTCTTATATTTTTTCTTAAGTTGTAGGCAGGTAACTGTGCTGTGTAAGTTATTGACTCTGAAGATAAAACTAAATGCACGGGCTTCCCTCGTGGCGCAGTGGTTGAGAGTCTGCCTGCCAATGCAGGGGACACCGGCTCGTGCTCTGGTCTGGGAGGATCCCACATGCCGGGGAGCGGCTGGGCCCGTGAGCCATGGCCTCTGAGCCTGCGCGTCCGGAGCCTGTGCTCCGCAGCGGGAGAGGCCACAGCGGTGAGAGGCCCGCATACCGCAAAAAAAAAAAACAAAAAAAAAAAACTAAATGCACATAATCAAAGAAAAGGTTGGAAGTTAAATACGACAAAAAAGAAAAAGGTGTGCTGATACCATGTTAAATCAGTATGCATACTTATTAGTTAAAAAGGCATGTCATTCCTACGAGCTAAAGTAATTAGTCTATGCTTATCCATAGCACCATTTCTGGAACTACCTAAGGGAAAGTTGTTACTTTAAGGAAGAGTATGTTTAGAGGCCCTTCCAGTTTTGGGAAGAATAGCCCTTTTCTGCTATCAAGCCAGATTTTAGAGATGAGCATGGCTCTGTGATACATCTCACTAGAGTATAATCTGTACGTTACCCTACAGCTCTTAATACACACAGTTTGTTAGTTTCTCCTATGCAATTCTTGTGAAGAAGAAAACAAATAAAACACACACAGCTGCCTTAGAGAGAACACTGTTTGATTTCATGGGAGGTGGAGGTGACAGTTACACTTCTGATAAGTAGGCGCATCTGCTGCAATTTCTCCAGGCTCAGAGTCAAGAGAATTGCCATTTCCTTGCCAGAGTCTTTGCCCTGACCTTTGCCTTGCTTGACCTGGCACATCTAGGTAGGGAAGAAGGAGGGACACAAAAGGCAGAAGCAGGATGCATCAGACTCAGACTACGGTCAGTATGGAATCTTTTATTCCCTGCCTAGCCATCGTCATATAGGGCTTTGCTCTGCTAAGAAAATTGTCTCCAAATGAAACAAAGCATGCTGTTTAAATAAACACTGGGTTCCTACAGTCACCATCTTTGGAGTAATAATACCTAACAGGACTTAAAAAGGGAGACCATCCTCCCTGTTGAAACTACTCTGATACATCTGTTTTTGCCAGATTACACACCTCCTTTTTCCAGAACATCACCTGAGACACCTACCCGTACCCTATTATGTTTTAAAGAAATCAGTTACACAGACAGCAGTCTTATATGATTTGTTAATTTCATGAAATATATAGGTTTAACTGAAACCGTATTGATAGATGTCTTCTATATTTGAAGTATGAAATTCTGATTGACAAATTTTTTTTTTCTCTGCACAGTTTTGCAAAGCTTATGTTTAGACAGTATGACAAGGGTGATCTTTTACCTGACAGAGACATTTTAAATCACTTTTTGCATCTGAAATAATGACTTGTACCTCATAGCAAATCAATGAATATTGCTAAATTTTGAAATAATATGGAGGAAAAAACCCAAATTTCCATCGACAGATGAATGAGTACATAGATTATGGTATTCTAGTATAATGGAATATCACTTGGAAATAAAAAAAAGAATGAACTATTTTAGATCCATACAAAAGCCTGGATGAATCTCAAAATAACTTTACTGAGAGGAAGAAGCCAGACTTTCACCCCCAAAAGGAGTACATACTATATGATGCCATTTTATAACTTTCTAGACAAAACAAACAAATCTCTAAGTACAGAAAAGCATATCAGTGGTTGACTGGGAGCAGAGAGTAGGATAGACAAAAAGGAGGGAATGAAAAAGCACAGGAAAAATTGGGGCAATAATGAATATGTCAGTATGTTGATTGTGATAATTTCACAGGTGTATATAAAGATCAAACCTTATTAAATTATACATTAAATATGTGCTGAGCCATTCCTTATATGTCAAGTGTACTTTAATAAGTCTATCATATGAATATTTTAAATATTATCAACAAATTCTTAATAGGAGTAAATAAAGCAAGTGAGGTAGAATCTCTCTTTGCAAGCTGTGTAATTTTTGAACTTTTAATATATACAAGATAAGAAGAATCCTGTGGGTGGAGTCTTGACACAATGCTTATGGGTAAGAAGTAGGAATGGAGGCCTTTTCCTTATCAGTAATAGTACAACAAAGCAAGCAAATAAGGCCCACATAGGTAAAAAGCAACTTATGTTTAACAGACATAAAATGGTTCAAAACATGATATTTGCAATAAGAATGAGAAAGATAAGATTCTCTTCAATAAATAAAACATGATTCATATTTATATTATTTCACAATACATAGATAAAGACACAAGAAAAAAGGGGAAGCTAAGAAAAAAATAGAGATATGGAAAAAGAAATTTAAAAAATGAATATTGTCCATTCATCTCATGGATATTGTCAGGTAGATACACAAAGATAAACAAACATGGAGCAATTGATAAAGACATTCATAAAATATTTCCATCTTGTAAACATTCAGAAAACATTCCTTAAAAGACATACAGGGCCCTCCTTCAGTAGAGTCATATGTGCCATTGGGTAGAATCAGGGAAAAATTAGATCTGGCTCAAAGGTCCTAGTCTTCCCAGGTCCTCTGAGGTCAAAAGAAGAATGGAAAAGAATTTAAAATGTTGTCAATTAGGAGACCATGTAAATTCAATTTAAACTGTCATTTAATTGCATGATATTTGAAGACTTTTATTTTTCAATAAAATGAGCTGAGAAAGGGCAGTGAACTAATAACAAGGTAAAGAAATTACTAATTGAGCAATTTTGGGTAATAGCAAGCGAAGTATTTTTAGGCTGAGTTTTCTTGGTCTCTTATAAATCACATAGGCTAGGCCTATGTGTGCAGCCAACTGTGTTGTGAGAATATCTAACAAATTGAACATTACTTCAATGCAATACTGATTACAAGCAAAAGAACCCCACCATTAAATGTATAACCAAGGAGGAAGTGTTTAGGAATAGCTAATTTGTTTACCATTTCATTTTTTCTTACCAAGGATATTTAAGAAGAAATCAGGGGCATCCAATTTACTTTCATAACTGTCATGGGCAGTGTTTTTCAGCAATCAAGTATTTGTTTGAAATATACCTGGTCTTTGTCCTTAGTCTGTATTGACTACATAGATACAAAAAGCTGTCATGTCTATTTTTCTTCTTTAGTGAATTGTTAAGGCATCCTGCAGGTTTATGCTTTAGCAGGACATTTTTGCTAATCAAGCTATATAAACATATTAAAAAGATCCACAATGATTTCTCAGTTATCAAGGAGATTATTCTGCCCATTATGTTCATCTCAATTTCCAATAGCATGTAGATTATTTAGACCCACCTTTTGGAAGTCAGCATGTAAAGGTTCATTAGATAAAACTCAGATCAGTCACCTTGGAATTTTTCTGGTAGAATTTGGTGGGAGAAAACACAAGTGAAGTTTGGTGAAATCTTTAGTATGTATCAGTTGTCCTTGTAATATGCCATGGAACTGATATTTAAGAATGGGTATGTAGAGACCTGTGAGGGAGAAATGAGATGGTGAGCTTTTGAAGCAGTGATAAAACATTATAAGAATCTCTAAGTTCATAATTTTTATGTGGAAGCTGCTCAACAAATAATTAAGTCAAAACAAAAGAATGTGGCATTTCATTGCAAGAAATTGTATCCCAGTCTCTGCTGAGTTGAGGAATTCTCCCCTAATGGGCCACTGGCAGGCCAGCTTCTCTGTGTCTCAGGTGACTCTGGGCTGGATGGCAGCAACTCTCATCCCTGCAAGGATTTTTGACTCACTGTGTAAGGGGCATAAGGAAGCCCAGTAGCAATGGCCTCAGCATAATATGATTGTCTCTTTTGTATAGTCAGGAAAAAAAGGAAAGTTGTCCAAAACACCCACAGCAAGATGCACTGCAAATAAGAAACTATCATTAGCAGAATGAGACATTAAATGAGAAAAATCCTTTGCTAACATTTGCTGATAAGTACAGACAGGATGAGTCAAGTGCTCACTTTAGCTTCTTCTGCTGCAGGGGCGCTTCAGGCACCAGTGCTTTCTCCTCATGCCTGGCACACGACTTGCCTTGGCAGCCACAGGTAGCCTGGTACTTCAGAAAATACAAACCTACCTTCTTAAAGTAATAATAGAAATTTCATCCAGATGCAATTTTATGAAGGAGGCAAATAATATAGTAAAAATATGAAATTTTAAAATATTTTTATGTAATATAGGGAAAATTTAAAAACAGTTACATTGTGAAAAGAGAAAATTGTTTCTAAGGTGAAGGAAAATTCAAGAGAAAAAAAGAAATATCTCCTAACAAAATCTATTCTAGGTAGACGAAAACATTGAATGGAAAAACGTTAGTGAGATGCCTGAGGAAGCCAGAATATCTACTATATATGTCATCTATATATATAACGTTTTGGTATGTTTGAAGAAGTTTTTCTTTCTTGTGCTTAGAATACGATTTTTTCAAAATGATACTGTAGAACAAGAAGAAAATTGTCTTTTGCTGTTTTCTACCTTTAGGTGAGGTAGTTTTCAAAGCTGCTCTTCTCAAGTGCCTCCATTGGTCCTACCACGGTGCCCCATACCGTATCACTTTTTTAGAAGCTTCATTTACAGTGTAAATATCATATAGAAAGTGTCTTAGTCTGTACAGGCTGCTATAACAAAATACTAGTGGCTTAAATGACCCGTACTTATTTGTCATAGTTCTGGAGGCTAGGAATCAGAGATCAAGGTGTCAGCATGGCTGGGTTCTGATGAGAGCATGCTTCCTGTCTTGTAAACAGCTACTTTCTCTCTGAGTGTTCACAGAGTGAGAAAGAGATCTCAAATCTTCTGTTTTTATAAAGGCACAGATTCCATCATGAGGGCCCTACCCTCATGACCTAATCTAACCCTAATTACCTTCCAAAGGCCCACATTGAAATACCATAATATCGGGGATTCGGGCTTCAACATATGGATTTTGGGGGGAACTCAAATTCAGTCAGTAGCAGAAGAGATAGGGTCTAAGCTTAAAATAATTCATTTGGTTATTTATGTAAGCGAATAGCTGGGTTCTAAGGGAAGGGATGTTGTACAGGTACTGTTGAGCGTGTAGCAGGCAAGGAGAGATAGGTAGATAGCCAGATAAAGGGAACTGCAAAGAGGTTGGGGAGGTGCTAGGAATATCAAGAACCTCGGAGGTTGCTGAAAGAGGGAAAATTGGATGGGAAAGGGAGCAGTCACTGATGATAAAACATTTTGTTTACTTACTAGCCTTGCTTAGGGAAAGTCCCATCATACGCATATTTTTAGATTTTTCAAAAGCTATTTCTTTCTCTGTACCCGGGCTGCCTGAGGTATTATTTAGAATTTTGGTGTTAGTCCTAATCACCACAGATAGACAGATACTAAATGTTCTCGTTGTAGATAATGAAGCCAGACTAGTCTCTTCTGTGAACTCATATTCTGAATTTTCAAATGTTTAAAGAGCTGGGTATCAACAAAGCCCAGAATGAATAAATGAATGTGTGCATATGTTAATTAATTTTTAAACATACAAACAATAAATACAACTCCCAAAATATTTTGAAACACAGTCTGCACAGACAGTTTGAAATTGGTTAGCAGAAATTAGTTTAGCTTAAAAGTCTTATTTGAGAAATGAAAGTGAGAAGATTCAGAGACAATAGCTGTCACTTTCGAACATAAAGTATTAGAAGGGAAGTAGAAAGTTATCTAAAGTTCACAAACGTCTCCAGTCATCTACAATAGATGTTATTAATCATTTCCTAATGTTTGAAAAGGTGCAACTCATCTGAATTTTATGGGGAAAACTGACCTGTAAACAAACAAATAAATAAACCTGTATTGTAACTAGAAGAGAATAATCGTGTGTCCTAAAAGTTAAAGAATTATTACTACGAAGCTCTGTTATTTTGTTAAAATTTATCTAATGTATTTCTTATGCACATTAAGTATTTTGACAGGCATCAGTTAATTTTGATGTTTCAAAATATTTCTGTTAGACTTTCAGCCCATTTGAATATGCTAGAAATCATGATATTAGGATACAGCAAATTTTGTTTGCTTTAAAGGAAGGGAAGAAGGCTTATTTTTACATAAAAGCTCTCATTTAGTATTTATTTTAATATTAAAACTTCTTACCACATTTTCCAGCACATGGCATTTTCTCAATAAACGTTGAATGAATGAGGTTAGGTCACATGTCACATATTATTTTCAGAGAATAGCAGCACCATGGCTTAATGACAGTGTTTTTCTAGTTTTTAAATAAGATGTGGCACTTCTATAGGCACTTGTTCTGAAAATTGTGTCATTTTGAAACTTACAACATCAAAGTTATTTGAAATCATTTCCCAAATAAACCAATGACAGAGGCAATGACACTAAGATGGTACCCAACTCTTTAACAAAATAATAATATTATAATCCTTCAGTCTGTGCTCAAGCAATCTCCCTTTAAAGGGAGATGTGTGTTGTGTGTGAGTACCCTATAATGTCTCTTAAATTAGCATTGAGGTATGGCTAAAGCTACCATTGGAAGGTATTAATATATAATATATGATATTGATTCCAATTTCTAATATATACTATGGATATAGAACAATAATTGTAATATAGAAATCATTTGAGAAAAAAATTTAAACTCTTTCCCTCACCATTAAAATCTGAATGTTTACTCAAGAAAATGTTTTGAAGATGGCCTAAAAACCTTCAATTCACCAGAACAGGCAGCTTTCTTGTCTTCTATAAGTTTGTGTTTGAATTATGCCATAGATAGTTATTGTTATTGAAGAAGGAAGGAGAGGAACGATTAGATCAGTGAATATTGTTATTATAAAATATGAGAAAATCAAGGCCTTGTTTGAGAATTCCTGCCCCTTGAGAAGTTATAAAACACCAAAGTCAGTTCTGTTCATCAAACTGAAATTACTGTGATGTAAAACTCTTCTTGAAAATTCCTAGCTTGTAGTTGAGATGGAGTCAGCATGATAAAATCAAAAATTAATTTCACAGGTTCACCTGATAAAAAGTAATGAATGTAGCCCACGTACTGATGTCCCCCCAGCAGATTTCTTCTTCTTTGATTTCTTCTTCGTCTCCTCATTTCTTTCTTCTTTCTTTCTTTCTTTATTTTTGCCATTAAGAAATTACTAACAGTTGTGTGTTTTTAGAAGATACGGGGAAGCCTGAGGGGAGGGCTACAGGGCTCTCTCACTCATTTCCACACAATAGGAATGAAAACAGAAGGAACAACCATTCCAGTTTCTCCCTCAGAATCTTGGAGAACAGCAGCTACCTGGAGTGTCCTCTGTTGGTGGCACCTATGGGGAAGCGAACACAGCCTCCCACATCCTAGGGAGCCACTCTCCTGAGACACAGCATGAAAGAGGTGGCGCTTATAAATGTGCTGTGGCACCCAGGGGAGGAATGGTGAAGCCAGACGAGGAAACCAACTACTGTTGGCAAGATGGCAGCTCCGGGGACAGCAGGTCAGCCTAAGAGAAACCAAGAGGGTCAAATGAGGCAGCCCCGGTGCAAGTGGATCCAGCATGGACTTTGGAGTCAGGTGGACACACATTTATGACCCTGTTGTGTATCTTTTGAGTAGCAACTTACATGAGTTTCCTAAGTTCTCTAAACCTGTTTCTTCATTTGTAAAACTGAGATTACCATACCTATCACTCAGTGTTATTAGTTGATAACGTGTATTTTTTATGTATCAGTGCATGGCAAATCAGCTCAAAATTTAGCAGCGTAAAATAGCAATCTCTGTTTATTAGCTTTTGTGATGTTGTGGGCCAGGCATATGAATGTGGCTGAGCTGGGCTGTTCTCACCTGGGGTCTCTCACTTGCTTGCAGTCAGTTGGTGGCTAGAGCTGGGGTCATTTTGAAGGCTTTCTCATTCATATTTCTGGTGCCCGGGCTAGGAGACAAACAGCAGGGACTGGAGAAGCTGGGGCTCCGCAGGCATCTCCCCTACCCCCAGGGGGTCTCCCCACCTCGCCCTCCTGCATGGCCCTTGCAGGGTCACTGGATTTCTTACATAGTGGATCAGGGCACCGAAGGAACACGTTCTGAGACAAAGAAACGGGTGCAACTGTATCACATTGACTACTCTGGGCCGAAAGTCACACAACATCACTTCCACTGCCTTCTATTCACTAGAAGTGAGTTGCTACTACCAACCCATAATCAATAGGAGAAGAATTAGACCCCGCCTCTTTTTGAAGGAGTATCAAAAATTTGTGGATGTGCTTCAAAAGTACTGCACTATGTGAAATGCATGGTCTTCAATAAGTGGTGGCAATTTTTTTTTTGTTTTGGTTGAAGTGTAGTTGATTTGCAATATTGTGTTAGTGTTGGGTATGCAGCATAGTAATTCAGTTTTTCTTTTTTTTTTAGATTATATTCCATTGTGGGTTGTTACAAGATGTTGGATGTGGTTCCCCATGCTATGCAGTGGGTCCTTGTTGCTTTTCTAAAAAAAAAAGAAAAGAAAAAAGAAAAGAAATGACTAACAGGGTCTCTATCAGTCTATTATACAAAAAATAATAACTTGTATTAACAGAGGGATATTTTGCCTCAAAATCATTCACAAACATTTACCAATATGCTGCTGCAAGATGACCGTTTCCACTGAGGTGGAACCACCTCTGGTGAAACACAAGAGTGTATTTACTAGCAACTCTCCCTTTCTGGTGTGAACACAGGAAGGTGTCTACAACAGGAAGGGAAAATGCAGATATTCACGTTTTCCTTCAAAGAGTTAAAGCAGATTCTTCTCTTGGCTATAACTGTATTTTGAATTGTGTCTGAAGTTTTTTAAAGACTGGCTGTTCAGAAATTTCTCTTTGCATTACTTCAAGTAATACTTTACTTAACTGGAAAAGTACTTTTACATAGCTGATAAAAATGCTCAGTTACTTTTTACAGTGGTTTCCAAATATTTTACCTTCATTACTGCGTTGACATGTGGCAGGGCTGGCTTCGTGGGTATGCAACCTGTGTAGTAGCACAGGGCCCAGTGCTCAGAAGGGCCCTGTGTTTGGTTTAATGTTCCATTGTCACAATTTTGAGATTCTTAATAGTTGTTTAACCAGGGATCCCGTGTTTTCATTTTGCGCTAGACCCTGTAAATGATGTGGCCAGTCCTGGCACCTGATCGGAAGTAGAGTGAGTTAAGGGTCTGGATGACCTTCAAAGACACCAGAGCAAAGTTCCCAGCACTTGGGTATGTTTGTGTATTTTGACAAGGCAATTAAGGATGGTATATGCAGCCAGGCTTCTTCAGAGCAATGTGCCGCCAGTTTTCCTCACTGAATGCAAAGTAGGGTGGCTAGAGTAACCTGCAATAGGATGTGCAATTTTATGTTATACCAAAAGTAAGGACCTCTGGAGACTGTGCACCAAACGGTACTAAACTTCTGTCTTACACTCTGCTGGGAGAGGGAAATGACTTATATGCAGATGAAGCTAGAGAAGCTGGGTATTACATGTAGCCGCTATATCTTAACATATGCCTGTCCACAGAGAAAGCCCACCAGTCCACACATACTGAGGGCAATGATGGTAGAACAATCCTGAAAATTATACTAATAATACTGCTTAATATTTGTATGACTTCTATAGATTATCTCACAGTAATGATCCTAATTGAGGTTTACTATAATTCAATATTAAATTCATAAAAGTTGAGTTGCCAAAAGTCATATAGTGAGTAAGTTGAGGTAAACTTTAAATATGGGCATTCTAAATCCATGCCCAGTGCTATGTTCATCTGTCTGTTTCACTGGTTATAAATCTTTGAGCCTCTAGCTAGAAGGCTGCCCACATAATGGGATTTTATTGAAGCAGATGAAGTAATCTTTTGGCTGCCAGTGAGGGCCTCATCTCTAAAGAATCCCAAGACAGAACATCATGTAGGTAGTGGGAAGGGAAACAGAGCACCAAAAATATGGCAGGAAAAGAAGGGCAGAAGGGAAAGACATGGTAAGGAAGGCACCGAAAAGTGAAGTTGAAAGAAACACTACGGTCATCTTGTCAATCTCATACTTTTCTCTCTATCCGACCTGATGAAAAATCCCCCTCAACAGATGCTGAAAAGATGAATTTTCACTTCAGAAACATGTACAAATGAGCACTTTATCTCAAAATACCAGATTCCATATCATTCTTAAAGACCTCTATTTGTTTGAAAGTTCTGGCTTAAGTTAAACTGAAATTTGATTTGATGTGAATTTGAATTAAATATGGTCTCTGCTCTCAACTCTTCAGTCATAAACACGTAATTTCAATACACATGATAAAAGTCATAGCAGTGAAATCCACAAAAACATTTTAGAAAAGCATATTGCTGGAAATGCTTGACAGTTTCACAGAGCTCTTTCTCTTTGTCATAGGCTGTGAATAATGGCAAATTATAAAAATGGAGGACACAGAAGTTTTCTACTAACCCTAATGACTTTTGTCCCTCATCCACATATATTTTTTTAATGTTTAAAACCTCTAGCATATGGGGCTTCCCTGGTAGCGCAGTGGTTGAGAGTCCGCCTGCCGATGCAGGAGACACGGGTTCGTGCCCCGGTCTGGGAAGATCCCACATGCCGCGGAGCGGCTGGGCCCGTGAGCCATGGCCGCCGAGCCTGCGCGTCCGGAGCCTGTGCTCCGCAACGGGAGAGGCCACAACAGTGAGAGGCCCGCGTACCGCAAAATAAAAAACAAAAAAAAAATACTCTAGCATATCTCTTGGTGGTATTCTCCTTTTTAGATTAAATAATCAACTCAAAAAATTCCTTAAATACTGTGTGTGGCATCCTCATCTGTTCCTCAAAATATATGATTCTCTATCCTTTCATCCTATAGATTATTCTCTAGTTCTTTACTGTCCCTGTTAATGTGAACCCCCAAGGTCTAAACTCACTTCATCATATATATTCTGCTCTTTGCTGCAAAAAGACCTCATTCCCTGTGATGGGAGCATTTTCTCACATACTAAGCGTGCATTAGAGTTTGTGTCAGCAGCATCATTATTTTCTTGGCTTATGCTGAACCTATATTTTGATCAATGCCAGATAGAGCGGGTGTCCCACAAAAGCATATACTTGGGGGGCTTCCCTGGTGGCGCAGTGGTTGAGAGTCCGCCTGCCGATGCAGGGGACACGGGTTCGTGCCCTGGACCGGGAAGATCCCACGTGCCGCGGAGCGGCTGGGCCCGTGAGCCATGCCCGCTGGGCCTGAGCGTCCGGAGCCTGTGCTCCTTAACGGAAGAGGCCACAGCAGTGAGAGGCCCGTGTACCACAAAAAAAAAAAAAAAAAAAAAGCATATACTTGGAAATCTAAGACAAAAGTTTCATTTTCTCTCCTTAGTTTTGACCTAAATAAAAAAATGTTGACATTGTTGCCTAGTAAATTAAAAATTTTCCCCATCTTGTTGCACTTAAAAATTAGATAACTCTGCCTTCAATGTTTTTTTATGTTTATTTATTTTCTTATTAGTCATCCATTTTATACACATCAGTGTATACATGTCAATCCCAACCTCCCAATTCATCACACCCCCACCCCCACCCCCACCCCACCACCGCTTCCCCCCCTTAGTGTCCATATGTTTGTTCTCTACATCTGTGTCTCAATTTGTGCTCTGCAAACCGGCTCATCTCTACCATTTTGTAGGTTCCACATATATGTGTTAAGATACGATATTTGTTTTTCTCTTTCTGACTTACTTCACTCTGTATGACAGTCTCCAAATGCATCCACGTCTCTACAAATGACCCAATTTCGTTCCTTTTTATGGCTGAGTAATATTCCATTGTATATGTGTACCACATCTTCTTTATCCATTCGCTTGTCGATGGGCATTTAGGTTGCTTCCATGACCTGGCTATTATAAATAGTGCTGCAATGAACATTGGGATGCATGTGTCTTTTTGAATTACGGTTTTCTCTGGGCATATGCCCAGTAGTGGGATTGCTGGGTCAAATGGTAATTCTACTTTTAGTTCTTTAAGGAACCTCCATTCTGTTCTCCATAGTGGCTGTATCAATTTACATTCCCACCAAGAGTGCAAGAGGATTCCCTTTTCTCCACAACCTCTCCAGCATTTGTTGTTTGTAGATTTTTCTGATGATACCCATTCTAACTGGTGTGAGGTGACACCTCATTGTAGTTTTGATTTGTATTTCTCTAATAATTAGTGATGTTGAACAGCTTTTCATGTGCTTCTTGGCCATCTGTATGTCTTCTATGGAGAAATGTCTATTTAGGTCTTCTGCCCATTTTTGGATTGGGTTGTTTGTGTTTTTAATATTGAACTGCATGAGCTGTTTATGTATTTTGGAGATTAATCCTTTGTCCGATGATTCATTTGCAAATATTTTCTCCCATTCTGAGGGTTGTCTTTTCATCTTGTTTATGGTTTCCTTTGCTGTGCAAAAGCTTTTAAGTTTCATTAGGTCCCATTTGTTTGTTTTTATTTCCATTACTCCAAGAGGTGAATCAAAAAATACCTTGCTGTGATCTATGTCAAAGAGTGTTCTTCCTATGTTTTCCTCTAAGAGTTTTATAGTGTCCAGTCTTACATTTAGGTGTCTAATACATTTTGAGTTTATTTTTGAATATGGTGTTAGGGAGTGTTGTAATTTCATTCTTTTACATGTAGCTGTCCAGTTTTCCCAGCACCACTTATGGAAGAGGCTGTCTTTTCTCCATTGTATATTCTTGCTTCATTTGTCATAGATTAGTTGACCATAGGTGTGTAGACTTATCTCTGGACTTTCTATCCTGTTCCATTGATCTATAATGGCTGTTTTTGTGCCAGTACCATATTGTCTTGATTACTGTAGCTTTGTAGTATATTCTGAAGTCAGGGAGTCTGATTCCTCCAGCTCCGTTTTTTTCCTTCAAGACTGCTTTGGCTATTCGGGGTCTTTTGTGTCTCCATACAAATTTTGAGATTTTTTGTTCTAGTTCTGTAAAAAATGCCATTGGTAATTTGATAGGGATTTCATTGAATCTGTAGATTGCTTTGGGTAGTATAGTCATTTTCACAATATTGATTCTTCCAGTCCAAGAACATGGTTTATCTCTCCATCTGTTGGTATCATCTTTAATTTCTTTCATCAGCGTCTTGTAGTTTTCTGCATACAGGTCTTTTGTCTCCCTAGGTAGGTTTATTCCTAGGTATTTTATTCTTTTTGTTGCAATGGCAAATGGGAGTGTTTCCTTAATTTCTCTTTCAGATTTTTCATCATTAGTGTATAGGCATGCAAGAGATTTCTGTGCATTAATTTTGTATCCTGCAACTTTACCAAATTCATTGATTAGCTCTAGTAGTTTTCTGTTGGCTGTGTTACTGTCAATTTCCTCTTTTAGAGCTGTTAGCAGTTGCCTTATGTATTGAGGTGCTCCTATGTTGGGTGCATATATATTTATAATTGTTATATTTTCTTCTTGGATTGATCCCTTTAACATTATGTAGTGTCCTTCCTTGTCTCTTTCTTTATTTTAAAATCTATTTTATCTGTTATGAGTATTGCTACTCCAGCTTTCTTTTGATTTCCATTTGCATGGAATATCTTTTTCCTTCCCCTCACTTTCAGTCTTTATGTGTCCCTAGGTCTGAAGTGGGTCTCTTGCAGACAGCATATATACAGGTCTTGTTTTTTTATCCATTCAGCCAGCCTGTGTCTTTTGGTTGGAGCATTTAATCCATTCACATTTAAGGTAATTATTGATATGTATGTTCCTATTACCATTTTCTTAATTTGGGGAGGTTTGTTTTTGTAGGTCTTTTTCTTCTCTTGTGTTTCCCACTTAGAGAAGTTCCTTTAGCATTTATTGTAGAGCTGGTTTGGTGGTGCTGAATTCTCTTAGCTTTTGCTTGTCTGTAAAGCTTTTGATTTCTCCATCGAAACTGAATGAGATCCTTGCTGGGTAGAGTAATCTTGGTTGTAGGTTCTTCCCTTTCATCACTCTAAGTATATCATGCCGCTCCCTTCTGGCTTGAAGAGTGTCTGCAGAGAAATCAGCTGTTAACCTTATGGGAGTTCCCTTGTATGCTATTTGTCATTTTTCCCTTGCTGCTTTCAATGATTTTTCTTTGTCTTTAATTTTTTTTAATAGTTTTTTTTTTTTTTAGATGTTGGGAGTAGGAGTTTATTAATTAATTAATTTATTTTTGCTGTGTTGGGTCTTTGTTTCTGTGCAAGGGCTTTCTCTAGTTATGGTAAGCGGGAGCCACTCTTCATCGTGGTGCATGGGCCTCTCACTATCGCAGCCTCTCTTGTTGCAGAGCACAGGCTCCAGACGCTCAGGCTCAGTAGTTGAGGCTCACGGGCCTAGTTGATCCACGGCATATGGGATCCTCCCAGACTAGGGCTCGAATCCGTGTCCCCTGCATTAGCAGGCAGATTCTCAACCACTGTGCTACCACGGAAGCCCTGTCTTTAATTCTTGCCAATTTGATTACTATGTGTCTCGGCGTGTTTCTCCTTAGGTTTATCCTGCCTGGGACTCTCTGTGCTTCCTGGACTTGGGTGGCTATTTCCTTTCCCATGTTAGGGAGGTTTTCGACTATAATCTCTTCAAATTTTTTCTCGGGTCCTTTCTCTCTCTCTCTTCTCCTTCTTGGACCCCGATAATGCGAATGTCGTTGCATTTAATGTTGTCCCAGAGGTCTCTTAGGCTTTCTTCATTTCTTTTCATTCTTTTTTCTTTATTTTGTTCCACAGCAATGAATTCTACCATTCTGTCTTCCAGGTCACTTATCCGTTCTTCTACCTCAGTTATTCTGCTATTGATTCCTTCTAGTTTATTTTTCATTTCAGTTATTGTATTGTTCATCTATGTTTTTTTGTTCTTTAATTCTTCTAGGTCTTTGTTAAACATTTCTTGCATCTTCTCGATCTTTGCTTCTACTCTTTTCCCAAGGTCCTGGATCATCTTCACTATCATTATTCTGAATTCTTTTTCTGGAAGATTGCCTATCTCCATTTCATTTAGTTGTTTTTCTGGGGTCTTATCTTGTTCTTTCATCTGGTACATAGCCCTCTGCCTTTTCATCTTGTCTATCTTTCTGTGAATGTGGTTTTTGTTCCACAGGCTGCAGCATTGCAGTTCTGCTTGCTTCTGCTGTCTGCCCTCTCTTCAATGTTTTTAAATTTAAAAAAAAATCATAAAGAAAAAATTTGTATGTCTCTTTCCATCTTACAAAGATTTTGAAAATCTGAGATTCTCTCTACTGTAGTGAACACTTTCTATAGTTTTATATTTGCTAGCATTGGTCACATATTTAGAATTTTCTTTTTTGAAGCTTCAATCTTCAAGTCATACCCAGGGGAAGTTCCAGGTTTTATGGGACTTGAAACTTGTACAGCTGGGGATGGGTGTCTTCTTTAAGAAAAGTAATATAAAAAACCTTACTTTAAAAAATTTTATAGGACTGTGAAAATAGCCCATTCAGGGGCATCTGAAACTTGAGATTAATTAGGTTCATGGTGATTACACTTCTGGCTATGCTCCTTTCAGATTTCTCTAGCCAAAAAACCATAGCTGAGTTTTGGCTGACCATTTTGAAAGTGCCCAGATTGTCTAGCATATATTATCTGTTCAGTATGGCAGTCTGAGCTGATTCAAAAGCCAACTTCAACTCATGGACATGATAGAAAAAAACAGACAATGTGTTTTAGATTGCATCAGCCATCTTGAAACTAACAAAAGAAAATTGTCTTATGGTTGAGATGAAGATGGAAATCAATTCACAAACATGTATCAAGAGTCACAAAGGCTGCCACTTGAAAGAAAGTTAGGCTAAAAACAGCACCAATCTGGGCTTCCCTGGTGGCGCAGAGGTTGAGAGTCCGCCTGCCGATGCAGGGGACACGGGTTCGTGCCCCGGTCTGGGAAGATCCCACATGCCGCAGAGCGGCTGGGCCCGTGAGTCATGGCCGCTGAGCCTGCACGTCCGGAGCTTGTGCTCCGCAATGGGACAGGCCACAACAGTGAGAGGCCCGCATACCGCCAAAAAAAAAAAAAAAAAAAAAAAAAAAAAAAAAAAAAACAGCACCAATCAGTTCTGGGAAGCAGCATGGAAGATTGCCCCCCACTCAGAACTCAGTGTGTCAGAGAACTAGTCCTCTGGCTCATACTAATCTTGAGACTAGAATCTGAATTCATACCAACCATGTGTTTCAGGTATTTTTAAGACCAAAAACCAAAACAACAAACAAACAAAAACAAGCAAACAAAACAAACAAGCAAAAACAACAAAACTTGTCCTGTACCAGTGATATCTGTGATATTAGGCAAAAGCATCATGGTTTGGCTCTATTGAGATGCTTCCACAAACCTGGACATATGAAATCCTCAGAAAAATCATTGCAGTGAGATAGAGTCAAAACTTACAAATCAACCAAGGAAAGAAACCACCACAGTGGGGCTCAGTACATAAAACATATGAGAAAATTTGAAGCCCATGCATGACCTTGAGACACTAGAATAATCGGAGTGAAAGGTAAAATATCCAAATGATTAAAAAGATGAATATTGATCATAGGACAAGAGTAGTATGAATAAAAAGAAATAGGAATAATTGAGAAAAGACCCAATATATAGTATACAAATAATATAGTTACAGAAAATGTAATCTCAATAGATGGGTTGAACAATAGACTGAAAAAATAATTGTGTCTGAAGATAGACCTGAGCACTTCTGCAGTATAAACAAAAAATTAAGAGAGAAGGAAAACATGAAAAAAAGAGGCTAAAAAATCTGGGCATATAATACAAGGAAAGCATGAAAAAAGAGGCTTAAAAATCTGGGCATATAATAAATTTTAGCCTGCATCTAGTAGGAGTTTCAAAAGGAAAGAGGAAAAATTAGAGAAGTAACATTTAAAGTCACAATGATAATGGTAAGAGCAGATATACTTGCTTTACACCTCATGTTGATGAAAAAGCTTCTAAATGTTCATCATTAAGTATGTTGTTGGCTATAGAGTTTTGACAAATAACATTAAGAAGTTTGTTTCCTGTTACTGTTTGCTGCCTTTTTTATTTTAATGATGATTGCAAGCAAAATTTATTTTAAGATTTTTCTGTCCCTTTTGAGGTGATCATATGCATTCTTTACTCTCTTAATGAGCTGTGAGAACAGACTGTTTTGCAATCCTGATAAGTAAATTTTTAAACATTGTTAGAATCAATTTAGTAATACAATTTAATGTATCTCAGATTTTGACTCTGTGAGTGAGATTACCCTAGAATTTTTTTGTACTGCTCTTGTCCAATTTTAGGGTTTTAGTTACATGAGTGTCATAAAATGAATTGGATAACTTTCCCTCCATTATATCCTCTGGAAAAGGTTGTAAAGGTCAGAGATAAACTGTTTGGGAAGATTTGCTGAAACTTGCCTGTAGTAGCATCTAGACTTGGTGTTGCTGGAGAGTGGAGAAAGGGGAGAGAATTTGACTACCTATTCCATTTATTTAGTGCCTGTTGATCCAGAGTTCCAATTGCTTCTTGAGATAATTTGGTTATATGTTTATTTATTAATTTTTAGAAAATATCTACCATATATACATTTTATAATTTATTGGCATTAAATCATTCATTGTTTAAAAATAATTACTATTTTATTATATAGAGAGAGACATACAGTCACATATACACACACATGCACTATAGTACATATGCATGCATATAGGTATAGTCCATATACAATGTGTGTTTGTATAGATATGTGGGGGTCAGTGTTTCTCTCTTTGAACAGTTTTGCTTGAATTTTGTCTATTTCATTTCATTTTTAAACAAAATTTGATGTTAGACCTCAAAATCAATTTTCCACTTGTTCTAGAAAATCATCATCCATGTCCTTTCTCTGCCCATGTGCTTAGAAATGTACATGCATAATACTACTACTTGTGAATTTCTATTCACTGCTTCTCAACACCCCACCCCTCACTGTGCTTCTACTCTACTCCTCTGGGAAGTCCTCCAGACTCTTCCTTGCCCAGCTCTGGGAGCTCCATCCACTATGCTGTCATTACCTCCTGTCCTGGACTCCATTACCATAAACAATGTATTTAACTGGCTTGCTTTATCTAAATGCAAGTCTCCTTATTACATTGTAATGTTCTTGGGACAAGTGCAGTAACTTTTGTTTGTGGACTTTAAATCCCCACAATGTGTTTAGTATAGAGTAGGCACTGAATAAATTAGTTTGAATTCGTAACACTAACATGTTAATTCTTTTCACAAGAAGCAGGAGAAAAATTAGTGTTCTGAATATTTTTTGACAAGTTGGAAGAAGTTGACTTATTCTTCTAAGAAGATAGAACACTTGCCAATTTGACATATCAGGCCCTTTTACTGATTTATAATTTATCATTTTCTAGAAGAAATTTCAGCAGCTGTATCACACCTAGATATGTCTACTTCCAAAGCCTTTATAAGAGATTCCTCAAATAGTATTATAACTTTCCTTCTATGGTGGTGACAGTATTCCTGCCTTTCCCTGTGAATACAGAGATCATACTATATTCTCTGAAGCATGAAATAGGGCTTCATTGTTCATTGTTTAGACTCATCATCTTTAAGAAGAGACTTAATGCTGTTTAGAACCCATCAAAGTCTCCTATTCATTGTCTCATTAAGTCATGTTCTCCTGCTTATACAAGTTTTATATCTTTGATTTAGCACTCTTTTTCCCCTGATGAGAATCGATTTAGTTAACAGAAAATGTACAGTTGGAAAAGTCTTTTCTTTTAGGCATTTTCTCCGACTATGGGGATTTGCAAATCCTCTCTATGGCTTCCCTGAAATTAAAGTAACAAGACCAATTTCAGTTACTTTAACAAATAGATATTTTAAATGCTTAATTAAATTCACTTATTTAAACAAGAACATATGATATGATTCTGAAAAAAAAATTAATCGCGTGATGTGGTGCTCTGAGCAGATTTTCAGTCCATCTTCCTCTTGCTGCCTTTGCTGAAGAATTGCCAAACTGACCTTGATCTCCAGACTGAGTCCAAGAAGCAGACCAGAGATGTGGTTGGCATTCTGTGATGCGGTGGTGTGCAGTCTGCCATCTCGAACCCATGACTTCGACGTGGTCTGTGTCTGAGGCAGTTGTACAGGTTTTAGAGGCTGATACTTAAGATGTTCCTCTAGGCCAATGACTCATTGGTTAAAGCTCTAACAATTAATAAAGAAGAGATGAAGCAAGCTATCGCCTCAACTCTAAACAAAGAAAGTGTGGGATTTGCAACTACCACTTGTAAAATTGGGTGCCTTTCCAAGTGGGCCTAGAGAGCAGACGATTAAGAATAAGAGAAAATATATCACATATAGAGACCCAAAATACTCACTTTTATATCTTTTTCTTCTATAAAAATATTTTATATATTTTTCATCATTTTATATTTATACTGACACTTTTGCTGCTCCCTAGGTCCAGAACAACATATTTAAATGGTGTGTGTGTGTGTGTGTGTGTGTGTGTGTGTGTGTGTGTGTGTTTATACGTGTGAGTGTGTATATGCTTACATGTACAAAGAGTCTGAAGCAGACCTTGCTGACTACTATATTACCCCTCCCTTTTTGCTCAAGCAGGTAAACCAGTTTCAGAAGCTATGAATCGTTATCACATCAGACAGGAGCACAGACATAAAACATGCCCTTCTGTTCCTTCTATATCTACAATTCTTTGCTCCTTCATGCATTCAGGAACATTTCCTGGAAACTACCATAGAATATCTTTTTTCCGGACAGCTGCTGGTAGCTCTCAAGAGCTCCTAAAATGCATGAATTTAACATTCCTAGCACTACCTTTCGTGCACCTAGAGCAGCATTCCAAGAATGATTCTGTTGCTGACCACTTTCTCTTACAATTTATAAACAAAGAGAATCTAACACAATTCAGCTGTCCTTTCTCAACTGTTTTATCAGACAGAGCAAGCCAAAAAAAAATTAGATATGTAATCTTTTCACAAATTGCTATGCTTACATCTAAATTACAGTGTTGCTTGGGAAAATGGGGACAAAACACAAAAAGAGGAAAAGGAGAACAAAGGAAGTAAAATGTGAGAGGAATCATGAAGGATACTTGAATAACATCAGATTGGAAGTAGGTTTAATAAGAGCCAAAATCATGAGAGTCTAATGTGAGGATATAATTTATTCAATTTAGAATAATTTCTTTCAAATACATGTGAAAAAAAGGGTACGATCAAAATTTGATACATTTATGAAAGTTACAATGGGGATACAGACTGACTTAGTCATTACATCCCAAGATACTTGAATGAGGGAATAAGGTTTGACGTTTCCAAGAAGAATATTTGGGAAAGATAAGAGGATGTTCAAAATCTACTGGTATTTAATAAATGTATTGAGTGATTAAAAACTAGAATAAATAAGAATAGACATTAGAACTATTTCAAAAAAGTAATGATCTATATTGTTATGGTTTGGTTGTGTCCCCTCTCAAAATATGTTGATATTCTAGCGTCTGTGAATGTGACCGTATTTGGGAACTGGGTCATTACAGATGTAATCAAGTTAAGATGAGTTCATCCTAGGCTAAGGTGGGCCCTAATCCAATAACTGATATCTTTATAAGATGAGGAAATTTGGATACACACACAGAGAGGAGTATGTCATGTGAAGAAACAGAGATACACATGCCCAGGGGGAAGATGATATAAAGACATACAGAAAGAAGGCCATGTGATGATAGAGGTAGTATTGAAGTGATGCATCTATTGATACAAACCAAGGAATGCCAAGGATTGCCAGCAACCATGAGAAGCTAGAAAGAGGCAAGGGAGAATCATCCCCTAGAGCCTTCAGAGAAAATATTGACACTGCTGTCATCTTGATTTTGGACTTCTAGCTTCCAGAGCTGTGATGCATTTCTGTTATTTCAAGTCACTCAGTTTGTGGTAATTTTTTACAGCAGCCCTAGGAAACTAATACATATAGATTATATTTAGAAAATTTAGGTACACCTATGATTTAAATGCAATCTCAAAATTGAGATTATAAAAAATTGACATATTTCTATGCTAAAGAACAGGTGCCTTGGGGCTTCCCTGGTGGCGCAGTGGTTGAGAGTCCGCCTGCCAATGCAGGGGACACGGGTTCGTGTCCCGGTCCGGGAAGATCCCACATGCTGCGGAGTGGCTGGGCCCGTGAGCCATGGCTGCTGAGCCTGCGCGTCCGGAGCCTGTGCTCCGCAATGGGAGAGGCCACAACAGTGAGAGGCCCGCGTACCGGGAAAAAAAAAAAAAAAAAAAAAAGAACAGGTGCCTTTTTCTTTTCTTTTTTTTTTTTTTCAACATCTGATTTCTCACATGCATCTTCTCCTTCCCTTTTAAAAGGAGGGTAGAAGGCTTGAGAAGTAGGAAGAGGGAAAGGAGAGAGAGAGAGACAGAGTTTGGGGAAGGAGAAGATGCATGTGAGAAATCAGATGTTGATTGAGGGTTTGCTGAGAAAGCTCAGGCAGGTTGATGGGTAAATAAACAGGATGGGTAGAAAATATGTTTCCAAAGAGCAAAAAATAGACCCTGATCTGATTCCTTACACAGCCAAACAGAATGAATTATTATTTCCCTTTTATTTCATTAGTGTTCATTTTGCTTGTTTTTCTGTATTTTTAAATCATCCATGTAAACCTTAGGGAGGGAGATACTATCTCTTTATCAAGCTTCAATTTCATGCAGACCCACCATGGCCACTTGAAGGAGATAACCAGGGCCAACTCTCTATTCTAGCCAAGGAAGGCTCTGGTTCAGGGAGAATGACAAAGGAATATAACTTCGCTAATTAGATTAGAATCTTATCACTTTTTGGAAGCTTTTCCTCCAGGTACAGCAAATAAGTTTGCTTATCCAGAAATTTAAGACCAATTAAAAACAAGTTGCTTGAATTACCACTTTAGTTATTTATTCCCTTGCTCCTTACAAGTTGCCAGGAATGTGTTTAGGAACTCAACCATTGGACTATTTATTGCAAGTTACTATCTCTGGCAGCTGATCTGTGGCAGGTAGAAAGAGGAAAATCATTGGATGTTAAAAAAAAGTTTGATTCAAGGCAAAATTGTGAATATTTTTATTTTTGAATATTCCTTAGAAGTTAGGAAGTAGACTAGGCAGGGAGGTTCTTCTTTATGCAGTTAGTCTCCAGTTTTTATTGAGAAGGCCATGGGGGAATTTTAGGCCCACTCCCTGCTCCACAGACTCCAAAAGGCTTCTGGTCACTTTACATGAGGAATGAGACCTCTGCCAGGAATCACCAACAGGAGCACAGAGTGAATCAAAATGACCAGCGGTCACTTAAAGCCCATTCCCTTTGAACCATAAGAATTCTCTTGATGTCATCGTGTGTGTCCTCAGAGGCGAGTGGTCATTACTTCTTGATTTCTTTCTCTCTTGGCACATAGTTTCAAAGATCACTGAGCCCTCTCCTAGTCTATACCATAATTATAGTGAGGCTTCTCAGTAAAAACTTAGAGGTGAATTTTTTGGGGGCCTCAATAAATGGGTATTTTTTTAGATAATTTCTTAGACCTTTCTAGCCATGCTTCTTAATGCATTTCTCTTCTTTGACTGTACATCACATGGCCTTTCTTCTTTGAAGTCATGAAACTCATCTGTCTCAGGGTCTCATACACGCTGACCTTCTGTTCAACACACTCCCATCTGATCTTCTACTCACCTTTCAGGTATCATTCTCATCCCTGTCACTATCCCCAGCCCAGCAAAGTTATAACTCTTATGTGCATTGGACCATTTCAAAATGCTATTTTAAAAATGAATAAATACTTATTTGTGTAATTGTTGAATACATGTCTTTGCCACAACATATAAGTCCACAGCACAAGGACTGAGGGTCTTTTCTAATTTGGGCATCCTGTCTGATGGCAGAACTGTTATAGGCAATCAATAATGCTGGGGATGGCATGATCTCACCTTAGAGAGACCCCCCACAGAGATCTCTAGTTTAAAGATGCTTCATTGCAGTTTAGGGCTTTAAATTCCTAGGTCCTCGTGCTGTCAGTGGGTGCAAGGATGATGGGTGTGTGCACTAGAATGCTACCTACAAGTTCTGGACCAAACACAATAAATTTTTTCTGAAAAAGGCCAGGTAGTAAATATTTTAGGTTTTGCAGTCTCTGCTTCAACTGCTCAACTCTGCCTTTGTAGTGTGAAAGCAGCTGCAGATAAAACCTAACATGAACAAGTGTGGCTGTGTTCTAATGAAGCAATTTATAAAACAAAAAGGCCGGGGACAGTGATCTGTGAGCCACAGTTGTCCAAATCCTGTTCTAGATGGTAATTTCTTCACTAAAGATTTTAATACCTGAAAGACACTATAGAGAGCTATACCTGTTCTGGTCTATTCCTGTTCTCTTGTATAACTACATCTCACTATGTTGTAGAAGAAACAATACAGACATTTGTTTATGTGGGAGGAATGCAGTGATGCTCTTTCTATCAATTTTATTCATAATACCAATTTGTTTCAGAGAGTCACATAACTCCAAAATACTTTCACACGTGTCACTGCAAAACAGCTTTGATAAGTTTTCATTAAACCTTTTCTTTATTCTATTACTTTTTATATTACATCCTATGCTATTTATTGCTTTCCTATAAAGATCATCTGTTGTTGCTTATTCCAAGTGTTAGGTAGAATTTATAAGACTGATAGGAAATAATTTTTGACAGATATGGGATCAAACAGAGTCATTCAAAACCATTTACCTTCCCTATAAATTACAGCTGGGTGGCTACTGTTAAAGAATTGCTCCCATCTCCATTAACAACCTCCATCTCCTACTCAGCCAGCTGTGTACATTGTGGATGTTTTGAGCCAAGCTCCAACATCACTTACAAGGCTGATATGTCAGACTAATGTGAACGCTGACCATTTGCACTCACAACATGCCCACAACACATGCATCATCAAGGGGAATTAATTGTTAGCAATGAATTCAACATTCAGCCTTTAACATTTTTATTCTGCCATGGAGGCCAGAGAATTAATCTATTCTTTCAAGCAGGCTGTTATTAATCTCTGGCTTTCACAAACGGCGAACAGTCACCGAATCCAGCTGACAGCACATATTCATTTAAAGACTAATAAGGAGAATTACCCATATTAGTTAAAGTGTGTTCTTCATCATGGGTAAATCTTTCCAGAACTATTGCAGGAATTGGATTGGAGTATGTGGAACAAATTGACTTGTTCTAATTGTTATCTAAAGGTGAGGCATTGAGAAAAATTTCCGAAATACATTCTGACAATCATTTCAGCTTCGTTTTGGGAAGAACATAATCTTGCAATAGATATTATTTAACTGTTTTTTTTGGTAAAGAAATACATTAAAAAACCCTTCAGTCTTTTGTGTGGTCAGATTCAGAGATGTCTCTTTACTTTCTATGTGTTTATATTAGGTTTTTAACTGTAATGGGTTCAAATGCATGAAGGAGGAATAGAAATAGGAAGCAGGCTTCAAAGAGCAGAACCTGAGAACATATGATGGAGAAGTAATTCTAGGGGGCTTGTCTTCTACACTCCAATTTCATCACCTAGGGAAAATGCTTCCCTTGCTCTGTCCCTTTTTAATTGTACCAATCTGGTTGTCAGCGTTCCTCAAATTATGCAAACTTAGAAGAATCCATTATTATAGTGTACTTCTGAGTGTCTTAAAAGAGAAAAGGGATATTAAACCAAAGACATACTATATCAAATATCATAGCTGCTGAATATCTACAAAGCCATCTTAGGAATCCCATCATACTTTTGAAGTTTTTATTGGTAGACACTTTGTTATGTTTCTCTGGTTGATTGGAGAAATGAACATTGCTTCATGGTTGTGACGTCTGATTTCTCATGTCTAGTCTAGCATCTTCCCCGAGTTCTAACCTTCCTTTCACAGTATTTTGTGGAAATTATTGAAGAGTTGATGCTTCAGGGGCAATTTTGAAATTGGCTCCACTCTTCAATACTGTGACGTGGAAGCTACAGTTGACGTGCACCTGCAGTTTGCCACCAGCAGACATATTCTGCCATTTCTAAGATGCAAATCGCATTCACAGGTGGTAAGATCAGAATGCAGTTCAATTATTTCTGAATTTCTGTGCTCCTATTGGATGCAGGAACTGTCAAGTGATACAAAAAGACTCACCTTGCTCAAAATGAGGGGTGTGACAACAGCACCAAGGGCTATGAAATGAAATTCTCCATCTGACATTGGTTTTCACAGATTCACCTTTAATAGTTTGGTATAGTTTTATTAAATATTATTTTACGCTCCTGAGCATTAACCTGCATTTCTCTGAGACTTTATTGCTAGTTTACATAAACTCAACTAATACTTACTGAGGCTTTCTTATATTTGTTTGTTTAAATGTATACAAATAGAAAATGCAATACTCTAGAATAAAGAAAAGTCATATGTTAAGAAACAAGGTAAAAGACTATACTTAAGTAACTTTAGAATATTTAATTATTATTCAGTCAAAGCTTCATTATTGCTACTTATTTGAATTTGCACTTTTGTTTGTGAGGAAATGAAACAGGTAAAATGTTCAGTATGTCAGAGAGTGGACCAGCCTTGGATATTATGTGGTCTTGACTCTTCCACGTGTTTCCATGGTCATCATGCCTTATGTGGTCCCAAACTCCTTAGCTCATCCAAATTAACTTTCTCAAAGTTTTCCCCAAGCACTTCATTTTTTCTCATAACTTCATGAATGTAGGGGGGCTGATTTCTTACAATAATGTGTTTTTCTTCTCTCTTTCTCCTATTCATCATTTAAAATTCATATTTGATGTCACTTCTTATGAGCAGTGATTTCTGCCTGCTCTAGCTGAGTTAGGGATCCCCTCTTTGTTCTCATTATGTCCTATGCTTATGCTTTTCACAGCACCTATTTTGCTGTATTTAAACACTTTTTCTTGCCTTTCTCTATACCTGACTGTGATTTCCTTGAGGGTAGATATTGTGTTGTTTTTCTTTCCAGATACCCAGTGAGTAATATGTAGAAACATTTATTGTATACATGGCTTATGGAGTTCACCACAGGCTGTTTAGTTTCAGGGAAAGAATCACCTAGGGAAATAATGCTTTTTCTTGACTATGAAAACCTAGTGCCACATTTTTGTCCTAGAGTGATAATAAATCTTTATTCTGGCTTATGTTTGAGATCTCAGGCTCTCCTAGAAGTGTGGGTTTTTACATGAGACTCAGATCTGTCCCATGGCTTCCCATACAGGGATCCTCTGCAGTAAAAGATTAACTCAGGAAGTCTGGATTGTTCACACTCTGCACATTCCAAAGAAAGAACCTTTGCTCTGCTTCTGGAAGGTAACCTCTAAGCCCTTAGAATATCCTCTCTGATGAGAGTGTCACTGTTCACATGGAGGCCTTGGGCCACACCAGACAGTCTGTGCTAATGTTGTGATTTATGGTGGGGGCCCTGAACCACTGAGAATCAGCTTGGGATTTTAGGGGGCCTGGAGACTAAGGTAAGCCATGCTTTTGTGATGGTCCATACCAAGGCTCAGGTGAACTGTCCTGGCTGGCAATGCTCTGTGCATATTGTCACATACTGTTGCTGGGAGAAATAAGTGTTATACACATGACTCCCCTGTGAGAGAAAAATTGGAAGCTTGTGCCTAGTGTCTCCTGGAACTGCCCTATGAGTCTTTTCCATTTTTGCTGTAATAAACTGTAACTGTGCATAATAGATTTCCTGAGCTCTCTGAGAACCTGTAGCAAATCACTGAACCTGAGTGAGGTCTTTTGTACCATCAAACAAATAACCTGAAGGATTAAAACAGTTTAGAGAAGCTTCTGAACATCTGTGGTTATCTTATCTTAAAGTGCCTTATTACCATTGCACGAATAGGTCAAGGTTTGGAAATGGTATTATATGACTTCAATTAACATTTCCTTACCCCTAACATCCTGTGGAATTTTCTGGACATTTGATAATAATGTATGTGAGCTTGACACTGAACTCCACTTTTAGGATAAATAGTGAAACTTAATGTATATTAAGTCACACTAAAATCTGTTCTCTTCTTTGGGACAGATTAGACTAGAAACTTATTAGTTTCTGAGAGTTCATTACATTCTTTGTGGTGGCCTTAGTGGTCAAAATATTTCCTGAAATCCACTTTACTGTAAATAATTACTTATTTAGATTTTGTTTAGGGATGGGCTTATAATTGTATAATTATACAAAGATACAAATATACAATTTGTACTGAAATAACTCATGGAAGGGAGAAAGTTATAGAGCTAACAGAAGAAAAAGTTTGTATGCTATTAAAATTAAGTTGGATTTAATACAAACAAGATTGTTGTAAGTTAAGATGCAAAATGTAATTCCCAAGATAACCACTAGGAAATAATCCAAAAATTAAAAGCAAAGAAAACAAGAGAATAAGAATGGTGTACTAGAAAATATCTATTTAAAACAACAGAAGGAAGTAATAGAGAAATAGAGACATTCCTATTAGTAGGGAATGGAGGCAAAAAAGACATAAAATATATTAAAAAACACATAGCAACTTGGCATACATAAAGTGAATGAATTAAACACTTCAATCAAGAGGCAGAGATTGGAAGAATAGATAAAAAGCAATATGAGAAAAAGTTTAGTCTCAAAGATGCAAATAGATTTGAAGTAAAAGGATGAAAAAAGATATACCATTCATAAAGTACCCAAAAGAGATTTGGACTGGCTACACTAATATCACACAAAAATAGAATTTAAGACAGATTGTCACTAGAGTAAAAGAGGAAAAAGGATTAATTCATCTTGGAAACATAACAATTATAAAATTGTATGCACCTAACGAAAGAACTCCAAAATATATGAAGCAGAAAGGGACAGAATTGAAGAGAGAAATAGATAATTCTATCATATACTTGGAGACTTCAATACTCCACTTTTAAGAATGTATAGAGCAATAAAGCATAAGGTTAATAAGGTCGTATGGTAGTTTTAGTTTTTTAAGGAACTTCCATGTGGATTAGGGAGGATGGGGGGGAGGGAGAAGCAAGAGAGAAGAGATATGGGGATATATGTATAACTGATTCACTTTGTTATAAAGCAGAAACTAACACACCATTGTAAAGCAATTATACTCCATTAAAGTTTTTTAAAAAAAAGATTAAAAAGGAAATAGAGGACATAAATAAACCAAATAGACTTAGTAGATATCTATAGAACACTTCATCCAAAAAGAGCATGATACACATTCTTCTTAATTGTATGTGGTCCATTATGCATTACTGACCAGATATTAGGTTGAAAAACAAACCTTAATAAACTTTAAAATAATAGAAATCATATGTAGTACATTTTCCTACCATAATGGAATAAAATTAAAAATCAATAAAAATGAAATCTTATTTTTTTTAATTATGGAAGTTAAAAACACTCTTCTAAATATCCAGTGGGGAAAGAAAAAAAAATCAAAAGGGAAGTTGGAAAATACTTTGAGATAAATGAAAACAGTGACAAAACATACCAAAACTTATCAAATGCAGCTAAAGCAGTGTTCAGAGAGAGGTTTATAGCTGTAAACTCCTATTTTTAAAAAGAAGAAAGATCTCAAATCAATAATAAAACTTTAAATTTTATGAAAATAAAAAAAAGAAGAAGAACATACTAAACCTAAAGCAGGCATAAGGGAGGAAATAATAAAAACTAGAATAGAAATAAATGAAATGAAGAATTTTTTTTAAAAATGAAGAAAATCAGTCAAGTCAAAAGTTTAAAATCCTTCCTTTCCAGTTTCTACAGGAAGGGGAGCCCTTGGAGGAGCAAGGTAAATAAAATTGGAACATATTTATTGGGTTGGCCAAAAGGTTCCTTCAGTTTTTTCTGTAAGATGGCTCTAGTAGCACGTACTTGTCTTTAACTTCATTCAAAACAGTTTTGTTAGATTGTATGTGACAGCTGTCATATCAGCGATCAACATGCATTTAAAAAAGACTTATGAAAATTGATGTATTTTTGTGTAGCCATTTTAATATTGAAGATGGACGAAAAAAAGCAACATTTTTGTCATATTATGCTTTATTATTTCAAGAAAGGTAAAAATGCAACCGAAATGCAAAAAAAGATTTGTGCAGTGTATGGAGAAGGTGCTGTGACTGATGGAACATGTCAAAAGTGGTTTGCAAAGTTTCATGCTGGAGATTTCTCACTGTACGATTCTCCTTGGTTGGGTAGACCAGTTGAAGTTGATAGCAATCAAACCAAGACATTAATTGAGAATAACCAACATTATAACACGCGGGAGATAGCTGATATACTCAAAATATCTAATCAAGCATTGAAAACCATTTGCACCAGCTTGGTTATGTTAATCGCGTTGATGTTTGAGTTCCACATAAGTTAAGTGAAAAAAACCTCCTTGACAGTACTTCTGAATGCGATTCTCTACTTAAATATAATGAAAACGTTCCGTTTTTAAAACAAATTGTGACGGGCGATGAAAAGTGAATACTGTACAACAATGTGGAATGGAAGAGATCGTGGGGCAAGTGAAATGAACCACCACCAACCACACCAAAGTCCAGTCTTCATCCAAAGAAGGTGATGTTATGTATATGGTGGGATGGGAAGGGAGTCCTCTATCATGAGTTCCTTCTGGAAAACGAAACAATTAATTCCAACAACTACTGCTCCCAGTTAGACCAAATGAAAGCAGCACTCGATGAAAAGCGTCCAGAATTAGTCAACAGAAAACTCATAATCTACCATCAGGATAATGCAAGACTACATGTTTTTTGATGACCAAGCAAAAGGTGTTACAGCTTGGCTGGGAAGTTCTGATTCATCCGCCGTATTCACCAGACATTGCACCTTTGGATTTCCATTTATTTCGGTCTTTACAAAATTCTCTTAATGGAAAATATTTCAATTCACTGGAAGACTGTTAAAGGCACCTGGAAAAGTTCTTTACTCAAAAAGATAAAAAGTTTTGGGAAGATGGAATTATGAAGTTGCCTGATAAATGGCAGAATGTAGTGGAACAAAAGGGTGAATACGTTGTTCAGTAAAGTTTTTGGTGAAAATGAAAACTGTGTCTTTTACTTTTACTTAAAAACCAAAGACACTTTTTGGCCAACCCAATAAAATATACAACATGATGATTTGATGTACATGTGCATTGTGAAAGGATTCTTCCTCATTGAATTAATTAACACATCCATCACTTCACTTATTTACCTTTTTTTGGGGGAGGGGGGCGGTGAGAACATTTAAGTTTTGCTCTCCTAGCAAATTTCAATAACTTCATTTTTATATCATCACAATCTACATAGCCGCAATGTTAAAAAGTTACATGCTAACTATGTAAGATCAAGTACTTTGATTTTTGGCAGGGAGATGACTGAGAAGATACACATTCTAGATAAGTTTCCAGAAGCAGAGAAAATGGTGTCTTTTAAATGTTCCATATATTTCTCTTTACTTCTTAGACTTCTTTTAGTAAGATGGCTTCATTGTTGCCATCAAAGAAATGTGAATGAAAGTGAGTGTGCCATTTTAGGACCAAACTTTTAAAAAGCTTATATACCTTTCGTAGCTCTCACGTCTTTTCCTTGGTGTCCCTGAAAGATAGTTTTTAGATGTTTGGAACTTGAAGCTCTGAACCACAGGCTGGTAGGGAAATGGACTGACTCTCACTAGACTTTTCATAAGCAAGAAATAAACCTTTGTTGCACTAAAATACCACAACCTATTTTAACCTAATCTCAGAAGAAATAGGTCAACAAATGATGTTAACATTTTAATCTACCCAAAATACAGCCTTAACTAATACAGGCAGAGTATTATAAAATGGATTTTTGAGGAGACAAAGGAAGAGTCCCTTTTATCAATTTTGTATTATTTGATTTCTATAAGACTTAAAAATATGTGTATGAATATTACTAAAATATTGGTCTTAAAACATGATTGAAATCTTCCCTTCAATTCTGACATAGAGTCCTCTGGTTATGTCACTGATTAGCAGACTCTTCATTTATAAACTTGTTGGAAGTACAGTTTTTAGAAGATAAAGGATCATTTATTGTCAACCAATTGAGCTCCCAAATATGAGACAAAGAGGGAAAAAAGGAGAAGAAAAAAGAGCATTCTTCCAGTTGCTCATGTAAAAACCTTGGAGTCATCTTTGACCCCTTTTAGACTCTCACACTCCATATCCAATCCCTCAGAGAGTCCTGGCTATGCAGCCTTCAAGTTAGATACAAAATTTAGCTACTACTTATCCTCAATTACTACCACTCTAGGCCATCTTTGACCAGAATTAATAAAAAGCTTTTAAAGTTGTCTACCTACTTCTCTACTTGTCTCTGTCTATTCTCAAAACAGCAGCCTGAGTGATCCTATTAAAAAGTACGTCAGATCATGTCACTTTTCTGCTCAATATCCTTCAGGCATGTCATCTCCATCAGAGTAAAAGTAAAGTCCTGACAGAGACCTACAAGGCTGTACATGATATTTCTGACCTCCATTTCCCACTTCCACCCTCGCTCCCTCTGCTTAAGTCAAGGTTTCCTTGCTGTTCTAGGAATAGGTCAGGCATGATGTTGCCTTAATGTTTTTGTATTTTCTCTTTCTTCTCTTTAGAATGCTTGTCTTCAACATCCGCACAGCTAGATACCTCCCTTTAGTGCAGTGTCACCTTTTCATGAGATTGTCCTGTTCTTCGGTCCATCCTGTTATTCCATATGTAACCCTTTCTATCCCTCTTCTATAATTTTCTCTTTCCTTTTCATAATCTCCTGTCCTTTTCACTCTCTATGTACTACACATCTCACGTATTTATCTTTTTTATCCTCAGTTTCTCTCACTAGAGAGTATGTCCCACGGGGCAAGGATTTTTGTCTGTGTGCCTAGAACAGTGCTTGGCACATAAGAGTATTCAATAAATATTAGTACTTCTGAGTGACAAATGCAGTGTTGGACTGTTTATATATATTTTTCACTTAGTCTTCATAATGATCCTATTATATATATACTTTTGTCTCCTTTTTTTTTTTTTCCTTAGATGAAGACACTGAAACTGAGAGAAGTTAAAATATGTGAATGTAGGTCTTTCTGACTTCAAAGCCATTGTTCTTTATTATATCTTAGTTACTTTTACTCAGGAAAATAGGTCTTATGTGACAGGTCCTTAGGTCTTTATTTCCTTTTTACCTGGGACTCTCTTCAATCTTCCTTTCGCTCTCTGACTTTTCATGTTAACACAGCAAAGACAACCCATTGTGAAGCCTGTCTTAGGCACACTGTCACCCTCTCCTCTAAAATCTCACCAGTTGGAGTAGAGCTGTCAGCCTTTTGTGAACATGGTAAGCCTCTCAGTGAAGTAAAAGGCCAATATTACCGTGTACCTTGTAAAAGCTATCATAGTAGAAAAGAACATGCAGAAATGTTCACATGATGAAGAGAAATGTCACCAGATGCATATAATCTTGAAATTCTTACCTATATATATATTTTTTAACATCTTTATTGGGGTATAATTGCTTTACAATGGTGTGTTAGTTTTTGCTTTATAACCTATATTTTTATATACACTACTTGAGTTAACAGTTCTGAGACAATAAAAGAAAGGCACAATCATTTTGTTCAGTTCAAGTGCTTGACATAAAAAAAAGCGCTTTTTATAAAAGTGAATATCAGCTGAGTAATCGCTGAAAAAAAATTGCCTATTGATCTAATCAAAAGAGAGCATTCAAAATGAACATAGTCCAGGTTTATGTAAAATTTAGGATAAGTCAAATGCTTAGTACTTTTGAGGTAAAAATTTTATGATACCTGAATACTAGTGGCAGAAAACTCAAGGGCAGAAAAGATAAAGTTGGAATAAAAAGTGAAGCTAAGTGGAATTGCTACAAGTTGGTTCATTAGGAATAAAGGAAAAGCAGAGTAGAGAGGACAAAACAGTGTAATGATTAAACAGGAAGCTTTGCTTCCTATGTTGGTCCAATATTTATGTGAATAAGAGTATTTAAGAATTCAGAGTAAAAGGAGAGCAACAAGATGAAAAGGTCTTTTAATTCTTACCTTGAATTTAAATTTCTTGATCATCTTACAGTGGACAATAATGAATGCCGTTAAAAAGAATATTTGTTGAAGAAAGTTAGCAAAACATATATATTTATATATATATGCTTCAATATATGTGTGTGCACACATGTCCCAAGCAGCTTATTTCTGTGATTCCATATATCAGAGAAAACTTACTTAGGGTTTTTACTTCTAAAGGTGCTAATATAACATTGGATGTATTTACAAATAAAAGCAGCTAAACCCTCATGTTTCAGGACTTGCATTCTGAAGTTTCATTTCTCTATCATGTAATAGACAAAGTAGGTGCTCTTAGGCAGGTAGTTCTTCCTCAGGCAGAAATTAGAGGATCCGTGTCACCCTGGAATCATCTCCATTCCAGGCAACTAGAAGGGAAACAAACCAGACAGATCATTTCTGGGGAGGTTTTCATTGGCCAGGCTGGGAAATATACATTTCTCTTTCGCTCACATTCCATTAGCTAGACCTCCATTACATGGCCACACTCACCTGTCCAGCCACGTGCCCAGGAAGAAGAGGAATATGGCTTTGAGAACAGATAGCAATCTGCCCCATCAGAATAGCACACTATGTTGGGCTGCTATTATGAGTAATGGCATTGTTCTAGACACTGGCACATTTGAATATTGGTTTTTTGCGGACCCTAAATTAGAATACTAATTGTACAATTTCTGATGAAATAAGTTGTTTCATTTGGACTAAAAATACATAATAGTATATATTTAGGTTTATGTCACATGTCTTATTAACATGTACTTTTTTTGGTTTCTATCAAATGACAGAAAACTTACAATTCTAGAGTTTCAGAATAGTTTGAATTTAGAAAGCTATTCACTGCAGATTATTTGTGGCATTAATGGAGTCCTGTAATTGAAATGCTGAAAATGTAAATTAATTGGCTTGTAAATGAGACAGGTATAACAAGTAGATGAGGTCCCCGGGTCTGTTTTCATTCAGCTACCAAGTTGCAGGAGAAAGTGAAAATGTTTACAGAGGTTAATGGAATAATTATGTGGGATTTATCAATTCTGTTTAAACTGCATTTAAAACATAGAGCCATATTGTGCACCTGAAATTATAAAACGGGCTTTCTCAGAATTCAGAATGTTTAGAACTAAAAAAGAGGCATTTTGTATTATTGTGAAAAGGTAACTGTCTTTTTAAAAGTAGGAATTTATTTATAATTTTCTCTTCCAATCCATTTTCTAGGCTTTTATAAAAAGACACATCTGTCTTCAAAGTTAGTTCACTTAAGTCATAGAGAGAGAAGCAAGTGCAGAATAAAAAGAAAATCACTGCCATAATGCAGAGTTCTGAAATACCATCACTTAGAAAGAGATATCTCCAGACAGAGACTATTTTAAATATTAACATTTGTAAGCTTCTTATTTCACTCCCTTTCCTTCCCTCCTTCCCTCCTTCCTTCCTTCCTTTCTTTCTTCTTTCTCTCTCTTTTTTTGTTTTTTCATTTTTATCAAGTTTTTAGATTGCTTCTTCAGGAAGATTCTTAATTTACTGGCTGAAATGATGGAAGGGGAAGCCAGGTACATGATTTCACCTAAGCAAGAATCTCCACCTCTAAGGAATAGTGATAACTAGATTATGCAGCTAAGATCATCACCTTCATTCCTCCTTATTTGGGTAGGTTCCCCTATACACTCAAGAGGAGTTAAGCTCAAACCACTTTACAAAGCATATCAAATTAATCTTTTCAATATCCCATCAGTTAGTTTTATGCCTGGATACTCATTTAAGAAAGCTTCAGACATAAATACACTCATCTCTATTCACCTAAATTACTGATTTTTTCAAATTCTTTTCTTGAACTTCAATGGGTCAATAATTTTATTTTTGTTTTAAGAAACATCTTTATTCACAATCATTAATTTAAGCATTTTTAAATAAAAATTAAAATATATCTAAAAATGAAAAGTATGAAGAGTAAATATATTAACTCTTACTTGGATGTTTACAAACTGAATGAAAAAAGGTATTTTCAACAACAAAAGGTATAGAGTATATAGCAGAGTTTTTATTTTTCTTTTTATAATTGAAGTATAGTACAATATTGGTTTCAGGTGTACAACATAGTGGTTTCACATTTATATACATTATGAAATTACCTCCATGATAAGTTTAATAACTATCTGTCACCATACATAGTTGTTATTATCATATTGTTGACTATATTCTCTATGCCATACATTATACCCCCATGACCTATTTATTGTATGAATAGAAGTTTGTACCTCTTAATCCCCTTCACCTATTTCATTTGTTTTTGTATCCCTTTCCTCTCTGGTGACCACCAGTTTGTCCTCTGTATTTTTGAATCAGTTTCTGTTTTGTTTCATTTGTTTGTTTTGTTTTTTTAGATTCCACACATAAGTGAAATCATACAGTATTTGTCCATTTCCCTTAGCATAATACTACCTAGATTCATCCATGTTGTTGCAAATGGCAAGATTTCATTCTTTTTTATGACTGAGTAATATTCCATTGCATGCATATATATATATATATATATATATATACACACCACATTTTCTTTATCCATTCATCTATCAATGGGCACTTAGGTTGCTTTCATATCTTGGCTCTTGTAAATAATGCTGTGATGAACAAAGATGTGAATATCTCTTCAAATTAGTGTTTTTGTTTTCTTCAGATAAATACCCAGGAATGGAATTTGCTGGATCTTTTTTTTTTTTTTTAACATCTTTATTGGAGTATAATTGCTTTACAATGGTGTGTTAGTTTCTGCTTTATAACAAAGTGAATCAGCTATACATATACATATATCCCCATATCTCCTCCCTCTTACTTCTCCCTCCCACCCTCCCTATCCCACCCCTATACGTGGTCATAAAGCACTGAGCTGATCTCCCTGTGCTATGTGGCTGCTTCCCACTAGCTGTCTGTTTTACATTTGGTAGTGTCAATGCTACTCTCTTACTTTGTCCCAGCTTACCCTTCCCCCTCCCTGTGTCCTCAAGTCCATTCTCTACGTTTGGGTCTTTTTTATTTATTTATTTTTTTTAACATCTTTATTGGGGTATAACTGCTCCACAATGGTGTGCTAGTTTCCACTCCACAACAAAGTGAATCAGTTATACATATACATATGTTCCCATATCTCTTCCCTCTTGCATCTCCCTCCCTCCCACCCTCCCTATCCCACCCCTCCAGGCGGTCACAAAGCACCGAGCTGATATCCCTGTGCCATGCGGCTGCTTCCCACTAGCTATCTACCTTACGTTTGTTGGTGTATATATGTCCATGCCTCTCTCCCGCTTTGTCACACCTCACCCTTCCCCCTCCCCATATCCTCAAGTCCGTTCTCCAGTAGGTCTGTGTCTTTATTCCTGTCTTACCCCTCGGTTCTTCATGACATTTTTTTCCCTTAAATTCCATATATATGTGTTAGCATACTGTATTTGTCTTTTTCTTTCTGACTTACTTCACTCTGTATGACAGACTCTAGGTCTATCCACCTCATTATAAATAGCTCAATTTCGTTTCTTTTTATGGCTGAGTAATATTCCATTGTATATATGTGCCACATCTTCTTTATCCATTCATCCAATGATGGGCACTTAGGTTATTTCCATCTCCAGGCTATTGTAAATAGAGCTGCAATGAACATTTTGGTACATGACTCTTCTTGAATTTTGGTTTTCTCAGGGTATATGCCCAGTAGTGGGATTGCTGGGTCATATGGTAGTTCTATTTGTAGTTTTTTAAGGAGCCTCCATACTGTTCTCCACAATGGCTGAACCAATTCACATTCCCACCAGCAGTGCAAGAGTGTTCCCTTTTCTCCACACCCTCTCCAGCATTTATTGTCTGTAGATTTTTTGATGATGGCCATTCTGACTGGTGTGAGATGATATCTCATTGTAGTTTTGATTTCCATTTCTCTAATGATTAATGATGTTGAGCATTCTTTCATGTGTTTGTTGGCAGTCTGTATATCTTTGGAGAAATGTCTGTTTAGGTCTTCTGCCCATTTTTTGATTGGGTTGTTTGTTTTTTTGTTATTGAGCTGCATGAGCTGCTTGTAAATTTTGGAGATTAATCCTTTGTCAGTTGCTTCATTTGCAAATATTTTCTCCCATTCTGAGGGCTGTCTTTTGGTCTTGTTTATGGTTTCCTTTGCTGTGCAAAAGCTTTGAAGTTTCATTAGGTCCCATTTGTTTATTTTTGTTTTTATTTCCATTTCTTTAGGAGGTGGGTCAGAAAGGATCTTGCTGTGATTTATGTCACAGAGTGTTCTGCCTATATTTTCCTCTAAGAGTTTGATAATTTCTGGCCTTACAGTTAGGTCTTTAATCCATTTTGAGCTTATTTTTGTGTATGGTGTTAGGGAGTGATCTAATCTCATACTTTTACATGTATCTGTCCAGTTTTCCCAGCACCACTTATTGAAGAGGCTGTCCTTTCTCCACTGTACATTTCTGCCACCTTTATCAAAGATAAGGTGTCCATATGTGTGTGGGTTTATCTCTGGGCTTTCTATCTTGTTCCATTGATCTTTCTGTTTTTGTGCCAGTACCATACTGTCTTGATTACTGTAGCTTTGTAGTATAGTCTGAAGTCAGGGAGCCTGATTCCTCCAGCTCCGTTTTTCGTTCTCAAGATTGCTTTGGCTATTCGGGGTCTTTTGTGTTTCCATACAAATTGTGAAAGTTTTTGTTCTAGTTCTGTGAAAAATGCCAGTGGTAGTTTGATAGGGATTGCATTGAATCTGTAGATTGCTTTGGGTAGTATAGTCATTTTCACAATGTTGATTCTTCCAATCCAAGAACATGGTATATCTCTCCATCTATTTGTATCATCTTTAATTTCTTTCATCAGTGTCTTATAATTTTCTGCATACAGGTCTTTTGTCTCCTTAGGTAGGTTTATTCCTAGATATTTTATTCTTTTTGTTGCAATGGTAAATGGGAGTGTTTTCTTGATTTCACTTTCAGATTTTTCATCATTAGTATATAGGAATGCCAGAGATTTTTGTGCATTAATTTTGTATCCTGCTACTTTACCAAATTCATTGATTAGCTCTAGTAGTTTTCTGGTAGCATCTTTAGGATTCTCTATATATAGTATCATGTCATCTGCAAACAGTGACAGCTTTACTTCTTCTTTTCCAATTTGGATTCCTTTTATTTCCTTTTCTTCTTTGATTGCTGTGGCTAAAACTTCCAAAACTACGTTGAATAAGAGTGGTGAGAGTGGGCAACCCTGTCTTGTTCCTGATCTTAGTGGAAATGCTTTCAGTTTTTCACCATTGAGGATGATGTTGGCTGTGGGCTTGTCATATATGACCTTTATTATGTTGAGGAAAGTTCCCTCTATGCCTACTTCGCTGGATCTTATGGTAGTTCTATTTTAAATTTTTTGAGGAACTTTCATACTGTTTTCCATTGTGGCTGCACCAATTTACATTCCAGCCAACAGTGCACAGGATTCTTTTTTATCCATTACCTCACCAACACTTGTTATTTGTTGTTCTTTTAATTATAGACATTCTGACAGGTATGAGGTGGTATCTCATTATAATTTTGATTTGCATTTCCCTGATAATTAGTGTTAACAACTTTCCATGTGTCTGTGTTCTTTGGAAAAATATCTATTTACTTCCTCTGCCCAGTTTTTAATCAAATTGCTTATTTTTTGATATTGAGTTGTATGAGTTCTTTGTATATTTTTGATAATAACCCCTTATCGGATATATAATTTGCAACTATCTTTTGCCATTCAGTAGGTTGTTATCAGAGTCTTCTGACCTTGGCATTATTGACATTTTGGACCAGATAATTATTTACTGTTGGACTGTCCTTATATTGTAGGATATTAGCAGGATTCCTGACTACCTACCAAATGCCATCCAGCTGGCACAACATAAATGTCTCCAGATTTTGCCAAATGTACCCTTGGGAGAAGCACAATGCTTCAGTTGAGAACCATTGAGCATTATAATTATTTTTTTATTATTTTAATCACAAATATGGCAAATATTCACATGTATGCTCTTAATTTTTGATGAACTATAACATTCTTCCTTGCAGTAACTCACCACTCAGAGGGCAGAATTGTTCACAGTATTTTAGTCCAGCTGTTAATCAATGTGGGGCTTTAGGCAAGTCTATACTGAATGAGACTCTGGACTAATTCATCGGTTTTAGCTTTCATAATGAAGGAGAAACTAATATGTTTTTAGTGTGATTGAGCCAAAGTGCTAAAGTGTCAATAAATCATCATGATAGAACAAATTGAGTTAATGGATTTCTTAGTGTTTTGCCTTTAGAATGCGAGGCAGAGGACGAAGTCACTGAACGAGAAACCTCGCAGTCATATAGCTTAGTTATATCTGAATATTAGAGTATTTAAGATTATTCACTAGCTAGTTCAATTCTGTTTTTATTCAGTGTTGAAAAATGAACAATTATCTGATGAATTTCAATCTTGCAAAAAGTGCTTTAGGATAATTTTGGCCTAAAAGACATTATACAGTCTGTATAGATCTCGGGTTTGGGATTGGGTTTATTTTGAGAAGTACCTAAATTCTGAAGCTCTTACAGTTTGTGTGCTGACTTAGCCTTAAGGCCACTTCATTGCTTGGAAAATTCTAGATGTGAATTGAAACATCTTAGTAATGTGAGGCTATTCAAGATAATGACTCTATTTTGATAGTGAGAAGGTAATTCTGGGATATTCACATTGGGATATTCAGTAGCAGGTGAGAAGCACTTAACTGGAGCATTGAAAAGAGAAGAATAAAATCTTTCTATTTCTAATTCTCAGCAGTTTTGAGATCTACCTTTCCTTAACTACTCAGATCACAAATCGCTCTGATAGAGGATATTTTGTACATGTGGGTTAAATCCTCAAGTATACCTTACATCTTTCAGGTACCCCAAGTATCTCCTAGGCCCTGGTGAAAGATATGAAGCAAATGTATCTTACTTATCCCTTTGCATGCTCTGCAGATTTTACTATAGAACCCATATGGAGGGACTCTCATCCCACACTTATCTTTAGACAGAGTATTGACTGAAAATGGGAACATTTTTTTAAAACTACTTTTGTCAGACCTATACCGTCGTCCTAAATAAATTAAATCATCTTCAAAGTACGAATTTTGTATAAGAATAAAAACACATAATTTTCCTGGAAATAAGTGATACAAAGCACATCTGAAAAGCTACCTCTTCCATGAACTAGTTCGTGACTCCAAAATTGGTACATGTCCTGTCTCAACCTAACAACCTTCATGACCATTATGATGTTATGATAACACATTTTAAAAACATATTCTTCTGTATACTGTAGAGACTTATGTGCTCATCTCATGCTGCTTTACTAATCTGGGAGCTCTTTCAAGAGATATTTCATAGTTTCATTTCAGAGTTACTTTGCCTCACACGGTTGTATTGATCTTTCTAGTCATTATGTCCAGATTAAAAAATCAACCCCTAAATTAGTGGCTTAACACAACAAAAATATTTTTTATACTCATCCATCTGCAGTTTGGGCAGGGCTCCAGGGCTCAGTGGAGAGAGCTCATCCTTGTTCTACTAGGTGACTAGCTTCTGGGACAACTAGAAGTCTGGGTTCTGAAATCATCTTGAAGACTTGATTGTTCACGTATCTGGTGGTGATACTGGCTGTTAGCTGAGATCTTAGTTGAAACTATTGACCAGAATATCTGTCAATCACTGGTCTCTCCATGTGGTCGGTGCTTCCTAATAACATGGTGACTGGGTTCCCAGGGTGACAAATTGATTTGATGGGATTTAAAGGATTTCAGGCAGCCTCTGATGCAAAGTATAGTCCATCCCTTTGGACATAAAGGGCCAAGTGGCGTATAAAGCTCACACTACACATCTTTATATTACACTGACTATAGCCAGAGAGGGCATTACTACCTGGAGAGGAAGTCCTGTCCCAACAAGTTTATCACTTCAGTGAAAATTTCCCAGATCTTTTTCCCTAACTCTACCATCCCCTCTACTCTGCCACCCAGCATTTATTCGTCCCTTCAAGAGCTCATTTTTAGCTCTTATCACTTTGTTTGGAAAGTGTTTTCTTGTTTGTTTTGCCTTGATCTTTGTCCAGTGCCTGGCATGTCATTTAAGACCACAGAGAGGTCATCTTTGTTAAACTGATGGAGGAAATAAATTATGGATCTTGCGTTGGCAGATTTATTAGGTAAAGAAAGTGGCATAAATTTACCTGTGGTCTTATGCAAATGGAATGCTTTAGGAGCTGACCTTGGATGGAGAAGAAAACCTGGAGCTAAAGAAATGAATGAATGAGTAGATGAGTGAATGAATGGCAGAGTAGAAAATAACTTTTAACTGCTAATTTGGCTAAACTATCAAAATAAAGTACTGTATGATTAAATAACTATCACTTACTAACCCAGAAAGCTTCACTAGTGCTAGTCTAGAAACTCATCAAGCCTCTAGTTAGCACCTGTAGTAAGACAACTGAAACATAGTATAATTTTTGCTCTATATCAGTCCCATGAGACAAGAAACTGTTTGAGTTCAGGGTCCAATTATTGCTTGTAATAAAGTAGTTTCTCTATAAATGTTGAGTGAGCGATCAGTTAATCAAACTAGATTTTATAAACATAAATGTATTTTACATTTTTGGTAAAGATTTGGTAAACCAAATTTCATAATATCTACATGACCTTGATATTAACATGGAAAGAGTCATTTTTCATTGTCTACAGTTGGCACCTCTCCCCGTCATTATAGTCAGTCATTCAAATCTCTAACAAGTCAGAATATTAAATAAAATAAAGTTTATCATCTGATGTTAAGGTATGAAGGTAAGAAATTTTTGTCCTGAACTATAAGAGGAACAGTCAAGAGAACAAAGAAGGAGGTAAGAGGATAATAACGAGAATGTAAGTATCCAAGAAATATTGTCTGTCTGTTATGATTTATATAATGAAGTTAAAAAGTTGAAAGCCAAAAAAAAAAAAAAGTTGAAAGCCAATTTTAAAGCATTTCAAAGTAATATCAAGAAAATTAGTTTGAAGGATACATTTAATGTTTTGAATCTGAATCTGTCAAGCCTGTCATGAATTTTAACTGAGTTTAAAAAGTATTCTGATGCATATTATATGTTGGCGTTTCAAATACCACAGAACTACACAAGAAATGATGATACAGTAGGAATCAATTACCTGGCAGTAATAAAGTATTTCAGCTGAAATCATGATGAATGTCAAAGGAAATATTTTGATGTATTCAAATAATGAACTCTGCTATTTGTAAAACCTTGTTGTGTCAGATAACTTCTAGAACAGTATTCTGATTTTTAACCTCATCTAGTTTTACTTCTTATTAACACACACATACACACACGCAAGTACACATATTATAACTGTGAAACTTATTAAATTTTCACAAACTGAACACCTCTGTGTAACCAATACCCAGATCAAAAAGACAGAATATTGTCAGCACACCAAAAGCCCTCCTTATATCCTCTTCCTATCTATCTCTACTTGTCTCCCAAACTAATTACTATCCTGACTGTAGCATAGATTATTTTGCCTATTTTTGTATTTTATGTTAATAGAACAAAAAGTAGAGTATGTAATTTTTGTGTGTGTGACTGGCTTCTTTCACTCAAGGTTATATTTGTGGAAATAATCCATATTATTGCTAATAGTTGTACATTGTTAATTTTTATTGCTGCATAGTATTCCATCAGATAACTATTCTACAATTTATATATCCATTCTATTAGTCATGGAACTTTGGGTGTTTTAAGTTTGGTGTTATTATAAATAGCACCACCAGGAGGAACATTTAATATATTTAATTGAATATATCCTAATGCCAACTGCTTTTTTGCATGTGCTGTGTAAATTATCATATAAAACTATACAATTAATGTTAATTCTATCTGTTATTCAGGTATAAGTATAAAATACCTTTTTTAAGGCTGCTATTCATTAAAAATTATATGTAACGTTAAAGAAATGCAGATTATTTAAAGAGAGTCCAGTATATGCCAGATATATAACTGAACCAGATACTTTATTACTGATAAATGTTCTGTAAAATAAATATTACTATACCATTTTACAGATGAGGAAACTGAAGTTATTAGAGGCTAAGTAACAAATTAAAAATTCTCTAGCTAATGTTATGAAGAATTTATCACTATGACGTTGCAAAACTGAATTATGTTCTAACATAAGTTTGGTTTGTAAAATGAAGGAGGGAGAAAACAAGAAGAAGGAAGAGAAGAGGGGAAAAGGTATTACAAAGAGATGTTTCCAAACAAAATTTAGAAACCCAGTCAGTTTAATCTCAAAGTCTGTCTGTTTTAATTTAGATTTTCCCACAGGCAGACTTTGAGACAAGGATTCAACCAAGCAAGTTGCTATCATAGGCCACTAGAAGTCTGGGAAACATTGTAGATTATAGGGCTCAGAGATGTTTCTTTTAGGATCATGGGAGCTGGGGTGTTTTAAAATTAACTCTCAGAGCCAATGGTTAAATTCTAATCCTGAAAGTATTATTTTTCTGTCACATCCTGCCTGCTGTGTGCAAGGGCAGAAAAGGTCCCAGATAAGCCCTTGGGCAATGAGATACTAATGATGGCAGTTGGAAATCAATTAGTAGGCACTTAAATGATAAGGCTTGAAGGGATTTGGGTGGGCCACCCAGAGCATCTGCAACAATCTACTCTTTGCCCTGGCCAGATCCGCCCTGTCCCATGTTAAATTCATTCAATATTTCAATATTATCACTGCTTTTTCATGTGATGGCCAGTCACAGTTTTATTTTAAAAATATAATAGAAGAAGTGGGACAAACTCCTGCCCTCCCCCTCCTCAACACTTATTCTACATTGTCTTTGCTCTCAGCCAGGCTTTTCACTGGTCTGTTTCTTGCTAAACAGGTGAATATAGACCTTCATCCCTCAGGGTTCTGTGCCTCTGAATAACATGGCTTTGTAAGGCCATCCTTGCTGTAATTAACTGTTAATGAATATCTCTCAGCATGGAAGCAAAGCCCCAGGAGACTCCCAGGTGAATACCTTGAATTCTAGATATAACGCTCCCTACCTCCATCACGTGGCAGCAATCTTTATCTCTTCATGATAATTAGATTCTGTTATTCCTGCTAGCATAGTAACATTTTGCTTGTTTGTTTTGCTTTCTTGTTTGTTTTTTCCATTATGTTTGGAAGTCCAAAATGATCAGGCAGCAATCCTGCATTTAGGTTTTCTGGAACATTTACTGTGTTACTTGTTATAAGAGTGCTCTCTGGGAACCAGGACCTCTGGTCCAGCAGAGCTTAAAGTTACAAGCACAGGAAGTACAAATTCCCTATGTGAGCACCTGGAAGTGTAGTGAGAAGGACCACTGTTTTATCACCTGTTTCTTAGATTTATTTATTCTATTAGGACTATAACATCATATAAATTTGTTCAACTATATTTCATGCCTCAAAGGATAGTACTCAACCATGAATAGCATCATCCCCAAGCTAGTATCTCAGCTATGTATTTAAGAGGTCATATTAACATTATATTAGGCTGGTGTCTTCTAGCGATGAGGTGTATTTAGGACTGGAGGATCCCATACTCATATGTTCATTGTTCACCTCATTTTTTGTTTTTTGATCCAGGGTCATATTATATGGGATCTACTGACAACAAATCAGGCACTCTGAGCTCTACCAAGAGAGCCTTAACATTGATCTCAGATTGAATAAACTTCGGACAAGTTTCTTTCTAACTATAACCCCCAACCTCCCTTTTCTTAGAACACTTACTTTAGAAAACTTGTCATTTTAAGTACTTTGCTTCTTTGAGATATAAATTTTCTCTAGCCTCTTGACTGTTTTACAACCCAAGACTGTCTTTCTCAAGGTCCTGGGAGCCATCCTTTTGAAATGTAATAATCAAGGAAGATAGTGCCTCTCTCTTCCAGTCTCTGTGGGACAGTAGGAGCCTAACTTCCATAAGCTAAACATTGAGCAGCCTCCCCTATAAGACCCTCTTGTGTTTTTCCACTAGCTCATCCCAGCACTTAAAAACTCTCCTGCTTTTTGTTTCAGTGGAGTTGAGTTCATACTCTTTCACCTATTGCAATAGTCTTCAGTTAAGTCTTCCTTGTTTAACTTGTTCTGTGAAAATTTTCATTAGTGTTATGGTCCAAGACAAGGAAAAGAGGAAACACAAAACTTAACCTGGAAAATGTAAGAGTCCCAGTAAGGATGAATCAGTGTTCTTCCATCATGAAAGGGAAATAACATGGTCAACTAGCCAAAAAGTATTCCGTTAGTGTCTCTGAGGGATGGCATGTGTATTAATCAGGATCCAGTCAGGACACAGAAACCATACTAGTAATTTAAATAAGGTAAATTTAATGTAAAGCATTATTAACTACTAAAAAGAGTAAAAGAGGACTTGCTACTATATGTAGGGCTGGGAGAGTGAACAAAGAGGGAACTAGGAACTTAGGAGAGATAGTATCCCCCAGGCTAAGACTCAAACTTCATTAGAGAAAGTGTGGCTACCATATACATATGAGGTACAGTGAAGAAGAAATTTGCCAGAGGGTATGGTCTTGAACTGTTCGGTAGGAAAGGCCTGTGAGGTTGCCAAGAAACCACTGGAGGGTGTTTACCACCAGGCTTCTGGCACACTGACTTCTTGGCAGCTGCATCATAAGAAAATAGAAGTACACCAGTACCAAGGAGAGAAGTCCCTCTCGTTATGGTATTGCAGTGACTCCAGCATCGCCTACTGACAAAGCTAAACATTGTATTAGCTGGCAAAGGAGAAACAATAGGATTAAGTTCCAGTTTGACAGAGCAGGTTAAAGAAGGGCGAATTAGGAGCTTCGAGTTAATAAATTGGTAACTAATATGATATCCAGGGGTCAGCATCAGTCTAAGCTGCTCATAGGTCAAACATTCTGTAGCAGCAGTAGCTAGGTTTGTCTTAGTGGGGAAGGAGCCCAGGGTGAAAGTCAGATACATAGCCTCCCTCTCTCTCATTCTGGGAACTCCATTCATGGGATTATTATGCAAACACTGTGGTGACTGAGTCTGAGGGTAGCTAACCACCATTGTATGTCTTTCTATCTGGCTAGTTGTCTGTTTACTTTCTCTGTGATAAATATTCTTAGTGGGCAGTGCCATGAGACACAAAGATCCCTGTATTTTGTTTACTTTCTCATCGAACAATTTACATGCTTTTCCTCAAATCTCTGTCTTGCTCTTTCTAGGTTCTTGACCAACAAGCAAGGTCATTTGCCTCTGCCTGGGAATTTATTAATCTGCTTATTTCAGGCATCTTCTTTTACATCAAACTGATGACCTAGGGCATCTCTTCTGCCCGTTAGAAAGATTTCCTTTCATATTGTCTTTGGAGGTCATTCCTGTGATAGTCTGTTTTTGACTAACATAAATGTATTGGCTTACAGCAACTTAGCTTTCCATGAATTTGGACCATGTTATATCCACACCTGGGAATAAGGAATTCCCTACCATGTTATAAATGTGAGCTGAGGTAGATTTGTTGAAATAAAAGAATTAGGTAACTTGGAATCTGGTCCAGCTCTTTTGTAAATTATTTGTTGTCTTTGATGTGCTTCAAGCCTAATCTTAAATGTATCCTTTTCATTATATGATGGAATTCTGTTGTGTTTGTACAACTTTATTACTTGATAGGTTGATAATTCCCAGCTCATGATGAGTAGCACCAGTTGTAGTCCTGGCCCTTAATAGACACTAGCTTCTCAGTCTCTATTAGGGTCCATAAATGCCAGAAGCTGCTTTTCTAATGGCTAATAGTTCTCTGCTTCAAACATCTTCTATGCTAGAGATTCCATATGATACCCTTTTCTAAGATGGATACCTCCAGCATCATGGAATACACCTGGCCATATAGACAGAGTTGCAGGGATGCTTGTATGGCAGACTGAAAGTAATGCAGAATCCTCTGGGCCCAATCAAAAATGACAGATTTCTGAGTCACCCAACAAATGAATGTGACCAGTGTTACTAAGTCTTTATGTGCTGTCCTCAAAATCTACATGGGGCTACCAAGTAAAGGGACTATTTAATAATCATAAGAGGTTCAAGGTACAATAACCTGTCCTTTAATTTGGTGGGAATGTCCTGATATGCATCAGTTACTAGAATTCTAAAAATTTCCCTCATTTTTAAGGTCCATAAGTCTAGGTTATACAATATGGGTTTTTCTCCCACTCTCTCAAGCATGTGACATGCAAAGTACTTGGTACTTCCTACTTATTAGGCCCAATTAATAGGATGACATTATTATAAAGAACCAGCTATGCATTTTATATAATAGTCAAATGATACTTTTTTTTTTCTCACTATATTTGGCTAAAATCATTAGGGTTAATGTTTTAGGGAAAGAGTGTGAGCGTATAGTACCATCAATTCCAGGTAAGTGTACATTGCTTCGAATCCTCTTTCCTGATTAGTACTGGGGGGAAAGGCACATTTGCTAGATCAATAACTGTATATCAAATGCTCAAGGCTGTATGGATCTGTTAAAGTTACACATCTGGAAAAGCAGCTGCAATTGGAAATAACACCTGGTTAAGTGGATGCTACTTGCTGTTATTTGCCATGCTCGATTTTTCTTCATTCTTTGAGTGGGTAGGAGTACAGACTGGTCAATTAAAATAGGGTTAAAATAGGGTTAAAATAAATAACACCACCCCTATATCCTTTAGGTTTCTGCCAGTTTGCTCTTCCATCTGGGATGCAATATTGCTTTTAATTTACTAACTTGCCTGGAAGGAGGACGTTTCAGGTGCTTTTACTTGAACTTTCCTACCATTATTGCACTCCTCCACAGGTCAGGTTGCAAGAACAAGAGCTCTGCCAATTCAAAATGTATATTCATCCTGATTATGCATTCATAGACTGACAAATGCCCCTAGGGCCAGAGGTGAGGGCTCTGTGGAATCACTGTATCTACAGTAAGATGACTGAAGGCCAGTATTCCATATATCACCTGGCCTCCATGTGCTTGCATTCTGACTGAGGGTCTATGATGGCATTTTGGTTTCCCCAGGATATTGTTAGTCCAGACTCTGAGTCTAACAGTTTTCAATGTTAGAATTAGGTCCTGGTAAATTTCTCTAGACATTTTGAGGAAAGATCATCGTATTGTTTATACTCGCTTTGTTTTATGGAGTATTCCTCCAGAGGAGGCAGTGTCTTCTGGAACAGTCTCCCTGGAAATTGGTGCATGGTTATGATTTTGCCTTGGGTAGCTGACATCAGCATCTTGGTTATCTGTTTCTAAAGTTTCTGTAATTTTGTGTGTGTGTGTTGTTATTTTATAAGTCAGACACTATCCTTAGGAAACTATGGTTCAACAGCCTACAGGATCTGAATGCTTCCCCAAACTACATGAGCTTGGAAGAAATTTCTGCACCAGTTAGGCCTCAGTTGAGACTGAAGCCCTAGCTGACACTTTGATAGCAGCTGTGTGAGAAACTAAAGATGATACAGCTAATCTATGTCTAGACTGACTCAAAGAAGCTATGCTATATGTCTGTTGTTTAAAGCTGCTAAGGTTGTAGTAATTTGTTATGCAGCCATAGATAACTGATATGATAGGGATAGTACTTCCCCAGTTGGGCCATGCTGAGTCATAATCATAATTACTGGTATAAAAGCAATGAAGGAAATTAGGAGCAACTCTGGAGGAGAAAACAACCAAACAAACAAACATGATTGTGCAAGACATCCGCCTCAGGTGAAGTCTTTTCATGGTGTCCAGAAAAAGGAATACAGTTTTTGTCTGATAAGAAGAGTGTGCCACTTCTGCTAGCCTAGAACATTCTGGGAAATCTCAGGTCTCAAAGTTCTTAAACATTTTACCTAGATATCTTACCTAAGGGCTAAAAGTCCCACTCTTTCCTTATCAGGGCTCTGACTTGAGTATAGAAGACCTGACAAGATGTGAATTTAGCCTCCTTTATAACTTGCAAGAGATGAGAATCTCTTTAATGCTGCTATAGCCTAGTGGCTTGACTAGTCATATCTTGTGTTGATAATGTCATGAGTTAACTTGTCATGTTTTGTTTGTTTGCTTTTTAATTACTTAATGACTAATAAGCTCCAAGGTTCTTATAACAATTATGGCCCCATACCTCTAGAGATATTGCACAAGCCAGTGCATTTCATTCCACTTTTATCCTAATTCACCACAGGTAAGAGTCTTGGTTATTGTAATGCTGTAGTGTTTGGGGTGTTATCATTACCCTACTCACTACTAGTAATGGGGTCCTAGAGGCCTCTGGCCAGTGAGTGATCCAATTTCAGAATTTTATCCTGAGGATCTGCTTTCTAAAACCACTTCTAGTGACAATTGTCTTAATTTGGGTTTCCCCAGAAAGTGACTCCTAGAAAATCAAGTGTCAGTAGTTTATTTGTGAGTTATTTCATAAAATACAAATAATGAAGTAGTCATTGAGACAGGGAGGGGGATGAGACAATAAAGGATACATTATCAAAAAAATTATCTTTTTGGGCAAGGGGAGCTTAAACTACCTGGGAAATCTCAAAGTCACTGCCCCTGATGGATGAGGAAGCCGGGGTATTTATATACCAAGTCAAATCAATTTGGTAGACATCTGTTTTGGTGAGCCATTACTTCTCTGTGACACCAAATCTGCAGTGCACAAAGCAATTTAAGCTTCAACGGTCAGAGACTTACCTTCAGGTAAAGCGATTGAGATGTTAGCCGTTGGAATTCTACAGAAATGCACCAACATCCTGAGGTAGAGAGGACACAGGCTGGACCACAGCAACATCTGCTGCACTGTACTGTTGCCTCGTCCCACAAATCATATTTTACCAAGATAATCTTTTCAGGAAAATTAAAAATATACCGTGAACTGTACACCAGATTACATGGTGATATTACTGGGAGTTTCCTATTAGCCTCCTTGAAAACTATGAGTTAATAACTAAAATGTTACCAAAGCTTTTTTTTTTTTTTTTTTTGCGGTACTTTGGCCTCTCACTGTTGTGGCCTCTCCTGTTGCGGAGCACAGGCTCTGGACACGCAGGCTCAGCGGCCATGGCTCACAGGCCCAGCCGCCCTGCGGCATGTGGGATCTTCCCAGACTGGGGCACAAACCCGTGTCCCCTGCATCGGCAGGTGGACTCTCAACCACTGCGCCACCAGGGAAGCCCTAAAACTTTTTTTTTTAAACTAAGAACACTTCTAAAAATCATTCCTTATGACCACATAAGAGTATTTTCTTTAATAATCTTCAAAATTATACTTATAATCATTTAATGGAATGTTAAATCTCATTGGGATTGTGTCTTCTTATTTATCTTGGAATTATTGACAGGTTACTGAACTTTCATATAAAATATGAAAATTAAAGTCATGTTTTGATATTTTACAATTATTAAACAGAGCTCACAGTGCTCTGCTGAGAGACAAAAAAAAAAGTAGATCTAATCCTGGCTTTCATGACGATTTATGTTTCGTAAATTTACTCTTAAATACAGATATCTTATGCTCTAACTATTCATTTCCAACATTCAAAGATTTTATGTTAAAATGATAGCTGTATTACACATCAGCCTGAAACCCCCAATCAACTTCCTAAAATATAACTGAAACATAGTAAAATGCCTAATATAAGTAATAAACTATTGTTAAGATGTTAAATGCTTTAATAAATCACATAATACTCAACAAACAATTAAAGTATGGTAAAGTTATCAGAATTCAATAAGTCAAAATTTATAATATAATTTCTAGGATAACCATAGAATAACAATAAAAGCAAATGAATAACTATCAAGCAAAGAAAGGAAAAATGGAGTAATGAAATTTAATCAGTATAAAAGAAGGCAAGAAGGGCTTCCCTGGTGGCGCAGTGGTTGAGAGTCCGCCTGCCGATGCAGGGGACGCGGGTTCGTGCCCCAGTCCGGGAAGATCCCACATGCCGCAGAGCGGCTGGGCCCGTGAGCCATGGCCGCTGAGCCTGCGCGTCCGGAGCCTGTGCTCCGCAACGGGAGAGGCCACAACAGTGAGAGGCCCAAGTACCGCAAAAAAAAAAAAAAAAAAGAAGGCAAGAAAAGAGATAAAAAGAAACTTTGCTCAGGCAAGACAGAAAATTATAAAATAGTAGATTTAAACCCAATACAATGATAGTTGCACTAAATACAAATAGGCTGTCAATTAAAGGTAAGAAGAGGTTTAAATTTAAATAAAATCCAACTATGTAATACATATAAGAGACATAGTTAAAATAGAAGGATACAGAAAAGTTACACAACACAAAAAGATTTAATATGCACCACTAGCCAAAAGAAAACTAGTTTAGTTATATTAATATTTTTATATTAGGTTAAGTAGACCTTATTTAAAAGACATTAGTATTAATTAAGAAGGATGTTTTATAATAATAAATATTAAATTCACTAGGAGATTATAATTCTAAATTTGTATAGACCTAATAGCAAATTAAATACATTTTTAATAAGAATCACACAAAAAATTCACAATAATTGGAATAGGGGAGTTAATTTGCCTCTCTCAGTAACTGATCAAACAAGTAGAAAAAAAAACAATAAAAGATATAGAAAATATGCAAAAACATTAACAAACTTGACCTAATAGAAATATATAAAGCACCCCTCAATACAATTGCATAATAAACATTCTTTTCAAGTACACATGGAATATTTACCAAAGTTGACCGTGTTCTGGCTAAATCTCATCAATCTTCAAGACATTAAAATCAAAGGGGGTAGATCTTCTGACTACAATGAAATTAAGCTAGAAATCAATAACAAAAAATGACTAGAAAATTCACATATATTTAGAAATTAGGAAATATACTCTGAAATAACCCATAGGTCAAAGAAGAAGTTGTATGGATATTAGTCAATAAACTGAATGATTATGAAATAAGTTCCATAAAGAGAAAGGCTAGGTCTGTCTCATACACTGAAGCCTGGTTATCTAGTATGTAGTGTTTGGCATATAGCAGGTGCTCAGTAAATACTTGTTAAGTAAATTAATCCTAGAGTAACTGCATGCAGTTCCTTTGATGATGGCACTTACTGGGTATGGGAGATTTAAATCAGTGCAGACAAATCAATCAATAACAAGGAAAGATTCTTCAAAAAGACAGTATAAGCTGAGCTCAGAATTCAGGTTATCCTGTTTTGCAGCAGCAGCAGCAGAAGGAAAAGGAGGAAAAAGGAGAGGAGGAGGAGACTGGGTGAAAGTTGAAAAAACAGGTATTATCTTTCATAATTAAAACTGAGACTCCTACCTGCATTGTTCACGGAATGATGTGAAACACAATGATTATGGATAAAGAATGGGTTAGCTTATTTTATCTAAGCTGTCAGTACCATCTTTTTATGAATCAACTTGTTACTTATTAGAATACAGAATAGTTCCTTTGTCTTAAATGTATATTGCTGGTCCAGAAGTTCTTGAGAATTATAAAATGACTATTACTAATTGTATAATCATTTTCAGATTGTGATTTTTCAGCTTCTCATCCCAGAAAAGGAATTCTATTAAACAAACACTACTAATTAAAGATTCAGTTGTCATTATTGATCTAAATTCATCAGTTATAAGGATATTAGCATGAAGGTTTACAATATTTTTATGAAACATTAATAATCTTTGACAGTGTAAAGGTGGGGCTGGGAGATAAAAGCCAATATCCTTTCCATTTCACTTGTGAAACTGCTTTACAAGGTTTCAATTAGATCTGTCTTTTACCCCTGAGAGAAGCTAACGGATGTATTGCATTAATTATGGTTCCCAGAGGCAGGTTCAGGGAGTCCAAAATTATAAAATTACAATCATTGCAGTTTTGCAGGCTCTACTTTTTCTCTCATTTCATGTGCTTGCAGAGTTGAGATGTGAATTTACAACCAATGGCTTCAGAGAAAGTGCCAGTGTCAGACTAGCACCAAAGATTCTGTAGAACAGGAGAAAAGGGAAGAGATGAAGCCATAGAACAATGTCTGCTTAACCAAATATATGATTGAGTGTGGTTTATGATAGTTAAAATGCAAGATTTTTAACCTATTGAATATCATTTAATGTATATTTATAGTTCTATTAAATTTAATTTTAATTGTTTACATATGTGCATATTGCTTATACACACATATACACACATGCATACATAGAGTGGGAATGAGCTATCACTGAATACATATATATATATATATATAAGTATTCTTATATGTTTGTTCTCATGTGTGTCATGTATGTGTGTGTGTGTTTGGCATGTGGGAATAGACAGAGAGAAAGGAATGGAAACTTTTTACTATCAGCACACAGAACTGTCCCAAATCACAATGCAGCTATTTGAAAATATAATGGATTGGAATGGTCATTAATAATTTCCTTTAATATTTTTTAAACTAAAAATTAATTGAATAGCTCCCCTGAAAAATATATCATGCCAATAATACACCTTTTGACTAAGGCAATTACTGGTGTAAACTTTCACATTATTTTAAAAGCTACAGTCTGTAGAAGAGAAAAGCCGGGGATAAGAATTTTATCTCCCTTTATAGGGGTAGCATTTTGAAGAGAGTTGTCACAACATTTCCTAAATTTGAAGAGTAATATTTGCTTGAAATGTCTATATTTCAGAATATTGTCTAAAAGCATGATTAAATTTTAAAAATAGAATTTATTAAGTGATCCAGATCCATTTAGGTAACTAAGGTCATAAATCAAAAGCACTTGCATGCAGAGGTAACAGGTACTGGGTTGATTTTATATGTTCAAAAGGAAAGATTTTATTTTTGCTGAAATAAAAAAAAGAATAGACAGTCAATTAAGAGTCATAAAAAGTTAAGAGACAGATTAAATAGTATTAAATTTAATTTAATAATGCAAGGCAATGCTTTCTAAAATATCAAACTTGTAGAATAACTCATATTTATAGTCTGAATAAATAAATAAGTGGCTGAAATAGTAGGTTAATTAAAATTAGTGCATTTTTTTAAACTAGCAAGCCAGATAGCTTGGTGGGCTAATATATCAAAGGTTGGCAATTATTTCAGATAAAATATTCTGAGCAGATGGGCATCTAGACATGGCCTCAATAGACTTTAGGTTTTATAGTCTTATACTAGGTCATAGAACTTACCACATTAACTTTTTTTTTTTAAGCATTATTATCACATGATGAATATGTCTATAGCCTAAATGTTAATTGTATTACTTTCTAACTATGAGAATTTGTCAATTTCTCTTTCATCCCATTTTCCGCACTTATGAAATAGGAACAATAAAAGAATCTATCACCTAGGATTTTTCAAAGGTTAAATTAATTAATGTAGAAAACAGGACATTGACACACACTGAGCTTTCAAGAAATGAAAGTTAGTGCATTTAAAAATTTTTCCTCTATTTTGACATTCATGGTATAACCCACACTGAAGACGTTTCTAGATGTAGACCTCAGTTTAAATCACAGAATTGTTCATATTCTAGTTTCATTTTGTGGTGTTTGGGTTTATATCAGCTTTGCAAGCAGTTAAATAGACTACAACTAAGTAGACCATGCCAATCTAGTCAAAAGGCAACTGAACTAGGCTTCTATTTTTCTTTCCTTTAGCCATTTTATCTATATGAAAATTATCCTCTTCAGGATCTTTCAGAAAAGCTTTTCCACGATTGGACACTTTTAATAAATGGTATTCAGGCTAACGGAAAAAAATTAACAAGACATCTCAAAGAAAATTCACTTCAAAAAGAATATAGCCTTTTAAATGACATAGTGCCTTACAGAGAATTTGGAGATGGAGGAGAATCGTTCAGGAAATAAAAAGGGAGGTTTTTATAATTCAGGGACTAAAAATGAGATCTGTAATTGGATGAAGTCTACAAGATCATGATGCCTTTTGAACTGCAAACACCAGGTTAAGAACTTATGAGAGATATTTTGAAAAGTGTGCTTAGAGAGCAAATGATCTAATGCCTTCTATTTGTTCCCATCTATCAGAGGTCCCATTGCACACTACTTGTCTAATCAGACAGAAGATTTTCAATTCATTGGCCTTACTGCTGACCTTTTGTTCTCTCAAAACCAAAGAATCCCACATACAAAATGGAAAATGGAAAACTCCCTTTAGAATTAGGTTTGATTTCAATTATTCCATGTGGCACTTTGTGTTTTAATTTTTTTTATAGGGGGTGTAGGAAGTGGGAGGAGGATGGTGTAAAATTACACAAAGAGCAAGGATGTTGAGTCATACATAGACAGCCTGGTTCAATTCCTCCTAGCTATACATGCTGTGCAACTTGGGGGCCATACTCCTTAATGGAAAGCATCCACTATATAGTGTATGTAAAACAAGTACTCAAAAAGTGTTTATTGAAAATGTGCTTTGTAAAGCAAGTATTTTTTTTAACTTCATATTTTCCTTCTTATTTTGTAAAATGGGTATAACTACTTTCTAAGCTTGTGGGGATTAAACAATGTACATAAAATGAAATAGAGAAAGCACCTGACACATAGTAAACTTTCCTCAATCAATGGCAGTTCTGGTATTTGTATTAAAAAATATTCAACTTCATAACAAGATTTTTTTCTTTTTGGTACATTGGGAATTATTATTACTTTAACTGTTAAGCCTACCAAGAATTCATATCTTTTATTATTATTTTCTTCACATGCAAATTTGAATCAATTATTTTGATATATATCCATTGAAAATAAACTTTTTCATTAACTAGATAACTAGACAGAGATTTAGGTGAACATTTTTAAAGTTAAATAGTCAGATTTGGAACAGTTTTTATCTATATTAATTATGAAAGCCTAAATTAAGAAAGAAAGAAATTTACTGTCAGAAAATACCTTTTTTCTGACATTTCCTTTCTCAAATGGGATTTTAGAAAGACATGCTAAACACAGTCCCATATGTGGTGGTGGAACTGCCTGAAAAGATGTTGATTTTCTTCCTATCAATAATTTTTGCCCAGATTTCCATCCATGAAAAGTCATCCCAATTTTTCATTCTTTATAATACTGTCATACTAATTTAACTGAAATATAAACTAGATTTAATAGAATTTATTATGAAACTGCTATCAAGCATTGGATTCCTCCTATTCCTTTTCCTTCAATTGTCCATATAAACTCTAAGTGCCTTTAAGTATTAAATTAGGAAAAGCCAGGCAACTTTAAAGCTTCCTTGTAAGGATTTTCTTTATCTACATATTATATAAAGTGCAATTTGTAGCTAAGTTGTCCTGTGTTTCTTTCCCTATAGCACTTTTTCAGCCAGTGAAACAGTGCAGGACCATAACTTGACCTAATACCCACTGATTACCCAGTATGGGGAGATGCTTTTAACCCCAAATCAGCACTAGCTCCCTGCTGACTCTAATTTCAATTATAGCAATATTCCTTTAAAGAAAGATGAAGGATAACCTGAGACCTTCTACATTTATTCTTATATATTAAATCATCCTGAATTTGTTTACATGTTTTTCTTGATGGAGAAAAAGCAAGAGATAGAGTTTTTATTTTTATTAAACTAGAAGTACATTCAGATGTCCCCTTGCTGGCTAATGGAAGGGTGGGGGGAAGATTCATTAAGATTTACTTTCATTGGTAATTTTGGATACCAGTAGAAGAATGGGTGTGGCTTCTATTCTCTGGGAGCAGAAGTCTGTATTCTCCCTTGGGCAAGAGAACTGCTCGCAGGGAGTAACGCCTTTTCCACCATGCATATTTGCATTATTTATTTTGCTCTCAAGACAGACCTACTTTCTTCACATGGACTCTGAAAGCTGTGGAGTTATAGATCTTGTATCTTTCCAGCTTCAGATACCTAAGAGACTGCCTTGAATCTTTAAAAATTCTGAGTCTACAAATCTTTGAGAAAAGAATTATTATTCTAAGAGAAAGATTGGGTCAGATACCCTCCATTGGGTCCATCAGTTTTGGGTAAAGAAACCTGATTATATAGCAACATGACACCTCCCATAGAAACGGAAAGGGAGGAGGAAGATGCTGGAAAAATGGAAGAGAAGGAGAGCAAATGTCTTTTTGCAGTTTGTCATGTCTCATATATTGTCTCACTTGAATACCCACTCCAAACTAGAATTTTCCATATCCACATAAAATGTAAACTAGTATACTTTGGACTTCCAGAAAAGTACTGTCCCTTCCTATCACACCTTAATGTGACCCTGTTTGTTAAAGTCCCGAGTTGTGTCAAGGAAGTGATATCTGAGTCCTTAATCATTCAGATTTCTATGCTGTATATTAAACTGCAAATCCTAAAAGGCATTCCAACAAGTTTTCAGATACTGATGTAATGACTTTCTGGTATTAATTCTCTGTACTTTGTTTCTCTGGATCTCATTTTACAATTGATCTTTAATTGAAAAAGTAATATATTGTAGCTCTTTGTTTATAAGTCTTCATATAATCTTCATTTATCTAACTTTTCCCCTTCTTTTGTAACCATGGTAAGAGAAATCATTGCCTACCAGCAAACTATAAAGAAATATATATGTGGGAAAGGTTAAAGACAAAATATACCAGAAACCTTTTATTAAAATATAGGCAGATGAGCTTTGTACCAAGATTGCCGTAGAAAACCAGCATGTACATTAAAACTCTAAATTTAAGCTGTTCACTTATTTTAAGTTACTGGAATTTATTTCTAATTAGATTTAAGATATCTACACAATTCAGTATAGATTTTAAATAATATATCCAATGGAACTTGCTTAAAGTATCTGGACAATTAAAACAGAAATTGATTAGATTATTTTTTTCAAGTTTAGTACATTCTTTTTGTTCCATATATAGGTAACATAAATGTCACATGCTAGCAGTTATTCAGTTAATTCAACCAGTAGAGTCAGTCTTGCTTTTTGAGGTTCAAAACTACATAGAAACCAAACAATACCCAAAACAAAACTTTTTCATCAGTAGCAGCATATTTTTTCCTTCGCCTGTTATAAAAATACCAGCGGTTATAAACCACATTAGTTAGTTTGAAATCACAGTGTTTGATGACTCATTTCTTTTTTCTCTTTTTAAAATTTTGGTCTCATTCCCCATGTTTCCAAGCCTCAAACTGAAACTTAGCAAGAAAAGTTTAATTCAATGATAAAAAGATAAAAATATATTTCATGTCCTCTGTTCTTACTCATCAGGGAATGTTATATAAAGCTTATTTAAAAGAACAAAGTATTACCCCTCTAACTAGGTGATAAGATACAGTCTCAGACCTGAATAATCTGGAAGTTTATCACTCATAAAAAATACTTTAATACAGGTTTTGTTACCAGTTGAACCAATGTACAGCAAAGCTATATTAACAAAAAGATCCATTAATGTTTTCTGGCTCACTGAACCACATGAAATTTAAATTAGCAAATCTATAGAAAAATTGATTCCTTCATTTGCAACTTTTCAGGAAATCAGCTTCTTCCTCAGAATCATACAGTGATACTAAATCAAGCTATGGTCAGAAAATACAGAGTGAATGTTCAAAAAAAAAAAACTGAGTTATAATAGATTCTGTAACTGAATATTGCTTTATTTTTAAGTTAGTAGGTACTCAATAATCAATCTAAGTTAGTCAAGTGGATTCTTTACCTATTGTTCTATCACGTGTGTTTAATTATTTCATTGTATGTCAGTTTATTAGAATAATAGTTAATTAAAAAAAATCTCCCTAAAGCTTGTAGATATAAATACTAAAATTCAGAGTTTCCAGAAGTATTTAATTTAAACAAACGTTTTAAAAAATATATTTTTTTCATTCTTTTTCCACTGCTTTATTTAGCTTTGTTTGACAAATAAAAATTCTAAAGATCTTCCTCAATTTACAATGGGGTTACATCCTGAGAAACTCATCATAAGTTGAAAATTTATAAGTTGAAATGCATTTAATACGCCTAACCTATCAAACATTACATTTAAGCCTAAACTATCTTAAACGTGCTCAGACACTTAAATTAGCCTACAGTTGGGCAAAAGCATCCAACACCAAGTTTATTTTATAACAAAGTGTTGAATATCTCATGTAATTGATTGAATACTGTACTAAAACTGAAAAACAGAATGGTTGTCGATTGTTTACCCTTTTGATCACATGGCTGACTGGGAGCTGCTGCTTGCTGCGCTGCCCAGCATTATGAGAGCATTGTAGGGCATATCGCTAGCCTGGGAACAGGTCAAAGTAAAATCCAAAGTATGGTTTCTACTGAATGTGTATCACTTTTGCACCATCATAAAGTCGAAAAATCTTAAGTCAAATCATTTAAGTTGGGACTGTCTGTATATATTTAGGTTGTACATATTGTATATTGTAGGTGTATATTTAGGTTGTCCAATGTGATTTTTTTTAAAAGATGTATGATATGATGACTTAATATATGCACATATTATGATGTGATTGCCACAATCAAGTTAATTAACACATTCATTGCCTCATATAATTACGTGTGTGTGTGTGTGTGTGTGTGTGTGTGGTGAGAACACTTAAGATCTACTCCATCAGCAAAATTCCAGTATACAATACAGTATTATTGTCTATAATCACCATGCTGTACTCTAGATCTCCAGAACTTATTCATCTTATAACTGAAAATTTGTTATATTTTCAGTTTGACCTTTTGACCAACATCTCCTCATTAGGTACAGGTTCTAGAGATAAGGTTAATTATCAAAAGATCCACTGTGACAAAAGCCCCGTGAGGACTGGGATTTTAGTTTGTTGGATTCGATGTTGTGTGCCTATGATCCCAAACAGAACCTTGGCATCATTGCTCAACACTCATTTTAAAAAGAGAATGCTTTACAATATATCCTTGTTGCCTATCTAACATTAAGTGGAGAGAAAAAAAAGGGAATGCTTCTAACATTTCACGGTAAACATTATGTTTGCTGTGGGTTTAGGGAGCTTCTCTTTGCTTATCTTTATATTAACATACATGTCTTTTAAAATATATATTAAACCTTTCTTTCTTTTACACACCTTCTCCCATTCTGTCATCCATCTATTTATTTTGTCTCTTGTGTCTTTCACTGAAGAGTAATCCTTATTTTGATGTAATCACATTCATCAATTTTTTTGTCTTATGATTTTTGACTTTGAAGTTTTATTGTTAAAGTATTTTTCCACCTAGAGATTATAAAAATACTCAGTTTTGTCTTCTTCAACTATCTAATAGTTTAGCCTTCACATTTAGATCTTTAATCCATTTAGACAATTTGAATGTGCTGTTAAGTAGGCAAGTCAAATGGAATTTCATTTGTCCCATAATATCCTTGCCAATTTGATTTAAAAATTAATATGAAAAATCTCTTCATGCTATGCATGACTTTACCAGGGCTTCTAACTCCTATCAGTTACACAGCAACGTCCATTTTCATGGTGAATCATTTATGAGTAGACATTCAGTTGGATGGTAACACTCGATGAGACCCATTTCAAGGCAGACTGCACAGTATGCCCAGATGTGTGCAGACACATGTACACCCAACTGGAATTAGATTCAGAATGCCCATGTTCCAGTCCTAACTGCTGATCCTTGCTAATAAAGTAGGAAAAAATCTTTTAATTTCTATGGGGTTAAATTTCTTCATCTGTAAAATAAACATAATACCTATTCCTTTATTTGGGTCTATTTTGAGGATCAAATGAGATAAAAGCTGTATATAGTGCTCTACAAAATTCAAACTTCTCTTCAAAACTAAAATACATTATTATTGAAACTTAACTTTTAATTTTTTAAAACTTTGCTTTATTTTTGTTTTTACATCTTTATTGGAGTATAACTGCTTTACAATGTTGTATTAGTTTCTGCTGTATAACAAAGTAAATCAGCTATATGTATACATATATCCCCATATCCCCTCCCTCTTGCGTCTCCCTCCCACCCTCCCGATCCCACCCCTCCAGGCGGTCACAAAGCACCGAGCTGATCTCCCTGTGCTATGCGGCTGCTTCCCACTAGCTATCTATTTTACATTTGGTAGTGTATATGTCATTTCTACTCTCTCACTTCAAAACTTTGCTATAAATTCAGCCTGATTTGGCAATGGCCTGTCACACTACAACAGTTTCTAAATCTGGGTGCTCATATTTCTGTGCTTATCTCTCATAAGAGATCAAATACTTTGATGTTTCTAGGGTTACACAGATTATCTTCTCCAAGGGAGGTTTACTGCAAGGACCCACAAGAATAAGGGCAAAGGGGAGTCATCTCACAAATTACATACTTCTCTCATCCTAGTTATTCCAGACTGTGTAATGCACTTAGAATAATACAATGAGGCCCAGTGGTCTATCTTTTCCTTGCTCACTGAGCATTCCAAAAGAGAGTATTAACAGGCTGTTGCTCTGTACAGAGCTCCTCTATCAGGCAAGAATTTACTCTTTAGCAATTTGTGTCCAACTTGCAGATTGTAATTCCCAGCTTATACATCTGCCCACAACCTAGCTCGGTATAGCTAGGATCACAGGATTGATAGACCATGTTGTACCAGCTTTAGGAGCTTATGCCAAATAGCAACTGTTGGCCACTTTCTTTTGAGTGTGTATCCAAGACTTGAAGATCATGGATTACTTCTTCAGTTTAGCTGGTATTCTCCTTTTGAGGTTTACTTTTCTGAATCGTGTTTCTTAATCTTAACTCTTCATTCTACTGTTTTTTCAGCATTGTACATTAAAACAAGCAAGCATGCCACACTTGATTGAGCAATTAAAAACAATTTGGCCACACTTTCTTTTAATGCTGAATGAGCAAGCTATCTAAAAGGACTTTGGGAGTTATTAAGTTTCATACCTACTAGGCAATACCAAACTTAGGGAACCAAAGAGGGCCCAGGATAACCGGGACACAGGTTTGTTCCACCAAGTTCAACTGGAAGATTTTATGAAAAGAGAGAAGATAACTACTGGCCGTAGGCCTGCCATCACTCATAGCTGCAGATATTTTTCCTCTTCTTTTCACTACATTTTAACATACAATGCATAACAGTCACTGAGCCTGAAGCTCATGCTAGAGGAATTTTTCTCTTAAATATGTGTAGACCATTTTTACATAGAATTCAAAGTCATTCAAGGTGGAGGCTTATTTATTTATGTATGGCAACATCTCTCTCTCTAGATATATCTAGCCTTGTTTCAGTTTTATTTGGTTGCCTTTTTTCTGACTTTCCCTGATTTTGCCGTTTTAATATTAGTGTTTTTTTTTTTTAATGCAGTCCTTGGTGAAATTGTAAAAGCAGGACATACTGAGAAACATAAAATCATCAAATGTTTATGCTATGGACCAAATATAATTACTCAGTTTGGGATACAGCCATAGATAGACATTTGCTGTTGGAATTTTAATGTCAAGTGGCAAGAGATTTCCATCTACTTTCATTCAAAAAGTTCATGGGCATGTGTCAGTCATCATATTTGTTTTTAGAAATAACATTACAGTGTTCCAACTTGTTTTTCCAATTAATTCTTCTCCACCATTATATTCTCACCATAATTCTACAGTAAATATCTAGATATGACCCCTATTCAAGAGCTATTTCTTATTTCTCTGAAAATTTCTGGAAGAAGGGATGTAGCTTTGTGATTTAATTGGATTTTTTTCCAATAAAATAATAGCATGCTTCTAATTGTCAGATATTTCAAGAGAAAGTTAAATAAACACATTTTATGAACTGAAAACAAGTTTTATTGACCATTAACTTTTATAAGCTAATTTCACGGTAGCACCTTGTACATTCAAATATGTTGCATCACTTTTTATTTATGGGTAATTATATCACTACATGATTTTGGAAAAATAGTGAAAACTTTTGGAGGGATCATATACTTAAAGTCACATAGGAAATTTATTAATGCAATTAATGTTTATATGGTTATAATGCATATTCTATTGACTTTATAAAATTCATTTAAATACTAGCTGTTGAGAAGTCAGTAAGTAATGAGAACTTGGTTTTAGAAATGCACTTTTAATCTGGTAAATATTAAAATGAACTATTATTGTTTTGACTATTGTGGTTGAGTGACTAATATGTAAATCCTAAATAACGTTTTCTTTTTACTAACATTCAACCTTGCAATGGGGGAAAAATTCTAGATTATATGATTGAGTTTGTCATAATCACATCTCTTATGTAATCCAGAGTTGCTACCCCCACGCTGAGGCTGGAAAGCTTCATCCAGTGCTGTTCTCTGCTACTCAACCTAGAACCGTGGATGCTTTCCAACCAGCCCACTTACCTCCAATGGCACTGTTCCCCTGGAACTTATTTCAGAGTCTACCTTGCATGCATTTTTGCTGCTGACCCTCAGTACATTTTCCTAATACCTTTCTCTAGACCTTTTTCTCTTATGGCCACCCCTATAATTGTCTCAGGTGGCTTGAAAGAATTATGGGGGAAAAGTTATAGAAATTGATTAGGGGAAGGCCTGACTCATCAGTTTTCCAGACATACCAGATGTATGTGAATTATAGTTTAGGCTTGAGTAGAAAGAGATACCTGCTACTGTTTCCAAAGAATTATTAACCAATCTAAGGGCAGGCAGTGCTATATTATGTACCACACAAATAGATAATGGTCCTTACCAGGCCTATTTAAAATTATTCCCCATGCCTAGTAGAGTTTAATGTCCAAATGTGATAAATAAACCTTTGCTGGATGGTTCAGTGAAAATATTTTTGAAACTGTAAATGTCAACACTACAGTGTATATCACTCATTTACACATTCAATAGACATTTAATCAGGACAAATTTTATGTCAGCTGTTATATACAAATCATGTTATTGAATCGTCACTATAAAGCTTAAAGAGGGTAAGACACTTAAAGTCACACAGCTAATAAGTTTTAAGTCTGTTAGATTACTAACAGAGATCTGTTTAATTTCAAATCCAGTGACTATTCCACTGTATCTCAGTTTATTTTACATCTCCTAGAGATGTTCAAAAACAGCAGAATAATAAAATTATTGAGAATGAGAATGGTTAACACCTATTCAATTCTTTCAAAGTGTTAGGCATTTAGCAAAGTGTCTTACATTATTTATGTTATTTAATACTCACACAATACTCTGTAATAAATACTGTTGTTTCTATAATGCTGATGCAAAAACTGAATTTCAGAGAATCAAGTCACACACTCAGAACTAAATTTTATACTCTAGCTGTCCTACTCTAAACTCATGTGTTTTACTATGTGGGGCAGGGGGCTGATAAATGTGAATAGGATAAAGGACTATCAAAATAAAGACTGGAATAAGTTATTTACAAAGGGAGGTTTTAGCTGGATAAGTGCATAAACTGAGAGAGCTCATAGAGTTTAGCTGCAAGAGTGATGTACTAAACAGGGTTAGAAGAAAGAAGTACTCAAGTATACCTTGATAAATCTGAACGAGGTTTTGGGGTGAGGTTAAATTGTGGAACCATTTATGGAAGATCAACTCGTGGGAATACAAAAAGCGGAAAGTTGGGTAACCTGGGCATGCAGTACTATGGAAAATCCACTAAGGCAGAAGGGAAATGAATGGATAAAGGCATTTTTGATTACTTTCTGTCAGGAAGTTGGCTAGAACCACAATGAAGGAATAGGGAGTTTGAATGAAGTAATTCAGACATAGATAATGATTTTTGAGGGGTTTTAATGGCAATAGGAGTCTATCGCACACTTTTAAGAAAAAGGCATATGCTTTAACTCATACAGTCACTTTTATTGGCATAACAAAATGGCAATATTGGGCTTCCCTGGTGGCGCAGTGGTTGAGAGTCCGCCTGCCGATGTAGGGGACACGGGTTCGTGCCCCGGTCTGGGAAGATCCCACATGCCGCGGAGCGGCTGGGCCCGCGAGCCATGGCCGCTGAGCCTGCGCGTCCGGAGCCTGTGCTCCGCAACGGGAGAGGCCACAACAGTGAGAGGCCCAAGTACCGCAAAAAAAAAAAAAGGCATTATTGTAATCAATAAGAGTTTCAAACATTTCCTACATTTTTCCAATATGTAACGTAAAGGCAAATGTAGAAAGGACAAAAGAAAACAGCTGTGTATGGCTCGATTTCAATTTATTTATTTGATTAGTATCTCTAACTTAAGTTCACATTAAAATAGAGGAGAAAATTCTTCTCTATGCATAGAAATATATCTCATTGTAAAGGTTAATAACTTAGAAACTATGACAGCAATTTTCTTCAGTACTGGCTTGATGTTAAATGGAAGACTATTCCACTACTGCTAACTTTGAATTTTATCACTATAGCCAATTGAATGCTATTGAGCTAAATAAAAGGGCCCTGGCAAATTTCTGTAATGAGAATTTTCTTATTCATATTACTTACACTTGGATGAAGTAATTTTCCTCTTTTTACCAATAAAAAAGATAACATTTGTGGAAGTTTCTTTTGAGAGGTCATTTGCAGATATAAACACTTTTTTGAAAGATAAGAAAGAATGACTTTTCTGTTTCTAGAGTTTCTCATGTTTCAATAGACATTAAAACCTTCACAGAAATTATACCAGCAATGTCAACTTTGAAATACCTCCAACATTGTCAACTATGTTAAGATATGGGGATTGAATAGAATAAATAACATTGTTCTGAAAGAGTCTGGAGTAGGATTAGAATAAACTTTTTAAATGAATATGCTTGGTTTCAGTTTCAACTATTTTTAAGCTTGAGCAACACTTTTTTTTTCAACAAACACATGGTTCTTTAAAATCCCCAGAGATCCAACCTGCACTATTTTAAAACATTTACCCATTTCTTTGCCCACTGTTTCACTTTTTAAAAAAAAATCGTAATTACATTGGAGTGTTGATTACGAAAGTATTGATTAACAGCATTGCAAGATATTTCAAAAGACTATCAGATCTAATATTCACCTTCTAGGGAAGACTTTTTTTTTTTTTTTTTTTTTTTTGCGGTACGTGGGCCTCTCACTGTTGTGGCCTCTCCCGTTGCGGAGCACAGGCTGCGGACGCGCAGGCTCAGCGGCCATGGCTCACCGGCCTAGCTGCTCCGCGGCACGTGGGATCTTCCTGGACCAGGGCACGAACCCGTGTCCCCTATATCGGCAGGCGGACTCTCAACCACTGCGCCACCAGGGAAGCCCGGGAAGACTTTTAAATGGGTTGTTATACTTGGAATGGACAGGTATAATACCCAGAACTGATCATCATACCATCCTCATTAAAGCCCGCCCAAAGTTACCAACAGAGAACCCAAGGGGTGACCTACATGTGATTCCACAGATCTAACGTGGTATCAAGATCTGGCTCATGGCAGTTAAGTAGCTTAAGTTCATCACCGCAATTTTCATCAGCCAGCCTTCCACACAGTCACCCCTAATGAAACACAATCTCCAAGCAAATACCAAGTGCTCGTGGAAATACAACCTCAAAAAATGTTCCTTAGCCTTCTGTTTCAACTACAATGCTACCTATAAGCTTCCTCTATATAGAAATTCTGAAGTTTCTGGAGATTATATGTACATGTATATATATATATATATATATGTGTGTGTATATATATATATGTATATATGTGTATATATATAGTTATATATAGTATGTTATTATGTATAACATATACATATATATAATCTTAAACATTTTTCTTATAATATATAATACATTCACTTCTGGTTATCATCTCCAAAGATTGAAAACACTGTCCAGGTATATTATACCTGTTTACAAGTAACGTGTGACCCTTATAAGGAACCCCAATTCATGCCCACTTCCTCAGGCAGGTTAAGTCATCATACTTCTGTCAGTTTACACATAGAGGTCTTATTAACTAAATCTTCAATCCATTCAGTTTCTCTTTTCTAGACCTTATTTTATTTTCCCCGTCCATCAGATTTTGTGGCACCATTTTCCTTACTTTCTTAACTTTTCTAGTTATTGTTTAGTTTCTGGGTTATTTTTTTGAACTTGTGTCCTAAGCCCTCTGCTCTTTTGCATCCACAGCTTCCCAAACAACCCTATCCACTCTTCGACTACTACGTGTTTGCTAATGAATAGTAGTCCTATCTCTTTTGTAATCCAGATCTATATCTCCAACAGCCTACCAGATATCTCCTTTCATGTTTCATATATGCAAAATGGAAATAATTAAATCAATCAATCCAACAGAATACAATAACAAATCTAGCCCCTTCAACGTGTTTAGTTTTTAAAGTGACATCATGACTAGGTTTAGTCACCGAAGGCAAATTTGTATTTATTTCCTTAACAGCACTATCCTCTACTTTGCCCCTTCTAATAGGTCATCAAATCTTGTTGATCTCTACAGCTTTGGTCTCTTTAATCATGTGTGTTTTATACATTTCCTCTGCCCCTTATTTAGTCTAGACTCCTATAATTTCTCATATGACATAAGGAAAATAACCTCCTATATTGCTTGGTTGTAATCATATTCTCACATCCTTACCATAGAGATACACACATTGCTTAGACAGTGAATCATGTTAGTAACAGATGTGGTGGTAAAAAATGTGCTCTCTGTGCTAAAATAACCTATATACCATGTAATTTTTAATAAACTATTTGTTTTTAAGTGGTTCAGATATCTACATTGCAGGAAATATTTAATGTAAGGTTAAGATGAAAGGAAAAATGTATGGTAAATTTCAATAGATTAACAGGTGCTAGATGGTCTGGGAGATCACAGGCATCAGGGGTAAGGATGGTTATCAGTTCTGCTATATGCATTATCCAAAGTCACAAACACAAGAGAATCATTTCCTCTTTTAAAAATAATCTTGGGCTTCCATCTTTGATAAACTTGTCACATATAAAACTTGAATTGGAGTAATAAAAATCCTGTACCTTTTTGAGTTTAAATAACTCAGTTAGATCAACACTTCATGTCTAGAATGGCAGACTAAATTAAATTCAGTTGTAAGGGGAATGAAAAAAAGATTGCAAAGGTAATGGAAATATACTACCCCATCAATACAAGGACAGGAAAGTCAAGAAGGTGAAATGGTGGAGAAAAGTCCTCTTGAAGGAAATGAAATTAGAAAAGAGATTCCTTTGGACTAATTGCCTATCTACTGTATGGTAAGTAATGTAAGCCATTTGAAATAAAATTCACTTAAAAAAAGTGAATTTTTTTAAGTGAATTTTATTCACTTAAATGTAAATTGGAAATTTACATTTGGAAATAATTTACATATGGAAATAAAATGTAAATTGATACAGCCACTATGGAGAACAGTATAGAGGTTCCTTAAAAAACTAATAACAGAACAATCCCATTACTGGGCATATACCCAGAGAAAAGCATAATTCAAAAAGACACATGCACCCCAATGTTCATTGCAACAATATTTACAATAACTAGGACATGGAAGCAACCTAAATGCCTATCAACAGAGGAATGGATAAAGAAGATGCAGTACATATATACAGTGGAATATTACTCAGCCATAAAAAGGAACAAAACTGTCATACAGAATGAAGTAAGTCAGGAAGAGAAAAACAAATATCGTATATTAACACATATATGTAGAATCTAGACAAATGGTATAGATGATCTTATTTGCAAAGCAGAAATAGACACAGACATAGAGAACAAATGTATGCATACCAAGGGGGAAAGGGGAGGGGTGGGAGGAATTGAGAGTTTGGGGTTGACATATATATGCTATTGATACTATGTATAAAATATAATTGGTCACTAATGAGAACCTACTATATAGCACAGGGAATTCTATTCAATGCTCTGTGGTGACCTAAATGGGAAGGAAATCCAAAGAAGACGGGATATGTATATGTATAACTGATTCATTTTGCTGTACAGTAGAAACTAACACAACATTGTAAAGCAACTATACTGCAATAAAAACTAATTTAAAAAATTAGGAAGATATATGAAGTGATTTATTTATATCAAAGTTAGTGGAACAGAGAAAAACACAATTTAAAATGAAATAATCAGGGACTTCCCTGGTGGTCCAGTGGTTAAGACTTTGCCTTCCAATGCAGGGGGTGCAGGCTCAATCCCTGGTCGGGGAGCTAAGATCCCACATGCCTTGGGGCCAAAACACCAAAACATAGAACAGAAGCAATACTGTAACAAATTCAATAAAGACTTTAAAAATGGTCCACATCAAAAAATCTTTAAAAAAAAGAAATAATCAATTTTCCAGCAAAGATATTTGATCATGGAATTGCCAGTTATATAGCATCTTTAATGTTTAAGAATAATACATGTAAAGTCTAAGTTATAAACTGTGAGTAATATCACTGCCCAACTCAATCCAAAAAAAACCCAATATAACAGCATCCACAAATTCTTAAGTTTGTTACATACACACACACACACACACACACACACACACATACACACACAGAGCAAACCATATACTTCCTTATGTACATAGGTAATTATATTTCATAACCATGAAACATAGATATATTAATTCAAATTTTTCCTTCTTTCTTATTTCGTCTGTGACAACAACAAAATGAACAAAGCCAGGTAGAAAACAAGAATGACCATGAACTTTGAGGGCAAGGGTATAATTCAACCAAATTCAAATATCTCTAACTCTGTAATAATAGAAATATCACCTAGGTATACAACATATTAGCAACAGTCAATTTCATACCCTTCTACCTTGTTAAGTGGTATCAGATGTAGTCAACATTGGTGCTTCCAAAAGAGACAGAATATTTTTCTTCACATTGGAAAAATAAGAAACACTCCCAAGAAGAGGCTATAACTCCTTATATGTTTACTGAGAATTTCATGTACTCTCTTGATATTTACTCATGCTGTAATCGCTACTAGGTCACAGATGACTGTGGTAAACTCAATCAGGCACTAAGAAACAACACTCTTACTTCAACCAAATGAGTGCAATAGTTTGTTTGTTCTTCCACTAGTAGATTGTTCTGGTCTCTTTCAAGTGTAGACCCCCCATCTCAGCACACACCCCTTTTTTTTTTTTTTTAATTAGGATCCCAAGTTCAATAAGCATAAATAGTAAGTTACAAGATGTAAGGGCAGGATCACAAAAGAATAGTGTTCTCAGTCACATTGTCACCTGTTTAAAGAAACCAATTAAGCAACTGCTCTGATATTTCATTCTATCACTCTCTTTCTTTTTATATGTGTAACACGTATTCCATGTGCCAAGAGCTGTGATCAATGTTTCAGAAGTGTTATCTTCTTTTAATAATGACCCAATTCTTAAAATTTTTTCAGTGAGAAAACTGAGGCAGAGTGACATTAAGTAATTTGTCCAAGGTCACCTAACTCGCAAGGGGTAGAGGTGGGATTTGAACTCCGACCATAGGACTTTAGAGCCCATACTCTTAACCACTACAAGGTACAGCCCCTTATATTAGTTTGGAAGAAATCTTTTAAAATAACTAATGATGTTTGATACAAATGAGATTCCAGATCCAAAATTCATCGTTCATGGAGTTGAAAAGAGATCTCCAAATTTATCCTAATCCCCCATACACACACCTGCTAAAGCCTAGTATATCTGGCAAATATTTGGTACTCGTTATATATTTGCTGAATCAACAAATGAAAGAATACAGTATGAATATCCAAATCAACTCAGACAGGAAGATGTCATTATCTAAGGCTTATTATTTTTTGGAATAGTGGCTTTGACTCTATTTCAAGGTGATAGCACTATTTTTGACACTGCAATAGCTCAATCATTACAAATACTATAGGCACTGGGATCATTATAATTGGTCAGTTCAATGATATCCATTAGATTGGGAGTTGATCAGAAAGAGATAATATATAAACTTGGATAAAGCATTATATATTTTTAAAATTTTCTTCCCAGCTTTATTGAGATATTATTTACATATAGCATATGTAATTTAGGGGTGTACACTGTGATGATTAGATATATGTATATATTACAAAATGATTACCACAATAAGGTTAGTTAGTATCTCTATCCCATCACATAGGCATAGTTGTTTTCGTGTGTGGTGATAACATTTAAGATTTACTTTCAAGTATATAATACAGTATTAATAATTATAGATACTATTATATTGATGATTTTAGGTGTTGATCCAGTCTTTTTTTCCATTTTTTTTAGTTATCTATTTTATACATATTAGTGTATATATGTCAATCCCAATCTCCCAATTCATCCCACCACCACCACCACCACCAAAGCATTATATATTTTTAAAGGAGAAAAAGAATGTTGACTGCAGGAAACATAAAATATAAATGAACATAAGTTGGACTTATGTTCTCCATAAGGAGGACTAAAAGTAGGTGCTGTAGGAGTACTTGTTGATTGATGTCTTGGATCAGTGAATTATAGCAAATTTAGATTTCTTTATATAACTGACACTTTTTAAATCATACCTAAGTAAACCAAATCCACTCTTGGAAGTCTTCAGTTGTTTCATTGTGCCTTGTTTCATGACCAAATGTTCTTCTTAATTTCAGAAGGCAATATAATAAGCAATTATTTAAATACAAACTATGTGGTCAAAAGCTATTGACTGATGAGAGATCAGACTCAGGCAACATTAGGAGAATTAATGAAATTATAGTGAGTAAAGAGACAAATGCCAATGGGGGAGTAATCTATAATATCTGTACCTTCGGTAATGCCTGTGGAAAATTTCCAAGAGAGCTCCTCTAAGGAAAAAGCTAATTATTTCAGATGTCTCCTCTGTAAAGTCACAGGTCTATAATCTCTTGTCAAAATGTATAACTTTTAGAAAAGAGTAGAAAACAGCTATGGATGAGTGGAAAAGTGCCGGCTCCCAAGGAGAAAATGATTGGACTCTAGACGACAGCCTATCCTGGAGGAAGACAGAGGAACCCCATTGAGACAGAACAAACCATAGCAATTTCATCTTTAATATATTGGATTAAAAAGTCCAGGGGAGAAAGCAATTGTTCATGATTTTCTCATTAATATACTATTTAAGAATGTCAGAAGCATCATGACTACTCATGGAAAGATTTTTCAAAATGAAAATCTTAATTATTACCCATAATATTATCTATTTAAATAATAATCAACACCTAAGCCCTGAAAAGTTGACCAATACCAGGAATATGAATAGTTGTATTTCTGTTTCAGTCAGAAAACAGAACAAAATAAAATACCAGTGAATCAATTTTTCCCTCCCCAATTTTTCATTTGCTATATTTGTCAAAAAAAATTTAAAAGATAGCAGTTTAGAAAATAGAACAAAATTAAATCATTGAGTTTTTGTCTGTAAAGCATTTTAGGTAAACAATATTTTCAAAAGGTTCTATCATCTAATTTCCACCTGAAGGTTTTGAATCATACACAGTCCAGGAAGTCTGTCAGTAGAGGATAGCAGAACCATAGGAATTTGAGATATATTAGATTTAGCACCCAGGAGGCTACTCATTTCAAAATAAAATTTTCCAAATTTTTAAAGCAGTTCTCTTCTCTGAGCATACTTGAATGCCCTTCTTCTTTCCAATGGCTATCACAACATTCTCAAATCTATATCTACCCCAAATTTCATCTTTCTTTCCATCCTTCAACTATATTTTAATTTTGCTGTCCCCCTTTCATTGCTTTTTTTCTGTGCTTAATTCCCTGAACATAGAAACCACAAAAAATTGAGACTAAATAGAAAAATGTAATTAAGAAATCCATCAAAAAAAAAAAAAAAAAAGAGGGCCTCCCTGGTGGCGCAGTGGTTGAGAGTCCACCTGCCGATGCAGGGGACGCAGGTTCGTGCCCCGGTCCGGGAAGATCCCACATGCCGCGGAGCGGCTGGGCCCGTGAGCCATGGCTGCTGAGCCTGCGCGTCCGGAGCCTGTGCTCCGCAACGGGAGAGGCCACAACAATGAGAGGCCCGCGTACCGAAAAAATAAATAAATAAATAAAAATAAATAAATAAAGTTATTAAAAAAGAGAGAAAATGTACATTAGAGTTTATGCAAAGAGAAGGAAAATTCTAGATAGAGGAATGTGTCTCAGCCTCTTTAACTCACATGCCCCTTAAGTATACAAAAGAAAAAAAGAAGCCTTTATTTAATGTTATTTAACATTTCAGGGTACGTTTTATGTGGTGTAATGAAAACAAGTCATACTATAAGACATAATTTTTATGTTGACTATCTTTTATCTTTTTTTTTAAACGTCTTTATTGGAGTATAATTGCTTTACAATGGTGTGTTAATTTCTGCTTTATAACAAAGTGAATCAGCTATACATATACATATATCCCCATATCTCTTCCCACTTGCATCTCCCTCCCTTCTACCCTCCTTATCCCACCCCTGTAGGTGGTCACAAAGCACCAAGCTGTTCTCCCTGTGCTATGCTGTTGCTTCCCACTAGCTATCTATTTTACATTTGGTAGTATATATATGTCCATGCCACTCTCTCACTTCTTCCCAGCTTACCCTTCCCCCTCCCCATGTTCTCAAGTCCATTCTCTATGCCTGCATCTTTATTCCTGTCCTGCCCCTAGGTTCTTCAGAACCTTTTTTGTTTTTAGATTCCATATATATGCGTTAGCATATGCTATCTGTTTTTCTCTTTCTGACTTACTTCACTCTGTAGGACAGACTCTGGTTCCATCCACCTCAATACAAATAACTCAATTTTGTTTCTTTATATGGCTGAGTAATATTCCATTGTATATATGTGCCACATCTTCTTTATCCATTCATCTGTTGATGGACACTTAGGTTGCTTCCACGTCCAGGTTATTGTAAATACAGCTGCAGTGAACACTGTGGTACATGACTCTTTTTGGATTTTGGTTTTCTCAGGGTATATGCCCAGTAGTGCGATTGCTGGGTCGTATGGTAGTTTCTTTTTTAGTTTTTTAAGGAAGCTCCGTACTGTTCTCCATAGTGGCTATATCAATTTACATTCCCACCAACGGTGTAAGAGGGTTCTCTTCTCCACACCCTCTCCAGCATTTATTGTTTGTAAATTTTTAATGATGGCCATTCTGACTGGTGTGAGGTGATACCTAATTGTAGTTTTGGTTTGCATTTCTCTAATGATTAGTGATGTTGCACATCCTTTCTTGTGTTTGTTGGCAATCTGTATATCTTCTTTGGAGAAATGTCTGTTTAGGTCTTCAGCCCATTTTTGGATTGGGTTGTTTGTTTTTTTTGTTATTGAGCTGCATGAAATGCTTGTAAATTTTGGAGATTAATCCTTTGTCAGTTGCTTCATTTGCAAATATTTTCTCCCATTCTGAGGGTTGTCTTTTTGTCTTGTTTATGGTTTCCTTTGCTGTGCAAAAGCTTTTAAGTTTCATTAGGTCCCATTTGTTTATTTTTGTTTTTATTTCCATTTCTCTAGGAGGTGGGTCAAAAAGGATCTTGCTGTGATTTGTGTCATAGAGTGTTCTGCCTATGTTTTCCTCTAAGAGTTTAATGGTGTCTGGCCTTACATTTAGGTCTTTAATCCATTTTGAGTTTATTTTTGTGTATCGTGTTGCAGAGTGTTCTAATTTCATTCTTTTACATGTAGCTGTCCAGTTTTTCCAGCACCACTTACTGAAGAGGCTGTCTTTTCTCCATTGTATAGTCTTGCCTCCTTTATCAAAAATAAGGTGACCATATGTGTGTGAGTTTTTCTCTGGGCTTTATATCCTGTTCCATTGATCTATATTTCTGTTTTTGTGCCTATACCATACTGTCTTGATTACTGTAGCTTTGCAGTATAGTCTGAAGTCAGGGAGTCTGATTCCTCCAGCTCCATTTTCCTTTCTCAAGATTGCTTTGGCTATTCAGGGTCTTTGGTGTTACCATACAAATTGTGAAATTTTTTGTTCCAGTTCTGTGAAAAATATCAGTGGTAGTTTGATAGGGACTGCATTGAATCTGTAGATTGCTTTGTATAGTAGAGTCATTTTCACAATGTTGATTCTTCCAATCCAAGGACATGGTATATCTCTCCATGTGTTTGTATCATCTTTAATTTGTTTCATCAGTGTCTTATAGCTTTCTGCATACAGGTCTTTTGTCTCCTTAGGTGGGTTTATTCCTAGGTATTTTGAATATCTTTTTTCTAACTACCCAAGACTCTCTTCTAACCTTTCCCTCAATATGATGTGTTATTCCAAGGGGTCATGATGCCATTTCTCAGGGAAGAAGCACTTCACCAAGTTTTACAAACAACTGAGCAAAAAATTCCTCTTCCATATGTGTGTCCATGAATTACAGTTTAGAAATCCCCTTGTGGACATTTGGAACAAATATTTTGTGTTGTAAATCAGAACATCAGATCTGTAGGGAGATTTTACAAAATTGTGGCAGACTGAAGCCACATCCATGGCCAAGCAGTCAGCTTAATAATCAGAAGCTCATATGAAATTGTATGACATGTACAGGGACACATAGCAAACAAAACATTTACAGGCACTT